>NC_071355.1:156359450-158759450 GCF_943734655.1 Sabethes cyaneus | reverse complement strand
TTTATTAACAGTTTTATTATGGTTTTATAGCTAGCTGCAAGTGTATTTTGACTTGTATCCTCTTGGTATTACGTAATACCATAATAAAGTCAGAGGTAATGATTAATACCGCAATAAAGCCCATATAAAATTTAAGTAAAACCAAGTGGCTTTAGAATTGTTACTTGGGTTGAGTTAGTTTTAATCGTTTTAATTAAATTTTACTCTGTATTTTGTGGTGAATTGGACAAAATGGACTATTCTTGCATTTCGCATAGCATGGAGTAGATGGTATTTGATTCTTCTGACGTTTTGACAATATTTGGAGGCTATTTGAGTTCATTTCACGGGCGGTAAATAAGCTTTTATACGATTTAATTAGCCTTTACCATGAATTTTGGGAAAAACAGGGTGAAATGGGCATCTTTTCGAAGTCTACCCATCGCTTTGTTGCATTTTTTACATAGAAATAGGTATCTCGTAGGACTCTAAACTAGCGGCTTCTAATCTAAAGCGGCGAGTCAAATAACCAGCTACCCATAGTAGCGCACTCGCACTGGGATACAGATTTTGCATCACTTTTTCTTTTCTTCTACATCTTAGCTCTCGATTCTACTCACGGGTCACGGGCGAGAATGCGAGACCTCGCGAGTAATCGGTATCTGCAGCTTGGGCTGCAATAACGAAAGAGAGCGTCAACCGTAGTTGTTAGCTAAATACACACTCGCAAAAACTCGTCGTAGGTACATGAATAAATAAGAGCGAGGTCCGAAAGGGATGCAAGGGATGCGGCGTGTTCGTTAGAATGAGTAGGCATGTGCGAGAATATTAGACCACACGAGCGAGGTCTTCACAACACTGGCAGGAACTAGTGGCCAGAAGTTGTACTATGGAATTTTTACGGCGTACGAAAGATGCATCCTCATGGACGACGAAATGTACATAAAGTTGGTTTATGGGTAGCTTCCTGGACAAAAGTTCTATAAAACCACTGCTTGAGGGGACGCCCTAGCATGTTCAAGTTCGCTTTTGGTGATAAATTCCCAAGAAAACTTGTAATCTGGCAATGTATTTGCAACTGCGAACAAAAACCCAGGTTTTCGTGACTAACAAGACTATGGATCCTAAAATGTACAAGCCTGAGTACCTAAAAGAACGTATTCTTCCGTACATTAAACCTCACAATAAACCTGTTAAATTTGATTGATTTGGAGGGATGCGATATTTTATCTATACCGGGTTTCACTTGATATTACAGGTATCGAAAGCCGCAAAAAGGCCAGCTCTTCATGCATAAATTTTTACGAACTTTTGGCGTCATCTCAAGCCTGTGACGGAACTGTTAGAAAACTGTATATATGGAGGGCTCCGTAGCCGCAAGGTTATCGAGTCTACTTTGACAAGCGAGTGGTCGTGGGTTCGAATCTTAGTAGAATCAAGCCATTCCTTGTCAAGTGACTTTAGCATGGGCTTATTCTCAGGCCCCTCCATATACCCTTCCTTCATGCTGAATTCTATATATTTACCCACTGAAGCCTCCTGACAGTGCAAATGTCCCTCCTATAGTTAAGTGTACTGGTCAGAGGTACGAATGAGTCCTCGCCAGGGACGGCTATAATATGGGATAGTACTGGCAGCGAGTAATAAGTGGGTAAAGCAGATCAAACTTTGAAGGAAGGGTAAACCCAAGTACACACAAGCTCGCATAAAATTTAATAAGCATATCGCTCATTCAATAGCGATTATGGCAAAAAAGAAATGCAGTGCAGGTCATACAGCAAACACCCGGGCGATATCGCAATAGATCAACTATACTGGTCGCAGTGATGAGTCCACACATGAAAAAAAAACTTTATAAATATTTCCGGTTCCAATATCGGTGAATGTCAAAGTATCGATATTTTGGCTGCGACATACTCATTACTCCGCATCGGATCGGTCCTATATTTTGCGATACCAAATATCGATACTTTGGCTTTCGATTCCCATCCCTAGAGCACTTATACTCATGCACACAAACACATACACCTTCGTATACGAATTTACGTATAATACAGGCACATTTCAGCCTCAACGTGTATAACACTGTTCCACATTTCTGTCACATGTGGTGGTCACCTATTTTTGCCGAAACAGCACTTTCTTTGAATCTAAAAAGGAATTTTATGATGAAGAACGTTTTTTAAGTCGAAGTCTTGTTTTTAGGAATTTAAAATTCCGTCAAGCGTCTAGCTCACTGAAACGCTTCTTAAACCGATTTCGACAATAAAAATATCTGGCAAAAATTGAATTTTTAACAACCTTGTGAAGATCGCTCCAATGTTCAACAGTCGTAATCCAACGTACTCGTCAATATACGCACAAGGAACCTAAATGCACAAGCAAACCTAAATTAAACACCAAAATATCTATAAAACGGTAATTTTTTCAGCCGAATAACAATACGCAAATGTCTATATTGTACCAATGTTGATACCGTGATCAGCATTCACTTTCAAATTTAAGACGCATTTCCTTGGACTTAAATGAAAACTCTGTTCTTGACAATACACCTACTTCATGTCACGGACACATTTTTAACGTAATAGTTATTTCAAGCAAAAAACTGCTCATGAATTCCTAAAATTCAATGACAACTGGCTTTCTTAGATTATTCCAGCGCTAGCTCTTTTTTACATTTAATTAAGAAAAAAGTGTGGTCTGAATTAATAATAAATGAACTTATGCAATTTTTATATTATAGGAAACCGTTAAGCTATTGAGTCACGAAATTAACTAACGGTCATTCTAATTCAATTTTTCATTTCTCGTAGTGCGCATCACATGTCGAGGGATTAAAATGGCGGCCGTCTTGGTGGCAGCGACATTATCATCTTCTTCAAATATTATTCCCACTAGCACTTCATCCGGTGACACACAGTTTATATAAGCTTCACCTATCCAGAACAATTAATCCACTCAGAACACTATGTGGCTGATCCTTTGATTTCACCAAGTTATCCTAACAGGAAGCAGATTAAACGTAAGAGTTCCGTGCCCTGCTGGATCTAGCGAATCGAAGACGGATTACAGCTCGAAACCGTACTTCTCGACTCAACCGCGGCCACAAAGGAACTGAATTATATACGATTCGATTAGCTAAATTGTACCTCCGAGGCCTAGCGCAAGATCTGGATTCGAGCGGTAGATCTGAACGGTGGATGCTGACTGATAACGAAACCGGGAGCATTATTTACTGCCCTGCCCTGTCACGGTTTCTGGTGAGTGTTCCACCACGACTGTCCCGGCCCTGCTACCGTATTTGATGAAACATCCTCGCATGAATTATGAGTATATTTTGCCTACCTAATTTGAACCATTACAATGAGCGACTATTTTAAGATGCTTTATTTGACAATGGTTCGTCGTAAATAAATCTGTTACCGTTGGAGGACATTTACGTCAGTGCCAGTAGCCCTCAGTGCGAATTTTTCTGAACCTCTGCTAGGGAAAAAAATCGCAATTTTTGTTTTCAGGACAATTCTTACTCCGCAAGATTTCCCACCGTGTTGCATACATGCAAATAACGCAATTGATCCAGTCTGTGCAATTTCGCATTTGTCAACTGATCTTGCTTATCTGTTTTCTTGTTCTGATCTTCCATTCGTTGGCGCACTATCAGTTCGACTTTATATGTATGTACGTAAGTACACCTTGTGCTACACGTTCGCTTAATCTTCTTTGAATAGCAATACCCACTTTGGTTGGTAGTGAAAGGCGATAAAAATTATTCTTGCTAGTTTACCCAATATCAGTAGGTACAGCTCACTGCCCGAAAATATTCATTTTAGAGACAATATAGAAAGCCGAATGTTAATACGATATTATTATAATTTATGCAAACATACGATCTAACCGCTGATTCTATTATTACTTGCTGCGTTACACCCGCATGAGGAAGAGCGCTAATATTTTTTTATTGCAGACTCTTTAATTTCTAATGTTGATTTTCTAATATACTTTTCAACAAAAATCCGTTTTGGGGGGACAAAGTAATTTTTTTTGCAATCATTTCCAAGTGGTTTTCAACAACAAAATACATATTAAATTTAAATTAAAATCACTGCATGGCATCACATAGTAATAAGAGTTAATGTTTGAAAAGAATGTGAATTTGGAGCTATCGACTATTTAAGGTTCACGAATTTTATTTTTTCGGCTGGACAGTCAAACCGATCGATGTCAAATACATCGAAACGTCAAGCATAGAAGAAATAATGTGTCGTTTTGCTTTGCCGATTGACTGTCCAGCCGAAAAAATAAAATTCGTTGAAAAATATGACAATCGAATTGTTTGCAAACTCCGCTAGTTCACTATTTTTCATAAAACATGAGTGGGTGGCACTAAGACATAGTTTTGTGGCCATGCAAATTTTTTTGTAATTTTTTTTTGTGTTCAGTTGCAAATCAATCCATAGGGTTTGACTGTAAATGAATTCTTAAGTGTAAATTACAAGCCAGGTGTGCAGTATTTGTCCTTTATAAGCGTATAAATGTATTTGAGTAAATAACCGCAATTTTAATTCATACTAAGCATAGTAAACAGCAAGACATCTTTATAACCAAAAAATATAGTTTAAATTTGACTCAAATAGGTATCTCAATACTCGTTGTCTTACTCTTCCCACCTATTGGTTAACAATGAGAAAAAAATACACCTTCACATTTTTGGCTGTAACTAATTTAGCTTATAACCAAAATGACTGAATTTTTTTTCAGAAAACTAGAATGATATACCTTTCAAATGGATTAACCCATTATGACCCGGGTATACCTAAATTTGGACCAAATGAAGTGAAACTCAAAATTGTCATTTGGAATTCAAGGCCAAAATATCGCAGGTTTTATATTTCATACGCTCAGTTTCAAACAAACAAATTACAAAGTTATTTACATATTTCTTATCGAATTTTGTGATACACTTTACATATAAATACCATTTTACATTTCAGGTAATTTTTCATCAGAAAATATAGACTTTTTCATGCGTTTTGGAGGTAAAGTTTTATCGCCATTTTTTCAATTTTTTTCCGTCATTCATCACAACTTTGCACTGTTGAAAATATAGATGAAATGACAAAAATTAACAGATTATCTCACACACACATCAGATTGATGTCTTATCTCTTGTAGTGATATATTAACAATGCCAACTATTGAAATTCAGCAGTAAACAGGTTTTGAAGACGGGGTATGATATATCATACGCTAGGACATAATGGGTTAAAGAGTTTGTAGGTGCCTATCACCAACAAATTTTTAAAATTTTTGGAAAAAAGTGTCTCACTGTAGATGTCTCTCCCCTACACTATATCGTAATTTAATAACTGAAGTTTTTGGAGGGTCTTATAAGAATGCGTAACCTGGAAATTACTGGCTGGTAAACGGCTGAATAATGCGTACCGTCGGAGCCTTGTGCACGTGTAGGCATAAAATACACCCTACAGTGGTCCATAGCCTCTTATTCAGCAACTCCTATTCCTACTTCCTCATGGTACCAGCCGGGATACGAGCAACTTTGGTGGAGATCGGGTAACCAACCCTGGTGGAAGCCAAGGTCGTATGCTGACAGGAAAGGAGGGCTCTTTCGAGCTTCGTTGGCCTCCGGCGAAACAGAGGGTTGGTGTAGCAGGCTTTGCAAGCCGTCACCACGAAAAATACTAAAGCACGGAACGAAGAACAAATATATTCTTACTGGAACAATCGGAATAGACCCACGCGACGAAAAAGGACTATGGATTGGAAACTCGAGACCATAGATGCCATTTTCACAGATTTTTTCACACGCATAAATTTGGGGCCCCATCATTTCCTCCTTTTTTGTGTAACATACATAGTTTATAAAGTACTTTAATGATCAGACACGTTGGTAGAACTAGAACTCACAGGAACTGACATAATTGGTCGGTCCCAAATTTATGCGTGTGAAAAAATCTGTGATTCTGGCATCGGGACGTGGAACTGCCGATCTCTCAACTTCCAAGGGAGCACTCGAGTACTCTCCGACGTATTGAAGAGCCGCAAGTTCGACGTCGTAGCGCTGCAGGAGGTGTGCTGGAAGAGCTCAACGGTACGTACGTTCAGAGAGGGACATACCATCTACCAGAGCTGCGGCAACACACACGAGCTGGGTACAGCTTTCATAGTGATGGGCGAGATGCGGAAACGGGTGATTGGGTGGTGGCCAATCAATCCTCAAATGTGCAGGTTGAGAATCAAGGGCCGATTCTTCAACATAAGCATTATCAACGTGCACAGTCCTCACCTCAGAAGTACCGATGACGACAAGGATGAATTCTACGCGCAGTTGGAGAGTGAATACGACCGCTGCCCAAAACATGATATCAAGATCGTCATCGAGGATTTCAATGCTCAGGTCGGCCAGGAGGAGGAATACAAACCGGTGATTGGAAGGTTCAGTGCACACCAGCGAACCAAAGAAATGGGCCTAAGACTTATCGACTTTGCCGCCTCCAAGAATATGGCCGTACGTAGTACCTTTTTCCAGCACAAAATCCATCACAAGTACACCTGGAGGCAGGGCTGTCATTCGCTCACACTATGCGCCCAATGTTCCAATATTATGCCTTGTCGCACAGAGCGATTCGGCAACACACCTCTACAGCTAATATGCACACAGCGTACGAGCGAAAGCGGAGTGGGAGCGAACGACAGCACTCGGTGAAAATCGCCCAGTGAGTGATCATCCAAACAGCACTTGGTGCTGCCCTTTGCCGCACTCCGTGCGGAATTAACGCAAAAAAAATTGTTTTGTATTTACAAATTTTCTGCCCTTTTAAAAGTGAAAATACACGCTGCACTGAACAACTAATATGGTCTATGTTAAGTTAGTACGGATCAGGCGACGCAACAGTAAAAATGTTTTTTTCAATCACACCACTTCAACTGACCCAGCGCAGGGTGTACAATCCAGCCGCGCAGAGTGCGGCTCTTGGTGTGGTAAAGCCGAGGGGATGCGCTGTGCTATCCCTCGCTATGTATTTGACAGAGGATAACATCGCGCTTCCAAAACTGTCAACGCTTCCAAAAGTGTCAAATTTCAATGGCAGTAACATAGCGAGAAAAAAAAAGCAAAACATCGATTTTCATTGTTCGATGTTGTACTCGCTGCTCTTGTTAATGGCGCATTCCCTTGGGTAAAGCACGCAGCAAATTTATCACACTGCGTTTGCGACTGCCTTTTGTTGGTGCGCGTAAAACACGAAAGAGCGTGTTTAGCAAAAGAGACACTGAAGGGAATTTGTGGGCGAACACACACCGCATGGCGAGTGTTGTGTTGTTTAAGAATGTGTGTCTTTTGGTCTGCGCTGCGGTTTATGCCACCTCTGCCTTGAGGTCACCAAATCAGACAGAATCACAGATCGACCACGTTTTGATCGACAGTTGGCACTTCTCAGACATTATCGACGTCAGATCCTATCGAAGCGCTAACGTTGACTCGGACCACTACCTGGTGATGGTTAAGATGCGCCCAAGACTCTCCGTTGTGAACAACATTCGATACCGACGCCAGCCTCGGTTAGATCTCGCGCGGTTGAAGCAGCCAGACGTCGCCGCAAACTACGCGCATTCACTCGAAGCTGCGCTGCCGGAAGAGGACGAGCTGGACGAAGCCCCTCTTGAGGACTGTTGGAACACTATCAAAACAGCCATCAGCAGTGTAGCGGAGAGCTCCATCGGGCATGTGGCCCGGAATCAGCGGTACGATTGGTTTGACGATGAATGTAGGAGGGTGATGGATGAGGAGAACGCTGCGCGGGCGGCCAAGATACGCAGTGCCACACGTCAGAACGTGGAAAGACACAAACAGAAGAAGATGCAACGAAACCAAATCTTTCGGGAGAAAAAGCGCAACCTGGAAGAGCAGGAATATGCAGAGTTGGAGCGGCTGCATCGTTCTCAGGAAACGCGGAAGTTCTACCAGAAACTGAACGGATCCCGCAAAGGCTTTGTGCCGCGAGCCGAAATGTGTCGGGATAAGACTGGCAGTATTCTGACGGACGATCGTGAGGTGACGGATAGGTGGAAGCAGCACTTCGACGAACACCTGAATGGCGCCCAGGCGGAAAACCATGGCGGCGGGCAAGGCGATTTCGACGGTGCAGCAAACGGGGAAGAGGTGCCAGCCCCAACGATAGGCGAAGTTAAGTAGGCCATCATGCAGTTAAAGAACAACAAGTCAGCTGGAAAAGATGGCATCGGAGCGGAGCTTATTGAAATGGGACCAGAAAAACTGGCCGTTTGTCTGCACCGACTAATTGTTAGAATTTGGGATACGGAACAGCTACCGGAGGAGTGGAAAGATGGGGTTATCTGCCCGATCAAGGGCGACAAGTTGGACTGTGAGAACTATCGAGCGATCACCGTTCTCAATGCCGCTTATAAAGTGCTGTCCCAAATCATTTTCCGCCGTCTATCACCAATTGCGAATAGATTTGTAGGAACTTATCAAGCCGGCTTCGTCGAAGGTCGGTCTACAACGGATCAAATATTTACACTGCGGCAAATCCTCCAAAAGGGCCGTGAATACAGAGTTCCCACGCATCATTTATTCTTTGACTTTAAAGCCGCATATGATACCATCGACCTGAAAGAGCTATGGAAAATCATGGACGAGAACAGCTTCCCCAGGAAGCTCATCAAACTGATTAAATCTACGATGGATGGTACACAGTGCTGTGTTCGGATTTCGGGTGGATTATTAAGTTCATTTGCATCACACAGAGGGCTTCGTCAAGGTGATGGTCTTTCATGCCTGCTGTTCAACATAGCGCTACAAGGTGTTATGAACCGAGCGGATATTAACACGCGGGACACGATATTCAACAAATTTAGTCAATTCGTCTGCTTTGCCGATGGCATGGATATTATCGGCAGAACATCTATAGCGGTGGCTGAACAGTACACCAGACTAAAGCGCGAAGGAGAATAGATTGGGTTAAAGGTAAATACGTCTAAAACAAAGTACATGCTGGCCAGCGGAACCGAGGCCGAACGACACCGCTTGGGCAGTAGTATATTGATCGACGGCGATGATTTTGAGGTAGTCGATGAATTTGTCTACCTTGGCTTACTGGTAACGGCGGACAATGATACCAGCCGTGAGATTCGGAGGCGTATTATCAGCGGAAGTCGTGCTTACTATGGGCTCCACAAGTAATTGCGGTCGAGCAGACTAAGTCCCCGTACAAAGTGCACCCTGTACAAGACGCTTATTAGACCGGTTGTTCTCTACGGGCATGAAACATGGACAATGCTCGAGGAGGACCTGCGAGTGCTCGGAGTTTTCGAACGACGAGTGCTAAGAACGATTTTCGGCGGCGTACATGAGAACGGAGTATGGAGCGGGGGATGAACCATGAACTCGCACAGCTCTATGGCGAACCCAGTATCCAGAAGATGGCTAAAGCTGGACGGATACGATGGGCAGGGCATGTTGCCGAATGCAGAATGCCGGATAACTACCCTGCAAAGATGGTGTTCGCCTCAAATCCGGTAGGAACAAGACGACCAGGAGCGCAGCGAGCAAGATGGTTAGACCAGGTGGAGCGAGATCTGGCGGAGAGTACTCAGTGTCCGAGGAATTGGAGAGCGGTAGCCCTCAACCGAGTTACATGGAGAAACTTTGTTCAACAGACTTTGTCTTAGGACGGCAAGGCACCTAAGTAAGTAAGTAACCCGGAAATTAAATAAAAACCCGATTTAATCCACCTAGTGGTGAAAGGAACCTTTGTTATACCATTTTATATGTCATTTGATATGGGCATTTCTAGCTCAAATATTATTTTTGATTTGTATTTGAATTTGTAATTTTTATAAAACTGACAGAGACAAATTCTACACGCATCACTTTTAACTAAATTCTTATATAAACTGTTTCTTAGGTCCAACCGTTCTCAAGCTATTCAGATGTGAAATCTAAAAATGATCTATTACAGTCAACTCATGCAAAATATCCGATAACCGTGTAATCGACCTTCACGGATCTGAACCAAATTTTGTCAGATTGTTCATTTTTGGTCATAAAGCAAAAGTCTTAAATTTGGTGCCGATTGATACAATTAGTGGTAGTAGATCCTTTTTAAAAAGAAAGACCCGTTTTGTCAAACCTTGTTATTTTCATTTACTTAGTCCTTTCCAATTATTTTATAAAGTTTTTGGTGTATATAGAAGGGGGGAGGGGGGGAGGGGCTTAAACTTTAATCCTGAAAACCAAATCAATTCCTTCTTTTCACATATAGACTTTACGTGCTCTCATCCTCGACCATCACACTTCCTAGATGGCTACAACTGCTCAACTTCCGCAGCTCTCTGGTTTTACTTCATGAGTTCGCCTAGGTTTGATCGATTATGCCAGTGGTGCCCAGGCATAGGCATGGTGCGGGCCAAATCAGATCGCCCATGAATGCCGCGGGCCGCAATAATCTCTGGCCATTCTTATGCAGAACAAAATGTAAAATATGCGACAGCAAAAAACATTTTCTAGGAATCGCCACAAGATTTTCAACCGGAAAGCATTCAGATTCATAACATGCACGAGGCATTATAACGAAACTCAGGGACTCCTATATCACCAAACAATTTCTCATAAGTCTACCATCTTACGCGGGCCGCACGGGTCATCTCGAAGGGCCACATGCGGCCCGCGGGCCGCAGTTTGGCCATCACTGGATTATGCCTTGCCATGTATTTCCAGGATGCCACAAGAAATACGAATGGACACTATTGTAGTGACGATGCCATCTACGTTGAGGCGAACCAACTATCGGTTGAAAGCCCCATTAAAAAGTAAATAAACAAAATAAAAGTGCCATCTACAACGGAAGAATTAGCTAGCATAGTAGAAAGCTACCACAGAGATTGATTTTTTCATATCTCATACCCTGGTTACACCACGAGGAGGTTAACATAGGTTATAGTATATGGGATGGTACTCTACATAATAGAGATTTGAGTTAGATGTTTGAACTTATTTGCCGACTAGGAGGAAGATTGAAATTAATTGATCGTGGGGAAAATAAGTTATAAATTGTATTATTCAAACAGGGAAAAATCCTAAGAATTTCGGGCTGCGCAAAGATTGTCGTAAAATCTATGGAAACGAATTTCTGCAGCGATTTACTTTTTTTAAGGACATTATCATGACTTCCAGTATATTGATGTATTGTGATACCGTCCAGGTGTTTTTCTGTAATCCGCACTTCATTCTACTTTCATTCTCTATTAATTATTCGTACTTGCGTGCTCTATTCATCATGCTCAACACCGTTGGATGCAGTTTTAGATACTTAGTTCCACTACGATGCTTGCTATGATCCTACCGATCGATAGTATGTTTCTCACGGAAATGGTTGCGAACGCTGCACACAGTCGATTTAGCTGATTACAACAACTTCACGATGTTTGAACCGGTCCAAAATAATTTTCGGCTCGCGACTTCCATTAAGTATTATTTTTTCAAAACAAAATTAATCATGACGAACTTTTTAGCACTGAAAGAGGAAAATTCAAAATAAACTACTGTCAAAATATTCCATATCCGGCCACTAATAGAATACAAGTGTATTCTCACTGACTATCTCTGTCTGCAAATATACTCTTTCACGACATCTTTACAATGAAACTGACTCAACCGAATCGAAAATGTTTTTATTGTTTTCTGTTTCGATCAATAAGTTAGTGTTATATATACCATCAAATCGCTATCGCCAAACTGGACAAGCTTGGAATTGGAGGCCCGTTGCAACGATGGTTTAATTCATACCTTTCCGACCGCCACCTAGAAATAAGCATCGACCATTTTACCTTCAGATCTTTCACTACTAACTCTGGAATTCCACAAGGTAACCATCTTAGACCTTTGGTCTTCCTCGTCTATTTCAACGATGTTAACTTCCTGCTTAAATACCCGCGACTCTCTTTTGCTGACGATCTGAAGCTGTATGCTAAAGTTGACAGTCCGTCCGATGCCGCGGTCCTGCAAGAGCAGCTATCGGTTTTTGCGAAATGGTACACAGATAACCGCATGTTGCTTAACTCGGACAACTCGGAAGTAATTACATCCTCCAGGAAATTAAACCCTGTCGTTTTCAACTACATGCTATCAGACGTGCCTTTACGCCCCGAAATCTGTGTCAAGGTCTTGGGAATATTACTCGACTCTAAGCTTGACTTTCAACAGCATATTGCAGTTATTGTCGACAAGGCCTGCTGAACCTGGGATTTATCATTCGGATCGCCAAAAACTTCTACGACATCTACTGTCTCAAAGCTCTCTACTGCGCACTGATCCGGATCAATCTTGAGAGCTGCGCTCCCCTGTGGAGTCCTTATTACCAAAATGGAGTTGACCGAAACGAGTCAGTGCAGCACAGTACGTTTCGCACTTCGAAGATTGCCCTGGAACGACCCCTTACAGCTGCCCTGCTATGAACAAAGCTGAAGACTCATCGATCTTGACCTTTTGAACACTCGTCGCGATGCGATCAGAGCAATGGCTGTCGCTGATCTCGAGAGTGGATTGCCTATGTCTACTCGCGAACCTCAACATATACGCTCAAAGTCGTGTTCTACGTAATAGTCCATTTCTGCGTGTACCGCATCGGCGAACCAACTACAGCACCTTTAGCACAATCACCGGTCTGTAACGCCATTTCAATCGCTTAATGCCTAGCTTCGACTTAAACGTTAGCCTCGCGGTACTGAAAACTCGATTCCTGGCACTAGCACGTGGAACCTAGGTTAAGTGTATCAGTAGGGCCAAAAGTCCTGTTGATATTTTATACAAATAAACAATATTGAATCCAGATGATATTACCATTAACATTTTAAAATTAATGCGGTGTATTTAAATACAAAATCGCTTGAAATTAAATAGAGAAGAAAACTTTGCCAATTAAATTCTACTATTTATATTTATTCGCAACAGTTACGTATTTCGCTTACGACTTGCAGGCTTCATCAGTATCTTTTTCCGAACTCCAAATACTTCAGACAAAATCGCTTGTTTCATGTATGGTCTATTACCCGATCACTATAGTAGAAAGATTTCCGGTATCATATATTGGATTTATGCGATTTTAGCAGTAAGAGTATTGATAAGGCCATTGCAAATCATATTTTAGTTTTTGTCGCCCCCCCCCCCTTGGAAATTGGCTTGCAAAATCGGGGGGCAAAAAATAATTTGTAGGATAAGAATCAAATTTCTTTTTATAAAATCAACTAGCTGACCCGACAAACTTCGTATTGCCACAAATTAACCTGTGTTGTACATAAATCATGAATCTCGGATGATCTTTGTCACAATCTCGAGTTTTGCAAGCCCCCCAGTGGGCGGTGCTTCCGACGACGGGTCACCGGAAACACTCGCGACCGTCTCGTCCTGAATGATCTAGTGTTACTATAGATAGTTTTTGTGGTCTTGTATTGACTAATGTTTTATGGAAGAGTCTCGAATTTCTCGAGTTCGATTAGCTTTTGAGTTTCGCAAAAATTTCTGCTTTATTTGTATGAGAGTCCATATCCCCGTACCACAGGGGTGAGAGGTCTCTAACTATCGTAAAATAAATTCAAAACTCCAAAATCTCCCACATGCCAAATTTGGTTGCATTTGATTGATTAGTTCTCGAGATAAGAGGAAATTTGCATTTCATTTGTATGGAAGCCCACCATCTTAAAGGGGAGATGGGCCATAACTCGCTTTCTAAAGAAAAGAGGGGTCTCAATTCACCATAGAAAAAAATCTTGCGTCCAAAACCACTTACATGTCAAATTTGGTTCCATTTGCTTGATTAATTCTCGAGTTATGAGGAAATTTGTTTTTCATTTGTATATGAGCCCCCCCCCCTCTTAAAGTGGGGAAATCCATAGAAAATATACCATAGAAAATATTCTTGCCTACAAAAACACTCACATGATAAATTTGGTTCCATTTGCTTGATTAGTTCTAGAGTTATGAAGAAATTTGTATTTCGTTTGTATGAGAGCCCCCCTCTTAAAAAGGTAAGGGGTCCTAATTCATCATAGAAAAAATGGTTGCCTCCAAAAACACCCACATGCCAAATATGGTTCCATTTGCTTGATTAGTTCTCGAATTATGAGGAAATTTGTATTTCATTTGTGTAGAAGCACCCCCTCTTAAAGTTGGGAGGGGTCCTAATTCACCATAGAAAATATTTTTGCCTCCAGAAACCTCCACATGCCAAATTTGGTTCCATTTGCTTGATTAGTTCTCGAGTTATGAGGAAATTTGAATATCATTTTTATAGGAGCCCCCCCTCCTAAAGTGGGTAGGGGTCCCAATTTATCATAGAAAAAAATTTTGTCTCCAAAAACACCCACGTGCCAAATTTGGTTCCATTTGCTTGATTAGTTCTCGAGTTATGAGGAAATTTGGATTTCGCTTGTATAGGAGCCCCCCCTCTTAAAGTTGGGAGGGGTCCTAATTCACCATAGAAAATATTCTTGCCCTCGAAAACTTTCACATGCCAAATTTGGTTTCATTTGCTTGATTAGCTCTCGAGTTATGAGGAAATTTGTATTTCATTTGTATAGGAGCCCCCCCTCCTAAAGTGAGGAGGAGTCCCAGTTCATCATAGAAAAAATTTTTGTCTCCAAAAACACCCACGTGTCAAATTTGGTTCCATTTGCTTGATTAGTTCTCGAGTTATGAGGAAATTTGTATTTCGTTTGTATAGGAACCCCCCCCCCCCTTTTAAAGTGGGGAGGGGTCCTTATTTACCATAGAAAATATTCTTGCCCTCGAAAACTTTCACATGCCAAATTTTATTGCATTTGCTTGATTAGTTCTTCAGTTATGAGGAAATTTGTATTTCATGTGTATAGAATCCCCCCTCCTAAAACGGGGAGGGGTCCCAATTCATCATAGAAAAAATTTTTGTCTCCAAAAACACCCAAATGCCAAATTTGGTTCCATTTGCTTAATTACTTATGTTATGAGTCGAGTTATGAGGAAAATTGTGTTTCTTTGATACAGGAGACCCCCCTCTTAAAGTGGGGAGGGGTCCTAATTTCCTATAGAAAATATTCTTGCCCTCGAAAACTTTCACATGCCAAATTTGGTTTCATTTGCTTGATTAGTTCTCGAGTTATGAGGAAATTTGTATTTCGTTTGTATAGGAGCCCCCCCCCCCTCTTAAAGTGGGGAGGGGTCCTTATTCACCATAGAAAATATTCTTGCCCTCGAAAACTTTCACATGCCAAATTTTATTCCATTTGCTTGATTAGTTCTTCAGTTATGAGGAAATTTGTATTTCATGTGTATAGGATCCCCCCTCCTAAAACGGGGAGAGGTCCCAATTCATCATAGAAAAAAATTTTGTCTCCAAAAACACCCAAATGCCAAATTTGGTTCCATTTGCTTAATTACTTATGTTATGAGTCGAGTTATGAGGAAAATTGTGTTTCTTTGATACAGGAGACCCCCCTCTTAAAGTGAGGAGGGGTCCTAATTTCCTATAGAAAATATTCTTGCCCTCGAAAACCTTCACATGCCAAATTTGATTCCACTTGCTTGATTAGTTCTCGAGTTATGAGGAAATTTGTATGGAAGCCCCCCCTTTTAAAGAGGAGAGGAGTTATAATTCCCCTTATAAAGAGGGGAGGGGTCTCAATTTACCATAGAATAAATTCTTGTCACCGAAAACACCCACATGCCAAATTTTGTTCTATTTGCTTGATTAGTTGTCGAGTTAATCAGAAATTTGTGTTTCATTTGTATGGGAGCCCCCCCTCTTAGTGGGGGGAGGGGTTTCTAACCATCACTAAAACCTTTCCTGGCCCCAGAAAACCTCTACATGCATATTTTCATGCCGATTGGTTCAGCAGTTTTCGATTCTATAAGGAACATACGGACAGACAGACAGATAGACAGAAATCCTTCTTTATAGGTATAGATTGTCTGTGGGCTCTACAGTCTGAAAAACTCAAAATATGAGTCTCCGAGTTGAATTAACGCTTCTAGCACGAAACAGAAATGCAAATTCGAACAATGGAATTTCCGAAAATCGTCCAAAAAAATTTTCCTTCGTTTTTGTCTTTTTTCGTATATTTTTGCATAGCAAATAACAACGTATATATTATAAACAAGAATAGATTCGGTTTTCACGTTTAAAACTTAAGTAAAAATTCTTAAAATCCATGTTTTTTTTGCGCGATTAAAAAATTCACTTTGTTTTTTTTCGCCCCCCCCCCTTTAGTGGCCGAACACCGGAAAGACAAAAACTTTATAAAATATTTGTAATGGCCTAAGTTTTATTTTTTTATATAGAATACAGTTACATATAACGCAATGATGTACGTGCATTTGCGAGAAGAATCTTTTGTGAATGGGACACCAGACAAACTGTTGCTTTCTAAGAGATGGCGCTGTTCTAGTGGTAGTAAAATCAAAATTTCTCAGTTACCTATGCTTACCTACTTAAAAAGCAATCACTCAGGTGATAATTTTGTAGGTAGATAAGCATAGATAACACATATTGTTTGTGGTACAGTTTCTCTGTTACGCTTAATTTTCATAACTTTTAAACATTTTTGCGACATTTCAATCAATGATTAATTTCCATAACTATTAAATATTTTTGCGACATTTCAATCCGAAGAAATTAAATTTCATGACGTGGACGTGATAAATAATATAAATAATGATAAAAAATTTGTTGGTTTATTTGTAAAACGTTACATTGCGATTAGTGCTAAACACAAAAAAAAATGAAATGCGCGAGTAAATCGCGCTGAATAAATTTATTGTCGCGCAAAATTAAATTGTTTTCAATATGCACAATATGCGTTACCATTTAACGACATCTGTTGTATTCAACAGGCAAACATTAATGGTTTCAACTGTACGCTCACGCTTGGCGCATAATGAACCACTAGTGCCAGCTTTTGATTATTATCAGAAACTAAAGACAGTTAAACAACACGCTCAACTAGAGATTGGGAGCTGTGAGTTCGACTCTCACCTTCGCTAAGTCTATATTTTTGGCCTAATATAAAGAATTTTCAGTTTGCCTGAATCTTCATTTCTCGCATTAAGCATTTATTCTTCCCCAACAGAAAACTAAAGACAGTGTCCCATTCCAAAGTAATAGAATTAAACGGAATAGAACAATTAATTGAATATGCATCAGTTTTGTGCGAAAATCAAGCAAAAACAATTTTTTCATCTAATTGTAAAGCTGTAATGAACGATAATTAATAAACAGTATTACTTAACAGTATTAATAAACGCATTTTACAACGTACATACAACGGACATTTCAAACAAACTGCAATAATACAGCGCAGGTCCATTTTCGTGCACCTTAGGCATACCCCTCGTCTGAAGTGCACGAAAGCGAATGACAGGTAACATCGAACAAAGGCCACAGTTGATCATATGTCTACCTTGCTTTCTGCCCACCGATTTGACAGATATACGTCAACGGTATCGGTAACTGCGTTGTTTTCGGCTTTCTGGAAAAGTTTTGATCGGCGTGCATAATCTTGATAACAAATCAACAGTTTTAAAGTGATTATAAATGCAATAAAAAGTGAACGCGAACGGTAAATATTGTGCTTTTGGGTGAGGATTAAAACTTGGATAGCAGTCATGATGATGGAAAACTTAGATCACGTATATTGCAATACCGCGTCCACCGATGTCAGCGGTAAAGATTCTCCGGAACAAATCAGTCTTTTCAAAGAGGTGAAGCAATTGCAATCGATTCTGTTGCTCCACCTGGATCTGATTCAGGAGCAAAGTGATCAGATTCTTGCCAAAGATAAGCTGATAATAAAACTGAAGGACGAAAATGAGCTTCTCAAGCATCAGCTAGAACTGGTTAACAAACGATTGCAGCAAATGAAGCACAAGGAACTTGTTTCGCTTACCATTCCAGTTAGAAATGTCCCTGTTGATAAAGTGTATGACTTTAACCATCGCGTAATTCCACGCATCGCAACAGAACCAACGCCTAATGATAATATTTTGGAAGTGTCCAGCACCGTAACAAACATAAAGAAGGAAGTGATATCACACGAGTATGATAATTTTGACGCAATTTGTCACGATTTCGGAGGAGAGCTTGAGTCCGATATTAAAATTGAAAACAATGAAATTGAGGAGGAAATTTTTCTCAATTACTCAAAGTCGGACGATGAATCGGGGCCTTCTAACGACGGACCAGTGACAGAAATCGACTCGGCGACAGAAGAGCGTCCTCCCAGCAGCAGTACACCGATTAGTTACGGCGTCAGCATTGCATCGTTTGAAAACATAACCAATACTCTCGAATCCACTAGTGTCAACAGCAACAGCAATAACAACAACAACAGTGGTAACGTAAATAGTCAAGTGCAAGCTGCTGCACAGCCATCAGCAAAAGATGTTACAATCAGCAGCGATGAGAAAACTAACAGCTATAACTTGATTTGCTCTTCGGGAAATTCTTCCGATGGAAGTTTAATGAAAAAATCTTGCCGAACATCATATATGATTACACAAAAGCCGTATATAACGTGCAATTGGAAGGACGAAGCAATTACTAATGAATTAGAGCGGTTACTGGAGAATGAAGCAGCTGAGCTGGAAATTCCCTGCTGGACAATTGTTGAAGAAAACTACGGCAGTAATATCGAACAAACCTCGGAAAATATAAGTGACGAAGCATACATGAAGCGTCATTCAAAATTTGAATTAGACGAAAGACGCCGCAAGAAGTGGGACGTTCAACGAATTCGAGAGCAAAAAACTATCGAACGGCTTAAGAAAAGGCACTTAAAAACGGACGCGGACAGTGAGCAGAAAAACATTGGATCATTCTACCCGTCAATCGAAACCGTTAAATACATTCACATTACCGAAGAGCTCCCCGTGCAAGCGTTTGGTGAACCAATTCCGATGCTTTCGCCCAGTACCTTCAGCCTACCCTGGATGACGAGAGGCTTGGATACGACCGAAAGTGTAACGCCGTCAGAGTTTGGTCCCGGGCCGCTGTTTAGTGCTTCGACAATTTCTTCTCCTGTGCTGACTACAGCAGCATCAACCTCATCAGCACCGGCAACACTCAGTACCACCACCACGCAGGACAGCAAAACTAAGTTTCAGCACCGCCTGGCACCGAATCTACACACACAGAAGCAACGGTTTACTAAACGTATAAAGAAGGAAACTTAAGCGGTTCGGATTATTTGAGAGGTCAAGTGCTTTAACAAGGATCTACTTGCAGTGATTAAGAGCTGATATGATTAAGGTGAAACCAATAAGAACGTTTGATTTTCTAATAGGATTAGGGATAAAACAGTGTACAGATTGTGTCGTAATAAAAGAAGCATGTCCAGTTCGAATGTTGTTCTTTCTGGTGGAACTTCGAAACTCACAACTGAACATCTAATGTGCGCGAGTTTGTTTGATTGACCGTTGATATTTTTCAAAATTGGATTTGCGTCGCAGTATTTAACCTGCATCTCACATTTTAAGTTCATTTTTTAGATTTGGTTTGGGTCCATGCTACTGTCGTTGTCGTGTCGTGTTTTCGCTGTCACTCTCAATTTTATTTTGTTTCTATTGCAACGGCAGCTCCATTGTAATCAGAGTCAAAACCAGCTCAATTTTATGTAGGCTTTCATGAAGTTTACTTTATATTTTTCACATAAAAAGTTAATATTTACATTTATTTATTTACTAGAAAGCAACAACATCAAACAAAATACCGTAGCCGAACAAACGAAATCAAACGTTCCCCGTTACAAATTTGGAATATCGTTTCTTCCCAGCGTTGCGACAGTTACTCGCAATGGCTTTCACCTGTCGCCAGGATAGGTTTTCGTCAACAGCCTGACTATCGTTGGCTAAGATGCGGCGCCATGAGCCTCTGGGTCTGCCGCTTCTTTGTTGTCCTTGCAGGTTTCACTCAAATGCTTCTCTGCAGATCTGGTACGCTCCGCCCCTCAAGCTGGGCTCGATCCACTTCCACCTACGCTCACAAAATTCTGTTGTTATCGGTCATTGTTGACATCGACGATAGAGTTCCTCGTTGGTTATCCAGTTGTCAGGCCACCAGACACGAAAGATATATATATCGCAAACGGCGATAAATAAATACCTGCCGCTTTTGCGTTGCCTCCACCGTGATGCAAATTTAACGTTTGAGTTGAAAATTTTAGTCGGGGAATTTAATCTGGTTTTGAGCGCCATCTGTTTCGAAAACGTGTAAGAGCACCTCTGGACTCCGGAGACTCGAGACACCCAAATTGGTAAGATAATCGGCCAGCATATGATTAAATTTGCCGCTACCAGACAATAGCGTCGATCTTCTACTGGATTCGATAGAGAATTATCTTACAAACTACTTTAAGAGTAATACAGAGCAACGTGATGCCACGCCAGTTACCATATTCAGTTAGGTCTCATTTTTCAAGGACTTTGACCAATATGGTAGGTAACCATATACCAGAAATCATATTCAAATAAAAGTAGAAAATATATGTCTTTCCAATAAAACCAAATTCATAGCAATTAACACCATATACCTACGTTTTATTCCAATTTAATTTGCTACAGTTCTATAGAAAACCACCCTTAATCATCATACAGGGGAAGGTGGTATAATGTGCCCCTTGATAATAAATCGATATATCTTTATCGTGCTTCACAAAATTAACGCTGCAACTACAAGTTGTGTTAGTATTTGTATTGAAAATCAATTACAATTACAGTAATGACCCGATTTTGTCACCCCCATGATTAATTTATGGGTGACAAAAACGGGACAGTGACAAAATCGGGTATTTTTTCAATTTTTATTTTTTTGCAGATAACTTAGAACGAACTACATATATTTCATTCTGATCACTTTTAGGACATTTCGCACTTACATCTACCTCTCTGTGGACATTTGTCACCTGTTCACAGCAGCCCCACAGGTATGAAAACACGCGTTTTTTAATTTCACCGAAATGGTTGATTATACTGGTTAACTATGTTCATAGAAATTTCATAGCGTAAAAAGCTCTTTCTTATGGTGTGAAAGATTCTTTGATGAACTCCCCTAAAAGTAAGATAGAAAATTTATTTTTCAAGCAGTAAGAGATAGAGCAAAACAATGTTCTACAACATTTTTGAGAAGATTATTAAAAAGAACTTTGCCAAAGAAAGTGACCTTCTAGCTATTATAGTTGTGGAGATAAGAAACAACTTTTGTGAAAACTCCATGATAATCGACACAGTTCTTTTCACAGTGTTTTAACACATTTGACATGTTTCAAAATGATTTTCAAACCAAGTTTTTGATAAATCAAAAGCGTGACAAAATCGGGTAAAAAACGTGACAAAATCGGGTCAAAAACGTGACAAAATAGGGGGTGACAAAATCGGGTTACCACTGTATTGGTTTCAAGTAGAATTATCGAATAAAAATACTATGAATTATTTAATAACAGCGTCTAAACTCTGTGTTACTCGTTTTCGTGAGGTAATTTGCCCCACCAGCAGTATAATGCGTTCCATGCGGTAATTTGAGGATTTCTACCATTCTTATACATAAAAGTGTCCCAAAATATCATTATGTCATAAAACACGGGAGCTCATCCCCCAAACGATAGCTTAGGGTGTCACAACAAAACTTTTATATGGCGTCAACAATGGTTGACGCTCAAAAAATCAAAAAAATATTTTTAGATATGTTAAGGTAGGTGAAATAATTTTTTTTATTTAAAAAAGACTATTTTTTTAAAAAGTTATGGTGGCATGTCTGGAGTCATATTTGGTTACAGAAATGTATTGAATTCGGCAAAATTTGGAATTTTCGAAATTTCATTTAAATAAACATTGAAACAGGGTATCGAACAGTGTCTCAGAGCAATGTAGCTATGTAATGTAACTAAAATCAGGTCCCTGACAGGAAGTCATGCACTCAAAATAATTTTCACGACGAAATTACGTGAAAAGTTATGTGATTATTTTCCATCTAACTTTTCCCGTACTATTTACGTGAATTTAACGTAGTTTGCATTAGTATGCGTGCATTTACGTGGAAATCAGATAGATGTTAATGTATTTTCCAATAATGTTCAACTGAAAGTCACGTAACTCCCTGTAGAGAAATTTATGTGATTTTTCACGTGGAAAGAACGCGTGGATTATTTTGCGTGTGCTTTCGTAGCAATGGGTTGTATTCTCAGTCACCTCTCTGCTCGACTGCTGCACTGCTCGATTGCTCAACTGATTGACTAAACTGCTCGACTGGACTGGTCAATTAGACTACTCGATTTGATTGCTCGACTGTACTGCTTAACTGAACTACTCGACTGAACTGTTCGATGCGACTGCTCGATTCAACTGCTTGATTGGACAGATCGACTTGACTGTTCGACACATTTGCTTGACTTACTACTCGACCCGACTGCTCGACTTAACTGCACGATTGAACTGCTCGACTGGACTGTTCGATTCTACTGCTCGACTGGACTGCTTGACTGGACAGCATGATTCATCTGCTCGACTCAACTGTTAGATTCGACGCTCGACTCAACTGCTCGATTAAACTGAGCGATTTAACTGCTCGACTCGACCACTCTGTTGAACAGCTCGACTCGGCTGCTCGACTGGACTGCTTGACTGAACAAATTGATTTTCCAACAATAAATTGATTTAACTACTCGACTAGGCTGCTCGATTTGAATGCCCGACTTGACTGTTCGACTCGACTGCTCGACCCAACTGTTTAACTCGTTTGCTTGATTAGACTGCTCGACTCGCCTGCTCAACTCGATTGCTTGTCGCGATATCATATGGTCGGTGTTAAATCAGACCGGACCAAGTCGCTAAATTTAAAAAAATGTGGTAATGGTAGCAAACGATCAAGGATTTTCTAAGCAACTTTTTACTTTAATCAGACTACATAAATGTTGCAAACAGTCAGAGTTAGAAGATGATTTCGAACGCAGCAAACTTTGAATGCGTTTTCCTCGAAGTCAGAAATTTGCCGCTCGGTTCTGTCTGACTTAACACCGACCATATGAATCGATTTGCGGCAGACGATAGACGGTTCAGAGCCACTCACACAAAAAACCATATTGCCCGCCTATAGAATCAGCACAGTGGAGATAATGTTTTTATTCAGTAGAATAAAATCCAATACGACCATAAAAACTATTTGTTTCAGTTTCCGATTGGCTCTATTATGTACAACATCTTAGAGCTATATTATGCAATATAAGAACTCAAAGAACTAATACAAAGATCTTCGCAAACACTGGCTAATGAAATGTATCCGCAGTTTTCTGAATTCTTAACAGGTATTTATATTTTCCGGATCGTAAGATTTGGGCTCAACTAGTACCAATATATTTGCCTAATATATTAATATATGATAATAACGGGTGACAACTAAAATTTTGAAATTTTTCCGAGTCCCCTTTTTTGAGAAGTTAGGACACGTGCTTTATGGTACCCCAGCCTGGGCACGTCCGCATTAAATTGACGTATGCTTTAAAAAATTGTACTGATTTTTCATGCGATTACTTTGTCACCTGGTGATGAATCCACCTATACATCGCCAATCATAGCAACTTTGTAGAGATTTTCCAGCGTTATCATTCGATTTGCAGCAGTCATAGTGAAAACAATCAAGCAACCATGAAGTATTTTGTGGTTTCATTACTAAACGAGACTGACATTAGCTGATGCTCGTATTGTAGGGTTCAGTGGGGAGCAAAGAGGAGAGGATCCGGGAGTTTGGAATATGATATTGTTGATATTATTCCTACTGCAAACAGTTTCAGCGAGGACCACAGCTAGTGTCAAAAATCGTCAATTTATCGTGTGGAATACTTCATGCTCGATGTTTTGTTCGTGCTACACCCCGGAACGTAGAAGATGAACATCGTGAGGCACTTCATCTTCACCGGATATAGCCGATCCAACATAAACAACAACCTCTCTCTTCTGAAGAAAGGCGAAAACGTCGAACGAAAGTCGGGATTTGGCTACCCGATGGTGCTGTGTGACCATAAAATACAGCAGAAACTGAGTAAGAAGATAGAGAGCAAGGTGGCCCGGGTTCTACCCCGTGCGCCAGGAGGTCGGAGCGATCGACCAAACGGTGAAACTGTTCCTAGCCAAAACTGGACATTTTTTGTAGAAGCGTTAGTCGAGGCCGGCCATGTCTAAATAGCAAGCAATTACTCAAAGGGAGCTGCTGAAGGTGATAGTTAAAAACATCTACTCGACGAAGCGGTACGTCATGGTCCTAATGGATGACGAGACCTACTTCACGTTGGACAGCACCGACTGACAGGAGACCGGGTGTCAAATATATCTCCCACACCAAGTTCCCAAAGATGGTCCTTCTGTGGCTGTGGTAAACAACGAGAAGGGAATGCTCAACCCACTGTTCTTTCGAGGCTTGTGTTAAACGAGGAGATGGGGGGCCTTGTAGCCGCAAGGTTACCGAGTCTGCTTTGACAAGCGAATGGTCGTGGGTTCGAATCTTAGTAGAATCAGGCCATTCGATGTCGAAGTGACTTTAGCATGGGTTTATTCTCTGGCCCCTCTTCACCCTTCCTTCATGCTGAGTTCTACATTATCCCGAAGACGCTTCTTATGGTTAGTATACTGGTATGAGGACCTAATGAGGTAATGGTTTTGAATCTCAGGAGGACTCACCAGTGCTAACTATTACGAGGCGAAACAGGTTTGGTATAGTAGGACATGCATCGAAGCATGGGTAAAACCCTCAACATATAAGCACGAATAAAAAAAATATAAGCTTATCGTTTACTCAATAACGATAAAGCACAGAAATGCAGTGCAGAATACAGCATACACCCGGGCAACATTACAATAGATCAATAATGTTGTGGTCAAAGTGATAAGCCCATACAAAAAAAACGAGGGGATATACCATACGAAGTGCCAGCCGGGAGTTTCTAATCTTTTGGACGTGCCTGGCCTTGGTCTACTGGAGGAGATGAGCCGACTGAAGACTAACGCTGAACCTAAGATTACCAACCTTCCCGTCGTCCCCTCCTGCAAGCTGCGACCGATAGTAAATTTTTGAAGGAACCTCAAACGGAAGAACTACTCTAATATTTATTTTCGGAGAACGCAACTGGTCGCCGAGGCCACGAAAGAACTGAAGAACACTATCTATCTATCTATCTATCTATCTTTTCCTATCTGGTCAACTGCCGTAAGGCCGCCCGACTTCGAAGCATTTTTGTACAGGGTGTTCAATAAGTTCGAATACACTTTAAAAATGTGTTTATTGAGGACCTTTATGACATATTTGGTGGAAGGCCCCCCCTTTGTGCTTTAAAGAATCACACGCGGCACGCACCTGGTCCATGGGCATCTCGACCCAGATCTTGGAAATGAGCTTCTTAAATTGGTCTATAGTGCTCACTTTATGTTCGCACTGCTTGGCCAGCATGTAAGTCCTGTTGACAGACGTAATGATCTTTCCCGTAGAAGTCACGAAGTGCCGGGGCCTCAACCTTCTCCAGAACCTCGGTCTTATAGTACGTGGCGTTGATTTCCACGTTTTTCTCGATAAACACCAGTGAAAGCTTCCCACGCTTGGATACGGCCCCCCAAACTTTCACTGGCGTGGCGCTCTAGAACCGCAGGATGGTTATGTGGGACGGAGAGATGCTGGCCAACGTT
Source organism: Sabethes cyaneus (assembly GCF_943734655.1). Lineage (NCBI taxonomy): Eukaryota > Metazoa > Arthropoda > Insecta > Diptera > Culicidae > Sabethes > Sabethes cyaneus. Next base: position 158,733,745 of record NC_071355.1, on the reverse strand, counting down.
GGCGCCCACAGCCGATCATTTTGGACATTGAGCGGCTATTGCAAGATGGAGAGTTTTTCATCAGAAAACACGAACCCCTGACCAGCGTGCCGCGAAAGTATCAGTTTTGCTCTGTCCAGCCTTTTCTTCGTTGTAGCCTCCGTTACCCCGTGAACCTTGCGTTTCTTGTACGGCTTGCATCCCAGGTCCTTCGTCATGATGGTGTAGACAGTCCCGATTGACACACCCAGGTCAACAGCGGTCTTCCGGATCGAGCGGTTCATTTTTCGACGAACCCGCTCCTTCACCACCTTGATGGCTGCTGGCGTCCTCGCCGAACGCGGCCGCCCGGAGAGCTAGAGGTCCTTGGCCGAGCCCGTCTCCCGCTACCGACGGATGGTGAATAACTGACTTCCGCTTCACCCCGTGGGATTTCAACCGCCGAAATATATCGCCGGATCGCTCACCTCTCGCAAATAACTTTACTACGACGTTGCGGTACTCCTTCATCGCGCGCAGTAAGTAGAATAAAATCACAACGCATGCAGGGTAGGTGACGGTCAGTTTAGTAAGCGACGTTTTCTATAACCAAAAATAAATAGTCGCGCAGCAAAAATAGTCGTTTCCATGCGTTTTTGTTAGTGACAAAAAAAGCCCGATTATTTATTTGGAAGCCGTAAAAATGTTCCGAATTCAATGTTTTGGAACCTGGGATGCTATTAGATGAATGGATGGGTGGATTGTTTATTGCCATTTTACCATTTGTTCAAAATCGGATGTTAGACGCCATTTTGAAATCCAAGATGGCGGACTATTATTTAGCATGCTATATCGAAGTTCCCCTGTATTTACGAAACCAGGTGTTCAAAAAATAAGACGCAATTGACATGAAATAATAATTATTGCAAGGGTTTCCATGCAAAATGCAAAATAGTCCGACATTTTGGATTTCAAAATGGCGTCTAACATCGATTTTCGATTTCTAGCCGTCAACCGCATTCCAAAAAAGTATATATTGCAAGGGTTTTCATGAAAAATGCTTAATAATGGTCCGCCATCTTGGATTTCGAAATGGCGTCTAAAATCGATTTTCGACTTCTAGCCGTCAATCGCATTCCAAAAAAGTACATATTGCAAGGGTTTTCATGTAAAATACTTCCAAAATGCAAAATAGTCCGCCATCTTGGATTTCAAAATGGCGTCTAACATCGATTTTCGACTTATAGCCGTCGACCGCATTCCAAAAAAAGTATATATTGCAAGGGTTTTTAAGCAAAATGCTTAATAGTCGGCCATCTTGGATTTCAAAATGGCGTCTAACATCGATTTTCGATTTCTAGCCGTCAACCGCATTCCAAAAAAGTATATATTGCAAGGGTTTTCATGCAAAATGCTTAATAATGGTCCGCCATCTTGGATTTCGAAATGGCGTCTAACATCGATTTTCGATTTCTAGCCGTCAATCGCATTCCAAAAAAGTATATATTGCAAGGGTTTTCATGCAAAATGCTTAATAATAGTCCGCCATCTTGGATTTCAAAATGGCGTCTAACATCGATTTTCGATTTCTAGCCGTCAACCGCATTCCAAAAAAGTATATATTGCAAGGGTTTTCATGCAAAATGCTTAATTATAGTCCGCCATCTTGGATTTCGAAATGGCGTCTAACATCGATTTTAGCCTTCTAGCCGTCTATCGCATTCCAAAAAAGTACATATTGCAAGGGTTTTCATGTAAAATACTTCCAAAATGCAAAATAGTCCGCCATCTTGGATTTCAAAATGGCGTCTAACATCGATTTTCGACTTCTAGCCGTCAACCGCATTCCAAAAAAGTATGGGGTTATCACCCCATACTAAAAATATACATATTTACTAAAATAAATCGTTGGCAAAAAATTGTCCGACAATAAATTATTTTTCTTAGTCATTAACCATACTACGCGCGAAGTTGACTAAATTCTGCAGGTTTTGATCATTGACGGTCGACTAACCGACTTATCAAGAGAAAGTACGGTCAGAATATTTTTCGTCACTGCTTTGATAGAAGGTGACTATTTTTCTCCAGAAATAGTCAGTCGGTTTTTTGTCGTTGATGGAGACGGCAGTAATTTGATTTTCGTCGCTGACTATGGTGTTTTGACGGTGATGCTAGACAGCCCTGATAAAGACATATTAAGCATGTGTGATATTTGCAATCATCAGTGGACATCGCTAGTTCCGAGGTATCAACAACTTTTACTTCTCTTTTCGCTTCCTTAGCTCATAATACACATAAATTAAACATCAAGTCAATAGTAAACTATGGGATCGTGGTTACAATTTACTAAAAACAAAAATCCAGCACAACAGAAGCGGATCTATTCGGTGTACTTAGCGTTACATTCCTTTAGCATTGTTGATTCACCCGAATTGATGTTACCACACTGGAAACTCCGAAACCGTTTGTGTTTTCGTGTCTTTTTCTTCTATATGTCTATATATATTCGATTTATTTGTTCAAGAAACAATGTTAACACAAAATAACTATCCACTAACCGGTGTAGACTACTCTCATAACAACTTCTATAAATCTGCATAACTAACTGAATTGTGCATAGAAAAACAAATGTCTTCGCCTGTATGAAAATATCCTTTCACATAATCGCCTAAGCCTAGTGTATGAATTCTAATGCTCACATTGTAGTTTGCGCGTTGGAGGGAATGATGTGGTAGTGCACACGAGTGACTACGAGAAAAGTCGAAAGAGAACTTTCTATAAAACATCTGAGAGGATTATTCCCGGAGGGGACGCATTATTGGAGACGCCCGAAAAAGGGTTGGCTTGGTTTTGATTGTTTCGTTTTCAACGTGTCCTCAATCGAAGGGTGTGCGCGTTAGAAACAGTGTGTGTGTGTGTCAGTATGTGTATTTGTGTATATACTAACTGTTCTACTCTTCCGTTTAAAAAAAACTAACTACCAAGAAGAAAATTGTTCCAATGTCAGTATAAAATCAGTATTTCTCTTTGATCGTCCCTAGTTGGTAAACGCATTCTCGAAAATCGATTATGGCTAAAAATCTATCTCCTTTGAATGGACTTCAGTTGGTTTGCTTAGGAGTTGTTCTCGCTACACTCTACATGTTGTTGAGTATGTGTGAGTGTGTTTGTGTTTGAGTATGGCTTAAAATTACGCTAAACTTTGGGCACATCGAAGTAACAAAAGTGATACAGCAAAAGACGATATCACAACAGTCAACTGGAGTAGTGGTCTGGCAGCTCCACCGCACTGAGCCACCCGTTCTTCCTGTTCGGAAAGATAGAAAAGCACAGGATTAAGGACAATATAGGAGAATGATAATTAAGATTTGTAAATTAGATGAGAAAATCTGATTCTTATAATTGAAAATATAGTTACTAGAGCTGAAAGTGAATAGTTATAAGATATCCTGAATCGGAAATTTAGAAGAAAAAAACAGAGAATTGAAAATATAGAATTCGGTGTAGTAAGTAGAATTTGCTAAACTGCGCAATGAATTGTGAATCGAGATATAAGAATATAGAAAATATAACTCAGAATTATGAAAACAAAGTTACGAGTACCAACATGAGAAATGCATCGGAGCACACTATTGTCTATTGTGATAATGGAACAATTCTAAATTTCTAGTCTATTAAAAGTTTTTCGCATGTCTGGATGCAAAATAAATATCTTTACGATAGACTTACGAATCGAGAATGGCGAATTGCAGACTGTAATCAAACAATAATAAATGTGAAGAATCGTATAACTATGATCAACAAAATAATGTTGGTCAACTACTTTTTCTGATAATAATACTAATAATAATAGATTTGCTGCTTGAAAAGAGTTCACGTGAATGGACAAAATGTAGTGTAATGTGAAATTGAATTTTGTCGGCAACTAAACGAACTACTCACATCAGGATGCTCCGTATAGCATTCCTCCAGGCGTCGGCGGGGCAAGAAATTCAGCCTTGTTTTCACGCAAGGCAATCCCTCGGTGTCATTGTGGTGGATCACCTGTGGAGAAGCCGAAAGGACTATGTGGTCCGAGGGATACTCACTTTCCACGATGATCATCAGTAGATTGGATCGTGGTATTCGTTTCGCAAAGTATGGTCGATGCAACAATCTGAAACAGTTTACTTTTGATAGAAAACATAAAAAAAATAAAAGTATTCAAAATAACTCACTCTGTTGGATTTGGAGGCTGCGACTCATAGAAGAATCCATCACCCTTGATGAACTTATCCTGCTGCATGACATATAGATTCGACTTTTTATCACAAGCTTCGTACACAGTTTCCATTCTTATTATTTTCGGTTGATTCCAGTATGCTTCATCCTCATCAATTATCAACTTTTTGGGTTTCTTTGGACGATTTATATCGGTATAATCAGTATCCTCGTATTCCACTGGAAGATATGGTCAATTATTAAACCGCATTATAACTACTGTAAATATTTACCTCCTGCATCATAATAATCCGCACTTGGAATTCCATGAACCCAAAAGTCAAACTTGGTTAGCAGGACAAAAAATTCAGCTATAAGCCACTTGATTCCGAGCGTGATCAGTTTCAGAGGCTATAGAACGTACAGTTTATAAAAAATACAGCCTGGCAGGCTAAGCTATCTACACTTTACTTACATGCATCAGCGAAAAGGCATCATTTGGGGCAACAATTTCGTGGTCACAAAGCCCTTGCAGATCGAATACGGAAATCATAACGAAAATCTCTTTATCGACCATCGATTGCATGATGGCACCTTCAATTTCTCCGAAGAACCTTCCGGTGTCGTTGGAAGATTCCGAAAGAATAACATAACCATTGTTATCTATCACATAGCAATCTCTTGTCTCGGAGCTGCACGTTTCAATACATCCTTCACACTAGAATGGCCGATAAAATCATTAAAATCGTACATCGAAAATCGAATAGCTAACGCAACTCACCGTGGTCTTCGAGGTGATCTCCATAAACCGCTCGTACATTAGTTCGTGCGAAAACTGAAAACCCGTTACACAACCCGGAGCTTCCAAACCACCATCCCTAGGAAAAATACCCATCGAAGCGGTCACCTTCAGTTCCGAACCTTCTGGATCATCCATCGCATGCGGCACTGAGTAAACGAAGCTCTTCGGGTCAATCTTGTGCTGCAAAATGGCACTCCTATACCAAGTTTCGTCAATCGTTTTCTTGTGGTAATCTCCAAATTCATGATCCGTTTCCACCTCCACCTCGCCAAAGATAAACTGCCACCTAGTTAAACCACTCATCGTTGCCACGAAGCGCAACGTGGCGTTGTACATCTCAATGATCTTTCTTTCGTTCTTATTCTCAAACTCCCAGTTCCGATAGCTTTCATTGGTCACTTTGGCATCGAATACCAACAGCTGAACTAGCTCTTTGTTACAATAGTAAGCATCATCGTCCAGAGTCTTTCGGCCACAATTCGCTGCAACGAAAAAAGAGGGAGTAGAGACATAAGTTAGGGGATATTTGTGGTTGACTTACGCTCGTCAGCACCATCTTTCTGAATGTCTTCCGGCTCGGGTTCATACTGCTGCGACCACTTCCAGTTTGGTTCGTACAGTCGAACCAAAAAGTGTCTCAGCTCATCTTCCGGCGTTTTGAACTCGTGCCCCTCCAGGTAATGATACTTGCAATAAACCCTGAAATATATTTTAGTTTAATTAACACCCTGGATTGAGCTTACCAGCTTACCATTCCGGGTGAACTTTCCAATTATCACCAACAAGAAAGTCCGAAATGTTGATTCCCATGTGCTGATTTCGTTTGATTTCATCTCCCACCTTTATCCAAGTATTTCCGTAGTCGTGGGGCAGGACCAGACCCAGCGAAAATGGAGTATTTTCTAGGGGAGCATAGTAGTAGTCTTGATATTCCAACGAAACACGCCGCATCTTATCGTAATGGAAACGAACCGGAACATTCAGCATCTTGCCGAACTTCGAGAAAACCAGCTGCTCTCGAATGGCTTCCATTGTGGGATTGGGCTCACGGCCAGTCAAAGTTTCATCCGACGCTTCCAGGATGTCGTTCAATACCTGCTCGATCTCAATTAAATCTATGCTGTTGTAATTTTCCTTAAGCCGTCCCTTTGAAACTGGTCGAAGGTCGGGGTGCATCAGAACGTACCCGTTGTTACTGACAATGAACGAGTAACCATTAACTCCCAGCTTGAAAGAAGACCATCACGAGTTAAATGAAAATCGTTCACGCCAACCTCACTAAATTTACCTTGTAGGGTAAGGAAAGTTCATCAAGATCCTCAACGGGAATGTCGGTTCCCGCAACTCCGAGTAACTGTGCCGTGGGTGTATTGTTCCGCTGGTTTGCTTTACGGTCAAACGCAGGAGCACCTACAGCAATCATCAACCGCGGAGGTTCATCATCATCCGCTTCTGACTCCAGATTCTCCTAAAATTTTCGAAAAACGATTAAGTTACAGAACACTCCACTATATTCAACCAAGCTAACCGCCGTATCCGTGAACGCATGTGTCCACGTGGGTGGGTGTTCAACGCCCTGCAACACCAGGGGTGTTGCTATCACAGTAACGTACTTCAGTACTTCTTCCTGCACTTCATCCAATGACTGAATGTGGGAATAGTGTCCCCGATTCAAGCAAGCCATCCACTGGATCTCGCGAACCTTTGTTACCTCACGACCCAGCAAGTAGGTAAATACGCGTACCGGAATCTTGGTACCATTCTCAAACCAGTTGTATCGTTCGAAAATGTCAGTTATGTTATTGGGAACACCATCCGTGATGAGCATAATGGCCTGGTTGCACCCACTTACCGATTCATTACACCGTCGTAACTCACGATACTGCAAAAAGAAAATTATAATGATGAGTACCAAGCAACTCACGCCAAAAAGAGTATTCTTACATGTTGCAACAGCTCGAAGGCTTTCACAAAGGCCTTGCCCACATTGGCGTACCCTTCCGGGTGCAAATCACGAACGTACTCGTTCAAAAACCGAATGTTTTCCGGAGTTGCTTGCACGAGTATATCCTGTAAACGAACAACAATTCTTTATCAAAAACATCTTACCACAAACGAAACGAACTACTCACAGAAAAGCAAGGAATTAGCGGTTCCACATCGTTAGAATACTTATAAATGTTAATAAAATCGTTATTGGAAAACGTATCTAATACACTTTTAACGGTTAATTGAGCTATATAGTTCCGGTACCCGGTCATCGAGCCGGAATTGTCCAGCAGAATCACAATATCCTTGGAGCAGGTGGCCGTTTCAATGTACCACGAGCGCTTCCTGCAGTCGAATGTGTCCACCTGCTCGCGGTCCCACTCCAGTGCCGGATAGTGGCGCAAGATACCCGTGTAGGACCCGAAATACTGCCACGACAGTGCCGGGTCCGAATTGTAGTTCTGCACGAAAACATCGTCCAGCGCTTCGGACCACTGCAGGGCTTCCAAAACCCACGGATAGCGATCGTACACGTTCTGCGGCACATGCACCGAGCTGTACGACGTATTGACCGAGATGTTGAAGAAGTGAGTATCCGAGTTGAGGGACATATTTCGGTACATCCAGGTGTTTTCCTCCAGCGTGGATGGTATTTCGGGCTCCGGTCGTCCATCAATCTATAGATGGAAAAATTGCTTTAGCAAAATTTAGGTTGAATTCAAAACCGAAACTTACAATCGAGTATTTGCTAGAGTAGTACGTAAAATTTTCCGAAAGTGATATATTGAAATCAAACTGTTCGGACAATTCCTCGGCTAAGTTTATAATACACTTGATGGCATCCATTTTGCGGATTAACATGCGACCAACGTTTTCCACAATAGATTGAATCAAACTGGTGCCATCCTTATGTTCAACCCGAGCGTTGAAAGCTTTATATCTCTGAAATCAAAAACAGTGGCATGGCTTTATTGCACATCTACATAAAACCCAATGCAATATATGAAACTTACAGCAGTAATTTCACTGGCTTTCGTCATCGTTTGAGCTAAATCCCACAGTTCTTCGCCAAAGTTGTCTCCCCACTTCTCCATACTGGAAATAAAAGTGTAAATGTAAGATGTAAGATTATCGGATTAAGCGTAACAAATTGTAAGGAAATATTTCAAGTTAAAAATCAATTACGTGTGATCGGATCGATAGTTGTTATCATAAAAATCTTCAACCTTTAGTCCAATGTGTATATTCCGAAGAACATCTTTCATTGTGTACCAAAAACGTTAAAATCGATTCAAAAATCAGTTGTTCAAAACTTATTAAATTTTGAAGAAACAAAGGTTGGAACCGAAGTCCATTTTTGGAAACACCCTAACTTAGAAAGGTTCACCCAAGCTATTGTCCTTGGTTTGGTCTTGGTCTTGGTCCTGATCCTGGTCTTGGTCTTGGTCTTGGTCTTGGTCTCGGTCTCGGTCTTGGTCTTGGTCTTGGTCTTGGTCTTGGTCTTGGTCTTGGTCTTGGTCTTGGTCTTGGTCTTGGTCTTGGTCTTGGTCTTGGTCTTGGTCTTGGTCTTGGTCTTGGTCTTGGTCTTGGTCTTGGTCTTGGTCTTGGTCTTGGTCTTGGTCTTGGTCTTGGTCTTGGTCTTGGTCTTGGTCTTGGTCTTGGTCTTGGTCTTGGTCTTGGTCTTGGTCTTGGTCTTGGTCTTGGTCTTGGTCTTGGTCTTGGTCTTGGTCTTGGTCTTGGTCTTGGTCTTGGTCTTGGTCTTGGTCTTGGTCTTGGTCTTGGTCTTGGTCTTGGTCTTGGTCTTGGTCTTGGTCTTGGTCTTGGTCTTGGTCTTGGTCTTGGTCTTGGTCTTGGTCTTGGTCTTGGTCTTGGTCTTGGTCTTGGTCTTGGTCTTGGTCTTGGTCTTGGTCTTGGTCTTGGTCTTGGTCTTGGTCTTGGTCTTGGTCTTGGTCTTGGTCTTGGTCTTGGTCTTGGTCTTGGTCTTGGTCTTGGTCTTGGTCTTGGTCTTGGTCTTGGTCTTGGTCTTGGTCTTGGTCTTGGTCTTGGTCTTGGTCTTGGTCTTGGTCTTGGTCTTGGTCTTGGTCTTGGTCTTGGTCTTGGTCTTGGTCTTGGTCTTGGTCTTGGTCTTGGTCTTGGTCTTGATCTTGGTCTTGGTCTTGGTCTTGGTCTTGGTCTTGGTCTTGGTCTTGGTCTTGGTCTTGGTCTTGGTCTTGGTCTTGGTCTTGGTCTTGGTCTTGGTCTTGGTCTTGGTCTTGGTCTTGGTCTTGGTCTTGGTCTTGGTCTTGGTCTTGGTCTTGGTCTTGGTCTTGGTCTTGGTCTTGGTCTTGGTCTTGGTCTTGGTCTTGGTCTTGGTCTTGGTCTTGGTCTTGGTCTTGGTCTTGGTCTTGGTCTTGGTCTTGGTCTTGGTCTTGGTCTTGGTCTTGGTCTTGGTCTTGGTCTTGGTCTTGGTCTTGGTCTTGGTCTTGGTCTTGGTCTTGGTCTTGGTCTTGGTCTTGGTCTTGGTCTTGGTCTTGTACTTTTACTTGTTTTTGTTTTTGTTGTTGTTCTTGCTTTTGATCTTATCGTTACTCATTTTCATTTTCATCTTTATTTTTTTTAATTATTTTTAAAGTTATGGTCACCCTCCCTTGCGAATTGGATTTAAAAATCAGGGGACAAAAAAAAATTTGTTATTTATGAATCAAAATCTTATGTATAAATTTTATTGGCCAATATGTCTAAAGAACACGTAAAATAATATAAAAAATATTTAAAGAAAAAAATCTTTCGTTTTTTCTCCTTTTCGGTAGATTTTCGTATGAAAAATAATAAAACATGTTTATGAAAAAGCAACAATAAGGCCATTACAAATATTTTATAAAGTTTTTGTCCTTCCGGTGTTCGGACACTGAAGGGGGTGGCGAAAAAAAACAAAGTGAATTTTTTAATCGAGCAAAAAAACATGGATTTTAAGAATTTTTATTTAAGATTTAAACGTGAAAACCGAATTTATTCTTGCTTATAATATATACGTTATTATTTTCTACGCAAAAACATACGAAAAAAGACAAAAACGAAGGAAAATTTTTTTGGACGATTTTCGGAAATTCCATTGTTCGAATTTCCATTTCTGTTTCGTGCTAGAAGCGGTAATTCAACTCGGAGACTCATTTTTCGAGTTTTTCAGATTGTAGAGCCCACAGATTTTATAAAAAGAAATTTGACTCATATCCTACAAATAATTTTGTTGCCCCCCGATTTTTCAAGCCAATTTCCAAGGTGACAAAAACTTTAAATATGATTTGCAATGGTCTAATTTTGGTTTTCATGATTAAAATTAAGTAAAAAAAAACTGGAGAGAAAAATAGGGAAAAAGATTGAAAAAAAGGAAAACAAGAGACAGGAAAGAAAAATTCAAATGGAAAAAATGAAGGAAATAAGAAAGAAAATAGACAGAAAAGGAAGAAAACGGGATAGGAAAGGAGAAGAAGAAAGAGAGAAAATTCGAAAGCATTCGAAATGATGGAACGGGAACAAAAAAGGAAGAAAAAGGAAAAAAATTAAATAAAACATTAAAAGAAAAAAGGATGTGGGACCGAAAAAGTCGAAACGGAAATGACAGAAAATGACAAAAGAGACAGAAAAAGAGGGAAAACAGGCATGAAAACTGAAAGAAAAACTTTGTTACAGTATAACAAATGTAAAAAGAAACAAAAAAAACGGAACAGAGGAAAATCAGGACTCAGGAAAATGCGAAAAATGGGAAAGGAAAATAAGAAAAAGGAACGGAGAAAGAGAAAAATAGTAAGCAGAAAAAAGGTAACGAAAGGAAACGTAGAAAAACGAAAGAAAAAAGACGAAAAACGGAACTGAACAGAACAGCGAAAAATAAGAAGTAAATAAAGCCTGAACAGGGCGAATAACGGGACAGGAAAAGAAAAAGAACGAAACAGAGAAATAGGAAATAAAAGGAGAGAAACGAGAGCGAAAGACGGAAACCCAGACAAGAAAGGGAATACGGAGCTGAAAACAAAAGAGACTTGGTCAGAGAGAAAAAAATAAGACTGAGACGAGGAAATCCGGAAAAAGGGTTCAAACGCGATATGACAGGTGAAAGATAGAACAAAACACGAAAAAAATGGGACAGATAAAGAATAACAGAAAGGTAGAGCACTTAAGCATAGTAAAGACTTAAGAAAACGCTGAACCAAAAGAGAAAAAGGTAAAAAGACGATAAACGGGAGTTAAAAAGGAAATCCGGAGCGGAAATGGAAAAAAAGAGCAAAAAACAGAATAAACGTGATGGAAAACATGGAAAAATGGGGTGTCAACAAGACAGAGACGAGGGGGTCAATCCCGGCGTAGTGGTTAGCATTCACGCCTCTCACGCCGAGGACCCGGCTCAAATCCCAACTCCGTAGAGGTCACGAATAACCTAAGCTGTTAAAGTGACTAAAATAAAAAAAGACAGAGACGAAAAACGACAGACGAAGACGGAAAACAAGAAGGAAAGGAGATAAAAAAGGAAAAATGAAAACGATAAATGGGAAAACCAAAAGGGAAAAAGACGGAAAAACTGGAACAGAATTGGGAAATAAGAAAAACGAATAAAAAATATGAAGCAAAGTTTGACAGAAAATATAAAAAAATGGAACAAAAAACGCAGAAAAAACAGAAGAATGAAACAAGAAACACGGGAAAGATAAAAGGAAAATGAAAGAAAGAGACGGAAACGGAAGGAAAGTGAGAGCCAAAACCAAGAAAATGGTACAGAAAAGAAAAAAACGGAACAAAATGTGGAAAACGGCATTGGAAAAAAGTTGAAACGTGTGAGAGAATAAGACGAAAAATGTCAACTCTAATTTCAAGTAAAACTTCCCCGATAAAAAAGAAAAACAAGAGTAATTTATATCCTTTAATTCTAATACTGTTGCTAAAACTACTAAGACGCTCAAATAAACATTAGTTAACTTAAAACTTCGCGTCTAATTTCGTTCATTGAACTAGCCCTGTAATTATCCTGTACTATAACAGCTGGCCGCGAAGTCTGTAGATAAACAAGGGTCAAGTCGCAGAAAGACATTTAAGACCAAGACTTTCAATTCCAACTTTAAGACAAATTTAAACCGTGATTTCAAGTCCAATTTCAAGTAGCTACTGGTGGAACTCTAATTTATAGTCTAATTTTAAATGTAATTCCATGTCTAATCACAAGTCCAATTTAAATCTAATTTATGTCATCTTTCAATTCCAATTTCAAGTTCAAAATTTTAAATTCTGTTTTAAGTCATTCCATACGTAATTCCGATTTCATACATAATTTCAAGTGAAACTTTCTGTCCAAATTACTCTAGATTAATTTCCCATTTCAGCCCAATTTTCAGTTCAACATTAAGTCAAGCTTCAAGCCCAAATTAAAATATAATTTAAAGCCCTAGTCAAGTCCGATTTCATTTCTTAATTCTAGTCAAATTCCAAATCTAATTTCTAGTCCAATTCCAGCTTTGATTTCAATTCCAGTTACACCCGAGAGTAGGGTTGCCAAGTCTGAAAATTACAAAAACCGGCCGGTTGGTCCTGCTTTCAAAAAATGCGCGGGGGTGGGGGAGGGGTGTGAGCAGCATATTTGCATATTTTTAGAGAGGATTTGCCTGGAACGTGTAATGTGTGTTAACATTAGATAGCGAACGGTAGGACATCACAGTCGAAACCACAACGAATGGATTATTGAAGATAGATAGTTTCAGAGTGACAACTGCTTGCCACTGGTGCTAGTGGACAATTACCGCCTGAAGTAAAGTATTATCACTGCAAAACTGGCTATCTTCAATAATCCACTGCTCAGGATTGCTTATAAATTTATTAGAAAATTTTACAAATCAGGCAAAAATACAAATCCGGCTTCATATGTCGGAAAACCGGCCTTTTTGCCGGATTGACCGGCCACCGGCTTTGCAAGTGAAAAACCGGTCGGGCCGGCTAAAAACCGGCCACTTGGCAACCCTACCCGAGAGTCAGGGTTATAAGGGTTATAGTTATAAGTCGACTTTTAGTTGTATTTTCATCCTACTTTGTATTCGGCATTCCAAACCAGGATACCAAGCAGGACAAAATGTTGAGAATTGGACATCGATTAACGAAATACATTCTTGTTTTACCGACATTTACCTCTAATTGGAAAATCGCGTGTATTCCACTATTCAATGTTCTTCTACAGAGATCAACAAACCGAAGAGCAAAACAAAAATAATACCTTCTGCAGACGCATCCACAGCTGAATGCTAAGTTCTAATCCAAAATGTTTACAAACAGCCCCCCGGGGTCGCACATGCGCCTTCCCGTTCCACGCATCCATGTTTGCGTTCTAGTATACATATCGTAAACATGCTTTCTAAACTACGCATTTGTTTGAAAACAAAACTGGAAGCCGGCCACTGCTCATATCTCACGGTACCGGTAGACGCAACATGTGTTTGTTGTGAACCGGGACAAAAGCAGCTCAGCTGCGAGTAGGAAAATTCTCACAGCAGCTGAAAATAGCACTGACGTTTCGTTAAGTTTTCCCTCCTTGAGATGGTAAATTTTCCTCAGTTGACAGCTGTCAAAATGTTTACGAAATAGGATTTTCGTGGAAAAAGCAGTCTTAGAGCATTTATTTGCTAGAATTTATCACATAATTCCAACAGATTACTTACATTTCAGTCTGTACCGTTGCATTTGCGCTTTGGTCCGGTAATTTCATCCATAAAAGGAATATGGCGATGCTGAGCACCAGCACCTTTCGGGCGCTCATATTTCCAACCGTAGTAGTTGCGTGCGCCCGAAATTCCTACACTTTTGCTACTGATATTAGCTGCTGTACATGCTTGTGTTCGAAAAATGAAAAGATATCCTGCCGGAAAATGGCACGAAACGCGCGAACGATTACTTTCCGCTGGCTTCCAAGTGCACCATAGAACCGTTCGAGTGGCTAAAGGAAGGATGAAAATTTTCACCTATGATAACGAACTGTGCCTTCCGTACACGGCCGCGGTTTGTTCGAGACTGACCGTGCTGGCAGGATGAGATCAACTATTTTCGGAAGCAGATGTGGTGAGATTTTCCCCCCGTGACCCTCCCGGGATGCATTGTGTTGGTTCAGTTTTTCGTCGAGTCGTGCTTGTTTGTTCGTTAAGCGTGCGTTTTTGACGAAGGGTATGGGAGTTTTTTAGTTTTGTTGACAGTGTGAATGTAAAACAGAAACAGATATTTTTTCGTTATAGTCGCTATCGATTCCATTGGTTTCATGCTAATTTTTGTAGTTTTCAGGCTTTGCTTGACTGAGGCGTCACAGCCTAATAAGCAAAGTCGAATCACAAAGAGCAAGATCATCCGGCATTAGACCCATCATTGAAAAACCGAAAACACAAATTGAATCAATTGCAGAAACGGATTGTGGCAGAAACGGAACTGCCATTTATAATGTATTCCCATACCGGACAGGAGGATTCCATGGTGTATAATTCATAAGTTCGGAGCAATGACGTTATACAAAATAGAGTAAATTACTTTTTCGAATACTTTACTAGGACTGAAAAAGTGTGGATGTACTAAAATAGTGGAAAACCAAATTGTAACATCCGGAGTTATGAATTAGAAGTAACAGGAAAAAAATAACAGCGGCAATTGGTAACACAACAGAAACTTTACTGCCCTTTCTAAAAATTGGACGCAAGCCGTCTGTTTCAGGCCCATTGGTTGAGTCTAGATCTTCAAGGGCTTTCTGAAGATAGTCAGCAAAAAACCGTATAAGCGTAAGTTTGATTTTTTTGGAACAGTATGTCTTCGAAGCTCCATTGTAGGGAGAAGCACGTGGACGAAGACTAAGGAGTTTTTACGCAAAAGTCTATAGCTTCAGAAGCAGAAATCCTTCAATGCCGGTTATGTGTAATGATAAGGACGGTAATTTGTGCCTTCTGTCTTTTGTGTCTTTTATCGGCGGTACCGAATTGATTTGTTTATGAAGGTCGTTCCACGACGGATCACATGTTTGACTTCCGGTAAATCCCAGATAAGTTCTGAGAGTACACCTCATCATCTATTCGTGGATTTCAAGGCGGCGTACGATAGCATCAAACGAAATAAACCGTGGCAGAAAATGTATGAAAATTTGAATACTCGAACCCGTTCCCGGCCCGAACCAAAAAAATTTGTTTTTTGATACCTAAAACCGACCCGTACTCGTCGGGTTTCACAGGCAAGCTTGGTTTTACAATGGTTTGCCGAGGCGCATTCGAAAGTTCTAAGAGTGAATCATAGAGAACTAGGCGCATTTATTTAACCGAACCGATATTGTCGTAGCTGAATAGAGCCGAGTGACTCGTGTTGCAATCATCTCCGTTCATCTCGATTTTGGGCCATTCGTCGCTAATTCCCCAGGCGTCTCAGGAGTCATAAGTCGCATTCGACCTGATCAAGCCATCTTGCGCGGTTGAAGAGAATCGCTTTCGTCGCACTCACTGTCTTCAGACATCCTGAAGACATGTCCGATCCACCGTAGTCTACCAATTTTCACTAGATTTATGTTGGAAATCTTTTCAAGAAGTGGGGGTTCCCCTAGTAATCCGCCTAGGCGTCCCAATGATCTACAATCACACAATTTTTAGCAATATGATCGTGTTTGTAGCATGTGCTGTTACGTGTAAAGACACTTATGATGCGATGCGAGAGCTGATGATGGGTTAGGTCCAGAGATAGGTTTCTGCTGGAGGTACATAGTTTAACTTTCGATTCAAACCAATCACCCCATCCGCAAGCAGCAATTTATGTTTTATTTCGTTTCGCTAGTGGTTTTCATAATTAATTTTATAAAACCGCTAATTACTAGAACCTTCCAATAATGAACGCTATAAAGCTGCCTTCTGATCAAGCGGCCTACTCTTCAGATGAAGAGTCAGATCACGTAGCTGTACTACGCTCTGCTGAAAGCAATAAACCAATTATGCTTTTCGCTGCTTGATGGTAAGCGCCATATTTTAATGAAGCTTTTTGCTTAGTTCGACTAAGCTTATCCCAGTATAATGTTGCTTAAACTTGTTGCGCAAAAGCTAAATCAGCTTTAGTAACTTAAAGAAAATATATGTCCGTGTGAAGAAAAGTTAAAGTTTTATTTCAGATCAACCTGATCGATAGATATCCGATGGAATGAATAATAAATTTTCAGCGGTTTCCGTAGTTGTGCAGCATATGCGCATTAAATTTTATCGTACATATTGGTATGATAGGTGGTGTAAATCAACGCGCCATCGAAATTCTGCAATTTTAGAAAATTTGTTGTTAAAAAAATATATTTAATGAGTCAATATCAATTTCTGGCAAAATCATTCTCGTTGCTTCCTGTGACACGCGACATGAAAACCGATTGATGATAACTGTACTTCTGCACGTCAGACTTTGTTTCGATGAATTTTTGTTTGCGAGACAAAAAAAACTACTTAGAATATGGCAATATCGCATAAGAAATGTTTTCGGTATTGAACTGCTACTTATACTATGTTTATATGAGATATGGTGCAGCCAACCAGTTTTACCATGGTAATAAATCATAGCAACCATAATAAATTTGATTTATTAACAGTTTTATTATGGTTTTATAGCTACTCGATCAGGAGGAGCTAACAAAATTATAACAAGTTATGTTACCAATGGACTAGTTTGTTGCCAACTTTTCTAACAACGGTTGTTATAAATAAGATAAATAATAACAACCGTTGTTCTAAATGAGCGACGGTTAGTGGTTAAAATAACAAAAATTCTAACTAAATTTATTCTAGTCCATATCTGATTCTGAACAGGCCTTGATATGGCTTCCAGACATTTCAAAAATTAGACTGTAAATAAAAATATTTTAACAAATACAATAAATGTTATGCGACGAAATTCATTTACTTTTTAAATAATCCTATTAATTGGACTAATTTTTTTGCAAATAACATATTTTGTTATAAGGATGATATTTAGCGTGTTTAGTGGGGAAACCCATATTACTCATTTGTATCTAAATGAGTTACAACTATCAGAATCTGTTACAAATTTAATTTTTTTTTGTTATTGCTTCTTGATCAATTTGTTACCAATTTGTAACAGATTATGTTATAAATATCAAAATGTGTTATAAAACTGATATAACCTTGTTATGGCCTCCTGATCGGGTAGCTATAAGTAGTTTTTAACTGTTATCATCTTGGTATAGCGCAATATCATAATGAAGCCAGTGGTTATTATTAATACCGCAATAAAAGTTTTACGAAATTCAAATAAAATAAAGCGGTTTTTGGCCAAGTTTCACTTGTTTCAGGGTAGCTGTGTATGAAATGGGGAAGGCAAATGAGGAGCGTCCAATATAGCTCTAGCTATCCCAAGCCCCTACCTAGCGCCTCCTCGTGCCACGGGAGGTGCGATACTGGGTGGTTCCCGGCTGCCTGATCTCAAAATCGAGATTTTGGGTAGACGGCGGAGCCACACGACCTTGTTAATAGGTAAGCATAAAATAAGTTACTTTAAATAGTTTTTTCGTTTTAGCTTATGAAGCATCTATTGCTATATAGTGAAAACTTTGGCCAATACGAGTGTTAATACTACATATGGATATTGGAAACCATAAAAAAAAATAATTAATTATTAGAAGCATTTATGGAAACTAAAAGGACGCAAATCTAGCCCATTCGAAGGACTGCTGGTGAGATTGTTCTATTTTTACCCATGTATACCACATTTGATAAATAAACTAGAATCGGGAAGAGGGAGGGACCATCAGAGCACTTGTTTGAAGCGGTGGGCCTAAGGAGAGTGAAACAGTCAACTTTCTAGGGTTAATCTTGGCCCGATTAACAACACATCGTGGATAATGAGCGGGCTCTTCTCCCCACCTGCTGGAGTCATTCTGCATTAAGACGGATTGACTCAGGCGACTTAGCCCTTGGAAGGAGATTCTCTAAATCCCTGGTACGTGTAAGTGATGTTGCTTATCGACCAATTCCCTTTTGGCCCTTCATACAAGATTTGGGAAGCATGACCAATCGTTGAATATGTTCAACTCTTTTTGACATGATAGGCTCATTGCTATGAACGGATGTTCTGCTAAGGCAGGTGGTAGTACCATATATTCATTCATATATTCAAGTTTCACTTTTTTCAGGGTAGCTTTTTTTTGAGATCTACATCCAGTGCAACTTCAAATAAATTTCAGCAATGACGAAGCTTCTCTTACCACTTCCAGTCTTGTTTCGCCTTCCATGGTCATAGTTTTCATCGATGTACCACCTCAAGTCGGGTATTTAAAATCACCAATTGACAAAATTATATCCGTCCTTCAGAGATTATCTGCAGTACATTGTAATGCTCTTATGTGAACCAAGTATTGAGCGATATAAATAGCAACTGCGTAAACCACGCAACACTGCAGCTCAATGCGGACTACAATTTTTTCGAGTTCACTATAATTTTCATTTGTAAGAGAACTGGATTCATACTACAAAAAGTCATTAATTTCAATCAGCAATCCATCATTTATTTTTTATTTATTTATTTATATTTGTAATTCATCTAACTAATGTCTATATGAAGTCTAATTACTATAAAAGATCAGAGGCTTTTATCTTTTGCAAAAATTTATGCGAAGGCTCACCGAGCTCAAATAACTCTTCTACTTTCAAAAAGTTTCTAATACATGCGGTAATTGGTTCATTATATCCAAAAACAGTACTATGGAATGGTACTTGTAGTAGACCAATAGAACGTAGAGTCCATTGTGAAGCACGAAAATCCAGTAGTGACAAAATCCTGGGAGAATAGATTTCACCATGGATGACTTTAGCTACGAATACAGCCTGCTGGGTTCTTCGTCGGTAGTCTAATGAGCCTAATCAATCTAATCAAGTAAACGGCACCGATCTGAGTATGGTGGGAGGTTCTCAGGATTGCGCCAAGGTAGATGTCGCAAGGCAAGCCGGATGAATTTTCTTTGCACTCGTTCGATGCGCAGGATCCACGTTAATTACATACTGAGGACACCAAACTATACTACCATTTGCAAGCAGCGGTCGAACCAGGGGTGACATTGCGATTCTCGTTTCGAGTGATTTTGGTTCGTTTCGACCACGTTAAATGAATGGGCGAAACGAACCAAAACATCTCGAAACGAGAATCGCAATGTCACCCCAGAGCACAATATAACGATTTTAGGCAATGAGAATCGTTAAAGTTCCGACCAATTTTCAAAATAAAGCCGAGCTGACGCATTGCCTTCGAAATTATCGATTCACGGTGCTGGTCGAATGTTAGTTTAGTATCAAGTAACACATAAAGGTCGCTAACGTGGTCTACTCTGCGCAGCTCACACCCCTCAATCTGATAGTTGAATACAATCGGGTTTTTAATGCGGTAGAAACTTATCACTTCACATTTTTCCACACTTAGTGTGAGCCAGTTTCGTTTACACCAATCAACAAATGTATCAAGTAACGCTTGCAGGCGGCAACAATCGTCAGTTTTTCCAGCAGGTAGAAACAGTTTCAAGTCGTCAGCGTACACAAGTCTGCATCCGATATCCAATAGCAACGTGACGCCGTGGAAAAACAGTGAAAAAAGCAGTGGTCCCAGATTACTACCTTGCGGAACACCTGAGGTATTGGTTGCGCAGAGATGCACGAGCCAAGCTTCACGCGCAATACCCTGTCACGCAAGTACGAGCTGAGCCATTGCACTAGTTGTTGAGATGCACCGAGTCGAAAAAGTTTATGCAATAATAT
This sequence comes from Sabethes cyaneus, assembly GCF_943734655.1. Classification (NCBI taxonomy): domain Eukaryota; kingdom Metazoa; phylum Arthropoda; class Insecta; order Diptera; family Culicidae; genus Sabethes; species Sabethes cyaneus. The sequence goes on along the minus strand of NC_071355.1, from coordinate 158,714,029 downwards.
TGTATGGTCAATTCGATCAAAAGCTGCTTTCAAGTCCGTGTAGATTACGTCCACTTGCTTCTTATTCTCTATTTGCGAAATACAGGTAGAGGTAAACTCCATTAAATTCGTACAAACGGAGCGGCCAGGCATGAAGCCATGCTGAGCTGGAGAGATGTAGTTTTTTGTACGAGACAACATCATACTGCTAACAATTATTTCGAACAATTTTGACGCGGCAGACAAATTTGTAATTCCGCGATAGTTCCTAACATTCCGGCGGTCGCCTTTTTTATACACTAGGAACATAAACGACTCCTTCCAAATATTCGGGAATGTAGCTTGTTCGAATGATTTGTTAAAAATAATGCGTAAAGGAACGACCAACGGTACAATACAGCGATTCAAGACTACAGCTGGAATGCCATCCGGCCCCGCAGAGAAAGAACGCTTCAGTTTTTTTTGCAGCGGTTATTATCATGTCGGTAATAATCTCAAACACATTCAAGTCGACCAAATCAGCTGGAACGTATGAAGTAGCGGTTTGTCATCTCGATCAGAGGCTGTTTTATTGGCGAACACAGATGAGAAGAAGTTTGCAAACAGCTCACAAGAACCAGAAACGGTAGTGGATACGATTTCGTCAAGGCATCGTCAGGGATATACCGAAGCCTACCGACCCTTGACCGTAGTCTGAAGATATTTTATTACTGTCAGTGACAGTCCTAATCCACAATTCCGCGCAAACAAGCACAAGCACGCGCAAACAACCACATAACTGTAAACACGCTCGAGCGATTCTAGTCCGCAAACTCCTTAGGTTCTGGTAGTACACAGAAGGTATGCGATCAAATACAGACGCCCCTATGCTAGTATATACCAAAACAAAGACCTAGTTCTACGTCAAAACGGAGATTGTTTCGAAAACTACTTTATTCGCTAATGTCGAATTTGTTTATTCAATCCGGATTGGAACTGGATGAACTTTTTGTGTTCATTGTTCCTATCTGACAAATAAAATTCATCCAGTTTCAACCCGGATTGAATAAACAAATTCGACATAATAAATGAATATTAGTTAACAAAGTTATAAATGGATATAACTGCTCTCAGATCGAGCAGTTCGTTCTGGTTGATGGCTGGTCCTTTTGGGGACCAACCGTCAGATCGGACCACTATCTAGTAGTAAGCAAGATTTGCGCCTGGTTTTCCAACGTGTTCAAATCGAGATCAACGAGGAGAATACGACTGAATATTCGGCGGTTATCAGTGGAAGGAGCTGCTGCCGAGTACTCTTGGAAAACGAGCGGTGGAAGCACATCCACGAAGCAAGCAGTGCTACAGCGCGGGAAATGTTGGCTACTACTACTGCAGCCACTTCCTATAAATGGTTCGACGCAGAGTGTCTACGAGTGATTGGCGTTGTAAAATTGTATTTCAATATATTGTTGCAGTCCATTAAGTTGTAGAACCTAAAGGTATGGACTGAGGAGCAACTGCCCACTAACTGATTGGAAAGTCTCAATTGCCCTATTTACAAAGAAGCCTTTGACAAGAATGCAGCGATTATCGAGGTATTATTCTCCTCAATTCTGCAGGCCAAATTCTCTCTTGCATCCTGTTTCATAGACTGAGGACGTTGCATGAAACCTTTGTTGGAGAATACCAGTCCGGTTTTCGAGAGGGACGCTCCACGATAGACTAAATGTTCACCTTGCGACAGATCCTAGATAAATTCCGGAAATTCAATATAAACACCATTTGTTTATAGACTGTAAGGCGGTGTACGATCCTGTTAACTGAAATAAGCGGTAGCGGATTATGCTTGACCATAGTTTTCCAACAAAACTGATTAACCAGATGGTTCAAAATCAAGCGTCAGAACAGCGGGTGAGACATCGAACTTGTTTGTGATGCTAGATGTTGTGAAGCAAAGTGTCGGGCTATCGAATTTGCTTTGCAACATTCAGGGATGGTTCGATCACTTTGACTCAATTTTGATTCATTTGACAGTACCGTCTTAACGGGGTCAAATATGACAAAGTTATATATGAGACATTTGTAGAACAGGTTATTATCTATAATTTGGCTGAATAAAGTTTTGCTGTATCTTTTGTAGTTACGGCGCTACAATGCTAGTATCTTATTAGTGACTAAATGAACGTTCATTTAGTCACTGATGAGTTACTAGCGTTGTAGCACCGTAATTACAAATGATACAGCAAAACTTTGTTCAGAAAAGTTGTAGATTAGAACTAGTTCTACAAATGTCCCATACATAACATTGTCATATCTGGACCTGCTGAGACGGTACTGTCAAATGAATCAAAATTGAGTCAAAGTGATCGAACCATCCCTGGCAACATTGCACTGGAATAAGAGACCAGCAAAAACAATATTCAGCAGAAAACTCGACGAAGGCCGCCGGCTTTGAGGCAAACCCCGTATCCGTTGGATGAGCGCTGTTGACACGAGGATGCTAAAACAGCGGGTGTTAAGAGCTATTAGAGAGTGGCAGCCCAAGACGGGGAAGCTTGGAGACGACTCTTAAATTCGGCCCAGAAACGATAGGTGGATTTTTGCCGAAATAGTAAGTAAGAAAATTACTTAACAAACAAATAGATACATATGGATTTGAAAATATTATGCATAATTTTACGTTATAACAAACAATCTTATTTGTCTCAATAGCTAATGAGTATGAAAATTAAATCGAAATATTTTATAGAAATGAGGTACTCCAAGGAACCCAAATTCAAACAGCAAGTTTTATGTTTAAACGAAGTTACTAATGTCTCATCAATGAGCGTCGTAAGAATCTAAATACAAAAAAAAACTTTTACAGCAATTCTAATACTAATCCGCACATACTTTTTACTGCGAATTAAAACCAACATGCCAAATGAAATTAAAATTTAACATGCTGTTCTCTACTCTTAACAGCGTTCAACAATAAAACCATAAATACCAACTTTAGCAATTGATTGAAACGTTGCCTGATTCACCGAACCGTAAAGTTGCCAAATGTCAATTACACCGGTACAAAACTCAGCGAATAGATAGACAATAAAATGCACATCGAACCAGAAACGGCCTATCATCTATTCGCTGAATTGAAAAGTTCCAAATTCTTTCCTTTATCGAGTGGATCGACTAACGAAAACGATGCCATCTAGCTGGTCCGTCCTGCTGGACGAACCACGGTAGCTTGCACGAGTCCATCTCCATCCGAAACTACGAAACTAACAGAGTGATATGCCACATACACCCATGCTGCACATTCACCGCAGCTGCCAATCACTCTGTCGCTTGCAATAAATGCTCGGTCACGTGACTTTTCTGCTCTGCCAGGCGTGATGCTCTCCCTGCTTGAATCGCAGCATCTGCTGCGTTCGGCCTTTGGTGGGATGAATTTCCCTGCTCGTCACATTTCGTTTTACTGCGTGGGAAATTATTTCCACTTCCCCGCTTTTACGATATGCTTTGGCAAAAAAAAAACAAATGCTTTGAATCTATGGATCAACACAATACGTCTATCAACAAACTACAAAATTGAAATAGTTGTCATTTTAGTGGTCATTCGTTTGGGATTGAAATTTGTAATCACACGTAAGCCATAAACTTAAGTGGAATACAGAAAATTGAGCATAGTAACTTGAATCATAAATCACCAACAGCAGCGTCACGCTTTCAGCTAATGATCGTACTTCATGCTTAGTGCCACCAATAAAATAACTGCTTCGTTTTGTTCCGCTAGGTAAGCGTGAAACCGTTGCAAATATTCGATTAGCTAATTACACCTTCATAAAGCATTACCGATTCACAGGTAAACCGGTGCTTTCTGGTTCATGGCTGTCTGACAAATAAAAATAATTAAATTGGTTTGAAAATTTCGTTTACTATAAATCTCCATGATATATCTTCAGGATGGCTTAGAAGAACTACCAAAATTGCAAGATTCACAGAAGTAAACAGATAACCTGAATATCAAACACATATTAGTTTCAGTTTGGATGTCGCCATCGCAAGACACATCTAGGAAGAAAGTTATTCACTATCAGAAATTCTTCTACTGAACGTACTTGTTTTCATAATTCTGAAATAGAGAACTTCTTGAAAAACTCGACGAAATTTTCAGAAAAAAATCTTTCTCACCTGTAGCGTTACTCTGAGTGTTTCAACATTCAACTGTCACGATAAAAAATTCAATGCGAAAGGCAGAACGCTTGGTCATCCAGTGCAAAACATCTAAATCCGGGACTATCCCGCGAAAACCAGGACGTCTGGTCAGCCTATTATAATCTGAGAAGATATGACTTTTTAGCTCAGGCTCTTCTAGCACGCGTAGCACCAGCTGCACTGCCGCTCTGCAATCCGGCAACAGCAACTTTTGAGGTTTGAAACTTTCAAAACTTGTTTTATATGAGATAGGTTTCCGGCTATATAACCAGAAGACGTATAATTATCTGTCGCCCCTTGCGACACTTGCTGCTATAATTTCCTTTTCCAACAATAGCACTGCATAACTGGCTGCTCGAACCACAAAAAGGATTCCCTTTTAAAATTCACCATCTTTTCACTTCTAAGCTATGCTGACCATGTACCGCTCGTTCTCGGTCTGGTGGAAATTATTGCACGCGGACATCCACTGTTATAACACCTGGTTCACAATTAAGTAACTTTAGTTTGACGTCATTCCGAAGGTATGTTCATTGTTATGGAAGGGAAAGAGGTATTAAAACCAGATTATAAAAAATATAATATACTAAAGCAAAATTACGATAATTATTTTGCTATGCTTGACGAATAAAGAAGACTTTCTCTCACTAGGATATCAAATATTTTCTTTTTGTTCTCTTTCCAAAGCAAAACCGTTCAAGATAACTTTTAATCAAACGGCGGATTATTTGAATTGAAAGTCCATCGGTGAAATGAGTAATTCAAAGTCAGAAAACAATATGATGATGCATCATCAAATGATGGTTTGCTTGAACGATTTTGAAATAAGTACTTTTATTAAAAACTGCTAGATATTTAGTAGCTGTTTGAAATTTCCTTGTGAAAGAATGTGGATTTAAGACTTATCTTTGAAGGTTAGCACCATATTGGAACCTTTTTCTCACATATTTTTTTGGATTTAACAATAAAAATTTAAATATGTTTTCATAAAAAACATATACTGTACTAATTGCTTGGCTCATGAGATATGAATTTTTGAAGCAGGTAAAGAAAAATTTAATTTTTCGGTCATAACCCAGAAACAATCATAAATGCTACCGTAGAATTTTTATCGCTGAAAGATTATAATTAAAAAAACAAGAAAAGAATATTTTGTAATTTTTCTACGAGGCGCAATATGGTTTATACTTTTCCAAGAGTTTTTCATCAGCTGCTGCTTTAAGAAAATAAAACAAGATGAAACTTACGGCAGTAGCATAACCTCGCTGTTTCCACAAAAGCAGAGTCATTATCATCATTCATTTGCTGCTCGACTTCCAAGCTGTTTTGTTCAGCATTTCTCTTTGATCTAAGCTTGGATCCAGCAAATCATAACCCGACTTAGGTATTGTCGTTTGGAAAATTAGTATGCAAGCTTCACCTTCGATTCTGTTTTTCGTTTGCTGTATCATGCTACAAACAGATGACACATTTACACACGGACTAGCTACTGTGAATTGTGAACTTTATTTTTATTAAAGCCTGATCAAGTAATGGCTTTTAATATTTTTATTTTATTATTTTTATTCAATACTCCGTCCATCCTAATGCAGAGCATGATGAACAAAATTGCTTAAAATTCTCCAAAATTGTTCGGTTGTAGGCTGCCGCTCTCAAATTTTACGGATACCGAGTACTCACCATCAGATCTCATTCTACCCGGTCAAATCATCATGTTGCGCTTTTAGTCGTCTTGTTTCTACCGGATTTGAAGCAAATACCATGTTCGCAGTGTAGTTGTCCGGCATTTTTGCAACAAGCCATGCCCATCGTATCCGTATATGTACTAGGAACGTCACATGGTTCATCGTCCGCCTTCATACTCCGTTCTGCTATAAGTCGCCAAAGATCATTCTTAGCGTTCATCTCTCGAAAACTCCTGGCAACAACCGGTCTTATGAGCGTTTTGTATGGCTTATACTTTATACGTTTAACCGCAATTGCTTTTGAAGTCCATAGTGAGCAAAACCCGACTTCCGGTGATAATACGCCTCCGGTGATCTCGAACTCATCGCCATCGATACACTATACACTATCGCGACAAGCGACAGCACATATTTCGTTTTGGACGTATTTACCCAAGTAACAATTCTAAAGCCACTTGGTTTTACTTGAATTTTATAAAGGTTTTATTGCGGCAATAATCATTACTTTGGGTTTATTGTGGTATTGTGCAATACCAAGAGGATACGAGTCCAAACACACTTATAGCTAGCTAGAAAACCATAATAAAACTGCTAATAAAGCAAATTTATTGTGGTTGCTTATATTACCACGTTAAAACTTGTTGGCTGCACCACGTCTTTTATAAACTTACCATAAGTGTGGCGTGGCAATACAAAATGGCGAACCAATCAAAATTGATCTTATCGTGGTTACTTGTCAAACCACAATAAATCTGTTAGTTTTATAGAGCTAATGAAATGGTAACACCCTGACCAAACACCAAAAGAACACCAAAGTTCAACACCAAAATTATTTTTTTATGCGAAGCCATATTGTCATATTGTAGTATTTTGTTTTAGCTCGCAAACAACAGTTCATCAAAGCAAAGTGTTTTGCAGAAAGAAAGTTATTATCAATCGGTTTTCCTGTCAGAGGAAGCAACTAAAATGATTTTGCTAGAAATTGAGATTGACTAACTGAATGTTTTCAATTTGTTAAAACAACCAGTTTTCGAAAATTGCAAAATTTCAGTGGCGCGCTGATTATATCGACCTATCATATTTACCAATATGCACGATGAAATTAAAAGTGCACATGCAGCAAATCAAAGAAATTACTTAAAATTTGATGAATATTGCGACATTTGCCCCTATTTAGACTACCTCGATTTACACGATTATCACAGTCGAATCTCGCACACGATTTCGCTCAAGGAAAATGAAGTAAAAAAAGGGCAAGAAGGAAAAAGAAGTCAAACTTATAAGATGATTAAACTAAAAGCCACTCTAGTGTCAGATTAACAATGCAAAATGCGGTTTGTTTCAATAAATGATTATCACAGTAGTCTAAATAGGCATAAAAGGGGCAATATTCTATGGGATATTTTATTCTGGTCTTATATAGCAGATAGCTATAATCATTCTGAGCAAACTGATGCAGTTTATTTTGACCTAACAGCGGCATTCGATAGTATTAACCACGAGATTGCCATAGCCAAACTGGAAAAGCTAGGATTCGGCGGCAGAGTTATCAGTTGGTTGCGTTCGTATCTCACTGGCCGTCGGCTAGCAGTGAAAATTGGTGATAATTATTCTGAAGAATTTTCTGCTGCATCTGGAATTCCCCAAGGCAGCCACCTAGGACCGTTGATATTCCTTCTCTACATCAATGATTTGAATTTTAAACTCGAAGTTCCCCGAATGTCCTTCGCCGACGATTTGAAAATCTTCTATCGTATCAGCTCTATCGCCGACGCCCACGTGCTTCAGCAACCGTTAGACAACTTTGCAGACTGGTGTTGCACAAACCGTATGAAAGTTAATCCGAGTAAATGTGCCGCGATTACATTCTCAAGAAAAAAAGAACCTATCTCTTTCGACTACAAGCTTTTAGATACTAGCATTGGAAGGACTAACTGCATCAAAGATCTAGGCGTGCTATTAGATAGCAAACTATCGTTCCAGCAGCATATTTCATATGTAATCGGGAAATCATCTCGTTGCTTGGGATTCATAATGAGAGTGTCTAGGAATTTTACGGACATTTACAGCCTGAAATCTCTCTACTGTTCACTCGTTCGTTCAGTTCTTGAATATTGCTCGGTAATTTGGAACCCTCATTACCTCAATGGAGTACACAGGATCGAAGCTGTCCAACGAAGATTTGTTCGATATGCTCTTCGGCGGTTACCCTGGAATAATCCACTCCAGCTACCAAGTTACGAAAGTCGTGCACAACTTATGGGACTTGACTCACTGCAAGTGAGGCGTGAGCTTTCACGTGCTATGCTGATTGCCGATCTGCTAACCAATCACATCGATTGCCCTTCGCTTCTCGGCGAATTAAATATCAACGTCCGCTCTCGAGCTCTTCGTGATAGTGCCTTTTTCAGATTGCCTGTTCGACGTACTAATTACGGAACCCACGGTGCTGTCATCGGTCTGCAGCGAACCTTTAATAGAGTTTCTTCTGGATTCGACTACCACATTCCACGTTCTAGAATTAAAGTGAATATTTTAAGTATACTTAAGCATCATTAGGACCATCTGGGTCTGTTGATTGGTAACAAATAAACAATAAACAATAAACAATATAAACCAAATCGTTCAGAATAATCTGTCAGTAAAATTTTAACTTTTCTGATCACGGTTATATTTTCAAGTTGACAACTTATTTAGCTTTTGCCAGAAAAGCGAAAAGCGAAAAGCTTTTTTTAAATTATGGCGATGGCTTTCAAGCAGCGAAAGCTTAACCGGTTTTATTGCTGCTTTCAGCAGAGCCTGACATGGCTACTTGAACTTATAACCTGATTCTTGTAGCGGTTATGAAAGCATTCTGAGGAGTGGGCCACTTGGTCAGAAAGCAGTTTTATAGCAGTCAGCAGAAAGTTCTGATAGAGCTCATAGTTTTATTAGCGGTTTTATGAAATTGGTCATGAAAACCACTATACGAATGTAATAAAACTTGGAATTGTTACTTGGGTACGGACATACGAGCTGGCATAATGGACAATCACTTTGAAGAAACCCTCCATGAGAATCGTATAAACTCAACAATTTACCCGAAATTCACCCACAGCCATCCATCGCAGATTTAATCAGTCTGACCAGTTTCGTGGGGAAGCCATTCCCGTTCATGATTTTCCATAACTTCTCACGGTCTACGGTATCATATGAAGCTTTGGAATCAATAACGAAGACCGAATATCCATCGCTTCTCAATCGTACTAGTCTACGAGTTCAACCACGACCTCCGTAGCAGAATGTTCCTCCAAGTACCATTTCGAAAGACAAATTACAAAGCAAATGAATCCAATATCGGTAGTCCACCAGTTTTCAGCCTGGTATCAGTTCGGCCATACCACATCTACTACAGTGGCGGTAAAAAAGCAGAACATGGAGTCGATTTCGTAGTGTTGGGAAAACAAAAGCAACGAGTTATCCGGTGGAGGCCCGTAGATGACTGTATATGCGTGCTGAGGATTAAGGGCAAATTCTTCAACTACAGCCTAATCAACTTATACGCACCGACAAATGATAAATTCGATGATGCTAAGGACGAGTTTTACGACAGGCTTGAGAGGACCTGTGGAGAGTGCCCAAAAAACACGACGTGAAAATCATCATCGGAGATGCAAATGCGCAGAACGGGAGGTAGGAATTCTTCCGTCCAGTCATTGGAAGACATAGCCTTCATCTGTCGACCAATGATAACGGTCTGCGGCTCATAAATTTTGCCGCAGCCAGAGAAATGGCCATTTGTAGCACCTACTTTCCATGTTTGAATATTCGGAAACACACCTGGAGGCATCCAAATGGAGATTCTAGCTCTCAGATCGATCATGTCGTAATTGACGGTCGACACTTTTCGGATGTTATCGATGTACGGTCTTTTCGGGGACCAAATATCGACTCTGACCGTAGTGAGTAAGATTCGCGCAAGGCTGTCGAACACGACGATAGCTCGCACTGAGAGGACGCTGCGCTTCAACATCCAGCGGTTAACGGTAGACGGCGTAGTAGTGGAGTACGCCAGGAAGCTTGACCAACGAGTCGCAGAACAGCAGGTAGAAGGAGAAGATATAAATGGGCTGTGGGGGAACATCCATGGTACCATCGAAACAGTTGCGAGAGAGGTGATAGGCACGACGCGTGGAAGACAGCGTAACAGCTTTTTTGGTGCCGATTGCCAGAGAGTGACAGATGAAAAGAACCAGGTCAGGCAACGTGTCAAAACAGAGAGAGGTACAGAGAGACTAGAGCTGCGGATAAAGAATCCATCGTCTAAAAAAACACGAGTACGAGGAGCACGTGCTCGCCGACGCAGAGGAGCGAATCGCCAGCAACGACACACGGAGTTTCTATAAAACGGCGAAATGCAGGAATTTTGCCATGTGATGTTGCCTCTGATGTGCAATGCTAGTGCTGGCAATTTGCTTACCGACAAAACGGTGGTAGCAGCCAGGTGTAAGGAGCACTTTCAAACACTGTTGAATGGAGAGGTAAACGCGGAGATCAGCAGGGACACGATAAGAATTGTAAGCGATGGTCAAGCTGTGGAGCCACCAACACAGGAGGAGGTTAAAAAGGCAGTCAGTGAGCTGAAAAACGGTAAGGCTGCTGGGAAGGATGGTATCCCGACTGAACTTCTAAAAGCAGGGAGCGAACGGCTGTACGAAACAATCCTTCGGATCATTGTCAGGTTTTGGGAGGAAGAACAAATGCCGAAGGAATGGTTGGACGGTCTCATTTGCCCAATTTTCAAAAAGGGACATCGACTGGAGTGTAAAAACTATGGAGGAATTACATTGCTCAATTCTGCCTACAAGGTGCTTTCCCGTATCCTGTTCTGCAGACTGAGACCATTAGCGGAGTCCTTCGTCGGCAGGTACCAAGCTGGTTTTCGTAAGGGTCGCTCCACGACGGATCAGATGTTTACCCTGCGTCAGTTGCTAGACAAGTTCCGGGAGTACAACTTGCAGACACACCATCTGGTTGTGGACTTTAAAGCGGCGTACGATTCAGTTAAACGAAATAAACTGTGGCAGATAATGCTAGAACATGGTTTTTCGACGAAACTAGTTACGCTGATTCGTGCGCCACTGGACGGATCCAAATCATGCGTTAGAATAACGAGCGAGACCTCAGCTGCTTTCGTGACGTAGGATGGACTGAAGCAAGGGGATGCACTCTCTAACCTGCTACTCAACATTGCCTTGGAAGGTGCATTATGAAGAGGACAAACGTGGAAAGGAATGGAATTATCATCATGAAATCTCACATGCTTCTTGGTTTTGCGGATGACGTCGATATCATCGGAATCAACCGTAGAGCAGTGGAAGTGGCCCTTTAAAAGGGAAGCGACGAGATTGGAACTTACCATTAACACCGCCAAAACGAAGTACATGGTTGCTGGTAGGTAACGTGGGAGCCCAAGTGGTGTTGGTGCTGAGGTGGAGTTAGATGGGGAACGATATGAAATAGTGGAGGAATTTATATACCTTGGTACACTCGTGAAATGTGACAACGATGTAAGCCGCGAAGTGAAACGACGAGTTGCAGCCGCGAATCGGGCTTTCTACGGATTACGTAGCCAGCTGAAGTCCCGTAGTTTGCAAATTCGCACAAAACTGGCGCTCTACAGAACACTAATCCTCTCGGTGGCCCTTTACAGACACGAATTATGAACGCTAAAGGATCGACGAGTGCTTGGGGTTTTTGAGCGTAAAATTCTGCGATCTATACATGGTGGCAAAATGGAAAATGGAGTGTGACGCAGACGCATGAATCACGAGCTGTATCAAATATACAAATATGCTGATATAGGGTAGTTTGCCAATTGTTGCTCACCACCCAATTGTTGCCCACTTCTCGGTTTTTGAATAATATCTGAGAATATCTATATTATCGCAGCACTCCAAACAATCAAAACACAAATATATTTCATTACCTTCAAATATGTGTAAACATGATTGTTAGCAAACAAATATTTGGAATAGTAAAATTACCTCATAAAGACCAACTCTTAGTAGAGCCAAAATACGTCGAATGCTTACAGTGTGAATTAAGAAATCACTCATCAAATTTAAGCTTATAGATCTCAACAAAAAGCAAATTTACCTCATATTACTTCGTATGCTTTTCAAAATACCCACATTCATAATGTTTGATTAATTAAATAACTAAATGTTACTATTTTTGTGTTCTAATGCATAGTGGTTAATAATTGGAAAATAATTAGGATTTTGTCTATTTCTTGTACACCATCCGCAAATGCCGCTAAGCCAGGCCCTACTCTTACTTGATCCAACTCTTATTAAAAATTTACCACTATTTGGATGTCGCATTAAAACAATACCAATAATTTTCGATTTCTCTGGAGACTAAATCAGCAAAAGGCTAATGGTATTACCAGCGTGTAACAATTTTCGTGAATAGAAAATAATGTTCGCATCCGTAATCCACAATCGATTAACGGAAAAATGTGTGCGGAAGTTTATTATGAGCAATTCTTGAGAAATGAACATAATAACGCAAAACAATGCTTCAGCTTCTATTAAACAGAGAAAAAAGTTATGTTGTGGCTAAAAGAACTTAAAAGTCGAGGTTTTTCTTATACGCTCGAATGTAAAAAATCGAAAAACTTTGCATTTGAAAAAACTAAATCCCAGCCAAAAACGTATACTGCATTTAATTTTGCAAAAAGGAAAGATATCGCAAAACAAAATTATATTAATTAATTTTAATTAATACCTATATTAATTCATTGCAATAATTTTTACCTGTTCTTGTAAACCATGGTTCGGTGAAAATTGAATTACGTTCAAACACGTGACAAAATGGTAACGGTACGGTACTTATAATTGGTAAATCTGTTTTTAAGGAGTTATTCTTCATGTGTCAGTTTTCTGTACTTGGTATTTCTCCTAATTCCATATTTTATTTGCCGTGCAACAATTGGAATTAAGGTGTGCAATATTAGGCAAAGGACATTAATCAAGTGGGCAACAATTGGGTCTGTATGCTGTAGAACAAAACCTCAAATTGCATAATATGTGCAATATTCCAGGCTATGAAAACATACCAAATGTTTTAGTGAAAGGTCATTTTGTTTATAGGACAAATTTCGATTTTAGTAACGAAATAGTTTCCCCGAGAGATAAGATAAACTGAACGTTCCTGCCTTAGGTGTGCAACAATTGGCAAATTACCCTAATGAAGGTAGTACAATGTGGCAGGCTGCGGTGGGCTGGACACGTGGCCAGAATGCCCAACGAAAGAGTAGCCAAAACTATTTTCAGCAGAGAATCAGGAAGAAGCTGTAGACTCCGAGGCAGACCCAGCACCCGGTGGGTGTGTGCTGTCGAAGACGATGCACGTTCAGCTGGTGTTCGTGGGGATTGGAGAACGGCAGCCCAGGACCGACGGTACTGGAGGACCATAATTCGTTCGGCGCAGGATCGGTAACGGACCGTTGCCACTAAAGTAAAGTAGTATCAGTTCGGTTTGATCTACCTTGTGATCACAATACGTTTTGGTCAGCTATAATTGGGCCCTGTGAAACATTGTCTTTTTTGAGGCAGAATAAACGTCAGTCTTCCATGCTTGCATGTATGAGAGACGTTTATTCTGTGTTCAGTAGCCTGAAGTTGGTGTCTCCGAATAGTAGTGTTATTTTATAAAATGTATTGTTTTTTTTTGTTGAATTATGTATTGGTTGCATGTTAGGGATTAGTTTGAACTTAGTTATTAATAGGAAGTGCCCTTGCCTTCCCAGTGCCAGTGCTCGCCGTCATACCCGTTTAGTCGTCCGTAGCAGTTCCTGCCATCGGAGTCCTGTAATGTTCCAGTCGTCGAGATCCCCGGTTCCGGTATGACAACCACCGTTCTTCCCGACCGCAACGATATCGAAAATTAATAAAAGTGTTCGAACAAGTTAATAAAAGTGTTCGAACAAGTAAGCTTTTTGCATGTCATATTGCTCCCCCAGCGTGGAAATGTATGGTCTGCCTAATTTAGCTGTTTTGTGTGTCATCAAAATTAGATGAAATCAAAATCTCTTAGGTTAGCTTGTTCACTACTTAACGTTTGAAAGGTTACTTCGCACACACAGTGACCAGAGACGTACAAAGGGTTGAAAATGTGTCCAAGAAAGATCTCCTGGAGACCCTGTGACACGACCCTGTAAAAGCTGGTGAGTTAATTGTGGCCCCACCACCACCAAGTTTTCCGTAACAATTTTTATCGTACAAAATGATCAATGTTACGTTGCTTTACGGTATGGTAACGTTTAATAAAATTCGTAAAAAGGGCTACCCATTATTTATCCCCCTGACACACTCTACACTTCGAAATCCTGTTTCGCAAACTTGCCAAAGTCCGTCGTGTATTGCGGTAACTGGTTACCACTAATGGTATGTATCTTTCACCCTTCGTTCTAAACTTTCGCTGGAGCGACTAGAGAATCGGTTTGCTCTGTACTAATTGAAATAATCACAAAAAGCACATTGAGATAAAAGGTTTACGGATATTGGAAGAACACAAACAGAACAAAATACTCAAGGCGAAAGTAAACCATGCCACTCACTGGCGTAAGCTCGAAAGCTGGACCTAAATCCTGCATCGTGGTGTGCCTAATCCGTTTGTTTTTTCTTTACCCAGCCGATATCGAGTGCCTGCTTCTGGTTCAGGTTCAGGAGTGGAAAATACGAGAGCAAACGGCACGCTCAGCGAAAATTTTCTGTCGGCTCTACTCTCCCTAAGTTACGATTTCCATTCGGAACCTATACGAGAGCTGGTATGATGCCAGCAGCGCAGCACTGGTGAAACGGCCCGTCACTGTCATTGAAATCAATACGAAGCGAGAGCGAGCCTCGGATGAGTGCCGCCTGGAAGTCCTGGCCCTAAATCAGGGATGTTCAGTTTTGTTAGTCTAATTAACCCAATTTAACCCAATGACGCCATGTGACAACATTTGCTGCAGCGTACTTTTCCAGCCATAAAATAAAAACAAATCGATATTGTTTATAATTTGCCGACAATTTTTCAAATTGGCAGAAAGTATCCCACTGTGTATTTGAGCTTTGTACGTTGATGCAGTAGCATCTCGGAGTTGAAAATTGAACTGAATTTATGAAAGAATGGGCTTATTTAAGTTAAAACGGAGGTTTGATGTTGATTTGTATTGATTTACCAGTATATAACACATGCCGCAATGTTGCAATGTTTTGCTTTTTATTTTTTCAGATTTAGTTTAGAAAACCAATAAGAAATATCTGAATATTATCACAGACATTGGAAAAGAGTTAAAACTTCTATTAAGATGGAATAGAGTAACTATATGATTTATAATAAGCCTCCCAGTTGGATTCGAGGTATAGCGCTGGTTTAAGAAGCCAGTCGTCAAATATTCGAATCTCGACTGGGAGAGGCAGTTAGAGTCAATAGGATCGTAGCAACTGGTCCCGCAATTGTCCTGCACTCTAACAGCTGGCTGCGGATTCTGTCGTATAAAAAAACATAAGGTCAAGTTTCGATAGCGGAATGTAGCACCTAGGCTTTGATTTGCTTTGCTTATGATTTACAATAAATCGTTTTAAGAAACCACTTATGTAGTACGACTGTCTATGAAGGTTTCAATCAACTGGGTACTCATATTTTTTTAACCTATGAAGATCAGGACAACATTCTACCCATTTTCTTACTAAAAGTGGAGGTGATTATAATGTCCAAGCCCATCAACCTCTTTCGTGCACGTTTACGGATAACCACATCAGAAATGAGTTCTTAAAAAACTCCTCTTTTCATGGTTATCAACATGCTTACCAGCGCAGTAAATCTACGGAAACCGGACTCCACTACCAAATGACCCTGTTTGACAAGTCGCTCAAATGAACAACATACGGCACTATGTGCTTTTCCTGATATCAAAGGCGCTTTGATAGCACGTTCTTCGCTCTCCTTAAGGGACGTTGAAAATTGGTATTTATCTGCCCACGTGGTAACTAAACGATCACTTATTAATCTCCTGCAACATGCGTTACATATAATGTGTTTGATGCAGATCACAACACGGTGAACAATAGAGTGCTCGTTCTTCCAACCCGTATCATTTGTGTCTTTACAGACAAGCAGTCGTCCGCTTCAAACAGACTGTTTCAAACAGTCGTCTCTATTCAACTCGACCTTAGACAACTCATTTCCAATTTCTCAGTCGCTCGAGCCGATCGGCTGTTCCCCAGTCGTCTCAGCAGTCACAAATCACTTTCGACGTTGTCGAGCCAATTTACACGTCGAGCTCCCATGTTTCAGATGCCGGTGGGGTTGTTGAAGAGAACTGTTCTCATTGCACTCTCGTTCGGCATTCTTACGATGTGTCTAGCCCACCGTAGCCTACTGACTTTTGCCAAATGTACGATGAGAAACTTTCTAAATATTGTCTGTAGCTCGTGATTCACACGCCTCCGTTTTCACTTTGTACACCGCCAAATATTGTCCGCAGTACCTTCCACTCGAACGCGGCAAGGGCACGTATGTCCTACATGAGCAGCGTCACGGCTTCAAATCCATAAGGAACTACCGGTCTAATAAGGGTTTTGTACATTGTCAGCTTCGAACGACGGCTTATACTTCTTGATCGTAGCGTTTTGCGAAGGGCAGAGTAGGCCCGATTTCCCGCTTGAATACGCCGCTGGATATCCTCACTATTGTTGTTGGCCGCAGTCACCAGCGATAAATACAGGAACTGATCTAGCACTTCTAGTTTAGTCGCCGTCGATGGTTACCGTCCGTGGGAGGCACGCGGTTATTAGCTTTGAGCCTCTTCCTTTCGTGTATTTAGTTTACGACGCATGTATTTTTAGCCCAATGCTCCTAAACTTCATTTTCAGTCTGGCGTGGATTGCTACCACCGTCGTAAAGTACTTGGCTATGATATCAAAGTCATCTGTAAAGGTTGGGAATTGGCTACCTCTCGTTTCTATGCCCGCTCGTTGAAGCACCCCCTCAAGAGCGATGATGAACAGCATGAGGATAAACCGTCACCTTGTCTCAACCCTCGCCGCGTCTCAAAGGAACTCGAAAGTGTTCCCAAGATGCACACGAAACACATCGCTCGATCCAATGTAACTCTGATCAGTTGAGTTAGTTTATCCGGATAACCGTGTTCGTGTTCATCATCATCATCATCATCATCATCATCATCATCATCATCATCATCATCATCATCATCATCATCATCATCATCATCATCATCATCATCATCATCATCATCATCATCATCATCATCATCATCATCATCATCATCATCATCATCATCATCATCATCATCATCATCATCATCATCATCATCATCATCATCATCATCATCATCATCATCATCATCATCATCATCATCATCATCATCATCATCATCATCATCATCATCATCATCATCATCATCATCATCATCATCATCATCATCATCATCATCATCATCATCATCATCATCATCATCATCATCATCATCATCATCATAACCTACCTAGTCTCGTACGACTGTATCGTGTACTGCTTTGAAATCAGAAAGATGTGATGCGTGGGCACGTTGTACTTCCGACATTTCAGCAAGATCTTTCGAATGGTAAAAGTTTGGCCCACTGTTGCGCGAGCCCCCATAAGACCCGCCAGGTAATTCTCTGCGAAACCTGTGCTATGCTATTAGTGACAGCTGGCGTAACAGGATCTGGGAAAGTACTTTGTAAGTGGTGTTTACCAGCGTTATGCCGCGATTTTTGTAGTTGGAACAAACCACTCTTTCCATCTATTAATCCGGTAGTTTCTTCTTAGAAATAACCCAGTGTAGAGC
The DNA here is from genome assembly GCF_943734655.1 of Sabethes cyaneus. Lineage (NCBI taxonomy): Eukaryota > Metazoa > Arthropoda > Insecta > Diptera > Culicidae > Sabethes > Sabethes cyaneus. The sequence goes on along the minus strand of NC_071355.1, from coordinate 158,696,323 downwards.
CGTTGCCAGCGTTTTTAGACCATGTTTATAAAGCTCTGCCGGTAGACGGTCCATACCAGCGGCTTTGTTGGTTTTCAGCAGCCCGATTTCTCGTTTGTATTCTTCAGGGGCTGGCACATTACTATCTTCTATGGACACATATTCTCATCGATGGCCTTTCCCGAACATTACCAGCATACATTCCCTACCTGGTACTTAAAACTGTCGACGAAAATACCATCTTCCTCGGTTGAATATTCGGCAATTAGCCAAGTTGTTGAGAACTACCTTTCTTTGTACAGCTACAAAAGCCACTTTACAAAAAAGAAAAGGTTAGAAACCAAGGGCACCTCATTGAATACTTTCTAGGACTTGGAAGGAGAAGGAACTACCGGTAGCGAATGGAAGGTGTGCTTTGTCCCATCTACAAACAAGGAAATCGGCTCGATTGCTGAAACTACCGCGACATTACGCTGATCAACGTCGTCTACAAGGTGCTCTTCAAGATTGTGTTATGCCGACTATCTCCTAGGAAGATAGGATAGGAAGAGATTTCATACCGCAGTACCAGGCAGGTTCCAGGAGGACCCGTGCTACTGCGGACTAAATTTTCACATTCCAGCAATTCCTCCAGAAATGTCAGAAGCACAACGTACCAACACATCATGTTTTCGAGGATTTTACGGCAGCATATGATACAGTCGAGCGCCACCAGCTAAGGCAGTTTCAAGTGTATGGTAAGAAGAAGCCTCAGGTAAAACTACGTTCGTTTTCCACGGACAGTGATTCTTTACGGCGATGGGCTTGAAATGGTCGATGAGTTCATATATTTGGGATCTTTGGTTAACAAACTGACTATGTACAAAACGCTAATCAGACCAGTAGTCCTTTTCGGACGTGAAACTGCTAACTTTGCTTACGGAAAATATGCATGCACTTGCCATATTTGAATGTAAGGTGGATTATTTTTGGTGATGTACAAACGGAAAGTGGAGTGTAGACGTATGAACCATGAACTACAGTCTCTACCTGCTGGAAAGATTCCCATCGCACAGTTGGTGAATATTGGGAAACTACGGTTAGTCGGCCGCGTCGCAAAGATGCCAGACTAACTGTTACTAACCTCACAGGAACTCATTGGACACATTCCAGCGTTACGGGATACTATCCCTACTATCCAGATCGGTTCCTGTTTCATCAAATCCCTGGCATTGTAGTGGAAAATTAAGTACTCTTTAAACAACTGTTTATCAAGGTATTTGCCAACAAATTGGTGGAACAAGATGCGATTCACACGGCGATTCATATATGTCTCGTAACGCTGTAATGTGTCATTGTAGCATGCATACAAGAAAGCATTTGGATTTACAACAAGCACAAGGTAGCACAATTAAATTAGATATCCCCTCAGTCCATTTGAAAATATCTTTAATTTCCCTCCACCATCTTTGAAATCAGTCCTCGGGCACAATCCAGATGTACTGATTAGCATTCACATTTCTGACGCCGATGATCCGACGTCAAATCCCAGCCCAGCAGTAGTCACGTGGTATGGCTTGTACCTACTGTAACCTAAACGAATGCGAAGGGGGGTAAGGTAAGGTTCTCCTTTAGGGGGATGGTGTGATGTACAGTATTTAGCGAGAGCACTCAAATATGTTCACAACTAAAGTCAAAGCTGCAAAATAAATAAGTTAAAACGCAGTTATGCAGTGATGCATAGCTATGTGTAATAAAACAATAACTTTTTTCGAGTACTTGTCTGCACTCTCGCTATCAGTCCACATTTTTATGTGAGATTCGGGTTTAAGCGTGGCTGCAAAAAAGGTTTAAAAAATCTCGTGGTGGCCGCTTAAACTGTTCAGAGTTTATGATTTTCTCAAAGTGTGCTCCATTATACCATTTATGTCTCGGATTATTATTATCCCTAGTTTTAGTTAACCCTGATGAGTCCTTATTACATTTCTCTAAATTACATTTCTCTAAATAATTAGTGTCTGTGCTCTATACAGAGACACTGTGTTAGAATCCAGTAAGAAGGAATCATAATGAGAGGTCTGAAACCAATGCAAATTTCGTAAACTTCTTGCTACTATAGAGCTCCTACCCCGAAGAAACTAGTCCTACCTGCGGCTGGCAAAACTGTCCCAGCATGTTTCTAACTTTCCGTACTTTTCGTTTGATCGTTAAATACGCTGTAGCGGGAAGTAGAAGAAAAGCTAACTGTTTGTCAGGTGAGGGAAAAAATATAACTTTCCCTTGATTAACTAATATCTTTCGACTGATATATGTATCGAATGATTAGAATTTTGGCCGTCCAGCCATTCAATTATAGTAGACGCTAAATTTTCCTTTTTACGCCAACCAGCGTGTAGTAAAACGAATCGTACCCAAATCCAAATCCAGAAAACACTGTAGGCTAAAAGAATTTAGACAAAGACAACCATCACTTTGTCAGTAACAAATAAATTATAACCCAGACAACAATAGTAAATAAAAATACACATTGTCTGCCATAATTTAATGATTGAACGACCAAAATCCTAATCATTCGATATAATTTTCTCTTGTGGCTTCACTCAAACTTGCTTGTAACGCATTCGTGTTGGTTGCTCCAGTATTTAAATTTTCATGACTTTTAGATAAGGTTTATTTCTAATTCCCGTCGTAGTAAGGAAACCCACTCTAATTTTCATCATTTCTTAAGTGGATTCAATAAATACTCCAAAAGTTCTGGCGCTGATTTGACTCAAACACACTTACCTTCCGATCCGTGCCCTTTGAATTCACTAAAAAGCGATTATTAAAACATTTTATTCAAATTACGCAACTGACTTTATATCTTAAATTCGTCGTACCGTTTTAAAATTCGTCCATCAAAATTTTTCATCGTCCGAACTAATCACAATAATGTTTACGAAGCTAGCGCGCATGTATTTGTGTAGGACAGCATGACAAATGTTATTCTGCAAAATTTCTGCAGGTCATACAAGTTTTCCCGGTTGCAGAATAACGACAATGCGTTGCGTGAATTATCAGGGTGTCGATTTCCTGGAAAAACCTGGAAAATCAGGGAGTATCAGGGAATTCATTTTTGGATCAGGGAAATCAGGGAATATCAGGGAATTTTGAAATTCAATCAGGGAAATTTTGTTTACCCGGCAATATTGTTGATCAACTTTGGAATCAAATCCATTTTCGTGTAAAATATACGCAGATTGATCGGTTGAATTAAAACTTGTTACATGTCTAGTGGCGATTCGATTATCTTTCAGTTTGCCGTAAATTTCTTATTTGTTTTGCGCCGTACAATTGTCAGACTTCACTCGCTGTAGTGCTCGAAATCGGCAATGGCAGGCAGGGATACAGACTGTTATTTACACGCGATCCACAGCGTTTTCACCAATTGCAGAATTCTACACTCAGAAGCCCCAAGCATTGATCATTTTCCTTCAGTGTCCATGATTCATGTCCGTTAAGGGTTACCGGGAGCATTAACGTTCTGTAGAATTTGCGTTTATGCGAGTTGGCAACCTTCGGGACTGGTTCAGCTGCTTACGTACTACGCAGAAAGCTTACATGTTTCTCTGTTCTGACGTGATTCGCAATGAGCATGCGACTATTGGTCTGGTTCTTCTCATCTGACATTTTCTGGCATTCGACATCAAACAAGCCGTTATGTCTGCCCCACGTCGTGCCTATCACTTCCCTCGTAGTTGTTGGCGCCATGGCGGATCCTCCACAGCCTACTTATGTCTTATTCCCTTTCGTCATGCTGTTTTGCGATTCGTTGATCAAGCTTTCTGGTGTACTCCACTGCAACGTGGAGTGGATCTGCGTGGATCTTACGACGAGATAGTGGTCAAAGTCGCTAAGAAAAGACTGTATATTGTGACTTCCAAAAAGTATTGACCGTTAAACAGGATCGATCTGGGAGCTAGAGTCTTGAATTTTCAAGTCGTGCGCACCCCATAAATCCTTTCGAACCTGTCATAGAATTCGTCTCTAGCAAAGCAAAGCAAAGTCTTGAGCATTAACCGTCACTAGACATTATCCTTCTTTATCGACAGACTTCGCAGCCGGCTGTTAGAGTACAGGCAAATTACGGGGTCAGTGCAACCATCCTACTGATTCTATCTAACAAAAACTGGCTAGCCGAGATTCGAACTGGCGAACAACTGGCTTGTTAGATCAGCATCGTACCTCGAAGCTAACTGGGCGGTTCAATTCGTTCCTAGTATCATCGAATTTATGATTTGTTGGTGACTATACGTTGATTAAGCTGTAGTTGAAGAATTTGCCTTAATTCTCAACACCCATATACGGTCATCGGAACGAACGGCCGGCCACCGAACTACCTTCGAGTCATTGTTGCTCTCAAGCCTCGATAGTTGCAATCCGAAATCATGACACACAGCTTTAGTCTTATAGTCTTAACTTCGCATACTGTCCACCTCAATGGTTAAAATATTTGCCATTTGGGCATTTTCTAACAATATATCTAGCTAAAGTTTTGCCGTACCTCGAAGCCAGCAAAACGCACATTTTTGTACCAAAAATCTTTGAGGAATCATCTTCTTAACCCCATACTTTTTGCAGCAAAGATAACAAGCTGGAACTTCCAGGAAAGTTTTGTTTTAGTTTAACTGAAAACCCGCAGACATGTGTCCACCTTCCAGCGGCAAAGTTACTAGTTTGAGCTGACTGAAAATTAGCAAGATTTGTTATGTTTACACGGCTGTAATTTTGTTGTATGTAACATCTAAGCTTTGTGCAAAAACAGGTCGATTAGATTATTTCTCAATCTTTGTTTCTTTGGATTCAAGTTGATACCTCAAACAAAACTGTCCCTAGACTCGATAGAAGAGGGCATTTTCGAAACGCTGGTAAGAAATAGGTTAAGAATCTTTGATATGTGTTCTTAAATCATGAAGAAATCTAGCTTTAGTTTTCAGCAGCTCGCATAAGTCATGCTAAAGGGTTAAAAACTTAAGCCAGAAATCGCCCAAATAAGCTTGATATTCGAGTTTTGAGGGTCAGGGAAAAATACTTGAAGTATCAGGGAAAATCAGGGAAAGTCAGGGAATTTTATTTTTGGATTTGAGTCGACACCCTGATTATTTTCATTTTATGAATGACGAAAATTGAAACGATTAGTCGACATTTTCTTCTTCGTCGCACGAAAAAACGTAGGAAATTTGGCTGCTAGGAATTCTTTAATGAAAAATGGCGTTTAAGTAAATCTCAGCTCACTTTGATTGATCGCGTATGATAGTCAACAAACTAAAATATTAGGGAATAACTAATTTTGCATTGTGTGTCATAAAAATCGCTGATATTTTTAATAATTTGTGTTGAATAGGACGGGAATAGGCAATTACGACGAAGCAGCAACATACCGTAACTGAGGCATGGTGGTTTATGTTATGACAATTTCCTTTCGATCTATTTTAGAGGGTTTCGCAGTAAATGTGCTGTAAAATTGGCAATATAGAATGATTGCATATTTTTGAAACTAACTTTCATTTATAATGAACGTATGATATTTACTATCGAAAACATTTAAACGTTTAAGACTAACGCAAAGTTTGTTTGATTTTCATTAAACCAATTGTCCAAAAGCTTTTTAAATCAAGTCATGCAATTAAATTGTACTATTATTGTACTAACTATTATGCACAACACAACACAAATTTTTCAATTTTGTTACCGTTGACCGTAATCTGAAACGTGATGGATAAGGATAAGACATGATTTTCGAAATGAAACCCAACCGAGCATCCCTATGATATCGGGCTCCATCGGAAGCATTGCCAACTGGAAGCGATGAGTTCCTGGAATGAACCTTGAAAGCCAACACAACCAAAAACAATAACAACAACACTGGCCCAAACAAACGAGGACCGAAACGCCAGAACGGTCAGCCGGCTGAGTCAGACTACAACAAACTCCCCTCGGTGACGGTTCGATCGGTTTTGTTCGCGTGCGTCAAGCTCAGCCCAAGCTAGAAAGCTGGGTGCTTCATTGGTGAACCGGATTCCATTCTCTCCAGAACGGAAGAACCCCTTCGTCGTGTAAGTGTTACTCCTGTCATTCGCACGACACTGCCGCTTCCGCCACCACCATCGACAGCTGCATTTCGCGTTCACCGAGTTAAGAACCGGGTGCGGAAAACGGTACGGGCGCGGTAAGTTTTTCTCGGAGCAATGCTGCGGTTTCGAACCTTTCGCACACATCCCCTATTCCTGGTCGAGTGAAAATCGGGCGGTGACACTGAAAAAGTCAATAAACGTTATATCATCGCATCGTCGCTGCATGGCCTCTGTGCTAGGCTGCAAAAGAACTCAACGAGTCTGCCGGTCGCCAAATTTTCACGCCCTTTTGACCTCGCCAAGGAAACGATAGTGCAGTGCAAATTTTCTACCTGCTATCACGTCGACGAACGAAGAATGAAAAGTGTGTTTCCAAGTGCCTAACAGCACGTGCCAGCAATGCGTAATGTGTGATGAATGTGATACGTGATTGATGGGATTACTTCTACGGATCGATGAGCGGAGCAAAACGGAGGCAGTGAATATTGTGTGAGAGATTATACACCACCGTTCTGTGCAATCCTAAAAGCCCCCGTATAGTGCTGTAGTTAAAAACTAGTGGATCCAAATGCTTTTATAATCCTGTTATTTTTCTGCCGGATTTCTGGCAAACTGTGGCATTGAGAACCGAAAAAAGTGCTCCACTAAATACTACAATAATTTGAACAATTCTTTACATTCTCTATTAATTGACCCACTTTACTTCAGCCGACGATAAGTAATTCAATTGGTTACCACACAATACCTATCTATGCAGCGTAACCATTGTCAGTTCCAATTTATTGGCTGTCAAGTAGATTATCGTCTGTTCTTTTTCGTCTCCTGAATCTAACAGCTGATTTACACAGTGTAAGTTTTGTACTAAGAAGTCTTACAACCGCAACCGACCGACCGACCGACCGACTGGCGCTTGGCACATTCGATGTCGCGAAAAGGAAATTGAACCGCGCTTCCGTACACGTGAGATTTCAATATCCTGCCATTCTTAAATGAGTTTAGCAGAGGGAAAATTCTTCAGTGGGTAAGGCTTTGTTCATGAATAAATTATTCGAAAACAATTACCGAATGAATAAAAAATGTTACTGTAAAAAATATATTGACAGCTGGCAGCTCGCCTGTGTAAAAGAATAAAGTAATTGTTTTTACTTGAAACCCCATGAGATTAAATAATAAATAATAAATGGGTATAAAATTCATAAAAATATTACACCATGGCAACTGGGAATACGTCGTAAATGCCAACGGAGATCTAACTCACTTCAACTTTATTTTATCCAAATGAAACATTCTGAAACAGGAATGAAAGAGACAACTCTAACTAAGGTCTAAATTTAAATTATAAATTTATTTATAATTGGTACTTCAAACACCAAAAGGAAGCTTTAACACATTACAACATTATTTTCAATTTGAGTGATTTAAATTTAAAGATATTGGAACTTTGGGATTTAAAGACAATTTGTGAACATTATTTCGAATCACGAAAGAAAAAAATGAACCGGAATCAAGTCCGATACTTGTTTAAAACATCCCGTAGTTCTTAACTTTTCCATAGCCCCTCGTGATCGACTGTAACGTAAGCTACCCTGTGCTCCACGAAAGCATGTAGCGTGGGAACATTATACGTTCTAGCAGCATAGAATCTGGGCGGTTCCTGAATTACTCGATCCTGGGCTACTCGTCGACAATTCGTTGAGCGTCTCGACACACGCAAGTCAGCTTTAACCAGCTGGAGCTCTCAAGCACGTTGTGGCCTTCTATTTCTGGTGCCGTTGTGGTTCCTGAAGAGAATCGATTTTACTGCCACAGTCGTCTGGCAAACTTACGACGTGGCCGGTCCACGGAGATCTTTTAACTTTCGCCAGGTGTACGATGTGAATCTCTGCAAGTAGTGCCTGCAGCTCGTGGTGCATATGCCTACGCCACTCTCCGCTTTCCGTTTGTACTCCGCCAAAGTCGGCAACACCTTTCGTTCAAATACAGTATGGACATGTATGTCTTCCGTAAAAAAAGTTACTGTCTGAAGTCCGTAGAGGACTACCGGATTGATTCGGGTTTTGTACATCGTCAGCTATGTGTGCCGAAATACGCTCCTTTATCGAAGCGTCTTGCGGAGGGAAAAGTAGGCTCGACTTTCAGCTTGAATGCGTCGTTGAATCTCTTTACTCATATTAGACTAGTTAACAGCATTTATGAACTCAGTAAGCTGAAGGTGATTTTTCCTGTAAAATTGGCCGCTGAATCCGAAAATGAGGTCAGAAAACTAGTAGGATAACAGATGAACCAGTGGTATGTAGACAAGTAAGAGGGTAAAAGCATAAAATAAGGGGGTGTTTGCAAGAGTATGATATTTAAATGCAAAAATATTACTGTTTTAGTAAAATGGTCATAACTTCTAAAATTTTCAACCGATGGTTATTATTAACCCCATGATTTCTTTGTTATTAATCGGCCTTTAAGACCCATATAAAATGAAATTTTTAAAATGCGTTAATCTTGTCTAAAACTTTTGATAAAGTTGAAATTATTCCAAAAATATGCGCTCTTTTCTGTTTTGTTGTGAACAAATTCTCAAATATCTACAGTACTATTATTCTTACAGAAAAATGAAGTTCGATTAATCAAATTTTCTCCTCTTTAATATGGAAAAAAGAGACTTGAAATTGGTGCACCGCAGCCTGGGAAATTCGTATTTATGTGCAAGTACTTTCTTTCTTTAAGCAACATTTCAATTTTAATGCATACCTCAAAAACTATCCTACTTCAAATTTTTTTGACCACATTTTCGGATTCAGCGGCCAATTTTACATGAAAAATTCACTTCAGCTTACTGAGTTCTCGCTGTTTGTTTTATTTTGTTACCTACTGTTATTGTCGGTGGTGAACAGAGATCCCAAATATACGAACTCATCAACCACTTCCAGTACATTGTCGTCAATATGCATTGTCCGTGGGAGGCAAACATAGTTTTCCTTTGATTTCCATTAATGTCCTTCTACGAGCTTCTACGTCCATAATTTTGGCTGGTCTTCCACTACCTTGCTTGCGAATAGTTGTTGGGTATCTTAGGATATGGTAAACAGTCGAAGCCCCAATATATTCGCTTTTTAAATGTTGTACCGTATACGTTTTGCTGAGATTTCTGTGGCAGTTCCTAAAAGTGTAAAATGCGCTCCTGACATGCTTCTTGTTTCGACTCCATTTTAAGAAAAACTGGGCCAGCATAAACAAAACAAAAAATATTGGCAAAAAGAGAAAAAAGAGACCTAACACATAGAAGGGGACATGTGTATAATGTGGCACAGGTGGGCAATACGCCCCAGTTCGTTTGTTCCTAAACTAGCACAAATTAAACTGCAAAACCAACGAGAAACCTTAAAAAACGATGAAACCAGTCTACTATGCAAGTTTGACAATTGTCACTAGCTGTCAAACCAAAAGAAAAATAAATTTGTCTTCTAATAGCTTCCGATGTAATTTTTTGCGTCGTTTCCGTAAGCTCTCTTGTGGTTAAAATCTGTAAATATAAGGTTGTTACGATTCGATTGCGTGAAGTGAAGTTCTAAAACATTATCTCAGTCGAAAACCAGGTGAAAAACGCTTAGTTTATGTAATTATTTAATATTTTTCCCAACATGTCGAATGCGGCCAATATGCCCCACTTGCGATGGTGCAATATGCCTTATTGACACATTCCAGCGTTACGGGACACAATTAGCACCCATTATTATCGTGTGAATCGCCTCCTGTTTCACCAATTTTTTGGCAAATAGCTTGTAAAATAGTTGTTTGAAGAGTACTTCTTTTTTATTACAATGCCAGGGATTTGATTAAACAGGAATCGATCTGCATAGTTGGGATAGTGTCCCGTAACGCGTCGTAATGTAATGTGTCAATTGCAAATTTGGCTATAAATACTGATAAATAGATATGAGTGACAGTCTATTACCACTATTAGCCTCAGTTAGTAATGTAGAATGAAAGTGCTAGGAATTATTTATCTACCACGTCCAAATTACAAGTTACTTAACTATGCGGGGCAATATGCTTCAGCTGCAGTATAATATGACCCATGCAAAAAAGAAAAGTTATCGCAGGAGATCGAAACCAGGTTTATTTTATGTGAAAACACAATGGTTTGAGAATATTTAAACAAGTTTAACTTTCCACAAAATAGTATAGGCATATCAATCTCAAAAGTAGTCGAAACACAACATGGAGGTGCAGCTGGGGCGTATTACCCGCACAAATGAGAAACCCAAATTTCAGACGCTGTTTTTAAATAATTCCTAACATTTTTGTTCCGCAATATTAAAGGAAGTAAACAGTTGCAATTGATTTTCAGCTCAAAAAGTAACATATATTCGTAATTGTAACGTTATTCTTGGGAAGCCTGTTTGAGATACATCCATTTATTCTCAAGGGGGGCATATTACACTACCTTCCCGAGTAAATGATTATAACAAAAAGCTAGCAAAAAAATATCTCAATTAGATATAAATAACAAAATAATGAGGCATTCAGAATTATTACAAGTTTTGTTATTATATTAAAATTTGTTATAATATTGTTATAGAGCAATTCCAGCTCAACTAATAAAACGATTTGTCTCGACTATTTTTGATTTCGAAATTTTGCTAATACATTGAACCACGCACGGATTCACTTTCCATGAAACATGTTATTTCGTCAAGAGTAACTTTTAAAAAGGGCGTTTTTAGAAATAAGATTTTTTTTTTTTAAAAATGCATTCTCAAAAACTACTTATTTTATGAAAATGACGTCAAAGGAAAAGTTGTAAATTTTATGTATTTTCAGAAAAAAATACACTGAAAGAGAAAGGTTTGTAAATAGGGTGCGGGATGGTTTCATCTACTTTCCCGACATAGGCGCGAAAAACAAGTAGGGTAACCAACGTATTTTGGACCCCCTCAGCAGCTGTACATAATTTGGACACTTACAGCAAAATCAAATGCAAGTGTCCAAATTATGTACAGCTGCTGATGGGGTCCAAAATAGGTTGGTTATCCTAATATACCTAACTTTGAGGTGAATTACATTCAAACTAATATGTACTTTGCATCAATATTTGTGTATTGTCCCTTAGTAATCGACAAAAGATAATGGAAGAAAACCACTATTTTCATCATTTTTTTTTTCAAAAATAAAAGTCCTCTTGGTTTTACTATCCGCTTTGAATATGACGAAGAGCATCAGCAGCACATCAGCACATTATTCGGAGTAAAAACATGGATATCTAAGCTCTGATTCAAACTACTTGCATTGTTTTGGTACCAGTTGAATAGCTCATGCAGACGGCATAACGAATACATGCATAAATTTTTGTAAATAACTGTGTTTGTCCATGGTGGACGAAAGCAAGACTTCGTCATGACGAAGTGCAGTTTCCGTATGACGAATTGCCGCTGAACAAGAACATCAGTGTCTGTAAAATATGTAAATTTTGAAATATTTTATCTGTCTAAATGAGTGTTTATGCAAGAAGTGAGAGATTTATCTCGTGCCAAAAACTTGAGTACTTGTGAATATAATTCTTTTAAAAACTCGAAAAAAAGTGTGAATCATGATTACGTTTGACGAGGTGGAACCGCAACGCTACGCTGCTTTTTTGTAAAACTAAAATAAAATTCTTCACGTAATTGTACGCAAATTCTACGCATAATTTTGAACAAATTATGTCACGTAAACTTTTTTTTTATGTCGTTCTCAAGTTATTGCAAATGTAAAATCCAAATAATACGTATTAGAGTAACTCTGCGCGAAGTATCCGAGATGTATCGATCTTCACGGATTTGGACCAAATTTGATAGATTTTTCATTTCAAGTCAGAATGTAAAAATTCTAAATTTGGTGCTGGTTGGTCCTTTCCACGATTAATGCAAGCAACAACTAGCAACATGTCGCATTCTATATGCATTTCACATGTTGCTAAAAAGTTGTCTAATCTAAAACATACTCGATGCAGTAACGCGCCGCTCCTGTCAAGTCACGTTTTGGGAACTTCACGCACTTTATTATCAAAAATTACAGAACGTATTGACAGAAGTCTTTGTTAAAATGACCTTAAGAGTTATTTTTGAACGTCACTGTAGAATTTCATTTATGAGAGAACCAGTTTTTTTGTCAATGCTACAACTATGGCATGTATTTTATGGAGAATCTCTCGTTTCCTCAAACTTTTATGTTGTTGCTAGATGCTTGGAAATGAAATTTAAAATGAAATCTTATCTCTTATATTCTCGGTTTATGTTTTGTTTACAAAGTTACATAGTGACAAAGTCATAGTACAAAGTCACATAGTTACTGAGAAATAGTTTCTTTTACGCATCATTTGAATAATTAAGTTCGTAGTTGTTTTTAATCGTTTCTGTGGTCGGGTCCTGCCAACATGAGCAGAAAAGTCTATAGACACGAAAGCTGAAATATACGCGTAAGACTCATTGCAAAAAAAATCTTGGAAAGTTTATTTATTTATTAGTAATCCGGAAAACGTCATTCAGAAAAAACATGAATTGCGGTACCATGGATTGGCGCTCGAGGGCTTATCCGAAATGAAAAAATTCCAAAATGACATGAAAGTGTATTAAATTATCTCGTGTTTGACCCATCCTTTTTTTAAATTCGAACGCATAACAAAATGACAGACATTCAAACATAAAAGTCAGGTTTCGAGTCGAAAAAATTGACTTTAAACATTTCTAAAAAATATATAAATTGCAATATCGAAAAAAAGATAGGTCAAACACTAGATAATTTTGTTAGCTTTGAAACAAAAAAAAAGAAGCAAGAGAATTGCTCGAGCCGTTCTTGAGATAGTTATGGTATCGACTTTGAAAACCTGGTTTGAACTGGTCGCAGATGCCCAAGGTCCCCAACAAGGAAAAAAAACCTGGTTTCGAGAAAAACGGCATTGAATTCGCTGTGCAATCGTTCCAGACATGCGTAGTACAAATAGCTATAACTTTGTCAATTTTCGAAATTCATCCAAACGACTTCAACCACATATGCTCAAAATGTTAATCTTTCGAATTAATTAATAAAAAAAAGCAATTTTTTGGAATTGAAAAAGTACTATGCCCCCTTAAACGGATTCGATTTCTTCTTCTTCTTCTTCTTGATCACGGCTTTGGACCGAACGCTTTTTATCTATTTATAGCCAGCTTGAATCAAAAACTGACAACCCCAAATAAACTATCGGCCAAACCATATAAGCATTTAATCTTCCTTCATTCGAGAGTAGTTCTGGTATAGCGGATAAGACGGTTGCATTCTATGCGACATGTCATGAGTTCAATCCCGGTTGAAGGAGGAGCAATTTTTGAAAATTTATAAAAGTGTTTTTCTGTGCTATTTGTGAATGTTCTCGAAAGTAGTTGTCTATTTTTGACAATTTCGTCGAAATAAAATGTCGATATAGCAGATAAAGGCAAAGAAGTTTTTGTTATATTTTAACAAAATTATAACAAAACCTGTTAGATATATTACAACAAATTTTGATATAATTTTGTTCTAAACATAACAAATTTTGTTATGTTTTGCTACAGCTGCATATAAGTTCTGATAGAATTTTTGATATTTAAACTACTAACGAGACCAAAATTATAACAAATCATGTTAGAAAAACCGTCGTAACAGAATATCATAATTTGTTATAATTTTGTTACGTTTGTCTGATCGGGTTACCTTACATACTCTCATTTCTCTCTGAGCTTGTTTGTTGTTGAGTGTAGGGGCCGCGAAAACAATCTAAATTTTTAGTTGCTACCCGTTAGCCTCCGTTTTTAGTCTGACGTAGATTGCCTCCGCCGTCCCAAGGTTTCTAGTATTGATGTCAAGATCGTCTGCGAAGACTAGGATTTGGCTTCTCTTACTGAAGCTCTTACTCAATACTGAATCGTTCCTGTTGTTTCGATGCCCGCTCGCCGGAACACACATTTAATAGCGATGTACAATTACATACAGGACAGTTCATCCTCTCATCGCAACCCTCTGCGCGATTCGAAAGGATACGAGAGTGCCCCCGAAACAAGCACGTAGCCCTTCATTCGCCCCAGGGTAGCTTCGATCAACCGCGTCAGTTTTTCCGGAAACCCGTTTTCGTGCATTATCTGCCATAGCTGTTCACGCTCGACTGTATCGTATGCTGCCCTGAAATCCACGAAAATATGATGCGTGAGTGCAATTGTACTTCTGACGTTTCAGGAGGATTTACCGGAGAGCAAAAATTTGCACCATTATAATACGGGCACCCATAATGCCTGCCTGATACTGTCATACGAATTCTCTTGCTATTAGAGATAGACGAAGAAACAAAATCTGGGAGAGCACCTTGTAGGCGACGTTGACCAGCTCAATGCCGCGATAATTACAGCAATCTAACCGATCACCCTTTTCATAGATGGGACAAACTACAGCTTCTATCCTCTCGTCCGGTAGTTTCTCCTCCTCCCAAATCCTTAAAATTATCCAATAAAGTGCCGTTGCTAGCGGTTCTTGGCCATTCTTGTAAAGTTCTGCCGGGAGTCGGTCCTATTATTCTTCAAACTGACCAATTTCTCACCGGATCTTTTTGAGATCGAGAGCCGGCACGCTGTTCTCGTTTGTAAGCACTTCTAGGTAAACTTATGTTGCTTCTTGTTTTGTTATATCGTCGTTGAGATGCTCATCGAAGAACTGCTCCCATCTCGCGCTCGTTTGTGATTAGATTTCCTCCCTCGTCCCTACACATATCAGATTTCAGTAGGGATACGTACGAGTTTAGTTCACCTTCTCGTAAAACTTGCGCGTGTCGTTAGCCTGGAGTAGGGGGCCTGTAGCCGCACGGTTACCGAGTCTGCCTTGACAAGCGAGTAGTCGTGGGTTCGAATATTAGTAGAATCAGGCCATTCGATGTTAGGTGACTTTAGCATGGGTTTGTTCTCAGGCCCCTTCACATCCTTCCTACTCCATTCTGTATTTACTAACAATGAAAAGCCTCTTGCCAAGGCAAGTTATAAGAGTGGTACTTGCTTGAGGTGCGAATGAAGCCTCTTGTTCAAGGGTAAATTATTGCTTGTTCTGCTTCCTGGTTCTAGGAACGAGATTAGTAATGCATAACTAGTAAGGAACACATACATACACACATACACACTCTCACTATGTGCTGAACTCTGCTTTACCGACCATGAAGCCTTTAGCCGGGGCTGGTTATAAGAATGATACTTGCTCGAGGTGCGAATGAAGCCTCCAAGCCTGTCCAAGGACAAATTATAACTAGTCTCCGCACTTCCTGGCTCTAGAGCTAGATTGGTTGAAAAGTAGTAAGAAGCGTAGAGGGAAAAGGGGTGAAAACACACCGATACTTTAGCACGGATAATAAGCAGTTCGCTCACTCTATAGCGATACTGCAATAACAACGAAGTGCTGAACAACACCTGGAAAAGATCACAATAGATCAAAATGCTAGTCGTAGTGATAATATCCACACACACAAAAAAACCGGAGTAGTTGGTCTAGCTCTTCACTATCTCTGTCCTCCTAAGAGCTACACCTATTTTCCATTTAGGGATTAGCAACATTTTCGCTAGGCTGAGTTTATAAACTAGTGGTTCGCGATTGGTCGATTAACGAAATAGCGGTTCCCAACACTGCTCGTGTCTCGTCTCCCACTATTTTGCTTTTTTTTAAATAGGAGATCGTCTTGCCTGTTTTCAAGATGGCAAAGAAAATCTGTTGTCACTCGGAATAAAACTTTAAATTTTGAGCAGTGAATCAAATACATGTGAATATACTAATAAAGATTTTTGTAAACACTTGCTCTCTGTCCAATTTTATTGAATCTCTTATTGGATGTAATTTATGGCTACAATTCGACTTATTTGTGGTGTATAAATGCAAGAAAACTAAACATATGTAGGGTCTGCTATCTCTTTTACATCAAAGTCATTCGAACCAGAACATCATTTACTTGAAAGCATACGACAAAAACACACTTTTCCAGTTTAGTGAGAACAAAAACGAAAACATAATTGATGCGGAAGTGCTAAATCGACCGAATTTCTCCGGAGTAAAACTTTTTCGCCAGACTGGTGCAGTCAGAAGCCGGTATAAATTTCACTTAGTAGATCAAACAGTCCAGCCAGCCAGGAGCACTTTGTACTGGGCTGGAAAATGAAGTTACGTTCCCGTTGCCCGTAACCATCGCATCATCCCATCGGCCAGCGAGGAGGAAAACAAAATTCACTGGCACTGGTCCGCTCTTGGTGCCTCCACTACGTATACTACGCTACGGTACAGCACCACTACTGCTCCTGACGCACATTTACACATGACCTCAGGCAAGCGGGAAGTGTGTATGCATAAGAAAATTAAACTGAGCCAGTTTTCAAGGACTTGTGCAGTGAAAATTCGAATCGTAAATTGTTATTTATTATTTTTCTGTTTATGTTGTCCGGTGCAGTTTGGTATTTATTTGGCTACTATTATGCATATGTTTATTGTTGGCTGTAAATCTTATAATTTTATTTTGTTTTATGAATTTGTTGCATAAAAGAGCATTCTTTACTCAGCTGAACTGACCCAGCAACTCATTTAATAGACTCATTTTCTTACCAGCGTAGCCTTATAAATTATTGCTTTGGCACAAAAAGATGGCACTTTACGAAAGTGCCTTTACGAAACATTTGAGATTTTGCTTTTAATTCGAAAGTTTTCTTCGTGGTTAGTTGTTTAATTGTAGTCGTTTTAGTGTTTTAATTGAAGCTCGCAGTCATATTTCTGGTCGTGACCCAATTCACGGATTCAGACTATACTCCGATTCTGGCACTGGTAAAAATATTTGTTTTTTGCATTACAAATTACACAAAATACATACCAAAAATACTATACAATTATTTAGCAATATTATTTACTTTACGGTATTTTACGCCACACATATGCCAATAGGCGTTTTTGACAAGCTATCACCCGCTTGGAGGCGCTGCATAAAAAAAGTGATGAAAAGTAAAATCACTGTCAAACTCCATACATTTTTAAAAAAAGCTGAAATAAAATGCAGGTTTTGATTAACCTTTTCAATTGTCAGGATTTTAGATAGCGTAATATTGGAAGAAATTTGTTTATCTACGTTAAAGTAAGTGAAAATATTCGAATTAATTAACTTTATGGCAGAAAAATGTTAATGTTTGATTTTGTACCGCATGAAGCAAAAGTACATAGAGTCAGCTGTAAAGTTTACATATCCTGGATAGAGAATCACCAATTATTTTCAGTCTTCAGTGCATTCCAATGTGTTTTCAAATGCTAACGGATTTATTTTCGTGATTAGCATCACTTGCGCCAAGAGCCAAACATATAACCTATCAGTTCGTAAACATAAATACACTTGCGAAGCTCTAATAATCTCCCGAATCAGAAACAATATATATATAAAATGAAAGGAAATGCATTTTCTTACCTTTATTATCCATTTTTATCATTCCCACTGTTGTTAATTCAGTAAAATATTACTTTTAAAGTTGAGCTCCATACAGGTGCCAGCAAACATTTTGGGAATTGCACTTTTTTTGTAGTTCCAATAATCACAACCAGGTAGCGAACGGTTGCTCTTAGTTTTGCTCGAATTCGCCTGTATGGTGTGAAAGAGAAATCAAGGATTCTTCGCAAAAACCCGTCTAACGTAGTTCTACGCCAGCTACACGGTTGTGTCTGGAATACAACCTTTCTAATTTTTCTACCTTTTTGGTTTTTCTACCTTTTGCATTGCTTATCTAATTTTATTTCTCATAGGAATCAAAGATACAGTATTTCTAGATTAAATAAGTATACTTCGCTGATTACTTTACTGTCCGGTCATAGAGGGTTAGTTGGTGTCCGGCCGTAGAAGACACGACACAGTTTCTAAAAAATGACTTTCATGTCAAATTTAAACTGTTTCGAAAAAAATAACTTTATCGTGCCAACATTTAGAAATGTTGCTCTTTTATTTATTAAAAACATTTGCAACTGCACTGTCATGAAATTTACTCGATTCTCTCTGTTTTAAATGGTTGAACTTTTGTCAGTTCTCATTGGTTTACCTTTTGAAACAAAGACGTCATAATTGGGACACCATGAAATCTTGCAATTCACTATTGTTCACATCTTTCCGAATATTTTTATCAGGCTTTGTTTTTGAGAAAACTTAGTGTCCGGAAATAGACGCTGTCCGGCCATACAACCCAAGTAACAATTTAGATTTTATTACACGCTTATGATGGCAGTTAAGACCAAAATTGGTCTTGAAGACCACCATAAGAGTACAATAAAACTCACATTGTTGCTAGGGAGGATTTCCCCCTAAACACCATTTTTTCGGGATTCTTGTCCGGCATTCTCACAACACGTCCCGTCCATTGTACCCTTCCAACCTTCTGGGATACTGGGTTTGCCGAAAAGTTGCGGTAGCTCGTGATTCATCCTTCTCCTCTATACATCTCACTTACACCGTCAAAGATAATCCTAAGCACACGACATGCAAAAACGGCTAACGCTTTCAAATCTCCGTCGAGCATTGTCCTCGTTTCGTGCTGGTCGCTAATTTTGCTTAAGGAGTCCGTGGTAAGTACGACTTCCGGCAAGAATACGTTTGTGTATCAAGCGTCATCAACAACCGGAGGTATACAAATTTGTTCACCACCTTGAACTCGTCCACGTCGACTACCACACTATTCGCTATGCGAGCTCAATCGCGCTAGGTTCCTCCTGCTAACGGGTACTTGGTTGTAGACGCATTCATCACTAATCCAATCTTCGCTGATTCAAGTTGCAGTTTGGTGCACTGCTCAGCAACCATCTGGAATATCCTTCCGACAATGTTCACGTCGTCAGCGAAACATATGAATTAGACCGTGCTCCGCATGTTAAAACCACGTTTCGTAGTACCTTTTAGCGCGATGTTGAACAGAAGACAGGAATACCATCGCCTTGTCGAAGTCCCCTGCGTGTTTCGAACGGGTTTGACAACGCTCCCGAAATCCTCACACAGCACTGAACACTATGCATCGTGATCTTAATCAGTCTTGTCAGCTTCCGGGAAATTCCGGGCTCTCCACGATCGATAGTAGGCGGCCTTGAAATCTATGAATAGTTACTGCCTAGGGACTTGGTACTCGCGACACTTTTGGAGGATCGCCTGTCGTTCGCCTGTCCACAAAACCGACTTGATAACTTCCCACGAATCCACTTGTTAGCGGCGATAGACGGGAAAGGATAATCTGAGAAAGCACTTTATAGGCGGCGTTGAGAATGGCTCGACCGACTCAACCACGAAATCATCTTGAGCTCTACTTAGGCGTAGAGGAGTTCCAGATAAGCTAGTCCATCTCATCGTGGCTCAGTACGAGGCGTTCTCCAGCAAGGTTTTGCACGACGGCGTCTTATCCGACCCCATAAGGCTTACTGCTGGCGTGAGACAGGGCTGCATTTTATCACCGCTTCTGTTTATCATCGTTACGGATGAGTTATTATTTGGAGCAATTGGCAGTAGACCAAATCGAGGATTGCCTTGGAATCGTCTAACGATGAAGTAACTAAATGACCTCGACCTAGCCGACGACATTGTCTTGCTTGCACAACGCCAAAACGATATGCAGAGCTAGTTTGATGACCTCTCCGAGAGCTCCCAGGCAGCAGGTCTCACAGTCAATGTAGCAAAAACTAAGTCTGTAGTAGTGAACACTGACAATTCCACCAACTTTACAGTAGCGGGACAACAAGTTGAGCAGGTAGACGCCTTTCAATATCTTGGTAGCCAGACAACGCCCGATGGGGTGATATAGCCACATGGATCAGGAAGGCCAGGGGTGCCTTTGCAGGTCTGCGAAACATTTGGCGCTCAAACCAGATCACTCTACGTACGAAACCCCGAATTCAAACGTTAAAACCGTACTGCTGTATGCCTGCGAAACGTGGTGCGCCTCAGCGGAGACAACGCAAAAACAGCAGGTATTCATTACCCGTGCCTGCGATATACTATTCGTGCCTGGTGGCCTGACAACTGGATATTCAATGAGGAGCTCCATCGTCGGTGTCATCACCTACCGATAACCACAGAAATTCGTGAACGTAGGTGGAAGTGGATCGGATACACCTTGAGGAACGGAGCGAACGAGGTCTGTATAGAAGCACTCGACTGGTCCACAAGGACAGCGTAGAAGAGGCAGACCCAGAGGCTCATGGCGACGCAGTTTAGCCAACAACATCAGGGCTGTAGACGAGAACCTGTCCTGGCGACAGGTAAAAGCCTTGGCGGGTAACCGTCAGCAGTGGAGATTTCTGATTTCATTCCTTTGTTCTGCCGGACCGGCGGACATGGACACATAAGTAAGCAAATTGAGAATGGCGATCGCTCGATAGTTCCACATTCCAACTTGTCTTTTTGTATATTCGGCATATTACTCCCTCCTTCCTCAAAATTTATTCTTTGCTAATTGCTTAATAGCGTTATAGGTTTTTAATTTATAGTTTGTAGAAATATGATGCAACAGAAATGATAGAAATATTTTTAAACCACATATACCGTATTTCATAAAGCTGGAGTCATTTAATATCTGGACACACTGTTTGTTATACTGCAGCACACCTAGTGGTCGAAATGTGTCTAGTTTCTGGAATATTTTAATAGCAGATGGGTTTGAAATGTTTCCTCTTTCAGTATTGAAAAGTTCGTCACCATTAAATTAGTTACAAAGCAGTTATGCTTGAAGCGGTCAACCGAAAATAATTTTGGATCAATTTTCATATCCAATCGCTTCAATTTATTAAGTCTAATCAATTGAAAACCATTAATTTCTAGTCTAATTCAAGTCCAATTTCTAGTGTAATTTCATGCCCAGCTCCCAATTTAATTTCAAACCAAATTTCAAGATCAATTTCAATGTCCAATTTAGGTCTGAGTTTATATCCAATTTAATGTCCCGTTTCATCTCTGATTCCAAATCCGAAAAAAAGTGCAAATGTCCGATTTTAATTATGAAATTTAATTTAATTCTTATATCAATGACTCATTTTAACGAGAAATTAGCCCTCATCATGTATTCATGACTACCCTGATTGCTTTGAGTGTGTTGGTAAATAGGTCTTAATGGCTCTTTAGTTGCAATTTTTTAAATGTAGTACAGTAGATTCGCTAGGATAAATGTTTATTTGTCTCACATTATCGATAATCTTTAATATGCAACTCAGTTCCATCGACAAAAATGCTTTTCTTATGAAAAAACTGCTTATGAGCACATGCCCTTCAACATCATCTCAGCATAAAACATAAAGCATAAAACACACACACAACACTAGCCTCATCGCGTATCGCATTTTCCTTGCATATTTTAAACAAAACCGGCCCTTCACTTCACTTGAAAAGGAGTAGTTGGAAACATTTAATTGTAGCACATCAATATCTGGCTCACTTTCTGTCAATATATCTCCGCAGCTGGCAAAAATTTACAAAATATAAAAGCACACGAGCAGCTAATCTACATTTGCGCATGCAAAAGACACTCTGCATGCACTATGAAAAATATGTATGTACAACTGGCGTAAAAACTTGCGCAGTTTTCATCCACCGAACTTTTCACCAAAAATTTGCATTTTAACGACTTTTACTCATATAAGCCATTCCATATAAAAATCTGGCAGGTTTTATTTACTTTATTCTTAAACATAAGACGAAATGCATGCCGACTGCAAACCAGATGATTCCAAAATCATTCCGGTAAATGAGCGTATCGATTTTTCAGCGTGCATCTATTTCATGCGGCAGGGGGATTCTTGTATTCTTTCTTTTGTCTCTTGCTCGTAGTAACACAGTGGTGCCATACAAAATACTAAGATTGTGGCTTTTTCGACATGTAGTAAAGAAATCTAACGGAAGATATGGCAACATTACGTTGGGTAAAGAATACAGGCGAATTTTGTGTTAAGCTCTCGCGTGACTTTAGCTGAAATGTTCATCATATGTTATACAATACTCCCGTTTTTTAATAACATTTCTCGTCAAACTGCATGTACACACACAATGCGTTTGGTTATTTGTCGCTTACAGTTTCTATTCTATTCGCAAAACAATACAAATATAAAATAATGATATCTTAATGATCACTAATTTCACCTTAAAGCCAATTCCTAGTTTAATTAAATTTCTATTCCACCACCAATTTCAAGTCCAATTCGAAGTGCATATTCAAGTGCTGTTGAGTTCCAATTTAACCAGCCTAATTTCAAATCGAATTTCAAGTTCAATTGCAAAGTCCAACTTAAGTAAGATTTCATGTCGAATAATCTATTTTAAATCCAATTCCGTGCCTTATTTAGTTCTAATTTCACCTACGATTTCAAGTCCAATTTAACTCTATATAAGTCCAATGAATGAAATATCCGTAATAATATTTTAGGTTCTATTTCATGTCTAATTGCAATACAATTTCAACTCCGATTTGAAATCCAATGCCAAGACAAATTTGCAGTGCAATTTCAAGCCCAATTTAAAGTACAATTTGAGTTCGATGGTGGTCCAATTTCGAGCCTAATTGAATGCAAACTTGTTTTCGATAATAGTACGCAGTGTCGCTGTTGCATATTGGCACGCACCCGAAGAAACCAAGACCCCAAATGAGGTGCTTTGTCTTCGGCTTCGGCACGGATGAGCACGGAGCGAAGGCTCGCATGATTTCGTTCTTTGCTTTCTTCCTTTCTCATACGTTCATGTTCGGTGTAAGTGACTAGGTTGTTAGGAACTTTGGGCTCCGTACTCTAGCCGTGCTCCCTAGGTGCCAGCTGAAATAAGCTGGCACTGTTTAGCTCACATACTAGAAATACCAAAATAACTCCTTGGTGCGAAACCGTAAAAACTTATGAACGGGAGCTCGTGCTTTCCACAATGCTGTGTTGGTGTTCTTTATCAGATGCTGCTGCTCAGTAAGAATTGTCGGTCGGACGTTGTTTGAGACAAGTGAACCGTTTGCTTACGTCTATCGGACGTCGTCCGAATAATTCATTATAGATGCACGGGAGACATGATTTATATTCGATGTGATCGAAATAAGGTAATTTTTCGATTTATGGACTGTTTTCTTTCTAAACTGATTCTTAATTCGTCCATATCAAGCATCCGATTGTCTTTTGCGCCGGAATATTCAACGTGCGAAATTTAATAGTTCATTCATAAAAGTATTGAGCATAATGTAACATTTTTCATTTATAAAACGCATCATAGTCTTAGTCAAAGGAATACACAGATACACAGATAGCACCGCACCTCACTACAGAAATAGGACACCGCCTCTAGTTTCTAATAATAAAGAACAGAAGTTGGCGCTAGTGTCTCATCATGCGCCTTGCATGAGAGTATGCTTGAAACTATCAATGTTTGCTTGTTGAATATAACAGATGTCGTTACTAACGCATATTGTAGGTATTGGAAACAGCTCAATTCTGCACGACGATAAATTTATTCAGTGCAGACCCAGTACTCTCTCATGCATCTCAGTTTCTTTTGTATTCATCGCTGTCCAGTCCACTTTCAAGTCAAATTCAATTCTGATTTCCTTTCAAGTCCAATTTCAAGCTAAATTTAAGCTCAACATCTAGTTTAATTTAATTCCAATTGAAGCTCAGTTTGCAGTCCAATTTTTAGTTTAATTTTGATCCAATTTTAAACAAAACGCCAAGTTCGAAGTTAAATGCAATTGCTAGTCTAATGTTTGATCTGAAGTTCAATTTTAAATTTGATTTCAAATCCAATTTAAATTTCACGGGTGGATCCAGACTGGAACACACATCCCGTCTTCTCTATAAAATTTAGAGTGAAAAAGTCCTTATAGTGGAGCTCCGAACTTTGCAGTTGTTAACCGTAATTTTTGCGATAAATAAATTAAGTACTTAAAAAAAATCAGAGGGGTTGTGTACAAGACACGACCGCATATATAGGTGACGTAGGACTACATAAGTCTCTTTGTAGTGATAGTAGCATGTATTCATGCTTGTAATCATTCAATTCTTCATATATACGTGCTATATGCAACATATATACATGCTACATGCGTTGTATGTAACATTTATCAAAATAGTAACATTGCATACGTTCAATTCTCAAAAGATTGTGCATTTGAAAACAATTTAACAAAATCAAGAACACAAACTATTGCTTTCCTGCTACCTTACTGAAATTAAAGATTGTTTTTATTACCCATGGTTCCCCACGCTGAAGGGATTTTACCAATTCAATCCTATTTTATCAACAGTACATCTTTTCACTACACTTCTAATGAAACGGCAAGCATGTGTATTCATACAGATTGGTATTATAACCGAACACTACAGTTGTAGCACATTTTTCCAACACAGATATCAAATTCGCCGAGGTTTAATTGTCTCGCAGTAAAGAATTTGCGATCTGTTGGGGCAATGAACTTCTATTATTTTTTCTGGCACACTTCCCTAACACAGACATCAAATTGGACTAGGTTTAATCGCGTTCGTTAGAAATCTGTTGGCACGAGGCGGCTCTGTCACTCTTTCTGGCGTACTTCCCAAGCACGGACATCAAAATGGTCTAGGTTTAACCGCGGTGTTAAGAAATTTTGTTGAAATGAGGAAACTTTGTCAGTTGTTTTGGCTTACTTCCCAAGCACAGATATCAAATTGGTATAGGTTTAGACATCGTAAAGAATCTTCCAACCAATCACGAAGCGAGAATTCTGGTAAAACATAGGTTCATTATTTTCAATTTTTCAATAGTTTAACATCAAGAATCCATACTTTTCTTCATTTGGGTCAATTCTTAGAAGATTCTCCGATCGATTGGTGTAAGAATATTGAAAATCGATCGGAAAACCGCTGAGCTATTAGCGCTCAAAACCTTTCATTTTTTGTGACGCTCGCATTTTTCGATTTTTTGGAATGACACCCTATCTCAAAACTTGCCGTAAGACGTAGTCCTACGTCAAAAGATCTGCTACCCTACGATCACATGATAATTTTCTGTCCAAAACTTGCTTATGAAAGGACCGTGCCCCACCTTCTGTTTAGGCCTGGGCACGGCCAGGCAGCGTCGTAGTGGAACTAAGGATCGGAAGTTACTGTTGAAGGTGTTGAGAACGATTACAATAATTTCATGGCTGTTGTAATATTATATCGCCAAGAAATTCATCACCAGCCGAAGCGCCGATAGAAGGATTTCGATCTTTTTAGACCAGTACGCAACCAAATAAGTCATTGAAGCAGTATCTGGTGGTCAAAAGACGTACCCAGAAATTGTACAATGAGGTTCTAAGGAAGGCCGAAGGATGCATCCTTATGGACGACGAAACGTACGTACGTAAAAATTGCTTATGGGCAGCTTCCCGGATAAAAGTTTGATAAAGCCAGTGGTCGGGGTTATGTCCCTAGCAAGTTCAAATTCGTTTTTACCGATAAATTCGCAAGAAAACTTTTTATTTAGCAAAATAATTGCAGCTACAACATTTTTATTCCATAAACATGATTCCGAGATTGATCCGTGTTTTGCGTCCAGATATTAAATGACTCAAGCTTTATTTGAGTCCAAAACATTGAGGTTCCAAGAAGTGGAACCAATGCCAATTAACACATTTAGTATCTACAAGTAGTCTACACCCAAAAGTTCAGCGTTTGTTTTGAAACATCTATCGAAGTTAATCAGTATCATCTTATTGGGCGCATTGGCTACAAAACAGTATGATGACACATGTATCAAAACGTTCAAACCACTTCATAATATTCACACAATTTTTTTATGACCCTGTGAAACTATTTCTATCAAACCAACACAGGTTAACATAAATTGCCCTGATTCAGCTTTATGAAAGTGCAGACATTCTACACTCTTAACCTGTGAGTGCAGGGGAAAACGACGTAGGTACATCACGATGAAAGAATAGCTGGAGCATCGAAAACATCCGAAACCAATAAAAGAAAAATACGGCGAAAAATTTACCCGTACGAGAAGCATGCAGAGAGAAACAATAAAATTAGTCTAACAAAAGCTACCGTACATAGAGGAACTGGTCTTCTGTTCATCCTAACCTAATTTCATCCAAATGTGGATCCTTGCGGATGCTGTAATAGATCTGTAATAAAAGTAACCAATAAATTGATTGTAAAATAATTTAACTATTAAAACTACAACAAGAGCTCAAACAACCTTGCTGACAGTACTTCGTGTCTAGTCAATTGATTTTAATTGATTTTGTGCAAAAAAAACTTCGTGCTTTGACACTCAGTTAGCGGTAGAACCCGAGAAAGTGCCGATTCAATTTTTTATGTAAACCGATATCTTGCGTTTGCACATCCCCAGTTAGTGCTGATTGGACCACTGTCCGGTGAAGATCACCGATCGAGTTAGGTAGTTATCACGCGCCATAATTGCAATCAGAATCAGTGTTTAGTGCACAAACCGGAACCGGCGAATAAGGTTGAAAGTAATTTGCTTACCAACAACCGATAAAAAAAAGTGCTTCCCACCCACGACCGCGCGCAAAATTTGTGTTAATTTTATGGTTTTGGTAATTAGTTCACTCATATGGTGAAATACATCCGCCACTGTTTCAGTCACCACAACCGGCATCATTAGAACTCAGCCCTCCTCAATTCACGTGGTTTTTGTTGCGTTAATTTTGCAGTGAGTTCCCGTTGGTATATTTAAGCCAGGTATGTTATTTATGTTGCGTTACCCTTTGCCTCTCTCGATGTTTCTTTTTTTCCTGTTCTTTATCATTCTACCTTTCGCTTTAGTTTATTTTATTTCTTTTTTTTTGCAAACTTCACTCGGCAGATCACTCACCTGCCCATACAGTTTATTTTATTTTCCCCCATTATTCGCAATCATTCTGCATCGATTTTTTCGTCGGTTTGCCAATCTGCTATTTAGTTTACAATTCGCCAGCTGGTCTGGACTGCAGAGCAAAACCCACGCCAGAGCCGGCCAGCGGATGCAAGAGCAGTTACCGTGCATTGCCTTGCCGTGTGTGTGGGATCATTCGTTGCGTGTTGTGTGGTGTGTGATGCGCATGAGTTGATTCCTGGAAAACCTAACATTGCCGGAAGGAAATTAAAACTTGATGACCACAGCCAGTGCTAGCGCAGCGTTATTGTGCTTACGCTCTGACGGGCGGCGCAAAACGTCAATTAAAAGCATCGAAAAGCCGGTGTTGTGCCTATCTTTGCCAACCTACGTGTATTATTTTAGACAATTATGTAATTTGATTCAATAACGTTTAATAAATAATGTAGATCTATCGAACATTTTAATAATTGAAAATTTACCGATATGAAACTAATTCGGACGTGGGGTCAGTCCCGGCGTAGTGGTTAGCATTCACGCCTCTCACACCGAGGACCCGGGTTCAAATCCCAACCCCGCAAAAGTCACGAATGATCCAAAACTGGTTAAAGTGACTATAATCTAAACAAAAAAAATTATTTCGGATGTAAAATACTTCCTCTCCGTTTTTTAGACAAACATCTTGTTTAAACGATATCTTATTCAAATGTCATATAACTAGCACTCAGAAAGTATCTGAGCATCCGATAATACATAATATATTGAAGGTCATTACAAATATTTAAAAAAGTTTTTGTCCCTCCGGTGTTGGGCCGCTGAATTTTTTAATAGAAAAAAAAAGGATTTTAGGCATTTTTACTTAAAGTTTAAACGTGAAAACCAAATATATTCTTGCTTTTAATATATACGTTACTAGCTGACCCGACAAACTTCGTATTGCCACAAATTAACCTGTGTTGTACATAAATCATGAATCTCGGGTGATCTTTGTCACAATCTCTAGTTTTGCAAGTTTCTGAGGAGTTCAACCTTAGATGATTCATTTTGGCAGTTACGTAACTATGAAAGCATCCCAGGTAACCAATAAGCATCACCAATGCCATTCAAATGTAGGCCAATAAGCATTTAAGTCTCCTTAAATGCTACTTAAATACTATTTTGGCAAAATATACAGCTACTTCACTGATTACCTTTTTATAGTGCTAATGCTAATTTACAGCTAATTACCGACACGAAGAATTTGAATACAATTTTAGATGTCAATTTACAAAACCTATGCAGTCAAAAAGCTAATATACAACAACGTGCAGTATAAAATGCCAGATACGCTGATTTGCTGCTTATGTTAATGCTTATTAGTTACCAGGAATGGGTAGTTTAATATAAAAATTTGCAATTTTTCCTCACAGTAAAGTAGAAAACAACTCCCCTGTCCCCTCATTGCATAGCCAGAAAGCGGATAGTAATATACAACATTTCGCCGAATATCAGTTTGCGAAAAACCTTAAGCGGAATGTACCATTTCACGGAAAACTTTTTTGTGGAAGGTACCATTTCGCGATCCTCTCCTTACTCGCTGCCGCTCGTTCCAGGAAACCCAAGTAGACCTAGGAAAACAAATAAACCTAGACAGTAGCGATTTCTGCGGGGAGTTGCCTCCCCCAGTGGGCGGCGCTTCCGACGGCGGGTCATCGGCAACACTCGCGGCCGTCTCGTCCTGAATGATCTAGTGTTACTATAGATAGCTTTTGTGGTCTTGTTATTGACTAATGTTTTATGGAAGAGTTTCGAATTTCTCGAGTTCGATTAGTTTTTGAGTTTCGCAAAAAAATCTGTTTTATTTGTATGAGAGTCCACATCCCCCTACCACAGGGGTGAGAGGTCTCTAACTATCATAAAATAAATTCAAGACTCCAAAATCTCCCACATGCCAAATTTGGTTCTATTTGCTTGATAAGTTCTCGAATTATGAGGAAATTTGTATTTCATTTGTGTAGAAGCCCCCTCTCTTAAAAGGGAGATGGGTCATAACTCGCTTTCTAAAGAGGAGAGGAGTCTCAAAATCTTGCCTCCAAAACCACTTACATGTTAAATTTGGTTCCATTTGCTTGATTAGTTCTCGAGTTATGAGTAAATTTGTTTTTCATTTGTATAGGAGCCCCCCCTCCTAAAATGCGGAGGGGTCCTAATTCCCCATAGAAAATATTCTTGCCTACCAAAACATCCACATGCTAAATTTGGTTCCATTTGCTTGATTAGTTCTCGAGTTATGAGGAAATTTATATTTCGTTTGTATAGGAAGCCCCCCTCTTAAAGTGGGGAGGGGTCCTAATTCGCCATAGAAAATATTTTTGCCCTAGAAAACTTTCACATGCCAAATTTTGTTTCATTTACTTGATTAGTTCTCGAGTTATGAGGAAATTTGTATTTCATTTGTATGGAAGCCCCCCATCTTAAAGGGGAGAGGAGTCATAATTCCTCTTCTAAAGAGGGGAGGGGTCCCAATTTACCATAGAATAAATTCTTGGCACCAAAAACACCCACATGCCAAATTTTGTTCTATTTGCTTGATTAGTTCTCGAGTTATGCAGAAATATGTGTTTCACTTGTATGGGAGCCTCCCCCTCTTAGTGGGCGGAGGGGTCTCTAACCATCACTAAAACCTTTCCTGGCTCCAAAAACCTGTAAATTTTCACGCCGATCGGTTCAGTAGTTTTCGATTCTATAAGGAACATACGGACAGACAGACAGAAATCCTTTTTTATAGGTATAGATTATTTTCCATGCAAAAATCTACGAAAAAAAGACAAAAACGAAAGAAAATTTTTTTGGCCGATTTTCGAAAATTCCACTGTTTGAATTCCCATTTCTATTTCGTGCTAAAAGCGTTAACTCATCTCGTACACTCATTTTTCGAGTTTTTCGGGCCATAGAGCCCACAGACAATTGATTTTATAAAAAAAATTTAGCTCATATCCGACGAATTATGTTTTGCCCCCTGATTTTTCAAGCCAATTTCCCAGGGGTTGGGGAGGGGGTAGATATTCATAAGTTATTCTTTATAAAAATGCGATAACTAATGAATATTAAATTTATATACGATAGCTGCATTTGATCCTATGATATGATATGATAGCTGCAATGACTGCTGTTCTACAAAAGTATGGAATTGTTGGCGTCTGTATAGAATGGATGTATTCATACTTAACTAATCGTTTACAGTATGTAAGACTACACAATACTAATTCTAAAGTGTTCGCAACGAGCTCATGAGTACCGCAAGGGAGTCATTTGAGACCTCTATTGTTCGTTGTTGATATGAATGAACTTCCAGATATGCTAGTCGATGTATTCGTATTAATTTATGCTGATGATGTGAAAATATTTATACCTGTCCGTGATATGAAGGATTGTACGATTCTCCAGTAGAACTTAAATCGGTTTCTCCACTCCTGCGAATCGTTTGGGCTAAAAGTAAATGTTTCCAAGTCTAATGTAATTTCATTCGGTCGTAGATCCAGTAAAATTGAGCATGAATACCATCTCGGTACACACGTAGTTCCAAGGAAGACTTGCCACTGTGATTTAGGTGTGGAAGTGGACAGTGAATTAGCCTTCAGTAAACATATCAAGATTGTAACGAAAGCGAACTCTGAAGCGGCATGGTCCTTACTTTCTTCGGCAAAGTTGTTTGTCATAAAATTTCCCATCTATACAGTATTGCTACGTTGCTCTGAGACGCTATTCAATACCCTGTTTTGACATTTATTTAAATTTCGAAAATTTTAAATTTTTGTCGAATTCAATAAATTTTTGTAACCAAATATGACTCCATACATGCCACCATAACTTTTTTATTAATGTATCAGATCTCAATGATTGTGAAAAAAATAGTTAAGTACCTTGTTTTACCTACTTTAACATTTCTAAAAATATTTTTTTGAATTTACTCCTGAAAAATGCCATTTTTTCATAAAACTCAAATGTGCGACCCCTAAACCGCGTCAACCAATGTTGACGTCATATAAAAGTTTTGTTGTGACACCCTAAGCTATCATTTAAGGGGTGAGCCCCCGTGTTTTTTGACATTTTGTGCTATTTTGGGACACTCTAATATTGAGGTATCATACCTCATCGAGCTATTCATAAGTTATTCTTTATAAAAATGCGATAACTAATGAATATCCAATTTAGATATGATAGCTGCATTTGATATTCATTAGGTATGGATGAGGTATTAGCTCCTGCTCGAGAATACTTGGAATTAGTTTGAGGAAAGCCATATGAAACCGCCGCTGAAAATTATTTTACTACTGAATGGAATTTGCAAAGATTCACCATTGTTAAATCATATTAAACAACTACTAAATAATATAGAATTGATGAAAAGTGGAATTTTCATTCAAAATCCAACGTTTACTAACTGTGTGGTCTAGTAGCTTTACATGCGATTTAATTGTATGCGATTTACTCTCATGTTTTTGGAAAAAAATGAAAATAATTAGTTTTTCCGCAGTGTCCACGGGTGTTTCGAAATGTGCAATCAATTAAACTGTCTACCTATAACGGGCAAAATAATCTCACTACGATCCGAAAGGAATAATAGAATAAAATTTTACCAACAGGGAAGATGTACCAGTAATAGTGGGTGTACCAGTTATAGTGGAATCTCGAAACATTTCATAATTTTGGCGGATTTAAGAATAATTTCAAGAGAATTTCAATTTTCTAGTGTTAAATGTATATCTGTTAGCAGTTTTATCTAAGTTTTACAAATTTCTTTTGAGTTTTACAAATTCCTTTTGAGTAAACCAATACGGTGCAATTACTTAAGATATTCGTAACAAACCATACCATTTTAGCAAGCCTACGTTGTTATCCACCTGCTGCCATGCTCACTGCAAGCGTTACTAAGCGTTTTAAGACCACCATTGGAAAGCTGAGAAAATATGCTACAAGAAATATTCATAAAATTAGGTGTACAATGGCATTAACTGAATAAAACAACCAGTTATTTGTAGCAAGGTTCACAATTTTCATTTAATTTTTGTGATATTTCCAAAATTTGCTATGAAACAAATTACAAACGACACGGTTTTGTAAAGCGGAGAGATAAGGCTTATAAATGAAGTGAAAAAAATTGGCACCCATCTTGGGTTTTGCCGCCATGTTGGATTTTATCAAAAAATCGGTGTTTTCGCCATGATCCTTCCAACCGATTTTAATTTTAAGGCCACCATTCAAAATCTGAGAAAAATGCTACAAAAGTCATTCATTAAACTAGATGTGTAGTGGTATTAACTAAAGGAAACAATCAATTATCTATATCAAGTTTTACAATTCTCATATAATGGAATATCTTGCTACAGAAAACTCAAGCAGGATTGAAACTATTTCAGTAAGGTTTCTGTCGCTTACTTGATATGACAACCTTCCCAGAAAGAATTTGTCGCACGACGTCGGACAAACTCTGAACCCGCTGCGCACTTTACCGAGGGTTTCGTCACTGGTCGTAATGAGGGCGTTCTTGTTGCCGGTCCAGTGCTCTTCGATGGTTCCATCAACTGGTAACTCGATGACTCGGGATTCTAGTTGTTCCACAAGACCCTTTTTACCAGCCTTGTGTGTTTGTCTGTGATATCCATATATTATAACTGTTATAGAATTCAATGGTGTATTTTCCTCATTTCCTCGTATGGTTTCAAATTATACCTCGACGTATAAATTATTTTAAATTTATTACTATGACATGGGTTGTTTTGAAACAAACTGTTACGAGTTAAAAATGATTATTTAACGACCATTTGTAATCTAAAACGGATGATGGTTGATCAAAATACATAAAACCATTTACGACAAGGACACTAAATCTCTCACTGTTCAAAAGAGTTGACAATGAAAAGTTTTTCATAAAATAATATGTTTACCAAGCATTCGCTATTTTGAAAGCAACGCAACGTTTAACATCCATTAATCAACAAGCAATTATTAACAAATTATTAATCCACATCTGATAATATCAAATACAGCTTTTTATTTCAAAATAGTTATGCACCATATTGTTATAATAAATGTATCATATTTTAGAAAGGTTTATCATCAAATAGCGTGCTTTATTGCCATGATAAAGTGCCAATATCATATCATAGCATGTAATCTGACATGTTCAGATATCAGTAATACCCATAAAAAAGAATTAAATCAGCCGGCTGAATTCACAGGTGTAAAAATGACATTTAATAGGTAGCAGTCGTTTGATCGTAAAATTTGCACTCTGATGCCACATTATCCGGAATATGGAATCCAGTGGCTACAATTTTTTCATTTTTTTTTCTGCACGGAATTCTTTCCATGATTGTGTGATGTCCCAAAAACCAAAATAGCTTTCCTTAATCTTCACCTTAATGGTGCAGAGGGATGTCATTTTGATATTTTGGACGAATCAGAAAGTATTTGAGGTTTTTTGACCGCAATTTCTTTGTAATCCAAAAAAACACATTTAAGTTTATCACCATTTTTCAGGTGGTTTCCAACAACCGTGTGTGTTCGATGAATTGTCCTACCGATAATCTGCTAGAAAGGCCTGCCATCATGGCTTTGATTTTAATCTTTCCGTTGAATGTAAGATGATTCGATCAACCCATACTGGTTAAATCCGGGATCCGGAATCCGGGATTGTTCGGTCATATCGACTCCCTTTGTTAATTGTAAACACTATCGTTACAAAAACTTTTAACATATCTTTTTCTTCTTCAGCAGCATAGAGCCGGGGTGGCTCGTGTTGTTTCAAGCACTCGTCTCCATTCAACTCGGTCCTCGAGCACTCGCCGCCAATTTCCTAGTCGTCTCAGAAGTCGCAAATCGCTTTCGACCTGGTTGAGCCATCATGCACGTTGGGCACTGTTTCTGGTACCGGTGGGGTTGTTGAAGAGGACTATTTTCGTCACACTGTCGTCTGGCATCCTTACGACGTGTCTGGCCTACCGTAGCCTGCTAACTTTCGCTAGATGTACGATGGGAATCTCCCCAAGCAGTGCCTGCAGTTCGCGATTCATACGCCTCCGCCACTCTCCGCTTTCAGTTTGTACTCCGCCAAATATCGTCCGCAGAACTTTCCGCTCGAACACGGCAAGGGCGCGTATATCCTCCGTGAGCAGCGTCACAGCTTCAAGTCCATAAAGAACTACCGGTCTAATAAGAGTTTTTTACATTGTTAGCTTCGTGCGGCGGCGTACGCTTCCTGATCGTAGCGTTTTACGAAGGGCAAAGTAGGCCCGATTTCCCGCTTGGACGCGCCGCTGGATCTCCTTACTAGTGTTGTTGCCAGCGGTCACCAGCGATCCCAAATACACGAGCTCCTCTACCACTTCTAGTTCGTCGCCGTCAACGGTTACCGTCCGTGGGAGACGCGCGTATGTTTCCTTTGAGCCTCTTCCTTTCATGTATTTGGTCTTTGACGCATTTATTTTTAGCCCAATTCTCCCAGATTCCGCTTTCAGTCTGGCGTAGATTGCCTCCGCCGTCGCAAAGTTCCTGGCTATGATATCGAAGTCATCTGCAAAGCCTAGGAGTTGGCTTCCCTTGGTAAAAATCGTGCCTCTCGTTACGATGCCCGCTCGTCGGATCACCCCCTCAACAGCGATGTTTATCAGCATGCAGGATAAACCTCACCTTGTCTCAACCCTCGCCGCGTCTCGAAGGGACTCGAGAGTGTCCCAGAGAAGCGTTCGAAACCCATCACTCGATCCAATGTAACTCTGATCAGTCGCATCAGTTTGTCCGGAAAACCGTGTTCGTACATTATCTGCCATAGCTTGTCTCGATCAACTGTATCGTATGCTGCTTTGAAATCAATAAAGGTGTGATGCGTGGGGACGTTGTACTCCCTACATTTCGGCAAGATCTGTCGGATAGTTAGTCCGAAATTTGGTCCGTAGTTGCGCGAGCCCCCATGAAACCCGCCTGATAATTCCCTACGAAACCTTGTGCTATCGGTGACAACCGGCGTAACAGGGTCTGGGAGAATACCTTGTAGTCGGCGTTTACCAGCGCAATACCGCGATAGTTGCAGCAGTCTAGCCAATCACCCTTTTTGTAGATGGGACAAACCACTCCTTCCATCCATTCCTCCGGTGCTTTTCCTCCACCCAAATCCTCGAAATAACCCAGTGTA
The DNA here is from genome assembly GCF_943734655.1 of Sabethes cyaneus. Lineage (NCBI taxonomy): Eukaryota > Metazoa > Arthropoda > Insecta > Diptera > Culicidae > Sabethes > Sabethes cyaneus. The sequence goes on along the minus strand of NC_071355.1, from coordinate 158,661,246 downwards.
GAGCCTTTGCTAGCGTTTCTCCGCCATGCTTATAAAGCTCTGCCGGTGGGCGGTCCTTCCCAGCGGCTTTATTGATCTTCAGCAGCCCGATTTCTCGTTTGACTTCTTGGAGATCAGGTGCTAGGACATTACTATCTTCCATGGGCGCCATTGAGGTCGCCATTGAGGTGTTTATCGAAGAACTGCTTCCATCTGTCGACCACCCCGCACTCGTTTGTGATTAGATTCCCGCCCTCGTCCATACACATGTCAGGTTTCGGTGTGTAGCCCTTCCGAGTTTGGTTCACCTTCTCATAAAACTTGTGCGTGTCATTAGCTCGGAATAGTTGCTCTAATTCATCATGATCACTGTCCTCCTTTTGGTGCTTTTTCCTCCTCAGGATCGTGGTCAACTGGTTCCTAGCTCGTCGGTATTTGGCCAGGTTCTCTCTAGTGGCAATACTAGATAATTTTTCCAAGTAGTTTTCCCCCTCCACCACTTGTTGGCATTCCCCATCAAACCAATCATTTTGTATACTCCGAGGCTCAATACCTAGTGCCCCGGTAGTGGCCTCTCCGATGGCCGAGCGTATTCTGCCCCAACCATCTTCGAGGTTTGAAGCACCTAACTCCTCGGAAGAAGGCAGTGCCTCATTCAGTACCTGTGCGTAGTTCTCGGTAGCTTGCGGGTTATCTAGCTGCCTGATGTTCAGCCGAGGAGGGCGGGTTTGATGTGTCCGGTGTACGGCGGACAGTTTTGAGCGCACATGTACTGCTACTAGGTAATGGTCAGAATCAATATTCGCACCCCGTCGGGAGCGTACGTTCGTGATGTTAGAGAAAAACCGGCCCTCTATGAGAACGTGGTCAATTTTGTTCATTGTACGTTGGTCAGGTGATCTCCAGGTGGCTTTGTGGATATTCGGGCGCAGAAAAAAGGTGCTTCGGATCACCAGGCCTCGGGAAACTGCGAAGTTTATACATCGTTGGTCGTTATCGTTCGTGTCGGTGTGCACGCTATGGGGTCCTACCACCGATCTATGCATTTCTTCCCTACCGACCTAGGCGTTCATATCCCCGATGACGATCTTAATGTCCCGTGACGGGCAGCTGTCTTATGTTGCCTCCAGCCTCTCGTAGAATGCTTCTTTCTCATCGCTGGGTCTACCTTCGTGCGGGCAGTGCACGTTAATGATGCTATAATTGAAGAAACGGCCCTTTATCCTCAATACACACATTCTTTCGTTGATCGCCTTCCAATCTATCACGCGATCCTGCATTCCGCCCAACACTACAAAGCCCGTTCCCAGTTCGTTGGTAGTGCCACCGCTCTGGTAAAACCGAGCCTTTCCGCCACGGATCTTCTCGTTTGCGACAGATTTCCTGCAGAGCTACGATGCCGAGTTTGCGGGGTTCAAGCTGTTCAATCAGTACCCGCTCGCAACCTGCGAAATTTAGCGATCTACAGTTCCAAGCACCGAGTCTCCATTCGTCGTCCTTGTTCCGCCGCCTAGGTCGATGCCGAATATTCCGCTCCGAATTTGCTTGAATTTTGTAGTGTGATTTAGGTGTGTAGCCGTAATGGGGCAACACTACCGAGTCTCGCGATGGGGCTGCCATCTTATAGTGCCGAGACTCACTATACCTCCTTCCCGGTTAGAATACGACCTTAGTTTCCACCGGGGTTGGTTACCCGATCTCCGCTAAGGTTACTCGTATTCCGGCTGGTACCACGAGGAGGTCGGGATCGGAGTTGCTGGATAAGAGGCTAACGACCACTATGGGGTCTATATTCTGCATTATCCAGCCATTTACCAGCCATATTTAAACATATGCTGACCTTATTTCAAGGTCCAGACAAAAGTCTCGAGGATGGTCTATTCCGTACTATTATAAAATAACCAGTATAATGTTTCGAAAATTTGAGAACGCGTAAACAGATGATAAGCAAGAAGAAACCAGTATTGTAACTTAGGACGGAGATTGTAAAAATAATGTGATTGTAAAAATTATAGTAGCGCTATTTATATTTTGCTCAGTACAGACATATGTATGGCCTATTGCTACACCCAAAACTTGAAACTATTACTTTAAAAGGAATAACGAAAAATTCTTCTTTTAGTAACAACTTTGTTACTTAAAGAGTAATAGCGTTCGTCGCCGGTTGAATAATAACATATACTAATGCACATTGTATACATTATACAGCCCAACTGTTTGCTGTTTGCGCCTGCGCTTTGATTTACATTCATAGCATGACTGTTGGATAGCACTCAATACAAAAACGCTGAATGTGAATGTGCGTTGTAAGTTGAATTTGCTAACCGTTGCCGTTTGCATCGGGGGACTAGCAGCCCTATTCCTTCCTATAACAAATTACAGCAACCGCGGGCCGTATTCGAACGAAAATTATTCGGCTGAAAACTATCATCCGGAACTGTCTGTTGTTTTTTTTATTGTAAAGATGATGACAGCATTACCATTTGTGCAATCATCAAAACATCTAAGCAACCATGTGCTACTCGTACTGACAGGAGCATCAGATGGGACATAACAGAGAGCAACGTGGCCGACATTTGAAAACACTTTTTCACCAGCTTTTCAAAAGGGCCCATTTGAAAAATGTAAATAAACCGAGTTGGGTTTTTTCCTATGCTAGCCCAGCAGAGAATCACCCTTACTCGGTTTGTTTACATTTTGCAGATTGGTCCTTTGAAAAGTTGTTGCCGACTAGCAATATGTTCGATGTTAGCTGCAAAATATGGCTGCCTGCTAGCTCCCTGGTTTGCATCTGCAAAGTGTGGGCGTATTGGTAAGTTTTGTTTGCGTATTCCGATACTAAAGAGTAAAACTGCGCGGCCAGAATTTCTGGGCAAAAAGCAACTAATTATCCATTATCGGATGTTTTGAAAACCATGGTTGTTTACTGAAGCGCAGTATATTTTTCCAGCTAAAGTACAACGTTAAACTAGTAAACGAGAAATTGTTCTATTGAGCCATATGAATAAAACAGTTTGCATTGCTTTTGTTCTATAAGCCTTACGGAAGAAGCAAAGCAAACTATTTTATTTTTACCGGCCATTGAATTTTAGAATATAGTTCGGCTTAGAAAACATAAACTATAGAGCTTATTTTCAACCATCCGCTCTGAAAAAAAATGAATTGATATGCAAACGAATACTAATTTCCAAAAGTTAAATAAACTAGCAGCTCTGATCATGACAAACATGTAATCGGTTTCAATTATAGGGTTCATCTACCAGTTATGGACCCTTTTCATATTATGAACCCAGGCATATACTTTTTTCTAGCTTATAATTAGTTTTGTATATATTCGGCTTGAAACAGGATAAAGTTAACATCAAATACACTTCAAAAATTATAAATATTATAAACTTTATAAATTTATTTATTAATAGTTTATTTATTTTCCGAGTTCGATAACCAATGTATAAATGTCAATATTTTCACCAAACGAATATTTTTAGAAGGGGAAAGTCGCTGAGAACATTGTGCTAGGCACCTTCCAGGGAACGATGTCTTACATAATTCAGCTCATTAATCACAATTGCGGTACATTAATTGCACAATTTGTTGCACACTGTGCACTCAAGTGACATCTTTTTGACACCTAAACTTTAAAATCTTGGAATTTAGCAGCTTTGCCAATTTTTAACATTGTCATACTGAACAAACGAGCACAAGTTTGAACTGATCTGAACCTTGCCGGCACAATAAGCTACAATTTAAACAAAATTGGCACGAATATGGTGCATAGTGTTCTAAGTGACTTATCATTGTATTTTTAGCAAAATCTATTAAACGATTTACAATGCAAAAGCTGTCACATTTTGCAAATCTTCTCGATGTAAATACGTTAGAATTCTTGTAACAGATTCTGTTTGTAAGATTAATGTGAAAAATACAGCTCAACAATATGATATGACAATATTGTTGAAGATGTAAACATAATTTTTTGGGCATTTCGGGTAATCAATTAACTACCAACAATCAACTTTTCTCTCATAAGAGAAATTCACTCAAGTACAAAAATGTCTTCTTCTGGTTATTATACCCTATAAGATGCAAACGGACAAAAGTGACGTCGATCTGCAAATGGATCCATGAAGAGTGGTTTGAAAACTGGGAATAGGTTTCTAAAATCACAACTGCTTGATTTCGGCGCTAGTGTACACATACACTAGCGCTAAATTTAGTTAGTGAAGAATAGAGTAATGAGCGAATATCACATCAATACAGCTACAAAAACTAATCTCTAACTAACACATATAGTACAATTTGCGAATGTGTGGTTCATTGCAAAAACGCATACATAGATGCAGCAGTCATTTTTCTTGTTACTTTTAGGTTGTTACTCTTTTCGTCTAATGTACGGTCATAAGACGAAAAAAGTAATAGATTATTGCTCAAAAACAACAAAATATTCTCCCCGAGTTTTGGGTGTATTGGACACACGGACAATTTCAACACTATCCCAAGTTTTACTATTACTACAGACAAACGGACGAGACACTCGCGTTAATTCCATCGTTCAATCAAAAACCACTCATTTTTGAAAGAACCATGTTTCGCAACATGGCCACACCGCGACGCTGGAGTGTTGCTTCGAGTTTTCAGTATAAAATCGTACAAATGTAAAAACCATACAGTATAAAACCCTGAAAGTGCAAGCTACTCCGCAACATGCACAACAGAGGGTGTTAGTGTGCAGGCAAAATGGTTGGACGATGGTTTTTAATGGATTTTCTTCTATGTGTCATGTCAGTTCGCCAGTGCTATTACCTATCTCTCTTTATTCGTGGAGCAAGCAAGTTTAATGTTCATAAAACTCTCTGAAATGCAAAACAACTTTAGTTGTCTAGAATTCGCTACTTTTGCAGCGCTGCTAGTGCAAACCATAGCGTGTTACGAACTATTAAACACACAGCGGGCGCAAACTGCTGAGTAAGTTCAATGTTTGTTCTTCAAGTAGCTAGTTTAATTGGCAGTAAAACGGAAAGGAAAAGATGACGAAGAACGGATCTACATGTGATGCAATACAAACAATTATGTATAGAGTACATAATTGTACCGAATGGATACATTACTGCAAACTGGGAGACGCGACGGTAAAAGCGGCTAATTGAAAGCATGAGTATGAACTGACATCGAGTGCTCTCATGCGTTAGTGATTTTACAGTCTAAGGCACAGGACCGGTGTTCAGTCGCTTATTATTGGGTTTTCATACAGTGCCTTCGCTCCATAGATTTGAATGCACTTTTGTCTTAGAATTCTAATCAACATTTATAGTTAGTTGTAATGGATTGAAATGCCTTTCATTTGATCAATATAATAGTAAACATTCAATACCACGGGACAGCGCGGCATGTCGTCAGCTATTGTTAAGATACTTTTGCAGTGGCCCATAGACTCGATCATAATACTCACTATAAAATATTACAAACTCAACCGAAAGGACAAAATCAGCACCACATCCTTTCTATTCTTAACTCAAGCAAATAAAGGTAATTTTAATCTCTTTTAATCATGAACATGATAACCGAAAAGTATCAACGCATTAAGTAAAATTAAAAGTTTTATTGGCATTGCCAGAGAATGGGAAGGTTCCATAAAATTCAAAAATATATTAATGCTTCGAGATTGTAATCGCACATATACATTCAACAATCCATACAGAATGCAGCATTCACGAGCTTCGTTTAAATTGACCCTGCCCTTGCCCTCAGCCAGCAGCACAAGGCGGTGCTGAAAACTAGCAACGCAATCGGTGATGCGAAAGATGTAATCATACTTACTTCCGATCTTGGTATTATAGAGGCTTTGCGAGGAAGAACGAAACCAAAATTTATCAGCAAACACAAGCACAATGAAAATCCTGCGAAAGCGTTTCGGGTGTGCTTTTGGTGCTTTTTCACTACATCAACCATAGGGTGATAATGGTTGTACAACAACAACAACAACAACAAAGATTAAAAGTGACAAAACGAATAAGTGATATTTTAAATTTAGATTTCTGGTTTAGAAATTGGAATAACTACTTTTGTAACTTTGCTTTTGTTTAAGACTCTTGCAAAACAACAATCAATGTTAACAGTACCAAGGTTTATTCATTGGATTATTAATTTAGAGTTTTCTATTTTGCATCAATTAATTAAATTAATTGTTCATTGTTTGAAATTTGAATGACTACTTGCATTGTCACCCTAACCTACAATATGAAATCATTTTTCATTTGGAATGTGGAAACCCAATTTGATATAGTGATTTCATGCGCACATGAGACGCCATAGAAAAGCTTGCATTTTGCTGGAAAAAAATAATAACGGGGCGTTATAATGTCTAAGTTTGACAGTAGAGTATTACTACTCTATTGTCTATGAGAAAACTAACCAGCCACTCAACGATTGGCTAGTTGGCAGTTCACATCATTTTAAATTGAGACCGCTCTACTTGAGTTTCATCTTCCGCCCATGTCTGTTCAAAATTAGTTATTAACTAGCGTTAGTTATTACTCCATGCTAAACCTCAAATTACCATGGGATGGTTACCACTACAAAATCCTCCATCAATATTAAAGAAGCACTTCTTAAACTAAATTGGCAACTAACTATAGTCGTAAATCCCAGAGCACAGCCACAGTTTTAATACTATTTGGCTTGGTGAATTTTTAACTAAAGCACCAAGTGCAGGACTCTTTTCATCTTATCAGTGAACTGAGGCCAGCAGCTCGGCTTGAAGCGGTAAACAGGAACATTAGCTAAACTGCATGGAATATCCAGCAGACGGACACCTATTGCTGCAGGAAAAGTCACTTCAACTTCGTCTTCACGGCTTTAGCGGTGGTGATTTGAAAGCACTTTTGCAGTTTGTTAGTGTAGTGTATGGCTGGGAGCTCTTTGCACTTTATACTTAACTGGGCATAAAGCCCCGACCAGTTCTTTAATTAATATTTCACAGCTAGGTCAAGGCTATGTGCACTTCCAAGAAAATTATGTAGAAAAAATATAAACGCACGATATAGGTACACCTTTGGCGTGTGAAAGCAAGTGAAAGAAACGAGAGCAGGGAGCTGCCGTCTGACAAAAGCAACTAAAAACGCTTTCAAAAGCTCGTTGGCAGCTCAATCAAACATTGGCATGAAATTCGTTTGTGGTGTGACATTCATTGGCACGTCAGTCAGAAGGAACTTTGGTTGGCAATTTTTAAAATCCTAGAAATATTATCAAGGATACAATGTTCTTACAATGCGAAAAACGTCAACTAATTTGAACTTTTGTCATAATACCGTGTTCAAACGTTACTGCAAAACGCTGGATCGCGCAGAGCAAACCAATCGTAAAAGAGAATCATATGACTGGAAACTACGAGCGGAGATCATCACGGCAGTACGAAATATTCCTGGGAACTCTGGATATGACGTAACGGTTCACTGCAGCGCTCAGTACAGTTGAGCGAATCTGCATGCGAGCAGTATTTAGGTTGCATCATTTGTTTATTTGTTTATTTGTTTATTTGTAAAAAAATCATCGGACACAAGGTGGTCTTCATGATATAAACACATATGACAGTAAATACATACAATAGTACAATTACAAATTTATCGTCTACGAGAGAGTCGTCGTTGAAAATTATTAGGCGTCATGTTGAAATCGAACCAACCGTAGAGTTCGTTAAACCGCATTGCCATAAATCGGATAGGGTCGTACAGTCCGTAGTTTGCATTCCGTCCCTGCAGGTGCAGGAAATACCTGGTTCTGAGGGGTCGTTCAGGAGCATACAGATTTAGTTGGCTCAGAAGAGCGGGGCTGTCAATATCTCCTAGTAGCAATCTAGCCAGGAACGTGGCTTGAGCGTTGGCACGTCTTCTTTCAAGAGTCTCCAAGTTAAGCAGACGGCAGCGTTCCTCATATGGCGGAAGGTTTCTGGGATCGCGCCATGGAAGACTGCGCAAAGCATACCGTAGAAATTTTTTCTGCACTGCTTCGATTCTAGTGATCCAAATTTGTTGATATGGACACCAGATCACTGATCCGAATTCCAAAACAGACCTTACAAGTGCATAGTACAAAGATCGAAAACAGTACGGGTCACAGAACTCCTTGGCGATTTTAAAAATAAATCCAAGTTGCTTATTGGCTCTGGAGATAATGTCGTTGTAGTGTATACGGAAGGTTAGTGCGCTATCCAGGACGACACCAAGATCACGAATGTGATAGACGCGTTGTAACAAATGTCCTGCCATGTTGTAGCTAAAAGCTATGGGCTTATTTTTACGATGAAACGAGATGGCGAAGCACTTTGAGATGCTGACGGTAAGCATGTTTTTCGAGCACCAATCTTCAAATTTATCCACAAGGCGTTGCAGTTCAATGCAGTCGGAGTCCCTTTTAATTGCTTTAAAGATTTTTACATCGTCAGCCTAGAAAGATCGACAGCCAGGTGGCAGAAGAGCTGATAGTTCGTTTATAAAAAGAGAAAAGAGCAAGGGTCCAAGGTTGCTCCCCTGTGGCACGCCAGAGATGTTGTTGAACGAGTCGGAGACCTCTGATCCGATCTTCACACTTAGCCTACGGTGTGTTAGGTACGAACGTAGCCACTTGCAGAACGGTGCGGAAACTCCCAGCTTCTCCAGCCTAGCAAGGAGGATGCCGTGATCCACCCGATCAAACGCAGCTTTCAGGTCCGTATACACTGCATCAATTTGCACCCCTTCATTCATGTTGCGCAGGCAGAACGAGACGAAATCGACGAGATTCGTGGAAACTGAACGTTTTGGAAAAAAACCATGCTGGTCTGAGGAAATGTAGTGTTGGCAGCTAGCGAACAAAGCGTCGTTCACGATTATCTCGAGAACTTTAGAACTTGAGCATAACGATGTAATCCCTCGATAGTTTTGTACGTTGCGCTTATCACCCTTCTTGTGTACAGGGAACATTACTGATTCTTTTCATAGAGTAGGGAACTTACACTGCTGAATTGAAGCATTGAACAACAGTGAGAGAGGTCTAGCGAGTACAGTAGAACACTTTTTCAGGATACAAGATGGAATTCCGTCAGGTCCGGCCACTAACGAATATTTTAATTTTCCGATGGCAGTTTTCACAATCTCCTCCGTTACACGAAAGACGTTGAGGTTGATGACTTCGTTAGGTGTGTTTCTAACAGCATAAGCAATTTGTTCTGAGGAAGCAGGAGCACGATTAAAAGCCTGCTTGAAGTGAGTAGCAAAGAGGTTGCATTTATCGCGAGCAACATTGGCTTTACGATCGTCCAGAAACAGATCAACAGGTAGGCCGCCTTCGTTTTTCTTAGAGTTGACAAATGACCAAAATTTCTTCGGATTTCTGCGGAGGTATCCTTGCATTCGTAGAGTATACTGCTTATACAAAGAACGGTTGTACGCTCGAAAATCACTACAGGCACAGTTAAAATTTCGCTTGGTGGCTTGGCAGCGTGATCTTTGAAATGCGCGTAGAGCAGAGGATCTAGCACGTTTCAATCGACGGAGATGCGCGTTTCCCCATGGAGGCTTGCGAGCGGGTCGGCGTGTGGGAACGAAATCGGTGATCAAACTGTTTAAAGTGCGAATGAATTGTTCAACAGCCGTGTCAACATCAGGATACAGTAACAGGGATTGCCAGTCGATCTGCGCAATTGCAGTGGCTAAGCCATTAGAATCGATTCTATGGAAATCTAAATCGATGCTGTCGATAACGTCCTCAAACGCGACAGGGATCGGCAAACTGAATGTAACCTCAAGAGCGGGGTGATCGGCATCAAGCGTGATAATAGGATCGGCCGCAACGGTAACCAAGCAAAGTTGTATGGCTGGATCATTGGCAAGTATCAGATCTAACAAGCGATTATTCCTGTTTAATACTGGATTAATTTGCGTCAGGCCGTGGAAACAGAAACCATCTAAAAGCGCGGTGCATGCTGCGGAAGCGTGAGAGCGTTGGTAGTCGATGCTAGGACAACCGTTTACAGGAACATTCCAAACTAAACTGGACTGGTTGTAATCACCTAACAGCAGTGCTAGGTCACTCAACGCTAGGTGGGAAAACACACTACTAAGTGAGTCGATATGTTCGCTGATACTCATGGCATCGTCCTTACGGTAGGGGGGTAAATAGATTACGCCAATGCTCAGAGAGAGATCGCCTACTAGGACTTTCACCCATAGCTGCTCAAGTGTTTCGTAGATCGGGGAAGGGTCGGTGGAGCAACTCAGCTTATTAGAGACCGCGATCAACACACCACCGCCACGGGACTTTCTGCTGTTTTGCTGGTTGCGATCGCATCTAAAGACGGAGAATGCGTTCCCAAATAACTGTTGGGAGTGAATCTTCTCGTCGAGCCAGGTTTCCGTTAATACAATTATATCGAAGTTTGACTCAGCTACAGCAATATAAAAGTCGTCGATTTTGGTTCGAAGTCCGCGCACGTTCTGGTAATAAATCAGCAATGGAGAATTCGAGTTCGACTGCGGGTCTGACACAGAGCTGGAAACGGGGACGGCGTCATCGAAGGAATTGTTATAGGAGTTGTTGCACTTGCCTGGTGTGGAATTTTGGGAGCCCCGTTCCGTACACCCACACGCAGGCCCGGGACGACTGTTGTTCGCTGGCAGGAATAACTCGACTGCGGTGGGGAGGTCGGGGGCTACCATAATACCGTAATCGTTGCATCCCGGTACAGCATCAGATGTCGGTAGAGTCGCGGTGAGTTGCCTAGAGTGGTGAGCTACGTCAAGCAGGTCTGGATTAGTGGTGAGATCGACGTGTGAGGCGATGCAAGGGTCACTGGGAACAAAGTGTGTATCAGCGGTAGTGAGGAAACAAACACACTGATACTTGCCAGGATTTCCGGTTTGGAGGCTTCGTTCCGTACAATTGCACACAGGGCCGGGACGACTGGTGTGCGCTGGCAGGAAAGGCTCGACTGTGGCAAGGGGAACAGAAGCCTCCATGATGCTAGAAACGTTGCGTCCCAGCTTCCGAATGGCCGACGGTGAAGTGGTAGTGGTGCTAGGAGAGTCAGAAGCAGTTACATGACCGAAGATCCTGGAGTTATAGCTGATTCCGAGGTCGTCGCAGGAGTTACTGCGATCCTTGGAGTAATAGGCGATGAGAGGAGGTTTAATGGTGCCCAGTAGATTTTGAGACGGCACCCTCAAACTCTCTAAAGAGAAGACCTTGTGGCCAGGTCCCCGTGTTCAATGCGGAGTCTCGTAATTTTGTATCCATCCCGATTTTAAACGAGATGAAGTTCATTGCAGACAAATCTGCATCCTTTTTGGTCAATGGAATGACCTTGAACGGTCCATCGCACTGCAAGCATTCTCTAACCAAATCAGTTACTGCATCCGCTTTAACACTGGGGTGAATTCTGGACAGGTAGAGCCAGAATAGTTCCTTCGGAGGGGGAACAGTTTTGACGTAGGACTACGTCTTACGGCAAGTTTTGAGATAGGGTGTCATTCCAAAAAATCAAAAAATGCGAGCGTCACGAAAAATGAAAGGTTTTGAGCGCTAATAGCTCAGCGGTTTGCCGATCGATTTTCAATATTCTTAGACCAATCGATCGGAAAATCTTCTAAGAATTGACCCAAATGAAGAAAAGTATGGATTTTTGATGTTAAACTATTGAAAAATTGAAAATAATGAACCTATGTTTTACCAGAATTCTCGCTTCGTGATTGGTTGGAAGATTCTTTACGATGATCTAAACCTATACCAATTTGATATCTGTGCTTGGGAAGTAAGCCAAAATAAGTGACAAAGTTTCCTCATTTCAACAAGATTTCTTAATACCGCGGTTCAACCTAGACCATTTTGATGTCCTTGCTTGGGAAGTATGCCAGAGAGAGTGACAAATCCCCCTCGTGCCAACAGATTTCTTACGAACGCGCTTAAACTTAGTCCAATCTGATGTCTGTGTTAGGGAAGCGTGCCAGAAAAAACGACAAGTTCGTTGTTTCAACAGATCGCAAATTCTTTACTGCGTGATTAAACCTCGGGGAATTTGATATCTGTGTTGGAAAAATGTGCTACAGCTGTAGTGTTCGGTTATGATACGGCTCTGTATGAATACGCATGTTTGCCGTTTCATTAAAAGTGTAGTGAAAAGAAGTGCTGTTGATAAAATAGGATTGAATTGGTAAAATCCTTTCAACGTGGGAAACCATGGATAATAAAAACAATCTTTAATTTCAGTAAGGTTGCAGGAAAGTAATAGTTTGTGTTCTTGATTTTGTTAAATTGTTTTCAAATGCACAATCTTTTGAAAATTGAACGTATGCAATGTTACTACTTTAATAAATGTTACATACAACGCATATAGCATGTATACATGAAGAATCGAATGATTACAAGCATGAATACATGCTACTGTAGTCCTGCATCACCTATATATGCGGTCGTGTCTTGTACACAACCCCTCTGATTTTTTACGGCTTCAGAGGTGGATGGTTTCGTACCTCCAAGGAGCGGCTTAGCAATCATAATGCGTTCATCACGACGACGTTTCATTGGAGGTTCGCCGACAGTAATTCTAGGGGCTAGTGGTGTAGAGACAGTCTCTTGTACTTTCTTAGAAAGCTGTTCCATCTGCTTGCCGTTAACCAAGATTGCCTGCTTCAAATCACTGATGGCCTCACTATGGTTAGCAGACATTGAGGAGACAGCCTGGCCGACGGAGGATAAAACCTGTTTAAAACGTGTCATTTTCATCAATTCAACGCATTGGTCGCACATCCAAAAGAGATTCCTGCGCTCATGTAACACCTTCATGACGGACGAGTTCAATCTAGCGCATTTAGTATGAATGACCTGTTCACAAAACCCCATACAGGTGATTGTCTCATCAGTCGCTTTCACCGGTTTGGCGCAATGATCACATGCACTTTCCATACTGAATAACTTCTTATTAAGATAAACCACCTTGAAACAATTTACTTTGAACACGGTAGTGAGCCACCTCAAATCCAGTTACTTTGAACACAGTTAAGCGATATCAAACGACCTTAACACAATCTACTTTGGTCGATGTCACGGAATCGGCAAATGTAAACAATAAGCTCGAATAAGCGATATTTCACAGAGCAACAAATGTGAACAAAAAGCACGATTAAGCGATATTCCACTGACCCGGCACAAAACTAATCACTGCGAAGAGTATAATCAACCTTAAATCACAGTTAATGCTCAATATCACTGCAAAAATACGGTTTATTGTGGAACCGAACAAACTCAACGTAAACAAACTAAACAGTTGGTAAACGCCAGCAAATATCCCAATAGGTTGCTGAAATAGAACCTGGTTGCCCTAAACCGTGCAAAGAAACTGTACGACCAAGTTCTGACCAAGTACAACGGATGTATTTTGACGAACGATGAATTTCGAATTTGCCCTTGGACAAGAGGCCATGGCTTGTGGCTTCATGGCCGTTGAAGCAGAACTCAGCACTAAGGGAGGCTGATGATGATGATGATGATGGAGCCTGGGGAGGCTGTGTATGTGTTTTTTTCCTTACTACTTTCCCTCACTAATCTTATTTCTAAAACCAGTAACACGTTATAAATTATCCATGCACAAGAAGCTTCATTACGCAACTAGAGCCAGTACCACTTTTATAACTTGCCCTGACAAAAGGTTTCATTGTTAGTAAATGCAGGATTTAGTATGAACGAAGTATGTTGAAAGGCCTGAGAATAAACTCATGCTAAAGTCACTTACCAATAAATGGCCCGATTGTGCTAAAATTTGAACCCGTGACCACTCGCTCGCCAAGGCAGACTCAGTAATCTTGAGACTACAGAACCCTTCCAAATTGGTCATAGACAACATTGAACATTACTTACTTAATTGGCCTAACGTCTTATGCCAAGGCAGTATAATTTATCCATCTGTTTCGGTCCATGGCAACTGATCTCCAGTTCCGCGGGCACCCAGTGCTCGCTAGATCTCGCTCCACCTGGTCTTGCCACCTCGCTCGCTGTGCCCCTCTTCGTCTTGTTCCTACCGGATTTGATGCGAAAACCATTTTTGCAGGATAGTTGTCCGGCATTCTAGCAACATGTCCTGCCCAACGTATCCGTCCAGCTTTAACCACTTTCTGAATACTTGGTTCGCCGAAGAGACGCGCGAGCTCGTGGTTCATTCTTCGCCTCCATACACCGTTCTCCGTCAGCAAAGCAGATAAATTGACTGAATTTATTGGAAATCGTGTCCCGCATTTCGATCGCCGTAAGGCGAGCGGCGATTCACCTTCACCGATTCACACCTACAAGCGCAATGTTGAATAGCAGGCAGGAAAGACCATCTCCTTGTCGAAGTCGCCTGCGAGATTCGAATGGGTCCGACAATCCACCCGAGATTCTCACACAGCACTGGATCCCATCCATCGTAGCCATGATAAGCCTAGTAAGCTTACCTGGAAAGCCGTTTTCGTCCAAAATTTTCCTTAGCTCTTGTCGGTTTACGCTATCATATGCGGCTTTGAAATCGATGAACAGGTGGTGCGTGGGGACTCGGAATTCGCGGCACTTCTGAGGATCTGCCGCAGGGTGAAGATTTGGTCTGTTGTAGACCGACCCTCCATGAAGCTGGCCTGGTAACTCCCCACAAATCTATTGGCTATTGGCGATAGTCGATGAAAGAGGACTTGGGACAGCACTTGGTAGACGGCATTCAGGATAGTGATGGCTCGGTAGTTCTCACAATCCAGCTTATTACCTTTCTTGTAGATAGGGCAGATTACCCCGTCTTTCCACTCCTCCGGTAGTCGTTCCGTATCCCAAATCTTGACAATCAGTTGATGCAGACAGCCGGCGAACTTGTTCGGGCCCATTCTAATAAGTTCCGCTCCAATGCCATCCTTTCCCGCTGCTTTGTTGTTCTTCAGCCGGTGGATGGCTTCTTTAACTTTGGGGGTGGCACATCTTCGTCGCTTGCTGCACCAATGTGATCACTTCCTCCGCTATCATGGTCTTCCGCCTGCACGCCATTCAGGTGTTCATCGTAGTGCTGCTTCCACCTTTCGATCACCGCACGGTCGTCAGTCAAGATACCTCCATCTTTATCTCTGCACATTTCGGCCCACGGCACGAAGCCTTTTCGAGATCCGTTGAGTCTCTGATAGAACTTCCGTGTGTCGTGAAAGCGGTACAGCTGTTCGAATTCTTCGCACTCCTTCTCCTCTTGGTGGCGCTTCTTCTCCGTGAAGAGTCGGGTTTGCTGCCTTCTGTTTGTATCGCTCCACATTCTGACGGGTGGCTCTACGCAGCATTTGTATCCACGCTGCGTTCTTTTCAGCCAATATCTGCTGGCATTCCTCGTCAAACCTTTCGTTACATCGATTCGGTGCCACACTGCCTAGGACGTTCTCCGCTGCGCTGTTAATGGCTGTTTTCACGGCATTCCAACAGTCTTCAAGAGGGGCTTCATCCAGCTCACCCTCTTTCGGCAGCGCAGTTTCGAGAGATAACGCGTAGTTTTCGGCGACCTCCGGTTGCTTCAATCGCGCTAGATTATACCGTGGCGGGCGGCGGTGTCGTATGTTGTTCACAACAGATAGTTTTAACGTATCCTTACCATCACTAGGTAGTGACCCGAATCGATGTTAGCGCCCGAATAGGTTCTGACGTCGATAATGTCTGAAAAGTGCCGATCATCTATCAGAACGTGGTCGATTTGTGATTCTGTCTGGTTGGGTGATCTCCAGGTGTACCGATGGTAGAGATTATGCTGGAGGAAGGTACTACGTATGGCCATGTTCCTGAAGGCGGCGTAGCCGACAGGTCTTAGGCCGTTTTCGTTTGTTTGCGGGTGAGCGTTGAACCGTCCAATCACCGGTTTGAATTCCTCCTCATGACCAACCTGAGCATTACAGTCCCCGATGATAATTTTGAAATCATGTCTTGGGCAGCGCCGGTCGTATTCACGCTCCAACTGCGCGTAGAATTCGTTTTTGTCATCATCAGTACTTCCGAGGTGAGGGCTGTGCACGTTAACTATGCTTATATTGAAGAATCGGCCCTTGATTCTTAATCTGCACATTTGAGGGTTGATCGACCACCACCCGATCACTCGCTTCTGCATCTCGCCCATCGCTATAAAAGCTGTGCCCAGCTCATGTGTATTACCTCAGCTCTGGTAGATGGTATGACCGTCTTTATACGTACGTACCATCGTTCCTTTCCACCATACCTCCTGCAGCGCTGCGATGTCGAACTTGCGGCTCTTCACTTCTTTAGAAAGCACGTGGGTACTTCCGAGGAAATTTAGAAACCGACAGTTCCATGTTCCTAATTTCCAATCGTTAGTTCGTTTACGTCGCTTGGGTCTTTGCCGATTGTTCCGATTAGAGTTATTATTATTACTTACGGAGTCCATTGCTTTGGTTTTTTAGTGGTTCAGGCTTGCAAAGCCCGCAACCAACCCCACAGCATCGCCGGAGAGCCAACGTAGCTCGAAGGAGCCCTCCTCCCCTGTCAGCATACGACCTTGGTATCCACCGGGGTTGGTTACCCGATCTCCACCGACGTTGCTCATATCCCGGCTGGTACCACGAGGAGGTAGGGGTAGGAGTTGCTAGGTAAGAGGCTGTGATCCACTGTGGGGTCTATTTTATGCCCAGTGCACAAGGCACCGATGGTACGCATTACCAAGCCGTTTGCAAGCCGACATTGGGAACCAGGACCAGGAACATTGAACATATCCTATCAATATTCTCATTTGCTGTATTTGAGGGGGTTGAATAACTCTAGTACAGAATATCACTTATCCCAATATTAGAACATGCGTCGCGCAATACTCCATCTCAGCAGTGATACGGTGTGCTACCATCGCAACAAACGGTACTAACGGTTGGGAGCGTCATGGTTAAGGCTGTGCGAGATTTCGCACGAACGAAATCGTACGAAATTTACTCTAGATTTTATTGTAGATCACCATTAAACTACAGTTAACTCTATGATAAATTTTGCCAAGTTTCGTTAGATTTCTGTAAACACGAAATTTCGCGAGATCTCGCACAGCCTTAGTCATGGTGTCGCAATCATCGGTAGCATAACGGTGGTACTTAGCTGTATCAGTAAAAATCAGCTTATTATAAGCTGAACATTCCAGACAAACCTGAACGTTTGATGTCGCCAGATGAAGATGGACGACGGGGTCGCTCTGTCAACCTCTCTTCACGGTAGCACAATGGCGAATGCAAACAAAAATTTAAGTTGTAATCGTGTAAACCAAATGAGTTCAGCGAAACTTGATACCAAACCAAGAAGCAGAAACTTTTACGTGAAATTTCTTTGGAGGATACAACTACGAATATTAAACAAATCTGGATATCTTTAAAAAAATTAATATTTCAATCATGTTGGTGAACTATTAGCAACTAGCCTAGTGCCATTTATTTGCAGGAGGGAATAGAGCCTGACATATTCTTCGATTATTTCATTTCGTCAGCAGATTAAAATTAAATGCAGACTACTACACAGAATTATTAAAGCGATTTCAAAGATTTAGCAATTGAGAAAGTTGATATTTTTTCTATGGGGCTTAATTTTCATGTGGTGGGTACCTAAACAATCTCCCTCCGCCTAACTTTTCTCTAGATCTGCAAATGCATTTATCATAGTGCAAAATATATGACATAGATTGCAGATAATACTAAAATAAAGTGGAAAATTGTAGACCAATATTAGTTTCACTATATGAAATATATATATACTTTAAAGTGGACAAAATCAAACACACAGAAGTACTGCACCACGACTCGATTATGGAACAGTGCATTTTGGCACGTTTTTTCCTCCCAATTGATTTATATCGATCGTGAGCAGGCTGCCAGCCGACGTTTTTGCCATCATCAATTTCAAACCAACGGCAATGAAGAGTCCTGCAGACATTGAAACCCTGTGTGCGTGATTGCCAAGCTTCCGGGAAATCGAACTCGAATCTGCTCTAGGACTTGCTAGAGAGCTATGTTGCTCTGCCAACACACCGAATGGCGATAAATTTCTCCATATGACCAAAATTCGATACTTTTCCGGGAACGTTTGGGGAAGCATTGCAGTTTAATGCTCCACTTAAAGTGTGTTTAGTTATAGCATTAGTGATGAGATAGCCCTATTTTCAAAATATAAAATCCATATCATTAGCGACCGTTGTACCAATCAGTCATCTGCGTTACGTAAAGTTGTCAATTATAACAAAAAAAAATCACAGGTTGCTCTGCAAATGTTGAAAACATTAAAAACCACCAACAGGTTAGAAATTAAACTCTACTTTTCAGTTATTCCGTTCGAAATGCCATAGTTTTTAAATACACCCTGTTCCGAAATGGTGTGCTACAACCACCGTGTCCTAATTTCACCGGTGGTCCTCATTCGTTACTGGAGGAATATTTATAGATACACGATAGTTCGCCGAAATTTACATTGACGACCTGCCAGAAGCTAATCGTTTAATGGTATCGACATCATATTGCTATTGTACTGTTCGAATATACCTAGTAGCCTCGAGTCGATAGGTTTTGACCGTGTTGCTCGAACTGAATGAATGGTTATAAAAATACAGCAATTGGGATAAGTACCCGTGTAATTAAATTGGATTAACACTTTACATACATTAATTCCAGCCGCCGCTTTTATCGCATAGACCCAGGAAAGGGATTTGATGTCATTAAGTGCCATGTTCGCTGCCGACAAGCATGTTTTCATAGATCAATTTGCTCGCTGCAATAGTTTCATGAAAGCAACAGAATTGCGGTTTCATTATTCATGGAGGAAACTAAATTATTGGGAATTTATTTTTATTGAAATTTGGGTGAACATTGCAATACGGAAATAAGTACTATTCTGTAGTATAAAAAACCTTAAGTGCAGTCCTGATTTTAGTAGAGCAGTTTTGATTAAATTGAATAATGCTTTTCGCTAGCATCTAAACGTCACTCGTTTGCCATGCTATCAAATATTTAGTGCATGTTGCGCCGTTTATCAGTTTTTAACTTGGATTTAGATGACTGATTTTCGATTTTTCTTCGAGGCATTGATATTAATCAATGCACAGACTAATAATCGAAAACGTTGCTGTGATGCGGAGGGAAATTTTCATCCTTGTTCTAAAATAATAAAAACTATAATGGCTCTTGGCTGTTTTAAATGACTTCATCAATTCGGTATAATTGGCATTTGGCTTGGTGGAAGCTAATGCATGCGTCCCAAACTGCCGCTGCAGTAGAGCTCTAATTGCGGTTGCCTCGAGACACGTCCATTTTCCCAAGGCGACAAGCAATGCCTAGATTTATAATCAAGCAATGTTTTGTCGCAGAGAAATACCTACTACCAACACATAATTCCATATGTGTCATTCATTTTCCACCGAATTTCTACCGAAATATTCGTGCGGTACCTCTTCTATCCACAGTAGGGCCTGTGCAAACGTACGTTGTTGATTGCAGTCTGAACAAGTGATGACAAGAGGTTAATTTATTTCTAAAATATACTACACAAGTATACACACTAACCAGCTCTACTCTAAATTGATGGGAAAGATTCACTAGACCACCGCAAGGGAAATTTATTGCAGCACCTATGAAGGGTTGAAGTCAAAAAATACATCTAGGGGAAACGTGTATAATGTGTCCCCCTAAGAATAAATGGATATATCTCTGTTATGCTTCCCAAAAATAACGTTACAACTACGAGTACATGTTGGTATTTGAGCTGGAAACCAATTGCAATTGTTTATTTGATTTAGTATTGTGGAATAAATATGCTAGGAATTATTTAATAGAAGCACCTAAATGTTGTGCTTCTCGTCTGCGCGGGGTAAAATGCCCCACCTGCAGTATAATATGCCCAATGCGATAATTTGAGTATTTCTGCCAGTGATAGACTAACTCTATTTTGTAGAAAGTAAAACTATTTCCGTTGTTTTCGAAATATCGTATTTTTATATAAGACTAGCTGACCCGACAAACTTCGTATTGCCACAAATTAACCTGTGTTGTACATAAATCATGAATCTCGGATGATCTTTGTCACAATCTCGAGTTTTGCAAGCCCCCCAGTGGGCGGCGCTTCCGACGGCGGGTCACCGGCAACACTCGCGACCGTCTCGTCCTGAATGATCTAGTGTTACTATAGATAGTTTTTGTGGTCTTGTATTGACTAATGTTTTATGGAAGAGTCTCGAATTTCTCGAGTTCGATTAGTTTTTGAGTTTCGCAAAAATTTCTGTTTTATTTGTATGAGAGTCTATATCCCCCTACCACAGGGGTGAGAGGTCTCTAACTATCGTAAAATAAATTCAAGACTCCAAAATCTCCCACATGCCAAATTTGGTTCCATTTACTTGATTAGTTCTCAAGTTATAAGGAAATTTGAATTTCATTTGTATGGGAGCTCCCCTCTTAAAAGGGGAAGGGGTCGTAATTCACCATAGAAAAAATTTCTGCCATCTAAAACTCCCACATGCCAAATTTGGTTCCATTTGATTGATTAGTTCTCGAGATAAGAGAAAATTTGCATTTCATTTGTATGGAAGCCCACCCTCTTAAAGGGGAGATGGGCTATAACTTGCTTTCTAAAGAAGAGAGGGGTCTCAATTCACCATAGAAAAAAATCTTGCGTCCAAAACCACTTACATGTCAAATTTGGTTCCATTTGCTTGATTAGTTCTCGAGTTATGAGGAAATTTGTTTTTCATTTGTATAAGAGCCCCCCCCCCCCCTCTAAAAGTGGGGAAATCCATAGAAAATATACCATAGAAAATATTCTTGCCTACAAAAACACCCACATGCTAAATTTGGTTCCATTTGCTTGATTAGTTCTAGAGTTATGAGGAAATTTGTATTTCGTTTGTATGAGAGCCCCCCTCTTAAAAAGGCAAGGGGTCCTAATTCATGGTTGCCTCCAAAAACACCCACATGCCAAATATGGTTCCATTTGCTTGATTAGTTCTCGAATTATGAGGAAATTTGTATTTCATTTGTGTAGAAGCACCCCCTCTTAAAGTTGGGAGGGGTCCTAATTCACCACAGAAAATAGTTTTGCCTCCAGAAACCTCCACATGCCAAATTTGGTTCTATTTGCTTGATTAGTTCTCGAGTTATGAGGAAATTTGAATTTCATTTGTATAGGAGCCCCCCCTCCTAAAGTGAGTAGGGGTCCCAATTCATCATAGAAAAAAATTTTGTCTCCAAAAACACCCACGTGCCAAATTTGGTTCCATTTGCTTGATTAGTTCTCGAGTTATGAGGAAATTTGTATTTCGTTTGTATAGGAGCCCCCCCTCTTAAAGTGGGGAGGGGTTCTAATTCACCATAGAAAATATTCATGCCCTAGAAAACTTTCACATGCCAAATTTGGTTCCATTTGCTTGACTAATTCTCGAGTTATGAGGAAATTTGCATTTCATTTGTATAGGAGCCCCCCTTCCTAAAGTGGGGAGGGGTCCCAATTCATCATAGAAAAAAATTTTGTCTCCAAAAACACCCACGTGCCAAATTTTGTTCCATTTGCTTGATTAGTTCTCGAGTTATGAGGAAATTTGTATTTAGTTTGTATAGGAGCCCCCCCTCTTAAAGTGGGGAGGGGTCCTAATTTACTATAGAAAATATTCTTGCCCTCGAAAACCTTCACATGCCAAATTTGGTTCCATTTGCTTGATTAGTTCTCGAGTTATGAGGAAATTTGTATGGAAGCCCCTCCTTTTAAGGAGGAGAGGAGTTATAATTCCCCTTATAAAGAGGGGAAGGGTCTCAATTTACCATAGAATAAATTTTTGTCACCGAAAACACCCACATGCCAAATTTTGTTCTATTTGCTTGATTAGTTGTCGAGTTATGCAGAAATTTGTGTTTCATTTGTATGGGAGTCCCCCCTCTTAGTGGGGGGAGGGGTTTCTAACCATCACTAAAACCTTTCCTGGCCCCAAAAAACCTCTACATGCATATTTTCATGCCGATTGGTTCAGTAGTTTTCGATTCTATAAGGAACATACGGACAGACAGACAGGCAGACAGACAGAAATCCTTCTTTATAGGTATAGATAAACCTAGTTTCGACCTTCTGGTGCACTTTTTCTTTTCTGCATGTGGCACATTATACTGCAGCTATGGCATTTTGCACCGCGTAGTTGAATTACCTGGAATTTGGACGTTGGTAATCAATTATTCCCACCACGGTTACTCTACAATGGTAATTGAGTTGAATAATGGCAATTGACTTCAACTTAGACCTATGTTCCTATGTTTATAGCCACATTTGCCAAGGGGCGAAGTGCATTTACTTATTTGAAAAAGCAAGTGCTTTTACTTATTTGAAAAAATATTCAACGCTCTAACAAACCAAGCGTTTCATACTGTCTTTTTTTGGCAGGGTTATCCTTTTGAAGCTCACTTCATGCAATAGAATCGCCATAACCGGTTATTTACAGATTTTGACAAGAAAATAGCTTATGCAAAAGACGCAAAAAGTTACATCGGAGGATGCTCAAAACAAATTTATTTTTATTTTGTTTTTACAGCATGTGACAGCTGTCATACTTACGTACTAGGCTGGTTCCATCAATTTTTTTTTTCATGTGTTGACTCATCACTGCGACCAGTATCGTTGATCTATTGTGATATCGCCCGGGTGTTTGCTGTATGACCTGCACTGCATTTCTTTTTGCTATAATCGCTATTGAGTGAGCGACATGCTTATTTTAAATTGTATGCGTGCTTGCGTGTATTGGGGTTTACCCTTCCTTCAAAGCTTGATCTACTTTACCCACTTATTCCTCGCTGCCAGCACTATCCCATATTATAGCCGTCCCTGGCGAGGACTCATTCGTACCTCTGACCAGTACACTTAACTATAGGAGGGACATTTGCACTGTCAAGAGGCTTCAGGGGATAAATATAGAATTCAGCACGAAGGAAGGGTAAATGGAGGGGCCTGAGAATAAACCCATGCTAAAGTCACTTGGCATCGAATGGCTTGATTCTACTAAGATTCGAACCCACGATACCCACGGTAACCTTGCGGCTACGGAGCCCCCCCTGGTTCCCTCAAATACTATGGTTTCTGGGCGGTCTCGCATTTTACTTTCGCTTGTTTAGGGAAAAACGAAGGGTGGGGGGTAAATTGGCCAGGAGGGCACGTTATACACAATTCCCCTATTCGCTTTCATCCAATGGCATTCATCACTCTGACTCTGCGGTCGCTTGTTTTGATCTGTATAAAAATGTTTTTTAGTCAGCAAATTGTGCCGAATGTTTTGGTTTGGTTTTGTTTGAACAAGGTATAAACATTACCGATTTTTTTTTAATTGATTAAAACAATTATTGTTTTATAATACAAACAAATAACCTTCAAATTGCTAAATCTGTTTCCACCCTACCCACGAGAACAGGATTACAACATTTTTAATTTCATCTCGTTATGAAATATTGATTGCTCTTAATTACCAACCTGTCAGATAAACGTGTCGACTGAGACAGCAGCATGAAAAATATATCCATAAAATGCAATCTCGTTTCGTAAAAAATCAACAAGTGCTTCGCTATACCTATACATTTTCGTGATCCTGTTACATTCTGACGACGAGTTCCGCCTAAATGAGGCCCATTTGTAAAACCGATGTTTCTTTTCGGACCACCACCGTATGTCGCATAATCATCAGTTCGTCTCGATTATTTATATATTTTTTATTTATGTAATCAATATGGGGGTGTGTGGTGATAAGACCACCCAAAAGTAAACAATAAATATTTTCCACCAGTGCCGTTCGCTGGGCTACAGTGTAACAAACAAATCGTGAAAAAACTGTAATCGAACTAATCCATCGGATCAATTCGGCCCTACGAACTGCTGCGATATAAAATGCTGCCGCAAGCAGAGCAATCCCGGTTGATTTATGGCCGGTGAAAAGTGCACGTTAGAGTGAAACCCCGACCTTCAATAACGACGACGGATCGTTACCACCGATACCGACGACGATAGCTGCACGAGCGGAGCGGAGCGGGATAGTGACGGGAATTACTTCCAACAGCCAAGTGCACACGTGGTTCTCGCACGGTACGCGGAAAATCCGCAATCACATTTTTTTGTCACTTACGGGGCAACCATCAGCACCGCCGCATTGGAATATCAGGAGCAGCAAAGTTGTGCGTGTTCGCACAACGAAACCAAACCATCCTGCTTCAGGTAATTGAAAGTTATTTAATAAATTTATCAGATAAATGCTGGATTATGAAAATATTTTCTAGTTATATATTACCCTTCTATCGAGGAGATGATAGATAACAAAACCTCAATCAAAAATTACATGAACCATATTTATATTTGTCATTCAGTTGATTTACTCTAATACTTCTTTTAAGTAAAGCTTATGTCATTTAAACTTGGATCGCAAAAAATGAATCTATTGAAATAAAAATGTCGAGTACCGTGATTCGGGAGTAAATTGATCATTTATCAAACCTACAAATGAAAATAAACTGTAATTTTTGGAGATTTTGTGAAATTATATTCGAAACTTTCTTATATGGTATATTGAACAAACATCTAAAGGTAATTTTTATCAGTAGTTCTCAACGAATCGCCAAAAAAATTGCTGATAAATTAGTATCTCTCTGGATTTCAATTTCGTTTCCATTTTTAAGCATGGCAAACGAACATATTTTTCACACATCAAAACGTTATCAATTTACATATTAACTTATACCTGGTCATCATTCCAAAAGCAGGAATAGTAATCAAAACATTGTAATTACTATTGAAACAAATAGAAAACAATCCATTTATTAAACACGAATTAAGAAAAAGTAGAAGGATGTGTGTCTCAGGACACAAATGCAAGTTTGAGGTAGAACTGCGAGTATATCCACCCTCCGTTTAACATTGATTTGCTGTAAAGATTTCAAATTTGAACATTAGAGTAAGGAGGGGTAAAAGTGCGATGCGGGTAAAAGTGTAATTCAATGATTTATCGGTGCATATTCCGAGTAAATTTTCTACACTGGCATGGATGGGGACTACCTTGACAGCTTGAATCTAACGTAAACTTTGGTTGCTTACAAAATATAGTTGCTGAGTTATGTGCAAATGTTATTTTAGGGCGGTTTTGATGTAATTTTTCGTTATACGGCAAATATGAATATCAACAGGAGGATATTATTTGTTGAAAATTTGTAGCGGCGTTTCACATCACTCACATATCTTTTTTGAAAATACGGTGAAAATAATTTACAAAATATGTTCCGTTTTTCCGTAATTTAATCTAACCCTGTCAAGCGCCTAGCGGGGTAAAAGTTCGACTCACGGACGGGGCAAAAGTGCGATTCATGCACGTGGCAAAAATGTATAGCAAATTATATACAGCTTTAGGCACTATATTACAGATACTAGAACTGGAAGATCTGCAGAAAACTGTGTGCTCCACAGATATTGCCGAAGAAAAACAATGTTTTTCCGCTGATGAAACAAAAAACAAACGTTTGGAAAAGTTTCGATCTAACGGAGGCTGCAATACACCAGCGCAAAATAGAAAAGCTGCAAAGTGAGAATATTCCTTACCGAAACATAACGCAGATTGAAGATAATATGGTTTTGTTAGCTACTGTGGTGCCAATATTATGGATTCGAGCTTCGCACTTTTGCCCTGCGGTATTGGCACTTTTGCCCCGCTAGTGGGGTAAATCTAGCTGCAGCCACCTCGCACTTTCAGTGATTAGTTTTAAAATAGAGCACATAAATGAACTAACTTCTTTTTCTGCCTTTCAGCAAAGCAAAAAATAAACGTGTATGGGTAAACCTAGCGGAGGAGAAAAGATATCGATCACTGGGTATTTACATCTTCTAAACTCGCTGTTTACAGCCCAGTACAGCACTCCTTCACTAATTGCACGAATGAGGCGATGCAACTAGCAAATTTTGTTTTATAATTGCACGATGGTTGCCAATATTTGTTTCAAAAGGTGATGCGTATTCACCGCAAAAACACTTCACACGCACTAGATTCAAGCAAAATACATTAATAATCACGAACAAACCGAAAAAATTCAATGAATCCATATGTATTAAAATTTTGATGAAATTTCTACTAATTTGCTTTTGATATAACTACCCAAGTAACAATTTGGGTTTTATTACACTCTTATGATGGCATTTAAGACCAAAATTGGCAACAAGTTAGATTAAAACTTCACGGTTGGTGGTTTCTACAGTTGACGGAGGAAGAGGCACAATTTGTGTGTCTAAAAATAACCCAAAAACCAGAATCGTGTCGCAACATTAATAAGGCGCGTTGCGCAGTCCCCTTTTGTTCAGCACCTCTATGGTTCAAAGGTACACGGGTACCAGCGAGCCACACGCCCTGGCGGGTGTTGTGGATTCGAATCCGATTAATAACCTCTGATTATAGCTTGGTTCGACCCATGCACCTTCCAGCGTTGGACAAAGGTAGGAGTCACAACGATAACTTGTTAAGCGTAGCTACCTATTACCCCCCTTCCTTTCCACTCTTTCCCCTCCTTCCCAAAAAAAAATTTCATTACTTTCCCTTACCGTCCCTCCATTAATTGTAGAACCATCGTTTCAAAAAATATTAATATTAATGCCTGACCATATTTCAAGGTCACAGACTAAAAACTCGAGTTTGGTCACGTACAGTTTGACGAATAACAGCAAAATGATCTAGGTTTATCGCAGTCCTAAGAAAACTTGTTGGGACGTGGAGTCCTTGTCACTTTTTCTAGTGCATTTCTCTAATACAGACATCAAATTTGGCTATGTTTATCATAGTCCTAAAAAATCTTGTTGGACTTCGTCACTTTTTCTGGCGTACTACCCAAGCAGAGTCATCAAATTGGTTTAAGTTAAATCGTATGAAGTTTTTGGAGCGTCTTAGTAGAATACGAAACCTGAAATTAAATAAAAAGAAAACTTTCCAATTAAATTCTTGCAGGCTCCATCAGTGTCTGTTTTCGAACATTGAATATTTTTTACAGCAAGCTATAAAGTTTTATTTTTGTTTAAAATGGCCCAAATCTATAAGAATCGATTGGGTGCAAGATCATATCGCAACTATTCCACCGAAACGATCGAAATGGCAGTGTTAGCCAAGAACAAACATTCTATTTGTGAAGCTACTTGGATGTTCCGTATACCGTTCGGAACTCTACAACAAAGCTACAGAACGTTGAAAGACGGAGGCCAGACCGTACTTAGTGAGACAGAAGAAAATGAATTGTGTCAAATTATCCGATTTACTGATGAATGGGAATTTCCATTGTAGACGTCAGATGTCAAGCAGCTGATCAAGAACTACTTGGAAGAAAACAAATGTAACACAAGGTTTGCCAACAATCTTTCCGGTGACGATTGGATTTTCGGTTCTATGAAGCGAATGCAGAAACAGCTTTAATTAAACGAATGTCACAAAATATTAGGACAAACCGCGCCAAAGGAAGCCCAGCCGAAATCAATTCATATTTCATGAATCTCGCAAAAACCGTCAGCAAAATTCCGGTGTAAAATATCATTAATTAAGATGAACCCAAATTAACCGATGTGATGACCCAGAAACGCCGTTTGTCGTTATGGATCATTCGAAAACCAACTATTCTGTGATGTTTGCCGATTCTGCTGATAAAAAAATGTTGCCTCCGTACATTGTTTAGGCAGCAGTGTATCTCTATCCTACCTGGACAAAGGGTGAGCCAAAGGAAACTATATATAATCGCACCAAATCAAGTATTATCCATTATAAACGAATATTCAATATAAGCGTTATTTTCAGGTTGGTTTGATAGGACAACCTTTGAGGATTGGTTTTTCTTAATTTTGAAATACTGCCATGGTTTAGAGAAACTAACTATTGGAGATAACGTTAGCTCACGTTTGTCTCCGTTTGTATTGCGCTCTTCACACTCAATTGGACTGCACAGTTATAAAGTGCAACCTTCAAAACTGTGATGAAAAGTGTGCTGCTGATAATATCGCTAGTAATCTTATATCGATAATACCATCAAACTTTATCGTCACGGAAGAATATCGAAAATTGGAGGTTTTAAAGTGAAACCTTCTTCTTGGCTTCTATTATTTTAACATTTTTGTTCTATTTCTTACGTATTTTTGATTATACTATCATATTATCGTTATTAATTATTAACGATGAAAAACTTTATCAATAATCGTTATAGGTTTTGATCGGCATTTCCCATCATTACAACTCTCCCATTTGAGCTGACATTTGAATTAGCAGTGGCGCCAGTACCAGTTGTAGGAAAAGCAAATAGTATTTAATTTTTCATTTATTTCATATATGCTGCATATTTGTTCAAGTTATGAATTATGCGTGGAATTATGTATTTAGAAAATATTTTTATATTATTCTTAGCGTCGATAACAACTCTACGTACGCATTAGAAGTCAAATAGGTATCAACCAAGATTCATGGTTTTTTCCCACGAAATTTTGGCAATTTTTCTCACCTACAAAATGTGTGACTGAACAAGTGTGTTCAAAATCCAACTTTCAATGCAAAGAGCAATGAGAATAGGGCCCCCAATCTCGTGTTTTTGTGGCCTTGAAATGAGTTTCATCGTCCCGCCAGTAAAACGAGTTACAGAGGACACCTCATTTGGTGGTTTGCAGTATCTGGAGGAAGAGGCAAAATTTGGGTCTAAAAATAACTCAACTCGTCAGTGTTGGAGAAGTGCTGAAGTACGTCGCACGCTTAATAAGAGGGTTCTGGAGTCTCTCTTTTGCCCAGTCCGATGTGTTTCAAAGGGCAAGCCTCCCCGAGCAGGAGCGAAGAGCAAAATAATATAAAAACAATATCAAACTGTGTTATAATGGTATATTTTGTTATTAAATATATATGGAGATACATTGATAACACATTTTGTTATTGAGTAGACATTTAAAACAGTGGTTGTAAGATGAGTTTAATAACTGATTTTGTTATCATATCTTATTTTGGTCTATATTGACATTCCATATATTTTATACAATTTTTTTTATTGATTAAAGAGATTTTAGATTATAAATATTTTATAAAATGATTTTTTAATATCTCATATACTACTGCATTTGATATTCAATGCCTTAATAATACTAAAATATGTTATTCTAAACTCTGAATACAGTCATGTTATTGCTTTGTTATTCAAATAACACAAGTAGTTATTCTTTTAGCCTTAAAGGAGTAAAATTTTGATATTATTTTTTGTTATTTTACCAACTAGGGGCATAATGAGCACCCTATCTTGTTGGCTGATTTAAGCACCCAAAATGACAGAATTTTTAAAGTGTCGTCATTGCAAAACATACATTCACTATCGATAATTAAAGGCATACTGTAAACAAATTGAAAAATAATTGATATGATGACGAAAATTGCAATTTAAAGTTGTGCTTCAAAAACTAAAAATCGGTCAATGTGTGGGGCACAATGAGCACCCCCTGGGGCATAATGAGCACCCTTATAAACACATGCTTGAAGGGTGTATATAAGAACAACAACCACACACACATACACACACACACTCACAAACATGCATATACACATGCATAAACACATACATACTCATATACACATACACATATACACCCATACATACAGAAACATAAAACGCCGATAAAACTATTGACCGCAAGCCACTTCAAGGCTATTAAGCCGCGGAGGTTGCTCCTGGAGCACACAAGGAAAGTTTCGGATTACGCTTAAGCTAGCTGTGTTTTAGTGTTGAAGACATATGATTTTCCATTTCCCTCTACCAGCTGGTATACGAGGGTTCTGATTTCACGGGTAGTAATAAAGTAGCATCGAACCTCCATATACAAAACATGGACCACCAGCTCTTGTTCTGCAGCGGGAGCGAACACAGTTTTGAAGGAATTAATTTGGTCCACCTCTGGCCCTGAGATTGCCCTTTCGTATGGCCTCACATACCGAGCTAACGTCTGCCGCAGAATGCCGTGGTACCTGCCGGCTTGTTTTGTGAGTATTCCGTCTCGCCTTAGAGTGGTCAAGGCCACTTGCAAGGCCTTTTTTGACCAATTATGTCTTCCGGATTCTCTTGGCATATTCATACCATCACTGTAAACAAGCATTGACGCGATAAACAAAGAAACTGACACGTTAGTTAATGTGACATAGTGCTTATTTCACCCCACCTAAGGGTGCCCATTTCGCCCCCAGTCAATTAGTTAAAGTAAAAATGGGTTTTTACACTAATTATAGTATAAAATCAAAACTTCAATGAAGGTGAAATTTGAGATACAATGTATACATCATGTTGCAGTTTGCACTCGATAGTTTAAGATATTTAAATGGTCGTAAAAGCTTATTTGGTAGTGCACCAAAATTATAATTTTCTCAGCGTCTGAGAACCAAGTTGAGTTTTTTAATATAACTCCGTGTTTTAAAAGTAAAGATCACTCATTTTTTGATAAATAGATACTGTAGTACCTACAACAGTGTTTCGCATGCCGTATGGGGGGTAGAGGGGTGCCCATTTCGCCCCGTGTGCTCATTATGCCCCTAATCCCCCTATGTCAGCCAAAACAAGACCAATTTTTTATATGAGTTATTCGATTTTCAATAACACATTTTGATATTATTTTGCTCTTTGCTCCTGCTCGGGTAGATATGGAGATACAGTGATAACACATTTTGTTATTGAGTAGATATTTAAAACAGTGGTGGTAAGATGAGTTTAATAACCGATTTTGTTATCATATCTTATTTTGGCCTTAAAATGACATTCTATATATATCTCATAAATTTTTTTTGTTGATTAAAGAGATTTTAGATTATAAATATTTTATAAAATGGTTTTTTAATATCTCATGTACAACTGCATTTGTTATTCAACACCTTAATAATACTGAAATATGTTATTCAAAACTCTGAATATAGTCATGTTATTGCTTTGTTATTCAAATAACACAAGTAGTTATGCTTTTGGCTTTACAGGAGTAAAATTTTGATATTATTTTTTGTTATTTTACCAACTATGTCAGCCAAAGCAAGACCAAATTTTGATATGAGTTATTCGATTTCCAATAACACATTTTGATATTATTTTGCTCTTCGCTCCTGCTCGGGTCAGAGGCCTGGGGAACGAGTGAGTTCGAATCCGGTTATAATTAGCTCCAATTATATAGAGGGTTTGATCCCGGAACCCTCAGCCTGGATAAAAGATTCCGATACTCAACGCTTAAGAGGTGCTTCAAATGACCCTCCATTACTTCAATATATTACAATCTATTGGATCCTATCCTCTGTGCTTCATTACTTTCTCCTCCGCTCCCTCCGTTAATTGTAAAAAAAACTACCGTTATAAAAAAATAATAACATTAGACTGGTTTTCCACTCGCTTTCCCGCTCGCCTAATGCGACGCACTTATGTCAGCCTCTCGACGTTAATTTCTTTAGGCCATTAAAGTTGGCATGGACAAAAACTCTCTGGAGGACTGGAGAAAATGAGTAAAAGGTGTTGCACCGAAACATATTTTTCCGGGACTCTTAAAAATGCGCTGGATCACGGAACATCACGAAGCTCCGCCAACATGGAATGTGCTTTCAAAGCCACAGAAATATATATGTTGAATGCATACGCGTGCTGTTTTGAAAAGAATGCCAACAAAAAGCCAACGATCACCGGAACCAATGGATTCTTTACAGCCTTTGGTGCAGCAGTAAAATGCGTTTTCGGAACACTTGATCACTCTGCTTAAGGAGAAACCTTTCGGCAAGCCGCAATTTAGGCAATTTTTAAACTGACCACGCCCCATTTTCTAAGTATGTATTCAAAATTAATTTTCGATTCGCGGCAACGAGTATAACTTTTTTGAAACAATATTGAACGTGACGAACTTTTCAGTAACAGAAGATAACAAGATTTCAAAACAAACTGCTGTAAAAACATTCCTGATCCGGCTACTAGGAGCAGCAAAATAAACAATGCGTCCAGATATTAAATGACTCGAACTATAATCACTGAATGTGGAACAATACCACATTACTACAAACTAAGGTCACAATAAACTCCAACTAGTATATAGCTACAAACAGTACCTGAATTTTAGCAATAAATTTTTAGGAGTTTTCAGGAACCAAGCTCACGACAAAAATATACCTATATAACTTTCTAGGCAGCGACTACCCATTTTTTGTGACGTCAGTACATTCGTTACAATAAACAAACAGTTTTCTTCAGCATAGCATCCAAGTGATTGTCTCCACATTTGATATATTTTCTACCATATTTCTTTAGCGACCAAAGTTATTTTCAGCGTTTTGAATGGAATAAAGCATTTGCCACGCAGCAAAACAAATTGACACCTACTAGGTACAATGTTTACGCCGACGAATTTGATGACGCTGGCGCATCGTATGTTTTAGTCGTGATTTCGGTTATTTTCTCACAGCTAGATTACTGTGTTATCCTTTATGTAGGTAATATAAATTGGAACGAGCGAATCCGGAAAACGATGATTGGTAATAGCTCTGCCCATTCGAACGAAATTAATGCTATTTTCAAGCTTTTCAAGCACATACCTATA
This sequence comes from Sabethes cyaneus, assembly GCF_943734655.1. Classification (NCBI taxonomy): domain Eukaryota; kingdom Metazoa; phylum Arthropoda; class Insecta; order Diptera; family Culicidae; genus Sabethes; species Sabethes cyaneus. The sequence goes on along the minus strand of NC_071355.1, from coordinate 158,628,675 downwards.
GTACCTAGTAAAAACCAAAGGCAGGCACACGTGCAATTGTAGGCAGACTTTATCACCGGATCTGTTTATGGACTAACTTTATTCTAGTGATGCATTTGAGAACAGAGGCCAATTGTTCTTTGACTTTGACTTCATGTTATCGAGTTCGTGTTATCGTAATATAAAACACTTTATAAACTAAAAATCGATTTCCCAAAAAACACCATCCCATAAATTGATGGATTTTTTTCTGAACATAGATAATTATGTGGCCTATAAGTCTCCCATACATTTCAAAATGGTATTTATATTTACTGAGTACTGAATGAGGCACTGCCTTCTTCCGAGGAGTTAGGTGCTTCAAACCTCGAGGACGGCACTATGTATTGAACCTCAAAGTACACAAAATGATTGGTTTGATGGAGAATGCCAACAAGCGGTGGAGGAGAAAAAATGCTTGGAAAATTTATCTAAGTATTCCCACTAGAGAGAACCTGGCCAAATAACGACGAGCTAGGAACCAGTTGACCACGATCCTGAGGAGAAAAAAGCGCCAAAAGGAGGACAGAGATCGTGAAGAATTAGAGCAACTATTCCGAGCTAATGACACGCGCAAGTTTTATGAGAAGGTGAACCAAACTCGGAAGGGCTACACACCGAAACCTGACATGTGTAGGGACGAGGGAGGGAATCTAATTACAAACGAGCGCGAGGTGGTCGACAGGTGGAAGCAGTACTTCGATGAACACCTCAATGGCGAAGGCGCAGAAGGAGGCGGAACGGAAATTACCCTAGGAGCGCCCATGGAAGATAGTAATGTCCAAGCACCTGATCTCCACGAAGTCAAACGAGAAATCAGGCTGCTGAAGACCAATAAAGCCGCTGGGAAGGACCGCCTACCGGCAGAGCTTTATAAACATGGCGGAGAAACGCTAGCAAAGGCTCTACACTGGGTTATTTCGAGGATTTGGGAGGAGGAAAAGCTACCGGAGGAATGGATGGAAGGAGTGGTTTGTCCCATCTACAAAAAGGGTGATCGGCTAGACTGCTGCAACTATCGTGGTATTACGCTGGTAAACACCGTCTACAAGGTACTCTCCCAGATCCTGTTACGCCTGCTGTCACCGATAGCACAAGGTTTCGTAGGGAATTATCAGGCGGGTTTCATGGGGGCTCGCGCAACTGCGGACCAAATTTTGACTATCCGACAGATCTTGCAGAAATGTCGGGAGTACAACGTGCCCACGCATCACATCTTTATTGATTTCAAAGCAGCATACAATACAGTCGATCGAGACAAGCTATGGCAGATAATGCACGAATACGGTTTTCCCGACAAACTGACGCGACTGATCAGAGCTACATTGGATCGAGTGATGTATTTCGTACGCATCTCTGGGACACTCTCGAGTCCCTTCGAGACGCGACGAGGGTTGAGACAAGGTGACGGTCTATCCTGCATGCTGTTCAACATCGCTCTTGAGGGGGTGATCCGACGAGCGGGCATTGAAACGAGAGGCACGATTTTTACCAAGAGTAGCCAACTTCTAGGCTTTGCAGATGACTTCGATATCATTGCCAGGAACTTTGCGACGGCGGAGGTAATCTACGCCAGACTAAAAGCGGAGTCTAGGAGAATTGGGCTAAAAATAAATGCGTCGAAGACCAAATACATGAAAGGAAGAGGCTCAAAGGAAACAAACGCGCGCCTGCCACGGACTGTAACCGTTGACGGCGACGAACTAGAAGTGGTAGAGGAGTTCGTGTATTTGAGATCGCTGGTGACCGCGGACAACAACACCAGTAAGGAGATCCAGCGGCGCATCCAAGCGGGAAATCGGGCCTACTTTGCCTTTCGTAAAACGCTACGATCAGGAAGCATACGCCGCCGCACGAAGTTAACAATGTACAAAACCATTATTAGACCGGTAGTTCTTTATGGACTTGAAGCCGTGACGCTGCTTACGGAGGACATACGCGCCCTTGCCGTGTTTGAGCGGAAAGTGCTGCGGACGATATTTGGCGGAGTATAAACTGAAAGCGGAGATTGGCGGAGGCGTATGAATCACGAGCTACAGGCACTGCTTGGGGAGACTCCCATCGTACATCTAGCGAAAGTTCGCAGGCTACGGTGGGCCGGACACGTCGTAAGGATGCCGGACGACAGTGCGACGAAAAAAGTCCTCTTCAACAACCCCACCGGCACCAGGAACAGGGGGGCCCATCGAGCACGATGGCTCGACCAGGTCGAAAGCGATTTGCGACTTCTGAGACGACTAGGAAATTGGCGAAGAGTGGCCCAAGACCTAGTTGAATGGAGACGAGTGCTTGAAACAGCACGAGCCACCCCGGCTCTATGCTGCTGAAGAAGAAGAAGATTTATATTAGAGAGAGAAAATAGAGAAAAAAGTTTAGTTGAAAATGCTGCGAGAGATCAAATTTTTACTCAATATTTATTTACTGATTTGGACTCTAATTTGCATCCCACGGAGTCCAAGAAATTATACCACACTGCCGAATAAAACAAGGCTGTATCAGTAGCGTTTCATTCAAGCCGAATAAAACAGTATTTCGCAAATTACAGCTTTTACATTTGCGGGTCTATAATACAGTGTGTACAGTGGAGAGTATAGCGGGTGCGTCAAAATATCCCACTTGAGAATTTTCAAACACTTTATCACGACTTTCACGACATGAGGGCAAGCATTGTCATGCAGTAAAATAATTTTATGTCTTTTGCGTATTCTGACCGTTCTTATGTTCTGACCGTAATGCACTACTCAAACAAATCAATTATAGTCTATACCGATTGTCCATTGTGGAATTTTCAGGTTTTAACAACTCATAATATACAAAACTCTTTTGGTTCCATTATTCAACATTGCTATTGAAGGCGTGATTCGGCGAGCGGGCATCAAAACGATAGGAACGATTTTCAGCAAGAGTAACCAACTGCTAGCCTTCGCCGACGACTTCAACATCATTACTAGAAACCTTGGAATGGCGAAGACAATCTACGCCAGACTAAAAAGAAGGCTAGAAGGATTGAGTTGCAAATCAATGCGTAGAAACCAATATATATGGTAGGAAGAGGCTTCAGAGAAAACAATGTTTGCCTCCAACGGACAGTGACTGTTGACGGCGATGAACTGGAATTTGTTGATGAGTTCATATATATAATTGGAAACTCTGGTCACCGCCGACAATAAGACGAGTAAGGTTCAGTCGATTCATCGATGCATTCAAGCTGGAAGTCAAGCCTACTTTCCTTTTCACAAGACGCTTCGCTCAAGGAGCATACGCCACCGCATAAAGCTGATGATGTACAAAACGCTGATCAGACCGATAGTCCTCTACGGTCTTGATACAGTAACTTTACTTTCAGAAGACATACGTGCACTTGTCGTAGTTAAACGAAAAGTGTTTCGGACTATTTTTGGCGAAGTACAAACGGCGTATGAACCACGAGTTGCAGACACTACCTGAAGAGATTCTCTTTGTACACCTGGCGAAAGTTGGGAGACTAAGGTGGGCCGGCCAAGTCGCAAGGATGCCGGATGACTGTGCAGTGAAATCCGTTCTCTTCAAGAACCCCACCGGCACCAGAAATAGAGAGGCCCAACACGCTAGATGACTCGACCAAGTTGAAGCCGATTTGCGTGTGTTAAGACGCTTAAATGAATACCCGAATGTCAATCGCACAGAAATTGTCCTACGTCCCATTCTTCATCTTCGAACTTTTTTGACCGTCCATAGCAGGGCTATTCTTCAACACTAAAATCACTAGCCTTGAAGCATCGAAAATACTCTTTACACAATTTGTCAGTAGGGGCCGTTGCGTCAAAAATCATCGTCAAAAATTTCCACAATCATTCTATGCGCTACAGCTGAACTTTTCTTCCAACTAAAGCAGAAAATAAAACTTTTCACAAATGCTGCTATTCGATATTTTCACAACAAAAACAGCATGGTTTATGCTTATTTTATTAACATCGAAACCAGCTGTCCAATGAAACATTCCTAACAGTCAGAGCCATCTCTTTAAAACGAACCAAACTAATTTGTAAACCCAATAATAAAAGTTTCGAATACGTATAAACGAACATTAAAGTCGTTTTTCACACCTAAGGTGTGTGACATATCGCGAATCATACTGTAAAGTGGTTTTAAACTCTAACTCGTAAGCTTCGAAAGTACTTGTGCTAGAACTATAATTCAAAAACAATAAAACTCATTTCCCCCCACATGAGCTCGTATGTATAAAAACTACCTTACTAAAGCGCAATTTTAGCAGAGTACACACTTGCACATAACAGAACAAATTAACGTAAATAGTTGGGTCCTTGTTTAACTATACTCTCACAGCTATTTCCTCTTCCTCCTCCTCAATCTTCACAACATCCGGAAATCATGTCACGAAATTTACACAAAAGAGAAAAGTGTGAAAAAAAACAGGAGCTAAAAGACTTCTCGTTGGTGTCACTAAGGCCTGCCGTAGACATCTTTCATTCAGCTGCCTTCCAGTATGGAGAGTGCTCTGAATATGAATTGCAGCATTGCTGTGGAAGCGGCGGACGAAATGGAACTTTTCTCGAATTTCCGGGCACAACGGGAAAATGCCATATACCTACTGCAGGAGTGGTGCACTGTTGCTTCACAATGTCTCTGACAGGGCTGCGCTATATGTTGTTCGCAGTTTGTCTGCGACTAACTTGTTGTCAAATCGTAACAACCATTTAGTCTCACACTTCACTTATCATTTCTTTAAAACAATGTCTGCCGTGTGCCTCCGTCGTAGATTTGAACTTACCAGCAGCGCCTTTGAAACGAGCTGGCATTTATTTATGTGAAAAACTAGCAATCCAACCCTGATATTCATGTATGAAAATCTCGACCTTGTCGGTTCCTACAACCCGTAAGGAATGTGACCTTGTTCTCCCACTTTTGCAGCCTTTTCAGAGTGAGCAGAAATAAAGCACACACTTTAAACAATCGCCTGGAACTCAACCGACGAGCAGATTTGTACAGACAACTGCACAGGTGTACGCTAATATTCAGAAGCAGGACGAGTTGCAGCTGTTTTTTTAGTTTTTAAATATTATAATTATGGTTTAATTGCATGTATAACTATTGATCATAATTAGTTTATGCAATTTAACGTTGACTAGTTCACTTTCACTTCACTTAATTGCACGGTTGGGTTGGCTGGTCATTAAAAATATGATTGTTTGTAAATAATCTAATGTTAACCCTTAAATCAAGTCTTACTACATATCAGACTCGACACAGGGTCGGTTCTTTTCACCGCTCTAAATGTAGATATTCTTGGCTGCATTTTATATTTTGGTAGAATGAGTACCAAAGGAAATTGACCACGTCCTGGCATTAACACCGGAGTCAACGTAATACGAAATGAAATTGAACGCTGTTTTGTCGATCGGGGATATTTTTACCTGCATGTTCTACTGTCAATGAACAAATGGTGAGAGAAATCCCATTGAGAAGAAAAACAGCAATTAACCTAATTTGCTCTTCACCTACGCGGACATTTAGTTACCGTAACATTTATTGGCAAGAAACTATGATAGTTTTTACCTAGAATACAGAAAGCCGGAGTGTCTATAGTGATCAGATTAATGCTAGACGAATGCGAGAATATTGGATGACAAAAATAGGAAAATTGGCTCAGTAGTGCATGACAAATTTATTTAAAAACAGTTTTAAAAATTATGCTTGTTTTAAATGTTCCTCGTTAGTAGAGATATTCTTAGAAAACTCCGGTAATTGTAAGGTATACGTTCTGTGTCCCACAGAAATATTGTTGGTTCAAGGTTATTCGATAGTTAATGAGGACGTTTCTAAATCGTATAACATACTTCAAAGCAAGAAAGGCTCATTACGGTTTTTAGCTCGTTTTACAACGTGGTACTTAAGTTGTCTTCGTTTAACAAAACTATTTCTATGCAATCTTTCTATACGCGTTAAAAGACGCTAAGACGCTCAAAGTAATAACTTTTGATTAGCTGACTCTTTCTATAGATTTCATGATTCGAGTCTCGTTAAACTTACATACCACAGCATTAATCCCTACTCCAATTACCAACTAGCGAACTTAGTTTTATTATTTTATTTCATATAAAGCAGAAAACAGTTACGCGGCAATTTGTCGTTGAAAGTCTCAAACATTCATTGAAAGCACATGCGACGAGCCAGATGGCAACGAACGCGAAAAAAATAGCGTACCGCTTTGATTCAAACTTTGAACAGCCTCCAATTTCCAGTAATAAGGTTACTAGTAAAATTAAAATAGGTTATTGTTTCTTTAATGTTTTTTATTCGAAGCCAAAATACTTACTTATTAGACTTTCTTTTTTTATTTTGACTCTTGGTTAAGAGTAAATGCTTGATATAGAAACTGAAAAATCGGATGAACTGAAAAATATTTTATAATAAACTAAAAATATTGACTCGACGATGGCGGGTTACGAATTGAATTTTTATTACTCAACTTTCACAGGAGTGCACGAAACTCGATTGTTCGAAATTTGAATCAAAACGGAATCCGGAACGTTTCCAAACAGGAAATAAATATTCTAGTTATGAAACGCAGATGGCGTTTATGAAAAGTTTCCTTCCGGTATTGATATTCGCAAAATAAAGTCTGCTGGCAAGAACTGTTTCAGTTAGCCGAGCCATACCAACCAAGTGCACGACGAAAGAAAACGACGAATCGAACGATTTATTTTTATTTGACTTTTTCTGTCTGCCGTGGTGATACCTGGGACTTGCAGACTGCGCTAATTGCAGCTTTAAAACTGTTTTGTTGCAGTTCTCGCTTCCTATTTCTCGACACTCATTCACAGTAAATTAAAGATTATCTGCTAACTTGCATAAATAGACACTTATTTCTATACCAATTTTAAAGTATTCTGGAGTTCTATGTTTCCATTTGACATCCCTGGTAGAAATTTCTCAATTCTATGTATTGTATAACTTAATCATAAAACCTAAGCAAAGAGATCGAGATTTGTTAGTTCTAAGCAAAAAGTTCATGATTTGTTCGTTTTGCTTACTCCCATAGGCATAGGCATTTTGCATACTTTAGGCAACTCTTTCACTGTGTAAGCATCTTGTGAAACGCTTTAGGCAATCCTTCTGATTTTGTATAAACATTCTGATTGGGACCTTCCTCGCGTTACAAAAAGTGTCCACTATATGATATTCCATTCATAATGCACCTTCCAGTCATTAATCACGGTCTTCTAACGACTCACAATTTTAATCCATCATGCACTTTTCCTGGCTAAGGCGTTGGCCTTAGGCTTCACTCAACTGATCCTTAATAAACATTACCCTTGAGCAGTTCACTTCACGCTCAACTTTAATCAACATTGAGCTTGGGTTTATCTCGGTTCAAACTTTAGAAGTGTACGCCACAGCATTATACCGACTCAACTAGTGAACAGATTGACCCTACAATCATCTTTACCGGGGTCAATCCTGACGTAGTGGTAAGCATTCAAGCCTCTCACGCCGAGGACCCGTGTTCAGATCCCAACCCCGCAGAAGTCACGAATGACCCAAGCTGATTAAAGTGACTAAAATCTTACAAAAAATCATCTTTACTCAAAATTTATAAACGTTAGATTTGGCACTATCTCGACCTAACTTATATTAGGGCTATGAGTATTGGGCTTTGGTTCATCTCATAGTCAATCCACTGACGCAGTCAATCTATAGAACAATTGGCCTTTGAATTTACCCATCGTCGCCGTCGTGGTCTTCAGAATAGAGCCGGGGTGGCTAGTGCTGCTTCAAGCATAAATCGTCACTATTTAATTCCATCTTGGACCACTCGTCGCGAATTTCCCAGTCGTCTCAAGAGTCGCAAATCACTTTCGACCTGGTCGAGCCATCTTGCACCCATATGGAAACAGCATGCAGGATAAGCTGTCACCTTGTCTCAACCCTCGCCGCGTCCCAAAAGGACACTGCCACAGCTGGTCTTGATCGACTGTATCGCACGCTGCTTTGAAATCAATAAAAATGAGATGTGTGGGCATGTTGTACTTCCGATATTACTGCAAGATCTGTCGGATGGTAAAAAGTTGGTACATAGTGGCGCAAGCCCCTATGAAGCCCGCCTGAGAATTCCCTACGAAACCTTGTGCTATCAGTGACAGCCGGCGTAACAGGATCTGGAAGTTTACCTTGTAGGCTGCGTTTACCAGCGTTATATGCCGCGGTAGTTGCAGCAGTCGAGCCGAACATTGTTTTTGTAGATAGGGCAAACCACTCATTCTTCCGGTAACTTCTCCTCTTCCCAAATTTAGAAAATTACCCAGTTTAGAGCCGTTGCCAGCATTTCTCGGCCATGTTTATAGAGCACTAGGTAAGCGGTCCTTACCAGCGACTTTGTTGGTCTCCAGTCACCCGTTTCTCGTTTGACTTCTTGGAGACCAGGTGCTGGGACCTTACTGTCTTCCATGGACACTCCTAGGTTACTCTTCCGTTTCCTTTCCTTGTGCAACTTCGCCATTGAGGTGTTCATTGAAGAACTGCTTTCACCCGTCGACCACTTTGCGCTCGTTTGTGATTAGATTCCCTCCCTCGTCCCTAAAGATGTCAGGTAGCCCTTGCGAATTTGACTTAGCTTCTCGTAAACCTTACGTGTGTCATTAACTTGACACAATTGTTCTAAGTCTTCATTATCTCTGTTCTTCTTTTGGCGCTTTTTACTCCTCAGCCTCCCAGTTGGGTTCGAGGTATGACGCTGGCCTAATAAGTCAGTCGTCCGTCGTATGTTCAAATCTTGGCTGGGAGAGGCTGTTAGAGACAACAGGATTGTTGCAACTGGCCCTGCAATTGTCCTGTACTCTAACAGCTGGCTGCGAAGTCTGTCGTATAAAAACAGAAGGTCAAGTTTGGATTTGAACGAAATGTAGCACCTAGGCTTTGCTCCTCAGGATCGTGGTTAGCTGGTTCCTAGTTCGTCGATATTAGGCCAAGTTCTCCCTAGTGGCAATGCTCAAATAATTTTTCCAAGCAGTTTTATTTCTCTCCACCACTTGTTGGCATTCCTCATCATATCAATCATTTTATATTCTCCGGGGCTTTTCTCCTGGTGTCATGGCAGCAGTTATCCCGATGGTCAAGCGCATTCTGTCCCAACCGTCTTCAAGGTTTGAGGCACCTAACTCTTCGGAAGAAGGCAGGGCCTGATCTGATGGATCGCATCGATTTTTTTCGAGAAAAGTATATACCAAGTCTGCTACTAGATGATGGTCAGAGTCAATATCCGCACTTCGTAGGGAATTGATGTTAGTGATGTTAGAAACGAATCGGCCTTCTATAAGAACGTGGTCATTTTGGTTCATTGTACGTTGGTCAGATGTTCTCCAGGCTTTATGGATATCTTTGCGTGGGAAAAAGGTGCCTCGGATCACCAGGCCTTTGAAAGCTGCAAAGTTTATACATCGTTGGCCGTTATCGTTCGTGTCGGTATGCAGGCTATGGGGTCTTATCACCGGTCTATATATTTATTCCCTACCGACCTGGGCGTTCAAATCCCCGATGACAATCTTAATGTCCCTTTTAAACGCCAAATGCCAGTTGATTTGTATTGGTGCTAGTGCTAGGTGCTAGGTGCTAATTCTGCTATCGAAATTTGACCTTCTGTTTTTATACGACTGACTTCGCAACCAGCTGTTAGAATACAGGAAGAATACAGTGCGGGGTCAGTGCTACGATCCTATTGACTATAACAGCCTCTCCCAGCCGAGATTCGAGCCATTCTACACCTCTGAGCCAATTAAAAAAAATCGTACGACGAATTTTTGAGTTACGCCCTTTTGAAGTTAAAGGACAGATTGCTCACAAAAAGTAAGTAAAATTCTACACCTAGCACACCAAAATTAACGTAAATCACAGCCGGCATTAATTTATTATGCAACATATGCCCATTGGCGACCATTTTAGGAATTTTACGCTGTAATGGGACCAACCGGAAATGTTCCGGATTAAGTTATTGCTCTGGGAAATGGCCAGTATCGAACATGAGCAAAAACTTATCATGCGACACCTCAAATTAGGTCAGAATTTAAAAACTAGATCAATCGAAGTCAGATCAACTACCTAGTACCACATTGATTATATCTGGACAAGTTCGGGACACTTCCGGGAACACCCAGTCAAGTGGTCAGTTTCGTCCATGAACACAAAAATTAGCATACGACACCTTAAATCACACTAGAATTCTGCTAACTAGGGTCAAGTTTGGTCATAACTGGACATATTTGGGGGACTCCGGGTACTCCTGGGGAAGCCCCTAGGGCCTTCCAATCTATCACACGATCCTGCATTCTGCCCAAAACTACAATGCCCGTTTGCAGTTTATTGCTACTGCCAGAGGTCTGATAAAACTGGGTCTTTTCGCTGTGGATCTTCCAAACCTTCTCTCCTTTGCCACAGATCTCCTGCAGAGCTACGGTCTCGAGGTTACGGGGTTCAAGCTGTTCGAGCAGCACCCGGTCGGTACTTGCGAAATTTAGCGATCGGCAACTGCAAGTTCCGAATATTCCGATCAATATTAGCTTCAATGTTTGTAGTAAGGTGGTTTAAGCAGGTTACCTTACTAGGCCTCCGAAACCAAGTCTTGTGATAGAGCTGGCATCTCAAAGTGTCGAGACAACACTGTGCCTCCTTCGCTGTTGGTATAAGACCTTAGTTTCCACCGGCGTTGAATACCCTATCTCCGCTATAGTTGCTCGTATTTCTCGAGGGGGTAGGCATAGGAGTTGCTGGATAAGAGGCTAATGACCACTCACTTGTCTGTATTCGCATTATCTAACCATTGACCAGCCTAGAATTTACCCGACTGAATCTTAGTAAGCATTGGCCTTGGGCCCTTTTCTCCTTCCTTCCTTAGCAGCAGCAGCTTAAATGCGACATTGAATCACCTTAGTGATATAGTTGGCGGTGACCAGAGATTCCAAATACATGAACTCATCAACCACTTCCAGTTCATCGCCGTCAATAGTCCACTGTCCATGTGCGGCGAATGTTGTTATCTCTGGAGCCTATTCTTACCATTTAGTTGGTTGGGATTTTCAGTCCAATCCCACTAGCCTCCGTTTTCAGCCTGGCGTAGATTGCCTCCGCCGTCCTAAAGATTCTACTGTTGACGTTAAGGTAATCACCTTAGTGATGTAGTCGGCCTGAAGATTCTACTGTTGACGTTAAGGTAATCTGCAAAGCCTATGAATTAGACACACGTAGCATATCGCTCGCACCAGACTAGCTTTTAGTAGCCGCGTCTGGTCGTCCCTAAAATTATTAAATGAATTTTCAGCCACAGCTCTTCATACTCGACTGTATCATAAGAAGCCAGTCAATCCACGAAGATATGATAAGGGGGTTCGTTGTACTCTCGACACTTCTAGAGGATTTCTCAGAGTGTAGTAGCACACGGATTCTCTTGCTATTGGGAATACGCGACGTAACAACATCCAGAAGAGCACCTTGTAGAAGTTGTTGACCAGCGTCCTTCCAAACCCCGGAAATTATCCAATGAAGTGCCGTTACATGTGATCCTTTACCATTTTTGTAGAGTTCTGTCGACCCATTCCGACGGCTCTAATAGTCTTGAGCTGTCCGATTCCTTACCCGATATCGTCGAGATCGGGAACCGGGAAGCTACTATCGTTCTTCTATACTAACGGCACTCCCAGGTTAATTTCTATTCCGTCTTTCTTTTATATTTCCATTGAGATGCTCATCCAAGAAATACTTTCACCCGTTGACAACCGCATGCTCGTTTGCGATCAGGTTTCCCCCCTCGTCCCGACACATATCAGGCTTCGGGCGTATCCTTCAGAAGACCGCGTGACAAAAAGAAGTCGATTTGGTTCAATATTCATTACTCACGGATATGGATATCTTTGTGGAAAAAAGTGCTTCTGTTCAGCTGGCTTTGGAAAACTGCAACTTTGATGCATCGCTGATCATAATCGTTCATGTCGCTTTGCAGGTTAAAGGGGCCCGATCATCGATCTGTACATTGCTTACCAACGACATACTTCGAGGCCCATTGGGAGGCTTCGGTAACTATAAAACGGTTCAAAATTTCAGATAACTGTAATCAACGTAGCAAGAAAAAATACCCCAAAAATTAAAGCATTCACACTCCGCTTGAGCAGTCGTGGAAGTCGTTCAAGACATGATCAACAAAAAACTTGTAAATATAACTTGTCACTGATTGTCTAGCACCCAGCTGTCTGCAATTCAGATTCGATTACTACCTATGGTTAGTCACATTCCAACAACAACTAGCCAATAACCCCCGTTAATAAGGGTACATGATTTCAAAACATCGGTAGACCGTATACGCGGTTTGAATGATTCAAAGGTCAAACAACAACCTCCTGGAGAGAATTTCGAAGATCAAAAATTCTAAATTAAGATTTATTATTCATTTGCTTTTTTTCTTTTTGCTTTTCTGGTCCTGCTCAAATTTTTATTCAATGGCTTGGACCATATCAAATACATTTACAAGTTCACATGGGCATATATACATTACCGTATAACTCGCACATCTTGCAGCACGACATTTCTGGGAATCGAAGGAACGATTTGTTCGTGGAAACTTTTACGGAACCGATTCACTTAATGCACGGTTTCATTGCGACCTACTGCGAACAGATATATGCTCCTTATGACAGACATTTAAATTGGTTCTCACATGATCAGGTTGATTGCAACTCGCGAACTCCATTCAGTAAATCAAACTCAATTGTGATTCATTTGTGGAACCGGCGCGATTGCCAGGCAGGGTGTCTTCTGTCAGACACATATTGCCGATTAATGCATGTCGGTGTCAAAAACAAGCACCCGAAATGGTTCACACAAATTGCATACGTTCTTGCTGTCAGTTTGTTTGGAAGCTTTTTGCCACTGTAGTGCTCCACGCTACGGTATGTGCGGTGGTGGGTTCACACCGACGAGAGTATGATCAATGTGCAGTGCACACATAGAAGCTTATGTAGGTTCTAGCGTACACCCAAACAACCCAAACTGCTCCTCCGCTTATCGCCCAAGCGCAGCATAACAACGTTCAACAGCAAGACAAGCACACTGTCATCTATTGATTCAATTAAATTATGTCGATGTGATTGCTGTTATTCAATTATCTCGTCGGGTGACAGAGCGAGGCGAAGGAATGACATCGCGGGTCACGTGTTAATGTCCGTAAGCTAAAATTAAAACTAGATTGATCTAACCATCAACAATTGCGGTAGGTACATAGACTAGGAAATTGACTCATTCCTAACGGAAGCTACAAATTTCAATTGGTGGTAGAAATAAAATTCATGAACATAGCAATTGGAATTAATCGATGCTAAGCATATTTCACAAATCAACGAGCTGGTTGGTATTTTCCCAATAATAGCACTATCAAAGCTATTTACCGCAACCACAGCAGGTCAACTAATCCAGGTAGATAATTTCAATGAATTGATTTTTCACTAAAGCAATTGATATTGAACCGATTATTTGGTGTGGTGTTATGGGATCACTCGCTTGGAAGGTCAACCAGCAACAACAATTGCTCAATGCCGAACAGAAAAAATAAGTACAATAAAAATGCATCAAACATCGACAATATTATTTTAATATTTTTTAAATCGCGAACGAAATGACGCAATATGAGAGATGCAGACTGGCCACATATTGGGGAAAAGCGGGAAACGCGGAAAAAGTTGGAAATTCGAACCTATGGAAACAAATGCGGAAAAAGTCAGACTCTAAATTGGGAATGTATGAATTTACGTGCTTCAACATTGGTTCAAGCTGTGTTTCTTGTTAGAATGTTACCAGGAGATATTGATAGTCCTGTCATTCTGTAACAAATATGTATGCTCCTAAGTGAAATCTTTGTATTAGGAATTTCTCTCACCCGTAAGAACGAATTGCAACCTGACTGTAACTGTTAATGAATGATAAAAAACGTTCTCTGTATCAATTTATTCGTAAGTGGAAGGTTATATAAAAAAATAACTCATAACCCCACGTGTAAAAAATATAATTGAATAGTACTGAAGTTTTTGGAGCGTCTTAGTAGAATACGAAACCTAAAAATAAAAAATAAGAAAACTTCCAATTTAATTATACTATGTGTATTTTATTCACGACACTGACAGCAAGAACGTATGCAATTTGTGTGAACCATTTCGGGTGCTTGTTTTTGACACCGACATGCATTAATCGGCAATATGTGTCTGACAGAAGGCACCCTGCCTGGCAATCGCGCCGGTTTTATTTTTAGGTTTTTTTGAATTGAATAGTAGTTTGTTACATCTGGGATCTAGAAATCCTCACACTGCACTGTACATCGTCCATTGTGTCCCTAATGAGTATTATCAGTTTCCCGTTTCCGGGAAATCCGTTTCGCCTATAATGTTTCATAGCTCTACACGGTCGATAGTATCGTAGGCGGTCTTAAAATCTATTAATAGATGGTGCTTGTGGACTTGGTATTCGGGACACTTTTGGAGGATCTGTCGCATCACAAAGATTTGGTCCATTGTCGATCGCCCGTTCACAAAACCAGCTTGATAACTTCCCGCGAATCTACATGCTAGCAGTGATAGACGGTGAAATATGATCTGAGAAAACACTTTATAGACGGCGTTGAGAATCGTGAACGCTCGATAGTTCTCACATTCCAACTTGTCGCCCTTCTCGTATATTGGCCTGTTTCTCCATCATTCCACTCTTCCGGTAGAACGTTTCCCAGATCCTGACTTTCAGCCGGTGCGGACAGGTAGGCAACCTATTGGGGCCCAACTTGATAACTTCCTCTGCGCTTCGATCACTTCATGTATAGTGGGAGTCGACACAATACCATCAACCGCCGTACAGATCTAGTAAATCACCCTGTTGTCTTGGTATTCCGTCTACGCGCCATTCAGGTGCTCATGGTAGTGCTCCTTCCAGCCTTCGATTACCACCTTACGTTCAACATACAAGATCCCTTCATCGTTATCCCGACATGTTTCTTGTTCAATCTCTTGTTGAATTTACTCATTTCCAGATAATGATGCAGCTGTTTAAAGTCCTTGCACTCCATTTCCTTCAGGCGGCGCTTCTTATCCCGTAAACACTGGTTTGCTGTCTTGGTTTCTGCCTATATCGTTCCAGGCTTTGACGGGTCCCTGCTACAGCATCGTCCCCATCGGCGCTATATTCTAACATCCTCTGGCGTTCCTCGTTAAACTAGTCGTTACGTCGACTTCTTTTAGCGAACCCAATGGCAACTTCCTCTGCATTGTTGATAACTGCATTGATGCTATCCCAGCAGTCCTCAAGAGGAGCTCTTCGTTTATCTCTTCCTCACCCGGCAGCGTTGCATAGAAACTTTGCGGGTGCGCGTACGACTTTAGGTAACTTGAGTCATTCCAGATTGTATCGTCGGTTCCACAGGACTAGATTCTCTATCCTGCGCTCTGGAATGCGATGTGTGAATCGGTGTTGAGGCTCGAGTTGCCCAGTAGGGTCGAGATCACAGGCTTCGCCGACGATATCGTCCTAACAGTCAAGTGTTGCCAAGTCTGAAAATTACAAAAACCGGCCGGTCGGTCCTGCTGCCTTCAAAAAATGCGCTGAGAGGGGGGGATGGGTGTGGCAGCGTATTAGAGGATTTGCCTGGAGTAACCAACACAGAGAGAAAGTGGAAGTCGTTTGACAGTTGTAAATGGGATGAGCAGTCAGTTGTGGAGATAGCGAACGACAAGACATCACAGTCGCAACCACAACGAACAATGAATGGATTATTGAAAATAGCTAGTTTTAGAGTGACAACTACTTGCTTCTGGCGCTAGTGGACTATTTAATGTATATTACAGCCAGAAGCAAGGTATAAGCGTTTTTGACAAGCTATTATCCGCTTGGAGGCGCTGCATAAAAAAAGTGATGAAAAGTAAAATCGCTGTCAAACTCCATACATTTTTAAAAAAAGCTGAAATAAAATGCAGTTTTTGATTAACCCTTTCAATTGTCAGGATTTTAGATAGCGTAATATTGGAAGAAATTTGTTTATCTACGTTAAAGTAAGTGAAAATATTCGAATTAATTAACTTTATGGCAGAAAAATGTTAATGTTTGATTTTGTACCGCATGAAGCAAAAGTACATAGAGTCAGCTGTAAAGTTTACATATCCTAGATAGAGAATCACCAATTATTTTCAGTCTTCAGTGCATTCCAATGTGTTTTTCAAATGCTAACGGATTTATTTTCGTGATTAGCATCACTTGCGCCAAGAGCCAAACATATAACCTATCAGTTCGTAAACATAAATACACTTGCGAAGCTCTAATAATCTCCCGAATCAGAAACAATATATATCAATTCAAAGGAAATGCATTTTCTTACCTTTATTATCCATTTTCATCATTCCCACTGTTGTTAATTCAGTAAAATATTACTTTTAAAGTTGAGCTCCATATAGGTGCCAGCAAGCATTTTGGGAATTGCACTTTTTTTGTAGTTCCAATAATCACAACCAGGTAGTGAACGGTTGCTCTTAGTTTTGCTCGAATTCGCCTATTGTCACTGCAAAACTGGCTATCTTGAATCATCCGCTGCTCAGAATTGCTAATAAATTTATCAGAAAATTTAATAAATCAGGTAAAAAATACAAATCCGGCTTCACATGTCGGAAAACCGGCCTTTTTGCCGGATTTACCGGTCACCGGCTTTCCAAGTAAAAAAACCGGTCGGACCGGCCAAAAACCGGCCACTTGGGAACCCTAAAAGTCATAGGCGAGTTTCTAGGGGAGGTAAAAATGCTGGCATCAGATGGCATAAGCATAATAGAGGGCTGGATGGCTGGTGTCAATCTACGATTGACTACCGCAAGGCGGCCCTAAAGTCCAAAATTATCGTAGGAGAACAAGTGATTGGCTCCAAAAGTATTGTGGATGTAATGGCAGACAATAGGCTGACACTCAAAAACCGCTAAATTTTGAATCAAAGTGAGGAGTTACCTTTATTTATAATGGTACTCTCCGCTATGATTGAGAATTTAGCGGATTTTGAGTGCCCAGTCGCCTCTGTAATCCATATAGACTTGCTAGCTGAACTTCACCAAAAGCAAAGCCTGGGTGCTACATTCCGTTATCGAAATTTGACATTCTGTTTTTATACGACAGACTTCGCACACAGCTGTTAGAATACAGAACTGTGCTACGATCCGATTGACTCTAACAGCCTCTCCCAGCCGAAATTCGAACATACGACAACTGGCCTATTAGACCAGCGTCTTACCTCGAAGCCAACTGGGAGGTACTTCACCTGCCATGTGTATTATGCTTGTGGTAAGGCGTCAGCAGTGGTTACTGCGCTGTCCAAAACTATTCCGTACGACTCTAGACCTAGTAGCAGTAAGAGACGTCTGATGGCCAGCGTTGCCATGTCGTTGCTGAGGTATGGTGTACCGGCATAGGCCCCAGCATTGAGTTATAAGCGCAATCAGGCATGTCTGAACAAAGTGTTCAGACATTGCTTAGATAGGATCTGATAAAAGGCCGACTAGGCAGCCCAGGTCCTAAGTGACGGGTGTGGTGGTATGGCATAACAGGGGGTGTTGTTTGAACCGACACCAACAATGGCCACGATGCGCAGTGGGACCATTCTGGAAGAAGGCGGTCAAAAGTCTTTTCTCGCTTTTCCTGACGTTTTTGAGCTTAGGTGTCTTCAGAGAAGTTCCTTAAAAACTATTCTGCATCTGTTGACATTTTCATACAATTAGATATGAAGGGCATAACACATTTGAAAAAATTAACTTTTTATAGGAACTAGATAGCATGTTCATGTGTTCGGCACAGTTGTAGATCTTTGAATGTTATTAAACTTTGCCGAAGATACTAAGTATCTGCATCATATGGTTTGCGAGATATAATTGACTTTCTGTCGTGACCCCCTTAAACATTTTGTACACACACAGCTCAGGAAAAATGACAGTCTCCCGGAATCGAAGGCGTAACCCAAAAAGTGAACTGCCCAGGGAGGAAATCCCTCCGAAATCGAGAGCGCTGCCCAAGAAGTCGACTCCACCTAAGTCTAACACCCTGATTAGATTACAGATGGCTGCCGCTGCTGCTTTCGCCAAAAAGGCGAGAGACAGCGGTAGGAAAAAGTACCCGAGGTTACTGTGGACCGAGACAGTTGCAAATTCCCTTGATGCGATGGTAGTGCTGCCTCCAGTCAAAAAGATTGGTGGACGAGTTGTACTTGTTCATCAACTCGCGGTCGAATGTCCACCTCGACATCAAAATGCTAGCGATGAGCCTCTGCTCTACCGACATAACTGCATGCTTCTGAGGCGATGCTGGATCGCCGAAAGTCCAACCTTTGCCGTTAAGGCTATGGCCATGCCAAATCAGACGCGCACACCGCTTGCCAACCGCAAAGCGGTGACGTCCGACGACGGGCAGACGCTAGTGATGATGATGATGATGATGGTCCCACCTCATACCCCTACAACGGTTTGAGCGGGACGATTTATCTAATTAAGATATTTATGATATAACAATGTAGCCAGGTGATAAAAACAAATAGTGAACTGGCTTCTAATACAGACATATCAAACTTTCAAGTGAATATCAAAATTTCAAAAAATGTTCAAGGCTAGTCCAAAACGTTTCCAACCCGAAAATTATTTGGACTTGATTAGGAATCGAACCTTATATTTTGAGCCCCAGCTAGTCAGAATTGGTTCTAGATAACGATCTAGAACTACGAGAGAGATCCTGCAGTCTTTTGGTACTCGGTACCGCCGTGAGCGATGGTATACGAGTTCCAAAGTCCACAAGCAAACCCAAGCCTGTCCAGCTGCTGCTCCGAACCCTTTCTTCAGGACTTTAACCTGATCATTCAATTTCAAGATTATCTATGTCTGTTCACGCGCGCGTGGCTCAAACATGTGTAGTCTTCTCTATACTTTTTTAAATTTATAATAATAACAATTTTAAATCCATCATCATCAGTGAACATGATAACTCAATATATCCAAAAAATATACAAAAATTAAAAAAATATACAATCTTCTTGAATCAATACAAAAAAAATAAATCAAATTGCGTCTATAAAGTAGCTTTTATGTGTAAAATGCATAGCCTTTTGAATTCTGCCATTGTTGCTGCACGTTTTATTTGTCGCGGCTTCGAATTAAAAAAGTAAATTCCTTTGTACAACAGAGAGTTCTGTGATCTTCCAAACAAAAAGTGTGGTGTTCTTGCATCTTCCGCGTTTCTAGTGTTCTACGCATGTAAATCTCTTCCCCTTTCAATTCGATCACACAAGTATCGAGGCAGCATTCCATTAAGAATTTTATATAAAAACACCATTGTCAAAAAATAAACTCTTTGCCTCACAGAAAGCCATTGCAATGCGTCCAGCATAATATATGAGGAAGTGTACCTATTACATCTTAAAATTAATCGCATAACTTTATTTTGTAAGCGCTGCAACTTCAATATTTGTGTTTCGTTTGCAAGGAACAGGATGGATGAGCAAAAATCTATATGTGGTGAAATGATTGACTTATATAAAAGAATTATACTACTAATCGTCAATTCATTTTTTAAACGGCACAACACGCCGTACTTTTTCGCCATTTTTTGATGATATTATCAATGTGAGACTTAAAGTTTAACTTGTCATCAATGATTACTGGAAGATACTTTAGTTCATTTACGCGATCAATAGTCTCACCATCAATTTCAACGTTTACGTCTGGTTTGGAGTTGGCTGAAATAATCATATATTTTGTTTTGCTAATGTTGAGCTTAAGCTGTTTAAATTTCAACCAATTCGAAAGATAATGTAAATCTTGGTTTAAATGTGTTGCAATTTCATTAAGTCTTTAGCCGCAATAAATAGAACCGTGTCATCAGTAAACAAATTTATGTCGCAGAACCGTAAAACTCGTTTCATGTCATTGATATAAATTATGAACAAAAGGGGCCCCAATACACTTCCTTGCGGTACACCGAGCGTGTTGGCAATGGAAACAGAATTCAAATTATCAAAGCGAGTTTTCTGAGTTCTGTCACATAAATAGCTTTCAAACCATTTATATGCCATCCCTACAATACCAAATCGCTTCAAGGTTTGTAACCAGGCTTGGCATACACTTTTTGCTTTGATTTTGCTCTTTTGATTACTGCTCCTCAGCCAAGCAGAATTTGAAAAAGTGGTGTATGGGTCATTTGTAGAGCTAGTGATTATCTATAATATTGTTGAAGAAAGTGAAGTTTTATCTTTAGTATTTACCGCGCTGTAGAGCAGCAATGCCGTTGGTAGCAAAAAGAGCGCTCTTTTTGCTACCAAGAGGGTAGCAGCCTTATAGCGCCATAAATACAAAATGCACAGTAATGCTTACTTCAGCAATATTGTAGATAAAAACAAATTCTACAAACGCCCCATACATCACTTTTGCAAATTTTGTTTGGCTGAGATGCAGTAATCAAAAGAGCAAAATCGAAGCGAAAAGTGTATGCCAAGCATGTTTGTAACAATAAGGGTCTAGAGATTGTTTCAAACGCGCGTTTTAGATCCAAAAATACAGCAAGAATAGTTTCTTTAGCTTCGATTTTTTCTTTCCATTTTGCTAGTACCAGATTCAATGCAGTTTCACAAGAGTGTCCCTCTCGATAACCTGATTGCTCTGGAATTAACAAATGATTACAGTTTATATAATTCATTAGCTGGTCTTTGATAACAAGTTCTAGTATTTTCTCTAATATGTGTTCCATTAACTTTGGGAATAGGAATCACAAGTGATTCTTTCCAAACTTTAGGCACGTGTCCAGTTTGCAACGATTCATTGGTGCTTACCAGGTAGTAATGAAAAAGATGACGGGTGCGTCTACTCCGCAGAAAACCTGCCCTGTGCCATTTTATTTTAGGGCCAAAAAAGTTAAGTATTGTTTTAAGCGTGTAGGGCGCTATATCTCTGCATATTAGCGTTGGTAAGAGGAAATGCTTATCAACTTAGGGACTATATTGGCTCGTTTCATTATCCTTGATTTCCCTGATCGCGGATAAGTTCAAGTTGTTACGTGGTTTTTGAGCCGTAAATCTCGCATGTGCATAGAATTTTTCGATATAAATTAAATTATGGTTGTATATAAGAACCATTGGTATTGTATTAAATTTGTTAAAAACCCGAATTAATCCACCTAGCGGCGTGACCTAGCCTTTCTACTGCCACAATAATCACTATTTAATTTCTCAGGAACATCTATAATTAACTTGACTATATTTTTAAATATGCGTTCCGTATTCCTCAAAATCCTTATTTGCTAGTAAAATTCACAACGTATTGCGTAGAATAATTATATTTCTTTCCTTGGGTGCGTAAATACTTGTAAGCGTCATTTATGTTACTTGATGAACACCTTATTTAGTTATATAATATTTACGTGATTTATCGAGAAATAATGTAAACACAAAAGATAATTTTTACAGACTTGAATGAATATATATAGAAAAGTAGAAATCAACCCTCTAACGGGTTCGGGCTTCAGAGCCACATACGAAACTTGAATTTTTTTGAATTGACAATATGAAACATGTGTTCATAGCAGATTTTTTGATATTTGATATTAATACCATGCGTTCAAAAGTTAGCATCTTTGAAAAACAAGAGTTCAGAAAAATTATTATTATACTTCGCTTTTGAAGAAAAAGGATATCGACAACAAAATGATTAATTTCAAAATTTTACTTGGTTTCAATTTTGCAATATATCTGAATTAGAAAAAATAACTAAATAGAGCATTAGATATGAAAAAGAGAAATTGAACTTTTTCTTAGCTGGCGCTCCTTCAGATAATTATTTTTGCATGAAAATCAAAACTTAAGCTTCTTTGGAATGCACCTTCATGAAAAGATAGTCAGTCATTAGCTTGATCGCATCGTTTTTACAATGTTAGAGGGTTAGGAAAACAAAATGAGGTCGAAAAATAGTGCAAAAGCTACGCCATTAACATGCTTGAGAATGGGAAATGTGATCGATATGATTCCCAGTGCTTGTCTTTTTTTGATTTATTTATTAAAACATGATACATTACCTAAGACATCTGTCCTTTAAAATGTCACTAACGAAAATAAATCTTGCAAAATTACTACCGTGCAACGTGTACTTCCAATTTTCCATATAACATTTCTAAGCTCTAGTATCTATTGATTGAAAAGAGCATCTATTGATGCGCAGAATTTGTTTGAAATTGGTATAAATTTATACTAGTATTTTTAATCCTATACACTACTATACCTACATGCTTAAATTAACTGCTTTTCTTCGCTTTTTGCTTTTCTTGCACAATTGTGAGTAACAGCAAGTGAACAAATACAACAAATACAAATACAAATACAAATTGCAACAAATACGTACGCCTACGACGTGCAGGCTTCATCAGTGTGTTATTTCAAAGCGTATACGTATCTGTCGCGAATAAATACAGGGATACCTCGATATAAGACAATTTATAATTTTTAAAAGTTGTCTTATATCGAAATTGTCTTATATCGAAACATGGTTTTTTCAAAAAAAAATTGCATTAGCGGTCGCCAGTTTTGCTCTGCGTTATATGTTTACGGTTTGTGAACTATTTATTATTGTTTGAACTATTAGTTTTTTACTATTTTTGGGGTTATTTTAAAATAATAAACATCTTCATGGCACCGATTTCAGAATGGAAAATCAGCTCTGGTATCGTTATCAGCTATGTCAAAGGGATTTGTTTCGATATAAGACAAAATTGTCTTATATCGAATTGTCTTATATCGAGGTTGTTTTATAACGAGGCTGTCTTATATCGAGGTATACCTGTATTAAATAGTGAAATTTAGTCGGTAAAAGTTTTATCTTTTCTTTAATTTCAAATTTCGTATTCCACAAAGAGGCTTCAAAAACTTCAGACAATTGGCATGTTTCTCACTTTTCTTGAATTTCAATGCAAATTTAGAAATTGCAAATTGTCATCACATTCACACACACATACATACATACATACATACATACATACATACATACATACATACATACATACATACATACATACATACATACATACATACATACATACATATATACATACATACATATATACATACATACATACATACATACATACATACATACATACATACATACATACATACATACATACATACATACATACATACATACATACATACATACATACATACATACATACATACATACATGCATACATACATACATACATACATACATACATACATACATACATACATACATACATACATACATACATACATACATACATACATACATACATACATACATACATACATACATACATACATACATACATACATACATACATACATACATACATACATACATACATACATACATACATACATACATACATACATACATACATACATACATATATACATACATACATACATACATACATACATACATACATACATACATACATACATACACACATCACACACATTGCATACAATCAACATTTGTTTTGATTTCACACGTTTTAACGGTTTAAAATACGGTGCTTAAGTGTTAAAGTTTAAATAACTTTTAAATGAGCCGTCCGATTTTAAATAACTCGGTTTCGTTTGATAGATCTCAGCAGTAATTTTCAAATAATAATAAAATGTGTGATGTTTTTCATTGAATTAATGCTTATATGTTACAAAAATATGTTTTAAATACTATTTTTTCACATTTCTTTATGTAACTTTCAAACTACAAGTCCAATCGTCATGAAATTTGGAAGTTAAGGGTTTGCAAGACTCCTCTTTCATATGCAATCAATTTTGTTTAAATCGGTTAAGGGATCTATGAGATAATTAAGTCCCATATTTTTCTTATTTTTATACATAACTTTTGAACTAAAAGTCCGATCAGTATGAAATTCAATAGCGACCTATGGGACATCTAGACCTTTCATTTGACACTAAGAACGTTAAAATCGGTCCAGCCATCTCCGAGAAAAGTGAGTGAGATTAAAAGCGTCACATACACACACACACATATACACACACACACACACACACACACACACACACACACACACACACACACACACACACACACACACACACACACACACACACACACACACACACACACACACACACACACACACACACACACACACACACACACACACACACACATACATACACACACACAGAAAATGCTCAGTTTTCGAAACTGAGTCGAATGGTATATGACATTCGGCCCGCAGGACCTTCTTTCCATTTCCGGTTTTCCAAGTGATTTCTATACCTTTATGCTATATATTTATATAGTAGAAAGGCAAAAGGTATTTTTTATATCTTAATTTTCGTAGTTACTGACTTTACAAGAAAATTTTCGAATATCCAGCTTAGTCTCATATGACTGATGCTTACATACTTACATTATCCATCTAGCTCCGCCCATCTACTAACAACAATTCCTTTCCCGAAATACTTGTGAAGATGCAGAGGATTCCCTGGTCTTTAGTAGCAACAAGTATTGGACTAACATTCCTTTCCATCCCACCAGGACCCGCATTCGGACGTGGCCGGCGTCGGTATTGATCAGCATGCAGGGACCTGATAAGGTTGCACAATGAAAAATAGCGTGCTGTCCCAAGTATGCTTTTTCCAGCCATCATTTTGCAATTTTCATCGGTCTTGGTCAATAACGGAGTAGCAGCACACGGGCGGTATCCTATGCTTATGCTTATGCTTAAAAAAGTTAAGTATTGTTTTCTAGTCATCAGAAGTTGAAAAATGGCGAAAGATATTTAAAGTTTGTTGGCATCTGAGCTCTCATATAAATTTCTCTACTATCGCAAGTCTGCTGTTTCTCCAGAAATCAAATTTACTGTACGATTTTTGTCGACTGCTTTTTATTTTCACGCCTGTCTTGGAAATAGAATGATTTCAATGCTGTTTAATTAACATACTGATTAAGATACTCAAAATTGGTATAAAAACAATTGAACGATCAAAACAAAAACTGGCATGTTTATCTATCAGACGAACAAGAACGAAAAAACAATTGAAGAAAAATTACGCTCGAGTCACTTGAGCACATGAGCAAGAGGTTTCGTTTTCCTATATCTTATATGATGCCAAAATGCAGTTTTCGAAATTTTCTTCATCATCGCCAAAAATTGTGAGCTGTTTTTACATTCATTTATTCTATCTAAAACGAAAATGGCAATTGAATCCAAGTGAGTAAGTTACAGTTGCGAGTAATGGAAAAAAGAAATCAAATCGCGCGAAAAACCACGTTAAAAGTATGTTTACTGTATACGTTTGTAGCTTGGTCGATATTCTAATTAACCAAAACGTAAATAAACACTTGTTCGCTCGCACCTGTAGAACAAAAAAGTATGAATGTATTTGCCTTTATCGTTGCAATAACGAGTGTTTATGTTGAATACAAACAACAATAATTAACCGTTCTATAGCAAATTTCAACCGACAACGAACCACTTCTTGTGAAAACTGCGTAAAAAGCTTAATTTAGATTAATTATAATCCAAAAGTTAGAGTAAAAACAAAAATTTAAACGTTCAATCGATTGGCGAGTAACTGCCAATTACGGATAGCTAGATAGAAGCTTACATAACGCTTACAGTTTCTACTGCCAACTGTTCACCAGAAGTGAACAGGAAAACACAACTATTCCCATCGACACTTTTTTCTCGGTGGTTTACCGCATACGAGAGAAACCCCGTCTACTTACTACAATTACGCCACCTCACGACAGACAACTGAACCAGTTCGTATAACGATTTAGCTTCACATGTTTAAATCCGCAACTTGAACGGAAAAAAAACACTATTCCTCTTTTGTAAGGTTTTTCTCACAGCTTCAACAAATTGCCAATAAGTTGAAATGTAAAGGACGTTTGATGTCCTATCGTACGCTACTGTGAAATGTATGTTGTCTATAAATACAATCATGAAATCACTTCCTGTTGTACTTCAATAACATACTAAAAATAGTAATTAGCAAGCGTTCTCAAAGTTACTGATTATGAATTTAAAAAAAAAATTTAACAGCTGACACTGCTAATGGGTTGACCACAACGCGTCTTCTTTTTCTTTATATACAAAAATATCAGTCATCAGCAATGCAGTCCATAATCAAATAATTGTTGTGTTTGATAAATGATATGCTAGCAGTTGTTTGAATGGCGTTTTAATTAATTCCGAAAACAGAGGACTGCATATTAAAGTATAATACAACACATTGATTTCAAATACTATGGGGACACACGGATGTTTGTCAAATTATCGTTCGTTCCGACAATTAAGTTGTCAAAAATAATAATTTTTCATTACTCCAAATTCGTTTCACTCGAGGGGAAAAAACTCCAATATTATCGATCAGTTTAGTTTATCATACCACGAACTATGTTACCTATCATTTACTCGTTTTAAAGCATGCTGTGTCACAATATTTCTATACCTATATGTGACAACCCTCAATAATAAGTGGTTATATCTTCCACAAACAGAGTGAAACCCAACGAGTAGACTCGGTAATATGCCCGTTTCAAGTACCAACACCGGTAGCATTCTCACATTATAAAAATCATCATCTAATACCACATCCATCACTCACCGAAAAACGACGCAAAATCGAGCACGACATAACCACCAGCAGCAATTGTACCCCCCCGGATAGCTTACTATCCGTTGGCAGAGGCGTCTTTTCGGCAGCAGCACCTGGCCATGGCCGCTAACGGGGCAAGGCAAACAGAAAAGCCATAAAATAATATTTTTATGAGCTGGCGGAGGAAAGTTTTTATCGCAGGTTATGAGAATAAATTGAATTTATGCGACTGCTGCCAAAACCGCACCAGCAATGCCAAGTCGTCAGGAAATTTGTAAAGGCAATCTGCGAAGAATGGGACCGGTTTTTGAGCACCCGAGATGTACGAGATTGCACCACACACAAAAAAATCTATGAATTTTCCAACTTGCATGATCCTTAAATATTCAAATTATTTTTTTTACTTCACTGCTTTACACTACTGAGAAGATGTAGCAAACAGGTGAAAATTGAATTGCTGCTTGCGAAAAGTTGAATAACACTCCCAAGTGCACATCAGATGATAAACTTGATTGCTCAGTCTGCCACCGAACCATAATCTTATGCTATAGCGACTAGCGAGTGGATCTGGTAAATAGTGCAACACAGACAGCTGCGAACGAACAACATCAATTTTCAACCGAAAGCGTGTCTTTGAA
Organism: Sabethes cyaneus; assembly: GCF_943734655.1. Lineage (NCBI taxonomy): Eukaryota > Metazoa > Arthropoda > Insecta > Diptera > Culicidae > Sabethes > Sabethes cyaneus. The sequence continues at coordinate 158,601,357 of NC_071355.1, read as the reverse complement.
CAGCATATCCGGATCCAGATTGCTACATACCTTGCATTAATATTGTAGTACCGGTACACACGAGGTTGCATGTTGGCTGGCAAAGGAGGAGAAAACAAGATAATTAATCACCTCGCAGGAACCAATGTAGGGTGTCGTTTAAACCATGTAGGATGTTGGGTATCCCGAATGTATCCTAACCCATGAGAGTGGGTTTCCAGACGGTAGGGCTGGAAATTCTTCATTACTACGTTCTCCACCGTTTGAAAGAAACCATACCGATTACAGAATGTAGTTTTCTTGGTTTTTATGATAATTTAGGACAGTATATGAAATTTCCAGAAGTTATGTACAGAAGCTCTACAACCATTATTTTGAAACGTTAATTTTATTTGCAGTATAATAAGCAATATAATCAACAAGCAGTTCGTAAATGAAACCCTACATAATCCTAACCGCAGCTCAACTAATATCTTATATACGTTAATGCATGGCCACGTTTATGACTAATGATTTTTCACCAATTTTCCCTACTTTTTTCACACTATTTTTCTGATGCGAAAGATTAAAACCGGTCACCCAACCAAAAAAGCGAGGAAATTGTGCGATGGATAGATGGATAGAAAATAGAGATAGACAGAGAAAATTTGAAGCATATGCTGGAGAACGAAAAAAAAAATTTGCAAACATAATTAATGAAGCTAGGAATCTTCAACTATACCTTCTGCAGCTTTGGTTAAAAAAAAGTAAAAAGAAATGATAAATAACGTAACCAAGCAGAGAAATATAGAAGCAGATTTAAATAAAAACGAATGGAAACAAATTGAGGACACGCTATGTGTAGGAAAAACTATCAACCTCGTATTTCTGTGTTGACTTATTAATGAAGTCAGACATTTGAATATTTTTTTAAAAATACAATCCTTCCAATAGACGAAAGAAACGAATAAAGAATGTTTGAACCATAGAAGATTTTCAGGGGAATTCTGAAAGGGAAGCAGCGGAAAATTAGCTAAGCGGTGGGTCTTTGAACCAGCATTTACTAATTTCGTAGTTGGTTCCTTCTTGCCAAACTAGGATATCCGCGGGTTGAACGAAGCTGTAATGGAAGTTAATTTAAGTGGATTCAAAAACAACTATTCTCCTAGGCCCCCATTTTTCGCCGATATTGTATAAGCCTTGAACCACAGAGGAGTGGTAAATGAGTAATTCTCGCTGAAACGGGGCCACTACTAACATGAGATCTTCAAATATTGGAACTTTTGCGCTCAATTGGTTGAAAATGGTTAAAAAATAAAAATTACACTTTTGATACCTCGAAATACTGGATCCCTCGTTCGCCAAGGAGCCTAACAGTTTCAAAAAAAGTTGAATTTTGAGCAAACCTTGAGATATGGCATAAATCTTGTTATAAATGTTATTTCATAAATTTGCCATGAAACAAGCTGAGAAAAAAGGCTATTAAAACATTCATCAGGTTAGGTGTGCAATGGCATTAACTAAATAAAGCAATTAATTTTCTATAGCAAGATATTCCATTATATCTGCGTTGTAAACCTTGATACAGATAATTAATTGTTTCGTTTATTTAATGCCACTACAATGTAATTTTATGAATGTTTATTATAGCATTTTTTCTTAATTTTCCAATGGTGGTCTTAAAATGAAAATCGGTTGGGGGGCTTATGGTGAAAACGGTATTTTTATGATAAAATCCAATACGGCGATCAAATCCAAGATGACCGCCAAAAAAATTTTTTCTCTAGTTGAAAGCCATGTTCTTCTTCTTTACAGAACTGGGCCATTTCTTAGTTGTTTCATGGCAAATTTATGAAATATCACATGATATAGATCTCAAGGTTTGCTCAAAATTCAACTTTTTTTTAAACTGTTAGGCCCCTTAGCGAGCGAGGGGTCCACTATTTCGAGGAATCAAAAGTGTAATTCTTATTTTTCAACCAACTAAGCGCAAAATTTCCAATATTTGAAGACCTCGTTTCAGTAGTGGCCCCGTTTCAGCGAGTATTACTCAAATGGTAATTAATCTCTATAACATTTATATAAGCTTGCGACACATGCTTAGACCAGTGATGCTAGATCTGCGGATTTATCCGTAGCTCTACGGATTCTGCAAGTTTCTATGGACCGACGGATCAAGTGCTCATATTTACGGATTTTCATAAATTTTCATTTAACAAGTTTCATTTGGTTACAAAAATCACGAAAACGTCACTTGCAGTGAACAATCCAGAAAAGCATACTATCCTTTCTGAGTAAAAGAAACCTTGTTCCATGTGTATTAATGTAATACTCTTTTAATGCGATTAATTAAAATTAAATTATAGGCTGTTGGACCTTCTGAAAGCGGTGAAAAGATGACTTAAATATTTAGGAAATAAATAGAAATAAGGCAGCGGAAAGATGACGGAAATGCGACAATGAAAAGTTGACAAAAATACGATGAAAATAACATGAAAAAATAAAAATACGGCGAGAAGACGCCAAAACAGCGACAAAAATGGAACAAAAAACAGACAGAGAGATTACATAGAATCGGCGAATACGAAAAAAGGTTATGACAAAAAAGACTAAAAGGCAACAATAATATAACGAATAGACAACGGTAAGATGACAAAATGACGACGAAAGAATGACGAACATAAAGTAAATAGACAGCGAAAAGACGACGGAAATATGATGAAGAAGTGAAGTCAAATGGACGAAAAGACAATAAACAAAAGATGAAAGACGACAAAAATAGGGTAAAAAGACATCGAAAAAACGCCAAAACCGCATAAAAATTGCCAAACAAAAACAATACAAATTGACAATACGTCTTCAAACAGAAGCAGGAAAGACAATGAAGAGACAATAAAAAGACAGCAAAACAGCGACAAGAAATATCAAAAAAGACTAGAAATGATGACAAAATCAAACCAAATACGCCACAAAAGAGAATAGAAAATGACAATAAATCGTCGAAAAGCATCAAAAATACGATGTTCAGATGCCAGAAAGCCAGATGTTGAAAATTACTAAAAAACGACTAACAAAGGTTAAATAGACTACAAAAACCAAGGGGTCAATCCGATTAAGTGGTTAGCAGTCTCAGTCCCCCATGAAATTGACTCTAAAAGTTGGGGGGCAAAAAAAATTTGTTGGACAAGAGTCAAAATTCTATTATATAAGAGTCTTGTCTGTAACCAGGCCCCTAACAGAACGCCATAATATCGTACTAAGAATTGCAGCTTGTCCTTTACACGTTTTGTACAAAGCTAAAACTAATGCATGTGCCATCTATACAGATGAAAGTACTGTGGTTTAAAATTCCAGCGGCACAGTTGACAGTGACAAATTAGTATATAAATATAAGCGAAGACGCAAACAAGTTAAAATTATAGAAAATGACTGGGCGCATGGTGCGAATGGATAACAGACAATACTCACAGACGGGTTTAAATTAAAGAAAGTTAGGATGGGTACCTCCGATTTGCATTTGCTTTCAATTAAACGCGAGGTGACGCACGCGGGCTATAACTAGTTTTTTTTATATAAAATTGCCTGTATTTTGTATAAAATTGCTTGTATAGAATTGCCTGTGGACTTTATAGCCTAAATAACTCAAAAAATGAGTTAACCCTTATTCCTTCGTGCTTCTAGCAAGAAACAGAAGTGGAAGTTGAAATAATGTAATGACCAAAATGTGGTAAAAATATTTTCTTTCGATTTTGTCTCTCATTTGTTGGTTTTCACTTTAAAAAGAATAACATGTATTTAAAAAGCGAGAATTGAGTTCGTTTTTACGATTTAAATTTAAAATTTATGTGAGAATCGAACTCACAGCTCCCAATCTCTAGTCGAGTGTATTGTTTAACCAATTACACCACTAATTTGGTTCAAATACAATCAAGAATCGTTACCTTTCCGTTAAGCTAGCTTCTACTGAATCAAGTAATTCCTGCAGCAAGTCTGGTGTTCTACAAGGAAGTTGCTTAGAACTATTAGTTTTCCTTGTATACTTTAACGACGTTTGCTTTGTAATTCCACCTGGATTCAAGTAATAGTAATACGCGAATGACTTACGAATGTTAATATTTGTTGAAACGGTAGTTCATTTACAATTGATGAAGTGACAGGTAGAGAAAAGTAATTAATTTTTTTAGAGTGGTTGAGAAAGAGCGGAAAGGTGAGAGGGGGGGGGTATTAGTAGCTACGGTTACAAGCTACAAGTAGTCGTTGTGACTCCTACCTTTTGTCCAATGCTGGAAGGGGAATGGATCGAACCAAGCTATAATCTGAGATTATAACCGGATTCGAACCCACAACACCCGTCAAATAAAAATAAAATATTCCTCGTTGTAAGAACAGTAGGGGACTGCAAGCAGCTGCTAGATTTGGTAAACTGATTGTCTGATTGATGTCCTACGAAGATCCTCACTATACCACGCTCCCGTTAAGCACACAGGACTGCTGGATCTCTTCCGCAACGTGTTATGAATATCAAAGATTTAGGAGTGGAGCTGGACTTCAAGCTTACATTCCAAAGCCATTTTTCCAGCACACTATAGTGAAAGCAAACCGCAGCTTGGGATAGATAATACGCATAGCTAACGACTTTCATAATCCGTTTTGCATGCGAGCCCGTTATTTCTTATTAGTATGCTCCACTCTTTACAAAGCTTGTGTAGTGTGGAGTCCATACCTATACATGAATCTGGATATCCAGAATCGAAGTCGTGCAGCAGAGTTTGTTTCACAAGGTTTAACGCGTACCCATAGTCTGATCCAATGAATCTTCCACCTAAAGATAGCTAAAAGTAGATTGGTTTTTATGCCAATTTGAGAATAATAGTAATGTTATCAACTCGAATTGGCGTTTTCCCTAGCTTAAACAATTGAAGTTCAATAATTAAATATTTAAAATTAGCGATGAAATGCATTTATGTCACCGTGATACGAAATCGGAAAAGACACCGAAGACTTTTTAATTATAGTAAGACCTTAGAAAAGTAAACGAAAACTAAATTTTAAATGTTTTTAAAAGGAAGATGGTTTCAATATAGTAACAAGATATAGTATCCGCTAAGGCCCGCTGAGCGAGTGAGTGAATGGTTCGACATAAAACTGCTAAAACTGTTATGTGAAAAAAGCAGACCGAATTTTTCTCCGTGTTTGTTGATTACCATTTGTTTTTACTACCTACCACTATAACTATTTATCTATTTCTTTAACTTTTAAATTGATCAATTATCATTATTTGTTATATGTCCTCTATTTATTAATTACTTTTTCCTTAATTTTCAGTTTGCGTGATTCTTATAGGTATGTATGCATTATTTTTCGAATTTTTACGTTGAACTTTTTCTTACATATTAATGATCTGCCGTGTATTTGTCTGTTTGTCCTTTATACATTCAAAAGCTACAGAACTGAATGTCTCAAAAATTTACATATAAAAGATTTTGGATACAGGGAGTATTTAGTGCCATTAGTGTAGCTCTATCTAACTGAAAACTCTCCACCGCTAGAGAGACTTTTCCCCGAAATACGCTTTTTGGTAGTCGACAAACGTCGCTCGAACTCTTTTATATCGTTGCAGACACTTGATTTAGCCACTTTCAAAGATTTCGCTAACTCTATTTGCGAGTAATTCGGATTTTTAAGCAAAATATTGGTATACTGTTCTCCTCTTGGTTGAATACCACTTTTATAATTGAAGAAGAGATTTTGTGAAAAACTTTTCCAAAATGATATTTACAAAAACGTTTGCTCTTCGATGCTTGGTTCATGAGACACGAATTTTTGAAGCTGGTAAATTAGGTTTTCCGTTCAAAACTCCTACTAAAAACCCTGTCGTAAAATTTTTATAACTAAAATATTCACAATTGAGAAAGCAGTATTTTTCAAATTTTACATGATTTAGAAGCAAGCATTTCTGGCTTTTCTATGGAGTTTTCCGTTGCCGCACACAGTGGTCCAAACAACGAAACACGGGATCGTGTGATATTGCGCCGAAGCGTGAAGCTTTTCGCATGTAGTGTCTTTAGGGACAATTCTTGGTATAAGAAGCCCCTTCTTGTGAAAGAAATCTTTGGGTGATTAATTCCCTTGAAAGTGAGATTCGAAATTTATTTTCTCGTATATTCAAGATACAGGTCTAGTACTTTCGGCAAAGTTGTAGTAAACATCAATACAAACAACTTTGTCAAAGATACCATACTTGTATCTCTTCATGGAAATCATCTATGAAGCGTTATTCGTGGACAAACCCTTTAAAACAGTTTTTAAGCCCTGACTTATTCTGGTCAATTTTTACGAGTTCATAGTGTTCTAGATTGTGGTTTGTCTTGCTGAAATCATCGTTTCTGTAGAACATTAATATATGTTATTTTCTAAAGTTTCGGAGATTTTGAGCTTTTTTGCTGAAAAAAAGTACTTCTTTGAGCTTAAATATTTCCCAAGGTGGCAAATGGTGGCGGATCAAACAACTCCTACTTAAAAGTATAACAAAAAACCTGTAAAAGCAAGTGTCAATTGAGACTATCTGTTTGTATCCTCAAAAGTTATAGTTGTTAAAAATCCATCTAAGTCATGTTTACAAAACAAATAAACTGTACTTTGTATGCAGTAAACGCCATTTTGTTTACGTTGACAATCTCTTTCTAACAAGTTAAGTTACCAGCAATTTTTTCGCTTATTTTCGAGTCGAAAATAAATGTAGACTTGAAATTATTTGACGCGATTAATTAGAGAAAAGCTTCCAAATAACTAACTTATGCCTATTTTGTTCAATTCCTTCGATTGATGTCTTTTCAAAAGAACACACTCGTAATGGGCTGATACTGAATGGCCGAAACATAAATGGTCCAATCACGAATGGCCGAAATCCAAATGGCCGAATTTCAACAACAGTCACGAAAGACCAAATTTTCTCGGAATGACTAAGTGAGCAATACGTCATATATGGTTAATTATGTTTAATAAAGGTGTAGATGAGATGACTCATCATCAAATGTTGTTTTGGAAAAATGCGGAAGAAGAGAGCAATTCAAAATTGAACAAAATAAAGTTAAGTTAGTTATTTGAAAGCTCTTCTCTTATTAATTGCGTCAAATAATTTCAAGTCTACATTCATTTTCGAATCGGAAATAGGCGAAAAAATTGTTGTTAACATAACTTGTTAGAAAGCGATTGTCAACGTAAACAAAATGGCATTTATAGCATCCGAAGTACAGTTTAATTGTTTTGTAAACATAACTTAGATGGATTTTTAAGACAACTATAACTTTTAAGGATACAAACAGATACAGTCAATTGAGACTTGCTTTTACAGGTTTTTTGTTTTACTTTTAAGTAGGAGTTGTTTGATCTGCCGCCATTTGCCACCTTAGAAAATATTTAGGCTTAAAAAAGTACTATTTTTCACCAAAAAAGCTCAAAATTTCCGAAACTTTAGAAAATAACATATAATAATGTTCTACAGAAACGTTTATTTTAGCAAAATAAACAACCTTCTAGAACACTATGAACACGTAAAAATTTACTAGAATAAGTCAGGGTTTAAAAACTGTTTTAAAGGGTTTGTCCACGAATAACGGACTAATCTCAAGTTTTTAGTCTTGACCTTGAAATGTGGTCATACATATATATTAATATTTTTTTGAAACGATGCCAGCGAACCACATGCCCTGGCGGGTGTTGTGGGTTCGAATCCGGTTATAATCTCAGATTATAGCTTGGTTCGACCCATGCACCTTCCAGCATTGGACAAAAGGTAGGAGTCAAAATGACTACTTGTCAAGCATAGCTACCAATACCCCCCCCCCCTTCCTTTTCCGCTCTTCCCCTCCTTCGCCAAAAATTTTCATTTCTTTCCCCTACCGTCCCTTCATCAATTGTTGAACCATCGTTTCAAAAAAAATTAATACACGAATAACGCTTTAAAGATAATTTCCATGAAGAGATACAAGTATGGTGTCTTTGACAAAGTTGTTTGTATTGATATATACTACAACTTTGCCGAAAGTACCAGACCTGTATCTTGAATATACGAGAAAATAAATTTCGTATCTCACTTTCAAGGGAATTTTAATCACTCAAAGATTTCTCTCATAAGAAGGGACATGTTATACCAAGAAATGTTCCTAAAGACACTACATGCGAAAAACTTCATGTATTTCACTGCTTGGACCACTGTGCCGCGGTGTGAAAAATTTTGATATAAATTTTTTCTAGTTATATTTTTCCTGGACTGCTAAGCAATTTGCATACATTTTCAACCAAATGTTTTTGTTTTACGATAGGGGGAAGTCCTCTGTGCCCGGACACCAGTGAATTCTCAAAATCAAAGGTTGATAAAAAATATTCGGAACGAAGGAGACAATAGCAAATTGCAAGATTTTATGGTGTTCCAGTTATGACATCTTTGGAAACAACCAATGGTAAACATATGATAACTGTCAAATATTTCAACCAATTAAACCAATGAGAATCTAGAAAATTTCTTAATTGTGCAGTTGAATACGTTATTAATACATAAAGGAGCAATCATTCTGACCGTCGTCGGCTTGATAAAGTTGTTTGTCGGAAACAGCTTAAATTTGATACAAAAATACAAGATTTTGAAGAAAAACTTAATTTTTGGAAACTATTGCGTGTCATCTATGACCGGGGGCCATCTCCTCCTCTATGATCGGACAGTAAACTAGTCAACGAAATACACTTACCTTGTCTTGTTTCTATATCTCCACTTCCAATGGGAATTAAAACTAGATAAAAAACGTAAAAGGCAGATTTTTTTAAAACATTGCAGCAAAACATGTGAAGTGAAGTTGCCGCATACGTTTCAGCGCAAGCAAGATTCTCAACAAATGTATGAATTTTTTATAACGGTAGTGTTTTTTACAATCGACGAAGGGAACGTTAGACGAAAGTAATGAAATAAAGGTGTTAATAATATCTCAGGGACATAAGGGGAAATAGTGAGAAATTAGCTAAGGGAGGGTAATTGAAGCAACGCTTATGAAATTTGTATAACGTGTCTCTGGAACCAATCTGGGGGAATCCGCGGATCGAATCAAGCTGGAAGCCAATTATAATTGGATTCGAACCCAACTTCTCCCCCTGAATGAAAATTTCAGTTTGTTTTAAATAAGTTGTGTTTTCAACCGACTCAATCCGTCCATCTTAATCAATCTATTTGCATTTTTAAAGAAAGTTTGAACAGTAATTTTGAGTGTAGTTTAATATTAGTATTATTCCAAAAAGAATAACCGCATAAGATCTAATTCGCATGTGCTTATCAACTAGATACGCAATATTTCAATGTTGTTACTTCCGTCCAGATAACAAAACAAAACCTTTTCTAAATCAATAAATAAAACCTACACGCTCCCGCAGGAAATATCTAGTATCAAGAAAACACACCTGAGTGTTGCATTATCCATGTGTTCACCTACTCACTTTTGAGAGGTGATAACATTAGAATGATTCATCATTAGAAGCCACGCAGGACGCAGCAGAGCAGAAGCAATAGTATAGTAAAAAAAAGATAATTCAATTGCTGTACAACATTTCGCGCATTGCTCCTTCAGCACAGCATAGCATCTGCGGACTCAACCGGATCGCATTACCAAAGCAAGTGGATCGCTCTACTGCTCGCTTCCTGTAGGCGGCGATAGTCAAAATGTCACGCTGGGTGAGTAGAATCAATGTCGAACGACAATCATACGATATGCTCAATCGACCGCCTGATATGTGTGCCAGTTGGAGAATTTTCACACACCTCCACGTCTTCCACCAGTGTTGCACTATGGGTATCGACGACGTCGGTCGATGACGACGGATCCTTTGTGGGTAAAACGTTCGTTTGCATATTTTATCAGTCAACCCTGCAATAGCCGAGCCTTGGATGGAGCTGCAAAAGTATGACACTTCATTAAAAAGTGACGGAATTATTTATATTCAATTTGCTCCCGGATAATTGAATACTATTAAATAAGGTAAAAATTCTCTGATGATGTCAGGCGGGGACATTTGATTCCAAAAATTACTCTGCCTTGTTTCGCATTTCGTAAACTAAATTAGAATTTGACGCGAAAGATTATGTCTTTCAAAAAAGTCCTAAAGTGCAAAAGTGTACAACTTTTAAACCAGCGATGGTTCGATCACTTTGACTCAATTTATTTGACAGTAGCCGTCTCAGCTGAGCAAAATTTGACAAAGTTATACGGGGTGTTAGGTAGGTTAGTGCAGATATTTCAGGGGGTGATAGAGCACAACATTTTACGAAAAAAAATCTACGCATATGGTCAACTCACAATCGCTAAGTGTTATTGAACATTTTTAGTTTTCGGTTCTGTTTTCCTTAAATTAGCTCTGGTACAAAAACTATACTGGCTAGCTCAACTCTATTACTTTCATTCGAGAGTTGAGAAAATTTTGTCTTGATTCTCAAGGCGTTTTTATTAAATTTCTCCTAAAAAAGCGCGATAAAACTGATTGCTTTTATTCACCAATTTAAGCTCTGGTATCGTTCTCCAGTTCGTTTTTCGACGTAAAACGCCTATCTCTTTTGGTTTCGATACAATTTCATGTTGAACGTATGGATTTGGGTGTCGAATTGGTATCTGAAAACTGCAAGAATTCATACATCACGCGTAGCGCACTAGATTACCGCGTGCGACGAACACAGTCTGACATGGTTGAAAAACAACAACAGCAACAACAATGTTTTGACGTAGGACTACGTCTTTCAGGAAGGTAGCTGGTATAGGGTGTCATTCCAAAAAATCTCTCGAAAAATGGTCAGGTTTTAAACGCTAATAGCTTAGTGGTTTCCCGAACGATTTTCAATATTCTTACACCAATCGATTGGAAAATCTTCTAAAAATTGGCCCAAATGAAGAAAAGTATGGATTCTTGATGTTGAACTATTGAAAAATTGAAAATAATGAACCTATGTTTTACCAGAATTCTCGCTTCGTGATTGGTTGGAAGATTCTTTAGGATGGTCTAAACCTATACCAATTTGATATCTGTGCTTCGGAAGTAAGCCAAAACAAGTGACCAAGTTCCCTCATTTCAACAAGATTTCTTAACACCGCGATTATACCTAGATCATTTTGATGTCCTTGCTTGGGAAGCAAGCCAGAAAGAGTGACAAAGCCCCCTCGGGCCAACAGATTTCTTACGAACGCGATTAAACCTAGTCCAATTTGATGTCTGTGTTAGGGAAGTGTGCCAGAAAAAATGATACAAACTCGTCGTCCCAACAGATCGCAAATTCTTTATTGCGAGACGATTAAACCTAGGCAAATTTGATATCTGTGTTGGAAAAATGTGCTACAGCTGAAGTGTTCGGTTATAATATGACTCTGTATGAATACGCATGCTTACCGTTTCATTAGAAGTGTAGTGAAAACATGTGCTGTTGATAAAATAGGATTGAATGGGTAAAATCCCTTCAACGTGGGGAACCATGGGTAATAAAAACAATCTTTAATTTCTGTAAGGTAGCAGGAAAGCAATAGTTTGTGTTTTTGATTTTGTTAAATTGTTTCCAAATGCACATAGAAATAACGTTCGTCGCTCACTTCTGTATGCATAATCTTGCAAAATTCAAGCCTCTTAGGTTTATTCGCAGGCAGCAGCTCTTGAACCTGCAGTGTGGAAAGGATGCTTGTTTACCCGATTCAGCGCGCTCCACACCTCCAGGGTGACATGGAACTGTGCTGCAACTCGCCTTGTGCTAATCTTGAGATCATTTCCCACGATCTGGCACTTGCTGATGATGTTCTCCTCGAAGCTTCATTGAAAACAACATTGCTTCTCGGAAGCGACGACGGTGCATTGTCGTAGACGCCCCTGAATTAAAATGATTATGTAACAAAACGAACACTTCTGGATTTGTGTTAACTTACTTGCATTAGGTAGCCGACGGTCGGAAAGTCTGCAACCATACCATAATGTTGCTGGGCTGTTGTTACTTAACAATTAGTCATAGCAAAAGTGAATACTGCAATCGTTTTCAAAAACGTCCCAGAGTGACCTGAGATGTGTTCCATACGCATCAGATCGTGTTCGTCGCACGCGGTAATCTAGTGTGCTATGCGTGATGTATGAATTCTTACAGTTTTCAGATACTAATTCAACACCTACCTCGATACATTTAAAATTAAACTGCAGATAGGCATTTCACGACAAAGATCGAATTGGAGAACGGGGTACTTAAGCTTCAAATTGGTAAATAAAAGCCATCAGTTTTATCACGCCTTTTGACGTAGGACTACGTCTTACGGCAAGTTTCGAGATAGGGTGTCATTCCAAAAATTCGAAAAATGCGAGTGTCACGAAAAATGAAAGGTTTTGAGCGCTAATAGCTCAGCGGTTTTCCGATCGATTTGTAATATTCTTACACCAATCGATCGGAAAATCTAAGAATTGACCTAAATGAAGAAAAGTATGGGTTCTTCATGTTGAACTATTGAAAAAAATGAACCTATGTCTTACAAGAATTCTCGCTTCGTGATTGGTCGGAAGATTCTTTACGATGATCTAAACCTATACCAATTTGATATCTGTGCTTGGGAAGTCAGCCAAAACAAGTGACCAACTTCCCTCATTTCAACAAGATTTCTTTACACCGCGGTTAAACCTAGACCATTTTGATGTCCTTGCTTGGGAAGTACGCCAGAGAGAGTGACAAAACCCCCTCGGGCCAACAGATTTCTTACGAACGCGATTAAACCTAGTCCAATTTGATGTCTGCGTTAGGAAAGTGTGCCAGAAAAAATGACACAAGTTTGTTATTCCAACAGATCGCAAATTCTTTATTGCGACTGTGAGACGATTAAACCTCGGCGAATTTGATATCTGTGTTGGAAAAATGTGCTACAGCTGTAGTGTTCGGTTATATTACGACTCTGTATGAATACACATGCTTGCCGTTTCATTAGAAGTGTAGTGAAAAGATGTGCTATTGATAAAATAGGATTGAATTGGTAAAATCCCTTCAACGTGAGGAACTATGGGTAATAAAAACAACCTTTAATTTCAGTAAGGTAGCAGGAAAGCAATAGTTTGTGTTCTTGATTTTGTTAAATTGTTTTCAAATGCACAATCTTTTGAGAATTGAACGTATGCAATATTACTACTTTGATAAATGTTACATACGACGCATGTAGCATGTATATATGTTGCATATAGCATGTATACAAGAAGAATCGAATGATTACTAGCATGAATACATGCTACTATCACTACAAAGAGACTTACGTAGTCCTGCGTCACCTATATATGCGGTCGTGTCTTGTACACAACCCCTCTGATTTTTAGGAGAAATTTGATAAAAATGCCTTGAGAAAAACTTATTTCAAACCTTTTTGCTTCTAAAAAGTTAATCAATTTCATGAAATACGAGATTTGAGAGCAATTTTCACAATTTTCAAAACAAAATTTTCTCAGTTTTCGAATAAAAGCAGCAGAATTGAGCTAGCTAGCATAGTTTTTGTACCAGAGCTAATTTAAGGCAAACAGAACCGAAAACTAAAAATGTATAATAACTCTGTAATGATTGAGATTTGGCCATATGCGTAGAAGGATTCTTTTTGTCAAATACGATCCTCTATCGCCTCCTAAAATATCTGCACTAAGCTACCAAACACCCTGTATATGAAACATTTATGTATTATTAATGTATTGCTACAATAAAATGTTTTTAAATTTATGCCAAAAAATAATCAGATGCAATGAAACTATCCAATACTATACAACTATATAAAACCTAAGTTGAAAAGAATTTCCTCTTATCAACGCAAATATTAAGCTATCTCTAGCTTGAATGTTCCTTAAGTCGATTCTATTTCACGCCGGCTTTGACATCAAAATACCTAACTTAAAATTATGATGCAAGATTAAATTCCTCCGCCATTTGTTTCTATCACCTGTCCTATAAACTGTGAACACACACCCAGACGATTATAAAATTGCGAAAGTTATAAATTCCAGCGCTCAGCTATACACTTAAAACTACCTCATAAATACCCACGAGCTAGAGAAGGCAGCTACTATTAATCACTATTCGCAGTGGCATATAATTTTATTAGCACATGTGTGAGGAGAAAGTTTCGGTAGAAAGGTTCCCTTCGGTTATATAACTCAGTAACTACATATAGTGAATTTACGCAAACGACCGTAGGCGACACCGATACTGCTCGATTTATAAATTTAGTACGGGCCTGTAGTGTTAACATTCAGAAAATGCTTCAGCAACAAATTACATCTTGCTTGTATCTACGGAGCATAGACTTTCTCTAATTGCAAGCATCGGTAAGCTTGCAGGCTTTAAGGTTACGATTCGGGTTCCATGTCCGGTTAAGGTTCCTTTCGGTCTGTAAATTTTCTCGATCGATGGTGAGACCTGAAGGTATGGTAAATAGATGACAATTTTCTCATTAGGCTCATATATATTGCTCGTTTCTGATCCACAATTAGTTTGAATCAAGAATTTCGATTTTGTTAGTAGGAAAGGTGCAACTAGTATACCTTAAAATATATTAGTCACTTTCTTATTGAAACACCTTTACGTAGTTTCTAGTGTACGAAGCAGTAAAGTTGTCCAACCATTAATTGTTTTCCTAAAAAAACGTATCTATGACAAACGGTCCCCTGAAAATCATGTTTAATAAGCAAAATATCACTTAACAATAACTAACTCGGTGTGAAAAAATGAAAACTTTCAAAATGCTTAAAGTGTAGTTTTCCTGAAACTTTCATTTCACCGTCAAAATCTTTGTCCGGACGAAAATAATCTAAAACTACCGGTCACAATAACGTAACACTCTCAAAATCAAAACTAGGATTATGGTTGAACAGACAAATCGATTCCGCGGGTTCATCAATCTTCAAAGTATGTAATTAATTTGATGGAGGCGCGTGGTATGTGATACTTGCACTGTAGAGGAAAAATTGGGTTGTAAAGGACGATCACGAATTTATTGTACCTAACACAGTAAATTTGCTATCAAATCAAATGATTCGATAAAGGACCAAAACCAGATCTGTTGAACGGTTTTATACAATTTTTATACAGTTCAGTTTACATAAGTTGGATCGATTTTTAGAGGTTGTTTGGTAAAATACTTAGCACTTTCGGTTAATGCCATCAATAAGAGTTTATACAGTCGTATCGGGTACCTTTTTGTTTTCATTGTTTACTTTCTCCTCAGTCTTTCTCAGTTCCCGCTTCATCATGGCTCAATAGGTTCAATCGAATGTGGTTCAGACCAGTTCGGTAGGTTTATGTCCTTGGGGATAAAATGCATCGAATTGACCTCATACAATTCTAACACGCTGCCAAAATAGCAGTTTTTATTGTGCTGCATTCTGGTTTTGGAATTTCGATAATTTCCTCTTTTCGAAATGATCATCCACTTTGTACTAATCATTTTCGGTGTGAAATTCGTGTTCTGGGATTTGTTAGTAAACTCAAAAAAAATTTAGAAGTTTGCGTGAAAACATAGATAATTTTCATCCACCGCACTTTTCATGTAACGTTCACGTGAATTGTTGGTAGTTTGCACTCATACTAGCTAGTTTACGTGCGATCTCAGTAAATTTGATTAATTTTTCCATTAACTAGCACCTGAAATTCATGTAAATTGCTTTACAGACCATAATCTACGCCAGAAAATGGAAGCTATGAGGATTGGATTACAAATCAATGTGTCGAAAATCAAATATATGGTAGTAAGAGGTCGCAGATGAAACAACGATTATTAAGGCCGATGAACTGGAAGTGGTTGAGTTCATTTGATTGGGATCTCTGGTCACCACCGACAAAAATACGAGTAAGAAGATTAAACGACGCTTTCACAAGGTGGCAGTCGTGCCTTCTTTTCCCTACGCGAGATGCTTCGATTAACTAGCATACGCCGCTCCACAGAGCAGACGATGCTCAACACGCTAATCAGACCTGTAGCCTTCTATGGATCTGACATACACCCTTATTCTTGTTTACGTTCGAATGATATTCGTTCGAAAATAGACTAATCTCAAGTTTTTAGTCTTGACCTTGAAATGTGGTCATACATATATATTAATATTTTTTGAAACGATGGTTCTACAATTGATGAAGGGACGGTAGGGGAAAGAAATGAAATTTTTTTTTGTGAAGGAGGGGAAGAGCGGAAAGGAAGGGGGAGGGGGGTATTGGTAGCTACGCTTGACAAGTAGTCATTTTGACTCCTACCTTTTGTCCAATGCTGGAAGGCGCATGAGTCGAACCAAGCTATAATTTGAGATTATAACCGGATTCGAACCCACAACACCCGCCAGGGCATGTGGTTTGCTGGTACTTGTACCTTTGAACCATAGATGCACTGGATAAAAGGAAACTGCAAAATCCATTTCTCAAGAAAGCCACGCGTTTGGTTGGGTTATCGACACATATTGTGCCGCTTCCTACATCAATTGCAGATTACCACCGAGCGAGAAGTTTAAATCTAACTAGTTTTTTTTACTGGCAGGACGACGACACTATGCCGGCCCTTACGACTTGCAAGGTACTGCGTGTGACGTTGTTTGTCTGTCAGCGTGTGTTAGCCGCGTTTCTCGGCGCGGGTTTTCGAGCGAAGGCCCCGTTCCTATGTAATAGACTAATCTCAAGTTTTTAGTCTTGACCTTGAAATGCGGTCATACATATATATTAATATTTTTTGAAACGATGGTTCTACAATTGATGACTACTTGTCAAGCGTAGCTACCAATACCTCCTTCCTTTCCGCTCTTCCCCTCCTTCACAAAAAAAAATTCATTTCTTTCCCCTACCGTCCCTTCATCAGTTGTAGAAGCATCGTTTCAAAAAATATTAATTCGTTCGAAAGTTAAGCCGATCCGTATTCTTGTTTTCGTTCGAATCAAAACGAACATTAGAACCCCCTCCCTTTTGTTTATTCGAATATGAGAATGGTGCTTCCCGATTCGTTCGAAACAAACTACAGTGCACTCACAGAAAAGTTAACTCTCTGAAAAGTTAATTGTTCAGAAAAGTTAAGCAAATATTAACTCATGCGACACTCTAAAAAGTTAATTTTTGGCTTGTCCAAACCGTTCATTCACGCACGTGTGTTTTCCTTCTATCTTTATTTCTCGTTTATTATTGCCTTTTCACAACTTCATACAGAGTTTCATCATAGCTGGGGTTAAATTAAACTTTTGTACCGGGCAGTTGCCGACTCATTCCCCAATCGATTAACTTTTCCTAGAGTCCACTGTATTCGTACGAATGCAGGATATGGCCGCAAACAAGAATAAAGGTGATAGTAACTTTGTTTACGGAAGACATACGGGCACTTGCCGTATTTGAACGAAAGGTAAATTGCAGCCTATTTTTTGTGGAGTAAAAACGGAAAGCGAAGAGCGGCGTAGACGTATGAGCCACGAGTTGCAGACGTTGCTTGGAGAGACTCCCATCGTACACCTGGCAATTGTCAAGAGACTACGTTGGGCCGACCACGTCGCAAGGGTGCCAGACAACTGTGTCAACTGTGAGTCAGATAACGCTCGATGCTTTGATCGTACTGCCAGCTCCACCACGGATCATGGTGTGGGTGATATTTTTGACGTCATTGCACACCTCCTTGGCGGACATTAATCCAAAACGAAATTGGTATCGTCAGCAAACTTGCGGAACAAACTCAATTTATTTTAAATATGGTCGACTTATCAGCCTCGCTGTGTATCAGCAAATTACCTGAGGAAAAAATTGCACAACTAGAATTGGAACTGAAAAAAAAAGGTTTGCAAACTGCCCAATCCTATTGCTGTGAGCATAAATTAAATATCGCAGAATTTGGCGATGCGAACCGTAGACAAGATTTTGAATTTACTATGAGTGAAAAAAAGTGTATCCTGCCAGTGGCAGAAATAGTAAAAGAATAAAATGTTTAACCACAGAAGATGATGATGTCTCTCGTTCCGTCATCCACTTTTAAAGGCCAAACATTCTCTGTGGGAACCATATTTTATAATGAATAATGTAAAAGGTCCCATTTGCATCCAAGATACAGCGCATCTAGTCAACAAATTGCGGAATAAGCTGATTAGTGGAAACTGTGAAATGCAGCTAGGTGATTTTCACATTAGCATTATGAACAAAAAAAAACACCACTTTGGTACCGGTGCTTGGCAAGCACGCCGAAGTGCAAAACCACTTTTCTTTTTCAACCGATTTTACCGTTTGAACATTGAATGCAGTTCAATTTGATGTCCTGAAAGTAAACAATTTTGTTAAAGTATAACACCACCCCTTTCCTTCAACCGGTTTTATTTTTAAACATTAAATCTAGTCCAAATTGATGTCCTGAAAGTGTAACGTCACAGAAAAGTGAGCGGTCATCCTTTCCTCTTGCCAGATTGTATCCATATAAGTACTGCAAAAATTTGTTCGGAACTGTCGTATTGTACGGAACCACACTGAGAGCAGTTCCGCAGTAGAAAATACTATATTGAAGGGTCGATTCAAATACATAACACCAATTGATTTGTGCAGACTACATTCTACATTTTTGTTTTATTATTAAAAATATGAGTCAAATTGGGTGGGTTTTCAAAGAATTATATTTAATATGCTTAAAACTGTTTACATAAAGTATTTCTTAAGCCTAAAATAACTGCTTTCCCTGTACATTGTAAACATGTATTGGAGGTCCGTCGTATTCGTCTATATAAACTATGTATATGAAACATTGGCTAATCTCTTGATACTTTAAAAGATGCAAAATGGCTCGAATATTCTTCTATACGCCATTTCTGACAAGCTATATATAAAATAGTGTTTGAAATTAATAGATCTTTGATTTGATAGGTATAATTGTATGTCTTTGAAATTCATTGTTGACTTTGTTAGAAACTGCCCTTCTTTATAATCTGTGCTTCTGTAGGTAACTGCGCGTGTAGCATTAAATCTCGTATTTAGCAATGCACCTGTTAAATTTAACGTTGGAAAATAAGATAACTCTATAAGCCTTAAACTTATTGTAAACAATGGGAATTTTAAAATGATTCAGATTTCGTATATTATTCAGAAAAATTAAATTAGCCTTCGTACAAAGCGTAAAGCAAATGTTACGTCTAGATGTTATGTTTCGGCAATATTTTCTAAATATTTGGTGGAATGCTTCGAAGCGAAGGCTCCATGTGTATCGCGGAGGACCTATTTTTTGATTGTCTGAACATAATGTAGCACAATGTGATACTTGGGTTTAGGAGTTTCTCCAAATATTTCTCTATACAGCGTGTGGTGACATATTATTTGTTCTTCCAAAGTACAAAGTAATTCGTCGTTGAAACTTGGAAGCATTATCATTCCTACTAATTCAACTAATGATAAAATAAAGTTCCATATTTTGTCTGGAATTAAGTCCCCGAAAATTAAAGGAAAATAGTGCACGAAAATCATCATTCCTCTAGCGGTCATTTTAAAATTAGTAGATTTAATTTGTTCTTTGGTAATTATTTTAAAAGTGTTTCTTTTTCTGTTCTTTAAACTCGAACATTTGTATGCGGTAGATAATTGTTTTCAAGGATATATATAATTTTTTAATCATCTACGACAATACAAGAGACACGTCATAGTTGCAAATTCCATGAGAAGTCGTGCATTATTATATCGACACAAGCAAATTCTACAACGGTGGTAATGCTTTAAATTATTAAACGCAGATACCTCTTTTATGCCTGATTGTTGGAAAGGTTTTTGGACATCAACAGCATAATTGTTTTTATCACGAGTACAATTTACGTCAAGCCTTACATTCGTTTGCGATTCATATTTGTTCATAGTGCAGAATCTACAATACATCAATGAGCTAAACGACGGGGCGTATCCCATCAAAGTATTTATTCCCAAAATTATCTTCTGATATACCCATTAGGACGAAATATACACAAATCTTCCTACCACAGTTTTCCAATTCAATTCCATTTTGCTCTATGTCAATAAGTACGCCGATTAAATCTTTTAAAGCCTGAGATAGACCTAAATTTGTCAAGTTAGAAGTTTTTATAAAACCAGCAACAAAAAGGTTTTCCAATCGAGCGTTACGCGATTCGAGTGTTTCGCGATGTCATAGAGAAAACAATCCGCATTCATCATATGACGGCGGGAGACAATTGGAAGTTGCAAATCATTTGGTACCGTATTTTGTCATAAAGAAAACAAATAATATACGGTTTACTGCATTGACTTATACTTCCACTAAAAGCACATGCGTTGAATGTGAATGGTAACTTACCGATTAAAATGGAATAAACAGATGTATCCAATTTCCACTTATTTACAATAATATCCCGGAGCTCCGGAATTTCATCATGGGCTGAAAGTAGCATCAATAATATATAGGTAATAAACAAAACATTTTGAGTCTCACCTTCAATCAGTACTGGGTCTGCCAGAATGTCATCAACGATAATTTCAACTTTTTCTGCATCGTTTATGTTTAAAACAAAATTAATTCTATCACAACAAAAACCGAACCGTACTCGAAACTCACGCGTAAAATTATAAAATTCGTTAGCGTCGCTTTCAATTGCATTTACAATTTTGACAGTATCAACAATCGCTTGCGGGTTTATTTTTACAATACGTATGGTGACACTGACAAAAATGTGTTTGACAAAAATATATGACATAGTAAATTTAAATGCAACGATTTAAATGCAAAAAATAGTCCAAAATACTATGGTCTTTAACATGACTACGTAGTAATTTCGTCAACATTTATCGCATTTTCAACAACATATTTTTATATAATGACAAATTACGAACATGGTATTTCTAAAAACAATTTTAAAACTGTTTATTGTACCACATCATTTATTTCAGTGCAGAGATATTTGTGCATGTGACGTGACGCAACAATTCTCAAAGCGAAGAAAATCACTTACATAGGTACTTAATTGGCCTAACGTCTTACGACAAGGTCTACGCAGTATAATTTCTCCATCTATTTCGGTCCACGGCAGCTGGTCTCCAGTTCCGCTTTAACCACATTCAGAATAACGTATTCGCCGTAGAGACGCGCGAGCTCGTGGTTCATTCTTCGCCTCCATACGCTGTTCTCTTGCACTCCGCCAAAAATGGTTCTTAGCACCCGCCGTTCGAAAACTTCGAGTGCTTAGGTCCTCCTCTAGCAGTGTCCGCGTTACGTGCCCGTAGAGGACAACCGCTCTAATTAGCGTTTTGTACAGTGTGTACTTTGTACGGGCGCTCAGATTGTTCGACCGAAACCGAAGTGTTTGTGGAGTCCGTAGTAGGCCCGACTTCCGCTGATAATACGCCTTTTAATCTCACGGTTGGTATTATTGTCCTCTGTTGCCAGTGAGCCAAGGTATACGAACTCGTAAACTACCTCGAACTTATTCCCGTCGATTGCCACGGTACTGCCCAAGCCGGCCCTGTCGCGCTCGGTCCCGCCCGCTAGCATATACTTCATTTTAGACATATTTATCTTCAATCCAATCTTCTCTGCTTCGCGTTTTAGTCTGGGGTACTGATCTTCCACTGCCTCAAATGTTCTGGCGACAACATCCACGTCGTCAGCAAAGCAGATAAATTGACTGAATTTATTGAAAATCGTGCCCCGCATCGCATCGATCGCCGCTCGTCATATAACACCTTCAAGCGCAATGTTGAACAGCAGGCAGGAAAGACCATCTCCTTGTTGAAGTCCCCCGCGAGATTCGAATGGGTCCGACGATCCACCCAATCTCACGCAGCACTGGATCCCATCCATCGTAGCCATGAAAAGTCTAGTAAGCTTACCCGGCAAGCCGTTTCCGTCCAAAATTTTCCATAGCTCTTGTCGGTTTACGCTATCATATACGGCTTTAAATCGATGAATCGATGCGTGGGGACTCGAAATTCGCGGCTCTTCTGGAGGATCTGCCGCAGGGTGAAGATATGGTCCGTTGTAGACCGACCTGGTAACTTCCCACAAATCTATTGACTATTGGCGATAGTCGGTGGAAGATGACTTGGAACAGCAATTTGTAGGTGGCATTCAGGATGGTGATCGCTCGGTAGTTCTCACAATCCTGCTTATCACCTTGGCTTGTCGATAGGGCAGATAACCCCGTCTTTCCACTCCTCCGGAAGTCGTTCCGTATCTCAAATCTTAACAATCAGTTAATGCAGACAGCCAGCCAACTTGTCAGGGCCCATTCTAATAAGTTCCGCTCCAATGCCATCCTTTCCCAGCTGCTTTGTTGTTCTTCAGCCGCTGGATAGCCTCTTTAACTTCCCTTACCGCTGGGGGTGGTACATCTTCGTTGCTTGCTACACCAATGTGGTCACTTCCTCTGCTATCATGGTCTTCCGCCTGCAGGGCATTCAGATGTTCATCGTAGAAAGCGCTTCCACCTTTCGATCACCACACAGTCGTCAGTCAGGATACCTTCATCTTTATCTCTACACATTTCGGCCCGCGGCACAAAGCCTTTGCGAGAATCGTTGAGTCTCCTCTGATAGAACTTCCGTGTGTCTTGAAAGTGGTACAGCTGCTCAAGTTCTTCGCACTCCTTCTCCTCTTGATGGCGTTTTTTCTCCTTGAAGAGGCGGGTGGCTCTACGCAGCATTTGCATCCGCGCTGCGTTCTTCTCAGCCAATATCTGCTGGCATTCCTCGTCAAACCATTCGTTACGTCGATTCGGTGCCACACGACATAGGACGTTCTCCGCTGTTAATGGCTGTTTTCATGGCATTCCAACAGTCCTCAAGAGGGGCTTCATTCCGCTCACCCTCTTCCGGCAGCGCGGTTTCGAGAGATAACGCGTAGTTTTCGATGACATCCGGTTGCTTCAGTCGCGCTAGATTATACCATGGCCGGCACTAGTATCCTATGTTGTTCACAGCAGATATTTTTTGACATATCTTTACTATCACTAAGTAGTGATCCGAATCAATGTTAGCGCCCGGATAGGTTCTGACGTCGATAATATCTGAAAAGTGCCAACCTTCTATCAGAACGTGGTCGATTTGTGACTCTGTCTGGTTAGGTGAACTCCAGGTGTCCCGATGGTAGAGGTTATGCTGATGCTGAAAGAAGATACTACGTATGGCCATGTTCTTGGAGGCGGCGAAGTCGACAAGTCTTAGGCCGTTTTCGTTCGTTTGTGGATGTGCGCTGAACCGTCCAATCACCGGTTTGAATTCCTCCTCCTGACCAACCTGAGCATTACAGTCCCCGATGACAATTTTGACATCATGTCTTGGGCAGCGGTCGTATTCACGCTCCAGCTGCACGTAAAATTCGTCTTTGTCATCTTCGGTACTTCCGAGGTGAGGACTGTGCACGTTTATTATGCTAATATTAAAGAATCGGCCCTTGATTCTTAATCTGCACATTCGGGGGCTGAGCGGCCACCACCTGATCACTCTCTTCTGCATCTCGCCCATCGCTATAAAAGCTGTGCCCAGCTCGTGTGTATTGCCGCAGCTCTGGTAGATGGTATGACCATCTTTATAAATACGTACCATCGTTTCTTTCCAGCATACCTCCTGCAGCGCTACAATGTCGAGCTTGCGGCTCTTCTTTTCTCGGGCACTTCCGAGGAAATTTAGAGAACGACATTTCCGTGTTCATAATTTCCAATCGTTAGTCCGTTTTCGTCGCCTGGGTCTTTGCCGATTGTACCGATTAGAGTTATTATTACTTACGGAATCCATTACTTTGGGTTTTTAGTGGTTCAGACTTGCAAAACCCGCAACCAACCCCACAGTATCGCCGGAGGGCCAACGTAGCTCGAAGAAGCCCTCCTCCCCTGTCAGCATACGACCTTGGTTTCCACCGGGGTTGATTAGGCGATCTCCACCGAGGTTTCTCGTATTCCGGCTGGTACCACGAGGAGGTAGGGGTAGAAGATGCTGGGCAAGAGGTTGTGGACCACTGTGGGTTCTTTCGAAAATGATGGACAAAACAAGGCGTAGTGATGCTAATGTTTATTTGACCGTCAACTCAGTATAAGGCAGTAAGCTACAAAACAACTGCAAACAACTTCAACTTACTCATATGGTAGCTTTAAATCATGAAAATGAATAAAACGATGAAAAAAATCAACGACTTGCACAAATTTGGTTACCTTATAGTAATTTCTAATTTTTGTCCGCCTATATCCTGTGCGCCCGTGGTGTTGCAAGTTTCATTGAACTACCCGCGAGCATCACTTTGCGACAGGGAAAGTGTTGCCTGTCCTGCGGTTTTGACCGCAACACACGATGACCAGTTTCTTCGCTCCGAAATGGAGTTGTCAGTACGAACAAAGCATCGAGCGTAGTTACTTGACTATTTTCGCCTGCCACAATGTTTATGGCACTGCACAAAATGTGCAGAAAAAACTCATTCAAAACAACAATCCAACAATTTAAAACAATTCAAAATTGTTCCATTGAATTATTTTTCGTAGTTTTTTTCCATCGCCATACAAAATCAGACCATGTTTTTGCATACGTTAACACAAACACTTTGTCGCTTTCTACACCTTCAAATCTATTGCCAATGCTACGAATTTGTTTTATATAGGCGACAACGTCGCTGGATCATACTTCAGAAAAAGCCTCTGTTGCGGCACAAAGCCGCAATATGACCGCGTTGACCTTCACATCTAGCAGAACAACAATAGCGCTTTGTCTCATTGTTGTTCTGGCTAGATATAGTGACAATAAGCTATTATCAAGCGATGTACCTATAAATAGGGTAATAAATGTGAGTCTTAAGTTCAGTCCGTTCGCAGCCACCGCCGCTGGCGGTGGTGTGCAAATCGCAACACGTGTTTATATATTGCATAACAATATCACAGTCCCGTTGGTAACCGGCCCCCTTACGACGATCACGGAACAGCCTCTCATAGAAAACTTTCAATTTGTGAGGGCACTTTTTATCTTTTTGTGCTGCCATAACTCGGCACAGTTTCATAGTAGAACTAATCAATTTGCTTGACTTTGTTTCCTAAGAAGCTTTAGCTGCTCGGGAAATCATTTTGTGTCCTTTAGTTTCTTCAATTTTGGATCCCTGCGTGCGCCACCTGACCTTGAGACAACTAGCATAAAGGACGCGAATTGCCTTCTTCCATCAATATGCTTGATTCGCTTTCCTTTCAGATCTAAAGGAAAATTCTATCGGTAACAACTGGAATGGAATCCAGACCAAATATAATTTTTGAAGGCGATTACTTTTTGAAATCTACTATTCGGTAGTTCAATACGAAAGCAAACTATAAATATTTGTTGCTGATTGATTTTAGTTATGTTCCATTTTTTATTCATCGTCGATCTTTTCAATGTCGCTAATCTACCTTAGTAAGCTATGCTAATCCGAAAAAAATCTGTCACTTTCAACGGTCGCGTTTTTTTTTCTCATCGAGTTAGTTTTCGTTACACAACTTTTCCCAGCAATTCCTTTTTGCCTTTATACAGCATGACACTCGAAAAAATGCCATCCGTTGAGAATAGTAAACATGCACGGCATGGCAAGGTGAACTGGCGCAGTAAAGGTTTTCATCGCCGATATTTGGCTCTTTGTCGGGCGAAAAACTTCCCACCGCTGGTGGAGCTAACCGGCAGTGGGGCTACGGCTGCGGGTCGTAAGTGTAAAACCGGGCCACAGCAGCGAGTTCCAGCGCTGAATTTCTACGGCGATCGTTTCAAGGAATGCGACTGGTTGTTGATGATCGACGCATTGTTGGAGGACACATCGTTGGAGATGCTTGCTGTTAGATTGCGGAAATATCCTCATGATGGTATGGTAGAAAGTTGATGAATTTTTACGAAAGATTTGTAAATTGTAAACGTAAATGTTTCCAGCTTCCGATAATGCCTGTCAAAGGACTGATTCGACAGCTGATCGTCCTTCCGCAATAACGAAACGAGTAATGTCCCGTTTGTTTGACTGCTTGGGACAATTTTTGGTGGCCAATCAGGTGGTGCGAGTATTCATCTTAGAAGCATTACCTATCCCAATCATACATATGACAGCATTAGTGAATGTGAGTTTATCATAAGTACTTTACTTTGACCCATCATTTGATGTCTCTATAAATTGTATGTTGTTCTTAGGGCTTACAACAAAATGATTCCATCACCGAATTGAGTTTTGTACGCAGCCTAATCGGTGACGACGGATGTGAATCCGTTTGCGATGCTGTGAGACATTTGCCTAAGATTGAATCGCTGAACTTATCCACTTGTCAGCTTACGGCTAAAGGATGTCACGCTGTAGCAACTCTAATAAAACATCAGAAAATTCAGCGCTTTGCTCAAAGCTGGCAGTTTTCTCTTCGCTACGGGGACGTGGAAACTGACAAAATGCAAGGACTGCGTTATATAATGCTCAACGGTAACCCATCAATCGGAGATGAGGGTTTGATAGAACTCACGGAAGTTCTGAAGGATGACGTATGGATAAAGCAGATACATTTCAGAAACAGTGGTCTGACGGACCTGGGGGCTAAATCTGTAGTTGACTGTTTGAACATCAATAAAATTATCGAGAAGTTTGATATTCGGGCAAACTCGGGAATTTCGATTGAAGCTAGTAGAGAAATACAGCAAATTCTAGGAGTTGAGCTGGACTCCTCAGACAGCAGCCAATCAATGTCTAAGGGAATAACTAGGGAGGTTAAAATGAAACCTGCTGAACAAATCAAGTTTTTAAATCTGCAAATTACTGCCGAGCGACACAAAAACACGCAGATGCAACTGATGATCGAACGGCTTCATAGGCAGCAAATGGAATGTGCGGTTGAGCTAAGCAAACTACGGCAAGACTACGACAAGATTATTCTAGAGTAAGTACTTTTTGTCCAATTCGCTATTTAGAAAAAAAAACTTATATTACTGTCATATTTTTTTACAATTCAAGACGTGACGCACTCATTCGCAGCAATCACCGTGCAAAGGATCGCCCGAAAAGCGGCCGGTTATCTGTGTGGAAAAGTAAAAGTGAAGCTTTTCCGAAGCCTTCGCAACTGTTCACAAGTAGAGTGCGTACTTCCAATCAGCAAAATGTTCGCGGCAATGCGGGATCCAAATCAGACCTATGTTTCCATAGTGCTCGGGATCGTCACCCAAAATCGGTGAATTCTACGGATATTTCGCGATATTCTAAGCGATCACACATGCTGGAGCGTACGATCGGAGACAGCGAACTAACCAGCCAGCTGAACGATATTGTCGAACTTAACGAAGAATTGGAAACGGTTCACAAAAATTTCCCCGAAGGTGGTTGTGGCGATACTGGTGTTGGATGTTCAAGCGTCCAAGTCAGGATAATCGGGCAGAATTTCACAGAAGACGACTCAGATGATGTAAGAGTATGTGCTGAAAACGGTGATGGTTCGGATGATGGAAATTACTTCGCGACTATAGGGGAAGCGGCAGATCAATGGGCATTAACAAATAGTATTAATGCATGTACCAGCAGTGCCGCACCGAGCGAAGACCATTACATAGATGAGGAAGGATTGGATGAAATAAGTGCTAATTCTCTGTCTGGAGAAGAACTATTAAACTTTTTGGTCAAAAAACAACCAGCGGCGAAGTTTACAAAAGGCAAAAGACAGTCGTTGTTCACCAGCGTATACAGCGAACAGCGGCATTAGATATAAAGAAACTATTTTTTTCGATATCGTATTGTATTGTGAAAGTACTCTAAGCTCTTTGGTCCAATCAGAAATAAAATTACGATGATTGTCTCTCAAAGGATATATTATTGAAGGAGAAAGTCTGAGTTGCGATTAATTTTTTGCTGCAACGTTTGTCATGTCACACAACCCGACGAAATCGATCTTTTTTAAATTTCACGAAAATTAGACTTGTAGCTTAAGAGTTATGTATGAAAGCAAGTAGAAAACAGTTAAAGATAGTCAAAACTGTGTCACTTGTCCGCATTTCAAGGAGACTAAAGATTCCAACTATATGACGTCGTCAACTACTTCGAGTTCATCTTCGTCAATCTGAAAATAAAAAAAATCACTAAGAATAGGGCCTACTTGCTACATTTTGGAAAAAGATAACAATGACCAGTTTTCTTGACTTGTTGTTGTCTTCTTGACTTGACTTGATGTTTCTCTTGTAATCATAAAGGCACTGTTGCCATTCAAGCAGCTGTTTTCGTGTATCTTCTGCGCCATGTGTGAGACTGAGAGCCAGGTCCAGCAACTCTGCTGCTCAATTCTGTGCGCAACAAAGTTCTGTTATTTCAGTTTAGACTATCAATATCAAATTCACTGACAAGTCTATCGAAATCATTTATACATCCCAGTTTACATGGAATACAAGCAGCACAACATCACATTTGATATTATCGTTATTCTACGAGCAGGAAATGCTTTCGATCGAATGAGTTTGGCAACGGCAACGGCAACGGTTGACAGTGGTTGGAGCGTATTTCGTACATGACGTGATTCGCAAATTAATTTAATTTTTCGTTGGAAACGCCAGCAGAAATTTACAACTGGCCCGGAAGTTTCAAGAAAATTTAATAGGTATTTTATATTCTCACTCGGGATTGCTTGTTAAATAACCATATTCTCTTTTCACTGAACAAACTCATTACCATTACGTAGAAAGAATCGACGTGGTTTATCCAACAGTGCTGTCCAACCTGTTGAACTAATGCTAGGAATGGAACGCTTTCGTGCATGGAATTTCATCGCGGCCAGCCTCAATGTTCTGGTTCGCTTGTCGTATTTCGCCGCTCTGTTAACTCCCAGGCTGTACCTACCTACCATGCACAGAATGCAAAGCTAGGTCAAATAGTGAAGCTGTATTTGTAGAGTAGTAAAATGACCTTACTACCTTCACTCTTAATTTTACTTATTTTAATTGTCTGTCTAGGACTGACTGGAGGTATTTCCTAGTTTCATAAAATTTCCCTAGCTGCGAATCAATGAAAATATTTTTTTTTTTTCGTATAAAGAAAATTATGGACGACTCCATTTGTTGAAAACTGCACCGTGCTATAATGACTGTAATGCCTCCACTACTTAAATGTCTACATTCGCATTCAGATGAAGATTGGAATAATAAAAACAAAACATTCAGTATAATTGCAGACCTTGGAAATACAAGCCTGGTTGTTCGCTTTCAAAAGCAAGTCTTTAGCTTAAAGACAAACCATCAACTTATTTCGATGTACAGCTGCAGGCCTATCGACACGAAGATTGTAAAAAACCCTGTTGTAGAATTGGAAAAAAACGATTTAATCCATCTATTGGTGAAAGGAACCTTTGTTATATCATTTGTCATTTGGGATAGAATTCGACACGCCTTCGGAACAAAATTCAACTTATTGATAACACTATGGTAGCAATTTTGAGTACTTAACCTTAGAGCGGTCGCGTTAAAAAAAGTTACATAAGCGGTCGCGTCGTGTACTGAGTACACGGCGAATAATACTGCCTATATCTCAGGACTGACATGAAATAGAAGGTTGCGGTTTTCGACAAAGTTGTTTATCAATTTAAGACGCATCTGGAAACGAACAATAAAGTTTGAAAACTGATCCGCTAGATGGCGCAAATGGCGACCAAAACAAATGATTCTAGAATCTCGATACTAGAATCTCTAATATCTCGGGACTGAGAAGAGATAGACGATTGCTGTCTTTGGCAAAGTTGTTTATCTGGACGAGATCAATCTGACTGCGGATAACAAAATTCGGAACTGATACGGTAGATGGCGCTTATAACGAGCATATTGAGTTTTTTTTTGGAATATCTCAGAGTCGTGACGAGATAGACTGTTATTGTGTTCTACAAAGTTATTTGTTCGAACAAGACACATTTGGAAATTCATAACAAAGTTTGAAACTGTCTCAGTAGGTGGCGCGCGTGGTCAAATTATAATCTTATGATGATATCTCATGACCATAATACGATAGAAAGTGGCGGTTTTTGACAAAGTTGTGTGTCTAGACAAGACGAATTTGAAAATGATCGGTCAAATTCAGAACTGTCCCGCTAGATGTCGCAGTTGGTAAAATCATATTTCTTTTTGCGATATCTCAGCTTATGTCGAATAAACGGTAAAATGGCTTATCTGGTCTGGAAAAGAACACCAAAATGTTTGTAAATAGTATTCTTTTGACGATTTTCCCAAAACAGAGTTTGTGAATCATCGACAATGTTGACAAACTGAATAATGCACATATCACCTAGGGATACATGATACTTATTTAACTTACCCAAGTAGCACACTTACGATACTTTTATTTAAATCAATTTATTAATGACACATTAGTTGTATAACAATTAGTTGTACAGTTTTATAATGAGTATGTTATTAGGGAAGCTTGCTATGGTATGTTGAGGTAATGCTTTAAACATTAGAATGTTAGAATTATGTTGACACTTACCATAAAACAATACAAAACGAGCATTTGTTTGTTTTATTTCCTGCTATGATAATGAGAATGAAAAATGTACATTAGATTCCTAACAATTCTATAATATTCTTATTACGGTCACTTATATCATACAGGAAATAACACACACGTAATACAAGGAAAGAGTAAAGAATTCGAGCCCAATGAAAAAAGCAAGCTGTTTTGCAAATGAGTATCAAGAGAGTGCACTTCAGTCGTGTTGTCGCGTTAGCAAAACAAATAGCTTTGGTTTTATCATCACGCACACGTTAATAATTGCAAGCATCAACGTTGCCATTATGCCTGTCTGCCAAGTTAACTCCGGGATACGTTGCTGGCCCAACAAGCCACTCGTCGTATGTTCGAGTCTCGACTGGGCGGTGCCGCTTCAGAGTTAATAGGGTCTTTGCACTAGCCCAGTGATTTTCCTGTACTCTAATAACCGGCAGCGATATCTATCGATAAAGAAGGGTCAAGTTCTGAAGAACGTTTATATCCATGCATGGTTTTGCTTTGCTGATAAATCTAGATTTTACCAGATTTTTTATTGTATGCCAGACAAAGTTCTAAATCTTCCAGATATTTGGTAATGTCCCAGATTTTTGCCAGATTTTTGTTTCTCCGTTCTGCAAAGGAGTCATCGCTCCTAATTTCAGACAACATTTTGTACCGGCGTTGATCAAAACTGGCAAGACGTTTCCCGAAAAAGTCCTCCCCATCGGTCAAATTGATCGCCAGATTTTGACATTTATTCGTGTTTGCCAGGTTTTCGAATAAACCTATTAGCGACCCTGGGAAGAATAGGGACTCAAACACTCTAAAATATTTTTTTAAGAATGTGATGGAAACGCAGCACGGGTTTCCAGGAATCTTGTTCTGGTGATATTTCTATATAGACGATGTAGACGACGAAATTGCTTCGTCAAAAGCATTTTGATCAGTCTGTGCTCTTCATCTTGTCTTTTGATAAAAGTTGAAGCAATACGTATCAATTGCTTCTTTCAGGAAACCATAAAAATAGCTGTTGATTGACTGGAATTGACAACGCAATCAATGATGAAAAGGACAACGATACGTTATCTAACGTGTTTTGACTACAGAAACCACTTTGTAGCGAACAGCAGTGTTCTATGCCATCATGGTTCCGCAATATTCCGAAAATAATTTGATTTTCTCATCATCTCCACCTACTACTACTTCATTCCGAATTTAATTTACCTTCATCGGAAGCATATTGACATGATAAACAACTTTGTCGAAAACATCAACCTTCTATCTCGTCATGGTTCGGAAATATCGCCAAATGAATTAAATTTCACCGTATACTCCATCTAGCGGACTAGTTCCAAACTTCAGAGTTCGTTACCAAATGCGTCTTGGCTTTACAAACAACTTTGTAGTAAATAGTAACCTTTTAGCTCATTACGGTTTTAAAATATTCTTAAATGAATTTAATTGCTTCATTATTAGCGCCATCTAGCGAATCAGTTCCGAATTTTGTTGTATATCACGGGATGTGTCTTAACTAGATAAGCAACTTTGTCGAAAGTCGCAACCTTCTATCTATTCACAAACTTGAGTTATTGCCCGCCGTGTACTCAGTACACGACGCGACCGCTTGCGTAACTTTTTTCATTTCAAAAAAGTTACGTTAGTGGTCGCGCTGGTGTACTGAGTACACGCGCGCGGACACACCATTTTTACAAGCATCTTTCGACCACTTTTTTTATTTCTTTTTTCTATATTTTGGCATCATTAGAAAGAGGAAGAGTAGATCTTCGAATACAACCAAAACCTGGTGTGATTTGATTAAAATTTCGATGATTTTTTCGCGTTTTTCGAAAACGCGTGTACTCAGTACACTAGCGCGACCGCTCTAGGGTTAAAGATGACGCATATTGTATTTTAGTTCAATTCAGAAACTGCTCCCCGATCCGGAACATTCCTGGACGTGTTCAGATGTAGCCGATGATGTCTTGAACATTTTATACGACTACCAATGGTCTAGTTATGCAATTTCGAGTACTTGGAGGTGTCACATGTTGTTGTTGTTGTTTATCAGCCAAGAGCCGGGGTGGCTGTTGCCGTATCAAGAATTCCTCTCCATTGTACTCGGTCCTGGTCTACTCGTCGACAATTCGTTGCGCGTCTCGACACACGCAAGTCGGCTTCAACCCGGTCAAGCCATCTAGCACGTTGGACCCCTCTATTGCTGGTGCCGGTGGAGTTCTTGAAGAGAACGGATTTCACTGCACAGTCGTCCGGCATCCTTGCGACGTGGCCGGCCCACCGTAGTCTCCCAACTTTCGCCAGGTGTACGATGGGAATCTCTGCAAGCAGTGCCTGTAGCTCGTGATTCATCTGTCTCCTCCACTCTCCGCTTTCCGTTTGTTCTCTGCCAAAAATAGTCCACAAAGTGAGAAACGTTACTGTCTCAAGTCCGTAGAAAACAACCGGTCTGATTAGCGTTTTGTACATCATCAGCTTTGTGCGGCTGCGCATGCTCCCAGATCAAAGCATCCAGCGGAGGAAAAAGTAGGCTTGATTTCCAGCTTAAATGCGTCGTTGGATCTCCTTACTCGTATTATTGTCGGCGGTGACCAGAGATCCCAAATATACGAACTCATCAACCACTTCCAGCTCATCACCATCAATAGTCAGTATTCTTGGGAGGCAAACGTTGCTTTCTCTGGAGCCTCTTCCTACCATATATTTGGTTTTGGACGCATTGATTTGTAACGTTATCCTCCTAGCCTCCGTTTTTTGTCTGGCGTAGATTGCCTCCACCGTCCGAAGGTTTCTAGTAAGGGACCATTCAATAATGACGTCCATTGCTTATGGGGGGAGGGGGGTGTCAATTTTGTGAGGGTGTATAGGCAAATGTGACATCCGTCGAAGAAAATTTCATTTAATTTAATTTTATTTCACCATCTTCGACTACGTCGTACAGATTGTTTACTTAATAACTAATTTAAGCCTCGGATTCTATTACTAAACACATTTCTAGACAGAGTAAAATCGAACACATTACAAACATCGTTGAAGGAACGCAAACAGACATTAAAACAATTATTCACACCATAATTTGTTCTGTGGAATTGACCATCCAATAACGGTGGATTCCGAAGCCGACGAGGAGGTACATTCCACGATATCTGGTACAGGAGATCCGGACAATCCACATTGCCTGTTATAAGGTCGAATATAAATAGACGCTGCTGTTTGACGCGCCGGACTGCGAGTGTATCCAGGCTAATCAGTTGACAACGGTCTATGTAACTGGGAAGATTGACTGGATCATTCCACGGTAGCTGACGCAAGGTGAATCACAAAAAAAAATTCTGAATTCGTTCAATCGCAAGGATCTGTGTTACGTGTGCAGGAGCCCAAACCGGGGAAGCATACTCCAAAATGCTGCGTACGAGAGAGCAATATAGCGTCTTGAGGCAATAAACGTCAGTGAATCCAGACGCATGGCGTCGCATAAAACCAAGCACGGTGTATGCTTTAGCAGTGACTCTACTCAACCTCAATTTAGATCTCTCTGACAACCTCAATTTAGATCTCAATCAATTATCCATGGCTAAAAGTAAAAACATGAATGGATAAACCCCTAATCCAAGGTGTCATGCGACCCGTGCCGAGGGATGAATAGTGGGGGGGGGTTCTATAAATACTCAGCCTCAAACGGAGCCTGTGGAGTACCAGAGCGCCCTCCACAGTAATCAGCCCTTACCGCATCATGAGGGGCTCTGATGTGGCGGACTTTTCTTTCCCCTCAACTCGTGGGATTCTTATGGAAAACAAAATCAAAAATACAACAAGTGTAGATACGGTGGAAACCCCGTTCGCTAGAGGAGGCATCCAGCGTTCTCCACCAAGGGTGGAGAAGGATGCAACTAGGAGCGCTAGTGTGGGTGGCAAAGGCAGCGGTATGCCTACCACGCCGGATACAGCGATGAACGGCCCAGCGCTTATCAGGGCGATGGAGCAAAATAGAGACGCTGTACCTAAAGTGGTAGCAGCGTCACAGCAGCTCGATGTAATAATCGAGTTTACGTCAGGTTGCGGCAATTTCTCCAAGGACCTGAAGCAGAGCTTGCTCATGCTTCGGAGAACCTTGAATGCAGCGACCAAAACGCACAACGACCTCGTGGCGCGTGCTGGAGAGGCTAAGAAGGTGACCGTGAAGGCGTCGAAGGCAGTACAAACGGACGCTTGCCCGTTGACGGAGTGTCGTAACGCGGCCCAGGAGGCTACGGAAAGCGCTACCAGCAGCGGTAAGGCATCCGCCAAACGCCCGAGACAGTCCCCGGGGGATAGCACCCCTGGCGGACCGAAAAAACGCCTGATCGGTAAAAGCCCTCAGGCTAGCGGGTTGGCAGAGCTAACCGATGAACCAGCGGGAAGCTCCAAGACAGGTGGCCCGTGGACCGAGGTTAGGGCCAAGAGAAAAGGCGGAGGAGGCTCCAGTAAAAAAACTGTTCCACCTAAACCGGCGAGAAAGCGAGCGAAGAAGGGCGACGCTCTTATCCTGAAAACTGACGGATCGAAATACTCGAAGGTTCTGAAGGCCATGAGAGGAGACGCCCTACTCAAGGATCTGGGCGCGGACGTACGGAGCATCCGCCGCTCACGCACGGGGGATATGATCCTCGAGTTAAAGAAGGACGCCACAAAGAAGAGTTCCGCATATAAGTCCATAGCGGAAGGAGTGCTCGGGGACGGAGTGCAGGTACGTGCTCTCACACCAGAAGTGACTCTACAGCTTAAGAACCTGGACGAGATCACTGAAGTGCGTGAGGTCGTACAAGCTCTCAAAGAGCAAAGTGGAGTGGTGGTGGCAACCGAGGCGGTTCGCCTACGCAAGGGTCCGGCCGGGACCCAGGTAGCCACCATACGACTTCCGCTGACTGACGGAAACAAAGCCCTGAAAGCTGCTAGGCTAAAAGTGGGGTGGTCGGTATGCCCACTGAGCGTGTCCAAGCAGTCGGAAGCTTGCTTCCGGTGCTTCGAGCACGGACATAAAGCCTGAAACTGCAAGGGGCCAGATAGGAGCCAGTTGTGCAGGAGATGTGGCAGTGCTGGTCATAAAGCAAAGGACTGCGCGGAGCCTCCCAAGTGCCTGATCTGTACCGGTAAACGGGACACAAAGCACGTAACGGGAGGTCCAAGGTGCCCGGCCGGTGTGCCGGCGACTAAGCCACGTTCATAGTGCAAGTGACACAACTCAACCTGAACTACTGCAGCACGGCTCAGCAGCTGATACACCAAGCAGTTTCTGAGTCAGCAATGGACATTGCCATAGTCTCGGATCCATATAGCGTCCCTGCCGGAAACGGCAACTGGGTCTCGGATAGGTCTGCGACGGCGGCTATATGGACGACAAGCAGGTTCCCGGTTCAGGAGGTTGTGTCAACTGCAGACGAGGGATTTGCGGTTGCCAAAGTGGGTGGAGTGTTCTACTGCAGTTGTTATGCTCCGCCGAGTTGGTCTATCGAGCAGTTTACGCGGATGGTAGACCGAGTATCAGTTGTGCTGACTGGTTTAAGGCCGGTGGTTGTGGCGGGCGACTTTAACGCTTGGGCGGTAGAGTGGGGAAGTCGTCGCATGAACCATAGGGGTCGGATTCTGCTTGAAGCTCTGGCAAAGCTTAACGTAGATCTGGCCAACGTCGGCAACACAAGTACCTTCAGTAGGAACGGTGCGGAGTCTATCATCGACGTGACATTCGGCAGTCCTGGTCTGATAGGAAACTGGAGGGTAGACAATGGCTACACTCACAGTGACCATCAGGCGGTCCGCTATGGTGTCGGGCAGATAACGAGGCGGCAGGCGGCGAGTAGGGCCAACACTCCAACCACCCGTGGATGGAAGACATCATACTTCGATCCCGAAGTATTTGTGGAAGCGTTCCGGAGAGAGTGCGGTGATCGCGGTATGCCCGATCCGAACGCTGATCATTTGGTAGAGGTACTGTCGCGATCGTGTGACGCTACCATGCCTAGGAAAAGTCGACCTAGGTATGGCAGGTCACCGGCTTACTGGTGAACAGATGAAATTGCGGAACTCCGCGGAGCTCGTTCGGATGAAGGCAGGGCTGAATGTCGAGTAGCACTTGTTGCTGCACGCGCAGCGCTTAAGAGCGGGATAAAAGCTAGTAAACGAGACTGCTTTGAAAGGTTATGTGCGAACCCGTGGGGTGATGCCTACAGAGTCGTAATGGCAAAGACCAAGGGTGTGATGGCGACCGCTGAGAATAGCCAGAGATGCTGGAGCGGATCATCGAGGGCCTCTTTCCGCGCCACGAGCCAAGGCCCTGGCCCCAGGCCGCTGAGTCGTCCCACGGCCGACGTTCCAGTATCTCAGACCATAGCGTAGGATGGTCGGCCTCCCAGCCGAACATCCAAAGTAACGTGGGCGACGGCGGTTTGGAGGTCGGGGAGGAAGGGACGGTTACGAACGAGGAACTCATTGATATCGCTAAATCCCTAAAGGTGAGCAAGGCACCGGGGCCAGACGGTATCCCGAATATGGCCATTAAAGCGGCTATTCTAGAGGCTCCCGAATTATTCGGGGCAGTAATGAATAGATGCCTGGAAGCTTGCCACTTCCCGGACAGATGGAAGCGACAGAACCTGGTCCTATTGCCGAAGCCGGGAAAATCTCCGGGTGTCCCCTCGTCATATAGGCCGATCTGTCTGCTCGATACTGCCGGCAAGGTGCTGGAGAGGGTTATCCTTAACAGACTCGTACAGTACACGGAGGGTATAAACGGTCTGTCAAGGAACCAATTCGGCTTCCGAAAAGGCAAATCTACGGTGGATGCCATCTTGTCTGTCACTAAGACAGCCGAGGTGGCAATCCAGCCCAAGAGGACAGGTATTCGTTATTGCGCAGTTGTCACGCTCGACGTGAGAAATGCGTTTAATAGCGCTAGCTGGGACTCCATAGCCAGCTCACTTCGGAACGTCCAAGTGCAGGTGCCGCTGTACAGAATTCTGGAAAATTATTTCCAGAATCGTGTGCTATGCTACAACACGGAGGAGGGTCAGAAATGCGTTCCAATCACCTCAGGGGTTCCGCAAGGTTTCATACTGGGCCCGGTGTTGTGGAACGTCATGTATGACGAGGTGTTGAAGCTAAAGTTCCCGGTAGGGGTGGTGATTGTCGGCTTTGCGGACGATATCACCTTGGAAGTCTACGGTGAATCTATCAGAGAGGTTGAGTTGACGGCTGCCCACTCTATAAGCATTGTTGAAGATTGGATGCGATCCAGGAAACTGGACCTAGCGCATCATAAAACGGAGGTTATCGTGGTGAACAACCGCAAGTCGGTGCAGCAAGCAAATATCAGCGTCGGGGACTGCACTATTTCGTCAACGCGGTCCTTAAAACTCCTTGGAGTCATGGTCGACGACAAGCTCAAGTTCGGGAGCCACGTCGACTATGCCTGCAAGAAGGCTTCCACAGCTATTTCGGCATTGTCTCGTATGATGTCTAATAGCTCTGCGGTATATGGCAGCAAGCGAAGGCTTTTGGCCAACGTGGACCAGTCCATACTCAGGTATGGCGGGCCGGTGTGGTCATCGGCGTTAGGTACCAAAAGCTATCTAGCCAAGCCGGAAAGCACCTATCGTCTCATGTGCTTAAGAGTGGCGAGTGCGTACCGCACAGTTTCACATGACGCAATCTGCGTCTTTGCGGGTATGATGCCTATTGGTATCATCATCGGCGAGGACGTAGAGTGCTTCAACTAACGTGGAACTAGAGGCATACGGAGTACCACAAGATCGGCCTCGATGATCACATGGCAGCGGGCATGGTCTGATTCCACAAAAGGCCGGTGGACACATAGACTTATCCCGGAATTATCCCGGAATTAACGCCTAGGTCGAGAATAGAGTTAACACGTTCCAGACAATCCGGTCCCATGCTGTATTGATGAAGAAAAACGGTGTTACGGCGACTGTATGATATTACTTTACACTTATTGCTGTTAATACGCATGCCGTTGTCACTGCACCAGACTAGCAGACGATTAATATCCTCCTGTAATGCGACACAATCGGCAGGGGCACCAATCACCCGAAAGATTTTTAAATCGTCGGCAAACGATAATTTCGATGATGACAGCAGCTCGACCAGGTCATTAATATAAATTATAAAGATGAGCGGGCCAAGCACACTGCCTTGAGGGACACCAGACGATATGTCAAATGTTCTGGAGCGCACGGAGTTTACTGTAACGAATGCTTTGCGATCGGATAAGTATGAGTATAGCCATTCGGTAAACCATGAGGGAAATCCAATGTAGTTCAGTTTTTCAATAATGAGATTGTGTGGTACAGTATCAAAAGCTTTCTCAAAATCAAAATAGATCGTACTTGCCGCTTAGCTTCTAGCTCACGGGATATCGCTGTGACGTAGCACATAAGATTTGATGTTGTCGAACGATGCTTCATAAATCCATGCTGGCTGTTAGAGATGATCGGTGCAACTGATCAGAATTTGAAAATCAAACTGATTCTCTCCTACCTTTGCTTCACTCAAGTAGCGACTTGTTTCATTTGTTGAACAAAATCTTTCAAGCAAGTTTCAATTGAAACTGGTAATTGTTCCAGCTGACGGCGCTTGAAAGTCAGGCACTTGTCAATGTTAGCTAGATAGACCACGCGTTACATTGAAGGATATATGTAAATCAATTTCAGTTCATTTGCAATCAAAGTTTCTAGCTTTTTACTAAATATTTGATAAAAAAGTACAATGAACTCTAAAAACTATCGTCACGATGTATTGAAACCTGCTTTACCGACGCAGATTGTAGCTTGTTTTGAAGCGGAGCGGTGCTACTTTAACTGACATCAATGCCTCAATTTTTCATTGATTTGTGACGATTTGCAATTGATGTTTGTTAGAGCCCTTGTTCGCAGTTCATAAATCGTACCCTTAAAAATATTTTAACTAATAAAATTGCATACAAGCAAATCAGCAATTCGATAAAAAAAATCTGTAAAAAAAACAGCAAAAATCTACTCGCCGGGTAGAGAAAGTTAACAAAACAAATGTGGAATCTTTTTATAATTTCGTTTAAAAGATAACTATGATCATTTTATCTGGAAAAATCTCGAAATTTAAATTTCTGTTTCTCGTGAAAATACGCGACTGTTATTTTATATGTATTTGTAATCATATTTTAACTCTTAAAAGGTTAAGGTTCATTTTCATTTTGGGTTTATGTGACATCCAAAGGGGGGGGGGGGGGAGGTTGGGTTTTGCGACACAATCGGAATCACTCGTCAGCAAGTAAACAAGCAATGCGGTTAGTGACATGCCTTGTTGGGGTGCATGGAAAGCTTCGAGGTAGCAAAGATATATATTTTTGGATAGAACTTAGTGTAAACTCAATTATCTGAACAATTTTAGACGAAATTAAAGCAAAATTGTAATTGTGTGGTACATATATATTGTACCGGGATGTTGAATCTAAAACTACTGTCGATAATTGTAAGCGATAGGCACCATACAATTGTCCTTGCGCTATCGAAACATCAGTATTCAATCTAGATTTGAACCCTTTTGAACATTTTTTTAGATTATTTCATTTCTATAATGAAGAATCATTCGATTTCATATTAAAATGACTTAAACTGAGCTCTTGTAAAAAAAATGCAATTCACAGAGGGATAGGAGTGTAAAATTTTTCAACTAGGAACAAACACACCCAATTTGAACGAAATCGGAGCACTTTTACAGTTGCTCCATTTCCTATCAATACATTCTTAGATTTCAGTAAAAGTTGTAGGGTAAAATAAGGTAAAACATTCCCTTACACGACATTTTCATGAAAAACTTGATTGTTGTTCGATCTTCTGACTTTTTCAATCTCCCTAACAGGCATGCCTTCTTGAAAATCTCTGGTAAAAGTATCGAATTGGCATTTTGCCTGTAGTTCAAAAACCTTGAGTAAAATGGGGCAAAACAGACTTCTAGATTATGTTGTAATAAAATAAAATTATTCATATACCTTTTTCCTAACATTCCTCTTCTTTTCTTGCCATAGAATCTCAAACTAGAGAGACTAGTTTGTTTTTTTTTTTTTTCAAAACTATCATAAAATAGGGGTGAATGGGTCAAAACAGGCTACTTCTCATCATTTCCGCGCGTTGAGACCATCACCAATCGATTTCTCGTGATTTTTACATAAGAAAAGTTACTTTTTACCTCTTAAAAACCGCGGCAACAAAAAGTTCCGTTTTTTCGGTCGATTTTGCCCACTGTGCAACGTTTGCTATTCTCAAATGTTAGATATAGAACAGTGTTTGGTCAAAATCAACCGCTGGAGAAGTGTTCTAGTATGTAAAATTATTAAGATGTGTTTAACTTTCATGTTAGTAGACATCGTTTTAAAAGTAGAGTAAGACAATTGGTTTAGATATATATTTCAGTCTGTACAGTATTAACTGAAGACGCAGTAAATAAAATAAAATAAAGAATAAAATAAATTACAGACCAGTATCCTAGCTTTGGCTGGAGATATACTAAAATTGGAATGAAATGCACGTTAAAAACAGGGTAACAGGAATGCGATTCTATTCCAATTATACCATCTCACCTCATCCTTCATCCTTAAATGGAAAAGTTCATACCCCATAGAGATTTCCAGGGAACGATGATAACACTACGGCCTTGCACTTGAAGCGTAGCGATACTTGAAAAGCACTCTGGTTCAACGTTAAACGAATAAGAACTCAAATGAATTAATTGAACAATAAAAGTTCAGTTCTTATAGCGATCATAAATTAAAATAAATGAAAAAAAATAAAGGCTAATCGTGAACTACTTTTGGCCCTGCTAGAATCAGTTGAAGTCTCTTAGAAATACGAAATATTTTTGTCAAGACAGTTGCATAAAGAAAAACTGATTGTACTGGTTGGGACTTTGGCACCGTAATACCCCGGGCATACACGACAACTTAAATAAATTCCAATTTTAAAAAAGCTGTTATTCTCTGCTAAACTAACACAAGGGAATAAGCTTTCGCACAGTCCGTTTTCATTTGCTTACGGTACACTTGCCGAGCTTCGTTT
The DNA here is from genome assembly GCF_943734655.1 of Sabethes cyaneus. Taxonomy (NCBI): domain Eukaryota; kingdom Metazoa; phylum Arthropoda; class Insecta; order Diptera; family Culicidae; genus Sabethes; species Sabethes cyaneus. The sequence goes on along the minus strand of NC_071355.1, from coordinate 158,559,869 downwards.
TAGATTGTATCGAGCAGACGTTTCCATTTTTCACGTTTTCTTTTTTTCGCGAAACATTGCCAATTTTCTAGGCATTCCGATGTTTGCCAGCTATCTTCCGTCTGTCTGTCTGATCCAACAACCACTTTGATTCTTTCTCTACTGCTGCGATGGTGCCAAAAGGACATGGCACGTACCCGCACAAGGTGTTGCCATGTTGCGTGACGACGACGCAGAGCTATCTTGCGACATCGAGCGAAGGCTGCAGTTTGTTTGCAATTTGGCCAGTCTTCCGGGAATTATTAAGTTTGTGCAAAAAGTGACAAGAAATAGTTAAATAGTTTCTATAAATGTAGCACTTTTGTGTACCTGTACCATTTTCAAATCTACTTCACTGTTTCAAACAATTTTTTTAATAATAATAATTCACATATTCACACTATATAATTGTCTAACTGAAAGAATATCTGAGCACCTTTTCCGCTAATAGAATAAACCATCAACACTTTTAAAGTAACTTATATAAGATATATCACTAAGAGTCATCCATGTGTAGTCCAACTTATAGACATAATCTCGTACTTCCCTGATTTAATGTGGTCGTTATCCAAAAAAAAATAAATAAAAACGACTCCTCAGACTCGTTCCTGTCAATACCCGCTACTAACACCAAGTGAAATATGGGTATTAAATCAGTCGGTCGTAATCCCATTATGGCAAAATTTGTGGTTTTCCTTCTCAGATCGTAGAATCGATGCTGCTCGCTAGAGCAAGACCGACCAGCAGCGTTTCAAAACTCTGCCATCGGTATTCGACCATGACGATATTGTCTCCGGAGCACTTACGGAAAAATAACCCACTTCCAGAGTGCAGTACGTCAGTTGCGGAAAAGGAAAAATGCAATCAAACCAATATATATAAAAAATCATCTCCGTTCCCAGCAGAAAGGTCCGAAAGATGAATGGAGCTTCGGCTACGAACAATAAATTTCATCCTTCACACAACACATGTCATAGATAATGTCCTTCCAATCGTCGAACCAACCACAGTTGCAACCGCCACAATTATTCAAAGGTCCGTCCGTGTGTACGTACCGGAGTGTCTGCAACTGATGGGAACTATGGATTACTGCCGGGTCCGAGCTACCATTTTGCATGATGCAACCGATGCAACGGATGTTGCGACGTTTCACTGGCAATATATTTCCTCGTAATTCGGTCAGTGAAGGAGGGGATGAATTCCGCTGTGGAAATGAAATGTTGTGAATGCTCCGTAGCTCAGTGCGAGTATATCTTCTAGAAAAATTGAACTATTTTTAATCAATATATTTTCGTTTTATTGCCGATAGTTTAATTTACGGGCAGTAAATTTAGTAAATTTTCCAGTCTGTAAAAATTGAATCATCCTTGTAATGTGGATCACAGCAGCGCTTTTATGACCCACTTTATGACGGTGGACGTCGGCTGACCTATTTTAAATATTTCTCCTAATTTTAGGTAGGTTACATGTTTGCGTTTGTTTTGGCTGTGAATGAACATGCATTGAGCCATGCCACGCATAACCGGTCAGCCGTCGTGCCGACCCTGCTCGAATCTAATGAAGCTTTGTATATATGCTGGCCAACGTCCAAAACTGCATTTTTATATTATCAATTTTGTTTTCAGCACAGTTACGGGTATTCAGTTTATAATACCATAACCTATGGCTTGGTATGCTCTTTTCACTTCGATTTTGCTCTATTGATTACTGCACCTCAGCCAAGAAGAATTCGAAAACCAAGGTGTGTATGGAGCCTTTGTCTAGTAAGTAATTATCTACAATATTGCTGAGGAAAGTAAAGTTTTACGCCGTTTAAGGGAATGTCGTCGTAGGCTGTCTTTTGGTTCATGAATTCCATTTTAAAAGGAGTTTTGGAAATTTAACAAAGGTCTAAATACGAACTATTAATAAGACCTTTGTTAAATTTCCAAAGTTTCGTTTAAAATGACATTTGTGGACCAAAAGATGGCCCAACCACGACGACATTTCCCTACGTTTTTCGTATTTATGCCGCACTAGGGTCGCAACGCCGTGGAAAAAAGCGAGGTAGCAGCCTTATCTACACCTATAAATAAGGATTTCTGTCTGTCTGTCCGTCTGTTTGTCTGTCTGTCTGTCTGTCTGTCTGTCTGTCTGTCCGTATGTTCCTTATAGAATCGAAAACTACTGAACCAATCGGCATGAAAATATGCATGTAGAGGTTTTTTGGGGCCAGGAAAGGTTTTAGTGATGGTTAGAAACCCCTCCCCCCATTAAGAGGGGGGCTCCCATACAAATGAAACACAAATTTCTCCATAACTCGACAACTAATCAAGCACATAGAACAAAATTTGGCATGCGGGTGTTTTCGGTGACAAGAATTTATTCTATGGTAAATTGAGACCCCTCGCCTCTTTATAAGGGGAATTATAACTCCTCTCCTCTTTAAAAGGGGGGCTTCCATACAAATTTCCTCACAACTCGAGAACTAATCACGCAAATGGAACCAAATTTGGCATGTGCAGGTTTTCGAGGGCAAGAATATTTTCTATAGTAAATTAGGACCTGTCCCCACTTTAAGAGGGGGGGCTCCTGTACCAAAGAAACACAGTTTTCCTCATAACTCGAGAAGTAATTAGGCAAATGGAACCAAATTTGGCATGTGGGTGTTTTTGGAGACAAAAATTTTTTCTATGATGAACTGGGACCCCTCCTCACTTTAGGCGGGGGGGCTCCTATACAAATGAAATACAAATTTCCTCATAACTCGAGAACTAATCAAGCAAATGGGACCAAATTTGGCATGTGGGTGTTTTTGGAGACAAAAGTTTTTTCTATGATGAATTGGGACCCCTCCCCACTTTAGGAAGGGGGGCTCCTATACAAACGAAATACAAATTTCCTTATAACTCGAGAACTAATCAAACAAATGGAACAAAATTTGGCACGTGGGTGTTTTTGAAGACAAAAATTTTTTCTATGATGAATTGGGACCCCTCCCCACTTTAGGAAGGGGGGCTCCTATACAAATGAAATGCAAATTTCCTCATAACTCGAGAATTAATTAAGCAAATGGAACCAAATTTGGCATGTGAAAGTTTTCTAGGGCAAGAATATATTCTATGGTGAATTAGAACCCCTCCCCACTTTAAGAGGGGGGGGCTCCTATTCCAACGAAATACAAATTTCCTCATAACTCGAGAACCAATCAAGCAAATGGAACCAAATTTGGCACGTGGGTGTTTTTGGAGACAAATATTTTTTCTATGATGAACTGGGACCCCTCCTCACTTTAGGAGGGGGGCTCCTATACAAATGAAATACAAATTTCCTCATAACTCGAGAACTAATCAAGCAAATGGAACCAAATTTGGCATGTGAAAGTTTTCGAGGGCAAGAATATTTTCTATGGTGAATTAGGACCACTCCCAACTTTAAGAGGGGGGGCTCCTATACAAACGAAATACAAATTTCCTCATAACTCGAGAACTAATCAAGCAAATGGAACCAAATTTGGCACGTGGGTGTTTTTGGAGACAAAATTTTTTTCTATGATGAATTGGGACCCCTACCCACTTTAGGAGGGGGGCTCCTATACAAATGAAATTCAAATTTCCTCATAACTCGAGAACTAATCAAGCAAATAGAACCAAATTTGGCATATGGAGGTTTTTGGAGGCAAAAATATTTTCTATGGTGTATTAGGACCCCTCCCAACTTTAAGAGGGAGTGCTTCTACACAAATGAAATACAAATTTCCTCATAATTCGAGAACTAATCAAACAAATGGAACAATATTTGGCATGTGGGTGTTTTTGGAGGCAACCATTTTTTCTATGATGAATTAGGACCCCTTACCTTTTTAAGAGGGGGGCTCTCATACAAACGAAATACAAATTTCCTCATAACTCTAGAACTAATCAAGCAAATGGAACCAAATTTATCATGTGGGTGTTTTTGTAGGCAAGAATATTTTCTATGGTATATTTTCTCTGGATTTCCCCGCTTTAAGAGGGGGGGGCTCCTATACAATTGAAAAACAAATTTCCTCATAACTCGAGAACTAATCAAGCAAATGGAACCAAATTTGACATGTAAGTGGTTTTGGACGCAAGATTTTTTTCTATGGTGAATTGAGGCCCCTCTCTTCTTTAGAAAGCGAGTTATGGCCCATCTCCCCTTTAAGAGGGTGGGTTTCCATACAAATGAAATGCAAATTTCCTCTTATCTCGAGAACTAATCAATCAAATGGAACCAAATTTGGCATGTGGGAGTTTTAGATGGCAGAAATTTTTTCTATGGTGAATTACGACCCCTTCCCCTTTTAAGAGGGGAGCTCCCATACAAATGAAATTCAAATTTCCTTATAACTTGAGAACTAATCAAGCAAATGAAACCAAATTTGGCATGTGGGAGATTTTGGAGTCTTGAATTTATTTTACGATAGTTAGAGACCTCTCACCCCTGTGGTAGGGGGATATGGACTCTCATACAAATAAAACAGAAATTTTTGCGAAACTCAAAAACTAATCGAACTCGAGAAATTCGAGACTCTTCCATAAAACATTAGTCAATACAAGACCACAAAAACTATCTATAGTAACACTAGGTCATTCAGGACGAGACGGTCGTAAGTGTTGCCGGCGACCCGCCGTCGGAAGCGCCGCCCACTGGGGGGCTTGCAAAACTCGAGATTGTGACAAAGATCATCCGAGATTCATGATTTATGTACAACACAGGTTAATTTGTGGCAATACGAAGTTTGTCGGGTCAGTTAGTAGCGCTATAAATACAAAAGGCATACCAAAACCTACTTCAGCAATATTGTAGATAATAGCTAATTCAACAAATGCCCCATACATCACTTTTTCAATTTCTGCTTGGCTGAGGTGCAGTAATCAAAAGAGCAAAAAAAGAGCTTGCCAAACCTGAATAACCTATGATCTACTAGTTCGATTAAAATGTGTTTTTCCACAAAACTATTGGAAATTGCAACAGAAATTAACAAGCTATATACTTTTATCAAAACTTATTTGAAAATCAATTTAAAATCTAAAGCTGACTGAAAGTCTCTGTAATAAAGAATCTGATACAATCTAATCTTACTTATTTACTTTACTTACATAATTACTCACTTACTTACTTACTTCCTCACTTACTTACTTACTTACTTACTTACTTACTCACTTACTTACTTACTTACTTACTTACTTACTTACTTACTTACTTACTTACTTACTTACTTACTTACTTACTTACTTACTTACTTACTTACTTACTTACTTACTTACTTACTTACTTACTTACTTACTTACTTACTTACTTACTTACTTACTTACTTACTTACTTACTTACTTACTTACTTACTTACTTACTTACTTACTTACTTACTTACTTACTTACTTACTTACTTACTTACTTACTTACTTACTTACTTACTTACTTACTTACTTACTTACTTACTTACTTACTTACTTACTTACTTACTTACTTACTTACTTACTTACTTACTTACTTACTTACTTACTTACTTACTTACTTACTTACTTACTTACTTACTTACTTACTTACTTACTTACTTACTTACTTACTTACTTACTTACTTACTTACTTACTTACTTACTTACTTACTTATTTACTTACTTTAACCATTTTCTGAATACTGGGTTTGCCGTAGACACGCGCGAGCACGTGGTTCATTCTTCGCCACCATACACCGTTTTCTTGCACTCCGCCAAAGATGGTTCTTAGCACCCGTCGTTCAAAAACTCCGAGTGTTCGTAGGTCCTCTTCTAGCAGTGTCCACGTGTCGTGCCCGTAAAGGTCAACCGGTCTAGTTAGCGTTTTGTACAGTGTGCACTTTGTACGGGCGCTCAGATTGTTCGACCGCAAGTGTTTGTAGAGTTAGTAGGCCCGACTTCCGCTGATAATACGCCTTTTAATCTTACGGCTGGAATTGTTGTCCTCTGTTGCCAGTGAGCCAAGGTATACGAACTCGTCGATTACCTTGTGCTCATCCCCGTCGATTACAACGGTACTGGCCAAGCGGGCCCTGTCGCACTCGGTCCCGCCCGCCAGCATGTACTTCGTTTTAGACGTATTTATCTTCAATCCAATCTTCTCTGCGTCCCGTTTTAGTCCGTGTGTACTGATCTTCCACCGCCTCAAATGTTCTGCCAACAGCATCCACGTCGTTAACAAAGCAGATAAATTGACTGGATTTTTTGAAAACCGTGCCCCACATTTCGATCGCAGCTCGTCTTATCATACCTTCAAGCACAATGTTGAATAGCAGGCAGGAAAGACCATCTCCTTGTCGAAGTCCCATGCGAGATTCGAATGGGTCCGACAATCCACCCAAGATTCTCACACAACACTGGATCCCATCGATTGTAGCCATAATATGACTAGTAAACTTACCCGGAAAGCCGTTTTCGTCCAAAATTTTCCATAGCTCGTGTCGGTTTACGCTATCATATACGGCTTTGAAATCGATGAATAGGTGATGCGTGGGGACTCGGAATTCGCGGCACTTCTGGAGGATCTGCCACAGGGTGAAGATTTGGTCCGTTGTAGACCGGCCTGGTAACTTCCCACAAAACTATTGGCTATTGGCGATAGTCGATGGAATATGACTTGGAACAGCACTTTGTAGGCGGCATTCAGAATTGTGATCGCTCGGTAGTGTTGTGGTAACCGTGTTGTGGTAACCGAAATAGGACTAATTTCAGTTGTAATTCGGTTGCATCAACTAAATGGACCTATAGCGTGCTACTTGGAAATCCAGCTAATCGCCTTTCTTGTAGATAGGGCAGATTACCCCGTCTTTTCACTCCTCCGGTAGTCGTTCCGTATCCCAAATCTTGACAATCAGTTGATGCAAATAGCCGGCCAACTTGTCCGGGCCCATTTTAATAAGTTCCGCTCCAAGGCCATCCTTTCCCAGCTGCTTTGTTGTTCTCCAGCCGCTGGATAGCCTCTTTAACTTCTCTTATCGCTGGGGGTGGTACATCTTCGTTGCTTACTACATCAATGTAGTCACTTCCTCCGCTATCAAGGTCTTCCGCCTGCACGCCATTCAGGTGTTCATCGTAGTGCTGTTTCCACCTTTCGATCACAGCACGGTCGTCAGTCAAAACACCTCCATCTTTATCTCTGCACATTCCGGCCCGCGGCACAAAGCCTTTGCGAGATTCGTTGAGGCTCTGATAGAACCTGCGTGTGTCGTGAAAGCGGTACAGCTGTTCGAGTTCTTCGCACTCCTTCTCCTCTTGGTGGCGCTTCTTCTCCATGAAGAGTTGGGTTTGCTGTCTCCGCTTCTGTTTGTATCGCTCCACATTCTGACGGGTGGCTCTACGCAACATTTGTACCCGCGCTGCGTTCTTCTCAGCCAATATCTACTGGCATTCCTCGTCAAACCATTCGTTACGTCGTATCGGTGCAACACAGCCTTCCAACAGTCCTTAAGAGGGGCTTCATCCAGCTCCACCTCTTTCGGCAGCGCGATTTCGAGAGATAACGCGTAGTTTTCGGCGACATCCGGTTGCTTCAGTCGCACTAATTATACCGTGGCGGGCGCGGGTATCGTAAGTTGTTCACAACAGGTAGTTTTTTACGTATCCTTACCATCACTAGGTAGTGATCCGAGTCGACGTTAGCACCCGAATAGGTTCTGACGTCGATAATGTCTTAAAAGTGCCGACCATCTATCAGAACGTGGTTGATTTGTGATTCTGTCTGGTTGGGTGATCTTCAGGTGTACCGATGGTAGAGGTTATGCACGAAGAAGGTACTATATATGGCCATGTTCTTGGAGGCGGCGAAGTCGACAAGTCTTAGGCCGAAGGTTGTTTTCGTTCGTTTGCGGGTGAGCGCTGAACTGTCCAATCACCGGTTTGAATTCCTCCTCCTGACCAACCTGAGCATTACAGTCCCCGATGATAATTTTGACATCATGTCTTGGGCAGCGGTCGTATTCACGCTCCAACTGCGCGTAAAATTCGTCTTTATCATCATCGGTACTTCCGAGATGAGGGCTGTGCACGTTAATTATGCTAATATTAATCTGCACATTTGAGGGTTGATCGGCCACCACCCGATTACCCGCTACTGCATCTCGCCCGTCACTATAAAAGCTGTGCCCGGCTCGTGTGTATTACCGTACCGTAGATGGTATGACCATTTCTATACGTACGTACCATCGTTCCTTTCCAGTATACCTTCTGCAGTGCTACGATGTCGAACTTTCGGCTCTCCCTTCTTTAGAAAACACGTGGGTACTTCCGAGGAAATTTAGAGACCGACAGTTTCATGTTCCTAATTTCCAATCGTTAATCCGTTTTCGTCGCCTGGGTCTTTGCCGATTGTTCCAATTAGAATTATTATTACTTACGGAATCCATTGCTTTGATTTTTTAGAGATTCAGGCTTGCAAAGCCCGCAATCAACCCCACAGTATCGCCGGAGGACCAACGTAGCTCGCAGGACTTCTTCTCCCCTGTCAGCATACGACCTTGGTTTCCACCAGGGTTGGTTAGCCGATCTCCACCGAGGTTGCTCGTATCCCGGCTGGTACCACGAGGAGGTAGTGGTAGGAGTTGCTGGTTAAGAGGCTGTGGACCACTGTGGGGTCTATTTTATGCCCAGTGCGCAAAGCACCGATGGTACGCATTATCCAGCCGTTTACGAGCCACAATCTAATCTTATATGTTCGTAAAAAAAATTATCGACTGTACTGGTCAAGTTATATTTGTATTCGTACGGGAACAGTAAAGGCATTTTAGTGAAGAACGAAAAGAATGATTTGGGTTCAACTCCCACCTGTCCAGTTAATTATTTTTCACAGTTTGCCTATCTCTCGCTAGAACATAAAAATTTTCATGAAAAAATATTTATTTTACGACGCTAGGTTCAAGACTTATGAACGCCCTCTTCCTATTTTTTCTCGATTTGTATTCAACAGGTAACAGATAACATATAATACACAATTGTATTCCGCTCATCAAGTATCAACTTTCACCAATAAATTATGCTTTGCTAGAAGCGGTTTATTTAATCAAGCACAGAACTTAGTACGCCAAGTGCTAAAACCTAATCTCAACCCACAGCCACCCCGTTGCTGATTACTGATTGCTGCTTGTGTTTGCTTTCTACTTTCCAGAATCATGCTAACCAAACTATGGCGAAGCTGCTTCCCAAGTTCGACCAACTCCCCGCATCACGTCGAGCGGCATCACTTCTACCTGTGTCAGGTGAGTAATGAATGGCTTTTCAGGAACGTTTAATGAATTCCTGCTGTTTGAATTCAAGCTTCGGGCTTAAAACAATTTACCTACCATGCTTCACAGTTCATTCTTCCGATTCATAGTTTACGAGTAGTGCTAATATATGAACAGAACTGCAACACTTTCTGTGATAACTTACTGACACAACAACATCAATAATATGTAGCTACCGGAGTAAAATTGCAACGTTTTATCATTACTGGCTGGCAGGTCACATTCGAGTTTTATAGGATTTTTTTTACGTAGCAGCACTATTGCGCAGCAAACTGTAAATTTTTCGAAATAGTTTCCGGTTTTACGATCCCCACGTTTCGCAGAGGGTATTTGGAAAACCCCGAATGGTGTTCATGTCATGAGCCATAACCTTTGATTAAGTATCAAACGGCGCTGCTACATATCTATATATGAACGTAAACAGAGACGAGAAAATACCGATGATTCATTGACATATATGGAGAGAAATTAATACTGGTAGACCAGGCACCCTGAAGTATTAAATCTTTTGAATTAGTATGCAGAATACACATTAATAACTCCTCTGAGTTCTAAAATTTTATCGAAATGGGCACATTCGTCGCGCGAGCTGATACGGAGTGTAAAAGGAAATGCTGTGTCTTCCACAAAAAAAATTACAAATTAAAATTGGAAAGTGTTTTGATTTTGTTCAAATTTTGTATACTGATTCCTTGCCACAAAATTTTATACCGGGATCGTACAATATTCTGCACAGTTAAGACATTTGTATGATTCTTCCGCTTTTCTAAGTATTCTAGATTTAAATTAACAACGTGGATAGCAGCAACGTGTAGTGCGACGGTCTATAATATCTGGTAAAAAATATGGGAATTATAATTCAACCAACAATTGAGTATATTTTTCGTTTTGTAAACTTATCCACGGTGCCCAATTCTGCGCACTTTCTTGCCCATGTTCCTAATTCTGTGCATGTTTGCTCCTAATTCTGCGCACCCAAAAAATTAAAATAAATACTCCTGCCATGCTGTTTATGTCTTTATACGCTGAAAGCACACCAAAAAATCCGACATTAGCCATTACCATAATTAAATCCATGATCCGACCTTCTTGTGCTGTCCGGGTAGCAAAGGAATATTGTTATCATTTTGATTGCTTCAGTTTAAATATTTTATTCTCGATAACGTGAAGGGCGAATTGATTCGGGTTTTCTGCATACTGAACATTGCACTTTAGACTAATACCAAAAATTTTGCATTCATGTAGAAACCACTGCCCCACTGTCTGACAGCCCCTTGAGGTTGGACATTTAAAAAAATAGAAGACATGGTTTCATGAATTGGCGCTCGTGGGTTCGGACCCCGAGACACAGCACAGGATTCCAATCAATGGAAGTTGAAGATTCTACTTGAATTTTCATGCCTCCATACCTCAGCCATTTGGGTGAGGTTGCGTATTCTTTCGCGCTTTCTTCGTAGGATACATTACTGCGCAGAATTTGGAACATGAATAAAAAATCTGTGCCTAAATCTGCGCATTATTGCATCGCATTTTTCTAAGGAAAGCAATGCATGCAATCACTCTTTTTGTCTAAAACATGACTAAAACTAATTATTCTTTCTAATTATGTTGGGTAATTTGATCATTGCAAAGAATTTCGATCATAAATCATAATTTTCTAGCAGGACAATCTTAGCGTTGCACAGTGGTTTAAAAAGCGAAAAACGCGAACCTGACGTTTTTAAGAGAAAAAACCCGATTTAATCCACCTAGTGGTGAAAGGAACCTTTGTTATACGGTCTTACTTGCTATTTGAGATAGAAACCGACACGTCTTCGGAGTATAATCCCTCTATTGGTTAACGTTGCGTAGTGCGTTGGTTTACATAAAATTTTTGAAAATTGAATACGTTTACAAAATTTGAACAAAATATTACCACTTATAAATTTTGATAGATCCCTTTTTCATGAAATTGCTGAATAAGGATAAGTAAGTTGTTAATAATTTGATTAAGTGCAAGTAAAAGTAGGTTGTAAGAGCAAATATTATTCTTTAATATATACATTGCGTAGTAAAGGTCTAGTTTATAGATTTTTGAACTATGCATAATTTCCTGTAATGCCTATTTGATTCACACCAATAAAGTTTTCTAAAATAAATTTCATCAATTTTTATTAACCTTCGGTTACTCACGCTGTTGTATTTTGTATAACACGTGTAGGTTTTTGAACGCCATATTGTTATAAAGTTACAAATCGTTGTGTAACTAACGTATATTCTTCAATAAACTTGTAATGAGCAAAATGTCATAATTATTCAATGCATTAATACTTTAAATTGTTGGGAAAATTGATCAGCATAAACTGACATCACAGAAATGAAGCAATCAGCATATGAGGTGTACCGGAATTGGCCTGGAATTTTCTCTCGTTTCTTCATATGGAAAAATGGTGTCTGTATGCATCAAAACAATCAGCAATAATGTAAAATGTTTAAAATGTATCCGTCTGTAGTCGTAGTCGAGTAATTCGGGGTCAAAATTAGGGTATTTTTTATAATCAAGGCTCTACAGTTCCTAAACAAGCAAACATAGAGGTATACTATATTCAGCAAAGTTGTGTATTTTTACTATTTGTGCAACTTTGTAATACCTACATGAAAAAGTCATACAACAATTACGAAAAGAGCTAAAATAAAAAACTGATTTCACTAATTCATATACAATAAATAATATTTTTCTAGCTTCGCTGAAGAGATAGGGGGTTACTGTCTTCAGCAAAATTTCTTGTAATAATATACTCTAAAACTTTGCAGAATACATCAATGTGTTATATTGAAACTGAAGAAAAATAATTTTTTTATTCCACTTTTAGGGGGATTAATCAAAATTTAAATTGCACCAGACGATAGAACTTTCAATTTCAAGAAATTCTTCCAAAGGTTCCATAAACCTAAAATCAAGTTTTCCCAGTCAAAACTCTAGTGCGCATGTCTTTTTGGCATTGGGCCATTGTGCGCGCGAATAACCGTATTACAAAAGTTGGCGCGAGTGTTGGAGGGTTAATATCTTTTGATCGGCAAAACCAATTCTACTGAAATTTTGCAGATATATTTGCAGCATTAAAATCTCTAATCTGATGTCAAAATAATTCAAACTAGATAAATCATCTTAGATGAAATGGTTATAAATTATTATAAATTTTAATGTGTTGTATTCAATTGCTCGTAACTTTCAAATTGAACGTCCAATCAAAAAACAAATCAATAGTGATCTATTAGGCTATGTTACCTTTCAAATGAGACTAATAGCGCCTAAGTCGGTTTAGCCATCTCTAAGAAACAGGCGATAATTATTACCTTGTCAAAACAGGTTTTTTAGGATAACTTTTAAACTACTTGTTTGTTTTCAATAAAGTTTACTCGAAAAATTTATCGTTAACAAGAGCTTTCATTCGATACCAAGATCGTTGAAATCGGTTACTTGGTTCCGGAGAAAATCGTGTCACGTAATTTTCACGTTGTTACTTATAACTTTTAAACGAAATGTCGGACTTCGAACTAATTCAATAGTGATATACTAGGCAATAATACCTTTCAAACAAAAGTAGAAGCGAACAAATCGGTTCAGCCATCTCCGAGAAACAGGCGATAGAAAAGTTGCGCCCCGCACATACATACACACATACACACACACACACACAGACATTGCTCAGTTCGTCGAACCCTGTCGATTGGTATATGTGACTCGGCCCTCCGGGCCTCGGATCAATTTCATGTTTTTCGACCAATTCCTAAACCTTTGTTATAGTATAACAAAGGTAAAACGTAAATAAAATGCTATACTATCTATAGCAAAGTTGTTGTATGTCATCAAAAGCAACTTTTGGTATGAATGAATTTTTGATTAATCCACCTAAAAAGGAGATAAAAATTTTATTTTTTCAGCGATTCGATAAAACAATATAGTTTCTTCGGCAAACTTGTAGAAAATAAAATTTGAAAAATCTTTGTCGAAGACACTTTGGCTCTATCTCTTCAAATAAACGATCTACAACATTTTCTGCATGAACAACATCCAAAAACTAAAAAATCCATTTAACTTTTTTGAAGGGATTTTGAAGGCCCACTATGTTCTAGAGACTTGTGTATATTTTCAAAACACATCGTTTTGTCATAATATCATAACAATATCTTGATGCTTCTGTTAGTTTAATTACTTTTTTAGCGAAAAATATTAATTTTTCGTGCCACAATTTCTCCGAAAGTGGCCAATGCCCAATTTTGTATTTCATTACTTTTATGAACGAACGAGAAACATGATTGTCCACAATGTAAGAAATGTGTCATCTATCTAAACGATAACTGACTGTCCAAGATAATGCCGAGATCCTTCGCTTGGTCGACACGTTGGGTTTCAATACCAACGATATTGTAGTTGAAAATCACTGCTTGACGGATTCAGGCGACAGAAATAATGGAGCATTTTTCAGGATTCACGAGCATGCAGTTCAAGTTACACCTATCCATAAAGGTATCAAGCTCTCGTTGAAGACGGATTGCATCGAACTTGGAGCGAATCCTCAAGTAAATCTTCAGATCATCGGCGTACGATAAACGAGGGCCTTCGAGAACGTGGTTTACATCATTGAAGTATAGCAGGAAGATTACCGGTCCCAAATGACTGCCTTGTGGGATTCCAGACGAGGCCGAAAACGCATTAGATTGAAAACCTTCAACCATCACAATCAGTTTACGAACTACGAGATAGGAATTAAACCAACGCAGCACACTGTAGCCTGCAGAAGTACGACCAACTCAGTCCGCGATCCGTTCCCCAGAATCTCTAGGCAAGTGACTTAAGCGCCACCTCGTTAGAGGGCCACTTGCCAAGTGAAGGCTTGCCCGGCCAGAAACTCCGCCTCAGGGCGGGTCAGTTCAACAACTAAGGGGACAAAAAGGCGGACGCATGCAACCAAAGGTGCTCACTCTACGCGTTTTCAAGAAGCCTAACCACAGAAACTCGCTATCCGAAATCCTCAATCCACACACCGACTCGTACCTTTTTCCTCACTGGCCCAACTCTGAACAACCAGATTACTGGCCAATGTAGGAAATCGGAGTGCGGGGACTGTATTACCAAGCAGTCCACTTGGAGTACCAAACACAACTCTAAAATTTACGCGATTCGTGAGACACCTTCGGAATACCTCAATTACACCAAATGACACTCCATAAAGACTTTAATTTAGGGAAACGCAAACTGGATTGAACATTTTATTCTAAATTTTTACAAACATTTAACTACACCTAGGTTTTGAGCCATTCTACTCTTTTCTATTGCGTGGGTGGAATCTGCCCTAAAGCTTCTTTCGGGTTTGGGAATTGGCTAAGGTTTCGTTTATATCACCTGCGCAGGGTTTAGAACTTTACTTACGGCGGCCGTTCACAATTTACTCCATCCAACGACGTTACCAAGCAGCAAAATGTTGCGCGATGGACATCAAGCGCATAAACTCTGGTTTGGCAGCTGCAAATTGGCGTATCACAAAATGGCGTCCTAAACGCTCAGCAGCATAAGCCGACCAGGCTGATCAGCGGGCTTTCCCCGGCGGCGTGATCCGAAATCCGGCGGCTGGAAGCGGTGCTATAACCAGCCGTTCGTGAAGTGTGCGGTAGGAGGGTGGATGTGCTTTGCTGGCGGTGTGGTCCGAAGCTTTCGCCGAGCGCTTGAATGAAATTTCAAATGGAACACAAAAAGCCGTCGAACGGCTGTTCGACGGTATTAGCCAAATTCCCTAAAAGCAAACTATTCACTTTACCTTTTGTTTCCACCACACTGGCTAGCAAAGACTCCACGCAAGAACTTCTCCTAACTGCGCTATCTATTCCCTATTAATGAAATAACACTTAGTAAATTTAACTAATCCTAAGTGTCTCACTCTAAGACACAAACCTTTTCTAACACGAAACAGCACAAGACACACACTCCGATTTCGTTCACTGATCAGTTTAAAATGAACGAAGCGAAATTGGGAAACTCCTCAGAACAAACGAGATTTGGTTGGAAAACGAATATTCTATAGCGAATTTCTGCGATCATACAAATCCGATCAAACATCTCTTTTTATCTTTAGTTGCATGCATCTAACTATTTCATCCCTAGAGTTTATTGAACTCTTCTAGAAGAAGAATCTGCCGGCGACCTTCGTGCTTAGAGATTCCATCTAGCGAATCGCGAATGAGAGGCTCTAAGAAAGAGTAAAATTGGAAAACTCGGCTAACTTGTATGCAAGGAACCAATACATACGCGTAACCAACTAACCATAATTTCTAGTATACCATGCTTTATTTGCTAACTTAACGAAGATACAGCAAAGGGCCAATCTAATCAACCTGATTGCTACAACACTTCTGCTGATACCGAGTCTTTCCAATTTGGCAATTGCAATAGCATGATTGATTTTGTCGAACGCCGCAGATGAATCAGTATAGATGACGTCCGTTTGAGCACTATCCGCTAAGCTTTCCGCAATATATGATGTGAGACACATGAGATTTGTAGTGGTTGATCTGCTGGCGATGAATCCATGTTGATCATCATTTTGGTATTGTTTGCAGTGTGACAGCAGCGGAGTCATGATTACAAGCTCGAATAACTTCGAAATGGCACATAATGATGAGATTCCTCGGTAGTTATTGATGTATTTCCGATCCCTTTTCTTATGAACAGGAAACATATGGGCAGTTTTCCATACGGACGGAAAACCCCCACTTGAGACGGACAGGCTAAACACCAGCTGAAGGGAGATAAGTAGGTCAGCGATGTGCTTTTTTAAAAACCCATACGGTATACCATCTGGACCGGCTTTAGTCGAAGATTTTAACGTTGAGGCGGCTCTAGAGATCATTGTTTCGTCGATGTTAAGAGCGTATTCGCAGTCATTAGCGCAACATTGTTGGCAGCCTGAGTAACTTGGTCGTCTGGGATCACTTCATCGCAAAACGTTCGCCCGAATTTATCAGCAAATAGATGACTGATATATTGAGGATCCGAAGCAACCTCTCCATTCAGGGTCATGGTTGAGGGAAGGCCCGATTCTTTACGCTGATCGCTAACATACTTCCAGAAAGTTTTCGGTTTCAACTTCAGATTACGCCGTCTTCAGAATACGAAGCTCGTGGGTCAACCAAGGTTTACTGTTTGGCGAATGTACTATATTAGGTACATGACAATCGATTGCGTGCCCAATTATGTGCGAAAGAGTCAATGCTGCGTTCTCGGTATCGTTTCCGTCGAGAACACCAATATAATCGATAATTGCAAAGAATTCGGCCATGCTTTGGTAATCAGCTTCCGAAAGTCGTACGAAACAGGCGGGATGATTTTCATTTGATCAGAATGATGGTCGTGGTGGGCTAGGATGAGTGGAGGGTGGTGTCTTACTAGCTTAACCAAAGGCGACGGAGCGAGCGAAATCACTGGGGCAACATCCTGTACGCTGACGAAGCAGAGATCCAGACTGCGATTGTTCTCGTTGGTCATGTGGTTGATTTGTCGCAACCGTAAAGCTGTAAAGCTCCGAGGTGTACAGTGGAGTGATCGGGATCCGGATGGAGAAAACCATTGCTGGATGGTTGCCACAGAAGTCCTGGAAGGTTGAAATCCCCGATAACAATTAGCTCGTCGATTACGGTAGCCAAATCGATTACTGATATAACCGACCGGGAGTAAACATCGATTAGAGCATCATCGCGTACTCGATCAGGCGGAATGTAAATTCCACACACAAAAAGTTTGCTGTTTGTGAGTTCGATACACACCCACACCTGCTCCATTCATCATTTTCAATCACTTTTGAGTTCAGTTTCTTGTTCATCGCAACAAGCACACCGCCGCCCGTTGACTTTCGACTGTTTCCGGGCCCACGATCACAACGGAATGCTTCAAATTCGGGACCGAACACCTGACAACAGAAAGTTCGCGGATCAACCCAGGTTTCAGTTAACACGATAATATCGTAGCATTCATCGGATGCAGCCAACTGTGTACTCAACTGTGAGTCGGCAGCTTCCAGCACAAGTTTGGTGTTCCGGAGAACATAAGGAAGCAGAAACTTTCAAAGTTTGCCAAGAAATACATGATTTGGCAAGCGATATGCTCATGTGGCAAACGGGGTGAGCCGTTCGTAACAACCGGGACTGTAATCGGGCAGATCTACAGTTACGTTAGGAGTTCATTTATATTAATAAAAAAATAAACTTTTATTCACCATCACTTAATCTAATACAGAGTTTACACGTTTTCACTACCTTGAGGTCTAACAAGAACTGACTACTGCTACCGCTAAAGTCTACTTCTGAACCTAAGCTGCTGGCACATTCTGCGTTGTCAGGATTTTCGTGTCCGAACATGCTCCAGGTGTATCCAGGTTGCATCGAAGGCTGCATTCTGCTGTGTCAGGAATCCGGGCGTGCGAAAGTTCTGGGCGAACTCCAGCACGCTGATGTCAATCGATATTGGTGCCGGATGTCTGATGTTGAGGTCGGCAATATTTGTGTTAAGCGTGGCGTGCCGGATGTCTGATGTTGAAGTCGGCAATATTCGCTGCTAAGCGTGTGTTGGCGTCTTTGTCGGCTGTTCCATGTTGAAACAGGGAAGAGCCCACGTGTTGTTGATGTTGGTGCCGCTAATGTCCATAACTTCCCCCACGTTAAATTGAACCGTCCCGGTTCAACTTACTGCGTTGAATTGGGTTGTTGAATTCGTATGAATTTCCTGATGAAACAAATTTCTTTGATGAGGTACGCGAAGAGGATGGTCGCGAATAAGGCGATTATGATAATGCCTCCAATATTCACTAGGACGTTTTTTCGGTTAGTGATTTCTAGGTGATCTATCCTGTGGCGGTTGTTGGTTTGCAAGTCCTGTAGCATCTCAATAGGCTCCATTATCACCTCTGTTTCGTTAACGGTCACAAAGTGTAGTGGGAGAATGGCGGGTTTGTTATCAAATCGAAATGTCTTGCTGTTGAAATGGGTGTTTCCAATGTTAATCGAACAGTTGTTAAATGTTATGAAAAACGTTCCAGTAAGATTCTTTGGTCCATAATCACAAGTATTGTTAAGATGTATGGGGGTGAACGCATTCTTTACCAGGATGCCTTTGTTCTCGATAACTTTAATTTCAGGAGAACTTGTGTCGCTGACGAACACACATCTACTTGGTTTACCTCGTAGAAGTTTGTGGTAACAGTCATTGCGTGTTACGTTGATCAGGTTTTCAATATTGCACAAGGAAGTGCTCTCGATTTGGTTGCATTTTTCATTTGTTAGAAATGATTCTTCCTTGCTAGTAATAGCGAATTTGCTATTAATTTTAATTAACTTTCGATTAACTGGTATTGGTTCGATGCGTAGTAATTGATAACTCCCTCTTCTCAGGCTTGGTATTTTGACTATGAAAATGATAGAGGAGTCATTATGGATTGCTGTCATTTCCAAATATTCATACGTTTGGTCGTAGCTTACGACTTCGATTTCCTGTGATTTCAAAAGGGGGGTTGCCAGTTCTAGTTCTGAAGGGTATAACAAAGCTGTTGAAATTACGTTAAGTCGGGAAAGTTGGACAGCTTCAAATATGGTGTCTAACTGGTGATGAATGGTATCCAGGTTGAAAATGATGTTGTGCATGTGCAGCATGTGTTGCCAATCGACTGACCTATCTAAATTCATGCCTGCTTGTCTAATAAACCTACTGATCTCTACTGATTGTCTGTAAGCTTCTTTTGTTAAATTGTTAATTCTTTTTTCAAAAATATCATTAATTTTTATCTGTTCATTATTTTCTGTAATCAACATATTATTGGAAATTTTCAACAAGTTAATTTGGTTATTTAGATTTACGAGATCTTCGTTGTCGAGGTTACCAGTAATTGATTTAACAACAGTTCCCAGAATATTAATACTTCTTTGCTGTCTGCGTTTTGGTGTCAAATTTTGTAAAGTAATGCTAGCTTGATTATGCTTTTGTTTAAGAATTTTGGTTATTTCCCCTAGTTGTGAATTTTGTTCTAAATCTGCAATGATAGTTTCGTATTGTCTCAAGATAGAATGAAATGGATGAAGTTTGAATTCATGAATTAATTTATGGTAACCTTGTTTTATAAAAACTCTTCCTGATTTAATGGCAAATATGCCGGGGTTATTACTTAGATCGGTTATCTCTAGATGAGATAATGGACTGGGTGTTGATATGATGATAAGGGATAAGGTAACAAGGATTGCGTTTATCATATGTGTCATGTTGTTGCTGAAATGGTAAAGAAAAAGAAACAGAAAAAATTAATATTGGTTACAGTTAAGTCTTCCTTTTGCGTTTCAGTTTAGTTTTATGAATTTTCCTTCCGTTTTCGTCGATGATGTTAGTACGCATGTTATCAACTACTGTTATTTCTCGGTATCTTTCTTGGTGTTTCAGATTATTTCTTTTCCTCTCAAAGACTTTGTCATTTGGTAGAAATTCTTCAGGTTCTTCTCTGGGCCTGTTGATTTTGTCTAGGTCTTTTATCTTCATTCTTTCGTGCCTTGTAGAAAAGTTCCTGTAGAATTCTTCTTTTTGCTTGATTCTTTCATCAAGGTTTGTGGGGACAGAGTCTTCGTTACGGAATCCGAAAAATAATTCTTTTGGGGTCAGCATGGTTTTTGAGTGTATAGAGTCGTTGTAAATAGACACTGCTAGATTTATTTTTGCTTTGTCTGATAAGTCTTTGGTTGACTCTTTGTTCGTTAGAATGTTGTGCAATTCTCTCAATGTTCTATGGACGATTTCTACGGTTCCATTTGAGGAGGATTGCCCAACACATGTGAAATGATATTCTATGTCGTGTTCTTCGAGAAATTCTTTTATAGTTGTGGATGTAAAAGAAGCTTCTTGGTCCATGACGAGAAGGGAAGGTTTACCAACATTTGCCAAATAGTGTGTTATTGCTTTTAGTATATGTATAGTGTTACGGGTTCTTATGGGAATAGCCATGGTTAGTCGCGAAAATCTATCGCAAAGCGTTAGGAAGTTATTATTATTAATGATGAAGATATCCATATGAACAATTTGCAACGGCTTCGTGGGTGTTGCTGTTAATTCATATTTTTGTTTATATGGACGTCTTTCGTACTTAGCCTTTTGACAGGATTTACAGATGTTAATGAACTTCGTGATTTTACTTTTCATGCCTGGAAAGAAATATTTTCGAGAAATATGGGCTTTTGTTTCATTGATGCCCCTATGGTTAGCATTGTGTTGTCTTTGAATGACTAGGTCTTGTTCGAGTTCGTCTGTGACGTCTTCGAGCATTTTTTCGGTCCAAAAGATTTTAAATGTTTTTGCTCTAGAAAAATAATTTTTGTATATTGTTTGTAAATTCAGAAGTGTGCGTTTATCGCAGAGCAAGCCGTTAATACAATTTGGTGAAGCGTAGTCTTTCAAAATGTTAATGAGGATAGCTGGGCTAAACACTGGCTTCCTTATTGTTACTCTATGATAATTTCCAAAGGCACTGGTGGCTTCGATATTATCCGCGTCGGAAATTTCTAAGACTATTTGATTCCTAAATTCATTCAGTGGTCTCTCTGTAGAAGGAATAAAATCACCATCATCACTATCAGCTGAGTGCTGGGTCATAGTGGAAGTATTTGAATTTATTTCAGTTTGAACTCTGGATAGAGCATCTGCGTTTCCATTTAGTGTTCCTTTCTTATACTTGATTTCGAATTCAAGTTCTTCAAGGGCTAATTTCCAGTGGAGAAGTCTCCTGTTTAAATCATTTTTTTGCCTAAGCCAGATAAGGGGTTTGTGATCAGTCCGAATCTCGAAATGTGTGCCGTAAACATAGGGTCTGAAATGTTTAGTCGCCCACACTATTGCTAATAGTTCTTTTTCGGTGGCTGAGTAGTTGCATTCTGTGTCGTTTAATGTTCTAGAGGCGTACGCTATTGGGTGTTCTTTGCCATTTTCGAATTTTTGGGATAGAACTGCGCCGAGTGCGTAGTCGCTTGCATCTGTTTCAAGAATAAATTTTTTATTAAAGTCAGGGTACTTTAAAATAGGATCCGTGGTCAATAAATGTTTACACTCGGTAAAGCACCTAATAAATTCTTCATCGTGGACAATTTTTGTATCTTTTTTCAAACATTTCGTCAGTGGTTTTGTAAATTTTGCAAAATCTCGTATAAATTTTCTGTAATAGCCTAATAGTCCTAGGAAACCTTTAATTTGTGTGGTTGTTTTAGGGATTGGCCAGTTGAGAATTTTCTCTATTTTATCCGGGTTGGGTTTAATACCATCTTGTGTTATTATATGACCTAAAAATTCACATTGTTTTTGTAAAAATTCACATTTGTCAAATTGGATTTTTAGATTGGCTTGAGCAAGTCGTTGAAGTACTTTGTTTAGGTTATCAAGGTGTTGTTGCAAAGAATTCCCAAAAATGATGATATCGTCTAAATACACTAAGCAACGGGTGCCAATAAGGTTCCCTAGAATGTTATTCATAACGCGTTGGAATGTTGCCGGTGCGTCCATTGACCAAATGGCATGCGAATAAATTCAAAGAGTCCCTTATCAGTACTAAATGCTGTCTTAGCTCTGTCTTTAGGGTGTACCTGGATCTGGTGAAATCCGGATTTTAAATCTAATGTAGTAAAGTAGATACTACGGCCAAGTTTATCTAGAATTTCTTCAATGAGAGGAATGGGGAATTTATCGTCCACCGTCTTCTCATTTAGCTTACGGTAGTCTACGACTACGCGCCATTTCTGTTTCCCGCTGGCATCGGCCTTTTTTGGCACGATCCAGATGGGCGAGGTCCAGGGTGAAATCGAGTGCTGTATTATTCCATCAGCAAGCATTTCATTGATTTGTTTTTCGACCTCTTGCTTATGAACGTGGGGATACCGATATGTTTTTGTATGGATGGGTATGTCGTCAACCGTTTTTATTTGATGTTGTATGGATGAAGTGCACGATAATTTAAAATTTTCGTCGTGTATAATATTTGAATGTTTCGAAAGTACATTAAGTAAAGCATGTTTTTCTTCTATGTTCAGGTGCGAAATTCTAATGAGTTTCGCGACATCCTGACAGCTTAGCTTTTCGTGTTCTGAAGTTTGGTTTAAATTAATTTCGACTTTTGAGAGAATTCCGTGTACTTGTGCAGGTTTTGTCCATTTGAATGTGATTTGTTCGCCATAATTCATGCTTAGAGCTTTAATAAATCCATTTTGAGATTTGTAGAGTCCGGCAGGAACTTCTGCGTCTCCTATCCTGATTGGTCTTTTTAGTAGAACGTCACAACTTTTTTCTGTTACTGGTATTTCCAAAACTGTAGCAGTGTGAGCATTAAGTTTAATTTCCGGTGATCCAAGATTTCGTATGTTCAGCTTGACCGTTTGTTTTGGTAAAACGAGTCTGTGGTTTGCAATATCCAAAATTGCTTCAAGTTCTGAAAGAGTTTCATATCCCAAAATACCATCAAAAAATGAATGGAATCTGAGAAGGTAAAAATTAGCTTTTTCGCCAGTAGCAAACAATTTAATGGCTACCTTTTCACTGCTTTTGTGACTACCCAAGCTATTTGAAATTTTAATTGTTTTGCATGGAATCCGTACGTTTTTTGGAACCAAATGTGGAGATATGAAATTTTTATTTGCACCACTGTCTATAAGGATTTTTGCCTGTTTGCCAAAAATGTTAAATGTGATAAATGGTAGGCCGTTAGTAGCATTTATTTCATAATGTCCTTGTAAGAGCCTATCTGAAAATTTGACTCTTCTTCCGCTTCTGAAGCTTCACTATCTGTTTCAATTTCTTCGTCCTTCTCGGCAGTATGGTTAAAAAGCCTATTTCGTTGATTAGATCTAAGGGATGGGTCGATATCCATGGGCGTAATTCTGTTTCTGTCCGATGATGGTCCAGGTTTTGGATTGGAATAATTTTTCTCTTGATTGAATGGTTTGTAGTTCTTTTCTTGGTTAAATGGCTTGTAAACTTTGCTATGGTGAGGTTGCTCGTGTGCAGGTTGTGTTTGAGATTTCGTTTTTTCTGCGTTTTGGAAGCGACATAAGAATGCGTATGCCGTTTCTAAATCGCTTGGCTGAGCAGTTTGGGCATACCCAAAATATGGTTTACTCAGTCCATTGATAAAAGCTGCTAGAACTTCTTGTTCTAAGAAATGATTTATTGCAACCCAGTGTTGGTTGTAAGTATCGTTTCGTTTGGCTAGAGATTTCATGTTTATCATGATCTCTTTCGTACGTTTGTAGTACGTGTGCAAGGAATCTTGCATTTTTGTTGACCATAGTTGTGTCTGGTATGTAGCAATATTGTTACGATCACCATAAACACTTTCTAGGACTGTTGCCACCTCTTCGAACGTCGAAGGGTTTCCATTAACACAGATCGTATCACGGGCTTTGCCGTCGATCTTGTTTATTATAGCCTGTTCGTAAACAGCGAGTAATTCGGCTGTTACGAGTGGCCTGAATAAATTTAAAGTTCTTCTAGCTGATGTCAGCCATGAACTTAATTGTTTCTTATTCCCACCAAAAGAGGGAATCGTTCTAATAGGATCAGGAATCCTATAGAAATCAATTCGCCGGTCCTCCACAACGGGGGCCTGCTGCTGTCGTTGCAACTGTTGCTGTTGCTGATTTTGTTGTTGTCGGAGATTTTCATTTTCCAACTGGAGAGCGCCGATTCGCTGCTCCATATTTTGAATCGAGTCAAACAGGTGTTGGAAGTTTGGCTCCATTTTTCTAGTATATTTTAATGCGTTAACTCTAGGAACGGGGTTAAATCTTTTCATAAAAAGGGAGAGGAAATAAGTTACTCACGGTTCTTTACCCTTGAAGGATGAAAATCCACCAACTTAGTTGTTTCCGGTCCGAGCACCACAAATCGCCTGCGGGTTGAGGGATGGCCGTCGTCTTCTCGATGAACACTGTAGCCGGGTTCTCGTAGTCAATGGTTTGACACTAGCACTTTGTCCGAAACAGTTTTTGATTGTGCACTATTTTCTATGCCACGGGTTGGGCCTTTTCACTAATAGATTAATTTGGCTTGCTAGTCCGAGTTTTCACTAAGTCGTAGGGTAAGCCGTACGACTGCGCCAGTTACGTTAGGAGTTCATTTATATTAATAAAAAAATAAACTTTTATTCACCATCACTTAATCTAATACAGAGTTTACACGTTTTCACTACCTTGAGGTCTAACAAGAACTGACTACTGCTACCGCTAAAGTCTACTTCTGAACCTAAGCTGCTGGCACATTCTGCGTTGTCAGGATTTTCGTGTCCGAACATGCTCCAGGTGTATCCAGGTTGCATCGAAGGCTGCATTCTGCTGTGTCAGGAATCCGGGCGTGCGAAAGTTCTGGGCGAACTCCAGCACGCTGATGTCAATCGATATTGGTGCCGGATGTCTGATGTTGAGGTCGGCAATATTTGTGTTAAGCGTGGCGTGCCGGATGTCTGATGTTGAAGTCGGCAATATTCGCTGCTAAGCGTGTGTTGGCGTCTTTGTCGGCTGTTCCATGTTGAAACAGGGAAGAGCCCACGTGTTGTTGATGTTGGTGCCGCTAATGTCCATAACTCTACCTAAAGGAAGCGTCTGCTTGAAGCAACACGAAGGCCCTACGAACTTCTGGTCGAATCTAGCTTCGTGCCACTATTCAAAGGATGTCCTGGAGTGGTACGAAGCTAACGGGGTTACTTTCGTACCCAAGGACATGTACCCCCCCCCCCCTCCCCCCCAACGCACCGGAACTAAGGTCTATCGAAAAATACTGAACTACTATGAAGCAAGCACTACGGAAGCATCCCAAAGAAGTAAAATCGAAGGAATACATGAAGAAAAAGTTGGTTTCCGTACATAAGAAGCTGCATCCAAATGTTGTACAGAACCTTATGAGTGGAGTTAAGTGTAAGGTGCGAGCACACGGTTATGGTATTGAAGTTGAATGAAATAAATATGCCAAAAGCTTACTAATGAGTTATATTTTATTGTCTACAAGTTTGAAATGGATCGGTCAATATTAATTTTCTATAGCGTTTCTTCCGTGATGCAATTTGATGTGGGACACTCTTCAACACAAACTTAAAAACTTTTTTTGAATACCAAAGCACACTCAGATATTTAGCAAATGTTAACAATCAAATTTACATGAAAAACTTGTAATGACTAAATGTATTTTTATCACAATTTGTGAATCAGTTCGGCGCGTAATAGGCTGAAAATAGGTTTTCTGGCATTTTAAATGTTTAAAGTATTTCTCTTGAAAACAACGGCGATCGTAAAAAAACTGTTTTCAAGTGCTCGGTGCTCATGAATGTGCTGTTTGATAGTGATTTGTGCCATCATTCAATCGAACGAGAAAAATTATTTGTTATCTGTCTGTACGGTTGACTGCCGACTGTCGCTGCCGCTGAACGCAAACCGGCGCTGCCGTGTGTGCAACGGTGTTTGTGCATCACCAGTCGAATGCGGTAATAACATTTATTTTATTCCGCAAATTACTGCCTCTATAGCGCTATAAATGCAACCAAATCATTTAGTTTTTATGTTTATCGTCATGAAGTTGAAAAGTAAGGCTATATTCATTCAGTAGTAAAGTGCAGAGTCCACTCAGTAGGAAAAAATTAGTATAGTATTCAATTCAAACAGAGGAAGCTCTAACTCAAAAGTCTGCCGAATTAAAAATTTGTTAAATTTATTAAAACGTACCCAATTGAACTCTTAAATTAGTGACCGTCCGGTTTTATAATGGTCAAAAGGAAAATTTTCTTATGATTATTACGTACTAAATTATAGATAAAATCCAATTAGATTAGTTTGGATGAGTCTCAAACATATTAAATAAATCATGCGAAAATACTTGCCAGTGTCTGTTCCCCTGTCGGGAGAGTCCCTTGGTGTAGATGCTTTAATTTACGTGTCTCGGACACAAAAACAAAGATGGCAGCCTCATCACGAGACTCGGTAGGAAAACCTTAGTTGGGTGAAGAATGATCTAACAAGGGTATAGGAAATATGGAGCTTTGGAAAGATAATTTCTTTGATACATTAATCTAGCAAATATCATCAAAGTTTCGCAAAAATGTAGATAAACATAAGAATGACCTAAAACTTAGTCAAAACTAATTTAAAAAACTGTAAAACGTCGTTTTACGGGATTGTTACTTGGAATGCGAAATATAAGCGAAGAACTCTGTCTACTTTTTCTATTCTAACCAGAAACCATTCATCTGAAGCCAACGTCCGATTCGTTCACAGTAGAATAACGAGCTTTGAATAGACACCATTCGTAAATTATGCATATATTCGTTTGAGACCAAATCTCTGAAGCACTACACATACTCGTAACATTACAACCAGACACACATTGATCTGCTTCCATTTGCACCACTTTTGTCAAGGGGAATAAGCTCCAGAGATTCTAACTATGCATTCGCTAAGAAGAATAATAGGTACAGGAATCCCCCGAATGTGGCGATGAGCTGTGCGCCCACCGTTTTTTCCATCAACCAATAAAGCTAATTTTAGGAGTATCGTTAAAACCACAAATCAGTTATGTTGGATAATGTACAGCCAAGAAATCGTTTTGGACGTACAGCAGTACCCTTACCCTATTCGGGGGATGCCTGTAGTTTGGTACTAACCGACAAGTATGAATTTACGTGTCAACCTTTTCCCTATGCATGGAGAAATTGAAATGAAAATCTGTCATTATGTTTCGACAACTGAAATATCACAAACCACCAATATACAGAAAAGCATTCTCAAACCGGAAATTAATTGTATCTTGTACAGATACGAATCCAACTTCGCAGATAATTATGCTAGCTGACCTTCCATATAGCTAACAGGCAATTAAATCCGTTCTTTTTGGCAAAACTTTTCGCCAATCAAACGATGTGGGCAAGTTTTCCGATGGCACATGCCATTTTAATTCACTAAATGTTGTCAATAGAACGCTCACAGCTCACACATGGGGAACTATCATCGTGCAAAGCTATCCAATATCCATATTGGTGGTCTTCGAAGAGGAAGAATTTCCATGCGAGCAAACTAAAAACCTCCGGGCATCACATATCGATCCTCGCCTAGCCACGGTGTCGCTTGCCTTGTGCAGTCCCAATGGGACATCATGCGGGTTCCGGTTCGATGTAGCATAGGAAGAACGTCAACAAGAATCGAATGTCAAATGTATTCCT
Organism: Sabethes cyaneus; assembly: GCF_943734655.1. NCBI lineage: Eukaryota > Metazoa > Arthropoda > Insecta > Diptera > Culicidae > Sabethes > Sabethes cyaneus. The sequence goes on along the minus strand of NC_071355.1, from coordinate 158,532,350 downwards.
AAGTTTCGCTGAGCAGCGTGTTTTTTTATTCTTTTCTACCACCCTTTCATCGGATGCTGCTGCAGCAGCGATGTTATGTATGTAACAGTGGGATGCGAATAGATAAAGGGCATGTTTTCATATTTAGGCGACATTATGCTATAAAAATTTGCAATTCAAATCCTTCGAGTACGAGCAGAACTCGGTTGAAAAATCAATTTGGGGGTGTTTCAATTCAAAACTGTAATTATAAGACGATGTGGGATTACGTCTTTCTCTAAACGAATAGCTTATCCAATCATGTGTTAGTTGGTTTAAAAAATTAATTTTTTTTAATTCATAAAAAGAATAAAATGACGTGACGTTCATTGAATTCTTCTAGTAAAAGGCATTTACTTCCTTTATAAAATCCAGCATTGTCTTTGATTCCTAACTAATTTCCTATCGAACTGTTATCAAGTTTTATGCCCCAATTATGCACTTTGGTAAGAAAACAATATGTAAAATAGAAAATCCTATTATCATAAGTAATCTTAACAAAATCTGTGCCGAAACCAAACATGATAGAGCACTGATGTTGAAAATCTGCAAGCAAAATTTGCACTTGTAACGCCACAGAAGGGCCCTCCTTGAGCTGCTTCCGGATAACCTCTTCTCTTTCGCAATATTCCTATCGCCCTCTCAAATTAGCATATTGTTTTAGAATGATGGGATACTTACCAAGCACAGCAATTACCGCTGCTAACCTACTATTATCTGTCAAGTGGCACCCTCTCTATGGGATAGAGGCAATAAAAATAAACCGAACATCAAGCGCATCGGATCTAATTATAGCGACACAAAGTGTTCAACGAATTAAGCACAGTTTAGGGTAGTGGCAAGCAAGCGCTGAACAATAGTGTGGATATGCAGTTTGAGCGATTCAAAACTAAGCGACATTGACAAATCATGATTGCAGCAAAACGAAATTGTTAATGATTGATTGCGGGAGCTGGATTGTTTTGTTATTGCACATCATGAACGAGACCCATTATTTCAATAAATAAATTTTGATGAATTTTGATCACTCAAAATCTGCTCCGAATTTAGATAACCCACAAAAAAATCCAATAAATGAAATTAAATATTTTGAATGGCATAAAATGAAGCAATTTGATGGTAATGGAGGACTGTATAGAACGCACAAGTGAGGTAGAATAGCGCATACCAATTAATTGTTTTAAAAACGCAGAAACTGTTTTATAGAATTTTGAATACTCTTTTGATTTCGGTGTAAAAATCACTAATTCATGATTTTATAGCATTCATATGCAACAATCATAAACAATCATGGTTTTCTCATAAGGTTTTGGCACTAGTCAGTATGCAAATTTTAAAATAAATATGTCTCTACCACATCTTGCTCTTGCTCTTGATCTTGCACTTAAGGGGATATAATCGACAATATTTTTGAAAAAGTCACAATTCTTTTATTTCATTGCTTGCCGGTGGAGTTCTTGAAGAGAACGGATTTCACTGCACAGTCGTACGGCATCCTTGCGACGTGGCCGGCCTACCGTAGTTTAACAAAACTTTCGCCAGGTGTACGATGGGAATATCTCCAAGTAGTGCCTGCAACTCGTGGTTCATGCGCCTACGCCACTCTCCGCTATCCGTTTGTACTCCGCCAAAAATAGTTCACAACGCCTTTCGTTCAAAGACGGCAAGTGTATGTATGCCTTCCGTGAGCACAGTTACTGTCTCAAGCCCGAAGACGACTGCTGGTCTGGTTAGCGTTTTGTACATCGTCAGCTTTGAGCGACGCATGCTGCTTGATTGAGGCGTCTTGCGGAGAAAAAAAAGTTGGCTCGATATCCAGCTTGAAAGCGTCGTTGAAACTCCTTACTTGTATTATTGTCGGCGATGACCAGATATCCCAAATATACGAACTCATCAACCACTTCCAGTTCATCGCCGTCAATAGCCACTGTCCGTGGGAGGCAAACGTTGTTTTGTCTGGAGCCCCTTCCTACCACATATTTGGTTTTCGACGAATTGATTTGTAACCCAATCTTCCTAACCTCCGTTTTTAGTCAGGTGTAGATTTCCTCCACCGTCCCAGGGTTTCTAGTGATGATGTCGAAGTCATCTGAGAAGGCCAGGAGTTGTTGGTTACTCTTGCTGAAGATCGTTCCTCTCGTTTAGATGCTCGCTCGCTGAATCACACATTCAATAGCTGAATTCAATAGCAGAATAGTTGAATGCATCTCCTTGCCGCAACCCTCTGCCTAATTAGAAAAGACTTGAGAGTGTCCCCAAAAAGCGCACGTAGCATATACCTCGCTAAAGGGTATCTTTGATCAGTCGCGTCATTTTGTCCGGAAAACCGTTCTCGTGCATTACCTGTCATAGCTGTTTGCGTTCAACTGTATCGTATGTTGCCTTAAAATCCACGAAAATATGATATGTGGGCACGTTGTACTACCGACGTTTCTGGAGGATTTGTCGGAGAATAAAAATTTGATCCGTAATAGCACGGGCCCCCATAAAGCTCGCCTGATACTGCCCTACGAATTGTCTTGCTTTTGGAGAAAGACGACGTAACAAAATCTTAGAGAGCACCTTGTAGGCGGCGTTGACACGCCTTATGTAGATGGGACCAACCACACCTTCCATCCACTCCTCCGATAGTTTCTGTTCCTGCGGGGATTCCCGGCCCGGGAGCCGATCCTTTCAGGCGGCTCTGTTATTCTTCAATTGAACGATTTCTCGCCGGATCTCTTCGAGATACCCTACTAGCACTGTTGTTACAAATCGGTTGTGACAACCGATTTATAACCAATTTAAGTCATAAATAAGTTTCTGCAACCATAAGGGCGATAAGTGTGCTACTTGGGTAGGCACGCTGTTATCGTTTGGAGGTACTCCGAGGTTAACGATCGAAGAACTGATTCTACCTGTCGACCATCTCGCGCTCGTTTGTGATTAGATTCCCTCCCTCGTCCATATAAGGTATAGGTACCTGTCAGATTTAAGTGTGTAACCCTTACGAGCTTGGTTCACCTTCTCGTGAACCTTGCGCGTGTCTCTGTTCTCCTTCTGGCGCTTTTTCCGCCTCCGAATCGTGGTCAACGCCAAATTCTCCCTCGTGGTAATACTTAGATAGATTTTTCAAGCTGTTTTTCCCCTCCCCATCGCTTGCTGGTATTCCCCGTTCAACCAACCATTTCGAGCGCTCGAGGCTCACCTGTTTAGCACCGCGGTTGAGACCTTATTGACGGCCGTGCGTATCCTACTCCATTCGTCTTCGAGGGTCGAAGCATCTAGCTCCACAGGGGAAAGCAGAGCTTCATCCAGTAAGGCGCGTAGTTCTCGGCTCTCGCGCCTTACTCGCGGGTTATCTAATTGCCGAATGTTTAACTGAGGAGGGCGACTTTTTCGCGAGGTAAAAACCGTCCATTGTTTTAAACGCACATGTACTTTTAATGATCCGAGTCGATATCCGCACCCCGTACCGAGCATATGTTGGTGATGTTCGAAAAAAAAACCAGCCATCGATGAGAATATGATCGATTTGATTCAATGTTCGTTGATCAGGTGATCTCCAGGTGGCTTTGTGGATATCTTTGCGGAAATAGAAAATACCTCTAAACACCAGGCCTCGTAAAGTAGCTGTGACGTTGGTAAGATGGTCGTTGACCGTTTTAGTTCATTTAGGATGTAGTAGATCATTTTCGTCGTCGGGTCTACCTTCGTGTGGGCAATGTAAGTTTATGATGGTGTTGTTGGAGAGACGGCCTTTTATCCTCAGCATTCACATCCTCTCGTTGATTGCTTTCCAGTGTATTACGCAATCCTGCACCCTACCCATCATTACAAAGTTCGTTGGTTGCTCCACCGCTCTGGTAAAATTGGGCTTTGCGACAACGGATCCTTTACACTTTCTCGCCTTTGCTACAGATCTCCTGCAGTGCAGCCGCACACTGGCGCCGCCCACCCTCCAATAGGAATTCTCTCCGAGTGTTGTACATGGCCTCCGCGGACGGCTGTTCTTCCTCTGCTCCAAGTTCGGTACAGTATTTGGGAAAAGCACTACCTTCTCTGCCCATCTTCCAGAGGTCATATTCTTTTTCTTCTGCTTGCGACGGTACACTGACCTACGAGTGATCACTCTTTTGTAAGTCCTTAGCAATCCCGCTATGGGGTTAGTTCTGCCGAGTGACTACACAAATCTCGAAAACTCCGGTTTGACTGCGGGTGAAAATTCCCTGACTTTGTCACTGCCGAACACTCACCCTTTGCTACTGCGGTGAACACAAAAACTGTTTTGCTACGATTGTTCACTTTAAGAAAATCACTGGTAATCCGACCTCGATGACCCTTCCTCCTCTGCCATGTGGTTGCACAATTGTGGTCGTTTCCAACCAGGTACGGGCCGACACTTCAAATCTAGATATTGCGGTGTCCGCACTTTCCTGCAGTGACGGCCACGAAAGTCCGCTTGCCTGTGGAAGCAGCTAGAGCGAGATAAAACACGCGTGAGCCACCGAAGCCCTTTTTTTCTTTGACGAGCCACGCCGAATTTCTATCTAACCTTGCGATTTTTGGAAATGGATTTTTGGACTGTTCGAAAACAGTCACTAAGCAAGCCGGCAAGTCGTAGGCTTTCGCCTACGCGGGGTGCAGCCTTTTAACCGGACCGGACCGGACCGGAACCCGGACTTCAATTTTCGTTCCGATGTCGAACACTATTTTTAACCACTCCCGGAACGGTGCGCGTGTAAATTTGAAGGATTTCTCGCGTAACTTTTCAAAAGGATCTATGTAACAATGCGAGATTCTTTTTGAGTCTGTTCTCTCACTAGCTAATCGTTGGGAAAACTTTAGTTGAAATGCATTTATGTCCCCACAATAATCGGAAGAGAGCGACACCAAAGAGAGTCTCTCAATGTTACTTAGGTTACTTATCCTTTTGAAAAGTTATGCAAGATTTGTTCGTAACTCGTTTTCAGTCACTTTTTGCGCAATCGCAAGCACGTTCGATCGCTAACATGGTAATTGCGAAGAAATACCGCATTATTCAACTGACGGTACCGTTATTTTCTGCCCTTCTTTTCAACGCGTCCGAACACTATCGTTATCCAAGCCAGAGAGAGCAAACCACGTTTTAATATGACATTTTATCGCATCTTCGCCCGAATTTTTCTTTGCGCGATAGTGGCAGCACTGTATTTTTAACCTCTCTGACAATTTATGCACTGAACGCAATAGTTTGTTTCACTTTTGTAGAAAATTAATTTTCTTCGCTACAGTAGTCATTAGAAATTTTATTGACACAGTAGATCAACTCGTATAACTTATGAAAAGTGCATACCTATTCAAAATGAAAAAATGAAACACCCATTGTTCCAATAAAGTCTGACTAAAAGTAGACCTGGTCGCCCCTCGGGCGTCACCGGCACGTCTCTTTTGGCAGGAACTGGAACCATTTGACATAACTTTATTTACATAGAGAACAACCGGTGCAAGTTTCTTCAAAATATTCCACCTCGTTGCGCAGCAGGAACTCACACGTCGTAAAAAAATCTTGCACAAACATTTCGAAAATTCAAAGTGATTGGCCACAATGCTAAAAATGCCAAAATCAACAGTACCGTCATCCGGGGATACTGGCAACACTTTTGAACTTTAACTTGGTATAACTTTCGAAGTGTACCGTTTAAATCCAAGTGTAAGTAGTCAAAACTTGTGTAGTGGTCAGTACTTTTGATTTATCATTATGAGAAAAAATATCAACTAAATGAGCCTGTAGAATGAACCGAAAATAGGGATGTTGCAAGTTACCCAGTAAACGGGGTTACTTGCAACACTTTTCCGATTTTGCGTTTCTTATGATTTTAAATTTGATTTCAAACCGCGAATGAGCATTTTAAGATATTTTGAGTATATTTCTAGTAAAACAAGTGATACTGGAGGCATGTTTTGTTTCCGAATTTTGTCTATCGCTTTTTTAAAGATATTCGGAGAAAATTCAACATGTCGGCGAACTTCAAATTGCCGTTTCAAGGCACGTGGAATTTTTCACAATTTTAATTTATCTGGAGGTGGCAGTAGACAAAATAACATCGTACAGATGCAAACATACTGTTTACATACTGTCTATTACTCTAATTATCTATTTTACAAGTGCTGCAAGCCGTGCCATATTGGAAGTAACATCACGAATTTATCGTCACTTCCCCAAGTTCAAAATATAAATAAAGATCAAAGTTGCTGTTTGTTATCTTATATGATGTACTAATTGTGTACAGGAACCAAACGATAAAAAATAATTTCATGTCAATGCACTGACGCAACTTTGCGCATCTATTTTTTCTACTCTGAAAATGAAATTACTTTCCAGTCGTACAAAAACAAGCAAATCAATTATATAATGGATTAAACTTAACTAAACAATAGGTAAACGTCCCTTCTATAAAACCCCATTGACTACAAATGGTTATGTTAACCAACAAATGCGTTAGAGCTGTCAAAAGCGCGATGCGCAAAAGTGTTGCAAGTAACCCCGGTGTTGCAAGTATCCCCGGATGACGGTATGCAATGTTCTGAAGATTTATAAGGAGAACCTAGGCAGGGATGGGACAATCACTTTGACTCAATTCACATTCATTTGGCAGTACCGTCTCAGTCATACAGAATTTGAAAAAGTTATATATGGGAAGATTAAAGACTAAGTGAACGTTCATTTAGTCATTAACGAGTTACTAGCATTATAGCGCCGTAACTACAAAAGATACAACAAAACTTCGTTCAGCAAAATTGTAGATAATAACTAATTCTACAAATGTCCCATATGAAACTTTGTCAAATCTTGCTTGGCTGAGACGGTACTGTCAAATGAATGTGAATTGAGTCAAAGTGATCGTGCCTTCCCTGAACCTAGGTGTGGAAAGGCGGTAAAGAACTTTCAAGAAAACGGGAACCAGGAACCGAGAGCGGCAGAAGAAGATAATGAGGTGCGTTAAGTCCAATTTTGCCATTTCCATCCGGGACTTGGCTGGAAGGTACGATGCTAACTATTAAATCAAGCGGAATATCCCCGGTCGAGAAAGCTATAAATCTTACGATGCCAGTAAACATCCGAATCGGCACTTGTAGCAGAATTTGGTAGCCAAGAAGCATGCGCTTGTACAAACATGTTTCAATAGATGTATTTTGAGCAAATATCAAACAACGACTTCGACAGTCAACAGTGCTAAAGAAATGCGTTAAAAGTAGAAGAAAAATACTGATTCAGTCACAGGGTGCACGCCAATAATTTTTTAACGAGCCAGTGAGGAAAATGTTCTATTTAATTCTATTGCACCAAATGTTACATTTATATTTTACAGAGACATATATTTCGATCTCTGTTATCCGTTACCCAGTAAACAATTTGGTTTGTATATTTCGGTTGCAACTGAGAGATACGAAATCATATCCGCACGAAAAAGTTATATTTCACACCACATAAGAACATATAAGTACCAAAGTGGAGGCAATATACGTGCACAAATTTTGATAATTCTATCTTGCATTCTATACAACAATTTTTGGAACACGCAACTTAATAATCCTCAATATACGATTAAGATATAACTAAATGTTACAGTCATCTATACTGCTTTACAATTCACAGCAATAAGTTGTATATGACGACACGCACGACCGCAAAACAACTTATTGTACACTTCGCCTTGACATACTCTAATCATTATGCAATTCCAATGTAAAATTGACTTGCATACGACTTAATGTGCACTTTCTATTACGATCTTGTGTTATCTGGGTATCGTTCGCGAGTCTGATAAACAACATCATATTACATGTTTTATCCAAGTAATTTATTACAGCTACACTACTACAAATATAAAATTACGATGAGAATGAAACAGTTGTTTTAAAAATTTTGAAAACGACAAAGATTATAAATGAATGCGATGCTGGAGTAAATGAATCTACCGATATATCATGCTACAGCCGACGGTTTTAATGTAATGTTCCTACTGTACCTTGGTCAAAAACAGCGAACCACAAACATGCTGCCTTTGCCATTCCAGCTCACAGTCATGAATAAATCAACCACCTGTACATTGCATTGTCCTACATGTCCCCACGAACAAGACGTTCTGTGTCACTCTTTACAACTGGTCTACATCATGCACTGCCAGCCAACATCAGCAACACCGCACTCACCGGGGAACACAAATTTTATCTTACTTCTTGTTTTGGTCTCATTACAGTGGCAAAGTAACACCCAGGTCGGAATATGCTACCTAATGTATCGGCTCATCGTGGCCATACTCTTCCTGGCCGTACTAGCTTGTTCGCTGCTGGACATTGGCCGATCGGAACCGATGCTGGAGCACCACTACGCCAAATGGTGGATCTATCTGACGCATTGGGCACTGCTGGCCTGTGCGTTTCAGGCCTGGCTGGCGGCCCTCATCGTTACCAAGGGACTGATGATCGACCGGAACGAGTTCGGTAGGTTTCTTCCGCATTGCTTTCGGGACCCGTGTCCACGATTCGCATCTGTTTATATATATAATCTTTCCTCTGACTTTCCACGGAAACGACTCTTCGCAATAGCCTCGTTCGTCGATGCCATCTGCAGCACGCCAATTGCACGGTGTTCCTAATATCTCAATAGGAACCATGTTAATTAAATTTCAGCATGCTAGTTTTATGATTCCATAAACCAAACCAGAATTGATATTGAAGACTCTCAACATGTAAAACGGTTTTACTTTAGGAAAAATAGTTTTAGACAACATCGAAAACATCAATAAATTCGCGACATTAGGGCACCCTACCAGAACTCCATTACCGATAGCGTTTAACGGTGAGAAACGGCTAAGATGGGAACTCTTGTGAACGTTTCCGTCGGATGTCGTGCTATAAATTGTGGCCATGCGGTTCCACTCACAGCAATGGTATTGTTTTCTTATTTTCTTCTTCCTCCCTCTAGAATGGAACATTCACGTGGCCCGGGAAAGCCGACTGCATGCCATCTACTGGGTGGTGTACACTATCGCCACGGTCTACTCGTTTATCGTTACCATAGTCTACTGGACGTTCGTCTACGATCCTGGTAAGTACGTCGGCGCGTAATAAACAGACCTCTCATAATGTTAAAAGCAATCTGGGGACACGTTGCTTGAACTAGCCAACATAGCTAGCTACTCGCACCGAGAACGATTTGATTCCGGTTGAGCTTCTTGTTCCACCACTGATTTTGAGCCAATTAGTATTCTGGGTTTATTGGATTCAATTTGCAATCCGTTCGAATCTCATAATTCTACAGAAACCAAATTGTATCCCATTGTCATAAAGTTCGTGAGGAAATATCGTTTGATGCCTGCGCTAGTGCCGCTGTTCGCTGATTTGCTAGTACTCAGTCAGAACGCACGAGTTCAATTATCATGTTAAACATGAATGTAAGCTCAAAAGGAAGAATCAGCCGGGATAAATCTGTTATTCTCTTTTTTCCGTTCCAGGGGCCTATTTTGTTTCAACCAGCAACAAAACAAGGCAATAGCTTAATTAGGCTTATACAAATTTGAAAAAAAGTTTATGTCCTGGTCTCAAAATATTGTTGAAGGGGGGGGCAAGAAAAAAATAATAACATTAAACCTTCAATAACCAAACAAAAGAGAAGAAACCAGCGTTTATTTTTCCATATTATTAAAATTTTATTACAAATATTTTGTACAGTACTTAAATTTTAGTTCAACCCTTTCAAACTTCAAAATTTTTCGACCCAAGCACATAAAGTAAGCATCCTGGTAGAGATGAACCAGTTTGATAATAGTGGAGTGCCACAGGATCACCTTAGAGAGCCACAAACGTATAACTTGACCCTCATTTGAATTTTGTTTTGAACCTCCGTGTCACTCGGTTAGTTACCTTGCTTTTTTAATAATCGAAATCCGTGTCACTTACTAGTTCAGAACTAGGTAACCACGACATAGTATCGTAATCTAACCATAGTGTGAAAATGGCAGTTTAGGTCCCTGCCACTTTATTACTTGGAACACTTATGCTGTGCTATCGACATGTTTTAAGAAAACAAATCTCTGAAGCTATTCACGTTTCTTGGTCAACCTTTTAGTCATGAATATCAGACCTCTCCTTTGTATATTAAAGATGCACACCGTTTAGAAAATTTCAAGTTTCGAACAGTTCAGTGACATCCTGCATGCTGCATGCATCCAATGAATGGTAAAAACTGTATCGTTGAGTTTTACGTCCCCTACCTCCAAAATTAGGGTAGTTACTTGTACATTACGGAGTAAAACGACCAATTTTGATCCCCGAAAACCCGAAAAATTGTGTTTCTATTTTTATCTTATCTAGTACTTTGAGGGAAAAAATAATCCCACTGCAATTCAAAAATCGGAATATCTCCGTCATAAGCGGTACCAAATTTCACTAAAATATTGTTTAATTGATTATTGCCTCCATCTAATTCTTTTAAAACAAGGTAAATTAAAATGGAATCAAGCCAAAAGTCTGACTGCAAGCACCCCAATTTTCGACGTCCGGAACTTAAAGATTAAGCACAATAGTTGCCTGTGACTTGCAGCAGAATCAGAAAGCTTGGTTGGTGAAAGAAAGTTGATCGAGACTAACGAGATAACTATAACTTTGCACTTATTGGATAATTTAGAGATGTAAACTCATTGAACTGTGAAAAAATCCGCTTGTCACTAAAAATGCAACATACTAATATGACACTTTATTTTTTTGCCCCTTCACATTTCGAAAATTTTCAAAGGGGGGGGTGACATAAACTTTTTTTCAAATTTGTATAAGCCTTATATGTTTTTACAAAACTTGATAAAATTTCTTTTTCTATGCATTTATGTAGCCATGAAAGACGAAAGAGAGGAAACGCTAAGAGAATCTCTCATTGTCAGTTAGGTCTATTTGAAAATTTACCCGAGAAATGATTATTTGGCAGTATTATCCTTAAAAAAATATTTGGAGTACAATTCTAAGATTAAAAATTTATTTCATAATGAAGCTCAGTGTAATAAAGCAAATTCATCTTGTATTTGATTCAGATCTTCATCGAGTAATGCCTTCAATTCTTCATCTTCACACTTTCCTGGTGTCCAAAGGCGGATTCGATTTTCCAGTAGAAGCATTGTCATCATAAAGTCAAGCATTCAATTAAAGCAGAAAATTAAAACTTCTCGTCAATGCCGCTTAGTTACCATAAAATCCAACAGTAAACAACGAGGTTTATCCATAAAACAAAGAGCGACTAAACTAAAAATGTTATGACTGATTTTTAACCACTCTGAGCGACAACGTGACAGGAATATATGGTTCTAGGTGATTGTTGAAGGACTAAAAATACACGTTTTTGCGAAAGATTGCAAATCTCTAGGATCTTTCTTTACAAAGTTATCGCTCTTGGCTCGTGAAGTTAAGGAAAAATAAAGCTTAAATAAGCGATAACTTTGTAAGGACAGGTCCTAGAGATTCGCAACCTTCTGCCAAAACATGTGTTTTAAGTCGTTCAATAATCGTCTAGAACCATATACTCTTGTAAAATGGAACCAACATACGCTAAACAAGAAAAAACTTATTTTTAAAGAACTTCCAAAGAAAATGCTGTATAACTCTGCACTCGATAGGGATAGAAATGTCATTTTTTAGTAAAACTGTTTACCTTTATACTTTCTATAACTTTGCCGAAGAAACCATGTATCTACCTAAGAATACAAAATAAATGGACGTGTATCGAGCCTTTAGTGAACGCGAAACACATGAAACGTATGTTTGCCGTTCTCCCATTAGGGTGGTTAGGGACAAGCGGAACCCATACAAGTTTATAGTACTCAACTTAAGCTTTAATATGAAGCGCTGATTTCATAAATCAGCTTGCCCCATTTTACCCCAGGAGCTCGTGAAGCAATGGAAATTTAAAGCTTGCATATGCGCTAACTCATCAAGTAAAAGTCCCAGAGATATGCGGTCTTCTGTAAAAACGTATATTTTGAGGACTTTTGAGACTTCTAGATTAAGGCGGATATTCATACAACAGTGCTGAAGACCATAAATGCAAAAATGGAAACAAAAGACCCTTTTGTTTGTGTTTTGTTTGAAAAGTTCCACTTTTCGCCCTTTTGGACTACTGTGCACCGCCCAGCCAGCACCAACTCGTATATCTTCTTCTTCATCTCCTTCTCCATCTTCTTCTTCTTCAGCAGCAGCATAGAGCCATCCCGGGCTCGTGTTGTTTCAAGCACTCGTCTCCATTCAACTCGGTCTTGGGCCACCTGTCGCCAATTTCCTAGTCGTCTCAGAAGTCGCAAATCGCTTTCGACCTGGTCGAGCCATCGTGCACGTTGGGCCCCCTATTCCTGCCCAAGTAACAATTTTTATTACACTTTTATGATAGCATTTAAGACCAAAATTGGTCATGAAAACCGCCATAAGAGTACAATAAAACTCACATTGTTGCTTGGGTGGTACCGGTGGGATTGTTGAAGAGGACTATTTTCGTCGCACTGTCGTCCGGCATCCTTACGACGTGTCCGGCCCACCGTAGCCTGCTAACTTTCGCTAGATGCACGATGGGAGTCTCCCCACGCAGTACCTGTAGCTCGTGATTCATATGCCTCCGCCACTCTCCGCTTTCAGTTTGTACTCCGCCAAATATCGTCCGCAGCACTTTCCGCTCGAACACGGCGAGGGCGCGTGTGTCCTCCGTAAGCAGCATCACAGCTTCAAGTCCATAAAGAACTACTGGTCTGATAATGGATTAGTAAATAGTAAGCGTCGTGCGGCGGCGTATGCTCCCTGATCATAGCGTTCTACGAAGGGCAAAGTAGGCCCGATTTTCCGCTTGGATGCGCCGCTGAATCTCCTTACTAGTGTTGTTGTCCGCGGTCACCAGCGATCCCAAATACACGAACTCCTCTACCACTTCTAGTTCGTCGCCGTCAACGGTTACCGTTCGTGGGAGGCGCGCGTTTGTTTCCTTTGAGCCTCTTCCTTTCATGTATTTGGTCTTCGACGCATTTATTTTTAGCCCAATTCTCCTAGACTCCGCTTTCAGTCTGGCGTAGATTGCCTCCGCCGTCGCAAAGTTCCTGGCAATGATATCGAAGTCATCTGCAAAGCCTAGAAGTTGGCTACCCTTGGTAAAAATCGTGCCTCTCGTTTCGATGCCCGCTCGTCGGATCACCCCCTCAAGAGCGATGTTGAACAGCATGCAGGATAAACCGTCAACTTGTCTCAACCCTCGCCGCGTCTCGAAAGGACTCGAGAGTGTCCCAGAGATGCATACGAAACACATCACTCGATCTAATGTAGCTCTGATCAGTCGCGTCAGTTTGTCCAGAAAACCGTGCTTGTGCATTATCTGCCATAGCTTGCCTCGATCGAGTGTATCGTATGCTGCTTTGAAATCAATAAAGATGTGATGCGTGAGCACGTTGTACTTCCAACATTTCTGCAAGATCTGTCGGATAGTAAAAATTTGGTCCGTAGTTGCGCGAGCTCCCATGAAACCCGCCTGATAATTCCCTACGAAACCTTGTGCTATCGGTGACAGTCGGCGTAACAGGATCTGGGAGAATACCTTGTAGGCGGCGTTTACCAGCGTTATACCACGATAGTTGCAGCAGTCTAGCCGATCAGCCTTTTGTAGATGGGACAAACCACTCCTTCCATCCATTCCTCCGGTAGCTTTTCCTCCTCCCAAATCCTCGAAATAACCCAGTGTAGAGCCTTTGGTAGCATTTCTCCGTCATGTTTATAAAGCTCTGCCGGTAGGCTGTCCTTCCCAGCGGCTTTATTGGTCTTCAGCAGACCGATTTCTCGTTTGACTTCTTGGAGATCAGGTGCTAGGACATTACTATCTTCTATGGGCGCTCCTAGGTTAATTTCCGTTCTGCCTCCTTCTGCGACTTCGCCATTGAGGTGTTCATCGAAGAACTGCTTCCATCTGTCGACCACCTCGCGCTCGTTTGTAATTAGATTCCCTCCCTCGTCCCTACACATATCAGGTTTCGGTGTGTAGCCCTTTCGAGTTTGGTTCACCTGCTCATTAAACTTACGCGTGTCATTAGCTCGAAATAGTTGCTCTAATTCTTCACGATCTCTGTCCTCCTTCTGGTGCTTTTTCCTCCTCAGGATCGTGGTCAACTGGTTCCTAGCTCGTCGGTATTTGGCCAGGTTCTCTCTAGTGGCAATACTTAGATAATTTTTCCAAGCAGTTTTTCCCCTACACCGCTTGTTGGCATTCCCCATCAAACGAATCATTTTGTGTACTCCGAGTCTCAATACCTAGTGCCTCTCCGATGGCCGACTTCGAGGTTTGAAGCACCTAACTCCTCGGAAGAAGGCAGTGCCTCATTCAGTACTCGCGTGTAGTTCTCGGCAGCTTGTGGGTTATCTAGCTGCCTGATGTTTAGCCGAGGAGGGCGGTATTGATGTGTCCGGTATACGGTGGACAGCTTTGAGCGCACATGTACTGCTACTAGGTAATGGTCAGAATCAATATCCGCACCCCGACGGGAGCGTACGTTCGTGATGTCAGAGAAAAACCGGCTCTCTATGAGAACGTGGTCAATTTGGTTCATTGTACGTGGGTCAGGTGATCTCCAGGTGGCTTTGTCCTTGCGCGGGAAAAAGGTGCTTCGGATCACCAGGCCTCGGGGAGCTGCGAAGTTTATACATTGTTAGCCGTTATCGTTCGTGTGAGTGAGCAGGCTATGGGGTCCTACCACCGGTCTATACATCTCTTCCCTACCGACCTGGGTGTTCATATCCCCGATGACGATCTTGATGTCCCGTGACGAGCAGTTGTCGTACGTTGCATCCAGACTCGCGTAGAACGCTCTTTTCTCATCGTCGGGTCTACCTTCGTGCAGACAGTGCACGTTAATGATGCTATAATTGAAGAAACGGCCCTTTATCCTCAATACACACATTCTCTCGTTTCGTTGATCGCCTTCCAATCTTTCACGCGATCCTGCATTCCGCCCAACACCACAAAGCTCGTTCCCAGTTTGTTGGCACTGCCACCACTCTGGTAAAACTAGGCCTTTCCGCCACGGATCTTCCATACCACCTCTCCTTTGCGACAGATTTCCTGCAGAGCTACGATGGCGAGTTTGTGGGGTTCAAGCTGTTCAATCAGCACCCGCTCGCAACCTACGAAATTTAGCGATCTGCAGTACCAAGTACCGAGTCTCCATTCGTCGTCCTTGTTCCGTCGCCTAGGTCGATGCCGAATATTCCGAATATCCGAATATTTAATTTAGGTGTGTAGCCGTACTGGGGCAACACTACCGAGTCTCGCGATGGAGCTGCCATCTTATAGTGCCGAGACTCACTATGCCTCCTTCCCGGTTAGTATAAGACCTTAGTTTCCATCGGGGTTGGTAACCCGATCTCCGCTAAGGTTGCTCGTATTCCGGCTAGTACCACGAGGAGGTCGGGATCGGAGTTGCTGGATAAGAGCCTAACGACCACTATGGGGTCTATATTCCGCATTATCAGCCGTTTACCAACCGATTTTACCAACTCGTATATCAATATCAATTATCGTAAATATTTCTTAACAAATTCGGATTCGTAAGTAAAGCCTAATAAAGCGCGCAAAACTTGATATTCTATCGTTTATAATGCTAGTAGCTGACAAACATACGATTTTCAGCACAAAGTTGTATAGCTGCATGTAGCTGATCGCGCTTATACGGATCTTATCGTATTGAAATACCTATATAAATGTATCGCTCAAAATTATTCCACAGTGCGTATATCGCCTCCAAAATGGTACGGATAAGCGGCTTTTGCGCGTTGAATACGATTTTGATGGACGTCCACGTCACCGGCCCACCATAGTCTTCCAACTTTCACCAGGTGTACGATGGGAATCTCTCCAAGTAGCGCCTGCAACTTGTGGTTCATACGCCTACGCCACTTTCCGCTATCCATTTGTACTCCGCCAAAACTAGTCCGCAACACCTTTCATTCAAATACCGCAAACACGTACATCTTACGTGATCAAAGTTACTGTCTCAAGTCCGTAGAAGACTATCAACCTAATTAACGTTTTGTACATCGGCAGCTTTGTGCAGCAGCGTATGCTCGTTGATGGAAGCGTCTTGCGGAAGGAAAAGTAGGCTCAACTTCTAATTTAATTGCGTCGTCGAATCTCCTTACTCGCATTATTGTCGGCGGCGACCAGTGATCCCAAATATATAAGCTCATCAACCACTTTCAGTTCATCGCCGCCACTGGTCACTGTCCGTTGGAGCCAAACGCTGTTTTCTCTGCAGCTTCTTCGAACCATATATTTGGTTTTCGACGCATTGATTTGTACTTCAATTCTACTAGCCTTCGTTTTTAGTTTGGCGTAGATTGCCTCCGCAGTACCAAGGCTTCCAGTAATGATGTCGAGGTCGTCTGCGAAGACTAGGAGTTCGCTAATTTTACTGAAGATTGTTCCTCTCGTTTCGTTGCCCACTCGCCGGTTCACACCTCCAACAGCGAAGTTGAATAACATACAGTACAGTCCATCCCCTTGTAACAAACTTCTGCTCCAGTATCACTCGCTCCAGTTTAGCTTTGATCAGCCGCATTAATTTGTCCGGAAAACTGCTCTCGTGATTACCTGCCGTAGCTATTCGCGCTCAACTATATCGTATGCAGCTCTAAAATCTACGAAAATATGATGCGTGGGTATTTTGCACTCTCGACCTTTTTGGAGGATTTGTCGGATGTTTGATCCGTACTAGCACGGGTCCCCATAAAGCCCGCCTGATATTGATCTACGAATTCTCTTGCTATTAAGAATGACGACGACGTAACAACATCTGAGCGCGGACCTTGTAGACGGCCTTGCTGCCGTAATACCGCGGTAATTACAGCAAATGAACCGATTGCCCTTTTTATAGATGGGACAAACCACACCTTCCATCCACTCCTCCGGTAGTTTTTTCTTCTCCCAAATCCATGAAATTATCCAGTGAAGTGCTGTTACTCTTACTAGTGGTTCTTTGCGATTTCCGTAGAGTTCTGCCGGGAGGCGGTCCTTTCAGGCGGTTTTATTATTCTTTAGTTGATCGATTTCTCGCCGGATCTCTTCTAGTCTTCTTTTGTTAGGTAGCCATTGAGATGCCCATCGATGAACTACTTCCATCTGCCGACCATCTAACGCTCGTTCGTGACCAGGTTTCTCACCTCGTTCTTATCACATATCAAAATTTGGTGTGTATCCTTTACGAGATTGGTTCACGTTCTCATATAACTTGCGCATCTCATTATCCCGGAATAGTTGTTCTAACACTTTATAATCTCCAATATCCTCCTACTGGCGCTTTTCATCCTCAGGATCGTGATCAACTCATTCCTTGTCGATACTTGACCGAATTCTCCCTCGTGGTAATGCCTAGTTAGTGTTTCCATGAGCTTGGATGCGTCCACCTTAGTATCCGGACCAGGTACTAAATGATTGCCACCTGTTTTTGTTTGTGGCAAATGATTTTACTCGTGTGCATTACATTGTTTATACAAGAGAGATATAAACAAAATCCATGCAAAGCGACTCTCGAGGTCCCGAACAAAATGGTTCATGCGTGCGGAGTCGAATCTTTCTAGCTAGAGTAAATTAACCATTAGTGAACCCTTTAGCGATTGAATGGTTTTCTTCTACCAATTATTTTAAACTGATAATGTCTAAAGGTACTTATTTAACTTTCATGCACCTTAGATTTTTCTTCACAGGATGTTAGTATTGGTCAAAACAATTAATTTGCAAAAGGTCTTAAAATATTCCCTCTCAAGTTATCATATCCGTTGTTGACCCCCTCCGATTTCATCCAAATTTTATATAATTTCTTCAATTTCCTAAAGTTTTGTACGGATTGATCAATCTCCCTTGCAGTGACGCTTCTCTATTTTTCTTAGATTTTCACGGAATTTGACTGTTTTCTGAATTTTCTGGAGGTTTGTCTTAATTGGGCGACTTGCACGTTGTTGCACTACATACCAATCCTAATCTAGGAAATGAAATCATCAGTCACACAATCAAACTTGGTCAACAATGCTATATACCTACAACTTACGTGCTCTTGGTTTATCATTTCACTTCGCTATCACTGTAACCT
Organism: Sabethes cyaneus; assembly: GCF_943734655.1. Lineage (NCBI taxonomy): Eukaryota > Metazoa > Arthropoda > Insecta > Diptera > Culicidae > Sabethes > Sabethes cyaneus. The sequence continues at coordinate 158,514,216 of NC_071355.1, read as the reverse complement.
TGTTTGCTGATAGTCCGGTTCGATTCGAGGCGCTTGGCACGGTTGTATGTGATATTCCTAATTCGTTTCCGACTTCATTGATGGAAAAGTTTAGATGAAGTTAGACTACGTAGGGTTTGACAACTGAGAACTGAGACAACAAGAGAACTGCTGCTCTTGCTTTGACGTCATTTTGGCAACTGAATAGAAAATGGGAAAACAAAATAGAGGAACACATGCATAATGAGGGATGTTAAAGTTTCTACAACGCACAATTTAAAAAAACCCACGAAGTTTGATTCGACCAATTTTTATTCTTAATTTATATCATTTTTCTTGTTTACCTTTGACTATTTATAATATTTCGAAATTTAAAGAAATTGAATTTACTGTGTCGTGCGTTACGGCACTATAGAACGTATTAAATTACGTTTCAATTTCTTCTACTGCACCGAACACATTTCAATAATGGCAACGTCCGACAATGACATCTGCCAAGAAAGATACATCAGCAGAATGAGAGCCAATGTCACTATAAATAGCCAGTGTCATGTTCGACTGTCAATTGTTTCCAGCGTGCATCAAACACCTCGGGGCACTGCTCATAATGATACCCGCTTTCCATTTTCCATTTTCAGAAATCCACCGAGTGGACGCCGTCAACCTGATGGTGCACGTACTCAATTCAGTCATAATGCTAATCGATTTGACCATCGTAGGACATCCGATTCGGCTCAACCATGCCTATTGGACGACCGGAATTGGCGTGCTGTATGCGCTTTTCTCCGTCATCTACTATCTGGCCGGCGGCACCGACAGGTAATGTAATAACTTTTTTTTTTCATTGCTGCGAATATCGCAGGCAAAATTCGCGCGAATAGTACATGGTAGCCATTGCATTGGCGCCCGCGGATTGCCAAAAACCGTACTTACCGCCAGACCGGTATCGTATGCAAAACTGCAAATTTACCAATTAGTAAACGCTTCCTCCTGCCAACTGCCGGTGGTCAAATATTCATGACCCAAATTAATATTCGGATCCATTAAATCAGTGCTCTAGTATTGGTGCAAATATCGGAGAGGTGGGCACTTAGCTAACGGCAGCTTTGAATCGCAAATCAGGGAAAAACTTTCGATTGCTATATATCTTTCGAATTGCTCCTGAGCTTAAACTGGCTAGCAGATAAATTATATGTTCGTTCAAGTAGCTAACAGCATATAAATTTTCATTACCACGAGCATTTGCATTTAATTAAGCCGACCGACGTAGAGACTTTCAAAAATATGTTCCATTATTTTTTCGACACAATCAATATAAAATAAATTGGGCTTTTGATTATTGATTGAACTAGGTGAACATATCAATTGCTACCAGTGCACAGTGGTTTGAAAACTCGAAATCCGCGCAATTTTCAATCTATAAGAGTACAAAAAATGTCATTTTTTCTACTAAATCTATCAATCGGTCTGAGTCTCGGTCTGATTAGCAGGTACAGGCTCGTGATCTTCTGCTAAATTGTGAATTTTAATTTTTACGATATTCAAATGTCTGTAGAACATTGTTGTTATCTGAAAACTTGTCTTCGATAAATATTTTTATAATAAAATTATCTACTTTTCCGAGAAAAACATACCTCTATATCATAAAACAAAAAATAAGTTGATTGTGCGTTGCAACCTGTGGTTGAATTCCGAACTAAACCTAATGATCAGCCATTGCGTACGTTGCGACACCATACTAATAAAATCAGCACTAAAAAAGTTCACGATTTCGAGCTCTCAAACCACTATGCATCAGCGTGTGCTAACTGGATATGCAATTTAAGTTTATCAGGGCGTCAAAATGAACATTCATACATTCTACGACGTCCCATTTGGCGACAGAGAACATTCATTACCCTGCTGACCATCGTAGAACGAGTAAAACCACACCGAAAGGTATGTAGATAGACAAATGAACGAATGTTGACACAACCAAAACCACAGGAACAAACACAGAAGACTTAGCCCACAGGAAGCTATAAATGCATTCTCTCGGTCTGGTGGCACTGAAATACTTAAACAACATTATGCTATCAAAATTGCAACGTGGAAATTCTCTGTATGCATGAGTTGCGAAATATTCGACCAACGATTGTACATACAGGATACATTTCCCAAACAATAAAGCTTTGCGTCTGTTAAACTAGAAGTTCTGGCGAATGCTGCATGTGTGCGGTATGCTGAGAAGTTTACAGAATATAGTTGCATTTGAGCATCATCATTTCGAAGCATTAAATAGTCTTTATTAAGACATTAATTTTGCAGAAATGATAATCCAATCGCAAAATGTGTAACCGAAGGCTCCTTCAGGAACCAAACAACAAGTAAGGAACTGTCTTTTTCAATCGCTAAACTTCTAGTACTCAAAACGAACCCCGTTTGCGAGTTTCGATTCTGTTTGTTCGTTTGCAACTATTCTTTTTGCATAATTGATGTTTATATTGTTGCTATATGCCAGTGGCAATTTTTTCCCGCAGTTTTGTGTTGTTTCCACATTGGTCCAGACAGAATAAGCGGAACAAAGCATCACGGTCCCGCTCTACTGAATAATACATAGCTAACGTGTGAGCACAGAGTTTGAGCAAAACCAAAACCAATTGCCGGCAGGTTGGCGTTAGAATTTCAACATAGAATAAAAATTTAAATTTTCACAATTGAAAGTTTTGCTGCGCAACAACTGTAGCAGTCAAGCCAAGATCCTCGAAACTATACGATTCAACGAATTATATGTATTCCTAGCAGGGCTTCAATTAATGAAACGCAACACACTGCTTTGTTTTGTTAAGTTCATCAACATTGACTTAAAATAATTTTCTACAAAGTTCCTACTATTTTTCTCTAACGAAAATGATCGTCAAAAAAAGCAAAGCCTTGGGCTTAAACGTCTTTCTAAGACTTGACCCTTCTTTATCGACAGCCTTCACAGCCGGCTGTTGTGTAGAACAGTTACTAGTGCAAAAATCCTACTGGACTCTATCTAGCAGCACCGCCTAGCCGAGATTAGAACATACGACAACTGGCTTGTGATCTTCAAAGTTCGCTTAATTAACACGAATCTACAGCAGTTTTGTTGATTTTGTCTCCGTCAAAATGAGCACGCTGCTCAAGTTGATTTCATTTTTAGAAATCTCAAAGCTGCTTTTTGACCATCAAATTCTGCTTCGAAATCAAAATCACTTTTCGACTTAATGTGCAAGATTTATACGTACCTAATGAATCGACAGCTCACAATAAATTCGACAACTCTGCTGAATCGTACAGTTTACAATTAAATCGATTCTAGGCTACCAATTCCCTGAGCACTGCTAACTAATGACCAAGGCTCAAACTACCAGGTCTAACCAGCGTACTCGCTAGCCTACTCGCTATACCGACTTTCAAACATGTCCATGCCCTGACAAAATCTGTGTCAGGTGGAAGTTTACTTCGCCGTGGCGCCTGTCGACCCACCCGGATGCGTCCGGGATAAGTCGATGTGTCCACCGGCCCTTTGTGGAATCAGACCATGCCCGCTACCATGTGGTCATCGAGGCCGATCTTGTAGTACTCCGTATGCCACTAGTTCCACGTTGGTTGAAGCACTGTACGTCTTCGTTGATGATGATGCCAATAGGCGTTGGCGTTGATGATGATGCCAATAGATAGCATCCACTGTAGATTTGTCCTTTCGGAAGCCAAATTGATTCCTTGACAGGCCGTTTGTACTCTCAGTGTACTGTACGAGTCTGTTAAGGATAACCCTCTCCAGCACCTTACGGCTTACCGGCAGTATCGAGCAAGCAGATCGGCCTATATGACGGGGGGGACTACCGGAGGTTTTTCTGGCTTCGGCAATAGGACAAAGTTCTGAGGCTTCCATCTGTCCGGGAAGTGGCCTTCTTCCAGGCATCTGCTCATTACTGCCCCGAATAGTTCAGGAGCCTCCAAAATAGCCGCGTTAATGGCCAAATTCGGAATTCCGTCTGATCCCGGTGCCTTGCTCACCTCTAGGGATTTAGCGATCTCAATGAGTACCTCGTTCGTAGCCGTCGCTTTCTCCCCGCCCTCTAAACCGCCGTCGCCCATGTTACTTTGGATGTTCGGCATGGAGGCCGACCATCTTACGCTATGGTCTGAGATACTGGAACGTCAACCGTGGGACGACTCATCTCTGGTGATCGCTCTGCGGGCGCCATCATGCCCTTGGTCTTTGCCATTACGACTCTGTAGGCGTCACCCCATCGGTTCGCATTGGCATTAGCGCATATCCAATAACACAGCCGCCAGTTTACCGAAGTTGAAACCTCACTGACATCGGCCCCAATGGGTCCCAACAGACCACTCAGACACCTGATAGACCAGAAGTTTAAGGTCTAGGTGTCCCTCTCTCCCTGTCTGTTTACAACCACGGGTCCAACCAGAGGGGAGTTTCTGGTTTTACCCGGGACTTGGTTGTATTACCAGCTGGCACCACGAGGAGGTAGGGATAAGACTTGCTATAACTGAAAGTGGTCAGATTACACTGTTATAGCCATTCACCAGCCAGTCTATTCGACCGCATTTGCTTATGAAACCCATAGCGAGCCCAACCTGCGTTATTAATACTTCTCCAAATGCAATGGCAGGTGTCATTGTTTCCTATCAGCAGTAAACCAATGTAAACAAATTCGTCGACTATCTCATCGCCGTCGATCGTTACATTACTGTTCAAATGGCGTCAGTCGGTCTCCATTCTGACGGCCAGCATTTACTCTGTGTTGGACGTATTCATCTTTAGCCCAATCTTCCCAGCTTCACGTTTTACTCTGGTGTACTGTTCAAGTACCATCACATTTGGTCTGCCGTCAATGTCAAAATCATCGGTAAAGCAGACGAATTGACAATTCAAATCTTTCTCCCTTTGCATTAATTGCCAGTCGCAATCGTTGTTGAAAAGCGTTACAGCACGCACGATGTCCTGAGACATTTTATCCCAAATTCAAACGGTACTTGAAAGCATCTAAAGTCAACCCTTTGATGCTTACTAGTATGCCTAGCATGCAACTCCATGCATAGAAGTCGAGAAGATTTAAATCAGGCGAAATGGAGGCCACCCTTTCGAAGAAATAAAATCCGTCCTCACACCAAGCCTGTTAGCTTTCGCCTGGTGAGACGGTGCAGAATTTTTTGTTGGAAGCGATAGGGTGCATTTTTGTGCGTTTTTTGACGATGGGAAGTCAATGGCTCTTCAAAACATTATCGATGTAATAACGGGTGACAACTAAAATTTTAGAATTTTTTTCTCAAGCTGTCAAAAAAAGACAAAGATACATGAAGAAGATCTGATTTACCGAAATGAAAGATTCGTTATCCATTTTTGAACAAAAAAGTAGTTTACATTTGAAAACGGTCCGTAATCGACTGTTCAGCGAAGCTTTCGTTTGACGTCGAAACAGGAGCATTGTACGGCCGTCAGGTCAACTTTGCGAATGCATCTCTTGGTTATACCAATCAACTGTTTGCAATTCGTGGCTCTCCAGTTATTTTTGTACACCAAGGAACTCAAAACCCCGAAGAAATCCTCGATTGGGCGCACAGAGACAGATTTTACGGGTCGTGGTCTTCGGGTAAAAATGGGATTGAATGGGTATTTAGGAACGACTGTGTTTTTTGGCATAATGCGATGATGCTCTATCCGGCCAAAACACGTGTTGTCCATCTGCATGATGTTTTTGTAGAAACAAGATGTAGATGTAGAAACAAAATTTTCTCCAAACATTCGTTTGGTGCATCTTAATTGATAGCCAAACCAGAAAGCTTGTTGTTGAAAAAACGAGAAAGAGAACGATGTCCTTTTGCGTCCATAATTTTGGCTGGTCTTCCACTACCTTCCTTGCGAAAAGTTTTTGGGCATCTTAGGATATGGTAAACAGTCGAAGGCGCAACATATTCGCTTTTTAAAGGTTGTTCCGTAAACTTTTCCCCGAGATTTCTGTGGAAATTCGTAGAAGTGTACAACGCTCTCGCGGAATGCTTCTTGTTTTGACGCCATTTCTAAAAAAAACTTGGCAAGCATAAACAAAACAAAAAATACTGACAAAAAGAGAAGAGAAAGAGCTAACACATACACACTCTCATTTCTCACTGAGCTCGTTTGTGGTTTAGTATAGGGGCCTCGAAAACGTTCCAAAATTTTATTTGTCACCCGTTATTTAATGTTGATTTTAACGCCAGGATCAATGAACAGCATTTTTTGGAGATACATCCCCATGCCATCACCCTGGAAACTTTCTGGAACTTTTGAACAGCCATTTTTTTCCGAGAAATATTAGAAAGATGTGCTGCATATATCCGAGCATTTTGTTGGTTGTGGTGATCCTGTGCTAGTAACATTTTTTGCCCGATGCTAGAATGTCACAATTACCTCTTGAGCAGCTGCCGACATCGACTGCCAGATCCACTCTTGTAATCTTCTGCTATTCAGTCAAACCGTGGAAAAGGAATCAATCGAAGATCATCTTTCGAATATTCTGCTATTCAGTCAAACCGTGGAAAAGGAATCAATCGAAGATCATCTTTCGAATATTCTTCCTGGTTCACTGCAAAATTCAATATCTTACGTCCAGACTGATCTGGTTTCCACCCTATGCTTGTATTATTATTTTTTTTTACTTTTTCGGTGTAGATTCGATATTGACTTAGTACCTATGCCTTCAATTTTTTTCTATTTTTGCGCAAGTGCCTGTCAAGTTCTAACATAATCATTTATTCGTTCTTCCTATAAAAAGCAAGTTTCCAGACATTAAAAGAAAAACGATAGACAGATCTCTTACTTTAATAAAACTGTACTTAAGATATGGACAAAAGATGACTTGATAATTCTTAATAACAAACTTTGAATGGAAGGTGCGGCACGCGTCTCACTACATGTTTGATTTAAAGATTTTGTTAATACAACACTTCCACCCCTACTGTTTGTTGATGAAATCCTTGGAAAAAGTTAGGCTTATATTTACAAACATTTTTGCATTTTCAAACCTTCGGGTTATCCATTTACAAAAATCACCGGAGCGAAGCAGATTCATTTCAGCAAGAAAACTTATTTATCCATTTTATCAACATCAACATTTATCCAACCCGAACCCTATTTTCTTAGACACTGCTTTCATATCAATATTTGTTAAGCTAAGGATCAAGCATGATAACTTTGCAGCATTTCACTAATAGAAATTTGGTAATTTACTCTGAAGTAAGCCTCGATAAAAGGTGCTACCATCATGTAGACATTAAATTTAAAATATTATAAAAAAGTTTGTAAATAATTTGCAGTTGCATATTAGTAGATGTTAATAAACTTTTGGGCAACTGAAATAATTATTCAAAGAGCGATTTTTGGCTTTGCAGTCTCCTCCACTATAATTGAAAACGAGTATTGCACATTGGCCAACGTTTTGGTCATTTTCAAGGGCGTTTCCTCGTTAAAATGTCTATTGCCGACGGTGGAAAGTTGTTTTTCAACAACTACGCTTTCATTGGTCTATTTGCTTAATCACCCACTCGACACACAAGTGAACCACCTTTTAGCGCAAACTGAGAAGCACGAAAATGTTCCTCGAAATTGAAATGTGAGTGCTAATTTTGCTACTATTAATAACATCATCTGTATAAAATCTATATTTTGCGCAATATAAATTTTGCGGGTGTAGCGAATATTCAAAAATAACTATGCTATGGCAGTCAAAATCTTTACTTACTGCAGGCACTAAACATATTCATCCGATTGTGTGAATCCCTATGCTTGTATGTAGGCTGAATGATTTCATCAAAAGCAGAATTTTTCTCCTTTTTCACTAACCAACGAAACTGAAAATATTTTCGTTGCTGAGCGCAAACCGAGAAGAATTCATATCTAATCATAAAGGACCCTTCCTCAGCTCAAGCAACCCGAACGAGCACGGTTGTAAAAATTAAGTACTATCCCGCTGTCATGATGTTGAGACCACTATGAAAAGATATCCAGCTATAAGCAATGTGTGTCCCTATATTGTTTCCAGCCGCATGATTATATAGCTGTAGTAGGCAAGCTTCTGTCTGCTCCAAACTCGGGACGATCATTCCGTTATGCTTCTCCAAAATTGTTTTTGGGAGCCTATTCATATGTTGTACGACAATTACTAAATTGTGTCAAAGAACCACTGGCCATTTTATGTAATAATTTCAAGTATAAATACCATAACTACAAAGTGCTTTTGAATATAACCTCATAATTAATTATAAATTCATAGCCATACGTGATGAAGAATTAATGTTGAACCATTCTATAGATATACTGTGTGATTAATTAGTGGGGAGAAGAGAGTAAAATCATCTGTTTAGTTTGAACATTCCTTTATTGAACCACAAAAATAAATGTTGTTGTTTATGATTTTATGTCTGTTACGCATAATTAGGATCAATACTAAAAAGATTTCTTCAAAAACAAGGCCAAAAAGATGAATTTCACCATTCCAAGTTCAAGTGCTTTGCAAGCTGAAGAAGAACTTTCCCGTTCATCATTTCCGATTATTATTTTGTGATCTTAATCCAGCCTCCCCTTGCTCTACTCCACTGACTAGCGTAAGAAAACGGAGCTCGTAGCTAAACTCGAGCGGAATCTTACTCTTAAATAAATACATACATCCTTGCGGCTACAACAACTATAGATATAATGAAAGGAAAGGAAAGAGGAATCATCCCGCTACAAATAGAGTGTGCTGATAAAAAAGATCCGAAAATTTTCTCCTCTCGTTGCTTGGCATCTCATTACTAGCGGAAATGGAAGATTTGTGAAAAAAAACATAATAACTAGATTTCGAGATTGTTTGCCAGCATGATATATCTTTGCGTGGGAATCTCTAACGAGGAATGAAGCTTTTTAGCTCGGTTTTTGGCACTCCGGATCTTAAAGATTAGTTCGCATAATGGAATGACTAGGGACCGACTCTTGAAAAGCGTTTATCGTAACACCAGATCTCAAGTGGCTTTCCGATTGAAACTTTTGAGAACAAAACTTAAATAATAAAGAAAGAGACGAGAATAAATTACGTTATAAGTAGGTAAACCTTAACGTAAAGGGTGTCACGATCAAAATTTGATCAAATGCGTGAAAATTTATTAAATATGTATTAAAAATATCAAATTATTTTCTTTTTACGTTCAAATATTCAGCTAAACTTCCGATTGACCGAATTCGAAATGCCGGGCTTCCGCTATCAAATCAGGCTGAAAAGAATAACCGCCTCGTCCACGTAAAACTCGTAGAACTCGCCGCTGTAGAAGGCCAGTTTGCTTTAAACTGCAAAAGGTCTTGTGTAGGTTCCATCCCGAGTGACGGAGGTCTAATATTTTTCGATTGGGCGCAGCTCTGGGAGGGTTCTTGTCGTTGGACACAACCTGCACGTTGTTGGCAACATACTACTTCATCGCCCTTTCCATAACGACAGGATATAAAATCTGGCCAAAACATCACGGATCCGTCGTGTTGCTTCAGGAAAAGCAGCAGACGTTTTTCCAGACATCACTTGTTCACGTAAATTTTCTGGTTGACGGTCTTGGTTGCAATGAAGATATCGCATTTCAACAGTGAACTTCAACAGTTTCATATGTTTGAAAATGTTCGCGGCTTGTCCCCATCCGATTGCAGTACAAAACTCCTGCTCGAAAAGGTGTTTGAAGTCTGGATTAACGTAGGTTTCGTCGTTCAATAAGCACCTGCCGGGATGGTGTTCTTTTGGTCATTAGTAACGATTTCACTAAGTCAACATGCAAGTAACGGGTGGCAACTAAAATTTTGGAATTTTTTCGCAGCCCTTATGCTCAACAACAAACGAGCTCAGAGAGAAATGAGAGTAGGTATGTGTTAGTTCTCTCTCTCTTCTTTTTGTTAATATTTTTTGTTTTGTTTATGCTTACCCAGTTTCGCTAAAAATGGCGTCGAAACAAGAAGATTTTCAGGAGCGCGTTGTACACTTCTACGAACTGCAACAGAAATCTCGGCAAAAAGTATACGCCACAACATTTAAAAAGCAAACATGTTGCGGCTTCGACTGTTTATTATATCCTAAGATGCCCAACAACTATTCGCAAGCAAGGTAGTGAAAGACCAGCCAAAATTACGGACGTAGAAGGACATCGTTCTCTTTCTCGTTTCTTTAACAACAAGCTGTCTGGTTTGGCTATCAATTAAGATGCACCAGAAGAATGTTTGAAGAAAATTTTGATCCCGTTTCTATAATAACATCATGCAGATAGACAATACGTGTTTTGGCCGGATTGAGCATTATGCCAAAAAAAACACAATCGTTCCTGAATACCCATTCGCTCCTATTTTTACCCAAAAACCACGACCCGAAAAATCTGTCTCAGTGCAACCAATCGAAGATTTCTTCGGGATTTTGAGTTCCTTGGTGTACAAAAATAACTGGAAAGTCACGAATGGCAAACAGTTGATTGGTAGAATCAAGAGATGCATTCGAAAAGTTGACATGACGGCCGTACAACGCTCCTGTTTCGACGTCAAACGAAAGTTTCGCCGAACCGCCGATTACGGACCGTTTTTGAATGTACACTTATTTTTATTCAACAATGTATCTTTAACAATAATGTATCTTTAATTTTGGTAAATCAGATCTTCTTCATGTATCTTTGTCTTTTTTTGACAGCTTGAGAAAAAAAGTCCAAAATTTTAGTTGCCACCCGTTAGTTGGCATTTTTGTGATGAAAAAGCAAAGTTTTAACGTGTTGCTGCTGTTGCCATTGGAAGACATTTTGATAAAGCCAAATTTAAAATAAAAATAGAGCAATTATTCACGCACGCACCTATAGGATAGGGATAGTCCGGTTTATTTAATGCACAATTTAAAGAATTACGTTCAAGTTAAGTCGACCAAATTTTTATCGTAATACCCTTTAAGTCAATCTAACAATCGAACTTGTTTCATTCTATATACCTCCAACTTAGTACAAGCATGAATAATGTGTTAATATATGTTAATCATACTAATAGATGATACAATAATTAGAATTGAGATTCAGATCAGATTTTGTCAATTTTTGTACAGTAATAAATATTGCACAATACCACTAATTAAGTCTTTGACGTCAATTGTCACTAATTATATAAGTGGGTTTGACAAGGTTTTTACGATCATTAATTTTGGGAACACAGTTCGATTGAGTAGTCCTGTTGACAGTTGTAAGAATTTTGTTAAATTTAAAATATAGGTCATGCATAACAAAGATTTAGATTTGGCAATGAAAATCAATGTGACACAGCAACGTGATTATATTAATTAAAACATTCTTTGAAGCGCAACGCTTTACCTTCTGCTTTATCACATTCATTAAATATTTGTTAGAATTGTTCGCTATTATTTGCATCACCGAAAATTCGCAAATTTTAAACCAAAACTATGCAACTATGTTATGGCAATCAAGGCACGTGACATTGGCGCCATCCATGTATGAACGCCAAACTAATTATTGTATCAGACTTAAAAATATCAGTGATGGCTTATTTAAGATGTCAGTGGCCATTTCGTTCGTGGCGATATATTCAACTTGAATTGTTCCATTTCGGTATAGATTTTTAATAAAATTTTATCGGGTATTCACATGTTTTGAACGTTGTTGGACAGAAACTTGCTGCAGCTGCTTGGTACAACTTTGGTTGTCTCCTGCAATTATAACCGGAAACTTTACCTCCTCGTCAGATGATATCAATAGTTTTAATATCCAGAGCAGCTTCTGACCACTTTCCGCAAGAGATATTTTTTCAGCTTCTGTGCTTGAAAGCGCTAACCAGGACTGCTTTTGTGCAGCCAACGCAGTTGGTGCTCCACCAAGTTGAAACAGGAAACCGGTATGTTCGATTTCCTATCGTTTGAGTTTCCAGTGCAATCTGCATCCGCGAAACCAGTCCGCTAATCATCTCCGGCATCCGCATTCTAATTGTAGTTTTAGCTTGCATGTTGTGTTTAAGTACCGTAGTGTTCGTTTTGCTGTTACGTTAGAGTTCTGAATTGAGAGACTGGCGAGCTCGCGAGCTACTGAGTTGCCGTGGCCACAATCTCTCAATTCAGAACTTTAGTTACGACTATTGGACCACTCACATTTCTTTCAAGAATTAAAGCGGAAATGGCTATGTCCGGTCGAGTATTGACCGCACTAAGAATAAAACATGATTTATTGTACGAACCGCTTATTTTATGAATTCTTTTGTTGTTTTCTACCATGAAGTAGATTCGTAAAATCAATACTGAATGTTTCGTACATGTAATCGAGGATGGATTTGTACGAGTCATTGTATTCTAAAAACTGCTTCGCACATTATATTTGAGACTATTATACGAATATAACTTTCTTACGAGCTGTTAGAGAGGAAGTGTTAGATATAATACCGTGCTCTTACAGGATCAGTCATGAGTTGGCACAGTGGCATGTTTCAAATGAGAAACCAATATCTGGTCATGATATATATCCAATATCTGGCTTTAGATATGTATTTTGATCATTTGGGTGTCTCCTTGAACGCTGCAGCAATTCGCAATCCGAGATTTTCCGACAGGGAACTCTTTGAGGAGGAACTGGCGACGAAATTTCAAGGATTCGAATCGACGATTGAGTCATCGATAGATTTGGATGTCGCTGTAAATGTCACAACATCTTTAATTGCGGAAGCTTTTGAAGTAGCTCGCCCGCTAAAAACTATTACTGGAATATACGTCGTAGGGATGGCGTGCAGCCTTTCAAGCTGGCCCGGAGAGCCTATGCAAAGGCTGTGCGATCTTCACCACTCACGAGCTGGCACAGGTTCTGTAGCAACGTTTCCACTTTCGGCGAGGCAAGTCGACTTAATAAAATACTGTCAAAATCGAAAGATTATCAGGTTAATAACATTCGAAGTTTGAACGGCGAATACTGTTCGAATGACAATGAAATCCTGGAATGTCTCTTTTATAGTCACTTTCCAGGCTGTGTGGAACCTGAAGTTCGAAACGATCCAGAAATCGTTTAGGTAGCTTAGACGCATGGGCTTTCGCTCGGAGACTTGTCACAACTGAAGCGATTAAGTGGGCCGTTAACAGCTTCTCTCCATACAAATCTCCTGGAACAGATTGAATATACCCTATTCTACTGCAAAAAGGATTCAAATACTTCAAACTCTTTCTGAAAAGGATTTTTATGTGTAGTATTGCTATTGGGTACATCCCAACTCAATGGCGTGAAATAACCATTAAGTTTATTCCTAAAGGTGGACGCGCGACATACGAGCAAGCAAAAAGTTTTAGACCAATCAGTCTAACGTCTTTCTTGCTTAAATCACTTGAGTTGTTTTTTCACAAAAGGAATCTAGCTTAGGAACTTTTTTGGATAATGAAGGCGCGTTTGATAACGTATCTTTCGCTTCCATTTTGGAGGCTGCTCGTTATCATAATATGCAGTGGTTGGAGAATTCGCGAAAAAGTGATCGTTTGAATCGATGAACATCCCTCATGAACACGCACTATTCGCCTGTCTCGCCGATAATGCACGCATCAGCTTTGAATTTTATCACGAACAGAACCTCAATGTGAATATCAGAATTCGGTCAAAAATTGAATATTGAACATTGAGTGTGTTCGATTTATCGGATATAGAATGCCCGGGGACGCCGGAAAGTATTCAAAATAATATTACCACGAAAAGGGAATAGTTTAAAGTAGTGTTAGTGGCTTTACAAGCAGCAGAAAGCAGTAATTTGCACGCGTTTGCGTTACTCACGATATTTGTATATTCAGCGATGCTATGAAGCGTGAGTGTATGTTGCTCATTGTTATAAGCGAATTGAACCACTCGCGTAGCTGTTTTATCATGATAAAAACCGTTTGCCGATGCTCGGCGCATCTATTCATTTTGCGAGTTTTCCAACCTCTGATAATATGCCTTCAATAATCATAAAATAGATAGAATAAATGCTTAGTAACCGATTGCTTTTTTCGTCCTTACGGCAAGCAAGCATTTGGAAGTTTTTGTGGATGTCCACAAGGTGGCGTTCTCTCGCCTCTTTTATGGAACCTTGTGGCGGATGGCCTACTGAAGAAACTCAATGGCCTAGGCTATCCGTCCTATGGTTTTGCGGATGACTATCTCATCCTAGTAGTTGGAAAGTGCATAAGCACATTATTGGACTTAATGCAGCAGGCACTACGCGTCGTGGAAACGTGGTGCCGAGAAACTGCACTTTCGGTAAATCCGAGCAAAACATCTATCGTCTTATTTTCAAGACGTTGAAACCAATGGAGCTCGTGCTCTCCGCTTTTACGATTTGAATGTTGATATTGTGGATGAGGTGAAGTACGTGGGGTTGATTCTTAACTCCAAGCTTGACTGGTCCACAAATATTGATTTTCGAATTAAAAAAGCGTGCATGGCCTGTGGGCAATGTAGACGAGCAATTGGCAACTCTTGGGGGCTTGAACCCAATTACATACACTGGTTGTACACGGTCCTCATCAGACCAATACTGGCGTATGGTTGTCTTGTATGGTGGCAGAGAGGGGAAGTTGTGACTGTCCAGACAAAGCTAAACCATCTTCAAAGGATGTGTTTAATGGCAATGTCTGGTGCAATTACTACAACTGCTACTGCCGCCCTAGAAGTTATTTTCAATATTAAACCTCTACACTTCCACCCGAAGCAAGAGTCACTAATATGTGCTTATAGACTAGACGCGATTAGCCTTTGGCAGTCTGTGAACGGTTCCACTGGTCATACTCGATTGTGGTCTAGGAATCACTCGGAAAACCGGAAAATGAAAGAAGGTCCTGCGGGCCGAATGTCTTCATGGTAACTTTTCTCAGAGGTTCCACAGTGTTCCGCCCTAAGTTGTACATGGTGGGATACAGCATAAATTGATTCACAAAAAATAAGTGAGATTAGCTACTCATAGCTGCTCTCCCCCGAGTTACACCCCTTTAAAAATTACATGTAAAAATTAAAAAACAAGTGATAGCTGCTAAAGGGATAAAGATAGAGCACTACTGTCTTCGACGAAACTGTGCAATTTGATGTGACTAATAATTTCTTAGAACATTTGAATAGCATACGAAGCGTTATTAAAGAGCTAGATCGAAAAAACTGTTTTGAAGGGTGTCCCTAAGAGTTTGGCTCTATAACTTCTTTCATGTAAGAGATAGAATTCTTCAGTATTCAACAAAGTTTCTTGAAAATAGTTTAGCTACAACTTTTTTGTAGGTAGCAATCACTTCTGACTTAAAATAGAGAAAATATTTTTTGTATCTGATTAGGGACACCCTAATGCCCAAATATTTTTTAACCACTAGAAAGTACTTTTTTAATGAAGAAACTTTTCCGAAGCAACTATTATGCTATGTCTTAAGGTTTCGATGCTATAACTTATGTCTCACTATTTTTAGAGCCGTCCCACTTACAGAGGCGCCGAGACACTCAAAATCCGCTAAATTTTGAAACAAAACGGAGAGTACCATCATAAATAAAGATAACTCTCCGCTTTCGTTCATAATTTACCGGTTTTTGAGTGCCTCGGCGCCTCTGTAATCTATAGTCTCTGTAGTCCCACTGTGCGCCATATACAAAAATCCAGTTGGTTCAAATCAGGAGAACTGGGAGGTCATTCCTTTTTTGATATGAAATCCGTCGGATTGGCTTTGCACCACGTCTTCACAAGATTTGCAGTTTGGGCTGGAGCTCCATCCTGTTGAAAGTGGTAATCTTCTTCACCATACATTCCCCGAACGTAAGGTATCAAATTTTGTTTCAAGACCATTTCTATATAGTACTAGCACAGAGAACAGATTAACAGGCTCGAAGGAAGTAATCGATTTTTTGTGTGTAAAATCTGTCGGTAGCGCCCTCCAGAAATAGTTTGCCAAACGCATAGAAAAATATCCATGTACCTTTATCAATATTTCTTTGTGCTGGAGTTACATAGCAGCGATGGCAGCGACATCAAGATTTAGTTTGCCACTTACTGCTCGAGGGGTACTCTATTGAAGGATTGCTCGTAGATTACATGAAAACCTTTTACACACATTTTGTCAATTACCTGTTAGTCTGTTCTCTGTGGTACTAGCTGACCCGACAAACTTCGTATTGCCACAAATTAAACTGTGTTGTACATAAATCGTGAATCTCGGATGACCTTTGTCACAATCTTGAGTTTTGCAAGTTTTTGGGGAGTTCATGGGTGTTTTAATATACAAATTTTCCTCACAGTAAAGTAGAAAACAATTCCCCCCTTTGCTTAGCCTGATAATATAAAGCGGATGGTATTTAAATATTTGCCATCATTACAAACTGTTGGGTCAACTGGCAACCCTAAACAGATTCGCCAGTAGGGCTCTCCAGCGACAGTTCCGTCTGTCACTCGGTTGATGTCACTGTGACAGCGTTAGAAGTGATCATTATTATTCCATTCGACACAGTTAATGTAAGAACACCAAGGGGTCGGTCACTCGGCACAGCCGTTTTTATGTTAGGCGACTTGAAACGAACCGAACTGTGCCGGTGCTGTACCGAAAGTGCCGAACTGCAAGATTTGTTAAATTCGTTAAAATCTGATAGATCTGGCAACCGTGCGAGATGATTTTGACAACTGGCAGTGCTCCCATTTCATATGTAAAATTGAACCGGAGGTGTATAAAGCCCTATAAATGTTATTTTTATAAGGCTTTAGAGGTGTGCCGTTTAATATCTCTGTAGTGCCGGGGCACTATGTGCTGAGTGTCCGACCCCTTGAAGAACACGTTTTTTATCTGAAGTAATTATATTTTATTTGTAACCGTCAAGTACATGAGTTTTTACTCAATATTTATCACCTCGTCCACGGTTACAAAAGTGGCGACGATTTCGCGAGTGATTTCGTTAATTTCGCGAGTTTACGAATGTTTTTCGTGCGATTAACGCGATCTGAATAACCACACCGTACCGCACAATGGAACCTAACCTGCATCAGCAGCAAAATGGTCACCACCGGACACAGCAGCAGCAGCAGATTTCTCCTGGAGTGCAACAGCAACAGCCTATGCAAATGAGCCCTCCACATCAGGCTCGCACGGATGTCATCATCATGCAAATTATGCAACAACTCCAACAGCAGCAGGTCGTCACCAACCAGCTCCTCCAGCAGCATCGTGAATCTGCACAACAGCAGCAAGAACACGTGTTCCGGAATGCAATGTCAGTAATTCAAGTTAAAAAATCCGGAAGTGGTTTTGGACTCGTTGGCTGGGAATATCAGAGAGTTCCAGGACGACCCGGAAAATCAAATCACATTCGCTGCGTGGTATGCCAGATACGAAGATCTTTTTGCGAAAGATGCTGAAAGGATCGACGACGAAGCAAAAGTGAGGTTACTTCTTCGGCGGTTGGGTACAAACGAGCACTACAGGTATGTCAGCTATATTTTACCCAGTGCTCCGAAGGACCTTCCAAGATACGGTGTCGAAGTTGAAGGGACTTTTGGGCACGAAGGAGTCCACCGTCAAGAAACGTTACAGCACCCTCACCGTCAGCAAGGCAGCGACAGAGGATTATGTTTCTTTTGCCTATCGTGTCAATAAAATGTGCGTGGAGTTTGAGCTATCCAAGCTCTCAGAACAACATTTTAATGTTTAATGTTCGTGTGCGGTATGAAATCAGAGTGTGATGCGGAGGTACGCACCAGGTTGCTTACAAAAATAGAAGACAACAACGACGTCACCCTTGAAGCTCTGATGGAGGAATGCCAGAGAATGATGAACTTAAAAAGCGACACAGCGATGATCGAAAAGCCCGTCGGTCAGGTTCAAGCTATCAAAGGAAATCCGCAGCTCCGTAAGCCGTTTAGGAAGCGGCCCAGAGAACCACAGAAGCCATCTACACCAGAGGGAGAAAGGAAAACTCCAAATACTCCTTGCTGGAACTGTGGTGCGATGCACTTTTCAAAGTACTGCAGTTTCAAGAGTCACAGGTGTGCCAACTGCAACCAGTTTGGTCACAAGGAAGGATATTATTCGAGTGCAAAGCGATCCAGTAAGCCATCAAAACAACCACGTCGTTTCTCTACCAAGACCGTCACTGCATCGGTCAGCAGCGTCGAGTGCCAGCGTTGATACGTACAAATCAAAATCAATGACACCCTAGTACGTTTGCTGCTTGACACAGCATCGGATATAACCATCGTGTCCGACCGAGTGTGGAAAAGAATCGGTCAGCCAGCAGGTGTACCAGCGAGCCAAACGGCCAAGTCAACGTCGGGACAGCAGTTGGATTTACAGTGCGAGTTTGTTACCGATGTTGAAATCAACGATACGACACACAGCGGTCGAATTTTCATTTCAAGGCATCCAATAAATGTTCTTGGTATCGATCTCTTCGACAAGTTTCAGCTTTGGTCATTGCCGATGAATAAATTTTGTAATTTCGTCGGTGGTACTAGCGTCGATGTTGCTTTTCTGCAGAAGACGTACCCGAAACTATTCAGCAGCACACTGGGGCTCTGCTCCAAATCCAAAATTCATCTTTCGCTGAAAGAAGCTTGTTCGTCTGTTTTCCGCCCGAAACGGCCTGTCTCGTATGCTATGTTGCCAACGGTAGAGGAAGAGCTCAATCGTCTGGAACGTCTACAGATCATTTCGCCTGTGGAGTATTCCGAGTGGGCAGCTCCAATCGTCGTAGTGCGGAAGGCCAACGGGAACGTCCGCATTTGTGGCGACTATTCGACTGGGTTAAACGATCGTCTTCAATCACACCAGTACCCTCTTCCATTACCACAAGACATTATCTCGAAATTGTCTAATTGCACTGTATTTAGTCAGATTGACTTATCAGTACAACAGGCTACCCCCTGGAGTTAAAACTGCGCCAGGCGCTTTCCAGCAGTTGATGAATACAATGTTGGCAGGTTTTCCATGTACCGCAGGCTACATCGACGACGTCATCGTGGGTGGCAAAAACGCTGCCGAACATAAGCGCAATCTTCTAGCAGTGCTACAGTGAATCGAAGAGTTCGGATTCACAATACGTCCGGAAAAATGCACTTTCGGTCAACAGCAAATCCGGTATTTGGGTCATCTGTTAGATCGTCATGGCCTCAGGCCAGATCCAACAAAGATTAAAACAATCGAGGACATGCCACCACCGAAAGACATCACAGGAGCTCCTAGGAGCCATCAATTACTACGGAAAATTCGTTCCGAATATGCGACCCCTGAGGTTCCCGCTAGACCAGCTCCTCAAATCCATCGGCATCGGGGCAACAATCAGCCACAAGTACCCTGATGGCCATGTGAAGGTGATTCAGCATGCTTCTCGGACACTCACACCGGTGGAGCAGCGCTATTCTCAAATCGATCGGGAAGGACTGGCAATAATCTACGCAGTTTCGAAATTCCATAAATTCATTTTCGGGAGACGGTTTCGGCTTCAAACCGACCATGCGCCACTGCTGAGGATTTTCGGGTCCAAAAAGGGGATTCCGATCCACACTGCAAATCGCCTCCAGCGGTGGGCTTTATCACTCCTCTCGTACGACTTCTCGATTGATCACGTCTCGACCAATAAATTCGGCAATGCTGACGTGTTGTCGCGGCTCAACGATCAGCACACCAAACCAGATGAAGATGTCATCGTTGCCTGTACCACCTTAGAGGAAGAGTTGAGGTCAGTAGCTGTAGATAGTACTAATCAACTACCCTCAGTTTCATTATGATTGAAAAAACTACGGCACCCGTTGCTTCGGAAAGTTCACCGTTTCATTCGTGATGGCTGGCCCAAATCTAAATCCGAAATCAGCGATCCGGAGATGCTTCGGTTCTTCAACCGTCAGGAGGCCCTGTTGGTAGTTCAAGGCAGTGTGATGTTCAGCGACAGACTGGTAATACCGACCACTTTCCGCAGGCGGTGTCTCAACCAGCTACACAAGGGCCACCCTGGCATACAGCGAATGAAGGCCATCGCACGAAGCTTCGTGTACTGGCCAGGAATGGACGACGAGATCGTGAGTTTCGTCAAGGGTTGTCTGTGCGGCTGCAGCACGGTCTCCACCGAAGGCAGAACCGGAGAGATGGTATCCCACAACGGCTCCTTGGCAGCGAGTTCATGCCGATTTTGCGGGCCCCTTGGGCGGAGAATATTACCTTCTCATCATCGATGCGCACACCAAGTGGCCGGAAGTTTTGCTACAATCAACCTCATGCGCACGCTGTTCGCCAACAAGGGGATGCCTGAGCTTCTCGTGACAGACAACGGTACGCAATTCAAAAGTGCGGAATTCAGCGAGTTCTGCTGCGAAAACGGCATTCGTCATATGACAACGGCTCCTTTTCATCCACAATCGAACGGTAAAGCCGAACGATTTATGGACACCTTCAAAAGGGCAGTTAAGAAAATTCAGGAGGGAAAAGGTTCGGTCAAGCTTGCGCTAAACATTTTCCTACTGACTTACCATTCCACACCAAATCCCAACGTTCCAGGTGGGAAGTCACCAGCAGAGGCGATGTACAATCGACCGCTAAGAACATCGTTAGATCTTCTACGACCACCGTCAATTCCTGAACCGCAACTAAACCGCCAGAGTTCTTCCAAAGCACGGTCGTTCAGTCCAAAGGATTCCGTGTATGCTAAAATTTATGCCAACAATAAGTGGTCGTGGCTCCCTGGAACGGTACTAGAGAGGATCGGCACAGTAATGTACAACATCTGGATGGACAATGGGAAGCTGGTCAGATCTCATCTCAATCAGCTCAGACAACGAGATGCTCCTAGAACAACAACGAAGGCGCAGGCGAAACAACGTCTTCCACTCAGCATCTTGCTCGACGACTGGAAACTATCTATGCCAGCATTAGTAATACCCCAGGCAACCCGATTGTCAGAAACGGAAGTCCTGGAGCAATCACGGTCCACAATAGTTCCAGCATCACCCGCTACACCTGCAAGTGGGCTTTCAACATCAGCGTCTTCACCATCGACGGCCTACGAGTCTGCGGCTGATAGCTCGCCGGCAGTACAACCAGCTCGGCACTCTTCTCGAACCAGAAGACCACCGCGACGGTTCCAGCCGTACCTTCGGTACTAGGAGGGAGATGTTGGGTCAACTGGCAACCCTAAACAGATTCGCCACCAGGGCTCTCCAGCGACAGTTCCGTCTGTCACTTGGTTGATGTCACTATGACAGCGTTAGAAGTGATCATTATTATTCCATTCGACACAGTTAATGTAAAAACACGTTTTTTATCTGAAGTAATTATATTTTATTTGTAACCGTCAAGTACATGAGTTTTTACTCAATATTTATCACCTCGTCCACGGTTACAAAACAAACCCGTTGAATACCATTTTGCGGAACACCAATTCTCGGTTGACCATAACGCGGAATATAGAGTTTCGCGAAAAACTTTACGCGGGATGTACCATTTCACGGAAAATCTTTTCGTAGAAAGTGCCATTTCGCAGGGGTGACCCAACTGAAGGAAAGTAATAGACGTCAGTAGATCTAGGAAAATAAATAAACCTAGATAGAGATGATCTCTACGGGGGGCTGCCCCCCGCAGTGGCCGGCGCTTCCGACGGCAGGTCGCCGGCAACACTGGCGGCCTGTGGCTGTCTCGCGCTAAATTATCTAATGTTACTATTGATAGTTTTTGGTGGTCTTGTTATTGATTAATGTTTTATGAAAGAGTCTAAAATTTCTCGAGTTCGATTAGTTTTTGAGTAACGCAAAAATTTCTGTTTTATTTGCATGAGAGTCCTTATCCCCCTACCACAGGGTTCAGGGGTCTCAAACCATCATTGAAAAAATTCCTACCTCCAAAACCACCCACATGCCAAATTTGGTTCCATTTGCTTGATTACTTCTCGAGTTATGAGGAAATTTGTAGTTCATTTGTATGGGAGCCCCCCCCCCTCCTAAAAAGAGAGAGGGGTCCTAATTAACCATAGAAACAATTTATGCCTCCAAAAACACCCACATGCCAAATATGGTTCCATTTGATTAATTAGTTCTCGAGTTATGAGGAAATTCGTATTTCATTTGTATAGGAGCCCCCATCCTGAAGCAGGGAGAGGTTTCAATTCACCATAGAAAATATTCTTGTCTCCAAAAACACCCACATGTAAAATTTTGTTCCATTTGCTTGATTAGTTCTCGAGTTATGCAGAAATTTGTGTTTCGTTTGTATGGGAGCCCACCCTCTTAGTGGGGGGAGGGATCTCTAACCATCATGAGAACCTTTCCTGGCACCAAAAACCCTTACACGCAAATTTTCACGCCGATCGGTTCAGTAGTTTTTGATTCTATAAGGAACATAGAGCAGACAGAAATCCATTTTTATAGGCATAGATTTGTATGGGAGCCCCTCCCCCTATTAGTGGGGGGACGGGTCTTTTGCCATCGAGAGAACCTTCCCTAGCCCCAAAAACCTCTACATGCACATTTTCACGCCGATCGGTTCAGTAGTTTTCGATTCTCTAAGGAACATACGGACAGACAGACAGGCAGACAGACAGACAGAAATCCATTTTATAGGTATAGATTTTGCAATAACTTTCACACCCTTGTCAATAAATAATAAAGGCAGTTTCCCTTTCTTTGAAATGCCTCCCCATACCATGACCATTGATGAATTCTGGTATCGCGGTATATTCCGTTTGTGCTTTGGAACGTCCATAATCGAAACCGACCAAAACCGATCATTTTGAGCATGATGCGGAGTAAAGAACAAACAATTTCTCATCAGAAAAGATCACTTCGGAATCACCGTGCCGAAGGAGCAGCAGTTTGCATCTTTCCTGCCGTTTTTGTTGTGTTGCTTCCGCTAATCCATGGATTTTACGTATTTCGAATGTTCTGAAATCTCGATATGAACAGATCCATTTTCAAAATTCGACGAACAGTTTTCCTTTTGATATCCAGCTGAACTGCCATTTTTCGCGCGGACCCTTCTCAACTGCGACGAATTCGTTCTCGAACAACCTTTTTGACCTCTGCAGTTCTAACACTTCGTTTTCTTCCGGTTTTTGTTGCGATTTTCGACTGATCCCATCTCGACCAATCTTTTTGGTGTATAGTATACAAACCCCGTTTTACGCCATGATGTTTGAGGTCACGAAAAATAGTGCCGCATGTAGCACCGTTTAACAAATTATTTATTATCAACGACCGTAACTCAAACTCTGGTACGCGCACACCGAACGAGACATATTGCCCCTTTTATGACTATTTAGACTACTGTGATAATCATTTAATGCAACATACCGCATTTTGCACTGTTAATCTGACACTAAAGTGGCTTTTAGTTTAATCAACTTATGCGTTTGACTTCTTTTTCCTTCTTGCCCTTCTTTTTTACTTCATTTTCTTTGAGCGAAATCGTGAGCGAGATTCGACTGTGATAATCATGTAAATCGGGGTAGTCTAAATAGGGGCAAATGTCGCAATATTTTTGTTCGCATATATTGTCAATTGCAAGGAAAATTGTCCAATCAATAAGTGCGCAATCGCTCATAAGAATGCTATTTTAGCTTAAATCGTTTCGGTCTCTTCGGCGCACTTATTGCTGGGAAGATAACGAAAAAGTGCGCCGAAGATACCGAAACGATTTAATGCTAAATAACACTTTTATGGGCGATATCGCACTTTGGATGGTACAATTTTCCTTGCAATTGACAATATATATCCAGCTTTTTACGCGCTATAATGTAGGACGCTATAAATTGTGTTCGTAATACGCGAACAATCTTTTTGACAACTCTGCATACATCAAAACTGGGCACTCTTCTCCTGTACGGCAGTGTTGCTCTTTCTTTCGTTCATACGCAAAAGAATGAGAGCAATAGTTTTGTTTACATTTCGCACATTTTTGCTCTCCTTCTTTGGCGTAAACGAAAGAAAGAGTACGGTAGTGTTGCAAGAGAAGAGTGCCAGATTTGATGTATGCAGAGTTGTCAAAAAGATTGTTCGCATATCACGAACACAATTTATAGCGGCCACCATTATAGCGCGTAAAAAGCTGGATATGTGTCACACTGTAAACAAATTTACTTTTCTACGTATCATTCAAGTCTGCAAAAATTATCTTGTGTGTTCACATGTTTGTTTCTATAAATCACGTAAATATTATAAAAAATAAGGTGTTGATAATGTAAATTAAATGACGCTTACAAATATTCACGCTAAGGTGCGTGGTGTAGAAAGAAAATATAATTATTTCACGCAGTACGTTCTTGTGAATTTTACTGTTAAATAAGGATTAAGGAGAAATAAGGAACTGATATTTAATAATATAGTCAACTTAATTGAAGATGTTTCTGAGAAATTTAAAAGTAATTATAGTTGCAGTAGAAAGACTGGATCACACCGCTAAGTGGATTAATTCAGGGTTTTGATATTGATTTGCGATAATAACAATTATTATGCATATTATTATGCATATGCATGAAAGGAAACAAACAATGGAGCAACGTACCTAGCTACAGAAGAAAACAATAAAAGATATCATTCCGTGGAAATAATTAAAAAAAATGTTTTTCATGTTCATTCCATGGCAACAAACACATTTGCTCTGTATCCCATTACTGCAAATCCATCCCCCTGATGGTTAACTTTTCGTTTCACTCTCTCTCTCTCTCTCCCTTGCAGGCATAATGAGTCCAGCATTTACAAAATGCTCGACTGGCAGAAGCCGGGCAAATCGATTGTTATCTGCGCGCTGGGCATCTTCTTCGTTTTCGTGGTCCACTTCATCTGCTACTGTCTGTACTGCCTGCGGGTGTGGCTGTACGCGCGAGTGTGCCTCCCGGAACCGTCCGACAGTTCCGTTCTGAGCGGCAGCAGCACCCGAAAGACCAGCCGGGAGAAGGTAAGCTCGATCACACGGACGCTGTCGTCGATGGAGGAATCCCAGCGGGAGCAGTTCCTCAACCCGTCGACCGTCATCGATCTGAAGTGATTGACCGACGACGGGCAGCAACCGTGCGGGTCACGGGCAGCCTCGGCCGCAAACCGACCACCGTCAGCCGCGCCGGGTGGCTGGCATGGTCCGTAATCAGCAGCCCCATTCTAAACCATTCCAAGCACACTATAAACGAAAGGCACTGCAGCACCGGCCGACGGTTGCCTGAAGCTCAAGTAATTCACTGGATAGTCATTGTTTAAACACTAACTAGACTTCTCAAATAGCGGATTCAGGCGAATAGCAGCGTTCGCTCGATGTTTAACTGAAGATGTAGAGATTACACAAAGAATAAAAAGTGCAACAGCGTTGTTTGGTGAAATAATAAATTGTGTAAATTGGTAGTAGAATTTTACGTAGACCGTTAGCAGCAGATGAGTTCTTTGTATGCAAGTTTGAAATTTAGCAAAGACACGGGCAAGATTGTTGTCAACCGTTAGGGATGCGTGGTAATAGGAGTGACAAAGAGATAGATTTATATTTCGAGCAATATGGAAAGAGAGGCATAATATGTAGTGAAGTCAATTGAAACTTTGATTTGGGTGGTGGACAGGTGGATATGCCAGTCAAGGTCAGTGAAGCAAACAAAAAACTTTATCAGATTGTTCATAGTTCTAAAACAATGTCAAATCTCAAATGTGATTAACGCAACAAATCCGTTAACAGAAAGATTTTCAATTGAAAGCGAGGCGAGAGTAGAACGTTGTTTCTATGAAAAATAAAATACAAACTAGTGTGATTAATGATGCATTTCTAATTTCAGAACACAATAATGGCACGGAAAAACTATTTGCTCACAGCTAATACAATTCAAATCTTTAGTTAAAACATTTGCATCGTGAGGAATTATCTAAAAAAAATGAATATTTTCTTCTTATTAGTCAAATGTTGTCACTCTTGGATCATTCTAGCCGCTCTCTAGTATTTTTTTATGGCGGTAGTGTTTTCCGATAGATGAAGAGAACGGTAGAAGAAAATAATGAAACAAAGGACGAAGCAAGAAGTAAAGAGGAGAGAGCGGATACTTAGTTAGGAGAGTGTCATTGAAGCAACGCTTATTAAGTTTGTACAACGTTCCTTCCTCTTTAGCCAAGCTGAGGGTTCTGCGATTTATAAACGGAATCGAACCCAAATTTTCGCAGATCTACAAATCCTCTCTTACCTAATTTTCCGCTCTTTCCCTAACGATACTACAAGACCTTTGTTTGTGTCATTACTTGGAAAACACTACCGTAATAAAAAAATCAATGTCTGACCTCAATAGGTCAAGGCAACAAAACATAAGGTTGGCGATTTCTAGTAGTTTTATCGATAATTATTCAAACCTTAATTTATTTGATTTTATATAATGTAAAACTCGCTCTTCAAGCCTATGACCAGGCTAGTTTCGCTCCATGATATCGAATGAGAAAGCTGTATCGTAATAGCAGCGTAAAATGCAGTAAGAGCTAATTCAACAGAATGCAGTTAACTTTTGCAAAGCTTTCTTGAGCGATACAGTCGAATGAGCATAAAATCGTAATTGAATGGAGCCAACTTGCTTGTCGGTATAGTTTTCAGTAGCAAATTTGTTTTCTTATATATACAGCTCTCTGATCGCTAAATAAATAAGTAATTTCAGAAGCAATTACCATAAAAAATCTTCTTAAAACTTCGCAATTATGAAAGTTACGATATCTTGACAATAATAACACTTAGCTACGTTGCACGAGAAAAATCAAGACCGGCTACAAAATAAGATGAAAGTAATAAAATGTACCAAGGTCTCAACTGAAATGCAAAACTCCAGATGTATCGATTCAAATGTTTGGAAATCTTCCAAAGAATTCTGCACGGTTTGACCTATTTCTCCCATTTGAAGACTCGAATGCTCGTTAACATTGGGAGTTATGACCTATCCATATCTTTATGCAAAACCGGCTTTCGCATAGTTATAAAAAATATCATCCGGTTAATTTTGTTTCTTTACGTTCGTTATCAACTTACTTCAACAATTATTATCTTATACATAGCATCAGGCACTGCGCCAAAAACTTAACCTCAGATTTCAACCTGCTTAGAGTCTGAAATTAGTTGAAGCATCAAAAGAAAATGGTAGTTCCTAGCAATTTGCATTTCATTTTGCCGCATGCTGACTAAACGTAGAAACTGATTTATAAAACCCAATATTTTTGATTAATAAAATTTGAATCGTTGTTCTCTCCAGAGAAACGGACAAATAACGAGAAAGATTTGATATAGTGTCCCAAATGAATGCAAGCACTAGAATTTGCTCCTCCTATCCATATCGAGTAAACAACAAGGCAGAATAGACAAGTAGCTGTTGCAGTATAACAATGAATATCATTTCCATTTGAAGAAGCAAACAAACAGAATGTATATCTTCGCATAGCGACATTACCCATTAAAGCATAATTCTAATTCAACCCTATATAACCTGTGTAGATCAATTACCAAATTTAGCTGATATTGCGATATATTGAAAAACTCATTCAAAAAAAGCAAACTCATATTACCACTATATAGTGCATAACACAGCATGAATTGCTCTTCGATGACATTTTGTGGGCAGAAGTATTATTATTATTACAGTTTTTTGCTTTAGAAGCACAGCATTTCCAGAACAGAGAATAGTTTAACTTGCTTCTCGCGATAGTATTTAAGTTGGCATGCACATTAAAGTGAGCCCACTAGCCGTGTGTTCATTTTTATTTGCACCTAGATCATTGTATTTGCTCAGAGGTATCTTCAATTTACCGGTATTACAATCAATTAATTACATCGAGGATGACAATTTATCAACAATTCAGTAATGTTTACAACAGAAACGTAAGGCACAACATAATTTTGGTCTACTATTTAAAAAAATTATTAAAAAATATATCAACTCCCGATCTCTACGAAAATCAAACAATGTTCAAATCCTCGTCCTAAATGCCCTCAATCTAATATTGTTTCGTGCTAGTAAAGGTCACGAAAAAGTTTAAAAATATTAATATTTAAAAAATAAAAAACTATAATTACTTGTGTTCTCACTAAGCTATCTCATCTCCAACTGGATTTAAAGCTTTTAGAAATGTAAAAATTTATTGTTTCGTAGTAATAAACCACCTCTTATAACAGGACTTTTGGAAGGATTCTAAAGTTTAACTAAAATCACGAAACACTAGCAAAGAAAAAAACAACTCAATTCAATTGGCCAACCGAAACGGAATCAACCTTTACACGTGGAATGCAGAAGAAGGTTGCCAAAAGTACAATACACAAACTCGTATAAATGAAATAGTTAACTATAGAGTACCTATGAAAAAAAAAGAAAACCATTGTTTCTCACCTATAGTAAATAGTTCGCAACCTCAACTAGAGTCCAAGCACAGATTTTGAACCTAAATAACGCGACACACAATTGCTGAGTGCATTAAAGCAGTCGTGACATAATTACACTCCACAATTTTTGCGTACATTCCTGCACAGAAAACTCTATCGTTTCTCTTATCGATTGCGGTTAGTCTTAGGCTTATATCTGCACCTGAGGATAACATTCAGTGAACCAGGGTTTGTTTGGAGGCCAGAGTTGTGTTAGTTTAGCCATTTTTTTCTTTCATTCGGCAGGTATAATTACAAATCGAAACCGATGGAAAAATAAACCCGTCAACTACAAACTGTCAATAAGTTTGGTGTTAGCCAAAGCAAGCAGAAATTAAAATGGAAAGACTTTTAAGCCGATGTTTGAGATAAATGAAAATCAGTAAACGTTTGATCAGAAAAAACGCGTTTTCTTATTCATCAAAGGAAAGATATCAAATCCTCTGATGCCAATTGATGGTATCCTTCACCGAAAATAAACAACCAGGTTAACATTGATTGATGCGAACTAACAATTGAAATTTCCGAAAGAAAATTGTTCGAACTCCACCGCTGTTTACACTGGGCATCGCTGAATTAAGAAGGAGAAAGATTCGCCCTTTCTTTTTAATTCTACTCTACTTGGTGGTGGTACTTGATTCAAATAAGGAGTCCACTGAATTCCTTTTGCAACTTTATTTTCGCACGTTAGCTCCCTAAGAAATCTTTTATCTACATGAACAATATATCCGATCTAGTTTGTCATTATGACAGATCACTGAATACAACGTCAACGCTAAGCGTCTAGATCTGTTGCGTAGGCTGCCCAGCCGTAACATCCTTCCCCCATAACACTGGTCATCGAATCCAGTTTTACTACCTATCTCCGCCTCCAACACACCTTCCCTTTAATGACCTTTTGTACTCGACCACGCATCCAACCGTTGCGTCGCATCTCATCTACAGTAAGTACTAAGTTTCCTACAGCTTTACTTTAGAGTTTTAATTCGCCCAACCATTTCTACCGTTCCATCAATATTGGTAAGCACCCCGGATCCAACGCCTCTTGAAAATATCCAATTGAACTTGAATTGGGTTCCAAGCGTTTCTCGTAGCCGATGGGGGATTGATGAGCATTAAAACTGGCTGTCTCAAGGCACTGGAGGCTCCTAAGAGGAAGTGGTTCGAAATAAGAGCTCCTCCTTCCTCAAATCCTTGGGGCAGATATGTAACGGGCCTTGAACTTACGATCCCCTCGACTTCAAGCACTAGTATCTCCAACTCATCATCATACAGTTGTCGATTATTATTGTATGCGGTTTGCATTGAATGTGACTAAGTCACAACAAATAACAAACAAGTCTTGTTTGTTAAACATTTCTCGGGATTTTTCAACAGCGAACCTGCTTCTTCTTCTTCTTCAGCATAGAGCCGGGGTGGCTCGTGCTGTTTCTAGCGCTCGTCTCCATTCAACTCGGTTTTGGGCCGCTCGTCGCCAATTTCCTAGTCGTCTCAGAAGTCGCAAATCGCTTTCGACCTGGTCGAGCCATCGTGCACGTTGGGCCCCCCTGTTCCTGGTGCCGGTGGGGTTGTTGAAAAGGACTATTTTCGTCGCACTGTCATCCGGCATCCTTACGACGTGTCCGGCCCACCGTAGCCTGCTAACTTTCGCTAGATGTACGATGGGAGTCTCCCCAAGCAGTGCCTGTAGCTCGTGATTCATACGCCTCCGCCACTCTCCGCTTTCAGTTTGTACTCCGCCAAATATCGTCCGCAGCATGTTCCGCTCAAACACGGCAAGGGCGCGTATGTCCTCCGTGAGCAGCGTCACAGCTTCTAGTCCATATAGAACTACCGGTTTAGTAAGGTGATTAGATTCCCTCACTTGTCCATACATATACCAGGTTTCGATGTGTAGCCTTTCCGAGATTTACCTTCTCATAAAACTTGCGCGTGTCATTAACTCGGAATAGTTGCTCTAATTCTTCACGATCTCTGTTCTCCTTTGGTGCTTTTTCCTCCTCAGGATCGTGGTCAACTGGTTCTTAGCTCGTCAGTATTTGGCCATGTTCTCTCTAGTGGCAATACTTAGATAATTTTTCCAAGCAGTTTTCCCCCTCTACCACTTGTTAGCATTCCCCATCAAACCAATTATTTTGTATACTCCGAGGCTCAATACCTAGTGCCTCGGTAGTGGTCTCTCCGATGGCCGAGCGTATTCTGCCCCAACCATCTTCGAGGTTTGAAGCACCTAACTCCTCGGAAGAAGCCAGTGCCTCATTCAGTACTCGCGCGTAGTTCTCGGCAGCTTGTGGGTTATCTAGCTGCGTGATGTTCAGCCGAGGAGGGCGAATTTGACGTGTCCGGTGGACAGCTTTGAGCGCACATGTACTGCTACTAGGTAATGGTCAGAAACGGCCCTTTATCCTCAATACATCCATTCTTCCGTTGATCGCCTTCCAATCTATCACGCGATCCTGCATTCCGCCCAACACTACAAAGCACGTTCCCGGTTTGTTGGTAGTGCCACCACTCTGATAAAACTGGTCCTTTCCGCCACAGATCTTCCATACCTTCTCTCCTTTGCGACAGATTTCCTGCAGAGCTGCAATGCCCAGTTGGCGGGGTTCAAGCTGTTCAATCAGCACCCGCTCACAACCTGCGAAATTTAGCGATCTGCAGTTATAAGTACCGAGTCTCCATTCGTCGTCCTTGTTCCGTCGCTTGAGTCGATGCCGCATATTCCGCTCTGAATTTGCTTGAAGTTTGTAAGTGCGATTTAATTTCGGTGTGTAGCCGTACTGGGGCAACACTACCGAGTCTCGCGATGGGGCTGCCATCTTATAGTGCCGAGACTCACTATACCTCGTTCCCGGTTAGCATACGGCCTTAGTTTCCACCGGGGTTGATTGCCCGATATCCGCTAAGATTGCTCGTTTTCCGCCTGATAGCACGAGGAGGTCTGTATCGGAGTTGCTGGATAAAAGGCTAACGACCACTATTGGGTCTATATTCCGCATTATTCAGCCATTTACCCTACATGGGTACCAGCGAGGATGTTGTGGGTTCGAATTCGATTATAATCTCAGATTATAGCTTGGTTCGACCAATGCATCTTCCAGCATTGGACAAAAGGTAGGAGTCACAACGAGTACTTGTTAAGCGTAGCACCAATAACCCCCCCCCCTCATTTGTCCGTTCTTTCCCCTCCATTCCAAAAAATTTTCATTACTTTCCGTACCGTCCCTTCGTCAATTGTAGAACCACCGTTTCAAAAAATATTAATAAATATTACAATACAAGTGGAAATTTTCGCGTATGAAATGGGGAAGGCAAACAAGAAAGCGACCAATTTAGCTTTTGCCATCTCAAGCCCCTACCTCGCGCTTCACGCGACCATACCCGCTAATGTTCTATTGAGTAGCTAATCTAGGAGGTGCGATGCTGCGTGGTTCCCGGCTGCCTGATTCCAAAGCTGCAATTTTGGGCAGACGGCTGAGTCACACGGCCCGGTAAGTCTCATATGTTATTCTTATGATTTGTTTGTTTTAGCTCATCAGGCAGCGCCTACTGTCCAGTGGAAACTTTAACAGTGATAAGTTTAAATAACGGACAGGATAGCAGAAGGAAAAATTAAATTAATTATTGGATATTAGATGCACTAATGCAAGCTCATACGACGCAATTTTATTCCATTCGATGGATTGCTGGTGAGATTGTTCTATTTTTGCCCATTTATGCTCCATTTCAATTTATTTTTACGCTTATATATTTATATATTTATACTAGCTGACCCGACAAACTTCGTATTGCCACAAATTAAACTGTGTTGTTCATAAATCGTGAATCTCGGATGACCTTTGTCACAATATCGAGTTTTGCAAGTTTCTGGGGAGTTCATGGGTGTTTTAATATACAAATTTTCCTCACAGTAAAGTAGAAAACAACTCCCCCCATTGCTTAGCGTGATAAAATAAAGCGGATAGCATTTAAATATTCGCCATCATTACAAACCATTTCGCCGAATACCATTTTGCGGAGCACCAATTCTCGGTTGACCATAACGCGGAATATAGAGTTTCGCGGAATACCATTTCGTGAAAAACCTTACGCGGGATGTACCATTTCATGGAAAATCTTTTCGTAGAAAGTACCATTTCGCAGGGGTGACCCAACTGAAGGAAAGTAATAGAGGTGAGTAGATCTAGGAAAATAAATAAACCTAGATAGAGGTGATTTCTACGGGGGGCTGCCCCCCGCAGGTCTGTGGTCGTCTCGCGCTGAATTATCTAATGTTACTATTGATAATTTTTTGTGGTCTTGTTATTGATTAATGTTTTATGAAAGAGTCTAAAATTTCTCGAGTTCGATTAGTTTTTGAGTTCCGCAAAAATTTCTGTTTTATTTGTATGAGAGTCCTTATCCCCCTACTACAGGGGTAAGGGGTCTCAAACCATCATTAAAAAAAATTCCTGCCTCCAAAACCCCCCGCATGCCAAATTTGGTTCCATTTACTTGATTACTACTCGAGTTATGAGGTAATTTGTATTTCATTTGTATGGGAGCTCTCCTCCTAAAAAGAGAGAGGGGTCCTAATTCATCATAGAAAAAATTCATGCCTCCAAAAACACCCACATGTCAAATTTTGTTCCATTTGCTTTATCAGTTCTCGAGTTATGAGGAAATTTGTATTTCATTTGTATGGTAGCCCCCCCTCCTAAAAACTACAAGGTATACAGCCCTAAGGGTTGTACGAAAGGGTGACGTAGGACTATATCAGATCATTAGATCAAAGACTAATGTAAACTGTATTTCTGGCATATGTATGTTTATAAGAATCTGTGAGCGCCATTAAGAGAAAAAGTAAAATATTCAGATTCAATTCTTTATTGAATGCAATGGTGGCTTTGAAAATACGAGGACGGGGGTTTATAAGTACAACGCCTGCAACCATTGAGATATTGAGATTTCTTTTAAAAATCAAAAACAATTTCATGCTTCCAAACACCCCCACATGCCAAATTTGGTTCCTTTTGCTTGATTAATTCTCGAGTTATGAGGAAATTTGTATAAGAGCCCCCCCTTCTATAGAGGGGAGGGGTCATAATCCACCATAGAAAAAATTTTTGCCTTCTGAAACCTCCACATGCCAAATTTGGTTCCTTTTGCTTGATAAGTTCTAGAGTTATGAGGAAATTTGCATTTCATTTGTATGGGAGCCCCCCCTCTTAGAAGGGGAAGGGGTCTCAGTACACCATAGAAAAAAATCCTGCCTTATGAAACCCCCACATGCCAAAGTTGGTTCCATTTGCTTGATTAGTTCTCGAGTTTTGAGGAAATTTGTGTTTCATTTGTGTAGGAGCCCCCCCCCTCTTACGCCCTCCTTAAAATTGCTCTCTAACCTACCCATAAAATTGCTGGTCATTTTATCTATCCAACGACACATAAATTGTTCAGTTTCATTCAGTAGTTCAGTAGTTATTGGCATTTGAAATCTTTCATTCAAACGTTACACTTCTATTTTTGTTTTCACAAAGTGCTACCCAGTCCCAGTATAGTAAACAAAGACGTAGTCCTACGTCAAAAGATAAGGGGCCCTAATTCGTCATAGAAAAAATTCAAGCCTCCAAAAACACCCACATGCCAAATATGGTTCCATTTGATTAATTAGTTCTTGAGTTATGCAGAAATTTGTGTTTCATTTGTTTCTAACCATCATAAGAACCTTCCCTGGCACCAGAAACCCCTACATGCAAATTTTCACTCCGATCGGTTCAGTAGTTTTCGATTCTATAAGGAACATAGGGTAGGGACAGACAGACAGAAATACATTCTTATAGGTATAGATTACACATATTCATATCGTATATTACTGGATACATGAACACCTATGAAGATTGCGTGAGTTTTTCCGCATCCTCTTAAAGTAGGTGTTCAACTATCGTACCCGTTTCTACAATCGACATGGCCAGGTGTATGGCGTACTTACGGGTACCCCATATCAGCCACCCATGGTGTGCACGGTTGACTATGCTATGTTATGCTATCACAAAATAAGTGGAAATTTCCCTCAATATTTCTAAGATTATTGAAGTTTTTGTCAGCTGAACAGTGTTATAGAGCGACTTAAGTGAACTTTTTGTGAACTTTCTAGTTCTATTAGAAGTTGCATTGCATTTCTTTCGATGTGTAATAATCAAATACGAACTTTCCACTTTTATCGGAACTTTTTTTTTGTAGGGGCTTATCACTTTGACCACAACATTATTGATCTATTGTAATGTTGCCCGGGTGTATGCTATATTCTGCACTGCATTTCTGTGCTTTATCGTTATTGAGTAAACGATAAGCTTATATTTTTTTATGCGTGCTTATGTGTTGAGGGTTTTACCCATGCTTCGATGCATGTCCTGCTATACCAAACCTGTTTCGCCTCGTTATAGTTAGCACTGGTGAGTCCTCCTGAGGTTCAAAACCATTACCTCATTAGGTCCTCATACCAGTATACTAACCATAAGAAGCGTCTTCGGGATAATGTAGAACTCAGCATGAAGGAAGGGTGATGAGGGGCCAGAGAATAAACCCATGCTAAAGTCACTTTGACATCGAATGGCCTGATTCTACTAAGATTCGAACCCACGACCATTCGCTTGTCAAAGCAGACTCGGTAACCTTGCGGCTACAGAGCCCCCCAACTTTTTGTTACTTGGATAATTCTCCATATGAGTCCACTGTTTGATCCAAAAAGTAGCACCGAGGAATTCGTAGGTCACCGATTTTTCGATACTTGGCCTGATCCAAGACTTAAAGACCTCATCCGATACCTTTTCTTCCCACTGCATCCGTAGTCTATCACTGGCTTTGCTGAATTTCTTCCTTTAAGTTGATCTGATGGAAAAATGGAGTTTGTCGCTTACTGTCAGCCACTGCATTTCCAGCATACGGTCACTGTTTTCGAAAGGATTTAGGGAG
This sequence comes from Sabethes cyaneus, assembly GCF_943734655.1. Classification (NCBI taxonomy): domain Eukaryota; kingdom Metazoa; phylum Arthropoda; class Insecta; order Diptera; family Culicidae; genus Sabethes; species Sabethes cyaneus. The sequence continues at coordinate 158,478,928 of NC_071355.1, read as the reverse complement.
CATCACGTGGCGTTCTGTAACTTTTCTTCGTTCAATCCGTAAAGCACCGCCATACTGTTCGGCAACCAATTCCTAAGCTGGAAGGATCCCTTTTGGTGGATAAATCGGGTTTCACTGGAAACGCACACTGCTTCTTATTCAGAAAGTCGTCCACGTTGTGGTTTTTCAAGATTACTTGCCAAGTAACATTGTTGTTGTACAATAGCTTATCAAGCACTTGTTCCACGGGAATCGGCTGCACAATAGTTTAATAAGCTATTATACAACAAAAATGTTACTTGAGACTTAACTGTTCGCGGAAAACGGTCGACAAACGCCGAAGCGGGCGAACATGTGGAACCAAATGTTGCAACACCCATCCAAAATGTCTCGAAAGTTTCCGCTGGATCATTTCTACACAAGAATCGCTAAGAATGATCCGGTTCTCGTATCGGGGGGTTCTTTGTACTGTCGGCATACAGATAACACGGCAGGTAATGACGCAAGTTGATCCGGTCCTTTAAGCAGTATGGTATTCAAGAAAATTCCATCTACTTTTGCTGCAGCATCCCCAATTACACGAAGACTAGACCATATGGTAACTTTGCTTTTATTACTTGCCAGTTCATTCACCTCTTTAATTTCCTCTGCTAACAGGTTTTGTGTTTCGATTTGGTGACGTTTTTCGAAAGCATGTTTCTCTTCCAGTAACTGAAGTTTTGGATTATCGGCGTTCGTTACTAGATGTACGTGATTTGACTACCGAGACATCTGGAAAACTAGCTACTCTTGGCCCGAGAGCGAGTTGAATGGACACGACCGCTTGAAGCTGCATTAGCCACCTCAACTCTATGCTGACGACGATGCAGAGTGTTATTTGTAACATTGTGCTCTTAAAGGGAAGCTTATTGAGCCTACCCCATACCCCTGTCAAACCAGCGGACTATCGCGCACATCTCTCACATGTTTATGGCTTGTTAGGTCAGGGTCGTACCTCGAAGCCAATTGAAAGGGCATGCTAGGTATACAATGCACAAAAATTAACCAATAATCTGACAAATAGGAAGATTTCTTTCTAAGAGCATACTTTAGAAAACGTTCGATTTAACGATGTTAGGTGGCATGCATAGTATCTTCTCAAGCCCATCCAATAATAAGATTTTTATTCGTTCCGCTTTATTTTCTTTTATAAAAGGACTTCTAAAATCACAGACGCAAAACTAATTTACAAATTACTAGTGACGCTCGATAAATAATAACGGTAAATAAACTTAACAAGGGGACACAACGCTTTCGCAAATTTTATTTCGTCCTGCAAAGACGGAGCTAATTAGATACTGGAGTAAACATGTAGTAAGTATAAAACAAACATAAAAATTAACTTTGGTTACCCTGTTAAAGCATTACCTTAACGAACTACTGAACTGTATACCTAATTTGATCTGGAATTCATATGTTGTGCGCAATAGTAATTTCAGTAATAACGTTAATCTATAGACTGGTATTTAAACAAGTAATATATTTACAGTAGCTATGCAAAATCCTAATATTTGAAAAAAATTCTACTTTTTACACATTCTTTACCTGTAAGTTAAATATTTACAATTAGAATATCGTTTTTTCAATTCACACAGACAAAATGAGGCATTAATCAATCTCTATGGCTGGTGGGAAATTTAATTAAAAAGCTAAAATCTTCTTTTGAAACATCAACAAAGCCAATTGTTTAACTACTGACTAACTTTTTCCAACTGTTGTGTTTGCATTTGGGCGTATGTTTTCTAAACTAATGAAAGGAACATCCGATTCTAGACTGCTATCAGCATCACGACTGGGTGCGGTTTCCGGCGCGATAGTAATACCACGAGGGCAATAATGAGCACCGAGGCAAGCAAATATCTGCAATACGATTTTTTTTAGTTCAGGTGAACCATCAACGGATTTCAAAACTTACCAAATAGTGCCTATCCGAATGGCATCACCCGTTACACTGGTTTCCGTAGTTGGATTAACATTTTCTTCGAACCCGTCGATTAACGGTATTCCTTTGGCCATACTCTCCTGTGCCAGCAGTGGAATAGGATTGGAAAGGTCACTTGTTGCCCACAGATACAGGTCTAGTGTCCGCTCGGTACAGTCTGCGATAAACCGCACAAATGGCCGTATATCACCGTCATTGGCAATTTGCAAGTAATCGTAATATTTATGTCGATGCTGCTTTTGAATAATAACCGGTGGATAACCGGCTCGCATTAGCAAAGTATTCATCAGCAAACGAGACGTTCGACCGTTCCCGTCACTGAACGGATGAATGTGCACCAACTTATAGTGGGCCATGGCGGCATACCTAACCGGATGCAGCAAATATGATTGCTCCGAATTTAGCCAATCTTCAAAACGATTCATCAGAATCGCCAAATCGCCTGGGCCAGGGGGGATATGTCCCCCAACATAAACCTGCGTACGACGAAATTCTCCACCTTCGATTGGATCAACATGGCCCAGAACGCGCCGATGTATCTCCAGAATATCATTCATTGTAATGAAATCATTCCTATCGCATAGACGAAATAATTACTATAAAGTCGAAATCGATTTATTGCATAACTATTACTCACTTATTGACTAACGTTGCGTTTATATACTTCATAGCAGCATCTAGTCCCAGAATCTCATTGTGCTCGTCAATGCTCTTACCGTCAACAGCCATCCTCGTCTCCACAATCGATCGAGTTTGAGCCAAACTCATTGTGTTCCCCTCAATACCTACCGAATGATAGATGTGCTGGATGTAGGCTTCCTTTTCCGCCCGCTTTAAAGCGGCATTCGTAGCGATAATCGATGAAAGCGCATTTCGTTTCTGATCCAATCGTTCAAACCGTTTCTCATCCAAATGTTCCACTATTCTCGCCGTTCTTTGTCGGTTTTCCAATGCATCAGAATATGCTGGATTTACTGTGAGCGCTTGATAGTAGTAATGATCTGCAGTAACCACATCCTGCTGGGAATGCTCTAGAAATTCACCATACTTTGTCAAAACCTCCGGATGTTTGGGCGATAATGCTAATGCATGTTCAAACAATCGGAGCGCTTTATCATCTTTTCCCATCAATTTCATTTCCGCGGCCATCTTCAGTGAACTTAGTGCTTCTTGTTCATTTGTATCGTGTTGGTCATTCCGACCAGTCGGTATAGCATCAATTTCTACAGCAGCCTTATCGGCAATCTTAACTGCGGACATATACGGTTCTATAACTGGCACTTCATCCACTAGCTGAAGAAAGCGTCCATCCGGTAGATAGCGGGGTGCAACACGAGGGGGAAGAGACCGATAGTGTGGAGCATAGTTTAGAAGAGCAAACATCAATACAGAAACGAGTGAACCGCAAACAAAAATGACAAAATAGTGAAAGCCATTTATTCGACCACGCCATTTTCTTGCATTGGCTTCTGTGCGAGCTGTAGTTGGATGAGATCGCCTCCGGATTCCCGCTAGATCGGGTGATGCCTCTTCGTATACACAACACATTTTGTAAAAATTTATGTTTTATTCACAAGACGATAAGCACATCGCGTTACACTAAGGTACAATAGTTTTTTTTCCTTCAACCCTTTTAACTAAAAGCTAACTCAGCTGATGAATAATTCGACGGATTGGATGGATCCTATTCGTGTATTTGTCTGACGAACGAAACTTTTGTTATTGACGTGGTCCACCAGGATTGTTTTGCTTTCACTACAGCGATGATGACGGCTAATGACTATCTCTTTGTTTTGATGATGATTGCACGATGCAGTATTCTTACTACAGAACGGATAAATTTTTACTCCATTCGAACAAACACGGAGAATAAAAATGTAGTTTCAACCATATTTATGGTTGTTTTACGCACAAACAAAAACTTCGTTTTGTTTCAAACTGAAATGTATGATTGAAATGAAAATATTTATTGCTATATCAATGTTAACTTCAAATTTAAAAATACTTTACATTTAATTCAAAACTGTTATTTCCTTGATTCAAACAGAATCTCGTTTTGAAACAACAATATTTTCAGGTTGTTATAAAAATATTTTATTGAGGCTTAAAGCAACAATCATTTTGTTTGAAGCAAACTGGAGCTTTTTCGCTCCGTGAAAGACAGAAACAACCCCATAAAAAGTTTGACAGATGGCATTTTACGCGTCTACCAACGAAATAGGGTGCCTAATAGGGGCATAAGACATAAGACATCAACCTGCTAATCAACCTACATAGTCGGGTTGCGTAGGTAGGTTCATTTCGTCACCCGACTTACTGGAGAATTTAATCTGTTTTCGTAGGATATCAATTAAATCGGTCAAAGAGTCGGTACAGGTTGCAAGGATTAGTTTGCCAATTAAGTACATCGATCAATCATCAAACGGGATCGGGTTTCGTCACCCGACGCCGTCACCCGATTTATTAGCAAATTTAATCTGTTATCGTAGGGTACCGATTAAATCGGTCAAAGAGTCGATTTAGGCTGCAAGGATTAGTTTGCCAATTAAGTGTACCGATCAATCATCAAACGGAATCGGTTTTGGTCACCCGACCCGTCACCCGATTTATTGGCGAATTTAATCTGTGATCGTAGGGTCTCTATTAAATCAATCAAAAAATAGAATGATTCTGTATAGACCTTTCCATTCTTATGTGTGTTGGTGCTTGAAAATGAGGCAAACAAGCATCTGCCCTTTGCCAAAATGAGGCAAATATCATGTATATACACGCGTTTTTCGTGCTTGCTGTGTGGGTGGTTGAGCTGTTAGAAAGCTCTATATAAATACCTGTATATAACTGTTGACAAATCTGAGTATCGAGAAAATGGCCCTACGGGATGATGTTCGTGGAGTTTGCGTTAATAGTTGGTAAGTTTACTATTTTCGAGTGTAATCATTTAGTCCACAATTTTAATAATGTGTTTTCATGTTTCTTAACAAGTGTTTTTTCTGCCTCAAACGAAATAGGTTGTATAAGTTCTCCAATTTCGGCTGAATAAGTATTGTAGAATTGTTTTCATAAATTTTATTCGAAGCATATTCAGCTATGGCTGAATAATAATGGCTGCTAAAATATTTAATCAGCGCATAAGTGCTTCGTGGGAGAGCTGTTTATTAAGATGACAAATCGTTTATTCAGCAAGTATAGCACAATTATTGAGAATATTGACGGGTTGTGGAGAGGTTGAAGATGCGCCTAATCTGCTTGTGACACTATTATCACAGAGATTATCACGAATCACGAAAGTTCACTATTATCACGAAAGAATTCAGGAACAATTTTTTCGGGAATTCTTGGATAAAATTTCGAATTAAAATCACCTAATACGCTAGCGTCACCACCACTATAGTTTCCCAACTAAATGATTCTTTTGATTTGCACACTGACAACCTTTGGCTCCTCTGGCACTAATATATATGGACTGTAACCGTTATGCTAGCGCCAGAAGCTAGCTGTTGTGAGTTTAGTGTAGAATTTTATGCGCCTTTAGTGACATCATCACTATAGTTTCCCAACTAATTTGACATAAGTTTTATCCAAGTGGGGACCTTTCGCTTGGATGTCTGTTCTCTGTGCTATTATGTGAAGCAGCTGTTTTACAGCGCATTCGTTGGCTGCTTAATCACTTATAGAATACAGAGGCCTTTACTACAAATTGTTCAGCGTCTACCACCTGTATTCAGAGCTAAATCAGTTGTGACCAAATCAGTCCCAAGGAACAAAACGGCAGCACCTAAACAAGAGGTGTGGAATAAGAGTTGTGTGGTAGCATTCGGTGCTGAATAAGCGAATTTGCTGAATTGTCTGCTATTTAAACGTCATATCCTATATTTTTTCTAGCTTCTAATCAACATCTATACGTTGTTATATAAGTGCGGAATAAAAGTCGAATAAACGTTATGCAAACGTATCGGCAGTACGGCTAAGAGCAGGTGTGGAATAATGGTCGCTCAAAAGCTACCATGAACATGCATGTCGAATAGACGTTGTAAAAACGTGTCAGTCAAGTGCAATTGTGGAATAAAAGTGGAATAAGAGTGGAATGCGCATTGCGCAAACGTATCAGCAGCATTACGGAGATCAAGTGTGGAATAAGTCTGGAATGAGCGTTGCGCAAACGTATCAGCAGCATTGCTGAGCAGCAAGTGCAGAATAGAAGTGGAATAACAGTAGAATAAATGTTGTACAAACGAATTTGCAGCATTGTTGGGAGCAAGTGTGGAATAAGTGTGGAATGAGCGTTGCGCAAGCGTATCAGCAGCATTGCTGAGAGCGAGTGTGGAATAAGAGTGGAATGAAAGTTGCCCAAACGCATCAGCTGCATTGCTAAGAGTAATTGTGGAATATGTGTCGAATGATCGTTGTACAAACGTATCAGTAGCACCACCAACAGCAGGTGTGGAATAAAAGGTGCTTGATGGCAAGCAATAACACCAATAACTTGAATGACACTTTATACTTTACACTTTATAATTTATGCTTTAAATTTATATTAGGTACACTTTATTTTTATTTTATTTGTTTGATACATTAAGAATAGAAAACATTTCTAGAACCACTTTTAGCCGCCGCAAATCTTTGCTGATCGTGGAAATCCTTTTATGTGTTGTTGCCTGTACGGTGTGTATCTTTTCCCTCGGCGTGTCGTTATCCCTCGTCGTACCGATAAATTTAACAAACGTATATTCAAAGACAGCTGACTGCTTGACGCTTTGCGAGTTACTCACAATGGATTTGCTCAGCGAGATGGATTCCGTCGGGCTAAAGCCGTCAGAATTGTTATGATCGGGTGGCAGAGTGACGATACCACCGCTGCTGGTAGCGCCGTAATCGTGTGACCAGCTCCTGCTGCCGGTGCGCGAAAACACCACTGCTTCTCGTGCCATCCGCTGCTCTTTTTTGTTTTTTGGATGAAAAAACTAAATCAAAGCCGATGACAAATAGATGTGCACAGACAGCGAGCGACTTAAAGCAACAATAAGCTCAGGACTATCTGCGTAAACTAATAACGGGGTGACAAAAGTACTCCTCCTCTGCGGTACTAGCACGAATCACTCCTGCTGTTAACTAATCACTGCTGCTGCTAATCACATCACTAAATGAACAATCGCTGGCCGAACATTCTGGATTTCTAGTTTCCAGTGAATTTTATTCAGTACACTCAAAATATTCTGCACATAACTAATGGTAAATTTCCATATGAAATCCCAGATGATTATCATGTGCCGCATATAAGCACAATTTGCCTAGAAATACACATAAAAATTATACGGATATAAATAGTATGTGCAATTATACACATAAAAAATATACGCATATGAATAGTATGTGCAAAAGTTTCGCGTACCCATAAATTATAACTGTTTGGCATATAAAGTTCATTGACTGGGCACATTGCAAAAATCTATGTGTGGTACACATAGAAACTATACGAAAAGTTTTCTCAGTGTAGCACCGCTCACGGTTGTCAATATTCAAAAGAAAAAAGTCCTCTGCGTAATGACTGTGTTATGTTGCTGGTGGTACAAGTGAAATGCTTTATTTTAGTACAAATAGTTTATTAAATGTTTAACATGTGCGGAATAAGTACTTCTAAAGTAATCTTGTACAGCAGATGCCAAACATGATTTAAGAAACTACTCTTCAGCGCTTAAATGTATTTTATTCTATTTTTGTTCCACGCTTGACAAACTTAACCTGGTAAATCTACATCGGCTAAAAACTCGGTGCCTGTCATATGTCAGATTATCTCAGATGTGTTCGTTGACGGCTTCCGACCGACAGGATGTAAGTTCGAATCCGGGTGAATGAAAAAAAGTATTGGTGGCAGGCTTGATGAATTTTGAGTCAACCAATGATTTCCTACTAAGTCCTCTTATTAAATTATAATATATGCATACAAAAATGGCCATGAAAATAACGAAACCCATAAAATAAAATAAAAATACTTCCTGCATATTTTTTTCTTTTTGCTTGTCTAAATGTTGAACTGCTGTGGAATAAACGTAGCTTCAGTGTCATCAGCAGAGGTTTAATAAACATATTAATACGTACTGCATAAACATTTTACTATACGTTGCATATTGTGCATTTACTTGATCGATGGATTCCGAGGGGAGTTCAGATATTGTTTCAAACGTTCCAAAGGTAAAAAATGACTAAATTGGCAACACAGTTCGTAATGTTTTATCGCCATAACTGGCAACACAGGCTCATTGCGTTTCTGTCGCAACCTTAATCGTGACTTCGTGTTAATCATACAAAAGCATTAAACAAATTGTTTTCGAATACGAACGTTATTGCTTTGTTATTACTTGTTTGGATAATGAAGGATAAACTACGCTTTATTCACTATGAAATTTCGGCAAACCGGCGTTGAAAATACAAATTCATTTCATGCTGAATTTCATTCCGTTTCTTCTGATAGAACGGTAATTCCTAGGTTTATTTACTTTGCTCGATTGGTTCCAATAATGAAACAGCGATGATGACACAATTTGACATTTTATCTGTCAAAAGCTAAAAACGACCCTTTTTACGACCGTTCAGAAACACGACTGTTTCAACCGTCGTGTCCAGTAAGGGAATGCGCGCACAATAACTGTCATGCAAACGCATCTTCCACGCCCATATTCAGCACTGTGCTGTTTAAATTCTCCAAAACCAACTGTATAAGCATTGAACAGAGGTGTTTAGACATACTTGAAAAGCAGCTATACAGCATGTGCTGAATAAAAGCTATCGGTTAAACGTTTAATAAGCAAAAATTGTTCCTTGGGGTAGCATTTTAATTCACCTTCGGTGTTTGTTGAGTCGCTCCCCTCTCACTCCTACGCAAACGAGCCACAGCTAATGTCATTTTCGTTAGTGACAAAACCGCAAATTACTTCATAACAGTATGTGGCAAGATTTGTTATGATGAGGTGGACACATTTAAAATAGTAAATATATTTATCACATATTGAATATTTATGCAGGAAGTGATTTACCCCGTGGTCTAGACAAATTTTCGAAAAATTAAGTATTCAAAGTTGTTTATTTACATGAACTCTTTACACTCATTAAATTCTGAGAGGGTCATGCCAACCTCTGATCGAGTGGCGTGAAATCCATCATAAGCGGTTGCTCGCTTGTAAGTAAGTGGTCGTTTGCATGCAAGATCTTGTGAGTCAAAAATGAAACGCCCGTGTCACGTCAGTTCGTCACTGAGCAAGTAGCCAAAATTGGACGAATTTTCAACCAAAATTTGAGATAATACACTTTAAGGGCATTTTGAGTAGTTTCTACCTAGCTTTAGAGCTAAATTCGACCTATTTACGGGTAGAATTATTTAGGTAGGTTAAAAAACAAAAAGAACAGGTTAAAAAACAAAAAGAAACAAAAGTTTTCTCATAACGTTTTTTTTTTTATTTTTAACGTGGGTTAGTTCCAACAGGACCACTGAATAAAAAACATTTTTGGGAGAATAAACAAACGTTTTCGGGTTGTCAGTGTATTGAAACTATGAAAATACCCAATGCAAACCCGTCGTCTGAAAAGTACAATCCAGAGCGAAACTAGATTCAACCTGGAGTGAAAAACAAACGTTTTAACAGCCGTTCAATTGGAAGCAAAACGAATCTAGGTTGGACCTAACCAAAAACAAAAACGGTATCAGTGTAACAAATCGCACGTGTAAAATTAACTGAAATAGAAACAATCATAATTAAGGGTGCAAATGTTATGGACAAAAAAATAATTACCAGCTTTTTTGTTTTCAAGAATAATATTATAGAGCTGTCGATATTCATTCCTGTGAGATCCGTGTTATATGAAAAGGTGTGCACATACCCGACTTCAATTCAGAATAAAGTATTTTGCGCAATATTGTGTTCATTATTGGTCCTCAGCTTCAGGGAATAATACATATAATTTTGTAAATTAACAAAAGTTGAATAAATTATGCTACTATTCAGATTTATTGCATATTTTGACTTATTTTGTAAATCATGGTCGAAGTGATTTTTCGAGCTTTGCTTGTGCAATATTAATGTTTCCATCGATGTTTCCACCTTTGAATCTCTTGTTGCAAATTATTCAAACTGTCATCACTGACGCAAAAACTTCTGACTGAAAGACACTGAAACCTGAAACTTCATTCGTCGTTCGCTTCGTTCGAGAAACGGTCAGCCAGCGTTTTTCAGTAGTGTGAGGTGGTGAACGAAGAAAAACTTTTGTTTCACGATTTTCCTCAATCACTGATAGATCTTCTTTGGTTGTGCGTGCGCGAATCCGTGATATCACTTCCAGTTGAATATTGGGAAAAATTGAGTGCTTAGTCAATATTGTTTCTACCACATCGGCCGTGAAACCTTGTGTATTGTCTATACATTGAAAATTTTAACTCAAGAGGTGACGACTGAATCGGAAAAAATTGGTCGAATTGGTCAATGCGAGAGAAAAATTCTGGTACGTTGAAGATTGACGATGCAATTTGGTAAAATTCACTTGAAATTTAACAGTTAACGGTGAAAGAATAAATACCTAGATGTTTTGAATTGAGTTGGCTCGAGAAGCCAATAAGAAAAATTTATGCAGTCCGCTACCTGGTGATGTGATCTCAAAGCGACTCAACGGTGCACTTGTTTTTGGTTTTACTCCCATCGGTGGAATGGTTATGCTATGCCATCTATTCAGTCGGGTGGCATAACAAAACCCAGATAAGAGTTTAGTGGCAAAGTGTTCCCATTTGGGGACTAGCTTATAATAGTGCTTCGTGCTTTGTGATTTATTTCTACGAAAGAATTTCCAATTGCTGCTGAAAGAACGTAGTGCGAACAGAAAGAGCGAAGCAATACTAAGTGGAATTAATATTCTGGTTCCATTCGAATAGCGGGCGCAGAACAGAGCGGAAATTAATTTAATTGTGTAGGATACATGCTTAGTAGTTCTGAACGGGACGGCACTGACTATCTGTGACTTGGACGAGCTGGACAAGAGCAATCAATTAGGTATGTAAAATAGAATTCGAGAATACCTTTAACAAGCTTTAAATACTGAACAGAAACGTGATTAGCAATTTATTTTCACATTCTAGGCAAAAGTATTTAAAATTTTGTTTTTCGGTTTATTGTTTGTGAGAACAAGGAAATTCTGACAAACCATTTCGGTCGGAAATTTTTGCACCATCCTATGTTATGCATAATGGTTCCTCATACGAAATTTTGTGTACTTTAATAAAGTTCTTTCTATCGGGCGGGAAGCGAAAAGGAGAGAACATAATTTTATCTCCAAGTTTATCGAATGGAGTATTATATGTAAGAATCTATGTGTAGATATATACTATTGAAAATGCAGTAAAAGCATTGTAAACCAGTTATTTTTGCAGTTTATAGAGTCAAAATAAAACATAAACTTTTTCAGACCCATTTATATTCAATCTAGAAATCTGAGACACATCATTCATATTTACAAATCTAAACGACGTTTAGCTATCACCTGAAATCACTCTGCTGTACGTTGGTTTGTTTTACGCTGGAATACTGCTCACCACTGCAGGGCTTTTACTTACCAGAATGGAAACACCCGAATTGAGACGGTGCAGTGGAAGTTCATTCGCTTTGTTCTCTATAAGAGAAAGCGATAAGGAAACTGTTAGTCAAAGATTGCGAGGAAACACCGACGGTGTGAAGAGGTTCTTATCAGATCTGTGGAAATCGACTTCAATTTATGTAGAACAGTAGCACACTTCGCAATTAACACGAATCAGCCCGATAATGCCTTTCAGCAATTAACAATATTTTATATTTTTCCTGTAAAAAGAATCCAAAGTGCCATTTCCACCATCTGGTAATACTATTTCAAAAGTCAAAAGACACAGTTTGATAAGAAATATCACGTTAAGTGTTTGAGCTTTATGCGTTGATGCAATAGTATCTTAAAGGTAAAAATTTCACTTGTTTTGCGGGATAATTCTGGATTGTTTTGGGATGAAAACAACACAACCTCTGGATTGTCTAACGTACTGAAATCAAGGCCATCAGGGAAGATACGGTGAAGCATCGAGCGGTTATCAGCTAAAGCAGTCGCTGCAAAGAACTCACAGAAAGTTGATGAGCAGATCAATGTGCAAAGTGTAGAAAATGTGAACGAACGAATAGGAGGTTTATTTGCGGCACGACCAGCACCAAAGGGCGAAAACTATTGGCCCTAAATGCGTCAACCGTGAGCGTTCACGAGGTGGCTGTAGCTGAGGTAGCACATCAGAGCAGTTAGAAATGCTGCAACTGCTGGAAAAAGAGTTCATCACCAGATCAAATGTCAGCAGCAGTGGTTAATCCCGGTGTGTTGGTGTTAGCATTTACGCCTCTCACACCGAGGACCCGAGTTCAAATCCCAATCCAGCAGAAGTCACAAATGACCCAAGCTGTTAAAGTGACTTTAATCAAACAAAAAAAAAAAACATTTGTCAATAGCAGCACTGGGAACGAGTTGTTGTGGAGATGAAGAATTACTTCTAAATGATCAACCTTATTAGAAAACGAATTGTGCCAAAGCTTTCATTACTTATATGTAACGACGGGGAACTTGATTACCGAAAAATTACAAATGAACGGATGTTGCAAACAAGATTTCTAGCTTTTGAACGATGAAGCAAATTGAGGCGTTGATAGCAACAGGACTGACATTGATAAATGACAGTTATGCTGTGAATTTTACAGTTTTTGAGGAGATGAAGGAGCGAAAAGGTTGATGATTTGCAAGGCAACTGGGAAAAATAGTCTAGTCATTATGCTATCCGTCGGGTTATCCTGAGCGTAGGAAGCAATTGTTGATAAATCCCAATACGGTTTTCGGGGGACACGCACGATAGCAAGTTGATAAACTTGGTGGATTGAAGTCGTAGACGCACCATCTGTTAATAAAGTTTAAGGCAGCGTATGATTTAGTCTAACAAAAACGATGGCAAATTTCAGCTAACCGTTTTTTTTGTTTATAGGAGACTAGACTACTGCGACCAGCATTTAGATTTGTTGTGTTCAGGTAACCATGGTTTCCCATCAGATTTTTTAGACTGATGCGTGTCTTTATGTGCCTTCGGCTCAGCGGTAATTGCTGTGAACAGTGGCTTCTACGGATCGCGTAGTAAGCGAAAGTTCTATCTACGCAAGACTCGCACTCTACAAGACATCAGCTCTCTCGGTGGCACTCTACAATCATCGAACCAGGCTAACCGGCAAGCTCTTAATGTTTCTGAGCATATCATTTCGCGATCAGGTCTGGGTGGAAGAACTGGAAGATGATGGGGAAGGATGAACTACGTAGGCTGACGTCGAAGTCGAAACGTCGAACGGAAACGGTTAAAATGGCGTTGTAGACCAGTGATGAGGTTACTAATGCAGTTAATTCGTCAATGCGGCACCTTCAGAATGGGGCTATTGGGCAAGGTACAAGTTCGGACATGTAGGTCAAGGCTTTCCAGTGTAGACGGAGAATTCGCTCGCGAAGTCAACAATTCGGTGACAACTATCGCTCTATTCAATGATTCTAAAGCGTTGTTCCTAACTTGGTAGTTGGTAGGAGTTATTCCACAAAAGTTTCCGAAGAGCACAACGATTGAATCTCCGTTGCACTGACTCGTTTTGGCTGACTCCATTTTGATCGAAGGGACTCCAACCTGGAGTGTAATATTGTAAATTGGAGTGGACTAATGCACAATAACTGCTGAATTGCAGTGGACTAATGCACAATAACGTGCTAACGATAAACGGAAGCTATACGAGAAGTTAAACCGTTCGCGGCTATGTGCCGCAGACCGATATGTACGGGACTCAGACGGTAATCTTCTCACGAACGAACGTGAGGTGATCAAGAGGTGGAAGCAGTATTATGACGAGCACCTTAAAAGCGATTTTGCTGAACATGAAGGTGACGATATGGCAATAGATCTTGGAGCACGTGCAGAAGATGACAGAATACCAGCCCCCGACCTCCAGGAGGTAGCAGAAGAGATCGGTCGGCTGAAGAACAATAAAGCGGCTGGGGCTGATCAGCTACCCAGCGAGCTGCTGAAATACAATGGTGACGCACTGTCTAGAGCGCTGCACTGGGTCATTGTCAAAATTTGGGAGGAGGAACTATTACAGGAGGAGTGGACGGAAGGCATCGTGTGTCCGATCTACAAAAACGACAAGTCGGATTGTCGTAATTACCGCGCAATCCTACTGTTGAACGCCGCTTACAAGGTACTCTCCCAATTTTTATGTTGTCGATTATCAACATTTGCAAAGGAGTTTGTGGGGCAATATCAAGCGGGATTCATGGATGCCCGTGCCACCACGGATCAGATTTTCGTACTTCGGCAGAAATGTCGCGAATACAACATGCCCACGCATCATTTATTCATCGAACTCAAATCAGCGGTATGACATGATCGATCGAGATCAGCTATGGCAGATTTTACACTACTACGGATTTCGGGATAAACTAACGCGATTGGTCAAGGCGACGATGGATCGAGTAATGTGTGTTGTTCCAATATCAGGGGCAGTCTCGAGTCCATTTGAATCTCGAAGAGGGTTACGGTAAGGTGATGGGCTTTCATGGTTGCTTTTTAACATCGCTTTGGAGGGTTCGATTAGAAGAGCGGGGATAGACTCGAGTGGTACAATATTCACGAAGTCCGTCCAGTTTCTTGGTTTCGCTGACGACGTTGACATCATTACACGTACCTTTGAGAGGATGACGGAAACGTACATCGAACTGAAAGCTGCAGCCAAACGGATCGGACTTGCCATTAATGTATCGAAAACAAAATACATGAAAGGAAGAAGTTCTAGAGAAGTGAATGCTGACTTACCTGCCTGGATTCATTTAGACGGTGATGAAATCGAGGTGGTAGAAGAGTTCGTGTATCTGGGCTCACTGGTTACCGCAGCCAACGACACCAGCAGAGAAATACAAAGACGCATTATGGAAGGAAATCGTGCCTACTTACGACTTACGATTCCGTAGGACGCTGCGATCGAACAAAATTCGCCACCGCACGAAGTTAACAATCTACAAGACGCTGATTAGACCGGTAGTCCTTTACGGCCATGAGGCATGGACTATTCTTGGGGAGGACCAACGCGCCCTTGGTGTTTTCGAACAGAAGGTGTTGCGCACCACCTGCGGTGGAGTGCAGATGGAAGACGGAACGTGGAGGAGGCGAACGAACCATGAATTGCATCAGCTGCTTAGGGAACCACCCATCGCTCACACCGCAAAAATCGGTCGCCTGCGATGGGCTGGGCACGTCATGAGGATGTCGGACGACAGCCCGGTTAAAAAAGTTCTTAATAACGATCCGACTGGAACGAGACGTCGGGCAAGATGGATCGATCAAGTGGAAGGCGACCTGCGGACCCTACGCAGACTACGTGATTGGCGAATTCCGGCCATGGACCGAGCGGAATGGAGACGACTTCTTCGTACAGCAGAGAAAACCACGGATTGAAGCTGATTAAGTAAGTGTGTAAGTAAGTAATGCACAATAGAGAGCTTTCAAGCAGTAAACATAAGTAAAGTTCTTGGGGATGCGAAGGTTTCTGCAGGCCTTGTCGACAATAATCGCGATATACTGCTTAAAATTATCTTTACAGTCGATCAGTACATTCAGATCCTTGACACAGCTCGCGCAACGTCATGGCATATTTGACGGCCTGCAGGCGAATGAGTTCAACTTTCTAGAAAATGTAATGGTTTCGCACTCGGAATTTAGCAGCATGCGGATGTCGACACCCTGTTTCGCAAAGTGCGATAATTCCTTCTGAAGGACAGCGGCGTTAGACAGATTCTCAACTTTTGGGTACAACTTAAGGTCGCCTACAAACACCCTACGATAAAACTGAACCTTGTCGTGGTGTAGGGCTTTTTAACTAATCAGTAAATGAACAGCGGTCACGTTTACTTCTCAATGTGGGTATATATCAAAATACTTTTGTGATTTCAAGTGGGACTCGGGGTAAAAATTTACCAAATGTGATTGTTGCGTTGTTCAGAAAGTGCTTTTATTCCGTTTAAGAATAAGGCCAGTATGGGGATCTCTGACAATAGATGAAGTTTTCTGGGATTCATCCCTATTTATAGCAACTGTCATAAATATCTCCGAAAAATGTCGGATTGATTCAGTTGGTCGGGGGCTTAGGGTTAGTAAGGGGATGTAAGCGGGATACCAGATCCGATTGGATGCCGAGGGACGACTCTGTAATGATTACGGGTAATAGCACTTCTTAGGTAGCAGATGGGAAAATTAGGTCAATTCGTGTCGCGTGTTCAAGTTTCGGCTAGGCGGTGCTGCTAGATAGAGTAGGATTTTTGCACTGGCCCCGTGGCTGTCCTGAGCTCTGATGGCTGCCCGCGGGCTCTGTCTATGGGAAGGGGTCGAGTCTTAAAGAGACGTTTAAGCCCAGAGCTTTACAGCACTTTGGTCTCGGCGGGCGAGTCTCTATATTTTGAAGCTTCTGTCGACTACCGCGAACGTCCAGCTTGTGCTGCGCTCAATTTACTTTGTATCGTGGGAATGCATTGTGAAGGGGATGAAAGATTAAATTTGCCCTGATAAGTTGATCCGAGTTGCTCCGAAATTTGTCTTATCTATTGGCTCATTTGTGGTTGTTTGTGTTGGAAAACTAAAAGCGGGCGCGCGGGAAGACCAGTGTCAGGCGGGGCTGACGAATTCTCCACTTCTTCACTATACCGCGTATTGCAACTCGAGTGGTACGAAAAGTCCAAAGCACATTTACAAATTCGATCTATTATTTTTCTTCTCATCATCATCATTATCATCATCATCGTCATCATCATCATTATCATCATCATCGTCATCATCATCATTATCATCATCATCGTCATCATCATCATTATCATCATCATCGTCATCATCATCATTATCATCATCATCGTCATCATCATCATTATATTTAAAATATGACATTCCGGCCTTTGGCAGAGAGATCTTAGAGTCAGTTCGTGGAGTCCGCGCAGGGCCGAAACGCCTCCGCCTGCGGGTATAGGGGTGACGGCTATGCTTGGGGCTCTACCTGTGTTTTAGTGGGCGCCAGTGCCTGTCTCGTCAGGTAGAACTGATGTTTGAGGTCTCCCTGACACTTTGTTGACAACACAAAAGGGCCCAGCGCAGAGTTTTATACGCTATTAAGCGACCAGTTGGATAACCCGAAAAAAAGGAAAAAAGGAACTTAAGGTCGCCTACAAACAAGAATCGTGAACCTTTAGGCAGGAAGTTGGCGTCATTGAAGTAGATAAGGAATATTAAAGAACCGAGATGGCTGCCTTGTAGGATTCTTAAATAAGCAGTGAACTATCCTGCGAGACGCCCATCGATATTTACCTTTGGGTGGCAATCGGATATGTATGAGCAGAACCAATGCAGCAATGAAACACCTATGCCAAGCTTATCCAGTTTGACAATGGTAATTCGATGGTTGAATTTATCGAAAGCTGCGGACTTAGGATTTCGTTTGTATCTTCGCTCGATATTTCTTCTTAGCTAGCTTCGAAAGCAAGAACAAGTCAGGCGCTTGTGTCTTTTGCTGATCGACAGATACTGGTTGCGGAGGGGTAGAGTCCTCCATCTCGAAAATTTCCTCAAAGCAGCTTTCGTTTCGGATTTGAGACGTCGTCGTAGCATTTTTGTTTATTTATAGTAGACTAGACCACTGTGACCAGCATTTAGATGGTATGCTCCATCCCCAATACCGTCACAGCATAGTATTTGGCCAGGGTATCTGGTGTCGAGTGAGAGCAATTCTTTTAGGAACGTGTCGAACGATAACGTAGTTCAAAATATTAGAGAAGGTCGTAGCGGCTTGTATTTGTATCTTTATTATCCAAAACTGTACAATAATTCATGCTATTTAAAACATTTTGAATAACACGTAGAGATCACATCTGTCTAGGTCTATTCGTTTTTCTAGATCTACTGACCTCTAGTTAGTTTTCCCTAGTCCTCCCATCGATTTAAGTGTTGTTGAACACAAAGCGGCGAAGCCGCTTTTCGCGGCTTTCAATCTGAATAAGCGGTGGTTCTCCGCCAAATAGTACTTTCACCGGAAATGTTTTCCGCAAAATAGTACTTTCGGCAAAAATATTTTCCGTGAAATGGTACTTTCCGCGAAAATGTTTTCCGCGAAACAGTATATTCCGCGTTATGGTCATCCGCGAATTGGTTTTCCGCGAAATACCATTCGACGAAATGTTATACAATCGCTGCAGAGTACTCTCGGAAAACTGATAAGCGGGGCGATAAACAATTTGGAGAGAACCTGAACGAGACGTGGAAGTACATCCATGATGCGATCAGTACTACAGCGCGAGAAGTGTTGGGTACTTTTGCTGCAGCCATTTCCAGGGAGTGGTTTGACGTAGTATGCCAACGAGGGACTGATGAGCAGATTTTCCTACTCGTAAAAAAGGGACTGATGAGAAGAATCGAACTAGAACTCACATATTGGTTGCAACTGTGACTCGCCAGAGAAAAGTGAACTACCGAGAGGCTAGTGCTGCCGAAAAGAGACTTCACGATCCGCGCTCGCGTTTTTGCGGAGGCGAAGAATTGTTTCGAGACATCGAAAGGCACGAAACAAGAAGCTTTTTTCAGACGATAAACGGAATCGAGAACCGGGTCATCCTACACGGAAAGAAATCTGATTCCGATACCATGAATAAAGTCATGAAATCATGAAACTTGAATTGCTGTTAAATCATGACTGAACTGCCATATCAGGCAGCTCAAAATCATGAATAATAGTTCATGATTTTGCGTTGTGTTGTACTGTAAGAAATTCGTGATATCATGATTGATATTCATGGTGTATTTTCATAAAACATAAGCTAGAAACTTGAAATCATTAGTCATTTTGCTCATTTTAGAGAATAAATTTCTATCCGTGTATTATGTGCAATGACAAGGAGGGAGCGCTTATTACCGAAATGATTGATTGGTAAAGACGCAGCTATCAACAGAAACAGGATAACGATTGAGGATGATGGACATGTTGTGGATCGACTAACGTTGGCAGAGGTTGAAAAAGCAGCTAGGCAGCTCAAAGACGACAAAGCAGTTGAAAAGGACAGCATCCCCGCCGCACTTTTGAAAGTCGGGAGTGAACGACTGTGTTGGGCATTCTATCAGGTTATGCTAAATGTACGGACTGAGGAGGAGCTATTTAGTAGGACTAGGACTAGTAGGCTAGTAGGACTTATGTGCCTTCTTTACACATCGACTTGAAAGCAGCAATTATCGAGGCATTACCCTCCTCAATTCTGCATATAAAGTTCTCTCCCTCATCCTGTTTCTCAGACTGAGGCCATTGCAGGTCACCTATGTTGGCGAATACCAGTGCGGTTTTCGACAGGAAAGCTCCACGACAGACCAAATGTTCGCCTTGCGACAAATCCTGGATAAAATCCGGGAATTAAACTTGCAAACTCATCATTTGTTTATAGACTTCCAGGCGGCGTATGATTCAGTTAAACGAAATAAGCTGTTGCGGATTACGCTTGAACAAGGTTTTCCAACAAAACTGATTAGGGTGATGCACGCTACCCTTGATGGTTCATATTTATATCTGTACTGCCTCGCGCACATTTATCCTCATATCTAGTTGGCGAATGTTAGTGTATGGCTGATAGGTAAAAAACAAACTCAATTAGTTTATTCTTAGTAAAAAAGAAATGAACACTGAGAGTGCTGTACAAATTGTACAGTCAGCTAATAATATTTACACTAAATGAGTATATAGAAAATATAGAAACGTGAAATCATCAATCTTTTTAAACAGGTAATACAAGCAATTACGCAATACGTTGCAGTTAATCACTCTGTGACTACCTACGCAATTATAGAAAAATCTCATTGCAAATGAGCTCCTCAATCAGCCTGCCACTCGTGTTCGGGCGAATGCTTTCAGAGTTAGCAGCTCAGCAAACGCAAAGCCTGTTGATTCTCATCGCATCGCTGCAATTTTTCTATCCTGCGACCATCATCTATTCAATGACCGACCGGTTGGAATACTCATTATTTATTCGCCAAACTCTGCTGGCCTGACAGAAACAACAACCACCACCGTGCACCGTCGCGTCGCGTCAGTCAGTCAAATTGCCGCGGGAGAAAAACGAAGAACACACTAAGCCATAATTCGCTTTCAATTTCGTCCCATTACTGTTACCATCTGTGACTGGAAATTACGCCCGTCTTGAAAGCCGGCCGGCAACAGTAAAAAGACCGAATTGTTCACCTTCACATACAGAGATGGCACAAACTGGAAAGAAAAATTGTTTGAACAGAAGGAGATGACAAAAAATCTTAAATTACTGAGCACAAAATCAACCCTTTTTATATCGAAACAAGTTTTGGTAGCGCATATGGTGCAGTCCTAGGCAGACATTCAGAATGCCTCCGCTCGGTTGTTCGGCGTTGCACATCTCCAAAACTAATTTTGGCGATGCGATATGGGTCGCCTTACTGGTGTCCTTCAAAATGTTGATCTTTTCGTTGAGTTTGCTTTGCGCTTTCCCGTTTTTGGGAACGAGATCGCGAATGCCACACACAAGCTCGTTTGAAGTGGTAATATTAAACCTCTGTAGAAAACTGGAACATTTGGTTTAAGCTGTCGTTCGTTGGAAACGACAAGCAGTCGACTCGACGATTAGAATGACGCGTTCGTTATATCTTCTTCAAACACGCTTTGCAACGATGGGCCGCAGATAACTGCGAGCGAGTATGCTGTATGACAACGATATGACATGTACGTACATGTATCATTCTATCGAGTCAAAGTCGATGTAAACGAGCGCGGAGAACGTTGCGAATTGCGATGATGATGGCGAGAAATTGAACCGGTCTGTTGGTGACGATAATTATAACGGATGACATCACGAACCAAACCGGTATGTACCTGCGAGAATTGGCCTTTCGTTGAGCATCATTTCGCTGTATTGCGTTCGCAGTTTGTCAGTTAGTTATCCTATCGCATCGGGGAGCAACGTATGTTCTGTAGTTCAGTCACTCATTAACAGTAACAGGGTGACCTAAACGTTCCTCTGATTGACTGTGACTTTGGTGATGTTATTTCAGCTATTTTCGTTTTCATCTGAGAAAATCCAATAAGGTTTGGTTCATTTGCTCTCACCGATCGGTTTTCGTCTTTCTGTTGAATGAAAGGATTTTATTTGTTTACAATCGATTAAACAAAGTTTTAGTTTCTGTTTTAAGTTTGTTTTATTTTTATATTATGGTCTATCTTAGTGATGATTATGCTTCATTTGTTAATTTTTGGAAAACTAACAACAAAAACACAGCCCTCTTCGAGACCAGAAGGGAACTACACCAAGTTTTGATACATTGAAATGAAGATAGAGAGAAAAAAGAGCTCGGAAAAACTATCTAAGCATATCCACGAGAGAATTTGGCCAAGTATTGACTAGCGCGAAATGAGTTGACCACGATCCTGAGGAGAAAAAAGCACCAGAAGGAGGACAGAGATCGTGCGGAGCTGGAACAACTATTCCAGGCTAACGATACGCGCAAGTTTTACGAGAAGTTGAACCAAACTCGTAAGGGCTACACACCTAAACCTGACATGTGTAGGGAGGAGGGAGGGGATCTAATCACAAATGAGCGTGAGGTGGTCGACAGGTGGAAGCAGTTCTTCGATTAGCAACTCAACGGCGATATAACAGAAGGAGACGCAACAGAAGTTAATCTAGGAGTGCCTACAAACGACAACAGTGCGTCCGCCCCAGAACTCGAAGTGATCCGGGGAGAAATCGGTCAGCTGAAGATATAATAGAGCCGCCTGAAAGCACCGACGCCCGACAGAACTCTACATAAATAGCCAAGAACCACTAACAACGGCACTTCACTGGATAATTTCAAGGATTTGGGAGTAGGAAAAACTACTGAAAGAGTGGGTGGAAGGTGTAGTCTGTCCCATCTACAAAAAGGGCGATCGGCTAGATTGCTGTAATAACCCCGGATTACGCTGGTCAACGCCGCCTACCTGGTGCTCTCCAAGATTCTTTTGCGTCATTCATCCCCAATAGGAAGAAAATTCGTAGGGCAGTATCGGGCGGGCTTTATAGGGATCCGCGTTACTACGGATCAAATTTTTACTCCGACAAATCCTTCAGAAATGTCGAGAGCACAACGTTTTCACGCATCATATTTTTGTGGATTTTAAAGCAGTATACGATACAGTTGAACGTGAACAGCTATGGCACCCAAGTAACAACGGTAGCTGAATTGCAAGAGCAATTACTGTTTACTGGCTGCTTTAATGAGATCAAAGCTGCATAAAGTAAGCACCTAAATGGGGGTTGAACAAGCGATGTTTAAACTACTTTAAGTTCTTCAAACCAGCTCTCTCTCAAAAACTGATAAACAGGCTTAATAGTGAATTTTTCTGTTAAACAATCCGCTTTTTAACAGCCATAAACATCAAACCGTTTTACGGCGGTTTAAAGGTGTTAAAGTGTTGATTAGAGATTTCCATTGGGTTCACAGTTTTCAAACTACTTTAAGGCTGCTCAAAGGTGTTTACAAACTACTATCAAGTTCTCATTCGGCTCACAGCACACATTCTGTCAGATCATAAAATTTCGCAACTCGGTTGACAGCAAAAGTTTATCAGTTATCGACTGATTTCAGGTGTAAAGATATTTTCACTGTCTATTGCAGATGCAGATGGGGCGGATCATACGGTGAGTGCTTAATGACCAGAAGATGCCGGGTTCAATTCCCGAAAAAAAACATGCATCTTTAATTAGCTTACTTATACGAATTAAAGTTATCCGAAATTAAAAATGTCGCGTTCCATTTTTTTTTAAATTTAAAAATAGATTTTTTTTGGCTGCATAACTGTTGATGAGGGATGAGGCGTTGATTAAGCGACTGGAAAAGCATATTGCAAAACTATTTCTCGTTCTAAAAATAGAATTGACAGCATTGTGCAAACTGGCGGTTTAAAAGTGCTCAAAAGCCTCTATTAAGCTTCATTGCAGCTTCGAAAGCAGCTATTAACAAGCTCGAAGCTTGATAAAATCACCAAATTTAGATGTTTAAGAGCTGATAAAAGGTTGCCACAGCCACAGGTTGAATAAAATCAGCTATAAAAGCGTTTGATCAGCCTGAAACTGTTACTTGGGCAGATAATACACGAGTACGGTTTTCTGGACAAACTGGCTGATCAAAGCTACCCTGCAGCGAGTGATGTGCTACGTGCGCATTTCGGGGGTATCCCCGTATCGTGCAGAGGGTTGCGGCAGGGGGATGGACTGTTCTGTATGTTATTCAATATCTCTATTGAAGGTGTGAAACGAGAGGAGTGATCTTCAGCAAGAGTAGCCAACTCCTAGCCTTCGTAGACGATTTCGACATCATTACTAGAAACCTTGGGAGGAAATCGAGCCTACTTTTCCCTCCGCAAGGGGCGGGCTTCGATCAAGGAGCATTAGCTGCCACACAAAAGTGAAGATGTACAAAACGCAAATCAGACCGGTAGTCCTTTTCAGACTTGAGACACCAAATATGTTTACGGAGGACATGCGTGAACGGGAAGAAAGAAGGTGTTGCGAACTATTTTTGGCGGAATACAAATGAACAGCGGAGAGTGGCGTAGGTGTATGAAGCACGAGTTGCAGGCGCTACTTGGAGAGATTCGTATCGCGAAAGTTGGGAGACTACGATGGGCCGGCCACGACGCAAGGATTCCGGACGACTGTGCAGTGAAATCCGTTCTCTTCGAGAACCCCACCGGCACCAGGAATAGAGGGGCCCAACGTGCCAGATGGCTCGCCCACGTTGAAGCCGACTTGCGTGTGTCGAGATGCGCAACGAATTGGCGATGAGTAACCCAGTAACCCCGAGTATAATGGAGAGGAATTCTTGATACGGCAAGGGCCACCCCGGTTCTCTTCTGGTAAAGTAAGTAAGTAAGTAAGTAAGTAGACTGCCTTCGCCGTCCCAATGTTTCTAGTAAGGTCGTCTCTGTCAAGGTCGTCTGCGAGTGCTAAGTGTTGGCTACTTTTGCCGAAGATCGTCTAAAAATTTGTAGTGATTGTAATATGCTGATCAAGTAAATAAATCGTGTTTGTTATCAATGTCACTTTCTGTGCAGTGGAATCTAAAGAACTTTCGAGTCTGCAGCCGTCCTCTATCATCTGGTCGTTTCTGCCCCATAGCCACAAACTCGTACTTTTCTTTGGCAAACCCAGAATCGGGAGAATCCAGATAATGACTATAGCTGGGCTAATACGTTGGGCAGGACATGTTGCTAGAATGCCGGACTACTATTCTGCAAAAATAATTTTCGTATCGACCTCGATTGGACCAAAAAATTGTTCCCTATAAGTCATGCAATTAAAATGCAGTTCTGGTGCAAAAACCGCCATTCTGTTTACTTTAACGATCTTTTTCTAATAAACTAAATTACTAGCATTTTGTCGCTTGGGTATCGCGGAGGTATCGTCAGATGTTTTTGCTTTGAAAAATGCGAAAGGAGACAGCAATGCAAATTGAACAAAAATAGGCTTAAGTTAGTTATTTCGAACCTTCTTTTATTATTTGCGTCAAATAATTTTAAATCTACATTATTTTGTCGATGCGAAAATAGAGGAAAATTAACTTACTTAACTTAACTTGTTAGAAAAAGATAGTAAAAGTAAACCGAATGGCATTTATTGCGTCAGAACTGTATTTCAATTGTACGCAGTTCTTTAAAAATACTGCATATAGGCTGTCTGTTCCGGCACCTTTCGTTCAGTCGAGATTTTCAGGGGCTTCCCGAACTTCTGCACTAGTGGTAGACTAATATTATGGAGTGGTTTCTCCTCGAAATAAATCTGGGGCTGGACGGGTGATGCTTTACCAAATACGCTATCGCAAACGTAGCGATATGAGATTG
The DNA here is from genome assembly GCF_943734655.1 of Sabethes cyaneus. Lineage (NCBI taxonomy): Eukaryota > Metazoa > Arthropoda > Insecta > Diptera > Culicidae > Sabethes > Sabethes cyaneus. The sequence continues at coordinate 158,453,983 of NC_071355.1, read as the reverse complement.
GCTGCTTCTGAACTCGAGTAAGAAGTTATTCTTGTTTTCGTTCGAATGATATTCGTTCAAAAGTTAAGCTGATCCGTATTCTTGTTTTCGTTCGAATCAATTCGAACGTTCGAACGCTCCTTCCTTTTGTTCATTCGAATATGAGAATAGTGCTTCCCGATTCGTTCGAAACAAACTATTCGTACGAATGCAAGATATGGCCGTAAACAAGAATAAAGGTGATTCCCTCGATGTTGACCGACGAAGAAACTTTGCTACCAGCTTTGCGTTTCTTAACAAAATTCCAGAAACACCAAGGGTCCCGTTTAATGGATGACTGAATCTTCTGCAAATAGTTGTCATATATAGCAGTAAGAGCCGCTCTGTTACGAAGGATCCACCATGGTTGCTTGACACTGGAAACCAACAATTTGTCTTTTTAGGTACCTGATTAGGCTTCATTTTGCTCATCTTACGCATACAGAGATAGAGCAATCTGCTTCTCACAACGACCAAGGGTTTTCGTGTATCGTTCAACCAATTGCTCTTCCTTCGAGTGATGCCTGAATTCTGTTTCACTTATAACCACTCATCTTGCACAGAATGAGAAACAACTAATCTTTTCTTCGCACACTGGAGTCAAAAGACTATTTGCCTCAAAGAGAACATCGAACAGGAAATTACATGGAGTGAAACGATATGCTCTATGACCTTGACAGCATGCATTCGGTTGTGCTTCGGCAGAAAAAGAAAAATCGATTCGTCTTCTGCGCTTTGTCAGTAAAACGCCGAGAATTGAGATTTTCTTCAAAGCACGGCAGAAGCCTGATTGGAACCAATAGAAAACTAGGAGACCAGAACAACCATATCAAAATCCTACACACTTAAATTCGAAATATCATCTCGGCAAAACGAAATTCCGAACTACATGAAAACATGTCTATTTTCCCGTGATAGGGTGTTGGATGGGCTCGTCCACGGCGGGTCTTCGTCTACTTTCCAGACATATAGACAAGAAACCAGCATTATAATCAATTTGGATGCGTATTACACTCAAACTAATCTGGATTGATATTTATGGATTTTCTCTTCGCTATCGAGGAAAAGAATATGTTAGAAAATAACTATTTATCATTATTTGTTCAAAAAATAGAAGTCCTCTTGGTTTTTCTACCAGTTTTGAGTATGACAAAGAGAATCTGCTGATCGCTCGGAGTAACTACTTGAAATTTTGAGCTGTGATTCAAACTATGCTCTTGCACACGGCTCAAAGAATGCATGCATAGATTTTTGTAAATAATTGCTATCTGTCCATGACAAACGAAAGAAATCCTGCTTATGACGAAGTGAATTTTCGTATGACGAACTCCCGCTAGAGTATGAAAAATTGTTCCAATGAGAAATGTAAGTTCCGAAAAATATTTTCGGGCTAATTGGGTATACAAATACAGACTGTCTAATTTATCTGCTGTAAAAAAACTTGAGTACTTGCGGATTAATTCCTATAAAAACTCGCAATAAATTATGGTTCGTGTTTACGTATGACGAACAGGGTCCGTAACCCTATCAGTAAAAATTTCTCGTTTACCGTAATTTTGGAAATAAATACTGAGATATCGAAAAAGAAACGTAGGGCACGGGAGGGTATTTTCAGGCCATCAAGCGATGGCATCTATTCGGCCTATGGCCTAGTTCTAGTGAAAGAAGCGGCACAGAGACCTGTGGAACAGGTGGTTTTGACGTTCTTTGAATAAAAAATAGTAGATTTTTTACAGTCTTGAGAAAATAGTTCTAACATATTAAAATTGTATGTCGGCAAAGTATTTTTTATTGGCGAAAGAAAAGGTAAATAGGCTGAATTTAGCAACCTGTTGAAAATACCCTCCCGTAACCCTATTTACCGAGATACTGCAAACTACTTTACCGAATAAATCTGTAAAACAAGAAATCCCCGAAGTCAGTATAATAGAGAGTCGAATCTTGGTTCTTTAATATATTCTATTTCCGACATTCTGGAAAACATAACTGTCAAAAATAACTCGTGCGCGGCTCGTATGTGCTCTCGTTTCAAGTGTTAAAAGTGGAAAAGATTTTAAAAATTAAAGGCGAATTTCAAAATCCCTAATTGCGACATATTTGGAGATGGTAACTTTTCGCAAATCCAAAGATATTTATAATTCAAAACACTTTCTTGCAGATTCCCGAGCTTTGTTTATTATGCCCAAACTAAAACCATGCGGAAAAACTTAATCGCACCCAAGATGAAACCGCAGCAAGAAGTAGTAATAGATAAATAGATGTGTCCTATAGGTAAATTTGAAATATTTTTTCAAGGTTTATAATAAAATTACTGTATTACTGTGTTTCACTTTATTCTTTTTCCGAAGTTCTCGATAAAAATTTAATTGATTTTCGAGAATCTCGGCTACAAAATACCGAGATTCTCGGTAAGGTTTGACAGTTGCTTTTTGGATTTTGGATTTACGAGATCTCGGTGATTTAATACTTTACCGAGATCTCAGCTGTTGGGATCTCGAAAATTTATTTTACCGTACTCGGTGATTAAATTTAAGTGTGTATTAAATTTAAGGGTGATAACAAGCTGTGAATCTGCGGATAGAATGCGGAACTTTTAATGTTGCATACAACCGAAAACCCCTTTATTTTCAATACTGGTACCGTAAAACGGGGTAATACTGATCATTGGGGGTAACATTGATCAGTTCAGGAAAGTTGGCAGAAGTTGTTTATTTCACTTATTTATGCGAATGGTCCATTTGATCAATGTAATCACGGTGACCAATGTTACCCAACGTTTTACGATATCTCTGTTATTTTTCCATATAAACGTCAGCGGCGCTTCTTTTAGCGAAGGTGGTAAATTTTGCATGAGTGCTAGTAAGTTAAATTTTGCATTGGTGTTTGTTCGACTATGTTGGCATGGCGGTCAGTGTTGCGAAACCCACACTCGTGTGGTTTAATTTTCTCACACACGCGTACTCATCCTAACGAACGCCCCGGCGTAAGCGTCCCTTTCGGACTCTCGCTCGTACTTATTTATGCACTAGCTGAGTGCCCGATCTTACTCGGGGAGCCTTTGTCTCACAGCCACTTGTACATCGGTTATTGTAACCGACATGCTCATAATGCAAAAATACAACGCTTGTTTCTCTTTCGGATGTTCCTCCCCATTTGTCAGCTCCCCCTCTTTTGTCTACCCGGCCACCTGCACACCTGTTTTCTTTACGAAAATCCCTATAAAGAAAGAAATACAAAGCCATTTTTCCTATTTGCACCTTCCGCTTTTAACAATGGCCACCCCACCCATAGGAAATGAATAGTTTTGTTATTGTACTTTTCTAAACACAGCTTTTTATTTATTTATTAGTTTAGTATTACATGCTATCCTAATAAAAAAAAGTAGAAGGTGCAACAGTGTTTCTTCCATGGATACAACAAACATGTCATTCCTTTCTCACTTCAAGACAAAACTTATTTGTAAACAATGTTGGAAAAACATGGTGTTCTCAGATGAACTCCACGCTGTTTGAATGATTGCCCCTGGGACTCAAAAAGAGTCGGCCAACAACAATTAGCACTATATTTCGAACACTTTTTATACAGGTCACTTTGATTCGGTGCATAATTACACTTGACAAATCTACAGCTGCGTATACCCCAATAGATCAAAATAATGATCGCAGTGGTCAAATCTTCCGACAAAAAAAATCTACAGCTGCGTGCATTGCAGTTTAGTGTTTTGTATTTTGATTTTTTCTGTTGCACGGATGAATTGCTACAGTCATGTGGGCGTTACTCCCCTCTTCTCGTCAGCAACCTCCGGTCATCAACTCCTCCTTTTGTCCTGTCCTTATGGGAGAACCGTCTAAACATTTCGGTCCCCCTGTTGTCAACCCCTTCAGTGCTGATTCTCTTATGTCAAGGAACATGTGTGCCAAGTTTGATGAAAAACAGTGAAGGCGTTTCGCAGTTAAGGGCTCCCCTCCTGTTATGAACCCCCCTCTTTTGTCAACCCCCCAGTGCTGATTCTCTTATATAAAGGAACATATGTGCCAAGTTTGGTGGAGATCGGTCAAGGCGTTCTGGAGTTATGGTGGAACATACAAACAAACATACAAACATACTCACGCTCACTTTTATATATATAGATTACGAGGGGTTTTTGCGAGTGTGTATTTAGCTAACAGTAGCTCTCATTCTTCGTTGCTGCCCGAGCTGCTGTTATTACCGAAGATTGAGAAGTAAAGAAAAAGTAATGCAAAACCTGTATACCAGTGCGCCTCTATGCATCACGGGCAGCTGATTGCACAGGAGTTATTCGACTCGGGAATAAGCTATGCAGGAAGACGATGTGAGGATGTGCGTGCGCGAGTATGTAGGTAGCAGAATGTCTGCATACAGCAACGGTGGCTGTTTGTTTCATGCTTGCGTATGCGGTGCAAGCGTTGAATGCTGTGTTTCTCATACTCACTCGCGTGTGAGCAGGCAACGTTGACTTCTCGCTCGATTGTCAACATTGATGGTGGCATGAATATTAGCACTAACTCACACAGATGCATCCAGAGATCATCTTGGTCGACAGGGCGAGCTACCAATAGTGTCTCCCGAATATTGGCAGAGTTGCCTGTCTTCTTGTTATAGGGGTCTTTGGTATCAACGATCTAGTCCTGAAACCCCATCAGAGTAATTACAGCAAGCCAGTTGGGTGGAACGAAAATCGACCTACTGGTGAAAGGTGAAAAAATATTTTGTGAATGTGACGTTAATAGTAAAAGAATGTAAGAATTTTGTGATTTTATTTTTTGTGCCGTATGAAAATTGTAATTCGCGAATATTGATAATATTGATTGTCAACAAATACCTATAATATATAGTATAATATAATGGTAATAAATATTTACAGGCGTCAAACGATAGCTGAAGAGTAGTAGGCAGAAACGTTACCCAATAAATTTAACAGTTTCTTTGATTCACCGAAAAATTTCATCCAAGCCTGAAGACCAACTAAGAATTGTTACATAATTTTTTGATAATGGAGCATATAATTGTACTTAAGGTAGCCGACGCCATTGTTTTGCTCACCTAACACTGAACCACTGGAAACGGCGTTGGTTTAATGGTAGTCGCTTTACAATTTTTAAACTATACATAATATGCACGATTTATATCAGACCCATGCATATTTATAAAGAAATCGCATGTTTCTGTGTTAATGATTTATGTTTACATCTCCAACTCTAAGTAACCACCGGTGCCGATTTGACTGACTTACGGGTGAATACTCAAGCACTATTTTTAGTTTACATAGTTTATCTCGTTTTGTGCATTAATGGGTGTTTTGACGTGATAAATATGTTTTTGAAAAGCTTTATACATGCAGCACGCGCCAGTATTCAACAAGAATTTTTATTCAAAACCTACAATTTATTATTCCGCCCAGAACTAGACTATCCGCTCTGCGTAGTCATTACGATAGCACCTCAAATATAAACCCCGTTTTCTAAAGATGCGAAATGCGAAAATGTTTCCACTTGTCGTAGCACTAAACTATGAACAACCAAAAGCAATTGACCTGAATTGTGCCGGCCGATTTTATGGAGCGCGAACGTTCCCACAAGAACATTTTTCCAGTCTCCGAGAATCTATTGTATCATCTAAAAGCACAAATAAGAAGTAAAAAAATCATCCGCGTGCCGAGCAGAAAAACCCGCAATTTCGTTTTATAAGCGTAACATATAGGTTCATTCCGTGCGAACTGAGTAGCGAATGCGGTGGTGGAGTGCCTGCCTGCTGGCTGCTAGAGGCAAGCAAGTCCATCTAACTGTTTTCCTCAGCCAAAACAATCGGAAAAAGCAAAACAAAGCAAAAATGTGGAGCTCCTGCACACTTGAGATTCTTCGAAGAGAAACCGATTTCGTCGAACATGATGGCAGCCGCCATTGATTAGCGGCGGCAGTGAGCAGGAAAATCAAGTGCGAAGAAAAGAAAGAAGCAAAACCGAACGACTCTCCGCCGAAAACGGCGGCCCCAAAGTGTTTGGGAAACTTTAGCACAGCGGGACAGGGCGAACGGGATGGAATTGAAAAACGGCAAATGCTCTGCTGCGGCAGCACCTGAAAGACAGACAATAACCTTTTAAATGCGAGCGAACCGATCAAGTGGGAGCTCTGCCTGCAGCCGTTGCTGTTTGGGGCGATTGCATAAACAAGATGCGCTCAGCTGTTGCTGTTGCTGCCGTCGGAGCTTTATGTTTAAGTGCCATTATTTTTGCACCTTCTGTGTGCGTTTGAAGAAAAAGAAATGCTACACAACTGCTACTCAATGCAACGCAAATGCATTTTCGGATGGTGAACAACCTTCCAAGTGATTTTGAGACTAATGGTGTTGCTATAAGTATAAGTATTATTTACAGAGTAATCTTTGGCATTAATCATCACATTGGTCACAGATTCAAGTGTGTATCCCTGAAGTGTGCTTGCTGGCTTAACTTTAGCGCATTAGAAGAAATTAATTGATCCGTGCTCCAAGGACATTTCCAATACAAATATCATAAGTTATGTTTGAATGTCTTGCCATCCCATTTTCTTCTACCATCAACATACTCAAGATCGTAAAATCGCGTAATGTAAAATCTACCTCATACTACCACGGGATTTGGGTCGTTCTGTTTGTTTAACGTTGCTAAATCTTTTTGAAAAAACAATTTTGTTACTAAGCTCACCCGACGAGTTCGTAAGGTTACCATCACTGCCCCTGCCGGTCATACTTCACGAAGCAAGTCGCATAGTCCAATTCAAGTATCAGAAACCGCGCACGTACATTTCAATCTTTAGTCACGCTTGCTCTCGGCATACATACATTGCAACCAACGTCATTCCGCCCACCCGGGCAAACATTGATAACATAGAACATTACATTGTGTCACAACTGCACAGCACATAGCAGTAATCTCCAGTTATTCACTGCGACGGTCACAGGACAAAACAAGTGCTAACTCTCGGCAAATACGCAATCAATGGATTTCATCAGTAGATTGAAAATATGGATTTTATGGTGGGCCATCAATGGCAGCACACAAAAGAAGAAAAAAAACGTTCGCGCTCTGTATTCTTTTATCTTGCTCGATTCGAATGGGTGACATCACTCGATATCGAAGGTAAAAAAGGATATATTGAGCTGCCATTCTGGGTCGATAAAAACCATTTCATTCTGGCCAAGGCTCGATGCTGGTCATGACCTGAATCGCAATCCAATGCACCACCGCACCGGGCAGAGTGCATTTCCGATAGAATGTACTTTCAATGAAATCAATTTCATGAAACTGCAGTGAGCGGATGCATACCGAGTTGACATTAGAGGGTCTCCAACTGTTATCAAAGGAACATGCTTTTTTCAGCCATTAGATCTAATATGTTTGATTATATTCGTTGTGTTGTTTACAGTTTGATGTAGTAAGTGGTAAAATGCCATTCCACAGAGCAAAGTCATAAATTGCTCGCTATAGTTATAGACAAACAAAACAAGCAAGACGAGTCGTTTCACTCGTTTCAAACATAACTCGAAAATTGAACCTAAAATGACCCACACGAATCTACAATATTTGCTCCGAAAATTAGATCAACAATTACAAACTTTAGTAGATAAAATTATATTGCTTTCAACGAATTTAACACATTTGTCCCAGTCTAGCACATTCAGATCATCCGACATTTAATCGGATAGCATACACATATTCCGATTGGAAGACCCGCAATATATCTCATACGAAAAGTTTCCGTTCGACCTTTTTTATCGCCGTGGAAACTAATCATAAAATCAATACAAACTGCAATAAAACTAAACGCTTTCACGTGGTTAGACCATTTGTAAAAAAACTACAAGGTATATAGCCCTAAGGGTTGTACGAAAGGATGACGTAGACCTATATCAGATCATTAGATCAAAGACTAATGTAAACTGCATTTCTGACATCAACGAAAACTTGTACCTGCCAGAAATCTCCTCCAACTGCAACCTGAGCGTAATTGTAAATGTCTAATAGCAAAGCGCTATATATGTCAGTTTTTTCGCAACTGCGACGTGAAAGGCTATTTGAAAAATCTAAAATTTATCTGTAATTTTTTTAACAGAGATTTGGTCCCACCATCGGTAGTGCCGGATTTACCGGGAATTTCAATAACCGCTGAGGTTATCAATTACCCTTCTAAACACGCTATCAGTCGCTCGAACATTGACTTGTCGTACTGTCATCGTTTCCCTCAAACACTTGAATAACTATTCCTCGATACTCGAGTCTATTACTTTCGATGATTACCATCCAAGATGAAAATTAATTCTCCTATCTATATCTGCTTCTGAGGGGCTCTGTAGCCGCAAGGTTACCGAGTCTGCTTTGACAAGCGAATGGTCATGGGTTCGAATCTTAGTAGAATCAGGCCATTCGATGTCAAAGTGACTTTAGCATGGGTTTATTCTCAGGCCCCTCATCGCCCTTCCTTCATGCTGAGTTCTATATTATCCCGATATGGCCTATTGACAGTGCAAAAATGAGACCCTTATAGTAAAAATGCACTGGTTTGCTACGCCAGGGATAACTATAATTGGGGACTGTGCGCTGTCATGTGGAACGAGGTGGGTAAAGTAGAGTAAAGTATTGAAAGAAGGGTACCCAATTACACACAAGCACGCATAAAAAAAAAAAATTCAATAAGCATATCGCTCACTCAATAGCGACTATAGCCAAAATAAATGCAGTGCGGGTTATACAACAAACACCCGGGCGATATCACAATAGATCTAACCATAATGGTCGCAGTGATGAGTCCATACAGGAAAAAAAAAAAATATCTGCTTCTGATTTTCGATCTATTTTGATCTCCTATTCAGGGTAGGTTAAAATTCTTTGACCCAACATGTCCAACATGTTTTGGTTAGCCTGCAAACCATTTGTAAGCATCCGGCAAAGCATCTGCATAGCAAACAGAAACGTCCATCATCATTTCCATATCCTTTACAGTACCACAGGTGTAATCGCCTTATTTTCTGGTGACTCTTGTAGGCGATATACCGACGGGCGCGAATAAATCATATCCTTTATTGCTTCGGATAGCACCATGAGAAAAATTTCATCCATCAGCCTTCGACCGTCACATAACGCCTGTACAATTTGTTTTACCAAATACACCAGTTTACAGTGGGATTCGTAAATGTTTTTGCTACTGCATTATTATTTCGCTTTAGTATCTCCAATTCATGGCTTCCGATAAAATTTAATCTGGAATTGCGAATTGCCATCAGGCATCAAGCAGATGAAAAGTGCCACTCACCTTATACCCCATCATTGTCTTACATGAACTTCTTTTGATCCTAAGTAGTCTACACTCATGCACATGTCGATCTGAATAGACTGAATTTCTCGTGATAGAACACTATCACCCTGGCAGTAACCGTATGCTCCTTAGTCCTTAGGGAGGATGATCAGAAGCAAAATCTACCTCCCGTAGTCTGCTCCAACAAGCATAACACCTTCAGCGTCCAGTATAAGACATATTTTATATGTATGGCTGGACCTTTCGATTAACAGCGGGTTTTCTTTGCTATTCCTGGTTCAGGTTTCTTTGCAGGGTCTTCACCTCTATAAATTAGCAATCATGCTGATAATGCCTTCATAAAATAGCTTTAGTCACTCGCAACTCATTCTAAAAAGGTCGCTGGATTGATGCGGCCTTAGAACCAAGTATTTTATATTGTTTTAGGGTTTATTTAAGCACTACTATTCGTTGACTAAATGCTTTTCAAGCTGCTCAAAAAGATGAAATTTTGAATTATTGTGATAATCCCCTGTTCTATCTTACGCATAAAGCTTGCATACCGAAGCACTCAAAAATTCCCTAGAATGGATCTGGGCGAATAAATGGAGAACTAGAACCATATCCAGCAGGTTGGACTTCATTTCCTTCTCTGTGTAAATTTTATAACTGAAAAACGAAAAAAAAAAATTCGTCGAGAAAAAGTCAAATACTATCGGGAAAAATCGGGAATTTTTTTCAAAGGGGTTTTGTGACCACCCGATATGTATGTTTATAAGAATCTGTGAGTGCCATTGTTTAAGTGAATGTTTAAAAGAGAAGAGCGAAATATTCAGATTCAATTCTTCATTGAATGCAATGGTGGCTTTGAAAATGTGTGGACATGGGTTTATAAGCACAACGTTCGCAACCATTGAGACATAGAGATTTCTTTTAAAAATCACTTGTGTGCATTATAAAGGTTGAAATAGTAATGAATGACCAGCCCACAGATTATTGTATTCTATTAAATATGATTATGCGTTACTTAATATGTTTCAATAATCTTACTTTAACTCGCTTATGGCCTCTTAAAAAGGGCCATTGGTTACAAATGACATTAAAACCAAAGCACGTTCATGGCAAATACCATGCTGCATCAATATCCGGACACTTAAGCAGGTCATACGTTTAATATGCTCCATAAACAATAATTTCGCAACATTCTAGTGATTACTTTGTACTGTAATCAAATATAAAGCTTAAATTTGCAATAACACGTCAATTATATAATGAAAACTCATTAAAATACATTAAAATAAGAGAAATAAACAGGCTTGTCTTGTTCATAAATCCGGACTCCTCACATCTCAGTGAATCAATATCCGGACACTTTTGAATCGTTTTCCGGACAGGCAAAACTTTCACGTATTTTGTCTAAGAAATGTATGCCTATAAGTAAACAACTTATCACTTGTAAAATGCAGTATTAATTAAATAATCATCTCTCTATACATTTTTTACTTTTAATACCACTTTGTCGTCATTAACGGTACGATTTTAGTTAAGTGCTACACTGATTCACTTACCTACCAGAGAACGAAAGTGATTAAATATTTCTACATTAAATGCCTAAAAGTATTTTGGATTTCCAAATATTTTGACGGTTCCATAGATCGAGACTCCTTTTCTTACCTCACATTCTGCCTGGTTCAACGTGTCATTTCGCATTTCCTAAGAAAAACATTAGGTAATTACCATCAATAGTCAAACCTGTCCGGATGTAAAAACGCGGTTTTGAATCCGGACTGCGTAATTATTTATAGAAATATACTTTATTTCAACACATTAATGAATGACACCGTCTCAATTAATTAAAACTAACCTTCTTTGTTGATACTAAGCCTAAGTTCCAAAAATCTTAAATCGCGAAAGCACTACTTAAGGGGGCATAGTACTTTTTACACCATATTTTTGGCCTTATTTCAAATATTTTTTTCTTGATAATGCGAAAGGCGAATCGATTCGGGTTTTTTGCCTTGTAAACATTGTATTTTGTGCTAATATTTACAATTTTGTTTACATATGGGAACCTCTTCCCCCCTCCCCTACGACTCCTTGAACATGCTCATTCGAAAAAAATATGAATTGCGGTACCATGGATTGGCGCTCGAGGGCTTATCCGAAATGTAAAATTCCAAAACGACATGAAAGTATATTCAATTATCTCGTGTTTGACCCATCCTTTTTTTGAAATTCGAACGCATAACAAAATGGCGGATATTCAAACATAAAAGTAAGAGTTTCAGTCGAAAAAATTGACTTTAAACCATTATAAAAAATACAAAAATTACAATATCAAAAAAAGGATGGGTCAAACACTAGATAATTTGATTGGCTTTGAAACAAAAAAAAAAAGAATCATGAGAATTGCTTGAGCCGTTCTTGAGATATTTATGGTACCGACTTTCAAAACCTGGTTTCGAGAAAAACGGCGTTGAAGTTTTTATTCGCTGTGTAATCGCTCCAGACATGCGCAGTACAAATAGCTGTAACTTTGTCAATTTTTGGAATTCATCCAAACGGCTTCAAACATATATGCTAAAAATGTTAATCTTTTGATATAAATCATAAAAAAAATTCGATTTTTCAAAATTGAAAAAGTACTATGCCCCCTTAATAGTAATCTGAAAAAACTCGCAGAAAAAGGACACTATTTGACACCAACGTTACGCTTGGTTTTATTTAAGTTATTTCGCGCAGCCTACTTAACCACCGATTATGTTTAAACGATCTTAGATATATTTGCAAAGTAATCCACATAGCTACACCTCATAAATTGCATTTATTATTACTTAATAAGGATAAATTAGTGAAGGTGTCCGGATATCGGTACCGTCCGGAAACGACTTCGTCGTAATCAAAAGTTCTTTTTGCAAAACAAGAAGCATCGAGCAGATTTAGAGGGCGAAAGCTGTATAATATGATGCTTACTGGGAATTTGAAGTGCCTAATAATGGCTGAGGAAAATTACATGAAATTCGCAGGATTATACGCTTTTGCGTACCAGATGTAGGTTATTGTTCACCTTGTTTTGATATACTCTAATCATTATGCAATTCCAATGTAAATGTCAATGCATACGATTTAATGTGAATTTTTTGTTACGATCTTGTGTTACTTGAGTAGCGATTGGCAATTTGCTAATTTGAGTTTATCGATTAACGTTTGGCGATTAGCGAGCTAACTTTTTCGATAAGCGCTGCCCACCACAGCTAATTAGTCTGGAGTTCCCCAAGCAATTTGGGACCACTGTTATTCTTACTGTTCTTTAACGACATTGCGTTACTGTTGGGTACTAGAGGTAGGTTACTGTACGCTGTACGCCGATGATCCGAAACTATTCGCCACGATAAGAAACATAAACGATTACCGACGCCTACACTGCCCATGGATGCATAGTCGACGTAACGACCAGTACCATGATTGGCGAGAAAACGCATTTTTATCGTGAAAAACGTTTAAAGCCACATAATCTTTGCTATAAACTTTTTCAATCTAATAATCTGTCAATTTAGTAGAGTTTATTAATCAAAACAGGACTGATGGGGTTTTATGATTCATTCCTCATTTATTGTGTTTAAAAAATGCGAACGTCAGTTTATGCGAATAAACAGACTGTTATTTGAACGATTATTCCCATAACTTGGCCTAAAGCTACAAAAACAAATAGGTTACTATTCTGATTGATTATGCAGGGAATTACGTCAACCATTAGCATTACGTGAAACCAATAGCAGAGAAGCTCAATTTTAGTAAATTTCTCGAATATTTTCGAACAAACATATGTTGTTTGAGTATTGGGCATGTGAACAACATAGTTAAGAGTGCGTAGGACCAAAAAAGAACATTTTGGTCATTGTGATTTTTACGTCAATTATGCATCCATGTGCAGTGCAGGGTTTGCTTGTTTTGTTTAAGAGCTGTTGCAAACGGAACTGCCTCATTGAGAGCGTTGCCAAATACGAAGTTATGAGTTTTCACCGTACTAAAACCGGATTCTCTTTGGTTACATTGTCGATGCTAATGAGCTACGCAGAGTGGGCCGATTTAATGGCCTTGCAGTCTTAAAGGGCACAAAAATGACGTCACAAAAATATCTCCAAGGCATCACGGCAGCTCGGATTCATATTTAAGATTGCTCGGAACTTTAAGGATGCCTACTGTCTTAAATCGTTGTATTGGCGCCTAGTTCGTCCGCTATTGAAGAATCGCAGTCTGGGTTGGTTCCCAAAACAGCTAATTTGAAACCTGTGCATTGAACATGTGCAACGGAGATTTGTCCGATTAGCATTACGACACCCTCTTTGGCGACATTATGAAGACTTGCCTCCTTACGTAGATAGATGCCGCGTAGTCGACTTAGACACATTGAAACACACACGCGAAGTGCAACAGGCGTGATTTGTGGTTAGAGTTACAAATGGCGAAATTAACGGCCCAAACTTGCTATCCAAGATTTATTTTCGTGCATTGCAATGACCATTGCGCTCGACGGGATTGGTGCTAACCCCATTCCACCGGGCTGCGTTTGGATATGTCGAACTAATTACTGAATGCTTTGGTGAACCGTCTTGTTTGCGATTTTATTTATGTAGACAGATCAGATGAAATGTCCTTAATAAATAAATAATCGATAGATAGCGGAAATTGAGAATACTGTTGTTTTGAATTTACTAAAAACTGGGTGTGTTCATGTGTGTGTTCTGGGGCAGTTGGGTAGTTGTTATGGGTAGTTGGGTATGAAATGGGGAGAATTACCTGGAAGGAGTGTCTAATATATATTTGGCTCTCTCAAGCCCCTACCCTCCTAAGCCGCCTTCTCATAGATCTAATCTAAGCCAGAAGGCAGGAACACAGGAAAAAATAAAAAAGAAATTATGAATGGAGGAACCTTCATGGAGCGGTTGAAAAAACTGCTAGAGAGGTGGTATGCACTACGCGTAGAAGACAGCTTAACAGCTGGTTTGATGTCGAATGTCAGAATGCTAGAGCTTCGGTAAGAAGAACTTACCATCCAAGAAAACACAAGTACAAGGAACACGTACTCGTCGACGCAGAGGAGCGAATCATCCACAACGTTACACAGAGTTTCTACAAAACGCGAAGTAGCAAAAATTTTGCCATGGCTGTGATGTGCAATGATAGTGCTGGCAACCTGTTTACTGCCAAACGGAGGTAGCCGCCAGGTGGAAGGAGTACTTCAAGACGCTGTTGAATGGAAAGATAAAAACGGAGATCAACAGGAACAGAATAAGAATTGTGAGTGATGGCCAAGCTATGGGGTCACCAACCAGCGAGGAAGTTAATAAGGCAATTAGTGAGTTGAAAACGGTAAGTCTACTGGGAAGAACGGTATACCGGCTAAATTTCTAAAAGCGGGGTACGAGCGGTTGAACGAAGGAATCTACCGGATCATTGTAGTGGTGGTTGCATGATCTGATTTGCCCTATTTTCAAAAAAGGCCACTGATTTGAGTGTAGAAACTATCGACGAATAATAGTGAACAATTCTGCTTATAAGTTGCTCTACCGTATCCTGTTCTGTTGACTGTGACCGTTAGTGGAGTGGTTCGTCGGCGAGTACCAAGCTGGCTTTCGTGAAGGTCGCTTCACGATGGATCGGTTATTTACCCAGCGTCAGTTACTAGACAACTGTACTTCGGTAGTACAACCTGTAGACTCATCATCTGTTTGTGGACTTTGAGGCGGCGTTCGATGCAACCAAACTAAATAAGCTGTGGCAGATAATACTAGATCACGGTTTTCCGACGAAACTAGAAACTAGATTTGTGCGACGCTGAATAGGTCAAAATCATACGTCAGTATAGCGAATGACACCTCAGCCGCTTTTCTGACGTTGCATTGACTGAAGCAAGGGGAGGAATTCTCTAACTTTCTATTCACACTACTTCGGATGGTGCAAAATGTTGCTTCTTGTTTTGCAAATAGCGCCGATATCATCGGAATCAACCGTATAGCAGAGATCTTGAGCCGCTTGAGGTCTTTACGTTGGAAGCAGCGAGATTGAGGACTACCATTAATATCACCAAAACAAAATACATGCCTGCCGGCAGGAAACATAGGAGTCCAAATGCTGATATAGTGAAGATTGTACAATATGGCAGGTTGCAGTGGGTTAGGCACGTGGCCAGAATGCCCAATGAAAGAGTAGCCGAACCTATTTTTTGCAGAGAAACAGGAAGAGGCCGTAGACTCCGGGGCACCAGATGGATGAGTGCTGCTGAGAACTAGCGCTAGTGTTTGAGGGGATTGGAGAACGGCGGCCCAGCAGCAATAGTACTGGAGAACCATAGTTCGTTCTGTGCAGGATTCATATAGGACCGTTGCCACTGAAGTAAAGTAAAGTAAAGTAAATATAGTTGCCACAGTCTTGAAATAGAATGGTGTAGTGTTGAGCCGCGAGCCGCGAATTTTGCCAAATAAATTTACACCGAAATTTGATTTTTATATTTTCCATTCCTCGAATCGTAAAATGTATACAAACCGAGTGAGGGTTATTTTCTGCTGGACTAGCATAAAGAAAGAAGCCCTCACTCGGACAGTGTCCAATAAAACCCAGATTCTAGAATCAAGAAGGCGAAGTCCAGTCACTACACTCCGATGGAGATTGGCCTTTTGATGTTTTGTTCCACCGACAGACTCCACAGCCAACCGCAAGAATACAGGACAACTGCGGGGCTAGTACTACGACCATAACACCCTCTACCAGTCGAGTTTCGAGCATATGACGCCCGGCTTGTTAGATCAGTGTGTCATACCTCGCACACAAGGGGAGCATAAGGGTTTTAATTGACCCAATAAAAAGTTACCACTTTTAGGAAGTCACATTCTTTTCAATATCGTCAGAATTTTCAAAGGGGGGTTAATGTACCCTGCTAATTAATTAAAAACCGTGTGACATAATTTGATAAAATATGAATTTTCTGGAAATAAAATGCACGGAACAAATCACATACACAAAGCCAAATTCACTGCAGTGAAGTAAGCTACCATCACTAATGTAAGATTTTCTTTTCGCATTCAAAGAGCTGGTTTACCAGCCATCATCCCGAGTTTCCGAGCTGCAATCTCGCATCAAACGCTAAAGGAAGATTTCTTTATTCCAATTTTTCCCGTCATCATCCAGCGACAGCGCACGAATTTATTATCTCCATCTGCAGCAGCGTCTTATGATGGTATGAAACGGCAGCAGCGGGGTCTCACTTGACTCGTTATGCTTTCCTTCCAGTTCACTTTCCTCCAGCCATCATTAAAACCAAATCTTCAATTTTTTCTTTACTGGTATCTTAATATGCTTCTTCTGTCGTTGTCGTTTATATTTTCGTTTCTCGGTTTTCCCATTTGTTCAATAGTGGATATATCTCGTGCTGCTTCGTATCTTGTTTTTCTTCCTCTTAATTTTGTTAAATAACAAAGTGCAAAGTTGCCGAAATCTGGTACGGGATTATCTAGATATGGCGGCCAAATGGTGTCTGCCGAATGGTGTCATAACGTTGTTCTGTAGAGCTCTGTGTGCATGTTTTTGTGATCGGTAGTTTAGCTCTAAATCTTTTCGATAATGACTATTGCAGAAGCAACGTAACAGAAATAATGATGATGGGTAGCCATCGCAGTGCATTGACACTGAACTGGTTGTGAGAAGGTAACTGGTTTCACTTTCTGTTTGGATTGAATTGATCATGCATTATTACCTATTCAATGTCATATCTATTGTGCAACGCCAAAATATTTATTGAAATAAAAATTGAATGCTTAAAATAGGTACGAGGTGGTCCTTTCCGTACTCTTTGTCCAATACAGAGATGGTAATATTCCTCACACGCATATGTGAACCTAAATATACTGTTCTATTTAGCATTCATTAGTTGCGTATGGTAAATATATTTCGTCTTTGTTGAGTGACAAGCTGAATTTGTGACATTTGTGCAGCAGACCTATTTCACTCAAATATGCAGCATGGAAAGCAGGGAAACAGTGCTTGCTATACATCGCTGGTATTTAGAATTGATTGCAAAAACTTTTTTGCTGCTTGAATATTTGTTTTAAGCAGTTAAGAGTTTGTTTGAGTATGTTCATAACATGTTTTATGTACTAAATAACGTACTCTTTATTCTAAACGAGTTCCTCCTGATGTTCCCCTCAACCTAGACATGCTTCTTTTTGGGCCACGGTTAACTAATTGTACAGTTTTCCTGTTTTTCCTGCTCATTACCAGCCGCGGTTAGGCACGAAACAGCCATTCATACGTTTTGCCTTTCTACTATATAAATATATAGTATAAAGGTATAGAAATCACTTGGAAAACCGGAAATGGAAAGAAGGTCCTGCGGGCCGAATGTTATATACCATTCGACTCAGTTTCGAAAACTGAGCATTTTCTGTGTGTGTGTATGTATGTGTGTGTGTGTGTGTGTGTGTGTGTGTGTGTGTGTGTGTGTGTGTGTGTGTGTGTGTGTGTGTGTGTGTGTGTGTGTGTGTGTGTGTGTGTGTGTGTGTGTGTGTGTGTGTGTGTGTGTGTGTATGTGACGCTTTTAATCTCACTCACTTTTCTCGGAGATGGCTGGACCGATTTTGATGTTCTTAGTGTCAAATGAAAGGTCTAGGTGTCCCATTGGTCGCTATTGAATTTCATACTGATCGGACTTTTAGTTCAAAAGTTATGTATAAAAATACGAAAAATATGGGACTTCATTATCTCATAGGTCTCTTAACCGATTTGAACAAAATTGATTGCATATGAAAGAGGAGCCTTGCAAACCCTTAACTTCCAAATTTCATGACGATTGGACTTGTAGTTTGAAAGTTACGTAAAGAAATGTGAAAAAATATTATTTAAAACATATTTATGTAACATATAAGCATTAATTTAATGAAAAACATCACACATTTTATGATTATTTGAAAATTACTGCTGAGATCTATCAAACGAAACCGAGTTATTTAAAATCGGACGCTTCATTCAAAAGTTATTTAAACTTTAACACTTAAGCACCGTATATTAAACCGTTAAAACGTGTGAAATCAAAACATATCAATTAAATGTTGATTGTATTCAATGTGTGCGATGTATGTATGTATGTATGTATGTATGTATGTATGTATGTATGTATGTATGTATGTATGTATGTATGTATGTATGTATGTATGTATGTATGTATGTATGTATGTATGTATGTATGTGTGTATGTGTGTATGTATGTATGTATGTATGTATGTATGTATGTATGTATGTATGTATGTATGTATGTATGTATGTATGTATGTATGTATGTATGTATGCATGTATGTTTGTATGTATGTATGTTTGTATGTATGTATGTATGTATGTATGCATGTATGTGTGTGTGTATGTGATGACAATTTGCAATTTTTAAATTTGCATTGTTGAAATTCAAGAGAAGTGAGAAACATACCAATTAACTGAAGTTTTTGAAGCTTCTTAGTGGAATACGACCTCTGAATTCAAGGAAAAGATAAAACTTTTACCGACTAAATTCCATTATTTAATATTTATTCGCGACAGATACGTATACGCTTTGAAATAAGACACTGATAAAGCCTGCACGTCGTAGGTGAACTACGTATCTGTTGGCTGTTGCAAATAAATATTAAATAGTGGGATTCAATCGAAAAGTTTTTTCTTTTCTTTGATTTCAGATTTCAATTGTCATTTTCTTCACTTGCTGTTACTCACAATTGTACAAGAAAAGCAAAAAGCGAAGAAAAGCAGTTTATTTAAGCATGTAGGTATAGTGGTGTACAGAATCAAAAATACTAGTGAGTTGATTTTTCCAAATAAATTTGTACAAATTCCAAACAAATTCTGCGCGTCAATAGATGCTCTTTTCAATCAATAGATACTAGAGCTTAGAAATGTTATATGAAAAATAGGAAGTAAACGTTGCACGGTAGTAACTTTGTAAGATTTGTTTTCGTTAGTGATTATTTTTCTATAAATATTATAAAACTAAATAAGGTGTTCATCAAGTAACATAAATGTCGCTTACATGTATTTACGCACCCAAGGAAAGAAAATATAATTATTCTACACAATACGTTGAAATTTACTGGCAAATAAGGATTTTGAGGAATACGGAACGGATATTTAAAAATATAGTCTAATATAACATCTATACATCTACAATTAAGTTCTTGAGGAATTAAATAATGATTATTGTGGCAGTAGAAAGGCTAGGTCACGCCGCTAGGTGGATTAATTCGGGTTTTTCATCCCTCATTTTACGGAGCGACCAGCGACATACTTTGAAGAAGTTTTTTAATTAACTAAATGGAGCACTTTTGACAAACGGCGTTTCTTTGTCATCGGCAAACCGGGCATTACGTCAGCAGACAATTGCCGTGCCATACCGTGCTCTTCAAAGTGATAGATGTTTCCATTCGTGGACGGCATGGCGTCGGAAACAGAGAGCAGATAATTTTCTTTTGATAGAGGAGATAAATGTTTATGTTAATAATTTTAATTTTGTTATCTCCAAATGACGAGTGTTCACCAACTAATTGTTGGAATTGATAACAAACCATTAGTTTTCATACCTACTAACATTACAATCCATAATTAATTTGGAAACCCCCTAGTTGACCAACCTCGCAGCTGAAAAAAGGCACAATGCTGGCCGAACAAGCACGTTTTTGGAATGGTTCACGTTCGTATGAGAGAAAATAGTCGATTTTGGAATTGTTGGTTCTGCATTTTATAACTCAGGTTAAAATCGAGTGAGCCGAAGTTTTTAGAGAGTGATATTTTCAACCAAAGACATATGACTCGGGTGAAAGCTTCGATAAAAATTTGAACTTTTAGGTTTTTGGACCAGTCTTGCCATAATTAGGTGTGGCTGCTAGTCTACATCTTAGCTAGGGGAAAGTTGAAATTAGCAGACTTGTTGTAGCGCTGGCTTTAGAACTATTTTATATGCATACTTACAGTTAGCTGCAAAGTTTCTATCCAAAAGATTTTCAAGTAATTGTAAAACTTCAATTCAAATAGAAACCAATTTGTTTTTTTTTTCAGGATATAAAATGTACGGCTCTTGCAAAGAGTATGCGATTCACGCACATGTTTATTTAGCATTTATGGGACTCTCTTGAGATTGCTCTATAGGCGGCAATTTGCCTGTAAATTGTCCAAAAATGTATGAAAATTAATATTATTTTGTTCTCCTATCCTATCCTAGCTTATCCGAATGTTTGGCTGTATTTGACAGATAGAATTTCCTTTTTGATCATTCACGCTATGAGAGCTTTGCTGGTAACACAGCAAATATTAAGTATTTTATAATCATGCTATACATATTCATGACGCACGCTTCGGGTTAGAAATAACAAAATTTGTGGATGTTTCATAACGATTATCACATCCGAGAACTATTAAAATTATTCATTTATTCATTATGTTTTGACTAATGTCTTAATATTTTTTTTCTTTTTTCAGGTGTGTACTCTCATGATAAATGGAATGTGAATGTGAATGGAAATTATCCTGAAGTTATGAGTATTTGTTTTCGAGGAATAGGTTTCCAATGAACTAAGAAAACCATTCTACATTTATCATGTACCACATGTAAACATCTTATTTAATTGCCTATCTGTGATGCTGGTATTGACAAGGCCCATTCTGACACTTGCTACTACAGGTGTTCCTTCAGAAGTTGATGTAAGCTGGTAGCTAGAGAGAGACTCGATGAAGACGATGATTTGATCGCACGAAATGACTCTGGAACTGCTCACCTGATCACAAAAAATACATTCAAATGGTTTGGTACAGGCTACTTTTAATGTTTACTTGGTTCATCCTGTAAAGCTCGTATTGCTGATAAATCACGGAATGCATTCGCGGGCAATCATAACAAGTGACCGATAAATTATAAAAATTCTACACAGGACTGAAACGCTGGCATTATTTTACTACATTAACGCAAAAATGTTCACCATAAATTCAGATTCAAGAATAAAAACCGAATGATTGGTAGCAAAGCTAAACAACACACAACGATAAAATAACGTTTGCTATACAGTACAGTACATATAAAGTGGTAGTAAAGCATAATATTTCACTTTTAGTTTGAAAAGTTGAACATTTATTAACCTGCTGTATAGATACCATTTCCATTTCAAAATGTACAACTATCTGACGTTGAAAGATAGCGTCTCAAGGCACAAGTGTATATGACAATTCATCTGTCACGTTTTTACGTCATGAGATCCACTACAGCATTATTTATTATTTGCTGGTCGTAAAGTTACAAACAATGCAAAGCTTTACCCGACAGCTTAGAGATTGCCGTAAGGTATTTGGTGACACTTCCACATCCACTTCCAGGCCAAAACCTCTTTGATCCAGCGTAGCTCTCTGCTAATTTCGTTATTGTCGCAGTGTTTACACCAGCCAGCGAGCGGTATTGATTTAATACTCATTCGCCATAATTTGCCATTTTCGGCTACCGCATGTCTACATGGGTTTCCTTTGCTGAAAAATGCTTTCTAACACGTAGTTCCTCCGTATGTCGTTCGTACGAAAGGCCACGACTGCGGCATTATGGATAAAATATTGCGTTTGTTTTGTTTGGGGACATTAAACAGCAGTGCATATCCTTTTCGGTTGTTTTATTGAAGGAATATAATCGAATATGGGTTTCTGGGGAATGTTACAGGCACAGGGCAATTCATATTCCGTACGTTAAATATCCTTTAAAGGATTTTTTCTTTTAGAAATGAGTTACGAAATGTTCTCTAAAAATTAATTTAAGGATTGTCATTTCAACGTGACACGTCACGTAACGTTCGCTTCCACTGAACCCAAGTCAAATTGACGTCTTGAAAGTAAAACGAGTTGAAAATGTGTACCATCTAAATCAGGATATATTCAAAGCTGAAGACTTGCACGAAAACAGAAATTAGAAAATTGCACCATTCAAAATTAAATAATTTTAGTAGTCTGCTGTAGTTTGGAACTAGTTGCAGACTGAGAGAAATCGATCATTTTTAAACTAGGGTGAATATCTATCTGATCACATTCTAGATAAGTTGTAAGCAAAATGTCTATTTGTCGTGAATAACATTTATAGGGTAATTTAATCATTAAAAAGTTTTTCTGTCGTTTCTTTTTTTTTCAATTGGCGGACCTGCCAGTCCTCTTGGTTTTATAAAATGAGTTTTGTTTTCATTATTGTAAAGAATAATTTGTCAACCTTCCCGCAACTTTTTTTCGCGAATTTTTATGGCATTCACAGAAAAGAATCTTATTTGAACATAAGATAATTTGAAATGCTACTCGAAGTCGAGAATGATCATAATTTCTTTATTTTTCTTAAATCAAATATTTTACGACTTTCCAGTGTTGCAACACGCCTAGTTTAAACATTTTCATGAATCGCAAACAAAATTTGTCTCAACCTGCAGCAGGCTCCCCTATAGAATGATGAAATCGATTTTTTAGGGTTTGCCGCCATATGTTTGGCAGTTGTTTAATTTTATCGAATGAATAGAAAACCACATTTATAATTCCTGATTTTTTTTGCCGGTTTTAATTCGTAATCAAGAAAAGTTCTGCCTTTGTCTTGTTTATGAAAATGCAAATTATTCTCGGCTGGGGTCAGGTTGCGAGTTGGCTTTCAAAGCCGATTTTAAATTTTCTACCTCATATTTAAAAGTCACCATCACGCCACTGTCGTTCGATGCCCGGTCGTGTCTTAATGTCACCATAATCACGAAAAAATGCTCGTCAAAATTCGATTTTCTTTCGCAACGTTCTGCATTCCACTCTTGTGCTACATTTCCGACGTAGCTACAGGATTTGTGAGCACCTGATTGCCATGTTAGGCTCGCGTGCAAGGCAACCCACTCCACATTTTGGTTAACCGTCGTCGTCGTCGTCGTCGGTAAGGGTCACGGCGATAAATTCGTTTTTGGGGCTCACGAATGCATCGGACAAGGCCAAATTTTGTTTGTTGTTGCTATCGAATAAGGGACGTGCATGGAGATCCTGAGAGGCATTTGAACGAATTTCCCTCGAAGAGGGGTGTTGTTCTACACCGAAGCAAACATCCTTGCCCATTTCCGCTCATTCTTCAGCATGTGCTCGGGCCGTCCGTCGGTCGCGTCGTTGCCATGTGTAAGTGCAGAACAGAACAGAGGAAACTTTTCCGGGTTTCCTTATTCATTCAAGCCATGGCGCCCCAAGCCTTACTGCACAGTTGCGATCAGCGCCACATACTGCTGGGGACGGCAGAGCGCATGTGCGATATTTTGATTGAAAAAAATCGCTGAGTTTGGCTTCGTACTTTGAGCTTTTATGTAATGTACCCGTCACCAGACTAGACCAACCAATTCGGTACGCGTCTGCGAGGCCGATATCCGAAGCTCAGTCTGCAAGTTCTAGCGTTCCACTGCGGTTGTGAAGTGTGCGTTTGTTATCCGCACGCTAGCAGAACTAGGTCGCCTTGTTGCGCTAAGGGAGATTATGAATGAACGCGACTGGAAGGAAACTCCTGTTAGGGAAGGACGTCGTGCGTGTGTGTGTCTTATTAAACTACGAAACAAACGGTGCGGGATTGCTTCCTTTGGTTACGTAAGCGCAAGGTGTTTTCCGCTTTAGTTGATGCATATAGAAAACAGGAAAAAGGAACTCCGAGATTAACGCCCAGGCCATCAGTCTCCTTCGCATACGTGCGCTTGAACTTATCAACTGTTCTTGTGATTTGTGTGAGGACTGCTTGGAAAGACGCTGAAGCTAATACTTCCGTGGGTTTGATTTATTGTAAACAATGTTGTGCGGCACCCTCTCTAGTCACGGTATCGCGCATTATCATAGGAAGTTATCGTAAATCGTGAGTAAGCAATTTTTCACTCCTTCACTTCTTACCTTACAGTGGAATTTAGTTGTGTACCATGTTTTCTTGCGAAATCAGAACTGTTTGCTTAGTAAAATTTTAGCCGGATATCTAGGAAAATTCCGTGAAAAATAATCCGGAATACATATCCGTTTTTCGTTGCTCTGGGTTTAGGAGTATTTCCTTGCCCATTTCCCTGATAATGCACGTTTTAATACGAGGATCATGATGTGTTACGATCAAATAGTATAGTAATAGTAATAATTAAATCAAATTTTGATTGGATGATAATTAAAATATTGCTTTCAATTTCAATTTATGACGGAGCTATAAACATAACATCACTGTCCTTGTTATGTGAGATATTTTATTGCTCGTATCTCGTACATATGTCAATAGACTAAATATTATTCAACTCAACTCAAACTCAATATTCCAAATAGGTACTAACTGCTCTAATTGTGATTGTTCGGGTACTTTTATGTGCCCATGCAATGATTGTCAATTAATTTTAAATGAAAGAATGGCTTTTGGAGACACAGTTCCATTAAAAATGATGCCATTTATTGTTTTCTATAGGCATTGCGTTGATGGTTTTACATCAGTAGAGTTTTCCTGTTAATTGAGCATTCCCCAAACAGCATGGCTTTAGCAAGAAGCCAGGGAGCGATTTAAAAAAACTCAAATTTTAATGTTTGAAATTTTAAGAGAAGCAGAAAATGTGTAAATTGGTAAATGAATATAAGCAGCTACAAGAAGCCACAGCATTTTTCTAAAATAAAATATTCTCGGAAGTAGTCCGGCGCGGTTGTCTTTTTTAGCCAATATATTTCTATATCAAACAAACGAAATGTTTCATGAAATCGAATGGGAATGACTGAAAACTTTTCTACTGCCGTAAACTTTATAAACTTCCCTTTATTCGCTTCCCACAAAGAAATACCCGTAACTGAAACATACCGTACGTTATGTGACGTCTATTGACTGCACGCAATTAGTGGTAAAGTTACTTCATGAGGAAAAACGAACATGGGATCTATACATGACCACGAGCAAATCGCGTTCGGCTTTGAACAACATCAAGGTCGGAAACAAAATGTCCGGGGTTTGGATCAATTGTTACTAGTGGGACATAGCTTAATGTGTTTTCCTTCTTCACGGTTCTCCTTTAGTGCTGCACTATTGCATGCTATGTCCACAGGGCCATATTATTGTTGTCCATTATTTACCTCGTTCCATACAACTTTTTTCGATGACTGTGGTCAGCCGTGTCAATATGCTTGATGGCGTTTAATCGACTATGTTATTAAGCGTAATTTTTCATCGAGCAAGGGCACGGGAATAGAAATATTTATTGTTGGTCTGGTGATGTTTTGAAAGTTTTTACAGGTTGCTGGATAGAGGTGAATCACATTTATCGTAGGGCAACAATTATCTTTCTATATAAAACTAAAACATGAAATCCAAAGAAGTGCATCTCTGAACTTGGTGTACAGCGTAGATACCTACTGATCCTTTCTTGATGCGATAAATTAAATTAAAATCTGGCACAACATGAATAATGTCAACACATTTAAAATAAAAACATTGTACTTTGTATATTGGAAAGTATTTTTTTATGTTAATGCCTATATTTCCTTATTTACCAAACCTGCTACCGGCTGTTGTTGCTGTACCATGTACCTTCACATGTTAAAGCTTTTCACGGAATTCGTAAATCGATCCGAATGAGCCTTCTTTAATTTAGTCTTCAGTGAGCCATTTTGAATCACAATTGATTTTAAAAAATAATGTGTGCTGAACTGAAAATCGAGCTTCCGGACACTAATATGCATCGATCTTCTGTTATTTTTTCTCGTAGTTGTAGCATCTGTGTTTATCACCGAAGTAAGGGTTATATTATTTTCGTTTCAACATTAAGAAAGAAGCAAAATTTAATCAAGTATTCTTTATATATAAGTTTATGTTTGTTATCTTTGTTGCGTCATTATTTCTTCGTCTTTCATCTTTTATGCATCGTCTGTTTTTTTAGTCTTTTGTCTTCAATTTTGCGTCTATTTTATTTATGAGTGTTGTGTCGTCTTTTGCTGTCGTCTTCTTGGCGTTTTTTGTTGTTGTCTTTTGACGAACTACGTCTTACGGCAAGTTTTGGGATAGGGTATAATTCCAAAAAATTGAAAAATTGCTGTTCATTTTCTCTATCCAACGACATATAAATTGTACAGTTTCGTTCAGTAGTTTAGTAGTTATTAGCATTTGAAATCTTTCATTCAAACGTTACATTTTTATTTTCGTTTTCACAAAGTGCTACCCAGTCCCAGTATAGTAAACAAAGACGTAGTCCTACGTCAAAAATCTTTTTCATCTGTACTTTTTCTTCCAAAAATCTATCAAAATCTGAACCGTTAAGAATGTTTGTTATATAGGTAAATTTGGTTTGTAAGCATTAAAAAATGCAAAAGTCTCAAATTATTTATTTGTTTAGTGATATTTGTACATATCTCTGTTAATCTTAGACACAGATACGTTTTGTTGTCTATTCATTCATACCCAAAAGTGCTCCTCTATTTAATTTTGAGTAAAAGCACTGAGGGAAAAGCCTGAGCTTTTGGCATTTACAAAAATCTGGAGCTATCTGTACTTAATGACTAAAATCTATAATCTGTACCAAACAAAATCGAAAAAACCTGTACTTCACTAGATAAATCTGTACATGTGGCGACACTGGTTACCTCATTTCAACAAGATTCCTTAACACCGCGATTAAGCCTAGACCATTTTGATGTCCTTGCTTGGGAAGTACGTCCAAAAGAGTGATAAAGCCTCCTCGTGCCAACAAATTTCTTACGAACGCAATTAAACCTAGCCCAATTTGTTGTCTGTGTTAGGATAGTGTGCCAGAGAAATTACAAATGTCTTTTATCCCAACATATCGCATATTCTTCACGGCGTACGGCGAGCACCCAATACTACCGGCGAGACGATTAAATCTAGGCGAATTTGTTATCTGGGTTGGAAAAGTGCGCTACAGGTGTAGTGTTTGGTCATAATATGATTCTGTAAGAACGCGTATGTTTGCCGTTCATTGGAAGTGTAATGAAAAGATGTGCTGTTGATAAAATGGGATTGAATTGGGAATCCCTTCAACGTGGGGGAACGATTGGTAATAAAAACATCCTTTAATTTCTGTAAAGTAGCAGGAAAGCAATAGATTGTATTCTTGATTTTGTTAAATTGTTTCCAAGAAAAACTCTAAAATTGAGCTTTGAACGTATACAATGTCATTACTTTGATAAATGTTACATACAACGAAGGTAGCATGTATATATGCTGCACGTAGCATGTATACATGTAGAATCGAATGTTTACATGCATGGTTACATGCTAATATCACTACAAAGAGACTTACGTAGTCCTGCGTCACCTATGCGGTCGTGTCTTGTACACAACTCTTCTGTTTTTTAACATTAGTAATTATTCGCTCTAACATCTGCCTTTCTGGCATTTTAACATCGTCTTTTTGTCTTTTTTCAGCGATTTGTTGTCGTTTTTATTGTCTTTTGAGACCTTTTCGGTTACTTGTCTTTATTTTGCTGTCTTTTTATTATTATTACTAGCGGACCCGACAAACTTCGTATTGCCACAAATTAAACTGTACATAAATCGTGAATCTCGGATGACCTTTGTCACAATCTCGAGTTTTGCAAGTTTCTGAGGAGTTCATGGGTGTTTTAATATACAAATTTTCCTCACAGTAAAGTAGGAAACAACTCCCACCATCGCTCAGCCTGATAAAATAAAGCGGATAGCATTTAAATATTCGCCATCATTAAAAACCATTTCGCCGAATACCATTTTGCGGAACACCAATTCTCGGTTGACCATAACGCGGCATATAGAGTTTCGCAGAAAACCGTTTCACGAACAACCTTACGCGGGATGTACCATTTAACGGAAAATCTTTTCGTAGAAAGTACCATTTCGCAGGGGTAACCCAACTGAAGGAAAGTAATAGAGGTCAGTAGATCTAGGAAGATAAATAAATCTACACGGAGCGAAAAAGCTCCAGTTTGTTTCAAACAAAACGATTGTTGCTTTAAGCCTCAATAAAATATTTTTATAACAACCTGAAAATATTGTTGTTTCAAAACGAGATTCTGTTTGAATCAAGAAAATAACAGTTTTGAATTAAAAGTAAAGTATTTTCAGATTTGAAGTTAACATTGATATAACAATAAATATTTTCATTTCAATCATACATTTCAGTTTGAAATAAAACGAAATTTTTGTTTGTGCGTAAAACAACCATAAATATGGTTGAAACTACATTTTTATTCTCCGTGTAGATAGAGGTGATCTCTACGGGGGGCTGCCTCCCCCGCAGTGGCCGGCGTTTCCGACGGCAGGTCGCCGGCAACACTCGCGGCCTGTGGCCGTCTCGCGCTGAATTATCTAATGTTACTATTGATAGTTTTTGGTGGCCTTGTTATTGATTAATGTTTTATGAAAGAGTCTAAAATTTCTCAAGTTCGATTAGTTTTTGAATTACGCAAAAATTTCTGTTTTATTTGTATGAGAGTCCTTATCGCTGTACCACAAGGGTGAGGGGTCTCAAACCATCATAAAAAAAATTCCTGCCTCCAAAACCTCCCACATACCAAATTTGGTACTATGAGGATATTTGTATTTCATTTGTATAGGAGCCCCCCACTATTGAAGGGGAGAGGGGTCATAATTCCCATCCTGAAAAAGGAGGGGGTCAAAATTCACCATAGAAAAAAATTGGCTATGAAAATACCCACATGCTAAAATTGGTTCCATTCGCTTGATTAGTTATGGAGTTATGAGGAAATTTGTATTTCATATGTATGGGAGCCTTAAAAGGTAAGGGGTCCTAATTCATCTTAGAAAAAATTCTTGCCTCCAAAAACGCCCACTGCCTAATTTTGTTCCATTTGATTAGTTCTCGAGTTATGAGGAAATTTGTATTTCATTTGTATGGGAGCCCTCCCCCCATCTTAAAGGGGAGAGCGGTCATAATTCCCCTCCTAAAGAGGGGAGGGGTTTCAATTCACCATAGAAAAAAATCTGGTCTCCAAAAGCACCCACATGCCAAATTTCGTTCCATTTGCTTGATTAGTTCTCGAGTTATGCAGAAGTTTGTGTTTCATTTGTATGGGAGCCCCCCCCCCCTCTTAGTTGGGGGAGGGGTATCTAACCATCATAAGAACCTTCGCTGACCCCAAAAACTTCTACATGCAAATTTTCACGCCGATTGGTTTAGTAGTTTTCGATTCTATAAGGAACATCCCGACAGACAGACAGACTGACAGAAATCCATTTTTATAGGTACAGATAAGTTACTTTACTTTTCTTTTTTGGGAAGAGTAAATGCTTCATGTGCCACATAAAAAATTAGATGGACTGAAAAATCTTGATATTAGACTAAAGATGTTGACTAAGCGAAGGTGGAAAAAACATTTTCCATTTTGTTCAGATTTCTATATAGAAATAAATCAATGACTCAGGTGTACTATGAATAAATTTCAATCCTTATTGTTTTGTTATGGATATGTTCTATTTATTTCTAAACGTTAACAGTAATTCTGTTTACTTCCAGACTTTTTACAGTTTCACTAAAATTTCTGCACTCGGCATGCAAAACTAAAAACACCCTAATATGTGTGTATTGTACGTGTGTATCATTGCGAAGCGTTCCATCCTGTTTTTTTTTTTGCTTTTCCAGTCGTAACTGGATGCCGTACCTAGCCAGCCAGCGGGCAAACATCCTTCGGTTGGCCCATATATGACTGCGTATCACACGCTTCTCCACTCGATGAGTTGTCTCCACATTGGCGAGCATATCCGGCGGCAACATATCGAATGTCTGGTGATTTATTTGTTTGCTTAGCAGCTGGCAATGGCGGCGTTAGCGTCTGCTTTCGTCAATGCCCGCTTCATCACACACTGCCGCTGCCGTAGTTTATTGCTTTTTACTGTACAGTAGCCGAAAAAGCAATCGGAAAATTCAGAAATCATGTCTCGCGGAAAGCTTCCCCAAAGGGGGAAATTCTGTTTTGGTGATTTCCTGTGGTTGACTTTTTCCGCCCGAAACCAGCCGGTGCTGGATATCGCGTGTCGCGCTGCAGTGGAAATAGTATATAATGTTGGCGTGGTTCGGTGCACCGTAATGAAATGAGGCCAAAGTAGGGAAAGAATTCGGATTTAACCGCTGAAATCTTGTTTTCAAGGTCTCGAGGGAAAACGATTACGCTTTGGCTTCTTTCCCTTGCACTCGAACACTGTATAGTGCACACATTTTGTAAACACGGATTATGTTTATTGAGTAATTTCTCAGAAAATCGCGTACCATTGTGGCACCCAATCTCAGAAGAACACCTGCTGGGGAGCTGCTGTTAAATGAAGATAAACGGAGCACAGAAGTCTCCACCTTCCTTCGACTGTTTTTGGTTTATTATCTACGTTTGAAGGTGCTAATTTGAAACGTATGATGAAAGTTAAATTTTAAACACGAATAAAACAAGTTTGTCTAATTCGATTTTGGCTGTTAATTTTGACGGTTGGTAGTGTTTTATATAAGTAATACACATATTACAACGACCCTTGAATTTTGTTTAAATCGGGTTTCGAACAAATGATGATCAACTTGTGTGGTCTGGAGGACACCGCCCCTAGAGCGTAGTGTAGACCATCTGTGGGGATTTATTCATTCGCAAAAGGTTAGGAAAAATTATTGCAGGAAGCACTTAAGTGTATGTGTTTACATGTTGATTAGAACCGTTAGAGCATAAGCGTTTTGTGTATCCGTCAGTCTTTTGCCACTCACACCAAATGAAGATAAATTATTCATTATTTGCTTCTGCCTACATTACTATCGCAGAGGTTGTAAGCTTTTTATTACTCTGCGGATCGTTACGAGTGGGCATGGTTTTGGTTGCACAGCTGTTTACGCAGTAGCGCCGAAACAAGTGCATGAAAAGTTTAGTTTTATTTACTGATTATTTTCCTATCCGTAAAGAAAAGGTATCAACATTAACATAAACTTAACATAAAGATTAAATGTAAAATTTTTTAAATAAAATAAAATAGTTTAGATCAAAAATCCTTAGTTTAAGTTAATACAAAAAACTTTACTAATTGTGTTCTTCGATGCCTCAGTAGGGTTTTAAATGTGGGCAAGGAAAACAAATTGTTATGCGTTGAAATAAGCTTGATGCTCTTTAATTTATTTAAATGCATCGTTTATGTTTGGAATATTATTTTATTTTGAAAATTTATGATGTGAATTTATAATTAGCAACGGAATCGCATAAAACGAAATTTAAAATCAGGAAAACGAAAAAAGTGAAAAATGGCAAATGTCAAGTTTTTTGACTCGGTCATTTATTCATGCCATTTTTTGTTCACAATTTTTGAAATTTTAGCTAAAGTCACTATTTTTGATCAATTCCAGACCAAAATACACTAACAGCTTTTAGGATGGAGAGGAAGGAACAGGGGAACATATTATT
Source organism: Sabethes cyaneus (assembly GCF_943734655.1). Taxonomy (NCBI): domain Eukaryota; kingdom Metazoa; phylum Arthropoda; class Insecta; order Diptera; family Culicidae; genus Sabethes; species Sabethes cyaneus. The sequence goes on along the minus strand of NC_071355.1, from coordinate 158,422,235 downwards.
TTGAATTAGTTTGTGTGTCCATCAATGTCGCGACTTAGTCAAATTTATATTTTGCATGCATTAAGTTAAGTTTAACGACTTGGACCAGAGTGGACAAACGAAAAATGTGATTGAAAATGAAATAAGTAACGATCCAAAGCAATTCTAAGAAAAATAATGTGTGCATCAGTTTTTAATGCGGTACGCGAGTTCGGTATCAGGCAGTCACCAGTGATAAATCGGTATGGATGTACTTAATATGTAATAAAAATGCTATCTAATGAGGCAGTGAAACCCTTAGGCATTTTTTGAATTGACGATAACGACAATGTTACGACTATTCGGGGTTCGGTAATTGTGTGTAATAAATTCTTCTGGCTTTCAAAAATATGCGCCCATGTTTATGGTGACATTATGGAATGTACACAAATTGATGGGTTCAATGTTTATGGCGTATGTAGTGATTACTGAAGAGAGTTGATAAACAGCCAAGATTCATGAAAAATATTTTTGACACCTATATTAGGCACCACAACTTAGAGGATCGTAAGAAAAATCTGATTCAAATTTAAAAATCTGAACGGTGAAAAGTGTTAAATGAATTTTCCTTAGGAGTTTTTTCTTCAGGACTTCTCAATTTTTCAAACACTGACGACGAACTGGCTACTGATAATCAATTTCACGAATAATGGATCACGAATAAGCAAGCAGACCAAATGGAGCTCATTGAAATGGGGTGGAGCAGGATTGGGCGGTATCAACCTAACGAGTTTTGGTTATATCTAATGCAGGGTTATATGAGTTTTGATGGCACCTTGTTAAGCAGCGGCTTTCATTATTAGCACTAATATTCAACTGCTAAGATTCGATTTGATGCTCCTCTTTTTATTTTTGGATTTTTGGTAAAGTTATATAATAGTACGAAACCAAACAGTACGGAACGGCATTCCGGATTTTGGCACTGACTATCATATGACTACAGCTGTTCTGCCCATGCCCGCTTCTTTTCCTTATGCCAATCCTGCCTGGATCCGGATGATGAACTCCCGGACGAAGCAGGCCGTATTCAAACCATGCCATCAAGCGGTGCTGAACCGAAAGTAGAACGGTCAACAACCAAGCGGTCAAAAGTATGTAATAATAATTCCTTGAATAGTTAGTTCTTCGCGCAGCAATCTTAGAGCCGAATAAAACATAAACCTTTTAGCTTAACCGTTTTCTGCTATTTGAAAACGACCGCCTAACCGTCTAGGCGTTCAAGGGATTACCGCCCACGCGCAGGGTGAGCAATGAGAGCAAACCCAATACAATCTGCTCTACGAGTTTGGCTCACCAACACACTCCCTACAACGCACGTACACTAGAATGAACACTAAAAACGAGACGGGGAAAAGGCACTCAGGAGCACTCGGCGATGTGTTTGCCGGTAGAATAGGATTGAGCGAGGTTCGCATGAAGAACTCGCTTAGGGACTTTACACAGGTGGGATTGTTTCTCTCTCTCCTCGTTTTATTTTATACTAGTTTTAAGAACCTTCGCGATCGCGAAGAATTCGAAGAATTCGAACCGACAACTGAGTCGTTATGCGATTTGAATGTGATTGTAGATGTCACAACATCGGCGAAGCTTTTAATCAGCTTGCCCGCTGAAAGCTATTAATACGACTATATAAAAACCTTCCAGTAGGCGTCGAGGAACGTATGTTCAAATCTCGGCTGTGAGAGGCTGTTAGAGTCAATAGGATCGTTCGTATCACTAGTCTGCAATTGTCCTGTACTCCAACAGCGGGCTTCGAAATCTGTCGTATAAAAACGGAAGGTCAAGTTTCGAAAACGGAATGTAGCACCTAGGCTTTGCTTTGCTTCGCTACTACTAGAGGAATGTCAGGGTGGAACTCTCATCTCGCGGAACTAAAGAAACGATGTAGGAAAGCCTGGAATAGTCGTCGTAGCGATGGTGTGGAACCTTTTAAGCAAGCCCGGAAAGCTTATGCAAACGCTCTACGATCTGCTACACGCACGAGCTGACACTGGTTCTGTAGTAACGTTTCCAGTTTCGACGAGACAAGTCAGCTCAATAAAATACTGTTAAAATTGAAAGATCGTTTAGTTAATAACATTCATAATTCGAACGGCGAATACTGTACGAACCATCATTAAATCCTGGGATGTCTCCATCATAGTCACTTTCCAAACTGTGGAACCTGAAGTTCGAAACGATCCAGAACACGTTTTAGATAACTTAAACTTATTGGCTTTTACTCGGAGATTTGTCACAACTTAAGCGATTGAGTGGGCCATGAACAGCTTCTCTTCATGCAAATAGGGAAACCCAATACTACCCTACCCTATGGGAATACCCTATGCTACTTTATTCATTTTCAACTGCCGACGACGGCAAACGAAACTACAATATATGTAAACATTACTCCGAAGCTATAATTAATTTCCTTCAAGCAAGTTTTGGTTGATTTTAAAAAGTAAGCAGTTTAAAAAACTAGACTTTGAGACCTAAAATGTCAGTCAAGAGCAAGAAAATCTACTGACAGGCAAGATGAGCAATCATACAGCACTGCAATTCATGAATGAATTGTACTGAAGGGTAGAACACTGAGAAAGATAAACACTGTCAGCAGTTCAGTAGTCATGTCAATGGGCTGATAGATAAAAGAATACTAACAGGGGTAGAACTGTATGCGCAGAATGCGTTTTATATTCGCTTTCATGCACATGCAGGGCTATCAATTTTTTCGAGCACTGATTCTGAATGAATGCAGTACATCTGGTTTGGGTTCCTGGCCATTCTGGAACCGGAAATGAATGGTTTGATGAACTGGTAATATTTGGAGCAGAAAAGTCATTTTTCGGTCGAGAACTTGCTTTACCAATTGCGGCATGTTGGATAAAATAAAAGATTCGATCTTGGTTTTAATCTGAACATGAACGTTATTGGAAAACCTTGAAACATGTCGTCGAACGAAAAATTTCATTTTTATGATTAAACTAGCTGACCCGACAAACTTCGTATTGCCACAAATTAACCTGTGTTGTACATAAATCATGAATCTCGGATGATCTTTGTCACTTCTCGAGTTTTGCAAGCCCCCCAGTGGGCGGCGCCTCCGACGGCGGGTCACCGGCAACACTCGCCACCGGCTCGTCCTGAATGATCTAGTGTTACTATAGATAGTTTTTGTGGTCTTGTTATTGATTAATGTTTTATGGAAGAGTCTCGAGTTTCTCAAGTTGGATTAGTTTTTGAGTTTCGCAAAAATTTCTGTTTTATTTGTATGAGAGTCCATATCCCCCTACCACAGGGGTGAGAGGTCTCTAACTATCATAAAATAAATTCAAGACTCAAAAATCTCCTACATGCTAAATTTGGTTCCATTTGCTTGATTAGTACTCAAATTATAAGGAAATTTGTATTTCATTTGTATGGGAGCCCACCCTCTTAAAAGGGAAAGGGGTCGTAATACACCACAGAAAAAAAATTCTGCCATCTAAAACTCTCACATGCCAAATTTGGTTCCATTTGCTTGATTAGTTCTAAAGTTATGAGCAAATTTGTATTTTGTTTGAATGGGAGCCCCCCCCCCTCCTAAAAAGGTAAGAAGTCCTAATTCATCATGGGAAAAATGGTTGCCTCCAAAAACTAATTCATCATGGGAAAAATGGTTGCCTCCAAAAACACCCACATGCCAAATATGGTTCCATTTGCTTGATTAGTTCTCGAATTATGAGGAAATTTGTATTTCATTTGTGTAGAAGCCCCCCCTATTGAAGTGTGGAAGGATCCTAATTCACCGTAGAAAATATTTTTGCCTCCAAAAACCTCCACATGCCGAATTTGGTTCTATTTGCTTGATTAGTTCTCGAGTTATGGGGAAATTTGTATTTCATTTGTATTGGAGCCCCCCCTCCTAATGTGGGAAGAGGTCCTAATTCATCACAGAAAAAATTCTTGCCTCCAAAAACACCTACACGCCAAATTTGGTTCCATTTGCTGGATTAGTTCTCGAGTTATGAGGAAATTTGTATTTCGTTTGTATAGGACCCCCCCTCCTAAAGTGGGGAGGGGTCCCAATTCATCATTGAAAAAAAAATTGTCTCCAAAAACACACACATGCCAAATTTGGTTCAATTCGCTTGATTAGTTCTCGAGTTACGAGGAAATTTGTATTTCATTTGTACAGGAGCCCCCCCTCTTAGAGTGGGGAGGGGTCCTAATTCACCGTAGAAAATTTTCTTGCCCTCGAAAACCTTCACATGCCAAAGTTGGTTCCATTTGCTTGATTAGTTCTCGAGTTATGAGGAAATTTGTATGGAAGCCCCCCCTCTGAAAGGGGAGAGGAGTTACAATTCCCCTTATAAAGAGGGAGGGGTCTCAATTTACCATAGAATAAATTCTTGTCACCGAAAACACCCACATGCCAAATTTGGTTCTATTTGCTTGATTAGTTCTCGAGTTATGAGGAAATTTGTATTTCATTTGTATAGGAGCCCCCCCTCCTAAAGTGGGGAGAGGTTCTTATTCATCATAGAAAACATTCTTGCCTCCAAAAACACCTACATGCCAAATTTGGTTCCATTTGCTGGATTAGCTCTCGAGTTATAAGGAAATTTGTATTTCGTTTGTATAGGAGCCCCCCCCCTCCTAAAGTGGGGAGGGGTCCTAATTCAACATAGAAAATTTTCTTGCCCTCGAAAACCTTCACATGCCAAATTTGGTTCCATTTGCTTGATTAGTTCTCGAGTTATGAGGAAATTTGTATGGAAACCCCCCCTCTTAAAGGGGAGAGGAGTTATAATTCCCCTTATAAAGAGGGGAGGGGTCTCAAATTACCCTAGAATAAATTCTTGTCACCGAAAACACCCACCTGCCAAATTTGGTTCTATTTGCTTGGTTAGTTCTCGAGTTATGCAGAAATTTGTGTTTCATTTGTATGGGAGCCCCCCCTCTTAGTGGGGGGAGGGGTCTCTAACCATCACTAAAACCTTTCCTGGCCCCAAAAACCTCTACATGCAAATTTTCACGCCGATTGGTTCAGTAGTTTTTGATTCTATAAGGAACACAGGACAGACAGACAGACAGACAGACAGACAGACAGACAGACAGACAGACAGACAGACAGACAGACAGACAGACAGACAGACAGACAGACAGACAGACAGACAGACAGACAGACAGACAGACAGACAGACAGACAGACAGACAGACAGACAGACAGACAGACAGACAGACAGACAGACAGACAGACAGACAGACAGACAGACAGACAGACAGACAGACAGACAGACAGACAGACAGACAGACAGACAGACAGACAGACAGACAGACAGACAGACAGACAGACAGACAGACAGACAGACAGACAGACAGACAGACAGACAGACAGACAGACAGACAGACAGACAGACAGACAGACAGACAGACAGACAGACAGACAGACAGACAGACAGACAGACAGACAGACAGACAGACAGACAGACAGACAGACAGACAGACAGACAGACAGACAGACAGACAGACAGACAGACAGACAGACAGACAGACAGACAGACAGACAGACAGACAGACAGACAGACAGACAGACAGACAGACAGACAGACAGACAGACAGACAGACAGACAGACAGACAGACAGACAGACAGACAGACAGACAGACAGACAGACAGACAGACAGACAGACAGACAGACAGACAGACAGACAGACAGACAGACAGACAGACAGACAGACAGACAGACAGACAGACAGACAGACAGACAGACAGACAGACAGACAGACAGACAGACAGACAGACAGACAGACAGACAGACAGACAGACAGACAGACAGACAGACAGACAGACAGACAGACAGACAGACAGACAGACAGACAGACAGACAGACAGACAGACAGACAGACAGACAGACAGACAGACAGACAGACAGACAGACAGACAGACAGACAGACAGACAGACAGACAGACAGACAGACAGACAGACAGACAGACAGACAGACAGACAGACAGACAGACAGACAGACAGACAGACAGACAGACAGACAGACAGACAGACAGACAGACAGACAGACAGACAGACAGACAGACAGACAGACAGACAGACAGACAGACAGACAGACAGACAGACAGACAGACAGACAGACAGACAGACAGACAGACAGACAGACAGACAGACAGACAGACAGACAGACAGACAGACAGACAGACAGACAGACAGACAGACAGACAGACAGACAGACAGACAGACAGACAGACAGACAGACAGACAGACAGACAGACAGACAGACAGACAGACAGACAGACAGACAGACAGACAGACAGACAGACAGACAGACAGACAGACAGACAGACAGACAGACAGACAGACAGACAGACAGACAGACAGACAGACAGACAGACAGACAGACAGACAGACAGACAGACAGACAGACAGACAGACAGACAGACAGACAGACAGACAGACAGACAGACAGACAGACAGACAGACAGACAGACAGACAGACAGACAGACAGACAGACAGACAGACAGACAGACAGACAGACAGACAGACAGACAGACAGACAGACAGACAGACAGACAGACAGACAGACAGACAGACAGACAGACAGACAGACAGACAGACAGACAGACAGACAGACAGACAGACAGACAGACAGACAGACAGACAGACAGACAGACAGACAGACAGACAGACAGACAGACAGACAGACAGACAGACAGACAGACAGACAGACAGACAGACAGACAGACAGACAGACAGACAGACAGACAGACAGACAGACAGACAGACAGACAGACAGACAGACAGACAGACAGACAGACAGACAGACAGACAGACAGACAGACAGACAGACAGACAGACAGACAGACAGAAATCCTTCTTTATAGGTATAGATAACAAACCAAATGCAATGAAATCAACTAAAAACGTTTTCAACGATATTTATACATATTCTAAATCCGAATGCTTATTTCCTGTTACTCTAAATACAGTAACTTCCATCTTTATCAGTACGACATACCTAAATAATTCAATAAGGGGATTTCCAATACACCTTGACTTTCGGTACATCGTGAGTCATACTTTACGACACTCTGTATTATTGCAGTTATCGGTAGTACCATCTGTTTTTATCTTATCTTACCCTAAACAGCTCTAAATTATGCTTTGCTTTTGTTATTATTATGGGTGTGCGGAATGATTCAGTATAATTTGTGGAGCAGACGAAATAAAATTACAAACGCCACTTAATACTAGTACAAGCGTTTCAATGCCATTCAAAATTGTCAAATGAATTAATTTAAGTGACCATTAATTTCTTTTAACTTTATTGCTGAAGAGACAACATTAACCATCAGCGTATCGTGCCAGTAACCTTCGCAGTACAAATGTCCTTGCACCACTGCAGTTTAGCTCGCGTTGATCATCATCATGATGTGACCTATGATGAACAGGCGAACGCAGTGAGTGCGATATCACCGCCCGTCTCGAGGGACATTTCATTTTCACTTCCGACCGTCAGTATTGCCAACCTTGAATTTTCAAACAAACCGTCAGCAGCGCAGCGGAAGAACAAAGAAGCTCAATCAGGGCCTGTTCGGATGGAAACCAAGGGAATCCGATTGTTGTGCTCTCAACCATTTAAAATATGGAGAGATAATATAGCGTTTTTGAGTGCAGTTTTTTCGTGGAATTTTACCCGTCCAGAGCAGTAGTTTTGGAAGCTAGTCTATGTTAAATTTTAACAATTCATGTGGATTTTTATCGGTCCGTGGTTTCATGATTGCGAGAGCAAACTGGGAACCGTCAGCAAATCAGCAGAGCGTGACCGGAGGTCATTCTTTGCCAGATCTCCAAACACGCACATGCTGCTGCTCTTTGCGGCCAAGTTCATGCATTTCGGTAAATGAATGACCGCCGAGTACGATAAATAGTCTTATGACTAGCAAGTCACCGTGCCGTGTCGAGGAAAACAGCACCGTACGTGAAAACTGCACATTTCCGACCCTCCAAGTACAAGGTGTTACTTCGGTTGTATTCCAGCCTGCACTTGAATCGCAATCCAGCGGAAATTACAGCTACACCATACTGCCCAAACATGGGCTACCAACGGTTGGTGCGGTTTTTTTTTCGTCGAGCAAACACCATTTAACACCTCTTCCATGAATCATATTTGCTACCAAGTTTGAGCATGCTTCTGAGTGTACAGCGAACAAAGGGAGAGGCACGCTTGAAGGCAATTAAAGAAGTACGGGTAAAATTGGTGATTTCTTGCGTACGGATTGCCGTTCAATGAATCGCTTAGTGTTTTGGTTTTTTATCCTCTATAATACAGCTTTTCTCTGTACCTGCGCATTTGGTATGTGGTACATGCTTATTTCAGTTGTATCATTTGGTACTCCAATCAGTTTCACTTAATAACTGGTAAAAATTTAATAACAACTTGTCCCAGGCAGGTTATCTTTGCCCTGTAGACCTATAAGTGCGTCACTGAATCATTGACCTAATAACTGTTTCTCTTGGATATTGTATACACTTTTTTAGGAACTTGATGCGAGTTTGACGTACGGAGCGTATGAAGTTGCAAAATATTTTGACGTACGTCGATTTGTTTTCCAACAAGAACTTCAAACAAATTACTTTCCATGAGGGCTCTGTTCATGTCGAATTGGTAAATGTAATGGTGTCAATGCAGGGTGATATAGCCTGTACAATTGGGGAACAACTAGAAAACAACTTCGCAACAGCTCCGACCCTCTGCGCTTCTTCCTACATCAGTAAAAACTCCTGTCAATACTCCTAACGCAGAGGTATGGACAACTCAGATCCAACCTGCATTACGAGCAATTGCTGAACAAAAACAGCTACTGGAACTATTCCGATGGTTTGCATAAATGATGATCTTGTATGGATTTATCTCTCCGATTTCAAATCAAACGCCAATCCAAAGGCTTGAGCGTAGATGCGAATCCGAGGGTTGTAAAACTCGTTTCAAAGGTAAAAGATCCACGTTGCATTTCAATCAAAATTGGAGTTGCATCAGAATTCAAAGCTAGTGCACTTTCAAGCGTTACATGGCCTGACAACGTTGGTGAATTCGAGGACAACCGTTCAAAAAATGACCGCAGATTATCATGAACTGGACCATAACGTAAACCCTCTAAGTCACAAACCAGTCACCAGGACTACAAGTTAATGTAACTACACCGTTATCCATTGTACTCTAGCCGAATCATTGCTTTATAAATCCAGGTCGCATGGTTGCTCGTCTTCCAAGACGCACCACAGTTGCCATTGAGGAAACCCTGGAACAGCTCACCACAGTCCTGTAGCTGCAGCCCTGTTGTGGATGAAGGGGGTTTCCAACCCTCAATGAATGGCAAATATTTCCACAACCCAAATTATCAGAAAGCATTGATCACTTCTCCGCATCTAACCCTTTGTCTAATCTACTTGATGAACCAATTTCTAGCCCATCAGAAGCTGTTCAAGTAGTCTCTTATTTGATTCCCTAAGGTTATTGTACTGTTAACCCAGTTTCATCGTCATCCATCCTAATCCACCCGAATTGCAGTTTATCGTGAAGACTAGAACACACGTTTCATGGCATTATGGAAGCCCCTTCTTCCCCGCTTCAGAAGTGCAAATTCCTTCGCGCTTTTCGTCCATCATGATATTCGTCAAACTTGTCCGAGACATCCCAGTCGGTCCGGCCCTGATGTCGGGCATCGAGAAGTGGGTTTCTAGTATCCCTTCTCAGGCGAATATCATGATATACATTCGTACGGCATTGCCTGAATTGATTCCGTCTTACATGCACCAAATTAAGTTCTGTCAACCTCCAACTGTACTATCAGAGTATTGGTGGCATGAATACGTCCGTTGCCGAGTACTTTCTTGCCTGTTTAGACGAATCGTTTCACGTCATCGTTCCACCAGAAGCTTGACTCTGTGAGCGGACCTTATCTTGCCGAATATTCGGAGACTAGTACAAAGTTTTCCGAACAGGTTGAAGCGTACAAAACAATTCTAGACCCTATGATTCTAGATGTACTACTAGATATCAACTGGGATGAGATTCTAGACAATGACGATACCAATATTGGTGTTCAGACTTTCTCGAATATCCTCAACTGTACTATTGATCGACAAACGGGACCGACATAATTATTTCTATCAGCAGAGAGCCGGGGTGGCTCTTGTCGCATCAAGAACTCCTCTCCACTGCGTTTCCACACACGCAAGTCGGCTTCAAACTGGTCAAGTCATCTATGCTGCTCTATTCCTGCTATCGGTAAGGGTTTTGAAAAAAAAGACCTATTTCGTTGCACAGTCGTCCAGAATGCTTGTGACGTGGGCGGCCCACCGTAGTCTCCTAACTTTCGTCAGCTATACGATGAGAAACTCCAAATAGTACCTGCAACTCGTGGTTCATACGACTACGCTACTCTTCGCTGTCCGTTAGTACTCCGTAAGCAAAGTTACTGTCTCAAGCCCGTAGAGGACTACCGGTCTGATTGGCGTTTCGTAAATCGTCAACTTTGTGCGTCGGCGTATGCTCCTTGATCGAAGCGTCTTACCGAGGGAAAAGTAGGCTCGACTTCCAGCCTGAATGCGTCGTTTGATCACTTTACTCACATTATTGTTGGTGGTGACCAGATATCCCAAATATACAAACTCATCCACCAATTTCAATTCATCGCCCTCAATAGTCACTGCTCGTGGGAGGAATATGTTGTTTTCTCTGGAGCCTGTTCCTACCATGTATTTGGTTTTCGACGAATTGGTTTGTAACCCAACCTTCCTAGCCTACGGTTTTGATCTGGCGTAAATTGCCTCCGCCGCCTGAGGTTTCTAGTATGATGTCGAGGTCGTCTGCGGAGGCTAGGAGTTGGCTATTCTTACCTAAGATCATTACTCTCGTTTCGATGTGCATTCGCCGGATCACACCTTTAATTGCGATGTTGGATAGCATACAGGTCAGTCCGTCCCCTTCCCGCAACCCTATTGGCGATTCAAAAAGTCTTTAGAGTATCCCTGAAATGCACACGTTTCGCATAACTTGCTTCAGGGTAGCCTTGATCAATCGCGTTAGTTTGTCCGGAAAACCGTGCATTAACTGCCATAGTCGTTCACCCTTAACCGTATCGTATGCTGCCCTGAAATCCACGAAAATATGATGCGTGGGCACGTTGTACTCCCAACATTTCTGGAGGATTTGTCGGAGAGTAAAAATTTGATCCGTAGTAGCACGGGTCTCTATAAAGCCCATAATGCTGAGGTAATTACAACAATCTAACCGATCGCCCTTTTTGTAGGTGGGACAATCCACACCTTCCATCCACTCCTTCGATAGTTTCTCCTCCTCCCAAATTTATTTATTTATTTATTTATTTATTATGGATATTTAAAAAAAATTGTTATATAGTTATTACCTACTACATAATTACAAATAATTTACATAAAATATTCTAAGATTATCTCTAATTTGCTTCTTGGTCAATTCAACATTTATAATGTCACGATGATTGTTAAATGTGGCCATCATTCTATACATCGGCTCATTTCTGGTGTAATTTTGAACTCTATTTGTCAAACAAAAAGGTCTAACACTTCTTAACGACGAACGTCCATCATTCACGGTCACTTGGCTTAATAAATATGGCGAATTATACCTGCCGGCGAGTATGTCCTTTAAGAACAGAGCATCTGTTGTACGCCTTCTTCTCTCAAAGCTTTCCGTTCCAATCAATAAGCATAACGATTTATAGTTAGGCATCTCTCCGGTTCATCTTAAATTCCGCAGGGCATAGCGAATAAATTTCTTTTGGATTCGCTCAATTCGCTTTTTGTGCACTTCGTAGAATGGTTGCCATATTACACTTGCGTACTCTACACCACTTCGTACCAAGGCATTGTACAATGAGATGATAGTATGCGGATCCTTTAATTCTCCACTGAGGCGTTTGATCATGCCAAATAAAGAATTTGCTTTTGCAACAACCTTTTCAGTATGCCGGATAAAGTTAAGCTCGCTGTCCATTTCTATCCCAAGATCACATACATGGTCTCTTTTTGGTATTATTTCACCTTCCATGGAATAATCAAATAGCAATTCATTTATTTTTCGGGTATAGGACACCAGGTTACACTTCATCGTATTAACTTTTAGGCCGAACGTTTTGCAAAATCCGATGAAATGTTGTACACTATCCTGAAGAATTCGACAGTCCTTAACAGATTTCACCGGGAGAAAAACCTTCACATCATCAGCATAAATTATGATGTAAACTCCAGGGAGAAGTTCCGGGAGCTCATTCATGACTGTGACGGAAAGCAATGGCCCAAGATGACTCCCCTGAAGGACACCAGCCCAGACCGGGAATGGAGCTGACTTGCTCTTGTCAATCTTGACATATTGCAATCGATTCTTTAAATAGTCGCTTATCCACCTCAGATTTATACCGCTTATTCCATACTTTGGCAGCAATGTTGCGATCGCATCAATATTTATTACGTCAAAAGCCTTAGACATATCGGTGTAAATTGTATCTACTTGCCACCCATCCACCATCCATTGCGCAGTTCTCGAAACAAATTCCGCCAAATTAGTTACCGTTGAGCGTCCTTTAAGGAATCCGTGTTGGAAAATTGATATCTTAGGTTCAATCTTACGATACAAATGCTCATAAACCATAGATTCGAACATTTTCGGTATGGCCGAGAGAATAGCAATTCCTCTGTAATTTTCAACCAGTAATTTGGAACCTTTTTTATGAATTGGTATGATGTGCGATATCTTCCATAATTTTGAAGTTAATCAATGAAGTGCCGCTTCTACACTCAAAATATTCTGCACATAACTAATAGTAAATTTCCTTATGAAATTCCATATGATTATCATGTGCCGCATATAAACACAATCCTCCCAGAAATATACATAAAAATTAAGCGCATATGAATAGTATGTGTAATTATACACATAAAAATTATACGCAAATTTTTCGCGTGCACATAAATGATAACGGTTTGGCACATAAAGATCATTTATTGGGCACATTGCAAAAATCTATACGTGGGACACATAGAAACTATACGAAAAGTTTTCTCAGTGTAGCAGCTCTTGGCCATTTTTGTAGAGTCGGTCCTTTCTACAGAGACCACTAAATTTTGAATGAAAGCGGAGAGTTACCTTTACTTATGATGGTATTCTCCGTTTTGATTCAAGATTTAGCGGATTTTGAGTGCCTTGTCGCCTCTGTATTCTATAGTCTATGTAGTCCTTTCCGGCGGCTCTATTATTTTTCAGCTGGCCGATTTCCCGGCGCATCTCTTTAAGATCGGGAGCCGGCACGCTGTTAAGGTTTGTAAGCACTCCTAGGTTAACTTTCGTTGCGTTTCCTTCTGTTAGGCGACATCCATTTCCGTCACGCAAATATTGACCAAAATCACGTCACATTTCGTCACACATTCGTGACCCCCCTTGGAAAATACGTCACGTCACGGCTAACCTCCCCCCCTCCCCATTCACAACAAAAAATTTAAATATTCATTCCAACCATTTAAATATTCATTCCAACCGTTTTGTTATTTTGTTAAAGCTATCAAATGAATTTCAGCAAATAGAAAAAGGAAAATTTTCGAGCTTATAAGCCGGATTTTGAAGATCCCTGATGTGTCGTGTTTCATGTGACGTCACATAACTTCATACTCCCCTCCCCCCTACGTGACAAATCGTCATGATTAGGTCAACCCCCCCTCCCCCTATAAGCGTAGCGAACTTTATGGATGCCTCCTTAGAACTACTTCCACCTGTCGACCACCTCGCAACGCTTATTAAGTTTGTATAACGTTCCTCTTTGCCCAAGGGTGCCAATTATAACCAAGTAGGGTAGAAGTACCAAATATAGTTATAGCACCAATCATGGTAATACGAGAGAGCCTGTTGATCGTTTAACATGGATAACACGCTGTTTTGCATTCCAAAAGATATTTTTATGCAACAAAAAGTTCTCCTGTACCAATTTATTGATTTACTTTTAGTGTAAACTTATTTTTTATGTGAAAAAACATAGTTTGAAAATTTCGTGTCTTTGTGAGACTTGTTTCTTAGCGATTCGCTAAGCTATACGTAATCGTAATTAAGACATTTTCGATATTAAAACTATATTTTTCGAAAATAAAACCGCATGGGGGAATTAGTCACCACCTTCTTAACGTTGTGAAATAAAAAATTAATACGATTTTAGTCAAGAATGATTGCTTTTATGTATTACCATGATTGGCAAAATTTCACAACGGTGCGCCAATCATAGTAGTAGGCGATGACCGATTATCGTAGCATACGAAATCTTTTTTTCCCATCGTTGTCACTTTTGGTCATAGTGCGTTCTTTACCGGGTGTGATTGAAAACTAGTTTGCTTTATTAGCTTTTGCTGTTAATAAAATATCAGGTATGAACAAAAACTAGTCGCTTATTATCTAAATATAATTACAATATTTGATTTACATTTAACAGCAAATACCGAAAGCAAATTTCCCATAAACATTACTTCGAAGAAGATTTTTTCCGAGGTCTTCAACTCCGGGATGATGGTTTACGCAAGCTGTAAACAGTTCGGGATTCCGATGTCCACTATCGTTTACTGGAGAATTGGACATTGCAGAAAAATCCACTAACTGTCCTGTCAAAACAAAAGGAGCAGCAAATTGTGTCGACTAATTGTTGGTAAGCAGGATCAGTTTCCCGACATGCACTTCTGTCCCAAGTGTGTGAGTACCTGACATCCAAGGAGCGGATCACGCTGTTCTGGAACAATCGACCAGGTAATTCTATTTGGGACCAGCAGGGATCATGAGAGAGCACGTTGGAAAATTGTGTGAGATAAACGGTGCTCGCGTATTGCGGTCGTATTTATGATTAATTAAAATTCTCATCATGATTTTTCCGATCCCAAACGGTTCCTGAACATTATTTATACATTTTAAATGTTTTTAATTTCCAGGACGTAAGTGGATCTCTGGTTTTATGCGTCGCAAACCCGGATGTTCTATCCGCACACCAGAAACAGTAGTATTAGCAAGCGGCCGGGTAACTGAGAAGCATCTTCATGGATGGTTCCAGGTGGTAGATAACTGGCTTACTGGTTTAGAAGAAGAATTTGTAAGAAAGAATAAGAAAAAGAGGACAAGAAGCGGCAGAAAAAACGACGAGTAATGGAACGTGAAGATGCAAATCTGAAAGACTCAAAAAGTCTACAATTGAGAAGCGTGAACGTAAAAAATTTGAGCTGAAAACGAAGAAATTAATAAAAGAAAACCATAATTAAAAAATAACTTTAAATTTAGAAATAAAAATTTTGTTTTTTGTTACTATTACGAAACTCATAGTTGCTAGTTGCATCAGTTTTAGATTTTCGTACACACCCCCTTAAACCCACCCTTGTTAAACAATAACATACAATTTTTAAAATATCCCATACTCTAAACCTAGTGAATATCCCTAGTTCTAGCTAGTGCTAGATAGAGTCTAACAGCTTCTCCCAACCGAGATTCGAACACTTCAATTACATTGCAGTTAATAACTACCTCTACAACTGTTCTATACACCATTTCTTCAAATTCTGCTTGGCTGAAACACTGTTATCAAGGTGGAAAAATAGAAGGCGGCGTGCATTGATTACTTATTTAACACAATTTTGATATTTCTGCTGTTTTATTGTCATAGGAAATGCTCTTCTGGGAGATTTTTTCATGCCGCAATACCAATAGATACTTTTCTTTTCCACCTCCATAGACGCGTTATGTAACCTATGAACCGTTTCTAATTATTTTCCACAATAAAATTCTAATAAGCGTCGTTTTAATTACTCGTTTTGATCTATTTTAATTCATTAATTGATTTTGATTAATTAATTGTTTAATTACTCTTCGGTGGTCCAGTATACTACCATATTTGGTACACATATAACGAAATGCCAGAAACACTACTACGATAATTGGTACATTGCAATGCTATTTACAAACCATCTTTTTGATAGCATTCGTCAAAAAATCATCAAAACTGACGCCTGATTCCTTTTCTACTGATCACAAAGTACTGGAAAACTTTTAGGTATTATACGTTTTGAGTCATAATTAGATATTTATACGTAAATTTGTCTTAATAGATGACATATCTCCACCATATTTGGTACGTCTACCCTAGCAGTTTTAAGTAGCAAAAACTTGTCAAACGTAGGTACGTCAATAATGCGGTCATATCTATAACATAACCCTTCTTATTTCTCTTCATGTATTCTAAATTTTTCATATATTTCTTGAAAAATGTCGCACTAAAAGCCATTTTCTATGTTAGGTTTGCTGTTTGGCAAATATTTTCAAACGCGCTTCCAACGATTGTTTTGCAATTTTCCTTAAAATTCGCAATTCGCAACTGTTTGCCAATCATTACTATGTGATCAAACTGTGATGCCGCCAGGTGATGCTTTATGGCAATGGGTCAAGGTGCCATTTTTTCCTTGAGCTTCTCCGTATTTGCTCACGGTGGTAGTATATTTCAGGCACGCGTCACATGGAAATACTTTGTCAATCTTATCGCTTAAAAAGTTTAATTTGCAGTAAACAGTAAAAATTTCTTAAAAACCAAGACATTAAACGCATCAATTATCATTATCAAATTATTGTCATAGATAATTACTAATTAAGCTTCCAATTAATTCTTTTTTTCTAGGCAAAAACGTGCCCGGCAGTAAGCTGTTGTCAACAAAAAGCTAAATAATCACGACAAATTCGACAAAGTCTGTCAACACGTCGCTGCCTGCAAAAGCGCACGGTGTTTTGATTATTTATTTCGGCAGCATCTGCTCGATGACGGAAAAAGTGTGCAAAGTAGATAAACCAAAGGCCGCCGTAACCAACCGACCGCCGTCGTACGTATGAAGCAAGAAAGGAAGTAGTGATCGGAAAAGTCTACGGAAAAGGTGGCAGTGGAAGAAGAAAATGATATTATGTGGCCACCCTCGTCTGCCGTTGTTCCGTCCTCGGTGAATCAGCATTCGGAAATTTTAATGCAGATAAGAGAAGCGGTGTTATGAATCGGTTTTTATTACCATTGTTTACCTGTGTCTCGTTTGGTGATTGTGATTGGCGAGGTGAAATGATAATTACGCAACGAGGAGGTTGCTTCTCGACGCCACCGAAGAATAAGCAGTCTTCATTGAGCAGCTGCTGCTGCTTCAGTAACAGGGTTTCCTGCCAAGCTTGCGTGTGAAGTGCTTCCACGGGAAATAAGGCAATCAACGATTGCGGACAGAAGGCGACAGTGGCAACACTGGTGGAGTAAGAAGAAACTGCTGATTGGCTCTAAGTAATTGGTCTGACCTCCGAAAGCGGAGAAGCGAGGCGATCCGTCGTCGTCTGCTGGTTGGTTTTCAGTTCAATCGTGGTGGGTGGAATCTGTGCTGAAATAATTGTGCCAGAGTGAATGACACTGATAGGGCCCGGTGCCCCAGGTATGGCATTTATGATGAAGAAGAAGAAGTATAAGTTTACGGTAGAGCTCCACCTGGAAGAGCTGGTTGAGGTGCCGTTCGTCAATGCGGTACTTTTCGCGAAGATACGGCTGCTGGACGGCGGATCCTTTCAGGAACATAGTAATAGGTAAGGTTTACGGTTTATAAATGTATTATGTGTCCCTTATCGAATAAGTGACTTAAGTCAGTTATCTACTACATTAAGAGGAATTTTAGCAGATATTTTATAATTTATAAATTCTATTATTAGTGTCAGTAATTAAGATGGACAATTTTAATGAATGCAAATTGACCATTACCACCACTTTCTCTTTTCAAGCTTAATTGCTCTCTAGTTCAGTTGTCTATGGTGATAATAGAAGAAACATTATAATTTTATTGTGCTCAGTTGGGTACCGTATTTAGGTGAACTCCTTTTGTGTTTTTTTTTACAATACACAAAGGAAAAAGGCTGACCTGCTAGCCCCAACCGTAGTTATTTGAATGACAGTGCTCGACTAATAAAATTGCCATCCGACGCATATACGCCCACCCCAGGAGGTGAAGCTCATCAAATTTCCACTGGTGAACTGTCGGGTGTGTTGCTTCGGTTTTATTAGTAATAAACTCAATTAAACTTGATTGTCCAATAAATATTAAATCAATTTCGATTATTCCATGTGGCGTCTGGGAGCAAGGTTCTGCTTGTTTTTACTGCAAAAAGCGGTAGCTTCATATTTGTATATTTACGTCCTAGCACACACGAATGGTGCCATTTTGCTGCTGTTACAAGATGCACAGCGTACATTGTGCAGATCACTGCGATTTAACAAAAACCAGCACAGCAAGACTGCCAAGAAATGTACTTTCTGATTCGTTTGTCGAAAGTGAATTCAAACAAGCTAGCATTTTCTTCAACATAAGCAGCCACGATTTATATTCACCAGTTGCTCTTGTTTTTCCATATCAAACGGCAGACAGAAAATGGAATAACAAGTTCCTTGACCATGTTCGAAATTCCTGAGTCGGCTGCCAGAGGGACTGATGGCAAAAAAGATGAAATCGATAGTATTGGCACTTTCCTTACCCGTATCGTACGATCTGCTGCAGAACTGTGAGATATACCGCCTCTGATCTGGTCTGGTTAGAAAACCATAAGGCGAACTAGTTTTCCGAACAAATGGACTGAAACACGTACGCGAAGCGCTTTTGCTTTCGATGCAGTCCGTTTCGTAGTGTTCATTATACATTGGCAGCCGCGCGCATGTTCGGCGATAACTTTTGGTTCTAGTTTTGCGATTGTGTTTTACAACCTTACCGCCAACGAAAAGGAAATTCAGAGAAAACCAAGATCCATTTAAAACAAACCGACGCGTCGGTTTGTTAAAACGGCACATCGAAGAGCATCAAAAAGACCACAGTGCGCGATAAACTAGTTCGCGAGGGTAATAATTCATTTTTATAGAGCATACAGGGAAAGTGGGAAACGTCATGATCGTTACAAAACGCGATCGTTTGAAAGCGAACGTTTTCGCAAAATGAGAAATAAATCGTCGTGCATCTATCTGCGTACTCTGACAGTAGCTGCAATATAAACTGCACTAAAAATTAAAATTTTAATTGAGTTTCTAATGTGTGCAGATATATTGACATTTACGTATGCGGTGCTGGGAATGGTTTTTTATACCTCAAAAGGTGAACAGTTTAGATGGCGATGTTGGCCATCATGACATTATGCAAAGCCTTGGCTTTAAACGTTTAAGACTTTTTAAGACTTTGCCCTTTTTTATCGACAGACTTTGCAGCCGGCTGTTAGAGTACAGGGCAATCACGTGCAGCGACCCTATTGACTAGCCGAGATTTGAACATACGACGACTGACTTCTTAGACCAGCATCGTACTCCGAAGCTAACTGAAACTCTGGAAGGCTAATGATATTAACTAGCGTGGAAATAAAATGACAAATTTTGGTAGGCAAAAACAGCAAAGAATCGTCTGTAGATTTAAAATTAGTAAGTTAGACTACATGACAAATTTGTTCTCGGGTTTAGTAATCATGATTATTTTAAAATATGAGTTTATGTCTTGTCTAGAACATCGCTTATGATGTTATGTATTAAACCTTAAATCTCTTAAGTCAAGTATCGTAGAACAAACATTTTTCATCGGCAAACTGCTAGGTTTCGCAGACAAACTCGACATCATTACTAGAAACCTTGGAACGGCAGAGACAAGCTACGCTAGACTAAAAACAAAGATTGAGAGGATTGGGTTACAAATTAATGCGACACAAACCAAATATATGGTAGGAAGAGACTTCCGAGAAAATAACGTTCGTCTTCCACGGACAGTGACTATCGACGGCGATGAAAGTGGTTAATGAGCTGGTATACTTGGTATACTGGTTCAAAACGCTAATCAGACCTGTATTCCTCTACGGACTAGGGATAGCAACTTTGCTTACAGAGGACATACGTACGCGTGCCATATATGAACGAAAGGGGTTGCGGCGAATTTTTGGCGGAGTACAAATGGAAAGTGGAGAGTGGTACAGTCGTATGAACCAGGAGTTGCAGGCACTACTTGAAGAGATTCTCTTCATACACCTGACCAGTGATGGTAAAAACTCAAAATCTCAAAACTCATCAAAAATCAAAATCAACTGTGAATCATGTCAGCTTCATCCTATGCAGAAAAAAATCGCGCGTGAGTTATTCTGTTTTCATAGCAAGAAGCACAAAACTCACACATATTTCTTCCCGCTTGATCACATTCTGCTTTGCTTCAACTACTACCCGGAGCTATGCACATATACATAGAAATTCCTTGTTGAACAGCATACAGGCAGCAACAGCAACAGGCAAAAGGCATTCTCTCGTGCGATACGTAGCTGTGAGTGAGCGTGAGGGAATAAATCTCTAAATAAATCGCCTAAAAGTTAAACTAAAACGCACATTTAAATTACCTGTTTATCTAATTCTTATTAGGCTTGTTACTTTCTAGTTAAGAAAATGTCGATTCCCGCGAAACAAAAATGTAAATTCCGCCAATAAGTTTGCCATCTTAATTCATGAATGTGTGTTGTATTTTTCGCTGCTGATGTTTTCTCTGACGGTAGATTCTCTTTTGCTCTCTGGTTCGTTGTATGAAATGCCAGCTATGGAAGAATTAAGCAAAATGCTCACACCAGAATTTGGTTCATATCGCAAAGCAACAGAGACTTCGCGTATAATAGCGAGAGAAATTCATATGTGAGTTTCGCGCTTGTGATCAAGGTTGAAATTTCATGTGTTTGAAATCTCATTGAATTTTTTGCTGCTATGAATTTTTCAACACTGCACCTGGCGAAAGTCGGTAGATTACGGTGTGGACTGGCCAAGTCGCAAGAATGAGCATATGAATGTGCGACTGTGCTGTGAAAACCGGTCTCTCCCACCGACACCAAGAATAAAGGAGCCCAATGTGGTACATGGCTCAATCTGTTTTTTCTCCTGCATGAATGCCAGTACTGTCTCCAATTGCAGGCATCCCTGGCGAAGCTGACCAGTACATTTAACTATAAGAATTACCTTTTACACTGTCAAGAGTGCATTTATGGGGTCATATAGAATTCGGTATGAAGGAAGGATAATGCCCATGCTAAAGTCACTTGACATCGAATGGCCTGATCCTACTAAGATTCGAACCAACGACTACTCGCTTGTAAAAGCAGATTCAGTAACCTTGCGGCTACGGAGCTTCCTGCTCAACCTGGTTGAAGCGGATTTACGTTTGTCGAGATGCTCAACGAATTGATGACGAGTAGGTCAGGATCGAGTACAGAGGAGAGGAATTCTTGATACGACATGAATCACCCCGGCTCTATGCTGTTAGAAGTAAGAAGTAAGTGTTAGACCATACGATCTTGGACGTCAATTGAGAGGTCTATTTCGAGTAATTATCGATTCTTACTTACTTACTTATTCAGCTAAGAGCCGGCGTGGCTCTTGCCGTATCAAGAATTCCTCTCCATTGTACTCGGTCCTGGGCTACTCGTCGCCAATTCGTTGCGCGTCTCGACACACGCAAGTCGACTTCAATCTGGTCCAGCCATCTAGCACGTTGAGCCCTATGGTCTATGGGGTAGGGTTCTTGAAGAGAACGGATTTCACTACACAGTCGTCCGGCATTCTTGCGACGTGGCCGGCCCATCGCAGTCTCCCAACTTTCGCCAGGTGTACGATGGGAATCTCTCCAAGCAGTGCCTGCAGCTCGTGATTCATACGTCTCCGCCACTCTCCGCTTTCCATTTGTACTCCGCCAAAAATAATCCGCTACACCTTTCGTTCAAAGACGGCAAGTGCACGTCTTGCGTAAGCAAAGTTACTGTCTCAAGTCCGTAGAGGACTACCGGTCATATTAGCGTTTTGTACATCGTCAGCTTTGTGCGGCGGCGTATGTTCCTGGATCGAAGCGTCTTGCGGAGGGAAAAGTAGACTCGATTTCCTGCTTGAATGCGTCGTTGGATCTCCTTACTCGTATTATTGTCGGCGGTGACTAGAGATCCCAAATATACGAACTCATCAAGCACTTCCAGTTCATCACCGTCAATAGTCACTGTCCGTGGGAGGCTAACGTTACTTTCTCGGGAGCCTCTTCCTCCCATATATTTGGTTTTGGATGCATTAATTTGTAACCCTATCCTCCTAGCCTCCGTTTTTAGTCTGGCGTAGATTACCTCCGCCGTCCCACGGTTTCTAGTAATGATGTCGAGGTCGTCTGCAAAGGCTAGGAGTTGGCTACTCTTGCTGAAGACCGTTCCTCTCGTTTCGATGCCCGCTCGCCGGATCACACCTACAATAGCGATATTGAATAACATACAGGACAGTCCATCTCCTTGCCGTAACCCTCTGCGCGATTCGAAAGGAGTCGAGGGTGTCCCCGAAACGAGCACGTAGCACATCACTCGTTCCAGAGTAGCTTTGATCAGCCGCGTCAGTTTGTCCGGAAAACCGTAGTCGTGCATTATCTGCCATAGTTGTTCGCGTTCAACGGTATCGAAAGCTGCTTTGAAATCCACGAAAATATGATGCGTGGGCACGTTGTACTCTCGACATTTCTGGAGGATTTGTCGGAGAGTAAAAATTTGATCCGTAGTAGCACGGGCCCCTATAAAACCCGCCTGATACTGCCCTACGAATTCTCTTGCTATTGGGGATAGACGACGCAACAAAATCTGGGAGAGCACCTTGCAGGCGGCGTTGATCAGCGTAATGCCGCGGTAGTTACAGCAGCCTAACCGGTCGCCCTTTTTGTAGATGGGACAGACTACGCCTTCCATCCACTCCTCCGGTAGTTTCTCTTCTTCCCAAATCCTCAAAATCAGCCAGTTAAGTGCCGTTGCTAGCGGTTCTTGGCCATTTTTGTAGAGTTCTGCGGGGAGTCGGTTCTTTCCGGCGGCTCTATTATTCTTCAGCAGACCGATTTCTCGTCGGATCTCTTCGAGATCGGGAGCCGGTACGCTTTTGTCGTTTGTAAGTACTCCGAGGTTAACTTCCATTGCGTCTCCTGCTGCTATGTCGCCGTTGAGGTGCTCATCAAAGAACTGCGAATTATCGATTCACCTTTCATAAATTCCACTTTCCATTCAACAAATGCTTCATACGCAACTCTTTCAAATTCTAATTGGTTGATTGGTTAAGGTGCAATAACGGGTGACAACTAAAATTTTGGAATTTTTTCCTCAGGCTGTCAAAAAAAGACAAAGATACATGAAGAAGATCTGATCTACCGAAATTAAAGATTAGTGTACATTTGAAAACGGCCCGTAATCGGCAGTTCGGCGAAGCTTTCGTTTGACGTCGAAACAGAAGCTTTGTACCGCTGGCCGTCATGTCAACTTTACGAATGCATCTCTTGATTCTACCAATCAACTTTTTGCGATTCGTGGTCCTCCAGTTATTTTTGTACGCCAAGGAACTAAAAATCCCGAATAAATCTTCGATTGGGTGCGCTGAGATAGATTTTTCGGGTCGTGGTTTTTGGGTAAAAATGGGATCGAATGGGTATTCAGGAACGACTGTGTTTTTTTTTTGGCGTAATGCGATGATGCTCTATCCGACCAAAACACGTATTGTCCATCTGCATGAAGTTTTTGTAGAAACGAGATCAAAATTTTCTTCAAACATTCGTCTGGTGCATCTTAATTGATAGCCAAACCAGAGGGCTTGTTGTTGAAGAAACGAGAAAGAGAACGATGTCCTTCTGCGTCCGTAATTTTGGCTGGTCTTCCACTACCTTGCTTGCGAATAGTTGTTGGGCATCTTAGGATATGATGAACAGTCGAAGCCGCAACACATTCGCTTTTTAAATGTTGTACCGTATACTTTTTGCCGAGATTTCTGTGGCAGTTCGTAGAAGTGTACAACGCGCTCTCGAAATGCTTCTTGTTTCGACGTCATTTCAAGCAAAACAAGGCAAGCATAAACAAAACAAAAAATATTGAGAAAAAGAGGAGAGAGAGCTAACACATACATCCTATCATTTCTCTCTGAGCTCGTTTGTTGTGGAGTATAGGGGCCTCAAAAAAGTCCAAAATTTTAGTTGTTACCCGTTAATCAAAAAAGCAATATCGAAGCGGAAATAGCGTGCCCAGCCTGATTTTCGTGTCTCAATAAGTGCTGGAACGATTCTGACTAGATTTGGCACACTTGTGTAGTGCATGAAACACCAAACTCCATAGCCGTTCTTTTTTATGTTAGGGGAAGGGCGGTAAAGACGGACACTGCGGGAAAGACGGACACTTGTCATATTTCATAAACAATAATTTTTTGAAGCAAATCAATGATGGGAAATGTTTCTATAGATTGAATTAACACTTTTGAACTAAACTGCCGATTTTTAGCAGCGTAGCTGACAAATTTATAAGCAAAACAAAGAAAAAATGCGTATATACGCTAACCGATGTAATTTTGTGCGTGAAGAAAATAGCTGGTAAATCTTTAAAAAACAACATATTCATGCTAAACCGACGACATTGCGTTAGTTTGATCTTTCACTGAATATCCATTGGAAACCTAGTGAATTTTTGAATATTCAGTAAAAAGTTATTGAAGTTTGAAAAAATGGTATCCAAGTCGGGAAAGACGGACACCCAACGGTAGGGAAAGACGGACACACAGATTTTGAACCCATTTTGCCCAACAACGATTTAACATTGCAAATACTTACATATTATATATGTAAAAGTAACCAGAAGTCATATAGCAGTTGCAATGAGCCAACTTTTAGAAACGATTAATTCGTCACCAATTAAAATATTGAAGGGAACCATACTATTTTCTCGCTCAAAGGGGGGATCGGGAAGGGGGTTTTACCAAACCAATTCTTTCCTAAATACATGATGAAATATGTTAATTTTTCTTAATACTGATAATTCAACGACGCGTGACACCTTTTTGCGAGTGTCCGTCTTTCCCATATCAAGTGTCCGTCTTTCCCGCCCATGCACAGAAACTCTGATTTATACATGATGTTTATAATATTAAAAAAAGCATAAATTTTGGAAGAAATTTTCCAGCACACGTTGTAACTTTATTAGACAGAGACTTAAAGGTTCAGTTTATACGAAAATTGGGATCAATACAGTTATATTTGAGTAGATATTGAGTCTTTACCTTAAGGTGTCCGTCTTTACCGCCCTTCCCCTAGATCAACCACGTGTTTTTAGTCTTGACCTTGAAATGCGGTCAGGCATATAAACTTACAATACAGTTAGTGGACAGACCGTAAGTGTACTTACAGGAAAAACAGGTGCAATGATCCAGTTAATCAGACAAAATAACAGATGTGCGACAAAAACAATTTTAACGACAAGTAATTTCTACGAGACACAGATACTTGACAAAGAGCAGACAGTATTCAATTCCTGAAGAAGACTGAAAAAAACAGTTGAAACGTTGGAAAGATTACAAAATCTGTTCTACTATCAATAGACAGCCAATTAAAACGAGAATAACACATAAATTAATATTTTTTGAAACGGTGGTTCTACAATTGATGAATGTACGGTAGGAAAGTAATGACATTTTTTTTTTGAATTGTGGGGAAAGAGCGGAAAGGTGAGGGGGGGGGGGGGTAACTGGTAGCTACGCTCAACAAGAAGTCGTTGTGACTCCTACTTTTTGTTCAATGCTGGAAGGTGCATAGGTCGAACCAAGCTATAACCTGAGATTATAACCGGATTCGAACCCACAACACCCACCAGGGCGCCAGGGCTCGTTACTACTCATGTACCTTTGAACCACAGAGGCACTGAACAAAAGGAGACTGCACAACCCCCTTATTAAGATAGCGACGTATCTGGTTGGGTTATTCATAGACACAAATTGTGCCTCTTCCTCCGTCTACTGTAGAAAACACCGACCAAGAAGTTTAATCTAACCTGTTTTTACTGGCAGGACGACGATACTATGCAGGCCCTTGCGACTTACAAGGTACTGCGCATGACGCTGTTCGTCTGTCAGCGTGTCAATCGCGATTCTCTGCGCGGGTTTTCGGGGAAAGGCTCCGTTCCTATGGGGTAGACCAACCTCGTGTTTTTAGTGTTGACCTTGAAATGCGGTCAGGCATATAAATTAATATTCTTTGAAACATTGTAGCAATTTCTGCTGAAGACTAAAATACACAGTGGAAACGTTGAAACACTCAGCTAGTATACGAATAATACAACGGATAAATACTCATATCAACCACACCCAGTTATGAAAAAAGTCGAAACAGTGAAAAATGTACAAATTGATTACTGACTGAACAAGAGAGCTACCGACATAATGAAAAAGAAGAATATTTCAGATGACAGTAAATAATTTTTAAATACAATTTCAATCCAAATTACCTGTAAACAACACTCTTCTCGGAGTTCCATTGATCAAATTCATTACGTCCGTTCTTTGATGGAATATTTCAAACGTGCCAGC
Organism: Sabethes cyaneus; assembly: GCF_943734655.1. Lineage (NCBI taxonomy): Eukaryota > Metazoa > Arthropoda > Insecta > Diptera > Culicidae > Sabethes > Sabethes cyaneus. The sequence goes on along the minus strand of NC_071355.1, from coordinate 158,395,778 downwards.
GTTATTCGCTGCCGGTAGCTGCTTTGGAGGAAATGAATTCCATTCAGTCACAACATGTTTGTTTTTTTGCAGAATTTATACTCTTTCATGCTTTTTTAGCGAATCGGGGGTTTCAGTAAAAAACATAAACCTTTCAAAAACCCATAATACTATTTTCTGAGTTGAACGCACCTAAATCAAACATGAGTAAATTCACATAATAACTTTTGTGATCTTGTAACTTCCGTATTGACATTTGTACGCTAGCCATTGTCAATTGTACATGAAACATGTCGATTATTTGTTTTATCTTCCAACAACCACAAACACGCCTGTTAGTTGATTGGAACCAATCAAAAAAACACATCTATTTACATTTCGTACTATCTACTTGTTTCATATAAAAGTGTTTTCCTTTAATGGAAGTGAAAGTATCTTTCTGACAAGGGGTGATCTAGTTGTATTTACGATTGCACCATTTCATGAAGCTTTTCTTTGATTTTAAAAATGGTAATGAAAGGCTCATACCTTTAAAACATGTAGAATAAAAACCATTTGTTTCTGTGACATTTTAAAAAACCCATACTGCCATCGCATGTCAGCTAAAACGGTAACAGTCTGATTATGTAACCTTATTCTGGTTCACTTCACTATGTTAGTTGCTTGATTGCAGCCGATCGCATGTTACTCTTTCGCTGGTTTGCTATGCTGCTTTTATGGTTTTCCTTTTAAATTTCACCTCTCGCAACTACACAACAAGCTATAAACTGTAGAAATAAAAGATGTAATGTGGCTCATTTTTCCACCTGACCAGGTTTGTAAATCGCACAAGAGAAAACCAATTCACTCGATCAGAAAATTGCATACACAGAAATTTTCCATCATCCAAGAAAAATAAACTCCAGGCTCCGGTAACGCTTCAACATCGTGATATGCTCTGGATAAATATCCTCTACTAGCTTCATCAACAACAAATTGATCAGGTGGGCTTGCACTTAATGACTGATGCTCCATTCGCCAATAAAATTCTCCATTTTTCCGGGCAGAAATTTGTCAAAATCAGCTGCGACGGCCGACAATGGCATCACCATTGCTGCTGCGGTCATTGCCGCTCATCCATCAAGATTAGAACACTCGGGTGGCTGTGTTTGTGCGCCGACTAGCGCAACGCCGCGTTCAAATAATAGATAATAACGCGTGTTGTCATCAGTGCAACCACTCAAGCCCGGTCACGTGTAGCCAAGCCCGACCGCGCAACGGTTCTAACTAATTGAGGTTGCACTGTGGCGGAATGTTGCTTGTTAAAGTTAGCCTGTGTGGACAGCAAACAAACACAGCGATTCTAAACTGTTTAAGCTTCGAGAACGGGCAAGTGTTTCGCGTGACACCCGCCGTCTATGCTGTAGTAATGGTTGGTGGCGATGGCGAACGGTTCACGAGTGGTATAAGCTCGACGGTTGATCCTCGACCCGTTGATAAGAATGACCAGATGAGCATTTCTGTATGTCAGTGGTTAGCTGAGTTTACAGAGGGAGCGGAATAAACGCGCAGGCAGGCTGGTGCGTGCAGATTAGAAATCACAATATTTACATTTATCTTTTGCCTCTAACTGATAGCTGTATTCCGGATTACATGAAGAAACTCGTGCCACACAAATACAAACACGCGAATTGGGTCAATTGTTATGTGTATCGTTGTTCCGTTAGCCTCAATCGAAGCGGTCATTAAAAAAAACTTTTTTTTTTAACTTAGTAAAAAATGTATTCACTTCCATCCAAATTCCGGAAAGAATAGAAAAGAAATATCCGAAGAGATATTTGAAATTTTCTTATTTTGGAATTCCAATGAAATGCCTTAAAAAATGGATGACGTTTAAAATATAAAAAGAGGTTCTTATTGTGCCTTGTAGCAGTTTTACGAGTCCTACGCAAATTCGTATTTTAATAATAATTATCCTGCACTTACTAATATTTTGATGATACCTATGTTCGGCAAACAAAAAGGGATACAGAGGTGCCGAAAAACTGATGGTTCAAATTGCTAAATAGCAAACGTATGCGGGTCACGCAGAAAATAATCACGCTAATAATTTTCGCTTAGGTGTCTAAGAAGATGGAATCTCTGCAATAATCTCTTCACGATTTTTAGGGTAAGAAAGTATACGAAGAAAGTGTTTACCCGCATTTAGTATGTATCAAATCTATCATAAAACAATAAAAAATTTATACTCCGAGTAATGGAGACCACATTTTAATCGAGATTTTAATGTAAAAAGCTATAAATGTGTGTACATACTCAACCCAATTGCAAAAGCAAGCAATAAACAATCATTTATAGTTGTTGCATCAATCACTATTTTCCAGTGACGGGATATTCCGGTAAAATGGATGTCGATAATTCTCCATTTTACGGTTTTTTGTTGAAATATTCGTAATAATTCAATATTTAACAACAATCAAGATCAAGATATCAAGAAGATATTGAAAAATAATCAAAATCATATGTTTGATATGATAATGACGAGCACATTATTTGTAGTCGTTTATAGTCAATGCTAAAGTGTTGCAGTATTATTTATATAAAAGGTATCGATAACGCAGATAAATTGGAGCAATAAGCACGATAGATGACGGTCATGTGTGGTTGGTTTTCAACATACATGTATATTGTTTACACAAGTTTTTCAGAAAAAATCTCGCTGGAACGTCTGTATATGGCTGCACTAAGTTGTAAAATATTCTAAAGTAATCAACATTGTTGAATATTTACAAATATATCAATAGAGCTTATTGAGGATGGCGTAATAAATGCCCTGTGTTAAATTGGGTCAAAGTTAATTTGTCTTCTTCAAGAAAATATACCCGTCTAATAGACATATTAGCGATAACCGGTATTCTTACAAAATCTGTATTTTAGTATATTGAGAAACTTTGTAAAACATTCAAAGCACCCAGAACCAGTAAGTGCCGAGTTAGTAAAAGGAGAATGGAAGTTTGTGAAGTCAGACTAAAGTAAGCAACCTCATATAAAACCAAAAACAAAATTTATATCACTCTAATATGCACCCTAATGAATGCATATGCACCTTATGAAAAGAATAAACTATACTTAATAAACCTCTCCAAACACCTCCTCATGCCTGCAAAATTACGCGTTTGCACGCTATGCACGATTTAGATCCTCTGTGAGATGCTACCTTCTCCGTTTTGCATCAAAATATGATAAAATTGCTATCTCCAATACTCGGAATTCCATTACTTTCATCCATTACTCCGATTTTTATTATTTTGTGATAGATTTGAAACATGTTTAATGCAAATAAAAATATTTTTCGTTCATTCTGTCCCGAAAATTCTCGAAGAGATTAAAACTCTCTTTTTTGTTTTTAAATGTGCAAAATTTTCTTAAGGCATTTGATCGAAATTCGAAAATAAAAAATTTTAGGAATCTTTTCCTAATTTTTTTTGTCCGGAATCCGGCTGCAGTACTATACGTTTTGAAACAATTTTGTTATTATGAATAAATTCTGAGGTTAGAACACATTAAGCTGAATGTTTTATTTTCATCGTCTAATAGCAAAACTATCAAAATCAACTAGCAGAAAATAAGAAAATTTTCATTTTTTCTTTACGCGGATATTTTTTTTGTCTTAAATTTCTCGGGATGCGTTAAAAAGAAACGAAAATTATTGAATGAGAAAGAGATTCCAAGATTTTATTTTCTTAAAGAGATTTAAATTTTTGGTAAAATTGGTATGAGTTTTCTTCGTTTCTAGTTTTAATATTGTGTAAGGAAATAATGTCAGAAAATTTATCATCAAACTGATTTTACGCTTTCTTTTAACTTATTAGCTATATTGACTTCTAGGCCCATTTATTATGGACTAGCTGACCCGACAAACTTCGTATTGCCACAAATTAACCTGTGTTGTACATAAATCATGAATCTCGGATGATCTTTGTCACTATCTCGAGTTTTGCAAGCCCCCCAGTGGGCGGCGCTTCCGACGGCGGGTCACCGGCAACACTCGCGACCGGCTCGTCCTGAATGATCTAGTGTTACTATAGATAGTTTTTGTGGTCTTGTTATTGATTAATGTTTTATTTAATTTAATTTATTAATCTTCGACATAAAGAACATCGCACAGACATAAAACTTATCTAACTAATTAAATATTACAGATTCTTAGCCTAAATACATGTTTTGACAACCCAAAATCGAACAAGTAATAAATATCATTAAAACGACTACAGCAAACTTCCAGCGGGTTATTCATTCCATAATTAGTCCGATGATGCAATTGTCGAAAAAACTCACTTTGGCGAATCACTCGGGAAGGCACATTGAAGCGTAGTTTGCTCAGTATATCCGCACAGTCGATGTTGCCTGCTAGGACGTCGAAGATTAACTTTCGTTGTAGGAATACTCGCCGACTTGACAACGTTTGTAGGCCGATTAGCATGCAGCGACTTTCATACGGTGGTAGATTTATCCTATCCCTCCAGCCAATATTCCGAAGAGCGTATCGAATAAATTGCCTTTGCACACGTTCGATTCGGTTGATGTGGACTACATGGTACGGTGCCCACACTTGCACTCCGTACTCTAGAACACTGCGCACGAGCGAGCAATACAGGGTCTTCAAACTGTAGATATCAGCAAAAAATTTTGTATTTCTTTTCAGGAACCCCAACATAGCGTATGCCTTAGCCGTGACAGCGGAAATGTGTTCTACGAACCTTAGTTTGCTGTCAATCAGAATTCCCAAATCCTTCACAGTCGTCTTACGTTCCAAGCTAGTTGCTGCCATGAGGTAGTCAAACACAATTGGTGCACGTAACCTGGTGAATGATATTATGCAGCATTTGTTCACGTTTGCTTCCATTCCGTTCAGACTGCACCAATCCATGAGCGTGTTGATATCCGATTGAAGTGCGCAACAATCTGTCAGCGTCGTAATTACTCGGTAGAATTTGAGGTCGTCAGCGTATAATAGTTTTGGCGACTTTAATTTCCAACATAAATCGTTAATAAATAAAACAAATAGCAATGGCCCCAGGACGCTGCCCTGAGGTACACCGGACTGAATTTGGAATGGGGTAGAGCAGACACCGCAAACCTTCACTGTTGAGCTCCGATCCGTAAGATAAGACAGGATCCATTGTGTTATCCATTCGGGTAACCCTATTCTTTTGAACTTCTCAACCGCCAGAATATGTGGAACCTTGTCAAAAGCTTTGGCGAAATCGACATACACCGCGTCGATCTGTTGTCGTTTTTCCATTTTGTCCACAAGATTCGAAACGTAACTTAGCAAGTTTGTTGTGGTCGAGCGTTTTTTCATAAAACCATGTTGATCTGTAGCAATTATGGATTTAACAGATTGGTACAGTTCATCGTGCACCATACTTTCAAACACTTTAGGTAAACAGCTAAGAATGGAAATCCCACGGTAGTTCTCCACCTCGTTAAGAGAACCAGATTTGTGAATCGGTGTGATTGAGGCAGATTTCCAAATGGTTGGAAAGTACCCCTCTGCGATCGAACGGTTAAATATGATACTGACAGGGTACGCTAGAGCACCAGCACAATTTTTTACGAAGAACGGTGGCAGCTCATCAGGACCGGGTCCTTTTGATCCATCGATGGATTGCAGCTTAAGCAGGACATCGTAGGGCGAAAAATTCATTCGAAGCATATTTACATCATACTGCGGAATACTGTCCAAGTACGCTTCAGACAAAGGTGGTGAGTTATTACTTGACACACTTTGAAAGAAAGACGAGAACATATTCACGGACTCCTGTAGCGTGGTCGCATCGATTCCCTGGTAACGCATGTTTTCCGGTATCCCTTTTGTAGATTGACGGTCTTTAACGTAGCTCCAGAACGATTTTGGGTCAGCTTTTACATTTCCTTCTATGCGACGAATGTAATCGCGAAAGCTTGAAGCGTTCAAAGAGTTGAATTGAGCCTCAATTTCACGCATTTCAATTTTTCGCGACTCACTCCGACACTTGAAGTACCGCTTTCTGGCTTTCCGAAGACGATTTCGAAGATTCCGAAGGTTAGCATTCCACCACGGCAGATTTTTGCGAAATTCACGTTTCCTTTTTGTTAACGGTACATTTGTTCGAAAGATTCGAAAGAGCTCTTCGTAGAAACGGACAACTACATCATCAATGGATCCAATAGCTAATAATTGATCCCAGTTCACTTGTTGAATTAACTCCTTCAGCCGTGCCATATCACATCGATGGAAATCAAAACTTACAATTTCTTCTTCTTTGTGATTACGCTCAACATTTAATTTTAACACAATTGGCATGTGATGACGGTCAATTTTCAGCAGTGGTATCGGTGGTTCAAAAATATCTGCACAGGGTGTACTATTTGTAAAAACCAAATCAAGCAACCTGCCATTGTCATTTACAAAGTAATTCTGCTGTTGCAGACCCGTAATTAACATAGATTCAACTAGTGCTAACTCAGGCTCGGTAGATGCATTTATCGGTAAAAAACAATTCATATCCTCGTCAAAATCCCATCTTAAGTGTGGTAGATTGTAATCACCCAGCACAATCATTTTATCGCGATCCCTGGCAAGCAAAGATAGTTGCTGAACGCAAGCCGAATGCATCTCATAAAGCACGGGATCAGAATTAGGCGGCAGATAGATGGCACAAATAATAACATTACAATCATTCATCTCAATGCGAACAGCTGTTTGCTCTAACACATTAGCATCCGAGCAGATAACAGACGTGCTTTTTAAATTGGTTTTTACGCCGATCAGTACACCACCACCACGTTGGCATTGGCTGGTAGCAGAGTTTCGATCGCATCGATAGAGTGTGTAGCTATTTGTTAGCTCCGAGTCAAGTATATCATTCTTCAGCCAAGTTTCGGTAAACACTATGATATCATAATCACACGCACCGAGAGCAAGAAACAAATCGTTTGTTTTGGTTCGTAGGCCCCTAGTGTTCTGATAGAAAACGGTCAGTGTACGTAGTGCGGGTGGATCAATTGAGTGGTTATCAGCTGCTATCGTTTCGCTCGTTTGAATTTGCTCTGCCGTGTGTTCGTCTATCAGCGCGTCGCTATTGCATGGAATCCTCGACCGGGGCGGTGCGAGTGCGAAAATTATTTCGTGTTAAAAGTCCAGTGTCAAATTCACGAAAAACAATTCCCTTCTGCCATGACGAGCTTTGAAGGGCCAATTCCTTCTGGTGGAAACCAATGCCGACTTTAAACGAGACAAAAGTGAGTTCGGAAAGATTTTTACCTTTTGGAACGAGCTTCGTAACGTCTACAGTCTCATCGGTGTTAAGATTCATCTTCACAAGGTCCGCAATTTCCTTAACTGTTGCTTCAGGAGTGAAACCGGACAAATAAAGATGAAATTTTTTCTCTCGTTGGGAAGCAGCTAGTGGAATAGTTATGTCCGCAGCAATTTCCTTCGTTCCTTCGAATTTGTTTACAACTGGAATGGCATTGTTAGGGCTTTCATCTTCCTCATGCATACGACGGCGTTTTCGTGTAGCCTGTGCAGTGAACAGCTGATTATCTGGTAATGGTGATTGTGTATCTGATGTGAAGTTGTGTTGTAATATGGCGTTTATTTTGGCTGTGTTTTGCTCAATTTCACTCCGAAGCTCACGCAATATTTTGTTATGCTCTTCATTAACAAGCTGCAGTATATCCTTAGTCGATGACATTGTTTGGCGAAAATTAACAAGCTTCGTTAGCTTAGAGCAAGCATTGCACATCCAGAAAATGTGAGATGATTTATTAATCTGGTCACGGGTGGCAGGAGTTAGATGGACGCAATTCAGATGAAACGATGAGTTGCAAAAGCCGTTGCAGGTGATTGTATTGGTATCGGCACTCAGTAGTTCGTTGGCACAAGAGCAGCAAATTTTGTTTGCCTCCATTATATATAAGCGATCACAAAATTATTTAACCGAAAACACAGATTATATCACAAATTATAGCTCAAGCGAATGTACTCCAGAATATTCCGGTGCAGCAATTGATGATGTACTCAATGAGATCAGTTAAATTAATTAAATAACGATATAACATAGAAAAAAAGGCAGGAATTAGTACGATTCAAACAAAAGGACAACTGATTTGTTTACCTTACTGATTTGCTACTGTTTTATGGAAGAGTCTCGAATTTCTCGAGTTGGATTAGTTTTTGAGTTTCGCAAAAATTTCTGTTTTATTTGTATGAGAGTCCATATCCCCCTACCACAGGGGTGAGAGGTCTCTAACTATCATAAAATAAATTCAAGACTCAAAAATCTCCTACATGCTAAATTTGGTTCCATTTGCTTGATTAGTACTCAAATTATAAGGAAATTTGTATTTCATTTGTATGGGAGCCCACCCTCTTAAAAGGGAAAGGGGTCGTAATACACCACAGAAAAAAAATTCTGCCATCTAAAACTCTCACATGCCAAATTTGGTTCCATTTGCTTGATTGGTTCTAAAGTTATGAGCAAATTTGTATTTCGTTTGAATGGGAGCCCCCCCCCTCCTAAAAAGGTAAGAAGTCCTAATTCATAATGGGAAAAATGGTTGCCTCCAAAAACACCCACATGCCAAATATGGTTCCATTTGCTTGATTAGTTCTCGAATTATGAGGAAATTTGTATTTCATTTGTATAGAAGCCCCCCCTCTTGAAGTGTGGAAGGATCCTAATTCACCGTAGAAAATATTTTTGCCTCCAAAAACCTCCACATGCCGAATTTGGTTCTATTTGCTTGATTAGTTCTCGAGTTATGGGGAAATTTGTATTTCATTTGCATGGGAGCCCCCCCCCCCCCCTCCTAATGTGGGAAGAGGTCCTAATTCATCACAGAAAAAATTCTTGCCTCCAAAAACACCTACACGCCAAATTTGGTTCCATTTGCTTGATTAGTTCTCGAGTTATGAGGAAATTTGTATGGAAGCCCCCCCTCTTAAAGGGGAGAGGAGTTATAATTCCTCTTATAAAGAGGGGAGGGGTCTCAATTCACCATAGAATAAATTCTTGTCACCAAAAAAACACCCACATGCCAAATGTTGTTCTATTTGCTTGATTAGTTCTCGATTTAGGAGGAAATTTGTATTTCATTTGTACAGGAGCCCCCCCTCTTAGAGTGGGGAGGGGTCCTAATTCACCGTAGAAAATTTTCCTGCCCTCGAAAACCTTCACATGCCAAATTTGGTTCCATTTGCTTGATTAGTTCTCGAGTTATGAGGAAATTTGTATGGAAGCCCCCCCTCTTAAAGGGGAGAGGAGTTACAATTCCCCTTATAAAGAGGGAGGGGTCTCAATTTACCATAGAATAAATTCTTGTCACCGAAAACACCCACATGCCAAATTTGGTTCTATTTGCTTGATTAGTTCTCGAGTTATGAGGAAATTTGTATTTCATTTGTATAGGAGCCCCCCCTCCTAAAGTGAGGAGAGGTTCTTATTCATCATAGAAAAAATTCTTGCCTCCAAAAACACCTACATGCCAAATTTGGTTCCATTTGCTGGATTAGCTCTCGAGTTATAAGGAAATTTGTATTTCGTTTGTATGGGAGCCCCCCCCCCCCCACTTAAAGTGGGGAGGGGTCCCAATTCATCATAGAAAAAAATTTTGTCTCCAAAAACACACACATGCCAAATTTGGTTCCATTTGCTTGATTAGTTCTCGAGTTATGAGGAAATTGGTATTTCATTTGTACAGGAGCCCCCCCTCTTAAAGTGAGGAGGGGTCCTAATTCAACATAGAAAATTTTCTTGCCCTCGAAAACTTTCACATGCCAAATTTGGTTCCATTTGCTTTATTAGTACTCGAGTTATGAGGAAATTTGTATGGAAACCCCCCCTCTTAAAGGGGAGAGGAGTTATAATTCCCCTTATAAAGAGGGGAGGGGTCTCAAATTACCCTAGAATAAATTCTTGTCACCGAAAACACCCACATGCCAAATTTGGTTCTATTTGCTTGATTAGTTCTCGAGTTATGCCGAAATTTGTGTTTCATTTGTATGGGAGCCCCCCCTCTTAGTGGGGGGAGGGGTCTCTAACCGTCACTAAAACCTTTCCTGGCCCCAAAAACCTCTACATGCAAATTTTCACGCCGATTGGTTCAGTAGTTTTTGATTCTATAAGGAACAGAGGACAGACAGACAGACAGACAGACAGACAGACAGACAGAAATCCTTCTTTATAGGTATAGATTATAGTTCTCGAGTTATGCCGAAATTTGTGTTTCATTTGTATGGGAGCCCCCCCTCTTAGTGGGGGGAGGGGTCTCTAACCGTCACTAAAACCTTTCCTGGCCCCAAAAACCTCTACATGCAAATTTTCACGCCGATTGGTTCAGTAGTTTTTGATTCTATAAGGAACAGAGGACAGACAGACAGACAGACAGACAGACAGACAGACAGACAGACAGACAGACAGAAATCCTTCTTTATAGGTATAGATTATATCAAAACGACAATGGTTGTTTGAGTATGCAGCAATTTTATGGAAAAAGTAAGATAGAATACGGGACTACTTTGGCCTATGCGGCAATTCTTGGCCTGTTGAATTTAAATTTTAATATTTTGCCATATTCATGTACTTCACAATTGAACTAGTGCTAAAATTATATGCTATATTCATCTATGTAATAGAAAAGCAATAAAAAATTCAACTTTTCGAAGTAAAATTATTGGAATTACCGTAATTGAATACTTGTATTGTATCAATGTATTAGAGTTGTTTTTTGTTCTATTCATATAAATTGTGGGAATACATTTTTGTAAATAGCTGTTTAGTTCACTTTGTATTCGTCCGAGAGTTGGTGAGAATATCAAAAAAAAAGAAATATAGAGCCGAAAGGTTGAAATCAGAATATTAATTAACTAAACCTGTAGTAATACAGTGTAGTATCGTTATTTTAGTTGGAAATACTGTTCCTGGTGCGAAACATGATGAAAAATGAAAAAAAAATTCATGGTGAATATTGATAAAATCACCATTTCGAGTGAATCACGACATAAAGATTTCGTGATTTTCTATCACGTCTGGCATTCGCTGATCTCAGCGGTATGGTGATGAAGGACTAAGTCATCGGCAAAGATAGCAAGTATTAGTCAACCCATAAACACTACACAGCATAGCTATATAGTTTGATTCATTTTAACGGGTGACAACTAAAATTTTGGAATTTTTTTTGAGGCCCCTATACTTAACAACAAACGGGCTCAGAGAGAAATGAGAGTGTGTATGTGTATGTATGTGTATGTCAATATTTTTTGTTTTGTTTATGCTTGCCTTGTTTTGCTTAAAATGACGTCAATAAAAGAAACATTTCGGGAGCGCGTTGTACACTTCTACGAATTGCCACAGAAATCCGCGGCAAAAAGTATATGGTACAACATTTAAGAAGCGAATGTTGCGGCTTATACTGTTTACCATATCCTAAGATGCCCAACCACTATTCGCAAGCAAGGTAGTGGAAGGCCAGCCAAAATTATGGACGCAGAAGAACATCGTTCTCTTACTCGTCCCTTCAAAAACAAGCACTCTGGTTTGGCAATCAATTAAGATGTTCCAAACAAATGCTTGATGAAAATGTTGATCCTGTTTCTACAAAAACATCACGCAAAAGGACAATACGTGATTTGGCCGGATAGAGCATCATCGCATAAAGCCATAAAACGCAATCGTTCCTGAATACCCATTCCCATTTGAATCCAAAAACCACGACCCGACAAATCTGTCTCAGTGCCCCCAATCGAAGATTTATTCGTGATTTTGAGTTCCTTGATGTATAAAAATAACTGGAGAGCCACGAATTGCAGACAGTTGATAGGTAGAATCAAGAGATGCACTCGCAAAGTTGACATGACGGCCGTACAACGCTCCTGTTCGGACATCAAACATAAGCTTCGCCGAACAGCCGATTACGGACCGTTTTCAAATGTACACTAATTTTTTTCAACAATGGATAATGTATCTTTAATTTCGGTAAATTAGATCTTCTTCATGTATCTTTGTCTTTTTTTGACAACTTGAGAAAAAATTCCAAAATTTTAGTTGTCACCCGTTATTTCCCACGCTGCAAACATTTATACACTGAAGTCGCTTTTTACGCGGTTTTTTTACGTGACTAATTTGATGCGAATTTCGGAATTTACGCGGTTTTTTTACGCGGTTTTTTACGCGATTTTCGCGGGGCATATCCTTCACGTAAAAAGCGACTTGAGTGTACAGTGGACTCTCGGAAAAGAAAATATATTCTTATATTTTTAAGTATCTGGAAGTTGTAATGTAAAGAAATATGTAGCAAGATCTTTATGAAATAAGTTCCTTTCAGTAAATTTAAAATAGTCGGTTATTCAAGTTTACTTTTGAGTTTTCGTAGTCTACGACAACGTTTTCACAATGTTCGCATTTATTTTTTGTTCCCTACTGTTCCTTCTCTTGCATTTAAAATTCAATCTGAGTTTGCGCTTTTCCAGTATGTTATCAAACATGCTGAAGCAACTATGTGCCCGTATTGAACTATTGCTACAACTGTCCCGTACAAGAGTTTAATTTAATCCCAGTTATGATGATACTCTGTATGAAGTTGTGAAAAGCGCCTCTATGGTTCAAAGGTACAAGTACCAGCGAAGTAGTACAAGTACATGCCCTGGCGGGTGTTGTGGTTTCGAATCCGGTTATAATCTCAGATTACAGCTTGGTTCGACTCATGCACCTTCCAGCATTGGACAAAAGGTAGGATTCAAAATGACTACTTGTCAAGCATAGCTACCAATACCCCCCCCCCCCCCCCCTTCCTTTCCGCTGTTCCCCTCCTCCACCAAAAAAATTTTCATTTCTTCCCCCTACCGTCCCTTCATCAATTGTTGAACCATCGTTTCAAAAAATATTGATCATCTCATGTCTCTCAGAGGCCATATGGCGGTCTCCAGGTCCCGGACAAGTTCCTCCGAAATCCGTTCCGTGCTTGAATCAGAAAAGAAACCCTCCCCGGACCCGGAACCGGTCATACGACCTCTGAGAGACATGAGATGATCACCAATCGCTATTTTGTCGAATGCTGATGTTGTTTGATATGCGACACGACATGCTTTACTGATGCTGAAATGTCCCGTTACGGGAATCGGTTCCGGATTTATAGTGTCCCCCCGGATCCGGATGGCGCGCACCATGGCTCATAACTGCGGCAAAGTAACTGATATGTCCACAGTCGATGATATGTTTACAAAAATCAACAGATTTCAAACAAATTTTAGATATTTGGCAACTTTATCTAAAAGAGCCATATCTCGGTCCCTAAGGAACTCCGGAATAACTCCGGGACCATATGGCATATGGCCATTATCTATAGATATTATGAAAATAGAAAATATTTTCGGCAAAATTCCCAAATATGGTGAAAAAATATTGAAAGTTAAAAAAGTTATGGCCATTCTAATGAATTTTGCGGTGCTAAAAATGATGTAGACCTTAGAGGGGTTAATATATGCCTGACCGCATTTCAAGGTCAAAAGACTAAAACACGAGTTTGGTAGATCTTTTTTCCATGATCTATAAAGGATGTGGAATGTGGAATACCGCGAAGGCAGGTAATTCCAATCACTCAACTAAAGTAGCCAATTTTTATAGGATTAGGGTAGAGGATCCATATTTCGCCAGGAGCCATGTTTCGCCAGTTTGATGAATCCAAAGCCTTTTTGTATATTTTTGGTACACTTAAAAGAAATTATCTAACGAATTGGTAAAATGTAGGAACTGTTCTAGCAAAAATCATTCATACCTTTCACTTTTTACTAAATTATCAGATAGTACTCAGAATTTGAAAACACCATCTCATAAACGGGGTATATTTTTTTACAAAATCAAAACGAGAGGCAAAAATATAATTGGGGAAAAACGTAATAAAACTGTTTCATTAATTAATTATTCTTGACTAACATGATTCTGTGCACAATATTTTAACTAATTTTATACCAATTTCACTTTGAACTTCAGATAATTTTGAAAAATTCACCAAAATTAAAGTGGCGAAATATGGTATTCATTTTTAGTCATGGATCCGTATTTCGCCACTTGATTTTTTTAAACCTTTTTCGTTGGCTGGTCTCTAATTTCGTCATTTTTTCTATAAAAATGGTGAACTAAATGGTCATTATCTATATTGAATATTGAAGCAAAACCTTGGGTTATAAACGTCTTTAAGACTTGACACTTCTTTATCGAAAGACTTCGCAGTTGGTTATTACAGTACAAGACTATAACGGGGCTAGTGCATCCTGTTGACACTAGTAGCACCGCCCAGCGTTTATTGAATATTACAGTTTTCTTAACTGTAAAAAGTATTAACAGTGGATTAAGAGTTTTAGGACTTCATCATTTGAATTTCAACGCCATTCACTTCACGAAATATATTGCTATTTCAATCACCAAAGAGACAATAGTGAAATATTGTGGAATTTTCGGCAAAACAAAGCACGTTTTCAAAATTAGACGAAAAGCTTGGTAGCGCAAGTCAGGAGTAGAATAAAGTGTAATTGACGTCGGCAACGTTTGTAACAAAAAATTTAATGATACTATACTTATCACTTAACACATTTTATACTTCTCGCAATATATAAAATGAAAGCATATTGATATTTTCATCATTAGCTAATATTTTTCGAAGGAAAATTAATACAATTTGACAGATAATATCACATCATCAATTGTCTCAAAATGCAACGAAATTTCTTTCTTTAGCTTAAAACAAATATTTTTTAATTTATGAATGGTGTTAACACAGAAGAAAACGTGTTGATTGCTTTTTAAATTAATGGATTCAATAAAATGCTATCGTTTTGCTCAGGCCAATATGATACAAATGCTATTTCACCGGAATTTCCCTTCGTATATATTGCTGATTGCAAGGAAAATTGTACCTTCTAAAGTACGCAATCGCTCATGAAAGTGCTAATTTACATCAAACCATTTCGGTATCTTCAGCGCACTTTTTCGTTACATTCCAAGCAATAAGTGAGCCGAAGAGACCGGAACGATTTAAGCTGAAATAGCACTTTTATGAGCGATTGCGCTTACTGATTGGACAATTTTCCTTGCAATTAGTAATATTGACCGGGAAATAAGATCAAGAAAATTATATTACTTTATGGGTAAATCTAACTCAATCCAAGATCCTACTAAGAAAGCAAATATCAAAATGCAAAAATATTTCTACAATTTGGACTTACTGATTGGACAATTTTCCTTGCAATTAGTAATATTGACCGGGAAATAAGATCAAGAAAATTATACTACTTTATGGGTAAATCTAACTCAATCCAAGATCCTACTAAGAAAGCAAATATCAAAATGCAAAAATATTTCTACAATTTTGGTATTTTTCACAGCATCGGTTATTGAATGACTATTTTTATCCTTTTTCAAAAACGTTTCATAAACAATTACTTAAAAACGAAGCAAAACCTATTAACGAACTGGATTTATTAAGAATATATAGAATTCAATTATCATTTTGGCATTTAAGTCTGCATAAATCAGGATTTTCTAAAGTGGCGAAATTTGGGTCTGCAGGCTGGCGAAATTTGGCCACCGGGTGGCGAAATTTGGGTTCAGCTAATACATCTAAATAATTAATATAACGAGCAAAATACGCAGTTCAGTACGAATATGAGTACTGAATCAGTAAAAGAAATGTCCGATTAGTATTGTTCACATGTTATCAAAAATATGAACCTTTAAAACCTTGATCTACTTCGTTTCAAGTAAATTTTTAGGATAAAAGTGGCGAAATATGGATCCGTCACCCTATTGAATTAAAATGCATAATTTAAAGGCATGGTTTGACCATAAGAATTTTCATCAACTATGGTTTTTGATTCATTCATCTAAAAATAACTACTAAAGTTGATCGGAGTTAGGAGCCGATCGCAATTATCTGCGTTCACGGTACAAAAAAAAACACATAGAAAATATCACGTCGAAAACCGTCATGATGATATCGAAACAGGAAACGATCCACAATGACAACAAATTATGAAAAGTTGTCTGGATTTATTTATTTCAACCAAATACTAAACATACATTAATCAACGTCAAAGCTTCCGGAATTTTTACAACACTACATATTCTATCAACAACTGTCTTTAATGCGTTGCATATGTTGACTAAATCAACAAATCAAATCGAATAAGAAAAGTCATCAATCTCTGTACTCCAAGAATTTCCCCGCCTGAAACGCAATTTGTGCTAAGGCATCATAAGACCACACACACATTTGAGCCATCAATCTCCCGGTTTGTTTGGAAATGGAAAATGAGCGAGTACAAAGAGCAGAAGAATGCTCTTAGTTTGACACTAATTTTCCCAGCTACATATTTTCAGCTTATACCAGACGCTAGATGTTCGATTTCCGCTGTCCGCGTGTGGGTGGTGGTGGTGGGGTAGGCAAGATTGCCCGTGTCCTATTTTAAAGCAGAAGACAAAGTATTTTAGCATTTATTGCATCGGTCAACTGACGCGGAACGAAACCTTTTCAACCGCATTCGTTATAGACGGCGTACATACGCACTGTTTTCTGTTTTTTTTTGCAAACCACGGAAAACTGCCCTCAATACTTGGATGTCATCGAAATGAAGTTGAACGCCGACTTGCTTCATTGTTGTTGGCAAGGTAGCCATTCAAAGCGCTCTGTTCGTCTCGGAAGTAAGAAAATTACAAAACTACGGGAAGTAGGTTTCTTTCTTGCTTTTGTTAGAGGTGTTAGTGCACCTATGTTTACGTATTAGCAACAAGTTACATAGATTCAACTGCGTTTAGCAGGTCACACGCCTCTACCCACTGTGAGATTATGTATTTGTTTGTTTTTCGCGAGTAAACAAGCGTTCAAAAATAGTTTTCTTTTATGTCTAGTTTCGCGAAGCCAGCTTCGGGATTGATGCTGTGAAAGATCTAAGATTGCCTGGCATGATTTGTAACGGCTGCGGCTGGGGCGGCCGCTGCGGCTAATTGATTTATGTCAGTGCCACGAGCTACTGACTCGTGTCGATTTTTCTTGCTATAGCGGAAAGTCGAGCTAAACTGCCGAATGGCAAGATGATTTCGATGTTGTGAAATATTTGCTAAATACACATTGTAGACTTCTTTTGGAATGGCACTGCTGTGTTGCAGTGAAAACAATAAACTGAGGCAACAAATGAGCACTCACAGCAGTCAGCTGTTGCACCTGAATTACTGTTATTATTGTTGCTAATTTTACCCCGCCGCTGCTGCTGCCGTGGCTTCTCCATAAACCGTACCGTAGATTATTGAACTCGGCATGAGAACGAGAAAAGGTCGTGCAAGGTTTGTGCAATTACGTTTGTTTCCGTCAGGCTTTTACGATTGCTTGAA
Source organism: Sabethes cyaneus (assembly GCF_943734655.1). Taxonomy (NCBI): domain Eukaryota; kingdom Metazoa; phylum Arthropoda; class Insecta; order Diptera; family Culicidae; genus Sabethes; species Sabethes cyaneus. The sequence continues at coordinate 158,378,391 of NC_071355.1, read as the reverse complement.
TCCGATTTGCAAGGCTGCTCCTTTGTATTTATATTGATGTGTGTGTGAGTGAGCGAGAGAGGAAAAATGATAAAAAAAAATCTGGAGAAACCAGAGTAATTAACTTTCAGTAGAAATCAAATCGTCATAAAGAACTCAAACAGATTTTTCATTCATATGGAATAACTTCACTAATGTTTAAATAGCACATCTTTATAAAGTACAGTAGTCCCCCGAATAAAGCGATGGGTGGTGGTGTACGCCCACGACGATTTCTTAGTTGTCCCTTAATCAATAGAGTTGATTTTTGTACACTGTTAGTACATATCTAGTATAACCTAGTCAACTACCAAAAATCAACTTCATTGGTCTATGGACAGCTGAGATGTCGCGTTGGGCGTACAGCATCATCCATTGCCTTAATCGGGGGATTCCTGTATTACAGAAGAAAATCCGGGAAGCTTTCGCGGTCGCTCTGGATGAATCGAAGTATTATTCATACTGAGAAGTATAATTAGAAAATATTTTTTGTTCTAAGTAATTTATTTTTAAGCTCGTAAAATACTAGTTAAAGCTAAAAGCATACGTATCTGTAAATTGTCTTTTTATCTCGAATTCGAATAACCAGGGCCACACTAACTCTCCTATGCGACGTCGAATTACTCCCCGTTGCCGTTCGAGCAGTTAACAAAAAAAATTAAATGAACCACATCTTCAGTTGATCAAGCTGCTACACCGTATCCAGTGCATATCGTTATGCACGACAAATGATGCAAACTTGGCACCATGCCTCGATCCCTAACCTCTCCACCCATCGATCAACTTTGCGTGTTCACCCAACAGCAGCGCTGCACCTCACTATTTTACTCTATCAAGCTTCCTTAGTAGCACTACCATGATCAAACTAACAATCATGCGAGTGTGATTTGATTAGAACGGTTCAGCGTTGTGAGTAAACTTTGCATCACATAAAATAACTTTGATTGGTTTATATACGATTTATAACAATGCAATAACTTATGACTTAGAGTCCCAACCCAATGGGAACATTACACTAGTAAATTACTGATTCAAATTTGAATAGTGTGTTATTAATCGATAGACGACAAACGCACAGTGCATTGTTGCATCTTTCTACTGTACGTATCAAGTACAGGCGCGTGAAAAAACTGGTTTATCCACTTGCAGCAATATTCAGCGTAGCAAGGCTGTTTTCAAGGCTGCCTGCTGCTGTTGGCTGATTCAGTTTATGTGTGCTTTGTATGCAGAAGAGAGCCGCCGTTGGTTGTGGTGGTGGTGGTTCTTTGGCGCTCATAAATAACCGAAGAGCTTTTCGCTGGAACGGTACGAAATTGATGAAGTTTTTCTTTAAAGGTTAGGGATATTTTTAAACTGTTGGCCGGCAAACATTTTTCGGAAAAGGTAACACAGAAATAATACTTTCGACTTTATTTATAACCTTCTGAACTAAGGTTTCTAATGAAAAATAGATACAAACTTTACTTCCGTGAGCTGTCAACAACCGGTTAATTTTTAGAGGCTGCGAACATAACTGCTTGCAGCGATTGTTCGGATCAGTTCAATCACGTTTGTAGGGAGAATTTTCAGCTGTGATACCAGTATGTTTTACAGTAGGTACATATACATTCACAGGCAGACAAACTATAGTTGCTTGGACGAGTTTATTTTGCGAGAATTCGATTCAGAATTTATCAGTGCACCAGACTTGTATACTCGAATTGAAATTAGCATTAAATTTTGTAGTGACAATTATGCGCCGACAGGAGTTTTTATTGCTGAAATATGGATTTCTGTCTGTCGGTCGGTATGCTCCTTATGGAATCGAAAACTACTGAACCGATCGGCGTGAAAATTTGCATGTAGGGGTTTTTGGGGCCGGGGAAGGTTCTTATGATAGTTATGGCATGATAATGAGTGTGCCATAGATAGTGATAGTTACAGCGGGGCAGTTCTTATGATAGTATGTAGGGACTCCCATACAAATGAAACACAAATTTCTGGATAACTAGAGTACTAATCAAGCAATTGGAACCAAATTTGGCATGTGGTTTTTTTTTTGGAGGCAAGAATTTTTTCTATGGTGAATTAAGACCCCTTCCCTCTTTAGAAAGGGAATTATGGCCTCTCTCCCTTTTAAGAGGGGGAGCTTCCATACAAATGTAATACAAATTTCCTCTTATATCGAGAACTAATCAAGCAAATGGAACCAAATATGGCGCATGTGGAACTTTTAAGGGGCAGAATTCTTTTCTATGGTGAATTATGACCCTTTTTATAAGGGGGGCTCCCATATAAATGAAATACATATTTTCTCATAACTGGAGAACTAATCAAGCAAATAGAACCAGATTTGGCATGTGGGGGATTTTGGAGACTTGAATTTATTTTATGATGGTCAGAGACCTTTCACCCCTGAGGTAGGGGAATAAGGACTCTCATACAAATAAAACAGAACTTTTTGCATAAGCAATGGGGGAGTTGTTTTCTACTTTACTGTGCGGAAAAATTGTATATTAAGCTTTGTATATTAAACTTGTATATTAAACTACCCATGCTTGCATAGTTACGTAAGTGCCAAAATGAATCATATAAGGTTGACCTCCTCAGAAACTTGCAAAGCTCGAGATTGTGACAAAAGTCATCCGAGATTCACGATTTATTTACAACACAATATAGTTTGTGGCAATACGAAGCTTGTAAGAAATAAAAATATGAAAAAAAAAATTGAATTTGTGACACTTTTACAATAAATATACCATAAATTTCATGGTATATTTATTGTAAAAGTTTCACAAATTCAACTATCGAGAGATAGTGAGAACTATCGAGCGATCACCGTTCTCAATGCCGCCTATAAGGTGCTGTCCCAAATCATTTTCCGCCGACTATCACCAACTGCGAACAGATTTGTGGGAACTTATCAAGCCGGCTTCGTCGAAGGTCGGTCTACAACGGATCAAATATTTACACTGCGGCGAATCCTCCAAAAGGGTCGTGAATACAGAGTTTCCACGCTTCGTTGGTTCGTTGACTTCAAAGCTGCATATGATACTATCGATCGGAAATCATGGACGAGAACAGCTTCCCCAGGAAGCTCATCAAACTGATTAAATCTACGATGGATGGTACACAGTGCTGTGCTGTGTGCTGTGGATTTCGGGTGGATTGTCAAGTTCATTCGAATCACACAGAGGGCTTCGTCAAGGTGATGGTCTTTCATGCCTGCTGTCCAACATAGCGCTACAAGGTGTTAGGAATCGAGCGGATATCAACACGCGGGGCGCGTTCTTCAACAAATCTAGTCAATTCGTCTGCTTTGCCGATAACATGGATATTATCGGCAGAAAATCTGTGGCGGTGGCTGAACACCAGACTAAAGGGTGAAGCAGAATAGATTGGGTTAAAGGTAAATACGTCTAAAAGCGGCCGACCGACGCCGCTTGGGTAGTAGTATATTGACCGACGGCGATGACTTTGAGGTAGTCGACAAATTTATCTACCTTGGGTCAATGGCGGATAATGTCCCCGTGCAAAGTTCATTCTGTACAAGTCGCTTATCAGCGTTATTCACTACGGGCATGGACAATGCTCGAGGAGGACCTGCGAGTGCTCGGAGTTTTCGAACGACGAGTGCTAAGAACGATCTTCGGCGGACGGTTACTATGGGCAGGACATATTGCAGGAATGTCGGACAACCACCCTGCTAAGATGGTGTTCCCTCAAATCCGGTAGGAACTAGACAACCAAAAACGCAGTTAGCAAGATGGTTAGATTAGGTGGACCGAGGATTGACGGAGAGTACTCGGTGTCCAAGGAATTTGAGAGCGGTGGCCTCAACCGAGTTGATTGGAGAAACCTTGTTCAACCGGCTTTGTCTTAAGACGGCAAGCCACCTAAGTAAATATTATAAAGTTAGAATTCAACAGCAAAATCATTTTTTTATTTGACGGTTTCTAGCTTTTTTCTTTATCTATTAGGCTTATACAAATTAGGAAAAAAGTTTATGTCCTGGTCTCGAAATATTGTTCAAGGGGGGGGGGCAAGAAAAAAATAATAACATTGAACCTTCAATAACTAAACAAACGAGAAGAAACCAGTGTTTATTTTTCCATATTAATACAAATTTAATTCAAAAATTTTGTACAGTACTTAAATTTGAGTTCAAACCGAACCAACCTTCAAATTTTTTAATTCAAGCACATATAGTAAGCATTACGGTAGAGATGAATCAGCTTGATAATAATGGAATGCTACAACATCACCTTAAAGAGCCGCACGCGTGTAACTTGACCTGCATTTGAATTTTGCTTTGAACTTGCGTGTCAATCGGTTAGTTACCTTGTATTTTAGAATAATACAAATCCGTGTCACTCACTAGTTCAGAACTCGGTAACCACGAAATAGTATCGAGATCTAATTACCTTGCAAAAATGACAAATTTAGTTCCCTACAATTTTTTTTATTTGGGACCAATGTGCTGTGCTGGTAAGTCTGTCGATAAAAGAAAGGTCTAGTTCTTAAGGACGTTTATACCCATAGCCTTGCTTTTTTTGCATGTGCTGTGCTACTGACATTTTTTGAGAAAAAAAAGCTCCTACACTATTCACGTTTGAAACCGCTTGTTTCTTGATCAAGCTCTTAGTCAAATGTTCATTTCTGCTGGTTTTCTTTGTATATTAAAGATGCAAACGCCACACTATCAGAAGCGATTGTCATTGCTGCACTTCGGATGCGGTGATGCACTTCGGATGAAGTTCACTACTGTGGTGGAAGTTGTTCTCCAAATATCAGGGGTTTTAACAGCCCTCTGTCGAACTCTGTTGATCTTTAATTAAAAATTGCCAGACATCGGCATAACAGGTGTCGCGAGTCTTTTTTTTTATGCTTCGGATGAAAGCGGTTCGGACAATGTCCTGTTATAAGACCAGTATAAATGATTAGATCTTTCTACGAAAGCTCCAGGATTTTGCGAATCATTGAAATGTTTGGAGAGATAAACCGTAACGACTGCCCAGCAATGAAAATATTATTCCAATTTAATTCCAGTTTCGCACATTTCCATAATCCATACTAAAACTCCATTTTTAAAGCAGAAGAAGATAAAGCTCAGTAAAAAAGCAATATAACTTGATATGAGTTGATTTGATGTTATGGTCGGGGCCACCATTGATCCCAATGATAATGACAACATGATTATAGTCAGAAAAATTTCGAACAATTCAGTGACATCCTTTCTGCATGCATCCAATTCATGGTAAAATATTGTATTACAAGGTAAAAATGTAAGTTTTACGGCCCTAACATCCAAAATTAGGGCAAGTTCTTGACACTACGGAATAAAACGACAAAATGGAGCCCCGAAAGCACTGAAAGGTGATATTCCGGAGTGTCTAATTTGTTGTAACCTATGACAGCAAAAAATAACCCAACTGCAATTCGAAATATCTCCGTCAAAAGCGGTACCAAATTTCACTAATATATTGTTTAGTTTGTTGATGCTTCAATCTAATTCGGTTCTTTTGAAAGAAGTTGAATTCAAATGGAATAAAATTTAAAGTAAATGAAGCCAAACGTCTGATTTCAAGCACCCCAATTTTCGGCGTCGGGATTTAAAGGTTAAGCACAATAGTCGCCTGTGACCTGTAAGGAATCAGAAAGCTTGGTTGGTGAAGGAAAGTTGATCGAGACTAACTGGATAATTACTTCAACTTTGTACATATTGGGTAATTTACAGATATAAACTCGTTGAACTGTAAAAAATCTGCTTATCACTAAAGAATGCAACATAATAATATTACACTTTATTTTTTCCCCTTCAAGTTTCGAAAATTTTTGAAGGGGGGGCGACATAAACTTTTTTTCAAATTTGTATAAGCCTTTTTTCTGAAAAATATAACCTATTTTCAGTTGGATAGTGAAAACAGAACGGATTTCCGTTGAGAAACAACCGCATCGGTGGTTGCCTTGATATGCCCAAGAACGAGCCTTTGAAATGGCGAAAAGTGGATCGCGTGCAAATCATCTCAATCTGACGACACCAACTAAAAATCATACCAATTCGAGTTATATAGCCATTAAGGGTTTGAAGTCGTATTTTAATGATTCAGTACATAACAATGCTTAAATTATTGAATATGTTATGCTAATGATTATATCCTAAATATCAATAAAACACTTGTGAACCGCTAGGGTGGCGAGAACTGATGCCCTGGCTAATACTGGTTCCGTTACCCTTTATATGTAGAAGATTGAACGTTATGTTAGTTTTTCTTTTTGAGAAATTCTAAAATAAGGGAGGGTCATTGCAGCAACGGTTTTTAAGTTTGTATAACGTTACCCAATCTGGGAACCTGCTATGGGAAACCAAGCTATAATTGAAGGCTCCTTAGTCGCAAGGTTACCGCGCCTGCTTCGACAAGCGAGTGTTCGAGCGAGTTCGAATCTGAGTAGAATCAGGCCATTCGATGTTAAGTGGCTTTAGCATGGATTTATTTTCAGGCCCTCATTACCCTTCCTTCATGCTGAATTCTATATTACTTCGATGAGGCCTCTTGACAGTGCAAAAGTCACTCTTATAGTTTATAACTTGTCAGAGGAACGCAATGAGTCCTCGCCAGGGACAGCTATAATATGGGATAGTACTGGCTGGTAGTAAGGAACGAGTGAGTAAAGTAGAGCAAGCTATCAAGGAAGGATAAACCGAATACACACAAGCAGGCATATAATTTAATAAGCATATCGCTCAATCAATAGCGATTATAGCAAAAAGAAATACAGTGCAAGATACAGCAAATACCCGCGCGATGTCATTATAGATCTACTGCTGGTAGCAGTGATGAGTCCATACAGGAAAAAAAGCTATAATGGGAGCCAATTATAACCGGATTCGAACCCAACTTCTGAAAGGCCCTGTGGATTGCAGATATTGGTGAACCCTGGTTCAAAGGTAATATTTCTACAAATACCTAAAAAGATCAAAAAGTGACCAATTCTGCGTTCTTTGTAACGCTGTTTTATTCCTTAAAGAATCGTTTTTGCACCTAATTTGTAATGAAATGCTTAGTTATATAGAAAATAGACGGTTCTATACAAAAAAGTAAACCTTTGGGCTTAAAACGTCGTTCGAAGACCCTTCTTTATCGACAAACTTCGCAGCTAGGGGCCATCCATATACCACGTGGACCGTTTAGAGGGGGGGGGGGGGTATGGAAACGTCCACGCTTGTCCACGGAAGGGGATGAGGGGGATTGCAAATGTCCACGTGGTGGACAAGTTTTTTTGATACCAAAACCAGAAATTAGAAACAGAAATATTAAATTAATTATACATAACCATTGATCAGTGATTGTTTTTGGGTTCAAATAAAGTTTTATCTTCTGATGAGGCATACGTTGACGTAAACACATGAACCGAGCATTACGGAAGGATTCGTCTTCAGAAGATTTTACGAACCGCGTTGCATCTGAAAGTTCCTGTGTTGTGTTGAAGTAGACGGAAAAGCTGAGGTGCTCTAGTTAGACAGGGATACTCTTGACGGAGAAGAATCATCAAGCAAAAGTCAAACTAAAACTGACTTTCTTGCAGTCGATAATAATTCGCTGTTGACAAGATTACTATGAATAGAACAATTCAGGTCCTAACACCTTGCATACGGATTTTAACGCTGCGAAAATTTGACAGAAAATGCACGGAAAACCCCAAATTTCCGCAGCGACTCAAAATCCGTATAGGGTAGCCTGGGGTAATATGCACCGTTTAAAGAAATCGTGGTTTTTCCCTATTAAAGCATAAAGCAAATATCATTCTTAACTACTGAGCATAATCTCATGAATATTAGTTAAAAGTTTCTGAAGCTATCATGCTGAAAACCTTAGTGAAAAAGGCGTGCAAAGTGATTTTTGTTACTGAGGCAAAAGTCTGAAAACGCAACTAGCCGGGGCAAAATGCACCCATGCATGTTTTGTATCAAATAATGGGAATATATTCATTGAATTCAATAATTGTAATACAATTCGTGTGTGCTAACTGACAATATCGTTTCTAGTTTTTACCAAACGCTGTCATTACATTTCCTAAGCGAGGGAGGGAAGATGAATTATTGGAGGTGCGATTTCTTCTGAAAATTGGTATTTTTCTGTCCACGTGGTAACTGGATGGCCCCCTAGCTATAAATGTACAGGACACTTTCGGGGCTAGTACAATGGTCCACTGACCCTATCTTATCTAGAAAGTGCCACCTAACCGAGATTAGACCCATACGACGTACCTCGAAACCAACTTGGTGGTAATGATCTATCCAAATCTTCAATCTCAAGAAAATACAGTCGCAAGTCTCAAGAAATCTGTGACATTACAACGGAGAATGTGTCAAATGCATTCAACAAATCACTATACTGAGAGTGATTACTGTACCAGCTGTGTGAGTAAATTTGGTTATCCGGTTATGGAAGGAGTCTACCCTTTTTGCGTGAACAGAGCTACCAGCTGCTTCATGGAAGGAAAAAATACAAACTAAAACGCTGTATCATCTGCTAATATGATTTATCATTAACGCAGAGCGGTTGACGTAAGTATGAATGACGTGGCAAATTCTAAGTGATGAAATTTTTCAGCACATTAGTTAAGTTTAAGAGGAGGAATAATCCGATATTGGATCTGAAGTCTGATTTGGAGTAATATGCAACATATCACAACACATTAACAAGACCAGAGAGGAAACATTTTTACCCCACTTTACGTGGAAAAATGTGTTCCAACTCAGGGAATTAGATTACACATGCCGCCCGCAAACGTGCATACGGACACATGTTGCCACGTACAGAATGTCCGAGTTTTCCTTGTTCATTATGTCTGGAATGGGCGATTACGTTGAATGCTGCTGTAAACCAGAAGAGCACCGCGAAACATAAACATTCGCGCCGGTACGCTGCTGGTGGCAGCCATCGTAGCGCCGCGCCGCCGGTACAAAAACGTGGTAACAAAATGCTCCTTATTGCTGTGGCAGTTGCTTTTCGGTTTTGAAAAGGAAGGCATGCTTGCGTAGACTTCAATCCCTTTGTAAAGGGAAAATTGATGGGTGCGTTCTGTAGACACATCACCACTAGACCGCGAAATACGATTTCGTTTACTGTTCATCGGAATGCCGACCCATTATTGGTTTTTTGGGGCGACTAATGGCCTTCCACTAATTGTGGACCGAGTGAGGCATTTTCTCACAACATGATGGGGTAATCATAATATTTACATTTGTTGTGCGGTATAACTCAGCTTGTAGGTGGCACGCTATCTCTACGATTTTTGAAGAAAATGTTAATAAGCGCTCAATACGGAATTCATTTGAAGGGATGGAGTGAAAATTGCAAATTTTGATAGCACAAGAGTTACTTTTAACATAAAATAAGCTAACCGCTTTATCATTTTGTGATCTCAACAAAGCAATATAATTGCGATTCTCATGAAGAGTTAGGTGTATCTATTATTTCAAACAACATAAAAGATTTATTCCTGACAAGATAATCAGTTAGTTTCATTCTAGATCACAAGCTTAATGGAAGGGATCGGAAACTGTTAGACCTTATTGTTGACTTTTCCTGGTTATGATGCATCCGTGAGTTTGACCCACATTCTTGTGATTCTTGTGCAGTGCAACAATGTATAAATTTGAACTTGAGTGATTTCAGTGTACCGGTTGAATTGAACACATCTCACATCGTTCCAGAGCAATCGCATTGTTACTCATAATCTTATTATTTATGCCGAATGCCTAGAGGCAATGCAATGCCTTTGTTAACTTCCGCTTCATTTGACGTAAATGCTGGCTGGCATGCTTTCATTACCTGGTGGTGCAGTTTCTCGCATAATTGTATTTAAATTAAAAATCCTCTCACTACAAAGTGAGAAACTGGTGATTAGTGTTGTTATCCAGTCAGAGATTGCTTATTTAATTCAGCGCTTAACTCTTTGGGGCACGGTGGTACTAATGTTTTCACCCTTTTTAATGCGTACTTATGCACAGCGGTATTTTGCATAAATAAAGAATTTCTGTGCTTTAAAAAAACATTCCTCGCGAGTGAGCGTTCTTTGCTGATTGTGCTTAGCACTTACATATTCAATCATTATAACTCATTATGTCATCACGAGCAAACTGTCCTACCAACCTAACCGCCCAGTTAGCTTCGAGGTACAATGCTGATCTAACAAGTTAGCCGTCGTATGTTTGAATCTCGGCTGCTTGCTGGATAGAGTCAGTAGGATCGTAATTTTCTTGTATTATAACAGCCGGCTGCGAAGTCTGTCGATAAAAAAAGCCAATGTCTAACGACAGTTTAAGCCGAAGGCTTTGCTTTGCTAACAACTTACTTCTTACTTCTAGCAGCATAGAGCCAGGATGGCTGCTAATGTGGTTCTTGAAGAGAACGGATTTCACTGCTGGTTGGTCTACCGTAGGCTCCCAACTTTCGCCAGGTGTACGATGAGAATAACTCTAAGTAGTACCTGCAGCTCGTGCAGCTCATACACGCTATTCTCCGCTTTCTATTTGTACTCTGCCAAAAACAGTTTGCAACAGCTTTCGCTCAAAAAGGTCGAGTGTACGTATATCTTTCGTAACCAAAGTTATAGTTCTAAGAACATAGAGTCCCCTACCGGTTTTGTAAATTGTCAACTTTGTGCGGCAGCGAAGCATCTTACGGAGGGAAAAGTCGACCCGACTTCCGGCTTGAATGCGTCTTTAAATCTCTTTACTCGTATTATTGTCGGCAATAACCAGTAGTCTCAAATATATGCACTTATCAGCCACTTCCATTTCATCGCCGTCAATAGTCACTGTCCGCTGGAAGTGACCGTTATTTTCTCTGGAGCTTCTTCCTACCTTATATTTGGTTTTCGACGCATTAGTTTGTAACCCAATCCTCCTAGCCTCCGCCATCTCAAGATTTCGTCGAGTTTAATAATTTACAGGGCAGTCCATTCGCTTCCCATAACCTTCTGCGCGATTCGGAGGGACTCAAGAGTGCCCCTGAAACACCCACATAGGACATCACGAGCTCCAAGGTAACTTTGATCAGCCGCGTCAGTTTCGCCGGAAAACCATACTCGTGCATTATCTGCCATATCTGTTCACGCTCGACTGTTTCGTATACTGCCTTGAAATCCACGAAAATATTACATCGGGAGTACACGATATTTCTGGAGGATTTGTCGGAGTGAAAATCTGATCCGTAGTAGCACTGACCCCCATAAAGGCTGCCCGGTACTGCTCTACAAATTCTCTTGCTATTGAGGATACACGACATAACAGCATCTGCGAGAGCACCTTGTAGGCGGCGTTGATCGGCGTAATGCTGCGGTAATTACAACAATCGAGTCGACCGGCAGTTTCTCCTCATCCCAAATCCTTGAAGTTATTCAGTGTAGTTGAAGAAATGGCCTTTTAATCTCAAAATACACATCATCTCGTTGGCCACCTTCCAGTCCATCACGCGATCCTCACTACAAAACCCGTTTCCAGCTCGTTAGTCGCTCCATCGCACTGGTAAAATTAAGCGTTGTTGGGACGGATTTTCCATTCCTTCTCGCTTTTGCAACAGAGCTTCTGCAGTGCCACAATGTCGAAATTTTGGGGTTCTAGCTGTACCAGCAGCACCTTGTTGCCATCCACAAATTCCGCGATCTGCATTTCCAGGTATCAAGCGTTCTTTTCATCGCCTTTATCCATACCGAACGTTCCGAGTCTAATTTTCGTTATTTTCTGTAGTAAAGTGGGTTTAGGGAGATTGCCTTATTAGAGCCTAGCTATCAAGTGTCTCGTGATGGAGCTGCCATCTTCACTGTTGTGGCGATACAACACATTTCTTAATTCAGTCACTCACTCTGGATCATACGCTGTCGTGAGCTGCTCCTAACCTGAAGTTCAACCGCGTCATCGTCAAGCCATCAATGGCCGCCCCTGAAGTGAGAATAGACGCCTAAGGCTGACAAGGCGTTCGCATGAGAGCTTCCTTCCCTGTCGGTATACGACCTTAGTTTCTGCAAGGGTTGGTTACCCGTTCTTCACTTGCTCGTACTCCGGCTGGTACCACGGAGGTAGGGATAGGGAGTTGATGGATAACAGACTAAGGACCATTATGGTTGGGGCCTATTTTATACCTGCAGGTGCGCGAGGCACCGAAGTTAGGAATTATCAAGCCGTTTACCAGGGACGGTCTACATTAATGATCTTCGCTCGTAGATTTTGGTTAGATGTTCCCTTTCTTTGTTTGGGTTGCTTTGCGCGATCCAACGTCAATATACCTGGGTAATCTTCATCCATAGTATTTACAGTTGATTTTGGACATTTGAGTGTACAGAACTTTTTTAAGTCACACGCGTACTTAACTATCGGTGTTTTCACCGTTTTTCTCCTCATATTTTACACTACTTAATATAGCTTTCTAGAGCCAGTAAGTGCGAAGATTGTCTATAATTTGCTCTTGGACAAGAGCTTTCATTGCGCACCTCGAGCCAGTACTACTCTTATAACTAACCCTGACAACACGCTTCATTGTTGATAAATGCAGAACTAAAGGAGGGATGTGTGCTATGCTTGAAGCAACACTTCTCGCTTTGGCTGAACTGTTTCCGAGCTTACTGTGATATTTTATAGAAATTTATCAGGGCCCACGGTCCGATGTCGTCACCGTCATTCCTTCCTATTTTGTTGACTTGATAAACTTAAAATGAAAACAAGGTAATTCTAATTGTCTAAAGGTCTAATTGAAAAGTCATCATTTGTAATTGAACACACAATATAGGATATAAGTAACTACTTTCGTGTACATCAAAATACAAACAATCCCTCCCGTAAAAAAACACACTAATATGTACAATTAAATTCATTCCGCTCGAAGCTATAAAAAGCCCCTAGCACTTCCTACTCCTTGCTTATATAGAATTGAACACGATTCTAATTATACACATGTCTATCTTTTTTTTCTTTCAGGTAAGCCAATTTGTAAACTCTAAGGAAAGTTAATGAAGCGGAATAGCCAATCAATCTACTATCAGATTCCCGTGAATCGTTTGTGCGAATGTGAGTATGAATCCAATCTCAGTAGAGATAGCCATCGCAAGCCAGGTAGCAATACTCTCCACCCCGATGCATGTTCAAGTTCAAGGTAAAACATCATCCGCCGGCGGTGGCGGTGGCGATTGAATGCAAAAGCGTTGCTTCTATGTAGCATGGCCGGTCCCGTAGGTACGATTGTATGAGTTTTTTACGCTTGACTTTGACTTGCGTATCGCGCGTTTATTTTGGTTCCGGTTGTTAGCAAGCCCTCCCTCAGTGTGCGATCAACGTATGCAAAATTATTCAAGAACGCTGAATAACCTTAAATAGCGGTGTTTTCGATTGCCGTCACCCGGGCGGCGGATGCACGGCAAACCGAATCCGAGCTGCAGTTACACCGTCACCACCCACCTCGTTGCGAATTCGATGTTTGCAAGATTGGAAAAAAATATTAAGCTATAAAAAATGGATTATGTCAGCTTATTGAGGAAAAAAGCGTACGTACAACTATATTATGGAATGTATCAATTTCTTGATCGAGCAAATGAAATATGGCATCACATTTCCAACTACACTATAGTGTAGAGTTTCTGTTCATTAAGAGGTTATATTAAGGGTGACGAGGTTGGTGCTCATCTGTAGTATACTGAACTTGCGTTTGGCAGACACAAATGCCACGCAGACAGAGGCTGGCACAACATGCAAGGACGCTGAGAACGTTGTTCACTTGAGCACGAGATGCAAATTGTCTCTTTCAATGTCCGCTTGCCCGGGTGTGATGTCATTGATGGAATTGCATCAGCGTTTATTTTGATGACGAATGAGTAAATATACGACTTTAGGTCGCTGCTGGCCTTTTGTAGAAAATCCTTTCTAGTGTCATTCAAGTTTATATAGGAATCTGCGTCGCAGTCGGTGTATTGCTTGTTTGTTGGGAGAAATCTATTAAATGTATCTTTTGTACGTCTTGTAGCAATTGAGACTTTTATGTCAATTTCGAAGCTGTTCAGTTTTTATTGTGCACTTTAATGTTTCGTTCAGTTCTTGTTTAATAATTTGACATTATTATTAGGACCAATTATATTTCAATTCTATAGCTCGTATAAGATTCGGCTCCCCGTATCCGAACTTTCAGGTACTAGACACACATAGTATTTGCCAATTCAAATGTAACTTCTATCTAATCGTCTAAGAGTCTTAGTCAGGTTTTTATGTAGAATTTGCTCATTAATTGCAGTTAAAGCATGGTAATTAAAACACCAGAAGCTCTATCATTTAGAAGTATATTTACATACTTTAGTGGCGATGGTCCGTTATCGATCCTGCGCTGAACGAATTATGGTCGTCCAGTACTGCCGGCACTGAGCTGTAGTTCTCCAATCCCCTCGAATATCAGTTGAATATGCATCGTCTTCGACAGCGCACATCCATCAGGTCCATGCGGGGTCTGTCCCGAAGTTTATGCCCTCTTCTTCTTTATCAGCATATTTGTATACTTAATACAGCTCCTGGTTCATACGCCTACGTCACACTCCGTTTCCCATTTGGCCACCAATTATCGCAGAATTTTACACTCAAAAATGGCAAGCACTCGTTGATCAGTTTCCTTTAGCGTCCATGATTTATGTCCGTAAAGAGCCACCACTGGGTGGCAGTTTTGTACGAATTTGTAAATTTCACCTGACTACATAATCTGTGCAAAGCACGATTGTCTGCTCCAATTTGTCATTTTAGTTCAAGGCTTACATAGTTGTCACGTGTCACGAGCGCACCAAGGTGTATGAATTCCTTAAGGGGGGACCCTACTCTGAAAAGTCGGAAAAATTGAATTTTATTTTTTTGCATTTTCGAGACGCTTATACCTTCAAAAATATCATGCCAAAAGGATTTTTCAATATCTGATCTCGTTGAAAACTTACGGCAAATATTGTGGAGTCACCTCAAGGGAAGTCCATTGCTGTAAGAAACTTTGAACGCATTTTCCCCGAAACCATGTTTAGCTGGCGGTACGTGTATCTCAGAATCTAGTGGACTGATTTTGCTGAATTTTTTTTTAGTGTGTAAAAATGAATTATCTAAACTGTTACGTAGCCGTTTTTTGATATCTTCATTTTTCAATTTTTTATGAGCTTTTAATTGGCGATTTTTGATTAAAAAACCCCTTTCTTTTGGAAAAATTGCCGATATTTTGGTAATTTTTCGAATTTTCAAAAACCGCTGTGTAACAATTTGGGTATTGACCTAAAGCTTCAAAATCATCCTTGAAATACGTTCTACCGTACTCCGTTGGTTTCCGGCACGTACAGCCTGCAAGGAACTATTTTCTAGAGGGCATTCACGCGCTCACATGCCACCAGCATAATAATCACTATTCTGGTATCCAAGAAATACAAAATATATCTTTAAATATACCTTAATCAATAACCAAAACACCCCAACACTTAACTGTAATTCTAGCATCTGAAAATTTTTTACGAAAATCTATTATTTTTCGGGCTTCCAGAGTAGGGTCCCCCCTTAAGTAAGTCTTAATCTCGCAGCTTCTCATTTAAAAAGCCTCTTCCACTGCTCTACAGTTGTTTCCGAAGATATCGACGTGATTTGCAAAACCAAAAAGCTTGTGACATTTATTGAGGATAATCCCGTTCCTTTTCATGTTTGCTCTTCGTAATGCACTTTGCAAAGCAATGTTGAATAGCAGGTTAGAGAGTGCATCCCCCTGTTTCAGGCCATTCAACGTCACGATGACACCTTAGGTTTTATTCGCTATTCAGACGCATTAGTTTGACCCGTCACGCATATCAGCTTAACTAACTATTTTTGATCGAAAACCATTTTCCAGCATTATCTGCGATGGCTCATTTCGTTTGATTGAATCATACACCGCCTTAAAGGCCACAAACATATGATACGTTCGCAAGTTGTACTCCCGGAACGTATCGTCTAACTGACGCAGGGTAAACATCTAATCTGTAGAATGCGACCTTCTCGAAAGCCAGCTTGGCACTCACCGACGAAGGACTCCAATAACGGTCTGTACGAGCCACATGCCCTGGCGGTTGTTGTGGGTTCAAATCCGGTTATAATCTCAGATTGTAGCTTGGTTCGACCCATGCACCTTCCAGCATTGGACAAAAGGTAGGAGTCACAAAGACAACTTGTTAAGCATAGCTACCTATTACCCTCCCCCCTTCCTTTCCACTATTTCCCCTCCATTCCCAAAAAATCCTTCTTCATTACTTTCCCTTACTGCCCCTTCATCCATTGTAGAACCATGGTTTAAAAAAAATATTAATTCTTATCTAGTTCCTTTCTGATCTCCGTGTTTACCCAGATGCTACCCTACCGCCGTTTTGTAAGTAAGCAGGTTTGCTTGAAATTAAATAAAAAAGAATACCTTTCCAATTAAATTATACTATTTATATTTATTCGTGACAGATACGATACTACTTGTAGGCTTAATCAGTATCTATTTCGTCGTAGGCGAAATACGTATCTGTCACGAATAAATATAAATAGTAGAGGAAAGTTTACTTTCCAAGACGGTCCAAAAACTTCAGAGTAAGCAGGTTACCAGCACTATCATTGCACACCTCATGCATTGAAAAATTCCTCAACATACCGTTTTGTAGAAAATCCGTGGGTCATTGCGGATGAAACGCTTGCTCTGCGTCGGCGACCACGTGCTTCTCGTGCTTGCGTCGTTTTAGATGGCGGGTTCTTTGCGTATGAGCATACGACTTCTGGCCTGGTTCTTCTCAGCTTGGGGAGCTGACTGACTGGGGGTCAGTCACCCTTTAGCATTAGGCCACAAACCACTTGTTACGCAGTCTTCCCAGCGTCATGCCTACCGCCTCTCTCACAATTGTTTCTTCCCTTACTTCCTGCTGTTCTGCGATTCGTTGATCAAGCTTTCTGGCGTATTCTGGTCGCTGCCACGCCATCTGCTGTCTACCGCTTGATGTTGAAACGCAGCGTCCTCTCAGTGCGAGCCTGCGCCGTGTTCGACAACCTTTCGCGAATTTTACACACGACAAGTTAGTGGTCACTTGGTCAGAATCGATATTTGGTCTCCAAAAATTGTCAAGATATGATCTACCTGAGAGCTAGAGCCTTGGATGCCTCAAGGTGTGTTTTCAAATATTCTTACGTGGAAAGTACGTACTACAGATGGCCATTCCTTTAGCCGTGGTGAAATTTATGAGCATTAGATCGTTATTATTGGTCGACTGATAAACACTATGTCTTCCAATGGTAGGACTGAAGAATTCCTTCCTCCCGATCTGCGCATTTGCGTCTCCCATGATGATTTTCCCGTCATGTTTTGGGCACTCTCCATAGGTCCTCTCGGGCCTGTCGTAGAGCTCGTCCTTAACATCATCGGATGTATCATTTGTCAGTGCGTAGACGTTAATTAGGCTGTAGCTGAAGGATTTACCCTTAATCTCAGGGACCTCCAACAGATGACTCATTGCTTTTGCTTTCCCAACACAATAAAACTGTTTCGGAACGGGAGCAAGTATCTGATGCGAAGAATGATTAATTGGATGTACTGAAAAATTTGATGAGGCTCGTATCCATGCTCTTTTCATTGGCACCCGGATGTTTTTCTCACTAAACTACTGCCAATTCTACCATTCCTCGTATACGCACCACATACACTTCTTATGCGACGATATTATTTTTGTGCGACTGCTTTTTCATTTCTACCGCCGAGAAGATAGACTGTTATGTACTCGGTCAGTGCGATAGAAATAAGCAGTGCGTTGCCGACAGTCGCGGCGGCAAGTCTCATGATTAAAACCACCGGGTGTGTTTTTTTATTACTTGTCCTACGCAGTCGCATAGGACGCATATCGTCGCATAGGAAGTGTGCGATGCGTATACGGGGAATGATAGATTTTGGAAAATAAAACAAAATTGGGTATTAAACTACCTAATATAACTGGCGGCAGTAGTTTAGTAATGTCGTTTTCGTGGTGGTGTAGCTACACCGTTTGGTGCTACACTTTTCGCTGCATAAACGAACGCTCGCGGTGCAGCAGCAGTGATGTGGAGTGGGTTTTGGTTTTGGTATTTTCATATCTGCACCAGCTACACTCTCTTTTTTCTGGTGCAAAGTACATTCCTTAAGACATAAGTAAAACATTCGGGTACCAACTGAAAGAGCATGGGTGCGAGCCCCACCTGACTTTGCACAACCTGATGTATTTTTGGTCTATTTCGAGTTCATCCAATTAATCATTCTTCGCATCAAAACATTCCTCCCTTTTCAAAATAGTTTACGTCATGACCGCGTACAGTCATATATAAGTAAATAAAAGAGAAAAAACTACAAAACTACATGTTCTGCATTTCTACTGCCTCTATAGTAGATGTGATACTTGAAAGAAGTGCCTGTAACAGAGCCTGCACGGAATTTCTTTATCCGGAATGTGGTCACCGAACTTTCTGAATAGCGGCGATCTCCATTTCGAGGCGATATAGCTCTTGAGCAAGTTAGCCAGCTCATGCCGGTTCATGGAGAGTTGACATGGATATTCCAGGTTCGGAGTTCCAATCTTTATCCAAGATTGATCCATTTCGTATTTCCATTTTCGTTGTTCGTGGTATATGAGAATTTCAGTGTACTACCCTACCGGGGTCGCGATTCCCACATTCCGCTGATGGATCCCGCTGTCATCTTAGGTATAGCTTGCGAGATACAGCAATCCACGTTCAGTCACTCGCTCTGAAACAGACGCTAGTTGAGCCGCCCCTCACATGGGAAACAGGCCCGAATTCCCGAACAGATGCATTTTGGTTTTATTTTAGAATTAAGCTTCAATGAAAGCTAAATGAGACAGTTCGTTGCGAAACACAATATCGCTTACTAAAGAGTGTACCTTATGCGTATTTGTCATGTTTGTATAACTGCGTTCGTTTCTCCGCACTGATAATAATCAAAATGTAAGCTTGTCATTTTAATGCAATCCAGTACTGTTCCATCTCGTCCGTACATAAGTCATTATCGCTGTGTTGCAAGTAAGTGTAAGTTCCGTGTCGAAAGAATGAAGCGTAATAACACGTACGAAGATTGTTCCGTAATGGTTAGTTTATATATGTTACCGTCGTCTGTGTTTGAGAAGTTGAGAAATTGTGGAGAAAACGTATAGAGAATGTATACCTTCTCACTTACCAATTTTACTATTTAGCCAATTATATATAAATTTTTCTTCCGTGATTCTTCCATGCGAATCACTTTATACAAAAATTTCTGATCGATTGATACCGAAATCTATTACTCCATCAAAAAATTAATGAATTATATTAAAAAACCAAAATAAATAAAATGCCCCTAAAAATTATTTAATACATTTTGTCATTCGCTTGTAAACAGTAGTTTTTGTTACGGGTAAAACTGCTGTTTTATCACAAATTACCAGTGCATTGACTTGCTCAGCACCTGCATAATTAATCACAAGCACAGTAACACACATTCGATGCTGTTCACCGATGTTGTTTGCAGCAACCTCGTCACGTAAAAGTGTTTTTTAGTCTTTCTCCACCGTTTAACAGTCCGCTAGCGCTTTGAATGGGTGGTTGGCTCTGCAGATGATGTCACTATCACTCTTCACATTAAACATTAATGAACCCCAGCACGGCCTGCAAACAGCCAGCGGGAATTATTCAGTACTTTCAATCACGCACATAAGAGCCCAAAACGAATTGGATGAAACAGACCCAAACTAAATACACCCGCTTCCCATTTCGCATATATTTTCGGGTAATTGGTGCAGCTGCAGCGCGTGATGGCATGTGTCATAATGGCAAATCGATGACATGAAGTGAATTCACATACAACGCACGGCCAGTAACCGTTTTAAAGTCCTCGCTTGAGCTCGGCAGTTGCGGTGATGATTTATTCCTGGCAGACCATTAATTGCGGGCAATCAGCTTCGAGTAACTCCGCTATAGTGTTGACGGATATGCCGTAATGGAAAAATAAATCTAAAACTGTTCCACGAATGTGTTTTTACGGTCGATGCCATTTCTTCGTAACTAGGTAGTTACCGCTAGTGACTATTATCGTGCAACAGAAATAGTTTCGGAAATTGCTTGGAATATAAAGTGCGTATGCTAATCTTTAGGGGCGTGAGCGAGTTGAAATCCAAGCTTCCGTAAATCTTTTCTTGAATTAGCAATTTTGGAACAAAGATAAAACACGGCGTGTGTTCCCATAAGATGGAGCTGAATTCTGTATTTTGATTTGCTATTACTTTCCGAAACCAAAACGTAATTTAAGCCTTAACTAAATTACAATAAATGAATTATCTTTGCCTTTCACGCTGAATTGCGATGTATCTGTGATCTAAATCTGGATTTATGTACGTATGATATCATACTGCTTTTCGGTAGATGTACAACTCACGATAAAGTGATGCAGTATCAGACTACCAAGCATGATAAGTAGTAATATCATTAATTTTCACAGCTGCTATGTTGCTTGAGGAGATTTTTATCATCCATGATGATACAAAACGCCTTGTCTTAGATATTTTTGTTAACAGATAATCGTTATAGGAATGTAAAAGAAAACTTGATCTCACTATTCATGATGTTGATACTTCACAATGTTTCGTTTACTTCTTAATTTTACAGACGCATAATTATGTAGCCCAAACTATTGAGTTTAATAGGTCAACCGAGAACATTTTATTGCTCTGTCCCTGGTTTTCTCACCATTTGATGGTAGGTAAACTCCAAACGTAGGATTGTACTACTTAGATGTGCAACCTTCTCACCGTCGAACCGGTTAAGTCACCGAGTCACAAAATAGAGCCCATACGAATCAATTCAATGCCATTCGGGAGCGCCAAATAATCAAAACAAGTTTCTTCGAACCAGTTTCCTTATGCTCTACCTTTCACATAGTGTTCAGCGTTCGAGGCGCATGTTGGTAGTGGAATTATAACGGCGCTATGCTGGCTGTTGGGTCATATCTTCCGTAGGTCGCCGTAGCACGTTGAACTTCGCAAGACATTGAACTCCCCTGCGCTCAGGTTGGGCAAGTATAGGTACATGGATAGCATATGTTTCCTTCTAATGCTGAGTGCGGTAGATCTCAACCATTCAATGCACAATAATGCGCCCAGGTGGCAGCGTTCGAACGTAGCGACTAAACATCGCAATATGACAGCGATTATTTACATTAGATGTTAGTTATTGTTTTGCGTGCCTACCGAATCGTATGGTGGAGTAAGTTCAGCTGCGAAAAAGTTTGTTCTCGTTGATATGTAATACTGCCCTGTCCATAGTCCCTTTTCATTAGCAGGTAGCAGCAACTGTAAAATTTTCAATTGTCTATTTTCGTATAATTCCGAACTGTTTTCTGATTAGAACATGAATTTTGGTATTTCTCTGAAGAATGCACAATTAACTTGGCTCCATTTTTTTGTCAAATGAAATTTTTTTTGTAGAAATACTGCTTACGAATAATTTTAAAATATTTTCCTTTTGTCTAAAGGAAGTCAGTTTTTGTAACACGACCATAAACAGCTTAATCGGTTTTACTGGTAGTTTTTCAAATTTATTTACTGTTTTATGGATACTGTGTCATACACTGTGCACTTCTCGATAGTACCGCGTATCAGTATATAGTTCAACACAACGAAATTCTACGGTAGAACTACAACGTGCAGCGAAGCCCGTCTGCTGCGAGACAAAATAATTGATAAAAAAATACCTACAACACTATACGGTATATTATATACGACGATAAGCACAAATCGTTTGGTGTGGAGGCAGACGAACGATGGCAACCCCGAAGCAGTGGCGATAATCCAATCGACACAACGAATCGTCACGTGATGCGGCAATTAAATTGTATGCATGCTGGTCGGCCATTACAGACGGCGATGGATGTAGTCCGGTTTGTACGCTCTGTTTGGTGTCCGGCAGGCAGGCGGATTCCGGCTAGCAGCATTTGTTTTGATGTCGGTCGCTTTTATTGATATTGCACTACTGAGAAGTTTTCGTTGCATTGATAGCATAAAACCTTTTTTCTGTTTTCGAAAAATTCTACGAAAACAAATAAATTTTTATTCACTAATACCGTTTGTTCCTACAAATATAACGGACACCATGATCGCTGCTTTTGAGAACTTTGACTTGGTATAACTTTCGAAGTGTACCATTTAGGTCCAAGTGTAAGTAGCCAAAATTTGTATAGTGGTTTAAAAAAAGAGCAACTAAATAAATCTGTAGAAAGAACCGAAAATTCGGGGGTTGCAAGTTATTCTGTACAAGGGGTTACTTGCAATACTTCTCTAATTTTGTTTTTCTAACGAATATAAATTTGATTAATTTACTTTTATGAAAACTTCAACGGTTTGGTGTATTCTAGAAAAAGATTGATTGACTACACACGGGTAGAAATTTAATCTAAAAAATGAGCTCAAAAATCACTCATGATTTCAGGTTTCTAGCTTATGTTTTATGAAAATACACCAAGAATAATAATCAAGATATCAAGATTTTTTTTGCAGTATAACACAACACAAGATCATGAACTAATATTCATGATTTTTAGCTGCCTGATATGGCAGCTCAGTCATGATTTCACAGCAACTCAAACTTTATGATTTCATGATTTTACTCATGATATCGAAATCGGATTTCTTTCCATGCACTCATATCTTAGCGATAGGGACTACGCAAGACACTCGGATCCAGTACATTGTGAGTGTTTACAAAATATTCGGAGTTCCTCTAGGTAGCAACTTTTCTCATTGTAATTTGATGTTACGATTCTGCTGGAACTCGGATGCAAGATAGTTTACATCGATGACTTTTCTTGTGTAAAAAATCACGAGAATTCAATTAGTAATATTCTCAATACGCGGAAATGATAAGAATAAGAAATGAACGAAAGGTGTTGTGGACTATTTTTGGCGGAGTACAAACGGAAAGCGGAGAGTGGTGGAGGCGTATGGATCCCGAGCTACAGGCACTGCTTGAAGAGATTCCCATCGTACACCTGGCGAAAGTTGGGTGACTACGTTGGGCCGGCCACGTCGCAAGGAAGCCGGACGACTGTGCAGTGAAATCCGCTCTCTTAAAGAACCCCACCGGCACCAGGAATAGAGGGGCCCTACGTGCTAGATGGCTCGACCAGGTTGAAGCCGACTTGCGTGTGTCGAGACGCGCAACGAATTGGCGACGAGTAGCCCAGGACCGAGTACAATGGAGAGGAATTCTTGATACGGCAAGGGCCACCCCGGCTCTCGGGTGCTAAAATAAGTAAGGAAGTTATAAAAAGTCGATCGTTTTGTAACATAGACCCCTATTCCTTGATTGTTGTGGAAGTATCATTTTCAAACTTTCGCAAATTTAAGATTCTATGCTAAGAAAAGTAGAAGATTGTTAGGAAAAAGGAATATGGAAAATTTTTATTTCAATACAATATCATCTACGGGTCTGATTTGTTCCATTTTACTCAAGAGTTCTGTGCTAAAGTTAAAATGCCATTTAATACTTTTACCAGAGATTTACCAAGAAGACATGTTAGTTCGTTCTTCGGGTTTAATACGTCCGTGGATCAAACAACTTAAATTTTCATATTTTTGTAATCACGGAAAACCTTGCGCTCCAGTCAATTATTCTCTGAAAAACTGATTGAAATACCTTTCATTTGGAACCAAAATCGTTGAAGTCGGTTAGTGGTTCAAAAGTTATGAATTTTTCAAACAAGAAAGGTCGGAAAGCATGACGATTTTCGTGACTATGTGAAATCAGAAAGGGGCACCATAAGACACATGCCAGCATTACGGGACACCATGCCGATCACGCAATCCTATTTAACCAAATCCCTAGCATACAACTGGAAAGTAAAGTCCCTTTAGTGCCTTTAGTTTAGTAGTAAAAATGGTTGCATAATTATGTTCCGTAACGCTGGAATTGGATCGAGTGATGTGTTTCGTACGCATCTCTGGGACACTCTCGAGTCCCTTCGAGACGCGGCGAGGGTTGAGACAAGGTGACGGTTTATCCTGCATGCTGTTCAACATCACTCTTGAGGGGGTAATCCGACGAGCGGGCATCGAAACGAGAGGCACGATTTTTACCAAGAATAGCCAACTTCTAGGCTTTGCAGATGACTTTGATATCATTGTCAAGAACTTTGCGACGGCGGAAGCAATCTACGCCAGACTGAGAGCGGAGTCTAGGAGAATTGGGCTAAAAATAAATGTGTCGAAGACCAAATACATGAATGGAAGAGGCTCAAAGGAAACAAACGCGCGCCTCCCACGAGCGGTAACCGTTGACGGCGACGAACTAGAAGTGGTAGAGGAGTTCGTGTATTTGGGATCGCTGGTGACCGCGGACAACAACATTAGTAAGGAGATCCAGCGGCGCATCCAAGCGGGAAATCGGGCCTACTTTGCCCTTCGTAAAACGCTACGATCAGGAAGCATACGCCGCCGGACGAAGCTAACAATGTACAAAACCCTTATTAGTCCGGTAGTTCTTTATGGACTTGAAGCCGTGACGCTGCTTACGGAGGACATACGCGCCCTTGCCGTATTCGAGCGGAAAATGCTGCGGACCAAATATCGGAGTACAAACTGAAAGCGGAGAGTGGCGGAGGTGTATGAATCACGAGCTACAGGCACTCCTTGGGGAGACTCCCATCGTACATCTAGCGAAAGTTAGCAGGCTACGGTGGGCCGGACACGTCGTAAGGATGCCGGACGACAGTGCGACGAAAATAGTCCTCTTCAACAACCCCACCGGCACCAGGAACAGGGGGGCCCAGCGTGGACGATGGCTCGACCAGGTCGAAAGCGATTTGCGACTTCTGAGACGACTAGGAAATTGGCGACGAGTGACCCAAGACCGAGTTGAATGTAGACGAGTGCTTGAAACAGCACGAGTCACCCCGGCTCTATACTGCTGAAGAAGAAGAAGAAACGCTGGAATGTGTCATAAGCGCAAAACAAAAATATGTCCCCTTTTTCCTGGGATTTCAAAACAAGTTGTAGCGTATCACTTGGCAAAACACACCCTTTTACGGGGGCATTTGAGTGAATAATTGATCGTCGTTGATCTACTGAGCTATTTAACCTGAAGAACAGACAGGCCTTCATGAAAATCACTAGTGAACTGCTTTTTTGCACTGGTTTTTGCTGTACCTAGCACAAAATTCTTGAATGATTGGTAGCTCGTTGTGACTCCTACCTTTTGTCCAATGCTGGAAGGTGCATGGGTCGAACCAAGATATAATCTAAGATTATAACCGGATTTGAACCCACAACACAACAAATGATGAAAATTAGAATGGCTTTATTTACTACGACGGGAATTAGAAATAAACCCTATATGGCATAAGCATCCCAGTTGACCTCGAGGTACGACGCTGGTGTAACAAGCCAGTCGTTTTACATTTGAAAAGGCTTATAGGGTCAATGAGATCGTACCATTAGTCCCGACTGTCCTGCACTTTAACATCTGGCTGTGTTGCGGCACAAAGCCGCAATATGACCGCGTTGACCTTCACATCTAGCAGAACAACAATAGCGCTTTGTCTCATTGTTGTTCTGGCTAGATATAGTAACAATAAGCTGTCGAAATATGTATAAATAGGATAATAAAAGTTAGTCTTGAGTTCAGTCCGTTCGCAGCCACCGCCGCTGGCGGTGGTGTGCAAAGCGCAACACTTTCGTCACATATTGCATGGTGAATATCACAGTCCCGTTGGTAACCGGCCCCCCTTACGACGATCACGGAACATTGGTGCCGTGACCAGGATTTGTCCTGGCACTGACAACGATTTACCAACGGGACATCAGTTTTATCGATCGTGTTATCGGTCCACAGTAACTCGTGATATTTACGGTAGTGAAATAGTGACCGGAACAGTAACAGTTTACTAACGGGACATCAAATCCATCGACCGTGTTGCTGCATTGCTACAAGAGTGTATTACATTTGGCATCCACGTAGTGGGACGATGCCGCTGAACCTTGCTGTGCTCGTCGTACCAGACGAATTACGGCATATCGATAGTCGAAATAGGATTTCATTCACTACGCTTCAGCTAGGCCGGTGTGGGTGACTTCGCAGCCGCTTAGCAACAAATCCCCGAGCGGAGCTATGCCGGTGTGGGCGAATCACAGCCGCTTAGTAAAATACATTCAGCTTCTGAATCCCCGGTTTTGGATTCAGCCAGTAGTAGGAGGGCTGTACAGCACCCGAAGCTTGCAGCATCCGAGGGTGTATTCTTATCAGCAAGTGCTCAGTTGCGGATAGAAATTTCATCTGGGTCGTTCGCCAGAAGGAAGCTAACTCGCTGGCATTCTGTCGTTCATCCATTTCGTTTCATCGGTACATCGTAATGAGAATTCATGTGTGATAATCCGGCCACCAAGTGCCAATTTGTGTGGACACCAGATCCAGTTGTAACCTTCGGCCACTCTGCGCCAACTTGTGAGGACGCCAAGTCCAATCGTTATAATCCGGCCACTCAGCGCCAATTTGTGAGGACGCCAGGTCCAGTTGTAATAATCCGGCCACGCAGCGCCATTTTGTGAGGACGCCAGGTCCAGTTGTGATAATCCGGCCATCCAGCGCCAATTCGTTTTTGATGATCCAGCCACTCGGCTCCATGTTGGAGGACACCAAGTCCAGATACGTTATTCCGGCCACTCCGTGCCATTCTGTAGGGACACACGGTCCAGTTACGTTATTCCGGCCGCTCTGCGCCAGTTCAAGTGATAGTCAGTCTACAAGATTTCAACTACAACTCACCAGTTAAATTTTTTGCTTTACTGCTAAGACCTAGAATCATTCCCGTTTTGTATATCGCAGTGTAAAACCTTCGGTTTTGGTGCGGGAGTATGTTGCGGCACAAAGCCGCAATATGACCGCGTTGACCTTCACATCTAGCAGAACAACAATAGCGCTTTGTCTCATTGTTGTTCTGGCTAGATATAGTAACAATAAGCTGTCGAAATATGTATAAATAGGATAATAAAAGTTAGTCTTGAGTTCAGTCCGTTCGCAGCCACCGCCGCTGGCGGTGGTGTGCAAAGCGCAACACTTTCGTCACATATTGCATGGTGAATATCACAGTCCCGTTGGTAACCGGCCCCCCTTACGACGATCACGGAACAGGCTGCGAAGTCTGTTAAATAAAAACAGAAGGTCAAGTCTCGTAAATGGAGTATAGCATCTAGGCTTTGTTTTGCTTTTCATATATGGCATAACATGAGTTAGAAACAGACGCTGATGCAACCTGCAACTCGGAAGCAAAATGTATATTTATCAGAAGAATTATATGTAGAAGAATTAAAAAATCTTCCTTTCTAACGTATATCTTCCCTTTTCCGTGAGATTGCATATTTACTACCTGTAGCTGGCTAAAATATCACCGTCACCCAAGACACCTGGCATAAATTAAATGCTCGTCAGCTTCAACTTCACGTCATCACTTGAAAATTATATTTCCATTAATCTAGATTATGTCTGCTCAGTGCTCAGTGCCGTGTGCCAGTCTCTCATCTAATCTACTATGCTATCTATGTTCATGTATCGAATAAGCCGGATAACAGCAGAGGCGAAAGTAACGCAAATTCCAGAGCCAGAGTGGTGCGATAAGAGTGGATCCCACCTAATCCCTTGAATTAAGCGCCGTGAATTAGCCTACATGCTGTCGGTACTTTTGCAAAGTTATCCTTTCGCAGCATTTCAGCCAAATTTGCTTTGTATGTCTTATTGGAACAATAATAAATGCTGTATGTTCTGTAACATGATTTCATTAAATCTTGTGCTTGTTTTTTTATTTGTGCACCTATTTGTGTTATCAATCGATTTGAGCTTTAAAACTTCTAAACACCAATTTCATTTACAATTGACCATTAATTTGAATTGACCATTAATCGTTTTAAGGAACAATTTCAGTATTAAAAACCTATACACTCATGCAACCCAATAGAATCCACGGTCAGTGTTGCACCTTCAAACAGCTCATGACGAGAACTCACACCCAAAACTTGTTATCTCACTGGCTGTATGTGGTTCCCATTCAGTGAAACTGGTTCCCTGCCCATAAACAGTCGTGCCAGTGCCTACAATCTAAAACCAGCCTTAACCTTTAATTTGCCGAGGTTTGCGCTGATAACGAACCTCTTATCACCTGTTTATCTACGCCCGTTAACAGTTTGAGGTCGCAATTTTGTGTTTGCGATATCGGTAACGTTGACATTAGTTCGACTGACTTTATCATGTTTCGAAATCTCTATTCCAGTGCCATTGCAGTTATTCGCTTTCAGTTTCCTGTTTACGGTTCGTTCGAAAAACAACTTAGTAATGAAGCGAACCTCCATTCTCGCACACCGAGATGAGGGCGACAGAATGTCACAATGATTTAATAATTGCTTGTGTTATTTTAGTTCCATAAAACTAATGCATAACGCCGGTTGCACAGCTTTCCGCGAAAAATCTTAGAACGATTCTACCTTCATTTGCTAAATTGGAGTATTCTGGATAAGAACGCCAAACAAAAGCGATCATTAATGGAACTAGATGTGTCAATCTTCATTTTTACTCATATAGGAGTGAAAATTATGTCTTCGACTCTTTCTGTTCGCGGGTGGGTACTAAACTATCACACTGTTTGTATAAGCACAAGTGTTGATGATCGATGATGGGGCTATAAAATTTTAAATGTATTCGAGACCCCTCGTCTCGTCTAAGGTGCTCCCATCAATCGTGGGGAGGACCAATCGCCACCAAATTTCGGATTTTTACTTTCCGACCTAAAACAAATAATCTGACAAAATTTGGTTCAAATTCGTGAAAGTCGATTACACGGATCTCGGACACTTCGTATGGAATGTCTCAAATACATCATTGTTATTATTGTTTATTAATCAACAGGCTCGATTTAGCCCCAATGATTGTCAGGTTTACATATGAATAGTCAAACGACTAAAATCGCATAGTCATCGACGAAATCGACACTGAACTAACTCAGTTCTCTCAGCGCTGTTGTTGTAGTGAGAACTCCAGACAGACGAACAGTTCCAGAACTCTTCAACTACCCATGTAACAATGTGAGTTTTATTAAATTCTTATAGAGGTTTTCATGACCAATTTTGGTCATAAAAATTATCACTAGGGTGTAAAAAACCCAAATTGTTGCCTGGGTAATATAACACCCAAGTCTTTGATATGCAATAGCTCATAACCAAAACAGGTAGGGTATTTTGCCTATCATTGAACGATTCCAATGATTGAACAGCGTCCAATAAAACGCTAATTCTAGAATACATATACGCTCAAACCCTATCAAAGTGCACGAATTATTCGCTTTGATCAGTTGTGGATAATTTCTTGTAACAATAGCGTTACATAAGGCAAGATTTAATAACAAAAATTCAAGTTGAACATTGTCATATACAATATGGGCTATAACCCTGAATTTTGTTAGCATTTCAGATAAGAAACATGTCTCACTAATTAACGTTTAAAATAATTATATTGCCATATCATGCTGTACACAGCTAATGATATTCATCTATACAATATTTGTCAACATTTTCAAGCAAAATAGAAAATTATTTATAGTTTTTGAAGTATTAAAATTTGACTGTTCAATCATTGGACAATACAGAAACGATGGTCCTAAGCTTGTACAAGAGCTGACATAGCATGAAAAAACCGCTTTACTTCTCATTATGCATGTGTATTTGACAGTTTTCATGTTTATGTCACTGTTTACAAATGGTTTTCATTTGTACGCAAAAATCTTCGGCTGAAAATTTATGTGATAGCACTAATTGTTTGTTTTATATACATGCTTTGTTTTTGTTGTTTTAATACAACAATTCCACGAAAAATAGTCCTATTGCGAATTAAAGCTACTCCAGATTTGTTTAAACCATGTGTACTTGAACCTTATCTGAAAAATTTTATTATCGTGTATTTGATTTGGCCTACTCCTGAATTAGGGATTAGGGTAATCACACAATCATTTTCAGATTATTATCTTGCTAACAAATTTGTTTCGAGTAACCAGGAGAAAAACAAACATAGTTTCCCTTGTAAAAGACAGATCTTGCCATTAGGCCACAGGAAATATAAGTATGCTTCGAGGGAACCGTAAAGAGAGAAAAATTTAGAGGAAAGCAACAGAAATGAAGGATAAGAGCATCGTAGATTAGAAGGGGAAATTAACATCACTTAAGAAATATATTGTAATTAGTAACATGTTAACTAATTGCTGATTATTGTTAATGAATATCGGCACCAACTTTTCAAAAGGGCCAATCTGCAAAATGTAAACAAACCGAGTGAGGGTTATTTTCTGCTGGACTAGGATAGGTAAAGAAACCCTCACTCGGTTTGTTTACATTTTGCAGACTGGCCCTTTTGAGTAGTTGGTGCCGATATATATTAAAATGTATTCATTCTTAATAGTAAGCTATCAAATTAACTTTAAGGTCGGTGCTATATATTGCATGTCCAACCATTGGGCAATAAGTGTCCAACTATAGGACAATACGGTTTCAGAAGTGTTCAACGATTGGGCATTCAAGCGTTGTCAGAAAATCGCATATTTTTCCACGAAAAGCTTATTTATTTCGTGAAAATGGCCATGTAATGTGAACATATTTTGTGTCTGATTCAGATTTTCATGTTTCTGTCTATTTGTAATTATTTGTCTAGAAAATATCGTTAAAACTAAAAACACAGTGGCTTAGCTGTGCGATCATTGGCAAATTACCCTACGAATCTTTCTTTCGGCAAAATGTGATTTCTGAGCACTTCTCAAGGTTCACTATCGTGCAGTTCACGTCGCACCAAGCGGCGAAGGCTTCGAATTGATTTTGAAGAAAAAGACCGTCGTCAGTCGAACAGATCCGGAAGTACCTTTTAAGGTCATCTGCGTACAAGAGTCGTAGTAGGCCCTTGTTGACCAAGTTAACGTCGTTGAAATAGAGCAGAAAAATCAGAGAGCCTAGGTGGCCTAGGAGGAATACCTAACGAAGCTAGAAGACTTAGATAATATTATATAACAATAACACTTAGATATTGCTTACAGCCAGAAAGTAGAGGTTTCATGACTACTAGCTCAAATAGATTCGATATGACGCCTTGATAGTTGTTTACATCTCATTTGATTTCTTTTTTCTGGACAGGGAACATAATCACAAATTTCCAACAGGATGGAAAAATCCCATTGGAGATGGACATTTGAAATAAACGGAGCAACCGAGGGCTACTTGTCTCTTCAGGAATAGGTACGAGTGTAAAATTGAAGGACGATGTATTGAGCCTGCTTCACGGCCTTCGAAATCATCTCGAAATTGCTCCTTTACATAGTTCCATAGACATAATTCGAGTGATGCTTCAGTTTTCATTGAATGTTAAATTGATATCGCGAAAAGCATTGAATATTGACTCGCCTGGACAGATTATTTATCCTCGCATAAGGAGTTTTGGAGGTCTGCTCAGCAGCTTCAAGTGTCAGGATCAAGTATATTTCCCCAATAAATTGTCCAGTACATCCCGTGCTGAATATCATTGATGCTTTGTTGATCAGCTTTACATAAATTATTGAATACAACAGCTGAAAATTCATCTAAATCCCGAAGAAAATTATTTTTAATACAGACGATCAGCGGATGATGATGTTGAACTCACTTGTTTAACGGACATGGAGCCGCTGAGATGAAGGGGCCTTTTTCTGTGAGCTCTCGAAGCAAAGACCCAAGGAAAGGTTGTACTCGTTGACAAGATGGTTAACTTGATGTAGCATTGCTGCGCTATAGTTACCAAGAAGATTCATTACATCAGCATGCAAAACCACTACGAGTTTCCATGGAATATCTGGCAGATTAAACTCACCCGAAATTACATATATTGTTCCATTAAATAAAACGCAAATAGCGTAAACCGTTTTTAAAGATGTATTTTTACATCACACCAAATGTTTAAAATAAGCCTACATGTATGCAACACACGCTGCGATATTTTATATTGTGAAATAACACGTACCTAATTTTATATAATTTGCGATGTTCCATTTATGTGCGTGTCAATAGTCGTAAATTTGCAAGATTTCATCAATCAAGCGACGAAGCATCCCTGAGTAAACTGACACAGTGAGTGTCAATTAGATCGTGGTCGCAAACCATGATCAGGTGCGATGAATAAAGATTATAGAAAAAGTGACTGTCCAAATCTGCTCTACGTCGTTCCCGTCGTTATACTCCATGGTTCTGGTTTTCAATCCACCACGGACAGCTCGCGACGATTTCGTCGGATCATGGTTTGTATCATACAAGCACGTTCGGTCTGCAGGTACTGCAAACCACGCAGACACCACAAAAAGGTAGCAAACGAGATGTGAACAACTACAGAGCGATCACATCGCTCAGTGTAGCTACAAATGAGCTGGTAATCATGGAACCACTACTGTCTCACTGCAAGCAATATCTAAGTGCCGATTCACATGGCTTCATTTCCCAGCGCTCTACCACCACTAACCTGCTGTGTCATCATACATAACGGAAAATATGTACCACCGTGCTCAAACAGACGTCTTATACAAAGACTTGTCGGCTGTTTTTGATAAGATAAACCATGACATCGCAATTGCAAAATTGCATAGACTGGGCGTTAGTGATAACCTTTTGCGCTGGTTTCGCTCATATCTGACTAATCGATAGTTGGTGGTTTCCATTGGAGATTATAGGTCCGATAGCTATCTAGCCTCTTCCGGTATTCCTCAAGGAAGCCATCTAGAACCTTTGATCTTTCTGCTTTACTTCAACGATGTTATATTGGCTATCGAATGCGGATGACCTTAAAATGTTCTTCCAGATCCGTTCGACTGGCGAATGTCACTTTCTCCAAAATCAGTTCGAGGCCTTTGCCACTTGGTGCGATGTAAACCGCATGTTAGTGAACCTGGAGAAGTGTTCAATAATCACATTCTCCAGGAAAAAAAGACCCGATCCTGTTTTATTATGAGCTCAATGGCACACCAACGGGGGGCTCGGTAGCTGCAATGTTACCGAGTTTGCTTTGACAAGTGGTCGTGGGTTCGAATACTAGTAGAATCAAGCCATTCGATGTCAAGTGACTTTACCATTGGTTTATTCTCAGCCCCCCCCCCTCATTTACCCTTCCTTCATGCTGAATTCTAAATTTACCCTCTGAAGTGTACTGGTCAGAGGAACGAATGAGTCCTTGCCAGGGACGGCTATAATATGGGATAGTACTGGCAGCGAGGAATAAGTGGGTGAAGTAGATCAAGCTTTGAAGGAAGGGTAAACTCCAATACACACAAGCACGCATAAAAAATTAATAAGCATATCGCTCATTCAATAACGATTATAGCAAAAAGAAATTCATCTATAGATAGAAGAAATTCAGTGTAGGTCATACAGCAAACACCCGGGCGATATCACAATAGATCAACTATACTGGTCGCAGTGATGAGTCCATACAGGAAAAAATGACACACCAATCGAACGTGTTTCGCATATTAAAGACCTGGGAGTTATCTTGGATCCGCAGTTAACGTACAAAGAGCATATCTTGTACATTGTCGCTAAAGCATCAAGGTCTTTAGGCTTCATTTCTAGGATTGCAAAAAAAAAATCTCTGATATATATGCGGTCCATCCTGGAATACTGTTGGCCCGTTTGGGATCCTAACTACAACCACAGTACAGAGAGAATTGAATCAGGTCAGCGCCAATTTCTTCGATTCGCTTTGCGAAGGTTGCCATGGACAGATTCGTTCCGTCTACCCAGTTATGAAAGCAGCTGCCAACTGATTGATTTAAAACCCCTCTGTGTTTGTAGAGCTGCCTTTAGAGCTTTGTTTATTGCGGACTGCCTGCAGGGTAGAATAGACAGCTCTGCGCTTGTGGAGCAGATTAACATAAATGCAATGCTAAGACTATCAGTTCGTCGCACTAATTACTCCAGGAATGGCGCTATCGGTGGCCTGCAGCGGGTTTTTAATCAAGTGTTACTCACTTGACTGTATTTTTATGTAACCATCGACAATCATTGGGGCTATTTGGAGCTCGTTGATTTAATAATATTAAACAACTAATAAACAAACACAATAAAAATAGACCTAAAATAGTTTCTTACGACTATATTTCAAATTTAAAAGCGTTTTATTAAGACTAAAATGCACTCCGATATATAGTAAATGTTATCAAACCAATTGGTATGAAAATCTTGTCTCAAATAAATGTAGTTTCAACGTAATTCATGAATATTGTTCAGGCTAATAGGCCGAAAATACCCACACGTACCCTGCATAATCATTTTTATCTTGGTTTTGCAAAGTTTCTTTTCAGTGTTTCTCTTTTCTCTTTTTTTTTAAACACTTAATTAGGGTACGGGAGGGTATATTCAGCAGGTTTCTAAATTCAGCCTATTTGCCTTTTCTTTCGCCAATAAATATACTTTGCCGACATACAATTTGAATATGTTATAACTATTTTCTCACGACTGCAAGTAATATACTATTTTTAATTAAACGAACGTCAAAACCACCTGTTCTTCCACTAGAACTAGGCCATAGGCCGAAAAAATAGATACCATCGCTTAATGGGCTGAAAATACCCTCCCGTACCCTACCTAAAGTAGTTTTAGAAATATGATTTTTGAAACAAATCTCATTTCTGACTATTCCCTTTTGTAACTGATGAGATTATTTCACAAATCTTGTATAATATTACCTCGCACCTCTGGATAGTTTGAGCACATAAGAATTTGAAGAATGCATTCTGAGAAATTTGTTATGCGCCAGATATGAATCCTTAGATACTTGTTCCTTAGATACTGGTATGATAGTCAGCAAAAATAAGATATGTGTGTATCATCCAATTCATTTGTCATCCTATACTATACATACGGTTAACAAGTCCTCATGAGGCACTTGTCCGCCTGTCGCCGGATTGCGTATCTAATTTCGTCGGTAGCCGCGATAGCAGTGGCTGTTTGCAACAGTAGCCGCTGCCGCCACACTTTAACCGAACGGTTGTGTTGCAACTGCACCCTCTTTCTAGTGAAGTCATGCAGCGGCGGCGGCGGCGGCGGCAGTGTGAATGTGTTGTGAAAAAGCGCGCAATTTCTTCCATCCACACTTGAGCCATAGTGCAACCTGAACCGATGGTTTCTAATAGCACGTGCTTTTCCGTACAAGTGCATCCAAAACCGCCGGGTTTCGCCGCTGCTGCATTGGCTTTCACTTTTACTGTTCCCTTATATTGCGCACAGCGATAAATACCCGTTTAACCAGCTACCTAATGAAACTAATGCAACTTTCCTTTTCCGTTTGCATTTTTCCCAACCAGGGAGGAGGTACGGAATCACACCGTAAAATGGGGCCAAAAGTTTGAGTTCCCCTGCAAGATGACATCGAACGCGTCGACCGGGGTGCTGGATCCCTGCACGGTGCGGATATCGGTGCGAAAGGAGATTAAAGGCGGTAGAAGTTACCAGGTAAGTCAAATGATGTCATTTGCATTGAAAAAAATTCTTACAGGATTTTACTGTACAATTGCAGAAATTAGGTTTTATAGATTTGAATTTAGCAGAATTCGCTGGTTCTGGACTGACGTCCAGAAAATGCCTTCTAGAGGGCTACGATACGCGACATCGACAGGATAACTCCATGTTGAACGTATCGATACGGATGCACATGATTCAGGGTGATATTTTGTTTAAAGTGTAAGTAAGCCACCATTACGTTGCCATTATGTGTTATATCAATTTGATTTACAGTCCTTCGCCAAGTCCGAAATCAAAAACGATACCCCAGGACAATCTGGTTCTTGGTCTGCCACCCACGACCGTTGGAGTACCTCCCGCGGTTGTAGCACCGGTGGCTGCCAATCGCGTCCCTACCAAAGACGATTCATCGATAGCTTCCGGCTCGTCTGGATTCGATTCACTGACAAAGAAAAAAACGCCTCTGTTAGCAGGTAACTGGCGCTTCGATTATGTATCATTTTAAAAACATGCTTCTAATGGCTCGCATGCTCGTTTCTCGTAGACTATCAACAATCTTTCGAATTAGATCCGCAGTCTTTCCTGGTGACGGACTCCGGCATATCTGAATCTTCCGAACCGCCATCGTCTATGCTGGACTCAACCGCCTCCCAGGCGACACTCCCATCCCTGCCAATGCATCTAGGACTAAGTTCTAGCAATACACAGCAATGTCCAGTAAGCAGTGGATCTGGAGGCACAACCTGTCCGACGGTGGCCCCCACTGCAGCGACAGCAACGGCGGTGCCCGGCAGCATCGAATTGGGTCATTCCCGTAACTCGAGTAATACTAGTCAAGTATGTTTTGTAAATTTATCAACCATTTCCTAGCAATCAATTATGTTCTGTCTTGTTTTTTAGATGTCCAAAGGATCCGGTTACAGCAGTTTCTCGCACAGCCAACACTCGCGGCAAAGCTCCGAAGGAGACTCTGGACATCAAAGGTAAGTTTTTGTTTTTTCGACTTTTTCGCTCTCCGAATCGATTATCTTATAACTTTTCTATCTTACTTAGACACTGTGTAAATTGACATTCCGTTTTTCTTTTGGTTAAATTTTTCGACTCTTACGTAATTCTACTGAAAACCTCACCACTACAACATTTTGCTCCCGCAAGATTTTCTTTCTGTTTTGAGTTTTACCCTGTTTGAAAGATTTTAAAGCTTCGCTAGCTTGTATAGAGTTGAAACAAACAAACAAAACCCTGGAGGTAGTTTTGAACGGTTCCGCGCCTTAATATTGCTTCCTTTAACTGCCTTTTCTATTTGATATGGTTGTTGCTGGTTTTTTGATTCGCGTGGCTTCTACATAGCTCAAAAGAGTAACTTATTCTCTAAAATTGGTGCATACACTGTTTAATCATGTGCTGAATGAGTGCTAAACAAAAAACAACGCAAGCAACCAAGCAAAATGCGTATCGAGAATGGTTTGCTGTTGTTTATTAGGCTGTTTATTCATTTGTAATTTGTTCAATACACGGATGAGTCTTAGGAAAATTGTGAAAAATAAAGTAATTTTTAATCTATAACTGTTTCCAACTGTTAATTATTGGTAGTCTGTGAACCGTATCATGTTTGGAAATTTACTTCTGTATAATGAATTTAATCTGGTCAAAAATTGTCAGAATACTTTTTATCATTTCGAATTTTAAAATATCTTTTCTTGAATTTATTACGTCTTTATGGACGAAATTACCCATGAACTTAGAGACTTGTCGGTTTGAAATCGACACATTTCGAAACGTTTGTAAATTTAGATTTAATAACAATTAGACAGGAAAAAGCCAGACTTGTTTGAAATTTCTAAAAAAAATTGGGATGTACGTAAAGTTGCCCAATGTAGAACTTAATGAAGTAGGTAGCTTGTTTTTAATGAAGAAATTATATTATAGTAAATTGGGTCGCGTAAAATTTAGAAAACATTTTCGTTATAACACATAAAATTAAGGAAATATCTAACTCGTCAACTGTTGGTTTTCAGTTTATGTTAAAAACTGATGTTCCTTTCTTAAAGTCGTTTTGAGCTTCTATATATTTCGCTCAGATGTATCAAATTTTCGGAAAACTTTAATTTACTGTTTTCATACTAGATTTTTTAGTAAGTACTGTAAATCCAAAATTTCAAATCCTTATCAAGTTAAAAAATCTTTCGCAGTAATTTTATTTTGTTACCATTAGAAAAGCGGAAACTCCCTTCGTTTTGTTGCAACTGTATTCTACGTCTGAATTTCGTCTCCGAACCTGAATGACATCTTTCTAAAACATCTAATGACACTTTAGTTCAACATGTACTCTTTAAAATATGTGTGTATGTGCGTACTCTCCTTCTCCACTAATGAATTAACAATGTTCTAATAAATCATTCATCCCGGCAAAAATCTAACTCTCTCACTGTGACCACACCGCAATAATCACAAATTGTGAATAAATATCAGATTCAAGCTAATTTTCACGGGATTGATAAATCGGGCTCATATCTACTAACACATCTAATTAATTTACCATTCTATTAGACCACAACAAAATTTATGAAATCTTATCTATGATCATCTCTCGCGTCGTTTAGAACGAAAAACATAATTTTCCTTCTTCTGTTCGCTGCTTTCTTCATACTTCTTATTGGATGGGCGAACGTAGACGTAGTTTCAGTCTATTGTTTCCAAGGTTTCGAATCGGCATGTCCTGCTCGACTTGAAAATCTCTATCGGCATTTCAATCACGCTCTATTGACGTCACTGAAGATAAATCCTCGGTCTATTATTGCATTCACTCGAACATTAGTGCAAGGATCTTCCGTTCGCCCATAATTTGTGACCTACAGGACCGTCGTCGCATGGAACGCATACTGCTGGTTGTTTTATCTGCTTTTCCATCAGTTCGTAGTAGTTAGATTGACTCTGGCACCGTACCACGACAGAATCGGTGCCAGTAATGCTGGAAACAGCAACAACAACGAGGACCAGAATGACGACGACTGCCAATAAAAACCGTGGAATGTCTATGCAGCAAACGACAGGACTCATTTTTCCGCTTGAACACAGACGTATACAGCTTGCGTAACAGGATGTAGAACATCGCTAGAGCTGAGATGCTAACATCAGTCGAAGCAGTGTGTTTCACAATTATTCGGAACTGGCACTGCTTCTGTTTATTCGGAACGAATAACGAAGGACGAAGAAGAGCTGTCACATTTATATGCTAATTTCATTCAACTATTATTATCATATTTACTTACATTTGGTTATTTTCAAACGTGAAAGTGAATAACCTAGCTTGTTTGCCGTTTTTTATTAACTGACTTTCGAAAGAATTTCATGAACATCAACCCACCTAATAAATAAGTTACCCAATTGTTTTATCCTTTCGAGGTAAAGTATTCCTCTTACGGGCTGATAAACTTAGGCATTACTATTCGCACAATTGTGTCAGCTGTTAGTAGGAGTAACCGTATGTCATGACATATGAAGTCAGTGTATCATGTGCCAACACGATTCAATGCTGTATCATGATGATGGCATTACACCGCTCTAGCGTCATGTAGTTTCCTCATTCACAAATGATAAGATGACAGCATTCTCAGCATATGTCGGCTGCCGTGGGCGCAGCGGCAGCGAACGTCAGAGAATATGTGATGCGAGATGGAATCAACCGTACACCCTATTAGTGCCGGATAGCATTCACTCAGCCTGGCATTATCAAAGAAATACCATCGAAGTGGAAAATCTAATATGTACGCTTTTTAGAAGCGTCCTGAGCTTTTGCCGAATAACTGCCTAAGCGAAAACTGTTGCATATTCAGATATAACTTAGACACGATAGGTTCATTCACGTACGTCCTTACTGAAGTTGAACCACAAACCATATATATGTGGGCTTTATGGGCGTTTTAGCATATGCAGCAACCGGCCTGGTTACATAGCATATAAATGACTTAAAATGATGTGTTGATTTTGAATTCAAAATACTCAAATTGCTTGTATTAATATGCGAAAAGTTATTCAATCGTTCGTAATTGTATTTTTTCTTCATCAGATTATGTGAACAATCTTTTAAGTTTTAAGGTACAGCAATAATTTCGCTCATCTTCGTTTATCGACCTACGGACTCTCGACAATACCATACAACCGAAACAGAACGAAATGATATCACTCGTCACACGGTTCGACATCTACAGGACGAACACAGAAATACTTCCGATATGTTTCGGGTGTTTCACAACTGAATATCCTAACGTAACCATTTTCCAAATTTGCTTCTTCTCTAAAATTTTATTTCTTTTTCGTTTCACTGTATCACTTAGTTTGCAAATATTTCTGTTTTTTTTTTCTTTTTCATATTTGATTTCTTCCTGCGCCCCAAGGTTGCGTTCGTCATTGCAAACCAAACAAAGCCAAGATGATCCGAAAAAACTTCACTATCCTTCTGTAGTTAATGGTAACCGTTTTGTTAATGCTAATAAAAAATTCATCACCAGTGTCGCCGGTCCGCGAGAGACCGGAATGACTGTCAACGGCGGGAGCAGATCGGGCGGAAGCAGCAACGAAGGAACGCCTACCAAGGTTATGACGGCCCATCGATTGCTCACCAAGCTAAGAATACCGCAAAGCCCGAACTCCGATTCGGGGGATGAGATATTCGTTACACCGGATGCCACAGTGATTTCGGACGAGGCCGGTTCAAATGAGGATCGAACCGATTCCGGAGTCGATGAGTTCGGAACGCCCACGCAGGAGATACCCTTGTCGAAATTAATGAAAATAAAGAGCATGAATAATCTTTCCGCCACGAAAAGTAATATCTTTTTCCCTGAGATTGAAATAGAGCAGCGCGGTGGACTGGTGGAAGGTGACCGATATGTGGGAACACCAAATCAGCAAAATCTAAGTAGGATGAAGTCTTTAGGAAACCTTTCGGCTTATGAAAGAGAATTCGGAGCAACTCCGGTCGATTTACTCAAGTTAAAGAAAGACTTCGAATTGAGAAGGTTTAGCTTCGCAAAAATGAAATCACTTTCCGATTTAAACGACGATAGCGAAGACGTGTTAGTTCAACGGCGAAAGCAAGTCTCGAAAGAAACTGAGCCGCCTACCCCTTCACCAATCGAAGAAAAGAAAACAACTTTCCAAAGAAATGGAATAGATTTATGCAACCGATTCCAACCGTTCCAAATAAGGAACTCCTTTCACAGTGGCATCTACCGGAAGAAAGCGGGAATCGGCTATACGCGTTACATAGGGATCGAGGATGATTCGCCTTCTCCGCTAACCAAAATGAACTCGATACCCACTCTCAGCGCCACGGATCGTGTTAATCCCAATCCATTCCTAACGCCGAACATAAGCCGAAAACGGTTCTCTTCCTCGAGCAACAGTCCCGATGAAAACGATCAATCGCCGGTAGAAATGCGTCATCCCCCCGTCGACACCGTTGACTCGGGTGCCAATCTGTTGCGTGCTCCTTTCGAACGCAATTTCCGTAAAAGCTCACCTACCGAAGATTTCCGAACCTCCCAAACGATGGCACCGTTCCGGCAATCGGATAGTAACTTCTACAACATCATTCGCAATTATCCAATCGGCAAATCATCCTCTGCGAACCTGGAATGGTTGAAGCATCGTTCATCGTACAATAATTTTCCGCTAAGCGTTAAACCGGTTACCACGACGATAATACCGAAGGATGGATCGGCAGGACCACCACCTTTGCCGGTGCCGGTTATGCCGTCTCAAACAGCGACAACGGCAACAGTGACGTTGGCCAACAGAACCGCACCTAATTCGCCATCTTCTGCGAATCACTACAATCCTCGTGTCTATCATAGGTAATGCTTTCAACAACGAACGAAAATCCATTCGCAAGAAATAAATCCCTTTTTAGATTTCCTACATTGCTCCTCTTCCCCCAAAAAGGCAACACTGCTTGTTGGTGCAGAAAATTCACCCCAAATGAACTCGTAATGTGGCTCAATTCGTTTGAAGTTTTACACTTTGAACCATCTCGATAAAATATTGCTTCTCTCGACGAGAAGGAAAATAAATTTCAATTTTGGGGAGAATTATCGCAATAAATTGATTTTTCCTTCGACTGTTGGCGTTGCCTTTTGTCGATTCGCTGCATTTAGTCTGTTCTTTTTACATCTTCCTGCAACATCATTCAAAACGTTTACGATAGACTTAAAGTTCTAACACAACACGTTCAAAAAGGTTTGAGGTTTAAAGGTTACTTTCCTTGCTGCGCACGCTACGTTCCTTTGCCGTTCCATGCATATTTGTTCTGTTGTATCCGATTTGCGTGGAGTGCCAGTTTACTGGTCAAATCAAATTCATTTGTTATGTACTTGCTTATTCTACAGTGTTTCCGTTCTATGTGTGCTTTTCGCTTACTGTGTTACTTTTATTAAGCATTTAATTCAATTTTTCGATAATATACTCTCGATGTTCGGTGTTTTGATCACTTCTCTAATACTAGAAAAAACAAGTTAAAGTAATCCGGATTGACAAAAATTGTATTTCATTATTTAGAACGCCTTCAAGCAGAAACTGTGTATTACTATTACGGTTACTTTTATTGATAAATATCATTTTAACGTATTTGCGGATTGCGGTGTGAATAACAACTACAAATGTGTATTATAATACAAAATTTTAAAGGGTGAACAGTAATCTACAGTTTTTAATAAAATTTAAATAACTCATGATAGCATTTGTTGCAGAAATACAATTTACTTACATGACGACCAGGACAGTAATGTACACATCTTACTTTAGCAGTGTGGCACGCTTCGAAATTGCCAATCTAGAGTTAAAGAAAACTGAAACTATTTAACATTTCTAATCCAATCATGAATTTTTTATGAGTTTTGGTGGTTTGCAGAAAAATAAAGCCCACCGTGTTGCAAGTCGTGCAATAACCACAAATGGCCGAATTTTGTCAGCGTTTGACACTTTATGGCGTCCAGGGCTTCGGAACTCCGAACACAATTACACTTGCTTGCTCTCTTTGATATTTCTCGCAGGATAGACTTCATACATAAAAAAGTCAGAATGTCAAGCGATATGTAGTTCTGAGCTTATCTAATCTAATATAATCTCAGACTAACGCAGCTAATTCTTGGTTAGCATCCTGGAAAATGACAATTACATGAATCTACGCAATATGAGCCACAGAGAGAATTCCAGGAAATCAATTGAAACCAAATAATATCTGCTTATCCCAAGTAACAATCCAATAGCAAATTGGTCTTATTCATTTCTTATAGTAGTTTTATCAGAGCATTTCAAAGTCTGTTAGGTTTTATAATGTTTCTCCTCAAGTGAATATTATCTTATTTGACTAACATTTCTGAAGTATGACTGAAGGTGACTTGAAGAATCACCCATAAAACTTAATTATCAATAAGTGTAATTCACCTTATAAGGGGTTTTAAAGGATACTTCATTTTTGCTTAAAAACAACGCTCCTTAAAACTTAACAATAGTTTTGACAAAAACTTATGACATTCTTCTGCAAGATTCGTTTATCTTAACAATACTGCCATAAAACTCTCTTAAAATCGTATATTCTTGA
Source organism: Sabethes cyaneus (assembly GCF_943734655.1). NCBI lineage: Eukaryota > Metazoa > Arthropoda > Insecta > Diptera > Culicidae > Sabethes > Sabethes cyaneus. Next base: position 158,335,217 of record NC_071355.1, on the reverse strand, counting down.
AAGAGAAATTATACTCTTGAATAAGAACATTCTGACGTAACCAACTAATCTGTCAAAATGGGCGTCTGAACCTGGAGAAAATTGAAGAATACAGATCTTTTAAACGAAAATTAAGCGAAAGTCTGTGTAATATTTTGAAAACTCTTTCATATGAACAATCAGCGAAGTCACAAAACAATAAAGATCTCAGGACTAGCTGAACTGGGGAAGGACAGTGCCGGTAATGATGCATTTGCCGGGGCGGGTTTCCTCTAGAGCTTTTCGTATTTTTTTAAACTAAATATAGAGTTCATAAGTCAGATGTCTTTGTACGGAAAATGTTTGAAGGCACTGAAGCAGTTGAAGCATAATTTTTAAAAACAGTACCAATACCAATTGTAAATTAAACGCTTGGAACTGTCGTGCAGTCCAAACAGCACAAACAGCACAAACAACACGTTACTTCGATACTTCGTTGATGTTTTCTTTGTTTATACTAGAATGGTTATCTTGCAAAAACTTGGTGCCCTCAAGTAATTCAAACAATTCTTATCCAAGCGCAACTTGTCTTCTTTAAGAATACAATAAGTATTGATGGACTTATCGCGCTCTTGGAAAATTTTTCTTTGTCTTGTGTAAGAAATGTTAGTCTAATAAGCGCTTTCGGGTTGATTTGGATAAAACCATTGAAAAAATGGCGAACAGGGCTATTTTGATTCTTTTGAAATTGTAGTCAATTGCATATGGGCGCTTATAAATATGGTATTATGCAATACTATTAGTGCTCTTATCTTTTTAAATAAATGTTTAGACATATAAAAGCCTTTTTGCCACAATTAGTTAAAAATTTGGTAGCTATCAACTTCTTCATGAAATCATTAATTTTTTTTATTAATTTAATTTTTCAATAATCTAGCAAAAATAACTAGCGCGTTTAAATTTTCTAACTTTCATGTCACAAAACATCGACAAACCGAGCGTGGCATGAAAAATTTCTCATTTATGAGCAACAAAGCAGCTGCTTTTAACACCATTTTTATTTTCAATTTTCATTTATACCCATTTCGAAATAGCAATATCTGTGTATGCTTATAGCTTATAGCTCTTGTTCAATTTAAAACATTTAAGGCTGTGAAAAGTGTATGATGTCTTGCAACTGTTCTTTGAAGAGACAACCATAAAAACATCAACACTTGTGGCGGTTTTCTTTTTGTTTCAAGCGCCTCTTGGAAGTCATTATAAATAGATATCGATAAGAATTACAAGTTTTAAAAGGATCTTTGGAAATTTTCTTGACAACCTTCTTTAGTGTGGGCCTCCTTCGCCTTATAAGGGTTTTATGGCTGTTTTATCGCAGTTTTGTAGAATTACAAGTTTTGAGATCGGTTTTAAGCAGCAAATGCTGGAAACCTCTTTAAGTGCACCTTAAATTGAAATTGTTACTTGGGATGTTTAATTCCATGAAATTTTGCGGAAAGAAGAAAGCGTGTACCTCCCGTACCAATCATTTACTATATTATATATTTGGTGGTTTTCGTTAGATTCAGTTTTTTATTCGATCGCAGATTACTTCATGATTCCAAATTTTCGGTAATTGTTTCCTTTTCAAAATTTTGGACGGTCAAACAATGCAATCGGATTCCTACCTTTTCAGTTAAATGGATGGACGCATCCTCTTCGACTTCTGCACAGAAGAAGTCTCTTTCTTTACCTTTTTAATTTTCTATCTGCTTTTACCTTTCCATCGCTACAACGCTACAATCAAAGTGCCTCCATTCTTTCCTTTACTCGGTGCTTCCTATGAAATGACGGTGACTGTGAATTATAAAGCAATATAGATGATTGCAATATTAAGTTATATCTTAACCATATATTTAGAAGTATTAAGTTGAGTATTCTAAAAACCACGCAAGATATAATTACAAATGGTTGTCAAAATTTTCGCACATATATTGGCTTCACTTTGGTACTTATATGTTCTTATATCGTGTGAAATATTGCAATCGAGATATACAAACAAAATTGTTTACTGGGTGTAGCCCGTGATTCATACGCCTCCGCCACTCTCCGCCTTCAATTTGCACTTCGCCAATCTTCGTACGCAGTACCTTCCGCTCGAACACGGCAAGGGCACGTGTGTCCTCCGTGAGTAACGCCATAAAGAAATCAAATTCATAAAAAACTGCTGGTTTAATAAGGTCCAATTCGTCGCCGTCAACGGTTACCGTCCGAGGGAGACACGCGCTCATTAGCTTTAAACCTTTTTCTTCAACGCGCTCTTAGACTCCGCTTTCAGTCTGACGTAGATTGCTTCCATTGTCGCAAAGTTCCTGGCCTTTGAAATCAAAGTCATCTGCAAAACATAGGAGTTGGCTACTCTTTAATCGTGTCTCTCGTTTCGATATTCACTCGTAGGATCACCCCCTCAAGAGCGATGTTGCACAGCATGCAGGATAAGCCGTCACCTTGTCGCCGCGTCTCGATGGAACTCGAGAATGTCCTCGAGATGTGCATGAAACACATCACTCGATCCGATATAGCTCTGGTCAATTGTATCAGTTTATCCACAAAACCGGATTCGTGCATTATCTGTCATAGTTGGTCTCGATCAACTGTATCGTATGCTGCTTTGAAATCAATAAAAATGTGATGCGTGAGCACTTTGTACTCTCGACATTTCTGCAAGATCTGTCGGATGCCCCTATGAAACCTGGTTAATCCTCAGAAACCATGTGCTATCGGTGAGAGCCGGCGTAACAGGATCTGGGAGAGGCAGTGTTTTCCAGCGTTATGCACCGACAGTTGCAGCAGTCGAGCCGATCACTCTTTTTGTAGATGGAACAAACCACTTCTTCCATCCATTCCTCCGGTAGCTACTCCTCCCAAATCTTGGAAAACTGTTGCCAGCGTTTCTCGGCCATGTTTATAAAGCTCCTTACGGTCGGTCCTTACTAGTGGCTTTGTTGGTCTTCAGTAACCCGATTTCTCGTTTGATTTCTTGGAGATCAGGTGCTGGGACATTACTATCTTCTATGGGCCCTCCTAGGATAACTTCCTTTTCGCCTCCTTCTGCAACTTCTCCATTGAGGTGTTCATCGAAAAACTGCTTCCAGCGCTCGGCCACCTTGCGCTCATTTGTGGTTAGACACCCTCCCTTGTCCCTATACCTGTCAGGTTTCGGTGTGCAATATCGCAACTACAAAGCTATTGATATTGGTTTTTACGCCAGAAAAATAAGGAGGAAAATATTTTTGGGGCATGTACATTGTTTTTATTTTCCGGTTTTCAAATTTCAATGGCAACATGTTCTGGAGGGGGCCTGGTCTCGCAGGCACCCCCTCTAGCTACGCCTATGATCTATTCTCCTCCTCCGGGCTTGCGATAAAATGCTTATTTTGTTATGCTTTGTTGAAAGGCAGAAGAAGAAGTTAGTTCGTTTATGTGCTCTAAATACTTAAAAATTTCTTCGAGGTTATAGGATCACAACATTCAGTTGGGTATATTTTTATGTTCACTTTTTCAACCAGTAGCGCGAATCTTGTTCGTTAATTAACATGTTGCTCTGTGTTATTGGTTGAACGCTGAAAGCTTCGCCGATCTATGTCGCTATTTCAAGACTAATCACTGAAACTGCGGTGCAGCTACACCTTGATTTCAAACTTGTCGGACAATATATTAAAATAAATGCAAGCTTTGTCTATCACAATTAGGTAGTAATTGGAAAACCACAAATTAGACGGTCTTGAACCACGAACCCAGATTTGAAATAGGGCGAATTGTGTTCCATCATTTAGAATATTTAAAGGATGGAATTCATATATCGTTGTATATATATCGAATTGCAGCATATACTTTGACCTTATAATGTGCAAATTTGGTATCTTTATACGAAATCTATAGAAAGGTCCTTAGTCCTTAAGGGGAGGGACTGTTATTCAGTTTCAATACCATAACCGTATGCTCGCACCCTACGGTCAACTCCACTCAGAAAGTTTTGTACAACATCCGGCTGCAGCTTCTTCTGTACGGAAACCCACTTTTTCTTCATGTCTTTCTCAGATTTGACCTCCTTGATATGCTTCCATAGTGCCTGCTTCATAATAGGCCAGTATTTTTCAATGAACTTTAGTTCCGGTGCGTTAGGGGGGTTCATGTCCTTGGGTACGAAAGTAAACCCGTTGGCTTCGTACCACTCCAGGACATCCTTTGAATAGTGGCACGAAGCTAGATCCGGCCAGATTGAGATTTGAGATGAGAGATTTGAGAATTTTCGCAAAATAAATTCGCCGCGTAGCTTTCCGGGTGACGCCATTTTTTCTAATTTGCGAAACGCTGACCGCAATAAAAATACAGTGTAAACAATACACTCTAATCTACTTCTACAAAATTTTTAAGAGACCATTTACAGGTGCATACATTCGTAGTCCTATGCCAAGCCTGCGTTTGTGCCCTGACCCAAGTAACATTTTTGTTGTATAATAGCTTATTAAACTATTATACAGCTAATTCCCGTGGAACAAGTGCTTGATGGGGTATTATACAACAACAATGTTACTTAGGGAGACACAGACCTCTCTACTTTCTATATCGGAGTCTTTCTCCGTAGAAAGAAGTAGAAAGGTAGAAAGAAGTAATGAAACAATGGTGTTTTATAGTATCCCTAGGGTGGGACTAGACGTAAAGAGAAAGTAATGGGAAATATGATAAGGGAAGGAGAAGGAGGGGAGATCATTGAAACAGAAGTTACTAGGCTTTACTTCGACGGTTTACTTCATAACCTAGCGATTCGGTAGTGCTCAGATAGAAAAAGAAACTGGTGTGTGTGTGTGTGTGTGTGTGTGTGTGTGTGTGAGTGTGTGTGAGTGTGTGTGTGTGTGTGTGAGAGAGAGAGAGAGAGAGAGAGAGAGAGAGACACTGCATAATAGTTTCAAGCCAGTTACTTAAAGTTGGCTAGTGCTACAAGTCATGCAAAAATTATCGAAATGCGAAATCATCGCCAATCATTAGAAGATGTGTAATTGTGGCCTGATGGTTTAACTCTTAGTGAAACTACAAACTCGAAGAAACTGATAATAATGATGTACAGAGTCCAGACATTTCGCATATTCAAACTTCATCTGACAAATGTATATACAATACAGTAAATTATAAATCTGCGCAGCAAACTGCTAAACATTTTAAAATTATCAAGCATTGTCGAATTGTACCCGCATTCGTAGTTCTAGGTGAACCACTCGTTCGTTCCCCTAGGTACAGACCTCCATACTCCATACATACTCCATAGTGAACAGAGCAATAGAGGATTTTTAAAAATTGCCAATTCGGTGGGAACATTAACTCAGATGAAATAGAAATAATTGTGCATTTTTTAAGTATGGAAATCAGGTATTTCTTGCTAATTACAATTTAAAACTGAAAAGAGCTATCATTTCATAAATTAATTTTCGTTTTTGTGGATAGTAATGCTCCCAACTTACTTCCAATTATCTAAAATTGAGTTGGAAGTATGAATAATCCCTAAAGTCAGACTAGAAGATTCAAAACCGGAACATTGCAGCTTGCTGACAAAAATACAATTCGCTCACAGTGAAGAAGCACTGCATATAATGACATTATCATTTGAAAACTTTTGTCTATAGATATAGAAAATTCTATATAGGAAAACTGGAACAGCTTCAAGCATTATTCACCAAACTTTCATTGAAACTATGTTGATTATATATGTTATAATATGCACAACTGCACGGTTGACTTTTCGTAAAGTTTGTTTAGGTTCAACACATTCTCCAGTCAACAGTAAATTTCCATTTTGAGTGTGTGCTTCAATGTTAGTTTAATAAATAGTTTATCATAAACTTCGACTATACAAAACAAAACAACATACCAGCAGCGCTGTTGCTTTGCCATCTAGGGCTCCCCAATAATCATCTCATCCGGTATCCTATCACAGTTTCATTGCCGTGGTGTATCGGAAGCTGAACGAATTGTTACAGGATGCGATTGGTAGAGACTGAAATAAAGCTTACACCGCACCTCTCATCCTGCTGAAGCGAAAATAAAGGAGAAAACTTTTGCTTCCACGGTCGACTCACAACGATTCACGCGAGTCCCAGGACTGTATTGATACAACAGTAATAGGACGTGTGGATAACAATAAGGATATTTAATCAGTTACTGTCGATTTGTTGATGTTAGCATAGCACAGTGTGCTTTCAAACCATAGATGTATGTGCCGTTATTGTGTCACTCAAAAAAAAGTTGTTTCCCACAGAAATGTGAGAAATCGGCTTCCATTGTGAAGTTCGTGGCGTTGCTCTTTTGTGTTTGTGACTGCTCACCAAATAAACTGGCATCTATTTGCTTTAGCCATTTTCTTCGCGCCTTAACACGTGCATATGTAGTAGAACGATAGCGCTAGTATCCTCCAGACTAAATTGAATTTACCACATCGAATCGAGTTGAGCTAAATATGTGATTATTTTCTTTCTTTTCCCATTTTCTACATTTAGATTCCGATCACTAGTACGAGTGATTCTGAAACTAGTCATTAAAAGACAAACGAATCAATCGACAAGCATTAACAATAGCAATAGTACAACCAAATTGATGTAAGGACTGAGTGTATAACGTAGAAACCGTGTGTTGCGCAAAACAATCAGTCACGCAAGCCAAAACCATCCTCAAAATCAAACTCATTCGCATTCGTATTGCAAATGCAGCGTGTAGTTTTCGATTTTCGTCATTTTTTTTTATTACTTGATAACATTTTGCGACACTCACCTATATAGTTTCAGTATTATTAACAGATAATTGGTCATACTCATCATTGTTATTATTATTATTTTTTGAGACACTGTAAATATGTGCAGTATCACTATCTTCTGACGACAATTTATTTCGTATTTGAACATTACGAGACTTTTATTCTGTTTTATACTTTTGTCACCACACTTTGACATTTACTTTCCCTTGCAGGTTATGTTTGGCATTGCTTTAAATTCAAAACTCGTTTTAGTTTTTCCGACTAAATAATAAACTTTTTTTAACAACGGGTTTTTGACAGTCGACAATGTCAAACAAACTGCAGGTTTGAAAATCTACAAACGATCTATTTGTAAAAGCACATTAAAGAAACAAATCAAGTGATGCAATTATGCATTTCATGCATTTTTACGCAAAAGTTTTTGTCTACCATTGAGAGAAAATGATTTAGTGATTCAAACCAAACAATATCCCTGTTTATATTTAAGTTCGACGTCCTTTACGACATTGAACGATGATATCGTAACTTCAACACTTCAACACAACCGTGTCTTTCGTTTTCTTTTTCTGCTGATAATGTTAATTTCCCATGTTATGTTATTTACTACGTAATGTATACTACGAAAAGCAACTAGTTTATACTCACGATGTCCACGCGCTAGTAAATGCAGCTCATCGCTAACGCCGAAATCACGCCCATTTCTATAAATCTATGTTATCCTTCCGCCTTCTCTAGGAATATTTGCGGTTTGCATCGCCGCCTGCTGGATGGTAGTACCCGTCAATTAACCTCACTAACACTCACTGCACCGCTGATTGGCTCAGCAGCGACTCCGGCTGGTGGATCGTCTCTACCGTCGACCGCCTGTATCAGTCCCCAGTCGACGACAGTGACGACTACTGTCCTAGATCATGATGCAGGCCGAGCGGCTGACTGCCAGTGTTCTCCGATCTGTGATCACGCTTCCGGTGTCGGAACTAACAACATCGACCTGCCGAGCAATAGCTCGGCTAGTATCAGCATTACTACTAGCACTACTACTACTACTACTACCACTGCTAATACCGGCATCGTCGGCGGTGGCGGGAGCTCATCCATACATGGCCTTACTGCGCCTTCGTCATTAGCTTTAAGACGACCCAGTGCTAACATGTTGGTCCCACTACTCTTTTTCTGTGCCTATCTATCTCTTTATATACCTTCGTGTCCAGTCTTGCTCTGCCCTGTACCCTTCACACAAAAAAAACAGTAACATGTTCTTTCGAATTCCTGTAACACCGGCATGTTCCATCCTTGTAGATAGTTGCATGTTAGTAGTTATAATATAAGGAACAACTGTACAATAGCACCACCCTTCACTAGTCACCATCTTTTTCATGTATTTGTTGAAATGATAGCGAAAATAGTTTTTGTCCTAGTTTCCCTTGAATATCACCCAGCTTTCAATGATGATACTAATATCGTTTTGTTTCTTTCACGATTTTGTTTTTACCAACAACTCGATACCGCCGTTTCCGGAACAGAAACCCCAGTTCTAGTTCTATTCCAATGAGCGAAACGGGTTCGCTGGATCGTATGAAATCGGCGGCCGAGCGACGAAAGAAAGGTGCCCTGGATGGCGACAGCGTGACGGTGCCAACCGTTTCCGGTCGAGTGGAAGGGACGCGCGTCAACACCGGACTGATCATTGACGAACTGCTGAAAAACACCAAGCTGGACCATCTGGAGGAGTCCGAAAGTAAGTACGATTCCAAATAAGATATATTCATATTCTAGCAGCATATAACCGGGGTGACTCTTGTCGTAAGCTTGGATGCGTCGTTGAATCTCCGCACTCGTATTATTGTCGACTATGTCCAGTGGTGGCGTGACGATTCCTCAACTAAGACTAAGTACGTGGTTTTAATTCAGGTTAGAAGCGGCTCACAACAGCGTCTGATCCAGAGCGGCTGAATTAAAAAATGGTTTATCTCTATACTGCACCTAAGATAGTCCCATCACGAGACTCGGTAACGTGGCCCTAATAAGGCAATCTACTCAAACCAAATTAACTACGAAAAATCAAGAAAATTAGTTTCGGAACATTCGACATGGATAAAGGCGCCGAAATAAGGACATTCTGACAGATTGCTGAATTTCGTGAGCGGCGACAAGGTGCTGCTCGATCAGTTAGTATCCCGGAAGGTCGGTATCGTGGCACCGCAGAAGATCTGTCACAAAGGCGAGAAAGTGTGGAGGATCTGTGGAGGCAAGGCCCAATTTTATCAGAGCGGCGGAGCGACCAACGAGCTTGGTACGGGTTTTGTAGTTACGGGCAGAATGTAGGATCGCGTGATGGACTGGAAGGCGATCAACGAACTGTTTCTTCAACTACACCATAAACGTGCATTGTCCACACGAAGGTAGACCCGACGACGAGAAGGAATTTTTTTATGCGCAGCTGGAGGCAACATACGATACCTGTTTGCTACGGGAAGAAGACACTAGTTACATCCATAAAAAGGGCGGTCGACTCGATTGCTGTAATTACTGCGGCATTATGTTGATCAACGCCGCCATCTCCGCTAGCAAGAGAATCAGGCGGGCTTTATGGGAGCCTGTGCTACTATGGATAAAATTTACTATCAAATAATATAAAATATAAAATAAAATAAAATACTCTTCGACAAATCCTCCAGAAATGTCGGGAGTACGACGCGACGTGCCCACGCATCATATTTTCGTGGATTTCAGGACAGCATACGATACAGTTGAGCGCAAACAACTATGGCAGATATTGATACGGGAACGCGTTTCCGGACAAACTGACGCGGTTGTTCCAAGGAAGAGACTACAGAGAAACCACTCCACGGACTGTGACTGTTGACGGCGATGAACTGGAGCTGGATGTTTAGACCATATATCTGGTTGCAAATAAGATGCCTCAGTTTATAATACGAGCAACTAACGACTTTTTCCACGAAATATACGATATACAAAATGTCTTACTTACTTACTTAGGTGGCTTGCCGTCCTAAGACAAAGCCTGTTGAACAAAATTTCTCCATGTAACTCGGTTGAGGGCTACCGCTCTCCAATTCCTCGGACACCGAGTACTCTCCGGCAGATCTCGCTCCACCTGGTCTAACCATCTTGCTCGCTGCGCTCCCGGTCGTCTTGTTCCTACCGGATTTGAGGCGAACACCATCTTTGCAGGGTAGTTGTCCGGCATTCTTGCAACATGCCCTGCCCATCGCATCCGTCCAGCTTTAGCTACCTTCTGGATACTGGGTTCGCCATAGAGCTGTGCGAGTTCATGGTTCATCCTCCGCCTCCATGCTCCGTTCTCCTGTACGCCGCCGAAGATCGTTCTTAGCACTCGTCGTTCGAAAACTCTGAGCACTCGCAGGTCCTCCTCGAGCATTGTCCATGTTTCATGCCCGTAGAGAACAACCGGTCTAATAAGCGTCTTGTACAGGGTGCACTTTGTACGGGGACTTAGTCTGCTCGACCGCAATTGCTTGTGGAGCCCATAGTAAGCACGACTTCCGCTGATAATATGCCTCCGAATCTCACGGCTGGTATCAGCCGTTACCAGTGAGCCAAGGTAGACAAATTCATCGACTACCTCAAACTCATCGCCGTCGATCAATATACTACTGCCCAAGCGGTGTCGTTCGGCCTCGGTTCCGCTGGCCAGCATGTACTTTGTTTTAGACGTATTTACCTTTAACCCAGTCTTTTCTGCTTCGCGCTTTAGTCTGGTGTACTGTTCAGCCACCGCCACAGATGTTCTGCCGATAATATCCATGTCATCGGCAAAGCAGACGAATTGACTAGATTTGTTGAATATCGTGCCCCGCGTGGTGATATCCGCTCGGTTCATAACACCTTGTAGCGCTATGTTGAACAGCAGGCATGAAAGACCATCACCTTGACGAAGCCCTCTGTGTGATTCGAATGAACTTGACAATCCACCCGAAATCCGAACACAGCACTGTGTACCATCCATCGTAGATTTAATCAATTTGATGAGCTTCCTGGGGAAGCTGTTCTCGTCCATGATTTTCCATAGCGCTTTCCGGTCGATGGTATCATATGCGGCTTTGAAGTCAACGAATAAATGATGCGTGGGAGCTCTGTATTCACGGCCCTTTTGGAGGATTTGCCGCAGTGTAAATATTTGATCCGTTGTAGACCGACCTTCGACGAAGCCGGCTTGATAAGTTCCCACAAATCTATTCGCAATTGGTGATAGACGGCGGAAAATGATTTGGGACAGCACTTTATAAGCGGCATTGAGAACGGTGATCGCTCGATAGTTCTCACAGTCCAACTTGTCGCCCTTCTTGTAGATCGGGCAGATAACCCCATCTTTCCACTCCTCCGGTAGCTGTTCCGTATCCTAAATTCTAACAATTAGTCGGTGCAGACAAACGGCCAGCTTTTCTGGTCCCATTTTAATAAGCTCCGCTCCGATGCCATCTTTTCCAGCTGACTTGTTGTTCTTTAGCTGCATGATGGCCTCCTTAACTTCGCCTATCGTTGGGGCTGGCACCTCTTCCCCGTTTGCTGCACCGTCGAAATCGCTTTCCCCGCCGCCATGGTTTTCCGCCTGGGCGCCATTCAGGTGTTCGTCGAAGTGCTGCTTCCACCTATCCGTCACCTCACGATCGTCCGTCAGAATACTGCCAGTCTTATCCCGACACATTTCGGCTCGCGGCACAAAGCCTTTGCGGGATCCGTTCAGTTTCTGGTAGAACTTCCGCGTTTCCTGAGAACGATTCAGCCGCTCCAACTCTGCATATTCCTGCTCTTCCAGGGTGCGCTTTTTCTCCCGAAAGATTTGGTTTCGCTGCATCTTCTTTTGTTTGTGTCTTTCCACGTTCTGACGTGTGGCACTGCGCATCTTGGCCGCCCGCGCAGCGTTCTCCTCGTCCATCACCCTCCTACATTCATCGTCAAACAAATCGTTCCGCTGATTCCGGGCCACATGCCCGATGGAGCTCTCCGCTACACTGCTGATGGCTGTTTTGATAGTGTTCCAACAGTCCTCGAGAGGGGCTTCGTCCAGCTCGTCCTCTTCCGGCAGCGCAGCTTCGAGTGAATGCGCGTAGTTTGCGGCGACGTCTGGCTGCTTCAGCCGCGCGAGATCTAACCGAGGCTGGCGTCGGTACCGAATGTTGTTCACAACGGAGAGTCTTGGGCGCATGTTAACCATCACTAGATAGTGGTCCGAGTCAACGTTAGCGCTTCGATCGGATCTGACGTCGATAATGTCTGAGAAGTGCCGACTGTCGATCAAAACGTGGTCGATCTGTGATTCTGTCTGATTTGGCGACCTCCAGGTGTACTTATGGTGGATTCTGTGCTGGAAAAAGGTACTACCTACGGCCATATTCTTGGAGGCGGCAAAGTCGATAAGTCTTAGGCCCATTTCATTGGTTCGCTGGTGTGCACTGAACCTTCCAATCACCGGTTTGTATTCCTCCTCCTGGCCGACCTGAACATTGAAATCCCCGATGACGATCTTGATATCATGTTTTGGGCAGCGGTCGTATTCACTCTCCAACTGCGCGTAGAATTCATCCTTGTCGTCATCGGTACTTCTGAGGTGAGGGCTGTGCACGTTGATAATGCTTATGTTGAAGAATCGGCCCTTGATTCTTAATCTGCACATTCGAGGATTGATTGGCCACCACCCAATCACCCGTTTCCGCATCTCGCCCATCACTATGAAAGCTGTACCCAGCTCGTGTGTGTTGCCGCAGCTCTGGTAGATGGTATGTCCATCTCTGAACGTACGTACCGTTGAGCTCTTCCAGTACACCTCCTGCAGCGCTACGACGTCGAACTTGCGGCTCTTCAATACGTCGGAGAGCACTCGAGTGCTCCCTTGGAAGTTGAGAGATCGGCAGTTCCACGTCCCGAGTTTCCAATCCATAGTCCTTTTTCGTCGCGTGGGTCTATTCCGATTGTTCCAGTAAGAATATATTTGTTCTTCGTTCCATGCTTTAGTATTTTTCGTGGTGACGGCTTGCAAAGCCTGCTACACCAACCCCCTGTTTCGCCGGAGGGCCAACGAAGCTCAAAAGAGCCCTCCTTTCCTGTCAGCATACGACCTTGGCTTCCACCGGGGTTGGTTACCCGATCTCCACCAAAGTTGCTCGTATCCCGGCTGGTACCACGAGGCGGTAGGAATAGGAATTGCTGAATAAGAGTCTATGAACCACTGTAGGGTCTGTTTTATGCCTACACGTGCACTAGGCACCGACGGTACGCATTATTCAGCCATTTACCAGCCCCAAAATGTCTTACTTACTTAATCAGGTACAGGCCCCAGTGGCCTACGCTCTACACAGAATTCGTCTCCATTTAATTCGGTCCACAGCTGTTTGTCGCCAGGCTTGTAGTCTGCGTAAGATACATACGTCGATTTATCTGGTCGACACACCTGTTGTGCTCGTTCCTGTCACGATATTGTTAAAAACAATTTACATTTGACTGTCGCTCGACAAGACGGCCAAAACACGATCTCGGAAGCTGCACACGACGATGCTGATGAAATTTGATTCCGTGGTGATGGACTAAGAAATCTACGGTAGACTTCAAACGGTTTCCTGAGCAGTAGTTTAGCATGGCAACCGGAAGGGGCAAGGGACATATTTTTTTATAACTTTAGTTTTTTTACAATCGACGGAGGAAATGGATGGAAAAAGTAATGCAGCAAGACTGCTGATAGTATATCAGAGAAAACAAGTCGTCAAGGGAAAAGACCGGAAAATTAGATAACGGAAGCTGTGGGATGCGTGGATCAAACCAAGCTATAATGGGAGCCAATATAACCGGACTCGAATCCAACTTTTCCCCAGACCCTGACATTTTTATGAAACTGCCGAAGTACCGTACCTACGGTACGCTAAGAAATGTCTGGTTTAGTGAAATCTATAACTGTGGGTTTAAAAGTATTGTAACCATCCGGATCGTCAACCAGGAAATATACGTAAACGACGGTCTGGAAAAACGTCTGCTGTCTTTTACGGAAGCAACACGATTCTTCCGTACTGTTTTGGCCGGATACTCGAAACTCGGATGTACGAAACCCGTTACTCAATTCATCAAAGCCTTGATCAATCGCGTATGTTTCTTCGTATCTCAGTGTTAGTGCAGCTGATCTCGAACGTTGTATCATTAGCTGATTCAAAATCAACGAAATACACGATCTTTACAATATTGTATGAATTAGTATTATAAATCCAACCTCAATGGTGCTCAATTTGAATTATAAATCAATTAACCACATCCTTCTCTTTCGTTACAGCCCCCGCCGGTCTTGCCCTGTACATTAGTAGTGACGGAACCACAACGCTCGGCAGTCACGAGGTCAAATCACGGATGCCGGCCGGAGTATTCAAACAGGTAGTGATGGAAAACCCAAGATAGTAGCAACAGTAGTAGTGAGCCGGCCAGCGTGTTTGTTGCTACCCTGTGCTTTTTCCAACTTGCATTCGACACGCACACACCGACACTGATTTATCAGTTTGTTGCAATATCGTCCCCTTCCGCACCACTACTCTTGGCGGGTCAGCTTCTCTGTCGTGTTGTGCGTATAACCCATGCTTCCCAGCTGTAATTCTTAGTGAACGTTATCAGATATACCAACAAAAAACAAATAAGCAAAATATGAATAAAATAGCTGGAGATTTAGTCTACCGATTCGCTATCTTGGGCTATTGGTTTTTGTTGCGGGCATAGGCTGTCGTGGTTTTCTATAATTTATCGGTTTAAACATAGAACGAGACGGTATGGGGGCAAAACAGAATATGCGATCTTTAAAACCTAGGCATTATTTATTTACCTTTTTTGTTTCCTTAAGAGATGCTGAAAGTGTATTCGAAGCGAAAGTATTTAGCAACACATTGCTAAACAATAATACAAGCTGTGAAGATATAGTAAGCTAAGTAATACACCTTTTAAGTGAGTCATCTGTGAATAGTTATCAGAGAAGGATGAAAATGTTTCATCGAAGGTTTTCTTTTCGAGATTTTGTGTTTTATATTATATTTTATTTTCCAATTTTAATGAATTAGTTATTTTTGCCAATTGCTAAAGCTGATAAAGCTTGTACAAGGTTCTGTCAAACTATCGAAAGGAAATGTTCTGTCAGTGTTGATTGTGTACATAAAATGTATTTAATAAAGCTAATTTTAAACCAGTTTAGTTAAGGCAAACTAATTGTTGTGATTTTTAAAAACTAGATATGAAACGAGAAGATCATATCACAAAACAATAATTAGAAAAGCAGAGGTATAAAATTACGGTACATTCGCAAAGTTTGATGAATCATGACATGGTTTTACCACAAGCGTAGTCTATTTTTAAAGTGTGAAGGAATGATAGAGCGCTAAAATTTCGTCATTTTTCAGAAGAAAATAGAAAATACGTAAATTCGATAATGGGAAAAAATCAAAATTTGAAATACAGTTAGAACACACATAATGCAGTAAACTCGTTTGAGTAGACATATTCGTGACATACGTTCACACCCGTTAGAATCAGTGAAGTGAAGCTAATAAAACAAAATTACATGTATCACAGCTAATAAACACAAACAATAAACCTAGAAACATGAGGCTCAATTCAAAACCAGTTCAAAACAAGTCGCTTGTTTTACTTCTTCGAAGTGTCCTTGCGAGCTGATGAATTTCATATTATGGCACGCTAAATATTTTTATGGCTGACTGAAGAAATTGGTAGGACTGTTGTGAAACTATTTGAAATGATGATTGAATATGTTGAGTAAAACTTCACGAAGCAGGTAAATAGCAATGAATTTCGAACAATTTAGTATTGATTTAAGGCAAAGCAGTTAGTTACGACTGTAGTCAAAAGACACATATACCAATTAATAACGCATTACAAAATTAGGTAGCTGAAAAAATGAGTTAAAAAATGTTAACAGTTAATTCTACTATCTCATCAAAAATAATCTAAATATTGGTATCGAAAAAGATTGCGCATAGTAATCCAAGAACGTATTTACAAATAATTAGACGAGAAAGTAGAATTAAACGGTAACAGTTCTTTTCTTATCTTTTCTGGTATTTGAAATTCCATCGCTTAAAAATCCAATTGATAAAATTAGGTACCTTAATTAGGTATTAATTGCTTTGAAAATTGTACGTTTTACTTTAACATAATATGAGTATAATTATGATATAGGTACAGAGATTCCTTGAATTGTTATTTCGAGGCATCTTTATTGTAGAATTGCCTCCTGAAATACCCTGGATGTTGGCATAAACTTGAGTATTGCAACGGCAATCAGGTCCCAGGGCTTTACACAATTGAAAGTTACAAACTATAGTTGCCAATTGTGATGAAGTGAATCAAAAGTATTTTGGTATCAAAATGACGCAACGTTTAATGTAGCAAAATGTTTAAATATTCGAGTTAGGTACTTAAATTATAATCACAGATTATAATTCTTGATTCAGGAATTTTGGGAAGCATCATCACCAGGATACCACCTTTTGGGGGTGGGCACCGCTATTCAGCCAACTGGTAACATTTTAGCTAGCAAGTAGCGCGTTCACTAAGTTTTAAATGGGCTAGCGCTTCTATTAGCTTTAGATAAATATAAGTACCTACTACTAAATAAACTACCAGCCACTAATTTTTGGAAATAATTTTTGAAAATAGTACAACTAGCCATGAACGAACTATATTTACTCGCGTCGCGAACAGATGTGACCAATTTTATCAATTTGCAAGAAATCGCACACTTATTTTTGTTATTATTTTCAAAAATTAGCGGCTAGTAGTTTATTTAGTGGCAATTCAACTTTTCGGAAGCAAAAAACACATTAAAAACCTAGCGAACGCACTACTCGCTGGCTAAAAGGTAGTGCGGTTAGCTGATTAGCGGTGCCCACCTCAGCACATTCGGTTTGGTTCTCTCGAATCAGGAACTTTAATCTATCATTGGCAGTTATCAAAACAGTTTTTTTGTTTTTCTTTCAGTTCTTTTAATAAACGTTCAGTTATTTTCAATAAACGATAAAGTTTGGAAGAAGTGATACAACGAAAAGTAGCCTCCCAAAGCCAAGTGGAATGGACTAATTGAAACAGCATGAGCTATTCCAGCTTTACGCTGAGCGACAGCAGCGAGAGGAAAAGTAACAGAAGATCTATTTTAAGTGGTAAATACAATTCATCATAGCAATATAATATAATAGTAAACATTATGCATATTTCACTAGGAAACCCCCAGCTTAATACGCACGGAATTACGGTAGCTCATGGTACAGGCAAATAATTCATAATATTACAATAAAACAGTAAAAGTTTTGGGTTAGGAAGACTGGGTTAACAGATTAATGTGCATCTGTGTATCTGTAAGCCCACGCATGATTTTTCATAGATTGCAGTACGGCAAACGAGACAGTCGAGCGCGAATAGCTATGGCAGATAATGCACAATGTATTCTGTTTTTTGTTACGAACCTTGAACGTACGTAATTCTGCTCGAGTTTTGCCCTTCACGATAGTTTTGCTCAGGTTCAGTTTTTTAGCCACGTCTCGAATGGAGGAGTTTGGTTTCCGGCCCTTAACACTATACGGACGATACGGACAGTCAGTTGTTTTTCGAACCGTTTTATGACAAGAGAAACCGTAGAATTCAACGGAATTTTTTAACGAAATTTCATGGTCAGGGTCAATATCCTCCGTAGCTCCGTGTACCTAATAGTAAAAGCGGTTTTTTCCTTATTGGGTACATTCTTTTACTACCTATAGTAAATACAAAGAAAATATATATTGAATTGCTTTATTTTCAAACAATTTATGAAATCAGGTCTCTGGCAGTGGTTGTGTGTGAACATAATCTCGAAGCTAATGTTTATTATTACAACTAAGACGATGTCATTTATAGGTAGATTCCTCTCCTGACTTAAGATGTTATCAGTCCATTGTAGTTTCACTTTAACTTAAAATTAGCGTAGTTCCCCTTTTCTAATCCTAGTTTTTCTTGCTTGTGTGTGTTTTTATAGTAACTACATAACTTAAAATAAATAATATTACGTTCTTTCTATTAATACCTTTACACTATACATACATAGGAATTATTTCCGAATGCGTCGAAACTCTAACCGTATACCGTAAAGTCGTTTATTCCGTTTTCGTAATAGCTATGCTCGTTAACCATATTTCGTTGTTCACTTAAAGCACACGGGTCCCACTTGGAACCCAAAAGCCTGCTGAGGTTCGCCGTAGTCAACCGGATAGAAATCTATAATCGGCAAATACTGCAACTTTTGAGTGCGAATTTCGAAGACCGTTTCACTCTTGCTCTTTCCCGTTTTACATCCATCCACCAATATATTCGGGCGCAGTTTGGTGTTCTCGAAGCCAATGTCGATTTCATTATCACCCATGAACCGTATTGCATTGTCGTGATTGTCTTCTTCCGTGCTATACCAAGCAACACTATTCATGCAGGTGTACGTGAAATTCTGATATGCGCCCTGGGAAAGCAACCGCAGGAATGTCATCTGTACAATTCCGACCGTTTCATATGATATCTAAAAAAAAATGGATACAGTCAGCCTCAATCCAAAATCGTTAAAAAATATCATTCATACCCTGAATCCTCCCCTAAGGTTTGAATACCAATCGGTCTTGTCGTTCTCCTTTCGCCAGGGAATATTCGGCATCTGAGAACTGTGCAGATCGGAGAAGACGCATGTTTCTCCTTCCGCTGTCATATTGCAGAACACATAAACCGCGTCGTCCGCCATTCCCAGATTCGGATCGATCCAGTACCAACCTGTTCGGTAAGTGTATAAGTCAGGAAGAAAGGGTTCCGTCTCTCTGATTTATCTACTTACCATCCTTAAACTGCGGATGACCGTAGTGTAAATCCCGGCAAGTTCTACCTGGATTTTCTCGAGTTCCAACAGGCTTCCTCATTCGATCCAACTCCTGCCGCATTGAGTATATTGAGCTGTACATATCCAAGAATTTCGGACCTAAATCGTCTTTGACCTTTTTCTTCTTTTTTTTCTTCTTGGGTTCAATTTTAAGAAGTTCCTCATCAAAGTCATCTTCTTCATCTGGAATTTCATCGACTTCTCGTTTCATTCGATCTTCACCTTTTGTCATAGAAAGTTCTCCCATTCTGAATAGCAGCTCGGGTGGAATCAATGGTGCTTCGGCTGGAGGCCCCGGTGGTCCAGGGGGACCTGGAGGGCCAGGTTCTCCCCTTAATCCTGCTACTCCTTCGGATCCTTTCGGTCCCAATCCACCCTCAACACCTGGAGGACCTTGTGGGCCATCGTTACCTTTTAAACCAATTAGGCCCAGGGGACCCAGTGGTCCTTTTGGACCTTCTAGCCCAGGATTGCCTTTTGTTCCTTTATCGCCCTTTTCTCCAGAGTCTCCCTTTAATCCCACCATACCCAGTTCTCCACGGTGGCCTTTTGGACCTCTTTTGCCACGATCACCTTTCTGTCCTCGGGCGCCTGTTTCACCTGTTTGACCGGCAGGGCCGGTTTCTCCTGATTTTCCAATAGGGCCTATTTCACCCTGAAATATTTATGTTGTTTAACTCAATTTTTGTACTAATAAAATAAACTTACTGAAGGCCCAGGTGAACCTCTCAATCCTGGTAATCCCTGTGCTCCAGGCATACCTTGAGGACCAGGTAAACCAACATTTCCTATCGGTCCTGGTAACCCTCGGTCTCCCTTTTCACCAGGTAAACCTGTAGTTCCTTGCAAACCAGCTGCTCCCTCAGGTCCCATCTTACCGGGAGGTCCAACCTCACCAGGTGGCCCTGGTGGGCCAGCTTCCCCTGTTAGACCAGGTTCGCCTTGTTTTCCATCATCACCATCTTTGCCGGTTTCACCTTTGGGACCGACAACACCGGGCTCGCCAGGATTACCAGGGAAACCTGGAGCGCCAACTGTTCCTTTGGGTCCTTCTGGTCCAGCGGGTCCTCGTTTTCCCGGTGGACCTGGAGCACCGCTTTTACCTTCCTCTCCTTTCGGACCGACAGCTCCTTTCTCACCCTCTTTTCCTTCGGGACCAAGTAAACCAGGTGGTCCCTGTGGTCCAGGCTCTCCAGCAAGTCCTGCATTTACGAGTATTAAAACTAGCGTATGTTATAATTTCAATTATTATATACCTTGAGCTCCAGGAGCACCAAGAGCTCCCGGGGCTCCTTCTGCTCCTCGGGTTCCTCTTCTGCCGGGTTCGCCAGGTGGTCCCACAGGGCCAGCCGGTCCGACTGGGCCGTCATCACCGCGCCCTCCTTTTATTCCTGGAGGACCAGGCATTCCTTGTGGGCCTGCTGGTCCTGGCGAGCCTGGTAGCCCTGTTGGGCCGTCCTCTCCTTTACTACCAGCACGACCCATTTCTCCAGGCGGTCCTTTCTCTCCAGGAGGCCCAACAGCGCCAGGCTCTCCGCGACTTCCTTGAATACCCGGTGAACCAACCGGTCCCTGTGTTTCAATAAATTCATGAAGTTCGTCTTTTTAGACTGTATAGCCACATTGACTTACCGCTTCTCCTTGTGCACCCTTGAAACCTTTTTCTCCGGGTGGACCTATGTCACCTTTATCTCCGTCTTCGCCAGGGGGACCTTGAGGTCCTGGTGGACCAGTCAAACCACGCTGGCCGGGGAGGCCATCACGGCCAATAGGTCCCATTAGTCCCATTTCACCTCGTTCGCCCTTCAACCCAACGGCTCCAGCAGGACCAGGAGGACCTCGACGACCTTCGGGTCCCGGAGGACCTTCTTTTCCTGGCTCCCCTGGTTGACCTTTATCGCCGACCGGCCCTTGAAGACCTGGTACACCAATTTCACCTTTCAACCCGGGAAGGCCCTGCAAAAATTGATAAATTATTATGTTCAAGGGTACATTCTAATACGCCACCCAATGTAATTCTTACAGGCATTCCCATCATTCCTCGCTCTCCGGGAAATCCTGGCAAACCTTGTCCGCCTGGAGGTCCATTTTTACCAGGGGGCCCGGGTGGTCCCACTTGTCCTTCTTTGCCAGTGTCGCCAGGAACTCCTGGTTCTCCAGGCATGCCAGGCAAACCCGGTATACCAGGCTCACCTACGGGTCCTGGCTCTCCGTTCGGTCCTTGAGGTCCAATAACGCCGGGAGCTCCGGGTGGCCCAGAATTTCCATTTTCACCCTGTTGGAATAGGAATGTACGTAAATCAACCCACAAAGCTACTTTGCTTTAATGCTTTATAGCATTACCGCTGGTCCACGCTCTCCAGGTGTTCCTTGTGGTCCGTCTTTTCCATTGATACCGGGAGGACCGGGTAGTCCAATGTATCCTCGGGGTCCTTCTAGTCCTTGAGTACCCATTTCGCCTTGTGCTCCCGGGGCCCCAGGTTGGCCGGTGTCTCCCTTTGGTCCAGGTATTCCATCAGCTCCTCTGCGCCCGCGAGGCCCTCGAAAACCTCTAGGACCCACTTCACCTCGTTCACCTTGCAATCCAGGGTTTCCCTGAATAATAAAGTTGCTTAAATATTGTTTGGTTGATGCGTTCTATTTGTTCCTTACTCGTTCTCCTTTATCGCCTGCCAAGCCAATAATACCCACTGTACCCTTGTCTCCTTTATCACCAGGTGGACCGGCGTAGCCAGGGAACCCTTGAACACCCTGTTTGCCTTTGTCACCAGACAAACCCATCATTCCTGGCTCCCCACGAGGTCCTTCAAATCCCTTTGGACCTTCTGGCCCTTCAATTCCGCTAGCACCTTGCTGTCCAGCTGCACCTCTTTCCCCGGGCGGTCCCATATCACCTTTTTCTCCGTCATGACCCCTTTCACCTTTGTCTCCTTTATCGCCGGGTGATCCTCTATCTCCATCATCTCCCTTAGGACCCCTATTACCGGGAAAGCCAATGGAGCCCTAATCAATCAGAAAGTGTTAAATTCATCCTCTAAAGCAAAATATTTGATTCTGTTACCTGAACGCCCTGAGGACCAATATCTCCTTTAGGTCCTACAATGCCTGGATTACCTTCGCGTCCAGGGGATCCATCTGCACCTGGTAATCCCGGGAGGCCCGGTTTGCCATGAGGACCTTGAATTCCGGGTGGTCCCATATTCCCCTGCGGCCCGGGAGCTCCTACCGGTCCAATAGGACCTGCCTGGCCTGGGGCGCCAGGTTGACCTTGAGGCCCAGGATTTCCCTTTACTCCTGGCAAACCTTCCGTTCCCGGTAACCCAGGGTTTCCAGTTGGGCCAGGAAATCCTCGTGGTCCCGTAAAACCACGTGGACCTAATTCTCCCGGCAATCCTATTTGATAAAACGAAAACTTGTTATGTAACGTAAGTAAAATGAATGTATTGTTAATATTTATACCTGGTAGTCCAGGTGGACCGTCCTCGCCTTGAATGCCGTCATGTCCCTGAGAACCTTTTTCTCCCACATTACCAATCCTGCCTCGGTCGCCCTTTTCTCCGGGGAATCCCGGAAGTCCGACGCTACCTGGTTCTCCCTTCAATCCTTGCAAGCCGACTGATCCACGTTCACCGTCTCTTCCGGCCCTACCTCTTCTTCCCTCGCGTCCTGCCAATCCCATTGGACCACGCAACCCTCGAGGTCCCTAAAATTATTGACCTGTTTCAATCCTCCTGCATATTTTACTTTTTTCCACTTACCGGCTCGCCGATTTCACCAATCTCTCCCTTCATACCTTCCGGCCCAGGTGGTCCCACGGTTCCTGGAACGCCTGTCAAACCCATAGGACCGTCTGCTCCACGCATAGCCATCATATGCTGTGAAAGCATTTGACGAAACGCTTCAGCTTGAGTATCTGGTCCCTTTTCATTAGTGGTTTGACTCAAAGGAACCATAAATACATGCCCGGGAGGACCTGAAGGACCGTTTTGTCCCGGCAAACCATCTCGGCCTGGTTCGCCCCTAGGACCGGGTTCCCCAGGTGGACCTCTCGGACCAACAATTGTACGTATTACAATTCCAGTGCGGTTGGATGATGGAAAGGAAATTGAGGTGTCCTATAATTGAGGGAGATTTTGACTATTTTAAATAACAAGTTCATTGTGATGTCTTAATACTTCATATACTGCATCAGTTTCGGGCTGAACTTCATCGGGCGGTTTTTCTCCTTTGGATTGACCACTATTCACAGCGGAGGAATCATATTCTGGATCAGGGAGCGGCAGAATAGGTCGTCTTCCATACTGATCGTATCCATCAACTGTTCTATTGATCGTGCTTTGAACTCTATTGACAGTACTTCCCTGGGTGCTTGAACTTTCATGTAGGTGCCCAACTGGTTTGGCTTCGCCCTCCAGTTCTAAATTATTGTAATAGTCTTCATCACCGCCAATGATGTCTAGTCCATCAACATCCCCAGTTAAATCTGTAAACTCTCGATGGGCACCATGTTGTTGGTTACTGGAAGAAGCAGCTGTAGCAAAACTTTGTATTTGGTTTCTTGCAGCGTCAAAACTGTACTGGAATGACCCTGATGTCGTACTATTGGTTCTAGATGCAATCTGACTAGTATTGTTTTGCGCACCAAATGACGTGGACCCCACTTCAAACCCAGTCCAACCGATGCAATTTGGAGCGTACTTAGTACATAGTTGATACGCTTCATCGGGTGTGCTTGAAAGCATAAATAGTTGAATGTCACCCTGAAAGAGTAAATGATTTTATGCAAACATGAATAACTAATAATAGCAAACACTTACTGTAAAAAACCCGTCGTCCTCGTTGAGCTGCATGCCAGTTAATATCAGACCATCGTTCGCTATGTTAGACTTCGTACCGCGACTTAGCGACCGTGTAATCTGCGTGTCACAGTCCAATATTAATGTAACGGAATCACCCTTAACACTGACGCCCAATCGATGCCACCGTTCATCATCTATACTAGCTCCGAAGCTGATCAAACTTTCCTCTTCTGGCATGCCGTTAGTATCCTGATAGTACAGTGCAACCTCCATTCCAACCATCAACATGAGAACCTCTTCGGAATCGGACGAATACACCGTAAACAGAGGCACTCGGACCAGATTCGGTGAAGCTCTCAGAACGACCAGCATGGAAAAATTTGTGGGAAATTCATCGGGAAAAATCTGCGCCGTACCCATGCTTAGCACTGTGTTCTGATTTAGGTTGTAGGCTGCCGCCGGGTACGTCTGGTACTCGTTGCGGGTCTCATTGCACATGCCAGCAACCGGCGTTACCCCGGATGGCAGTTTCGGTATGCCGAACTCTTCAATCAGATCCACCAATCCATCTGAAATAGAAACGATACATGGAATTTACCGATTGCGTCAAAATACGTTTTAATAAATTTTTGGTTTTTTTTTAAATTTATAGAATTTAACATAATATTAACATAATATTTTGAATGATCTGATTTCATTCCTGCTCTAGCTTCCTGCTTAAATAAATACTCTTCATGGTTTATAGGTTAAAAGAAAACCTGGACCGAAAACCCGTCTGTCAAATTTACATAATAATTGAAGAAGCACTCATCTCAAAAACTGACAAGAATTGATCTTCAGTCCAACGTCTATCTCTCGTAAATCCGGTGTACGTGATACACCTTAAGGTTTTTGTTTACGCAACTTTTGCGCAACTAGGAAAGACAGCAGATGTTTTTCCAGACACCCTTCCACGGAAATTTCCTGGTTGACGTTCCGGTTGTAGTGAATTCCATTCTTAGCTGTCTGCCAAAGGCCCTTGAAAGCATGGTACATGATTCGCTCTACCAATCTGTCAAGTCCATAATATCTGCAGAACAACACGGCTTCATGAAAAACCGTTCGACCACTACAAACTTGCTAAGCTATGTATCGACTATTGTGGATAAAATCGAAAAACGGCAACAAATCGATGCTGTGTATGGTGATTTTGCCAAGGCGTTTGACAAGGTTCCACACACTCTGGCGGTTAAGAAGTTTAGGAGAATGGGACTACCCGAGTGGCTGACAGAATTGATTCTGTCCTATCTGACGGGGCGTAGCTCAACGGTGAGAGTTGGCGGGGAGCGCTCTACTCCGTTCCAGATTCAGTCTGGAGTTCCTCAAGGCAATGTCTTGGGACCTTTGCTGTTCGTTCTTTTCATCAACGATCTTTGCGGAAAAGTGAAATCGCCGAGACTGTTATACGCTGATGACCTCAAATTTTACCGTGTAATCACAACACTAACAGACTGCTGTACGGTCCAAATGGACATTAACGCGCTCATTGAATGATGTAGATTGAACGGGATGAAAGCTAACGTCAACAAATGTTTGCATAATCTCATTCACGAGGGTACGTGCGCCGATTGTTTTTGATTACATTATGGAGACAACAAGCTTAGGCAAACAGTCTGTACGGGTCGACGTGAAGTAGTAGATGTGAAATAATGCTGTACATAGTGTACGGGTACCATGCTTCCCATGTGTAAGAAGTAAGATCTGATCTGTAGAGTGGACAGAGGACGTTCCAACGAGTGCTTAGATAAGTAGTTGTTTCTCTGTTTGTTTTTTAGGCTGGACTGATGTGTGGCGATGTCTTTCTTGTGTGCTGTCCGTTTTAAACCTTACACAGTCGCAGACTTAGCTGGCCCATCGGGAGGCTGACTCGGTTAATAATACAGTGTACAATTTTATACAATTGAATGTACTTTTAAAATATAGTTTATTAATTAGTATATGACTGCGATACATAAACAAGTGCCACTATAATAGATATTCCATATATATATATATATATATATATATATATATATATATATATATATATATATATATATATATATATATATATATATATATATATATATATATATATTGTATATTCATATTACTCATTATTTAATACATTTACATATACATTCTTAAAAGGGAGGGAAGGGAGCATCAGGGTATCGAATGAATCAAAGACTGGATGAGGGATGTGGTAACCAGCCCAAGTCATATAAGGTCGGAGAGGATTTTGACGCGCCCTTCTAGCACACAAATCATCACGCAAGATAAGTTTGCACGGCGAAGTTATGTATCTAGAAACCGAAGGTCTATGCTGGAAGGAGTGTCTTATATTCCCGTGGAATCATATAAGCGACATTGCTTATAGATCCACCCAACCCCTTTTGGTCCTTAACGAACAGCATTGACATGAAAGTTACTGGGTAGATAAATTCGATACTGCAGTAATTCTACTTGCATACAATGGGAAACCCTTGAGGTGATGGTGGCTATCCCCATACATACATACATACATACATTATGGAGACAACAAGCTTAGGCGTTGTGAAGGACTTGAGGATTCTCATCGACAGCAAACTGAAATTTGTGGAACATATCTATGCCGTTACGGCTAAGGCATATGCAATGTTAGGTTTTCTGAGAAGGAACATCAATTTCTTTGTAGATGTTTATAGCTTCAGAATACTTTACTGCTCGCTCGTACGCAGTGTTCTCGAATATGGAGTGCAAGTTTGGGCACCATATCACGCTGTTCACGTCAGCAGACTCGAACGAGTACAAAAGCAGTTCATCCGATACGCTTTGCAGAATCTTAATTGGAGAGACCGAACAAACCTGCCACCATATGTAAACCGGTGCATGCTGATCAACCTACCGACGCTGGAAAGTAGACGAATTCTCCTCCAACGTATGATAATATTCGACGTGTTAGCAGATCACATTGAATGTCCAGCTATTCTTGAGAAACTACGATTCAACGCACCGTCACGAGTGAAGCGCCAATCTGAGCTCTTTCGACGATCGACTCACCGCACGGCCTACGGAAATAACAACCCGCTGGAAGTTTGTTGTAGTCGTTTCAAAGAAGTTTATTATTTGCTTGATTTTGGGATGTCAAAAAATGTGTTTAGATTAAGGATTAGCGGTTATTAGTACTAACAAATAAAAAATAAAATAAAAATTGTTGCTTTACAAACCACAAGTAACGATAACCTCCCAAACCAGATATTGCTTAGAGAACTTCACCAATTTGATATGCTTGAAAATTTCTACCGCCTCTCAACTTTCTGATGCCGTATAAAACTCCTGCTCACGAAGCTGTTTAAGTTTGGCTTGACGTAGGTTTCGTCAGGGATGTGTCCAAAAAGTTGAATCTATCCAAGTCCTACCAAGGGAGAGACAGCATACGTACAAAGTGCAGAAGGCTCCAAATCGTGACGAACGGAAAAATGCGATGGGAAAGTCACGGGCCCGGAAACAGTACACCCAGCTGCTGACGAAGCTTAATTGTCTCATCATGGAAGATGACATTTACGTCAAGGCGGACTTCCAGCAGCTTCCAGGACTACTGTTCTTCACCGTCTAGCACAAGTTTGATGTTCCGAAGGAACTAAGGAAGCAGAAATTTTCAAAGTTTGCCAATAAATACATGATTTGGTAAGCGATCTGCTCATGTGGCAAACGGAGTGCGCCGTTTGTGACTACCGGGACTGTAAACGGGCAGATCTACATTAAGGAGTGTCTACAGAATCGTCTGCTTCCTCTGTTGATGCAACATGAGGACCCTACGATCTTCTGGCCGGATCTAGCTTCGAGCCACTATTCAAAAGTTGTCCTGGAATGGTACGAAGCCAACGGGGTTACTTTCGTACCCAATAACATGAACCACCCCCATTGCACAGGAACTAAGGCTCATCGAAATATACTGGACTATTATGAAGCAGGCACTATGGAAGCATCCCAAGGAGATCAAATCTGAGGAAGTCATGAAGAAAAAGTGGGTTCTGTAAACAAGAATGTTTACGAAATTAGCGCGCATGTATTTGTGTAGGATGACACGACAAATGTCCTGCAAAAATTTCTGCTCTGCTGGTCATGTAAGTTTTTCCGGCTGCAGAATAACGACAATTTGCTGCATGAGTTATTTTTAAACGATTACTTGAAATTTTTTCTTCGTCGCACGAAAAAAAGAGGGAAATTTGACTACCAGGAATTCTTTAATGAAAAAAAGCATTCAAATAGATCTCAGCCTACTTTTATTGATCGCGCATAATAGCCAACAAACTAAAATATTACGGAATAGCTAATTTTACACTGTATCATAAAAAACATTGATATATTTAATAATTTATATTGGATAAAACGGGAATAGACAATTACGACGAAGCAGCAACAGACCTTATACGCGCTCAAAACACTTTATTTCTCGTTACTACAAAGCATTCTTGAGTACGCTCCTTCAATTTGGTGCATGTATCAGCTAACATATCTCGCGTAACTTTTCAAAAGAACCTAAGTAACAATGAGAGATTCTCTTTGTGCTTCTTCTCTTTCGGTTGCCACGGCGATGCAAATGCACTTTAAAACATCGACCTTGCATAAATCGGTTGCTGGTGTCACTAGCTAACTACCTAATCGTCAAGAAAACTTTTGTTGAAATGCATTAAGGGGGGACCCTAGTCTGGACAGTCGCAAAAATCGAATTTTATTTTTTTGCATTTTCGAGACGCTTACAACTTCAGAAATGTCATGCCAAAAGGATTTTCTAATATCTGATCCCGTTGAAAACTTACAGCAAATATTGAGGAGTCACCTCAAGGGAAGTCCATTGCGTTACGTAGCCGATTTTTGATTTCTCAATTTTTCAATTTTTTATCAGCTTTTAATTGGCGATTTTTGATGAAAAAACACTTTTCTTTTGGAAAAGTAGCCGCCATTTTGGTAATTTTTCGAATTTTCAAAAACCGCTACGTAACAATTTAGGTATTAATCTAAAGCTTCAAAATCATCCTCGTAATCCGTTCTGCGATACTCCGTTGGTTCCCGGAACGTACCGCCAGCAAGGAACTATTTTCTAGAGGGCATTCACGCGCCCACCTACCACCAGCATAATACCGTGGACCCCCGTTCGTTTGACCGTTTTTACTCTGAACACTTTTTAATTTGAACCCCGTTGGTTTGCACGACGTGCAAATTAAAAATGGTTCAAATGTCATTCTCAATATGACATCATTTGCTTATGCAGATAATGCATAAACACGATTTGTTTGTACTAATCTAACATGCTTAATCTGTTTCACTTTGCGTTTTCCCAACGATTATGGTAGAAATCTGGTCGGATAATGAAATATTCGCTGCTTGCAACTGCCAACTGATTCAAACCACAAAAACAATAACAAAGAGTATGGCAACCAGTTCACACAGGCTCCAGCATATTTAGGGTTACCAGTTGTTCAAATTAAAAACTAACCCCGTTAGTTTGCATGAGGAATCGTTCAAACGAACGGGGGTCCACTGTAATCACTATTCTGGTATCCAAAAATAACCAATAACCAAAATACCCCAACACTTAACTATAATTCTAGCATCTGAGAAAAATTTACGAAAATCTATAATTTTTCGGTCTTTCAGAGAAGGAGTCCCCCTTAATGTCGTCGTAATAATCGAAAGAGAGGAAGACCAAAGAGAGTCTCTCAATGTTACTTAGGTCCTTTTGAAAAGTTACGCGAGATATGTTCTCTCAATAGACCGAGTATAGAAAGTTTTTGCGATTCGCTTTACGCAATCTTCCGTAGAACGATCCAAATAATCTTCCTAACTATTTAGACTGGTGCCAGTAGATCAAGCTGGAAGCTGGAACCTCTGTCAGTTAGCTGTAGTTATGAGCAGCGAATGTTTGTCTTCGACATAATTAAAGGAACCACCGATTGTTCTGCAATACTGGAGTAGGTTTCTTTTAACGTACCCCAGCGACGTCTCCGGTGTACGTCAATGCTGGTCATTCCTCACCATCGAACTTACTTTGGCCATTATAACCTGTGTTCGATTCTTGCCTCCGCGAAGATTACTTCGACTGTCAGTTGACGAGAACAGTCTTCTAGAATAGAATAAGATCAAACTGTGTTCAGTCTGTACGATATTAATCGAAGGCGGTGCAACAATAAACTAAAATTAACTTAAATTTAGGATATGCTTGGATTACCAACTTCAGCGCCTCGTTCGGTATCCCGTCAGGACTAGGAGCTTTCTTCGTGTTTAAGCCCCTGGCAACCGCAATGAACTCGTCATTCGTGACCGGAATGAGGATGTCATTTGTTTGAACGTGCACATACTCTCGTTAGGATGTTGATCAGCTCATTAGAGTTAAGTTCGAGCGATTGCTCTCTGTGCTGAGTGCTTCCACGAATAGGTCTTTATCGAAGGCATTCACCTTCCACGTCCGACCGGTCAACCTTAGCCGTCGCGACGATGGTTTCCGTCGATCAATCTTGACCGTATAGCTTGATGGTCACTATACGCGTGCTCTTCGCACACTCTCCAGCCCATGTTGGCTAACAACGTTGGGCCGCAGAAAGTAATATCGATGATCGCTTGTTGTACCCCTCTGCAGAAGGTACAAAAGAAGCCATCGTTTGCTAGATTTACGTCCAGCTTAGACAAAGTCTACAGTAAGCTTTGCCTCCTAAAATGCTTATTATCTCACTCAACCGGTTTGGAGCCCCTGAGCTCCTAGGTAAGCTTATTTAGTATCCGGTCGTACTACTCTGGTGTCCTCCTAGACGAAGCGCAATAGCTGCAGATATAGACGCCATTGCACAGTGGGGCGACTCCATACAAATGCTGGCCAAGCAAAAAATCTCTTTAAATCAAGGATAATATGTGGTTCTTAAGTAATTTGGGGGTGCTGAGCCCGAATTTCAGGTTTATTTTGCATTAGAACGTATATTTTTTGTGTTAGGGAGAATTTTCAACTATTTTTCAAGTATTTTTAAGTTTAATAACGTATAAGAAATGAGGGTCATTTGGAAAACTATTGCAGATGGATTTTTATAGGATAAAACATTATATAAAACAATACAAAGCAAGTATGAGCTTTAATAATCAACACAAAATCCATATAAAGTTAATATTAATCAAAAATCAAAACTTTTCCCCTTATTAGTTTTCTTAATCTTCTTTATCTCCATCTTCTTTTTCTTCTTCTTCTTCTCCTTCTGCAGAATCACTCGCTTCACGTTTCGTCTTCAATAGTAATATAGCGTTCTCGGAAAGATTTTTCCAATTACATTTTTCCGTTTCGAAGAAGCTATAAGCTTTATCCGGAGAAATAAGAAGACGAATAATTCTATCACGATTTGTATTTTCACACTCATTTTTCCATGTAAAATATTTTCTTGTATTTTTATCACTATTTTTAGCTCAAAGCAATAACCTTATTTTCGTGAGGGTCAATACCGGTGTAATGGCTAGCATTCACGCCTCTCGCACCAAGAACCGTGGTTCAATTCCCAACCCCGCAGAAGTCACGAATGACCCGAGTTGTTAAAGTGACTATAATTAAACAAAGAAAAACTTATTTTTGTGCTTCTCCTGTCATTCGTTCTATCAGCAATATAGTTGTCTAGATTCATTTCTGACCGCGAATTCAAATTCTTTGCATTGCAGTGGACGTAGTCTACGAGGACTATACCCTGACATAAAGGTTTTTGGTATACAAACAATAAGTTTCGAATTTTTCTGAAATAATGTGTTCAAGAACGTGCTATAAGGAAATTTCTCAACCTTTTAATTAATTTCATATCTATACCCGTGATTTCAGAACTAATACCAGGGTTGGTATAAGATCTTCAAGCTGTATTTCCTTCATTACTATGACTGTATCCTCCTGATTTCCTCCAACCTCTAAAATCTAGTCAATATGCAATATGAACCATACATTCGAAGCAGGTTATCCAACCATGTAAAGGAGATATCCCATAATTAAGATATCCTACGTTTACTTTGAGTGTTTGTATTTTATCTATATTGTTGAATTCTGATATAATAGCCTTACAAGCGCAACATCTGTGCTCTGCGCTACTGTGCGCTAAATGAGTCTATATACATTTGAAAGCTCATATTTTACGCTAACTTTTACCGGTAGTGTCAATAGTGGCGAACCTTGGCTTCAAAACTTTTAAGCGCGTTTTACGCGAAAATATGGCACTTTTTCAGTGAAAATTAAAATTGTGGCATACTATGATAAAATTACTGCAAACTCAATTAATGGGCTTTATTCAGAACTATTTTTTGAAGAACTTTTCCTTAGACACTGTTGAAATTCGAGCTACCATTAGACCTCTAGCGTGTTTTGAAATATTGGGTCATTTTTCAAAAAAACACTAAAACATGCTGGGATAGCATACTTTCAAGATTCATAGAAAATTCAAATTTTGTCATATTGATCTAAAATTTTGGATTTGAATACTTCAATAGTATAGAATCACAGGAAAAATACAACGGAGAGTCGAAATGAACTTTCATTTTTTGGCTGCCGGCCAGTGATTCCCCACTGTGCATTGATTACAGCAATCCCGTATCCTTCTTGGTCATTCGATACCACCTCTTAAATGGGGTGCCTGTCCATTACCGTTAACGCTACAAATCGACCCTTGTCCGTCGCTCAGTTAACGTTGCCACGAGGGACACGGTAGGGGTCTGCGATAATGGCAATATAGCATTTCGTCTCGGCGTCTCAACCGCTTAGTTGGTCTCGAGGTACGATGCTGGTCTAATAAGTCGTCGTATGTTAGAATCTCGGCT
This sequence comes from Sabethes cyaneus, assembly GCF_943734655.1. Taxonomy (NCBI): domain Eukaryota; kingdom Metazoa; phylum Arthropoda; class Insecta; order Diptera; family Culicidae; genus Sabethes; species Sabethes cyaneus. The sequence goes on along the minus strand of NC_071355.1, from coordinate 158,302,936 downwards.
AGGCTGTGCTGCTACATAGAGTCAGCAGGATTGTTGCACTAGCCCCGTAACTGTCCTATATTCTAATAGCCGGCTGTGAAGTCTGTCGATAAAGAAGGGTCAAGTTATTAAGGACGTTTATACCCATGGCTTTGCTTTGTTTAGACCATTATTGCATTTCGCACAATATTTATTTATTTATTTGTTTGTACATCAACAGGACTTGTGGCCCAAATGATAATTTAACCTAAAAACTACGCGCTATTGAAAAAAAGCGATTTTCAGCACGTTACGACTGACGTCAAATTCGAAGCTGGAGTAAAAGCGGTTAAAGTGGCGTTAGAGACCGGTAATCGTGCTGAAGCTGCTGTAGTTAGTCCGTCGATTCGGCACGTGTAAAAAGTGGCTATTGCGCAATGTACGACTCCGGACGTGAATATCAAGGTTTTGCAATATATACGGGCAATCCACCTGTGAGGTCAATAAATCGGAGACAATTGTTGCTCTATTTACATCGCGACGAACATGAAAGGGGTCTAGGTCGATGAGCCTACAGCGTTGTTCGTAGCTTGGCAGCTGGAAAGGGTTATTCCACGGAAATCTCCGAAGAGCAAAACGAATGAATCTCCGCTGCACTGACTCGATTCGGCCAACTCAATTTTGATAGTATGGGCTCCAAACTGGGGCACAGTATTCAAGGTTGGAGCGGACTAATGCACAATAAAGAGCTTTCAAGCAGTAAACATCGTTGAAGTTCTTGCCGATGCGCATAATGAAGCCAAGGTTTCTGCAGGCTTTGTCCACGATGTACGCGATGTGCTGTTTGAATGTAAGTTTAGAGTCGAGCAGTATCCCCAGATCCTTGACGCTGTTTTCACGACGTATTGCGTATTTGACAGCTTGTAGTCAAAAGCGAACGGGCTCAGCTTTCTGGAAAATGTGATGACTTCACACTTGTTGGGGTTAAGCAGCATTCGGTTGTCGACACACCATTTGTCAAAGGTCGATAGTTCCTCCTGAAGGAGCGGCGTCGGATAGATTTTCGACTTTTGAGTATAACTTAAGGTCGTCAGCAAACAAGAATCGCGGACCTTTAAGCAGGTAGTTGACGTCATTGAAGTAGATAAGGAATGTTAAAGAACCAAAATGGCTGCCTTGTGGTATTCCAGAATGAGCAGTGAACGATCCAGAGAGACTGCCCTCAATGTTCACCTTTAAGTGGCGATCGGATAAGTATGAACGGAACCAACGCAGCAACGGACCACCTATGCCAAGTTTAGCCAGTTTAGCAATAGCGATTTGGTGGTTCAATTTGTCGAAAGCTGCGGAAAGATCAGTGTAAATGACATCTGTTTGCGACCGAGCATCGAAACTATTTACAGCAGTCCCCCGAATAACGCGGTTTCGAATAAGGACGTTTCCATTAAGGACGGTCTCGAGTGATTCCATTAACGCGGTCGAACGTCCTTATTGGAGTCTATGTAGCATATGGGAATTGACCTAATTGGTTCCAACATGGAATAACTCGTGATCCTGGCCTAATAGACGGCTGGTGTCTTGGACAAAGTTATTCAGTACATCAACGGGTTTTCATCGGATTATAGTATTGTGGAATTGTCTCACAACGTGGCGCTAGCGTATATGTAATCTTCTTAAGCAGGCTGTATCACGCGCTGCTGACTATATAGCAAGTTGCGGTCTTCGAGAAGGTTATTCATATGATTGCGACCTTCAAGAAGGGATGGAAAATATTGCAGAATTGCCTCACTACGTGGCGCTGGCATATATGTAATCTTCTTAAGCAGGCTGCATCTTGCGCTGCTGATTGTCTGGAAAGTTGCGATCTTCGGGAAGGTTATTCATATGACTGCCAGCTTAAAGATGGTATGAAAAATATTGCAGAATTGCTTCACTACGTGGCGCTAGTGTATATGTAACATTCTTATCCCTCTAACGGGCAACATCGTAAAAAAGATGCGATCGAGCAATTGATTACTTTATCATGAAAACACATTCAAAAGAAGCTCGAGTGTTGGCTTTCATGGGAAAATATTTATCTGGAGGACCGCTAGGTATGAAATAGTCCAATTACTCGTTTTAGTTTTTCATGCCTAACGCTCTACCCAAATATTTTTTCAGTTCAAATATATCACAAAATTGAAAAAAAAGCTTGCGAAGTACTCATAGGAAAAATTTGAGATAGAACATTTTGTTCTAGATGTCCTTTTTCTTCAAACGTAAAAACGGGAATATTTGCACCATAACTTTTTCGGAATTTTTCGGAATTCTTATTTTGGAAAGATAATAACTTCTGAACGCATGGTCAGAATGTTGTGATATTAGTATCAACATGTCAGGAAATCTGTTCTGAACATATTTCTCATTTTGCCAATTCAAGACAAATTTCGTATGTGGCTCTGGCGCTCTAAAAGCGAAGGTCGACTACAGACGGTCTTACCCGTTAGAGAGTTAACCAGGCTATCTTTTGCCCTGCAGGCTATCTAAAAAGTTGCGGTCTTCGGGAAGGTTATTCATATGACTGAGGCCTTCAAGAAGGGATGGAAAATATTACAGATTTGCCTCACTACGTGGCGCTAGCGCTAGCATATATGTAATCTTCTTAAGCAGGCTGTATCACGCGCTGTTGACTGTATACCAAGTTGCGGTCTTCGAGAAGGTTATTCAAATGACGCTGGGATTTTTCTGGCCATTTAGAAAGTAGCATTTACGGATAGATGGTAGACTAACCCGTTGGATTATTTTTGCGAGGACTGTGGGGGATATACGAGTTTCTTCTAAAAAAAGCATGCTGAACATAATAGCATAAACATAAGGGTCAGCATTGATTTGCAATTGTGAAGCCCCACCTCCGGACACGCCGGCGTTCGTGGTTACCGTTAAACCACTAGTATCAAACTGGTTCATCTCTAGCAAGATGCTTTCCAGAATGAGTCGAAAATTTTTGGTTTGTTAGGTTTCAACAAAACTTTAAGTACTGTACAAAATTTTGTATTTAATTTTTAATATATGGAAAAATAAACACTGGTTTTTTTCTTTTTTGTTTAATTATTGAAGGTCTGATGTTATTATCTTTTTCTAGCCCCCCTCTTCAAAAAAAATTCCAGTCCAGGACACCCAAGTAGCACACTTTTGTCACTTCTGGTTGCTGCAACCTATTTATGACTGAAATCAGTCATTATTCGGTTACCACAACTAGTTTATAACAACTGTGCTAGTAGGGCATAAACTTTTTTACAAATTTGTATAATCTTTATTAAACTTATTATTAGAATGTGAATTGGTTGCATGGTTTTAACAGATATTTTGTATTCACTCCAGCGCAATATAAAGCCTTCACAAGAAGATTACATATACACTAGCGCCACGTAGTGAGACAATTCTGCAATAACTTTTTCGAAGACCGCAACTTGCTAGATATCCAGCAGCGCGAGATACAGCCTGCCTAAGCGGATTAAATGTACACTAGCGCCACGTAGTGAGACAATTCTGCAATATTTTCCATACCATCTTTAAGGTGGCAGTCATATGAGTAACCTTCCCGAAGACCACAACTTTCCAGACAGTCAACAGCGCAAAATACAGCCTATACAAGAATATTACATATATGCTAGCGCCACGTAGTGAGATAATTCTGCAATATTTTAAATCCCTTCTTGATGGTCGCAGTCATATGAATAGCCTTCTCGAAGACCGCAACTTGCTAGATAGTCAGCAGCGTGAGATACAGCCTGCATAAGAGGATTACGTATATGCTAGCGCCACGTAGTGAGGCAATTCTGCACTTTTTTCCATTTCTTGAAGATCTCAGTCATATGGATAACCTTCTCGAAGACCGCAGCTTGCTATATAGTCAGCAGCGCGAGATACAGCCTCCATAAGAAGATTGCATATATGCTAGCGCCACATAGTGAGGTAATTCTGCAATATTTTCCATCCCTGCTTGAAGGTCGCAGTCATATGAATAACCTTCCCGAAGACCGCAACTTGCTAGATAGTCAGCAGCGTGAGATACAGCCTGCATAAGAGGATTACATATACACTAGCGCCACGTAGTGAGTCAGTTCTGCGCTTTTTTCCACGCCATCTTGAAGGTGGCAGTCATTTGAGCAACCTTCCCGAAGGCCGCAACTTTCTAGATAGCCTGCAGCGCGAGATACAGCCTATACAAAAATATTACATATACGCTAGCGCCACGTAGTGAGACAATTCCGCAATACTATAATCTACTGAAAACCCGTTGATGTACTGAACAACTTTGTCGAAGACACCAACCGTCTATACGGTCAGGATCACGAGTTATTCCATGTTGGAACCAATTAAGTCAATTCCCATATGCTACATAGACTCCATTAACACGGTTTCCATTAACGCGGTCCCTATTAGTGTCCTTATTGGGGGGATTACTGTATCACGTAGGATGTGAGAGTCAAGAGATTGGTAGTCGTGGAGCGCTTGGGCATAAATCCATGTTGGTTATCAGAGAGGTACGGTTTGAAAAATGTAAATACTGGTTCAAACAGGGCGAGCTCAAACAGTTTCGAAATTGAGTTTAGAGCAGAAATTCCTCGATAGTTATCTGCGTTTTTCCTATTTCCCTTTTTATGCCCAGGGAACATGTAGGCCGATTTCCATGCTGAGGGAAAGACACCTGAGTTAACGGATTTCAGCTTATCCGTTATTCAGATGGCTCATTGGAGCAGCGATAGCGTGGATGCATTTTTTCAGGAACACTGGTGGTATACCGTCCGGACTACGTCTGATTCTGATGTCGCTTGCTTAGTTGGTTGACTTTGACCACATTTGGAAGTTATTTGAGTTCATTTCATGAAAGGCAAATAAGTTTTTCATACTGTGTAATACGCTTTTGCCATGATTTTAGGGGATAATAGGGCAAAATGAATATCTTCCCAGGGTCTGCACAAGATGGGACTATCACCAATCGATTTCTTGGATTTTTTTTACAAAGTATTAGGTATCTTATAAGATTCAAAACCAGCGGCTTCTAATTATTGGGATTACGAGCTTTTTTACCCATTGTGCGTTGGTAGTAATTTGGTACTGCTAGTTTAATAAACAATAAGCAATACAAGTTGTGTTTCACAACTGGGGGCAATCGCCTACTTTGCGCTAAGTCATAATTTACATTGTTTTTTTATACTGTTCGAATCCTGGAATTTTGATTAGAATGGATTCGAGGTGTAAACTATTGAAGAAGAAATGACGCCTTCAAGTAGAAATAACCATCACCAGGACTTGATAGAAAAGTGATCAACCATAGTCTGATATTCAAAACAAACGAACATAAAACTGCCGTTCTACCCATATATCCGTAAAATCTGTTCTGGAAATGCTCATCTAGTTTTTTTTTCTTTAAATTACCGAAAACATGTTGATAATTACGTAACAAATAGATTCTACTTTATTAGGATGTAATATATATCAAACTACAAACTTTGAACCAAATGATTGTCAGGATCCTACGGGTAATTTAAGCAGGAAAAACTAATCAGCAAGTTTCAGAATTTAAGAACAGAAAATAAGTATAAATAAGTATAAGTATTTGACAACATTTACAACAATAATGAGGCGTATCCATTAGTAAAACATAATGGAAGCACACGGTATTTCACAAGCAATAATCAGACAAACCTGTGTTGCGCACATGCAACACTATGCTTACCTTTGCTCGGGGCACCCTGACATCCGCCGAGTATGCCAACGGTTATCACCAGAAATAATAAACTAAGACTAAGTTGTTCCACCGGCAAACTCGGTTTCGATAGAAATTTTCTTTGCTGCCGATGTATCAATCGTAATTTAAACATTTTCACTAACTGCATACAAATTTTTGAAAGCCGTAGCTTTTTGCTCGATCTGCTGTTGTTGTAGATTTAGATTTGTTTTTCACATCATGCGATTTCTCCTCCCGCGTCGAATGATATCACTGTAACAACCAAAAAAATAATTGTAGAACTTGACTTTTCTAGTCTTGCCTCTTATCAAGCACGGTAACAGCTAAATCATGTCACTGGGGCACTTTTGAAACATTTTTTCCCCGTTTTGCTTTCTTCAAGCCGTTTTAGGGGCACTAAACTGATGCGTGACGTCGTTGTTTCATTTCCATTTGGTCACAAACTTTTTCGCTCTTATCTCTAATGCTGCGCTTGTTAATTTCAATCCGGCTGGACCGGTTATTTTTCTAAGCAATATATGCTATCGCAAGAATTTCACCAATGCATGCGCAGCTTGCCAGTCCGCGGGCAGAAATTTGGTTTTGATAACACATGAACTTTCTGGAGGAAGTTAACGATTAGAAAATTGCTTCTAAATTGAAATATATTTACAATAAATTAGTAATATCACATATTAACTTTAAAAATACGCCATTAAACTGATAACTACAAGCTACTTTTTAGATTTTTAGTATAATTTGATAAATAATTCACTAGACTTGCAAATTTTTAATTCACCAATTCAATATTAGGATTAAGCTAAGTCCCACTATATGTTTCAGGTTTATTTCACTATCGTTGTTCAATTTTCTAACCAGTCAAGTTTATTTGCAGCTATAACAATTGTGGAGCACTACATTCAACAATTTTCACTGATTCTTCATTTAACTGAACTTACTTTTCACGTTGTTCTGTACATTTACGAGGTTAGCTCTCGGAAAGCCAATCACAGACTGGCTTACACTAAGCACATGTGCACAAATTTCAAGACTTTTTAAATGTTCCGCCAGTCCTGCTGGCGCGAGAATTGAGCGACTCGGCAAGTGGGCGCACGCAGATTCTAGCACACTGAGCAAACATGAGTAAGGCAATGGTCAATTGCACGAAGAATTGTAATTTTTTCTTAATACCGAAAACCACTCTGTTAAGTGCATTATTTGTGTAAAAATTCAGTTCTTCAACGCATTGATCCAATTTATAATTACTCATATTCATAAAAGTGATAGTTCAAAAGTTGCTTCAACAGAACATTGGTCTACTGTGAAAAAAAAATCGACAATGTAACGCAAATCGAAAACCACATTTCTCTCCTACTGGCTTGATGAGTGAGAAATTGATTCTACTGTGACGAACCTAGCTGAAGAATTCTAATACGTTTTGCATTGCTCAGTTAGTGGAAGCTGGTAAAAGACACGATGGAAAAGCTATTCAAAAAGATTCCGCAATGCCTGAAGTGCAGGCACAATGAAACAACGATCTGTAATGTGTGCAAACTGTCGCGATCTTTTGCCACATTTCGATTAATGGATCTTAATTGACATCACAGATGGTACACCCGGGACTGCTTGTACCATGTATGGTGTCATGCAGTTTGAAATGATGTGTGCTAGAGATAAGCGGTCAGAGCTAGAAAATGTTGTAGCAAAATAACGCAGCGAGACATAATCTTCTTTACCTGTTGATCATTTGATAGTCCGACAGACTCAACCAGAATATTATAATATCAGCAATATCCTAAAGTAAATATAGACACAAAAATGTTTTGTAGAACGGGTTTGGAATAAATTTTTTTGACACTACCTACATGTGAATTGGATACTCGCGGGTTATAGTTGGACAGTTACACATCTATATAAAATAAAATTCAATTCTGTTCAAGAACTGATTTCTTATTAATACCACCACAGCCACAATAAGGACTCGTGGAAATAATTTTAAATATTGCTATTCATAGAATATTTCAAATTATTTTCTTGTCTGTAGTAACATTTGGATAATATTCGACATTTACTGCAAATACTTTTCGACCAGGCCAACTATAAAGTATTGCCGCGAAGACGATTATACGAAATGAATCTTGTGTGAATAAATTATTCAATTTTTGCGAAAATATGATTCTAAAAGCTCTTCACGATGATACTGGAAATAGATTGCGTGGTGATGGCAGACGTTTTTTAAGGCAGTCGAAACGGCGAAAGCTGGCAGACGTTTTCATGCATACGAAATTGTCGAAGAAATGCCTGACTTGGACGGCCATCTGTACCTCTGGTTTGAAAAGCAATATTTTCTTTGGAACCGAGGCCGGTAGGACCGGCAATAAGAAAGTTTATATGAACGAGTGGCTGGAAAAATATCTATGGGCCTTCCTAAAGCAACACGAATGTTCCATGCTGTTTTGGCCGGATTTCACATCCTGCCTTTACGGAACAATGGTCATCCTGCCAACAACGTGTAGGTGGTGTACAAAGAGAAGAACCCTCCCAACACTGCGGAGCTCCACCGAAATGAGAATTATTCAACGTTTAAGTTGAAAATTCGGAATTTGGTGTTAAGAGTGATCTAGTTTGAGCACCAGATGTTTCGCAGATCTGCAAAGGCACCCTGCCCTTCGTAATCCGAGTGGCTACCACTGGTACCACTGTCTGGCGTCGTCTAGCTATCCTCTAGCTTCCACCTGCTCAACCTGTTATAGTGTTGTCCCACTACTGTGAAGTTGGTGGGATTGTCACTGTTCACTACCGTGGATTAATTTTTGCTACATTGACTGTGAGACCTGTTGCCTGTGAGCTCTCGGCGAGGTCATCTAACTTGCTCTGCATATCGATTCGGGATTGTGCAAGCAAGACAATGTCGTCGGCTAGGTCGCAGTCATTTAGCTGCCCCATCGTTAGACGATTCCAAGTCAATACTCGATTTGATCTACTGTCACTCGCTCCAACTAATATCTCATCCATAACGATGTGAAACAGAAGCAGTGATAAAATGCAGTCCTGTTTCACACAAGCAGTAACCCTTATAAAGTCAGACCTGACGCCATTGGGCCATTGGACCTTGCACGAGAACGCTTCGCATTGAACCTCGAAGAGATGGACTAGCTTACCTGGAAATCCTTTACAGCTAAGTGCAACCCAGATGTTTTCGTGGGTTATCACTTTTCCGAACTCAACGAACACCAGTAGGAGAGTGTCCAGCAATTTATTGATCCACTCCAATATAATGCGGAACTTTGTGATATAGTCTACACATGATCGGCTACCACGGAACGCAGCTTACTGCCGCCGGAGAGTAGCGTAGATCATCTCCTGGATCCAGTTGAGGATTAGCTCACAAAGTACTTTCAGAGTTGTGGTTTCCCGTATATTGCTGAATAGCTGAGGCATCATCTGGGCTGGCAAGGAGGGGTCAGCTTTGAGCATCTCGGTTGAAATGTAGTCTACCTCTGACGCTCTATTGGATTTCATACTTTTGATTGCTACTTGAATTTCATACAGTGATGATGCCTTCAGGGTTGGGTTGGTGTCATACGCTGCTGGCAACTCGGAAGAGTTGTTCAAAATGTTCAGTCTTTGGCTTAAATTGTTATGTACGGTCAGTCAGTAACTAACCGGCTCTGTAGTTTAGCGGCAGCTTAGTATTCATCCTGGCATCACTAAGGCGACGAGAAATATCGTACAACAAACGGATATTACCATTGGCGGCGGTGGTTTCTTCTTCTTCGACTAGGAAGTTAGTGCAGGCTCTCTCGTCCCAACTACAAGCTGGTTTAATACCCCGCTGTAGTTCGACATATTATTGACGGACAGCTGTCTTAGTCGCTCTGGTATGCGCTCGCTCAATGCAGGTTTTCGCCTTTTCCCGGTCGTCGATTATCCTCCAAGTCTCATCCAATATATACTCCCTCCGTCTGCTGCGCACTTTGCCGAGGGCAGAGCCGGCGTTACACCGTCATGCCAGAAGGGTATTGGATTGAAAGGCCACTGTGATACTTTTAATGATCGTCTTTTCGGGCAGTCGTCGATTGCTGTACACAGTTTACGAACTGCTTATACCCATTGATGAAGTTGAGCTAGACAGTTGTACCGATTTGGTACTACATGGTTATTTGGTTATTTTAATCAATGATTTTTTTGGGATTTGGTGTATGGAGTAAGAAAGAAACTTTCGCAGAAGTTATGCCTAGATAAAACAAGAACCTCGCAATTGCAGAGCAGATGCGCTGAGCTTTCAAGGTCAGAGTTACAAAATCGGAAGGTGTCTGTGTTATCCGATATTTTTTAAATGATAAAGAGCGGGACTGTGTCCAGTTAGGAGTCCCCTGATTGTATTTAGCTCACTGTTTAACTGTTTAGGGTTGTACTCAGATGTTTTGGCAGAACCCTTAAGTCGTATATTTAACAAATCTTTTGAATAAAGAAAATTTCCGGCGATTTGGAAGCAATCTTACATGTTCCCAGTATTCAAAAGCGGTGACCGGCAAAATATTAGAAATTATCGTGGCATAACTAGCCTCTCCGCATTGTGTAAGGTTTTTGAAATAATTGTAAGCGCTGTTGTTCTTGCTCATACAAAAAGCTACATTTTCTTCGATCAGCATGGATTTATGCCAGGACGATCCGTTTGCACTAATCTTTTGCATTTTACGTCGACGTGCATCTCGCATATGGAACAGAAATCTCAAATCGACGTATCTTACACGGATCTGAAGGCTGCGTTTGACCGCATAGATCATCGAATACTTTTACGGAAACTCTCCCGGCTCGGTGCATCGGAACATTTCGTCGAATGGTTAAGTTCCTACTTGAGCGATCGAACGCTACGTGTACAGCTTAACTCATGTTTTACCTCCGCATTCGTCAACAAATCGGGTGTACCTCAGGGCAGTAACATGGGCCCTTTGCTCTTCTCGTTGTACTTCAACGACGTAACCTTACTTGTGGGCGATGGATGTAAATTAATGTACGCGGACGATTTAAAATTATATCTCGCCATTCGGTCCATCGAAGACTGCTGTAATTTGCAAAAGCTGCTGAATATTTTCGTTAACTGGTGTCGTAAGCTTACCTGCTCATCGTAAGCATGGCAAAGTGTCAGGTCATGACATTCCACCGAACTGTCAGCCCAATATTGTTCGAGTACAACATTGATGGTCATATACTCAAGAGAGCTGATAAGGTCAACGACCTGGGCGTTGTTCTTGACTCTAAACTCAGTTTTAACGTTAATCGCTCGACTTTCATTTCCAAAGCAACCCGGCAGCTCGGTTGTATATCCAAAATCGGACGGGATTTTAAGGATCCATACTGTTTGAAAGCCCTGTATTGCTCTCTGGTTAGACCGCAACTGGAAAATGCATGCCTGGTTTGGTCTCCTTATCAACTCGCCTGGACCCTGAGAGTTGAACGAGTGCAGAAGAGATTCATTCGCTTAGTACTACGTGATCTTCTTTGGCGTGATCCTGTGAACCTTCCATCGTATCCTGATCGGTGTCGCCTCATCGGTCTTGATACTTTAGAACGACGCAGGAAAGTCCAGCAGGCTGTATTTGTCGCTAAAGAGCTCAACGGAGAAATCGATTCTCCGAACATTCTTTTGATGCTTGGCTTTCGTGCTCCTCAACGTTCTCTCCGTTCCGCGGGATTACTGCAACCTCAGGCGCACCGTACTGTATTTGGATTCAACGAACCTATCGCTGCCTGTATCCGTGCGTTTTCCTTGGTGGAACACTTGTTTGAATTCGGTGAATCTTCAAAAGCATTTTATAATAAGGTAGTTAGTAGAATTTTATAAATGACTGCAATTTGCTATATCTAGCTAATATTCAGTTATTATTATTATTATTTGACCATGAAAATGTTTATTTGATATGTGAAATGTAATGTGTTATTTGTAGTTTGAATTTGTACATAGTTAGAAGATGACGGGGTTTTTATGCCTACAAGAGGATGGCCTCTATTTGGCTTTCCCCCGTCCAAACCAATCTTCCAAGGAGATCTAACAGGTCGGATGGATATAAGCCAATAAATAAATAAATAAATCATGAATGACAATTCTCAAGCTGGCACAAAAACATCACAAGCATCTGGCACAAGCATTTTTTTGATATAAATAATACATACAGTACTGGACAAAATAAAGTACGCACTTACCACATCTTGAAACTTTCATGCTTTTCTCATTATTTATAGTAGATAACTATTCACAGTGATCGAACAAAAATTAGTTTTATAGATATACTTTCAGAAGATGTTTTATACAGAGGCTTTATACTCCAGAGGTTTGTCGATATATTTTTGAGCAAACTTAAGACGTTTGATCCTATACAAATTAATATTACTTAAAAACAAATATTGAATATGAAATAAACAAACCTGTTAACATTTCGGATAAATGGCCTTCGTTGAACAAATTCATTTTTAAATCGCATTTCCTTCAGTCTTCTACGAACAGTTCGTTCGGAAATATTTAAATTCGTATTTTCTCGGATTACACGGCTGGTAGAGAACGGATCTTTAGCCATTTCTCGACGAATCAGGCGATCATCACTGGTTGTAGTCCTCCGCTTTCTTCTTTCAGTCCAGTCTTTCACGCTTCCAAGTGCCTCATATTTTTTCAATGTTTTTCGTACTCCTGTCTCACTAATTTCATACCTTCGAGCAATTACTCTATTCGAGAAACCTTTCTTACGATTTTTAACGATAAGTTTACGGATATCTTCACAAATTTGCTTTTTTGCCATCGTACCAGATAAAAACGCGCACCAGTAATGAAAAATCAATCACAAACAATTTGTTTTGACACTTCGCTGCAGTGTGATGGTGAGCAAACTATTCGTATGCAGTCTTATTATGACCAACTAAAAATTGACTTTTTCTAGAACTATACAATAGCTTGATCAAAATAGCTAATGTTTATATTTAACGATACATAAATCGTTTAAAGCATTGAAAATGCTACAATTTGTCCAAATATACCGAGTTCATATGTTTGACAATAAAATAGATACCGCGTGTTATATAGTATGAGAGCGGGTGCGTACTTTTATTGTCCAGTACTGTAGATATAACTTATTCACTACAAACAATGCTCCTTACAGGCAACAGTATGTTTTACATGATTTTCCTTTTTTTTATCTGCGCTTTATAGGTATGCCTTTAGCTATCCGCCTACTTTCTGCCATCTCTCCGAGATATGTCCCAAAGTAAAACTAGCTGGAAAAATGTTGATAAGCTCGAACATTATAATGCTGTCTATTTTCTGTAAGAAAACGGGTAGAATACCTTTCGGATCTTGAGATTACATTGGTTCAAAAGAGCTAAGTACCAATTTCATCGAAGCCTCTGTGTTATCGACGTGCAAGCAGAGCCGAGTCGTTTGGCACATATTATAACGACACATACACTGAGGTCTAATTTCATCGATTTTTTCTTAACACTTTACACTCTACACTTAAATAAAAGTGGAAAGAAAACATTACAATTCATGCAAATATTTCTAAACAGCTAATTGTGTTGTATAAAGCCAGGGATTGTCCATTTGAATTTTTAACTTTTTTCGCTAGCCATTACGAAGCGCGAGGCCCCCTCTGAAGCGCGAGGCAACGTTCCACCGCACGGGTTTGCCGGCCTATATGGTTCTGGCAGAGGGTTGTGATAAAGGCGTTGTTGACATTTCGACCAGCTGGTAACTCCAAGGCCCGAAATTCAACTTACCTAACACCTCAGGATTGTCCAATCGGCGGTCGTCGTAACAACGGCCGACTTTCACCTCTCGTCGGACACGCGCAATATGCAATGATATATCAGGGATTACAAAGGGAAGGTCGGATGTAATATTGGTGCCGCGCTTGCTGCATTAATCAAGAAGTCTCCGCGTTGTTTGAGCAAATCAACGCGTTGAAGTCGCTCTTCCACCTACAGGTCAGCAGCATCGGTTAGCGCATAGCACTGGGTTGCAGTAAGGTTTCTATCCCGTCTTCTAAATCTCGCCATATTTATCGTGACGTTTGTCGGTTCCCACGTCACCAGGGCCATATGTACCTTTATGCTTAGTAGGAATCCAATTCCTCTCTCTTACTACTTACTTTTACCAGCCGAGAGCCGGGGTGGCTATTACCGTATCAAGAATTCCTCTTCACTGTACTCAGTCCTGGGCTGCCAATTCGTCAATTCGTTACGCGTCTCGCAACACGCAAGTCGGCTTCAACCTAGTCGAGCCATCTAGCACGTTGGGCCCCTTTATTCCTGGTGCCGGTGGGATTTTCGAAGAGAACGGATTTCCCTGAATCTCTCCAAGTAGCGCCTGCAACTCGTGGGTCATACGCCTACGCCACTCTCTGCTATTCGTTTGCATTCCGCCAAAAATAGTCCGCAATTCCTTTCGTTCAAATAGGGCAAGAGCACGTATGTCTTCCGTAAGCAAAGTTACTATCTCTCCGTCTTCGACTACCGATCTGATTAACGTTTTGTACATCGTCAGCTTTGTGCGGCGGCGTATGCTCCTTGATCGAAGCGTCTTGCGGAGGGGAAAGTAGCCTCGACTTCCAGCTTGAATGCTGTGAGATACACATATGTGAGGTGCATACCGCACTCTGTATTTTAGCATTCCTTCCCTCCTTACGATGTGAGTATCGGCAACGCTGTCAGGCGACGTTGTCATGTCATAGTGTGCGATTATTATTGGCAGCCTTGCTTATGCATCTTCCTCTTTCTCAGCAGACTCTTGGACAGGTAAGACGTACTTTGTGCGCGCAGTAGTTTTCCGTGCCGAGTGATTCTACAGAGTAATATGAAATGGCGTCTGGTATAAAACGCTCATGCAGTTGGGCATTTTACAAATGCGTCGTTGAATTTCCTTACTAGTATTATTGTCGGCGGTGACCAAAAATCCCAATTATACGAACTCATCAACCACTTCCAGTTTATCGCCGTCATTAGCCACTGTCCGTGGAAGGCAAACATTGTTTTCTCTTGAGCCTCTTCCTACCATATAATTTGTATTCGACGCATAGATTTGTAACCCAATCCTCCTAGTCTCCGTTTTTAGTATGGCGTAGATTGCCTTCGTCGTCCCAAGGTTTGTAGTAATGATGCCGAGGTCGTCTGCGAAGGCTAGGAGTTGGCTATTCTAGCTGAAGATCGTTTCTCTCGTTTCGATGCCCAATCCCCGCATCACGTCTTCAATAGCGATATTGATAACCTGCAGGACAATCCATCCCTTTGCCGTAACCCTCTGCGTGATTCGAAAGGACTCTAGAGTGCCCCCGAAACACTCATGTCGTAGCATATCACCCGCTCCGTTTTGATCAGCCGCCAACTCCTCTCTCTCTCTGTCTCTCGAGTAGCATTTCCACAATGTCTTGTATGCATCGGTCAATGGTCAACGGTTCTCGCTCAGCTCCAGGATTTCAAGTTTCAGGCGGTTAGCTTCCCTCGCAAGTGTCCGTGTCCGTTTTTTCATCCAAAAGGTCGTTGCCAATGATCCAGATAAATTTCTTCTTTCATTTTTTGCAACTTGATAAGTTTTCGGGTATAGTAGGTCATTGTTGGCCTAAGGTCCCTATACCGCATCTTAGAGTGGGAGGGAGCCCCTGTTCCACATTTTCTGCCTGCTTACGACAATCAAGAAGTGTACCCCAGCCGGCACCCCGTGGAAATGGGGATAGGAGTTACTGGACAGAAGTGGTAGATTTGCGTATGTTTACTCTTTGCCAGCCAACTGCTGATAACGCAGTGCTTGGAAATCTCATATTTAATGTATGCAACCCGCCTGAATAGTTGCAACATACTGCTCTTTCTGAACTTTCTGCTCATATAGATATGAACTCAGCATTGCCAACCTGAAAACAACGATTCGAGCGAATCACTTTCATGTTCATGTTCGTTTTACTGTTTACATTCATTCATTCTTCTAGATAATAGGGAATCAAATGAGAATCATTCATACTTTTTGAACTGCCGACAACGGCAAACGAAATTACAATGGACGTAAACATTGCTCTGAGTCCGAAGTTTTAATTAATTTCCTTCGGCCAGGTTTTAGTCGATTTTAAAAAGCAAATAGCAAATAGTAAATCTTTGAAATCTAAAATATCAGTCAAAAGCACGAAAATTGACTGACAGGCTAATCGAGCAATCATTCAGCTCTGCAATTCTTGAATGAATTGTTTTGAAAGGTAGAAAACAAAGATTGAGAAATACTGTCAGCAGCTTAATTGTATGTCCGTTGGCTGCCAGATAAAAGAAAACTACCAAGGGTAAAACTGTAAGCGCTGAATGTGTTTTTGATTCGCCTTCATGCAGAGCTGTCAATTTTTATAACGAAAAGCCTGGTAATTCGGATTACACGGGCAACTGAACGGTTTAATTCTGCATGAAACGATTGCTGGCGTTATTTGCCGGCTTTGGGATGTATTTATGTCGTCGTGGTAAACGCAAGACAGGAGACACGAAGAGAATCTCTCATTTGCCCATAGGCGCTTTTCACATGTAGCGAAACCAACTTTTCACATGTTGCCAACAGTCCCTACTAGCATAGTTGTTGCAAGCCAGTTGTGGCAACCGATTTACGACTAATTTTAGTCGTAAATAAGTTTCTGCATCCATAAGTGCGAAAAATGAGCTGCTTGGGGTGGTTCCTATGTCTTCATTGAGACATCTAGGCGAGAGACATCTATCAGTAAGACCCTTTATTCAAAAAATTTTCGAATTTTTTTGGGTGATGGCTACCAACGAACTTTTCAATCCTTTTGAATGCTATATCCTTTTAGTTGTCTGAATGAAAACGTTTCAGTCGTTTGGTTATAAGCCAAATTAATTGGTTGTACGACAAATAGTCGGTGTTAAGGCTTGTTCGCGACCAAATTTGGACACCCCTAAACACACACAGCTTCGGAAATACATTAACAATGAGTGAAATATTTTGCAGAATGGTTGACGTATGTCTGTTCTTTCTGAAAATATAACACTTGTTTATATTACAAGCGCTCAGCGTAAAATGGCGCCGAAAGAAGAACAGGTGCGAAAAGCAATTGTGTGCGGTTGCAATGATAATCCGGACCTCTCGGTTAGAAAACTTGCCAAAAAGCATGGATTTCCTCCAAGCACTGTTCACAGTGTTTTAAAATCGTTTGATACTCGCTTGACAATAGCTAGGAAGAAGGGAAGTGGAACAAAAACGGATCTGAGGAACCACCACAAGGATGCGAAGGTAAAACAAACATTACCGAGGAGACCAGATCTTTCTGTACGTACCATTGCTCGTAAAATAAAAATGTCGCCAACATTCCTGCACACTTCTAAGCAACGACAAGGCATAAAGTTTTTCAAGGTGGGGACCATGCTAAACCGTAATAATAAGCAAAATACGATGGCCAAAGCACGCGCTCGTAAGCTTTACCGCGAATATTTAACGAAGTTTCCATGCGTTATAATGGACGATGAAACGTATGTCCTAGAAGACTTTAAACAGCTTCCTGGTATGTCTTTTTACACTGCCATGAAACGGAATGGCGTTGCAGAGCATTTTAGGATCAAGAAGCAAACCAAGTTTCCCAAAAAATATTTAATATGGCAGGCCAAATGCAGCTGTGCCCAAGCAAGCAAAAGTTACATCACTACGGGAACGGTTAACAAGAAAATATACCGTGAAGAATGCCTGCAGAAACGATTGTTACCGTTCCTACACAGCCATGATGTACCCTCGCTGTTTTGGCCTGATTTGGCATCCTGTCAATACGCCAAAGATGTTTTGGAATGATATGATGCTAATGGAGTCCATATTGTACCGAAGGAGGCGAATCCACCTAACTGTCCAGAGTTACGCCCTATCGAGCGGTATTGGGCTTTGGTGAAGAGAGAGTTGCCCAGCACAAACAACAAGCAACAACTGTAGATAAATTTCGAAATCTTGGACAAACGCAGCTAAATTGGTTGCCAACAAGTCTGCACTGACCCTCATGGCAAGGGTAAACTCCAAAGTTCGCCAATTTTTCATGCAGACTAAATAAGTAATGTTAATTTGTTTGATAATTATTAACGATACACACATAAATGATATAAAATTGTTTCATGGATTAAACTTCTAGCAAATTTGTTATATTGAGGTGTCCAGATTTTGTCGCGAACAAGCCTTAAGTCAGACCGAACCAAGTGACAAAAATATGATTTCGATAAAAACGAAGTCAAAGTTTGCTACTCTGTGTAGTTTAAAGCTATCAATCGTTCGAAATCAGACCATATCTCTGACTGTCTGCAACATTTATGTAATTTCACCCTTTGCCAGCCATTTATGTAATCTGATTGGAGTAAAATGTAGCTTAGGAAATGCTTAATCGTTTGCTGTCATTAACTTATTTTTTTAAATTTTGCGACTTGGTCCGGTCTGATTTCACACCGACCAAATGTGAAAGTGTCTTTTTGTCTCACTGTTCGCGAATAGGTGGAAAGAGTGAGACAACGAAGATACATATTTGAATTCAATTTAGACCATATTCTTTGGTTATAAAGAATAATTCAGGGGTCGTACTGTTTATTGTGTGTATAAAGGATACATTATTGTTGGGTATGATTGAAAATTTCGACTATTTTCACATAGAGTAGGGCGAGGCATAAGTGCGATGTTTGAAGTTCATCAAGGTCATCAATTTTCGCGAGATATAAAGAAGGACAACAACAAAATATATTTTATAGTGATGCAGCTACTCAATGTCTTTACATTCAACTATAAATCATCTGAAACAATAGTGTTATTGAAAATAAATTCTTCATTCTTCTGATCCGCGGGGCAAAAGTGCGAAGCTCGAATCCACGAAATTAGCACAGCAGTAGCTATCAAAGCCATATTATGTTTGTTTGTTTGTTTGTGCGGTATGTTTCGGTAAGGAATATTTTCAATTTACACATTTCCTATTTTGCGCTGGTGTATTGCAGCCTCCGACAGATCGAAACTTTTCCAAACGTTTGTTTTTTGTTTCATCAGCGGAAAAACATTGTTTTCCTTCGACCAACATCACACACAGTTTTCTGCAGATCTTCCATTTTTAGTATCTGTAATATAGTGCCAAAAGCTGTATATAATTAGCTATACATTTTTACCTCGTCCGTGAATCGCAATTTTGCCCCGTTAGGCGTTTGACGGGGTTTGATTAAATTATGGTAAAGCGAAATATATTTTGTAAATTCTTCTCACCGCAATTCCAAGAGAGATATCTGAGTGATGTAAAACGTTGCTACAATTTGTCAACAAGTAATATCCTCCTGATATCGTATTTGCCGTACAACGAAATATTACATCAAAACAGTTCTAAAATAACATTTACACATAACTCAGCAACTATGCTTCGTAAACAACAAATGTTTATGATAGATGTAAGCTGTCAAAGTACTCACTCATCCATGCCAATGTAGTCAATTTACTCGGAATCCGCACTGATAAATCATTGAATCGCACTTTTACCGTCATCGCACTTTTACCCCTCCTTACTCTATGTAGTTGTGAATTCATATGATGGATCCTGGTCAATTCACACTTCAGAATTAATTTACAATCAATTCATATGGATTGATTTACAATTTATTATAAAAAAAATTAAAAAATTCGCATGGTATGAGCATTGTCTTTGTGTCTTACTGTTTGCAATAGGAATGTTTCATCAAAAATAATGAAATAGTGGTGTTAGCAAGCAATACGACTATCATATTTTTTAAAAATTTTATCTCTCACTGTTCATGCTGCTTCACTGTTGGCTACTCTCCCCTATATGAATACTAGGAAATCACTTTTCTTTTAATCACGTCTAATATACAAAAGAATTGAAACAAAAAGCTTTTTCAAAAGAGCTGTTGAACATAAATAATCATTTTCGCAAATTTTCTTAATTTTCATTTATAACTTTATGTTTAGATTAGTTTTTTTACAGAACATAAATATGCAAATATACCTAGTAAGATTGCTTCGTTTATCTTTGCCTAAGTTAAAATAGAACTTTTCTGAAATGAAATAGATTTGCAAAGGTGTGAGATTTGAAACGTGGTTCGTTAGTTACTAGCACTTGAACGTTACCTGCAAATGTAAAATAGCGAAACTAATCAAAGGTACAATTATTTCCATTCTATTATGATTCCATAGGAGCCCCCAGATTGAGTTTCCCACAAAGCACAAAGCTCATCTAGCGTTCAAGAGTGATGCTCTGCTCGCCTTTTTACCGGTGCATTTTATTTTCCACTTTTCCAGCGCACAACCCCTGAAGGAGGTAATGAGTTCAAAATTGAACGTAAATATATTGTCATACGTCCATTCTCCATTGTCATCTGCGAAGGAGCTGCGATAATGGGTTTTACCATTTGCATATATGTAGAGCACTGAAATGATGACAAAAATACAAAGCATCCATTTTCGCTTTCCAATTTCATTCATCCGGTTGCCGGTTCGGCAGTGGCGGGCGGAAAAATAGAGACCCAAAAAGCGACACCGATGACAAAATCACACGCAATGAATATTCAAAATGTTGTACACAATTGTTGTCTGCAGCAAAGCGAAAATGGCATCCCACTAATGGAAATGTCATCTGGGCGCGATGCTGAGTGCCTTTTGCTGTCTATAGGCGAGGGTATGATTGTTGGCCCGAATTGATAAAAAATGATTTCCACAGATCGCCCACTTCATGAAGATGTGCCAAATGTTGTTTATCACTTTCCGATCGGAAGTGGCTCCATTGTGGCATTCTTTTCAGCCTACAGAAGCTGCGATGAATAATGATGTTCGGTTACGATGGAATTTTGTCACCAATCCAATCAGGTGAAGCACATATATGTAAAGCGGTAGTAAACCGACAGTAAGCAGAATGGATCGGTTCGATCGCGCAGTATAATCCATATGGAACGTTCACCCAATAAATCTAGTAATCAAAATAGTTTAACCAGAGAAAACCTCTTATTTGGTCTTTGGTTATCAGTACTATAGTCTATCGTCCTTTATACTACTGAACTGAAATGACGGTCCGTTTAGAAAAAAAATTATTAAACAGATTGAAGATACGAATATTGACATAATAATAATAATCGCATAATAAATTTAGATGCAAACCTCTAAAATGTGAAGAACATGTCATCTATAGTGAAGAATACGCTGACTAAGGTAAATAATTTACGTAAAAGTTATTGTTTATAATTCTTCAAAATAAAGAATGTTACAATCTTTCGATCCCTAAGTGTTAAACATTATTTGGTATACACTCAATTCAATAAATCACATTATCAACGAGAATACATTTGCTATGTGTTTACTCGCCCTCTTCAATTTTGCTCTAAAATGGGGATACATTCATGGATGCAAACGCATTCCATAGCGGTAGATTTGCACTCTCGATTCTGCCAAAGCAATGAAAAAAGAATCGCAAAAAAGCGAGGTGCATATTTTAATTTAGGTGAGCCAACCCAGGCCAACAACCAGATCCATCCGAAGTAGGTATATGTATGTATATTAAGAGAAAAGCATAAAATCGCTAAGTGGTGAGATTTTCATTCCGTGACCGCGCAAAACGCACGCCTAGCAGTGTGAAAGCTTTCCGCGGTCACAAGAGAATGCTGAAATCTGAGATGACATCTCTTTCAGCAGTATATCGTTTACCATTCTTGTCACAAAAACTCTCATAATCACTAATAAATGTGTGTGCAGTGTGATACCTATCTATTGTTAACCTGTTTACTATCCTGCAATAAAAATAAGTAATCAATGCATGAAGAAAAATCTAAATTGTGATTTCAAAACCTGAATCAGAAATGTCAGATTCAAGATCTCTCAAAGTAGGATTATTTAATCAACCATTAAGGATATTAACTGCATTTGATTTAACGTTATTCTGTGCGTTAGAGGTAGATATTTCATGAGCATAACAAGGGCGGTAGAAAGAGTATTTTTTCTCCCAAAGACTAAGTGGTGTGGCTTTCGCTAATGGCGCACGGACTTATACGTGATACGCGTGTCTGTGACACCATGATGCTTGTATCCCGATCAGTAGAAAATGTCGGTTTCGCGACATTTTTAAAGTTAACATTGTAAAAATAAATACAAATAAAGTCAAATGGTGTGAAATTACTTCAGCCATAAAAGTGAAAGTGTTCAAATTATTTTTTTACAGATTTTCGACGCATAAATCATTAATTTAACTTTTAAGTTTAATTTATTTTTCGAAGAGTAAATGCTTCATGTGAAAAATGAAATATTGGATGAACTAAAATATCTTGATCTTAGACTAAAAATGTTAACTTAGCGATGGGGAGAGTCAAACTCACATCCGTTTGGTGGAGGGAGTTAGTTTAACCCATTTCCTCATTTCATTCGATTCTAGAGAAGGCCCGGTTTAAGATATCAACTTGAATCCTGAGAAACAAAGAAAGATTGGAAAAAAATCTAATCGACCTGTTTTTGCTCAAAGGTCAGATGTTACATGTAACATAATTACAGCTGTGACAAAACAACAGGTTTTGCTATTTTTCAGACAGTTAAGGAAAAATGCTCATAAAACTCGATTTTACCTCTATTAACGCCTGACCTATCAATCAGTGTTAATAAGAATCGGTTACTTGCCAAAAGAACTTTGTTTCATAATTTTGATTATTTTTATAATTTTAAGATAGGTTTGAAGCTTTGCGTTGCGAAAACCCAACGCTAGGAAGTAACGATATTCAAAATTTGCAAAGGGGGGAAGCCGTTGTGATAAGAGCGTAATAAAATTGTTAAAGTACCTTTGCCTCTGAAATATCTGGAGGAATTGAGTGATGGCAACGACAGTTTCATGGACCCAAATTTAATGTTACAACCTTTCCGGAACGTGTTGGTAGGCATTTAATCATCTGCGATGACATGCATTTAGCATTCAAACTGCATACTATGCGTCTAGTGCAAAGATGGTCTTCAACCCAAATGTTTCGATATCTATCATAAAACATAATGTGTAATACTCTTAGTCGTTTATTTAATCTTTATTAATACTCAAAATCCTAAAAAAAATCCCAACTTTGATTTAACGGTAAAAAAGTATGAACAATATTATATGCATAATATTGAAGGTATGCAAAAACGGTATACCCTTAACGCCCAGCGTTGCGTTTTCGCAACGTAGCGTTACGGGACACAGGGTCAAAATTAAAAATACATGTCAGCGGCTTTTTCTAAGTTGACCTAAAAGAGAATTTTCCTGAAAGTTTCAACTTTCTATCCCTGCTGGGAAAAGTGTGGGGCTTAATGGGTTAACCAATTACCCTACTAGGCCGTCTGATATTTTGTAGTCTAGCATTAAAATAAAGCAACAATACAAGAAACGAGATCGCTTATGATGCAAGTTGTTTTCCAACGGGATGTCATTCTTATCCTCTCCAATATATTTTATGCGTAACTAACATCTCTGGCACTGGCACACGGAAAATGGTCAGTTTACCTTGAAAACGCGGCATTGGGATTGGAACACAGTTGAAATATTGACTGTGTCTATTTTGGCAGTTAAAATTTTTAGGTCATTTCTTACAGGGTTTTAAGTCAGTTTTGAAGGAATAAATTAATGATATGAACAACCGTCTTAAGGCTTCCAAACAGGATAAGTTTTGTAAACTTACTACGAGTGGACTGGTTATATGGACGTATGCTTTTACTATATCAAGAAATTTGTAATGTTGAATTAGTCTATAATTATTGCCATGATGTTAGTTCGGTGGTCGTCGATGCTGCAAAAAGTATTTCTACATGGTCCTGACAAAAACAGTAGGTTGCAAATTGTGCTAATAATTCTTTATTCATCCCACAGAAACTGCGAATGCCAATTGAAAACCCCAGAAATCCTGTTTTGTAAAAAGTTTTCAATCTCGGTTGCTTTGTAGTAGAGAGCTGTGCATATATTCTTCGAAATGTTCTAATGCAACATTGATTACGTCAAAGTTCTTCTTGTTCCACGGACGCTTAAATCCGCTCGCTACTTTCTTTTTAATATGCATGAAATCAAAAATATCATGAAAAGATTGCAATGAATAGAGCTGTAGGCCCCCTCCAGCTATGCGATGCCATTAAGTATCCCGTTGAAATGCCAAGACCATAATCTAGCGTGTTTGCCCCTCAGACGTGCGTTCCTTCACTGCACCAAAAGATTATGATCCTCCATCCTTTACGGCTTTATGAGCTCGAAAGGAAGCTGCTTTGAAGCAGTCAAATTTCAAGAGTTAGGGTATTTTTCAAACAGCTTGATCAAGAATTACCTGTGTGTTGTGACTTCGCCTTCTATAACCGACAAGTCCATAACGAATTTACAATTTTTAATAAGGTAACGTATTTCGGTTTTCTAAAAACATAGTATTCAAGTTAATTATTTTACCGTAAACATTAAGTCCAGGTAATATTAGTTAAAATGTTTGAATCACAAAGCATCACTTGTCGCGCAAAATGTAGACTAAAAGTATGAAGGTCTGGGCCTAGGGGAACGAACAAGGACTAGGAATGCGGGCACTATTCGGCAATGTTTAACAATTTGAAAATTTAAAATACACTGAATTAAAATAAATGCCCTAAAACAATAATATACATTTGTCAAATGAGGTTAAGTTTAAGTATCATAAATGTCTGTACTCTGTATATAATTTTTATCACTTTCTTAGAGTTTGTAGTTCCACTAAGAGTTAAACCATCAGGCCTCAATGGCACATATTTTAATGATTGGCGATGATTTCGTCAACTTTGAGTAACTGGCTTGACACTGGTATGCAGTTGACGAAGTTAGTTAGCTTACTTAAGGAACTTGCTTACAACTACAGGTAAACCTAAAAAATAAATAACTATTCTGGGTTATCACTTACAACACTGATTCGCATTCGTAAATTTTCACGAAATTTGACATGTACAATGGGGTGATTTTGCACTTTGGCGTACTTCCGAAGCACAGATATCAAATTGGTATAGTTTTAATCGTCGTAAAGAATCTTCGACCTGTGGGACGGGAGGTTTTGTATTTTCTTAACCACAATAAAAATATAATTGTCGTACGTCGCTGCCTGTGAAGCAAGGTAATTATGAAGAAAATGTATAGGGGAATTTGATCTTGAAACTTTTCGTTAATAGTCACTATTTGGTGATTGAAAATGAAAATTGTAATAAAAACCACTTAAATGTACCAACATTTATATGATGTAGTAATCTGTTATGACTCGATTAGTTACTTACTTTACTTTAGTGGCAACGGTCCGTTACCGATCCTGCGCCGAACGAATTATGGTCCTCCAGTACCGTCGGTCCTGGGCTGCCGTTCTCCAATCCTCACGAACACCAGCTGAACGTGCATCGTCTTCGACAGCACGGGTGCGGGGTCTGCCTCGGAGTCTACGGCCTGGTTCTCTGCTGAAAATAGTTTTGGCTACTCTTTCATCGGGCATTCTGGCCACGTGTCCAGCCCACCGCAGCCTGCCACATTGCACCAGCTTCACTATATCAGCATATTTGTATACTTGGTACAGCTCGTGATTCATGCGTCTGCGCCACACTCCATTTTCCATTTTGCCACCAAGTATAAATCGCAGAATTTTACGCTCAAAAACCCCAAGCACTCGCCGATCAGCTTCCTTTAGCGTCCATGATTCGTGTCCGTAAAGGGCCACCGGGAGGATTAGTGTTCTGTAGAGCGCCAGTTTTGTGCGAATTTGCAAACTACGGGACTTCAGCTGGCTACGTAATCCGTAGAAAGCCCGATTCGTGGCTGCAACTCGTCGTTTCACTTCGCGGCTTACATCGTTGTCACATGTTACGAGTGTACTAAGGTATATAAATTCCTCCACTACTTCATATCGTTCCCTATCTAACTCCACCTCGGCGCCAACACCACTTGGGCTCCCACGTTCCCTACCAGCAACCATGTACTTCGTTTTGGCGGTATTAATGGTAAGTCCCAATCTCGCAGCTTCCCTTTTAAAGGGCCTGAAGGCCTCTTCCACTGCTCTACGGTTGATTCCGATGATATCGACGTCATCCGCAAAGCCAAGATGCTTGTGAGATTTCGTGATGATAGTTCCATTCCTTTCCACGTTTGCCCTTCGTAATGCACCTTCCAAGGCGATGTTGAATAGCAGGTTAGAGAGTGTATCCCCTTGCTTCAGTCCATCCAACGTCACGAAAGCAGCTGAGGCCTCACCCGCTATTCTAACGCATGATTTGGATCCGTCCAGCGTCGCACGAATCAGCGTAACTAGTTTCGTCGGAAAACCATGTTCTAGCATTACCTGCCACAGCTCATTTCGTTTAACTGAATCGTAAAAAGTCCACAAACAGATGGTGTATCTGCAAGTTGTACTCCCGGAACTTGTCTAGCAACTGGCGCAGGGTAAACATCTGATCCGTCGTGGAGCGACCCTCACGAAAACCACCTTGGTACTCGCCGACGAAGGACTCCGCTAACGGTCTCAGTCTGCAGAACAGGATACGGGAAAGCACCTTGTAGGCAGAATTGAGCAATGTAATTCCTCGATAGTTTTTACACTCCATTCGATGTCCCTTTTTGAAAATTGGGCAAATGAGGCCATCCAACCACTCCTCCGGCATTTGTTCTTCCTCCCAGATCCTGACAATTATCCGGTGGATTGCTTCGTACAACCGCTCGCTCCCCGCTTTTAGAAGTTCAGCCGGGATACCGTCCTTCCCAGCAGCCTTACCGTTTTTTTGCTCACTGATTGCCTTCTTAACCTCCTCCTGTGTTGGTGGCTCCACAGCTTGACCATCGCTTACAATTTCTATCCTGTCCCTGCTGATCTCCGCATTTACCTCTCCATTCAATAGTGTCTGGAAGTGCTCCTTCCACCTGGCTGCTACCACCGTTTTGTCGGTAAGCAGGTTGCCAGCACTATCATTGCACATCACAGGCATGGCAAAATTCCTGCTTCTCACCGTTTGCCGCAGTGAGCATGCGACTCCTGGCCTGGTTCTTTTCGTCTGTCACTATCTGGCATTCGGCATCAAACCAGCTGTTACGCTGTCTTCCACGCGTCGTGCCTACCACCTCTCTCGCTGCTGTTTGGATGGCACCATGGATGTTCCTCCACAGCCCATTTATATCTTCTTCTACCTGCTGTTCTGCGATTCGCTGGTCAAGCTTCCTGGCGTACTCCACTGCTACGCCGTCAGCCGTTAACCGCTGGATTTTGAAACGCAGCGTCCTTTCAGTGCGAGTTTTCGCCGTGTTCGACAGCCTTGCGCGAATCTTACTCACTACGAGATAGTGGTCAGACTCGATTAGTATTCAAACTATTAAAATCTTTCATAATTGGCAGTGCTATTAGGGTTCAAAATCACGAAAACGCACGTATTTTTCGATTTTTTGGAACTACCTCCTATACCAGATACCTTCCTGAGAGACGTAGTCCTACTTCAAAATAAATAGTTTATCAGTAAATGAGATATATACAGGTGTGGCGATGTTGGTAAAGTGGTGTTAGTGCAATGAAGTAATTACATCAAAGTGTTCGTGGATTCAAAAATCGACCAATCACGGTCAAGGTTAATTAATTGAAACTGTTTACCACCTATAGTAAAGCGTGCAAATTTTGAAGTAGTTCTTAAGAGAGGCTGCATCGACTTTTGGAATCGTAATTAGAGTAATAGTTTTAGCACAGACAAATAGACATAACTCTTGGAGGAAAAATCAACAAAAATTATCGTACCTCACATTTAGCCTGAACACTAGCACCATTTATGATCGACATTACCAAATATCAAATAGCAACATGGGTATCCCTCGAAGTAGCAAGTATTTTTATGGGGAATTTCAGTTCTTTCGTCAAAAAGCGCCACTTTGACAAAAACGGAGACATTCCCAACTAAGCCCAAATTTGAAATTACGGTTTAATCGGTACGAAGAATGGAAAGCGAGTGTTATGTCTGTTTGTCTGTGGTTTTAGTTTAAATAATTCTGTAGAAATGTAAGACTATATTATACTTATTGACAAACCGGAAGTAGCATTTTTAAAAGGGTCAACCTTATGCTACTAGACAATAAAAGACAAACAAACAAGTGTGACGTCAAACTTCAAAATCAAACCCGATTGTCTGGTGCGGTTTGTTTTTGTAGTTTGACGTCCATTACTAATTTTTAGGGCATAAGGCATTTTTAAGAAATAAGGATTTACAGAGAGGGAACAGATGCTCAATTGACTACGTGGTAGAAGAGGAGTGGGATGGAGGGGGGGACAGGGGGACGAGGAACGTGAATATGAATGTATGTTCCGCCAGTAAACTCCGGAACGCCTGAACAGTTCTTTATCAGCGCAGTTGTGTTGACAAAAACGGGAGATGGTCTCTTAGAAGGGGGGACGAAGGTTCAAGCGGGTAAAGGAGTGTATTTCTCCTGCATTTGGGACGATAGCAGTACAAACTACAAACAAGTAACTGGACTTTAATGAGGGGGAGGCTCAAAAGGAGAAAAGGCTTTGTCTTGCTTTATAACGGTTACTGAAAAGAAGAGATTTGCAAGTGGCCGGAGGACAACACGAGGAGAGCTGACAAAGGCAGTAGACACATTCAAATGAAGAAAAAGGGTTGTGCTTCTTGCATTATGAGAATTTTCATTGCAATAACAAATGTACAAGTGGCTGAGAGACAAAGGGGTCCCGAGTAAGATCAGGCAATCAGCTAGTATCACAATGAAAATTGTGTACCTTGCTACAGATAATTGGTTGTTTCATTTAGTTAATGCCAACGCGCACCTAATAAAATAAAAATCGATTAAGAGCAGTACTTGAAATAATTGACAACCCTGCACGAAGGCGTTCAGCGCATACAGTTTTACCCCTGGTTGTATTCTATTATCTGCCACCCCATGGACTACTGAACTGCTGACAGTATTTGTCTTTCTCAGTTGTCTACCCTTCAAAATAAATCATTCATGAATTGCAGTTCTGAATGATTGCTCGACTAACCTGTCAGTCAATTTTACTGCTCTTAACTAATATTTAGATCTCAAAGTTTAGTTCTTTACTCCAGTTGAAAGCCCTGTTCTTCTTCTACTTCTTTATAGAACTATGCCATTTGCCAGTTCTTTTATTTCAAATTTAGGAAATATCAAATGATATAGATCTTAAGGTTTCCTGAAAATTGACTTTTTTTAAAACTATCGGGCCCCTTCGCGAACCAGGGGAAAGTGTATTTCTCATTTTTGAACCATTTTCAACCAACCAAGTACAAAAGTTTCAATACTGAAAGGCCTCGTGTCGGTAGTAACCCATATATTAAGTAAGTAATAACGGAGCGCCCCGTTTCAATGAGTATTACTAACTTAATATTCATGTCAACAAAGTTGCTAATGTTCTGGATAAAAATTGTACAGCGTTTTCACCAAGATGATTAAATTACAAAACTTATTCGAGCTAGGTCAATCGCTCGTTACCAAAAGAGTTGATGACTGGCTATACATAATGCGACAATGGACAAATAAAATGGGCCAGTTCATTTTTTTACGTTTACCATAAGACTATTCTCGGGCCATAGCACCACCGCTAACCATGAAAATGATAATGATGCCGAAGCACAAGCAGCATCGCCACACCACACCAGAGCCGTTTCAAAACAAACAATCGCTTCCAGAAACTGGCAGGCGTGAGCTTTCACTGTCATTTTCCGTCCGTATCCGAGTTGTTCGTCAAGGCGTGTGATGTAATATGCAAATTGTAATTGCGCATAACATTGACATCCCCGCTTTACACTTCACATTATCAAAGTTCATGAGAAAAAAATGTTTGCTCTCAGGATTGTCCTAATTGAGTTAGGTTTGATTTATTTATGGTAATGGAGGATTTGAAATACATTTGTATCATCGCTAACGCAAATCAAAGCCAAGAGCAAAAAAACAAGTTGTAATGATGTTTCGTTTTGAGCGGAAATACACCGCATTTCCACCCTAATTGATTTATTCCTAGTGAAACAAGTTATAAAAAGCGACTAAGGCATCTAATTAACACGTAAAAAATGTGCAATTCACGGATACGTAATGAGCAAAAAAGCATGATCTCTTTCCGGCACGAAATCTATGTGAATCCACTTAACAGTCAGAATTCCATTATAGGTATTTATATTCCCTTCAAAGCATATTTCAATATACTGGAGATACTTGGGATAAAATATCACATAACTACAATAATTGCGTACAGCAATATAAATTCGGTAAGTACCGGGTAGTATTACCATTCCTCAAAAACTAACGGCATGTAGTACACGCTAGCGGCCATTTAGGGTGGAGGAACTTTTCTCATTAGGAACAAGAAGAAAAGCTTACCGTGATGAACAACCATAAAACCAACCGCAACAACTTTGGACTCAACAGCAGCAGCAGCAGTTGGAAATCCCACCGAGAGTCTCCCCTCGTTCGTAAGCCGGTAAACGTGCACACTGGTCGGTTCAGTCCCAGCAACAGCCAGGACTTGCCGAGATCCAGATGGTCGCAATTAATCATTCTTACCTTTTGTCTGAAACAAACAAACATTATAACTTTCGGATGTTCTCTAATCTAAGGCCAAGGAGCTAGCCGAAAGCGAACGCCGAAGCACTTACACCGCCCGTCCGGTCCGTCGCTCGTTGGCATCGTCGCTATTGTACGAGAGCGTAACGAGTAACCACCGTTCATCGCAGACAGGCAATGGCGGTTGTTGTGTTTCGGATCAATTTAACACGCCATGTTGAGTGCGGTCAGAAAGGACACGAGAAACGGTACACCTGCTCTGCAGAACTCACTCTGGCTTTGCAGTGCCATATCGCTCGCTGATGTCCACTGTTTCGCTGTCAGCCAAGCGAAGGAAAAATGAAATTGAACATTCTTTTGTAAGTATAGACAATTTAATACGTGAAAATCTGTAGGAGATGTGTTTTTTTGAAAGTAAACTTAGTATCCAACAAGATACCTAAATCTTTAACACTAGTTACTCTATTCAACACTTGATCAGGCACTTTGTAATCGTAGGTAGTATAATATTTTATAGTGAACGTTCCCGAGAAAATACAATGGCGGAATACCGTTCTGATTCAAACTTAAAACAGTCTCAAACTTCGAACACTTACAATAAAATGCTCGCTAGTATCGCTAATATGATAAAATATTATGCTTATTGTATAACACCGTGTTCGTTAGAATGTCTTCTATCTAGCGGTATATTGAAGCATTCAAAATCATTCCGTTGGTAACACACCATGAGGAAAAGATTGGCTCTTTAAGGCGGAACCGAAAGTGGCTAACGTTATTGTGTTAGTGCGACAAACACTGTACTGTACATCTCATGTGTTCGTTAAAAACCTAAACGTTTATTTGAATATTGCATTAGTATTGGTAATATATGTCAAATAGCGGAGCTTGCAAACATAAACAGCTGATCCGCAGCCAACCGCACTGACTGCAAACATTCCGAAAAAGGGTTTGTTTTCTTTATCAAGGCATTCCGATTCAAATAAAATTAACAGCAGCAACTGAATAATGCGTAGGATCACTAGGATGTTTAATTAATCCGCTTGCATCGGATTGCGTTTTTGATTCCTACGTTTGCGTTTTGTTTGTTTACTTCACTCTAAGCTCATCGATGCGGCGAAAGTTGAAAGCTCTTTAAAAGCTCATTGATGTGACGAAAGTTTGATACTGTGTTGCTGCTTTTTCGAAAATCGCTAGTTCAATGAAATATGTGCGCAACCAAATATCTATGAACTAATTCCAAATTATACATTGGTCGCTTTTATGAACACGTAATGATCGATAAGATCAGTTAAATTTATTTTTCATTAGCAATTATGTTTTGCTGAGCGTTTATTGATACATAGCAGATCGATAAATTGAATTACAAGTTTTAGGAAATTATAACAGCACTGGAAGCACTGATTACGTGGCGAAAGCGTGCTCTGCCAATACAGATGCATTTTTAAGGCGCAAAACAATATATGCTTCGAATGATAGCCATTTACCCAGCCATCTTTGAGCCACTTTCGGTTTCCCCTTAACCCTTTGTCTGTACTTTGGGGAAAAACTCGTATTGTCTGTACCTTGGGGTAATTTGATTCCAAAATTCACACTAGTATAACTTACTGGATTTATGAATTTTTAGATGTTTCAGATAGATAATTTGATGGACTAAATGATAAAATTATGAACGGCGACTTGGTGGGGGGAACCTTTTACGAGGTAGTACCATGCTGCATCAATATCCGGACACTTAAGCAGGTCATATTTTTAATATACTCCGTAAACAATAATTTCGCAACATTCTAGTAATTGCTTTGTACTAGAATTAAATATAAAGCTTAAATTTGCAAGAACACATCAATTTTACTATAAAAACTCAATAAAATATATTAAAATAAGAAAAATAAACAGGCTTGTCGTGTTCATAAATCCGGACACCTCACAGCTCAGTGAATCAATATCCGGACACTTTTGAATCGTTTTCCGGACAGGCAAAACTTTCTCATATTTTGTCTAAGAAATGTATGCGTATAAGTAAACAACTTATCACTTGTTACATGTAGTATTAAATAATCATCTCTCTGCACATTTTTTTTACTTTTAATTGCACTTTTGTGTTATTAACGGTACGATTCTAGTCAAGTGCGACACTGACTCACTTACCTAACCAGAGAATGAAAGTGATCAAGTAATTTGAAATTATTTGCAATGGCCTTATTGTTTTTTTCTGAAAAGCTCATTAAAATACCTTTTATTTGGTAATAAAATTATTAAAATCGGCTCAATGGTTCAAAAGATTAGAATTCTTAAGAAAACAAAAGTGACAATCATAGTTCCTAACGGAGACGGGGAGTGCCCGTTAGCGTTACGGTATAGAAAAATCTCACAAAGGATCATTATGAAATGTTAAAAATATGCGTTACAAAATAAATGGAAGTTCCTTTTCGTATTTGACTTCAGTATTATTATACCCATTCTGTGCATAATTACATACCACAGATGCCATATAGTAAACTATAAAATACAAATAAGTATTCTCTGTTATGCATAAATGCATGAAATCTTCCAAAATTTCATGCCGCATGGTTGAAATAACAATTAAAAAAAAGGTAGATAAAACCGGGTCAAAATGGTAGACAAAATCGGGGGTACCTAAAATCGGGTGTAGATTAAACCAGGTGTAGATATAATCGGAATACCACTATATTTGCAAAGTAAACCACATAGCTACACCTCATAAATTGGATATATTATTACTTAATAAGGATAAATTAGTGAAAGTGTCCGGATATCGGTACCGTCCGGATTTTTATGCAGCATGGTATGAATAAATCGGAAAAATCGAATTTTTTCATATTTGCGACGTTTATATAACGGAATCTTTACCACCTAGAACGATGTTTCCTTCTACAAAAATATACGTGAACACGAGATTTTCAAAGTTACGTGTGGCAAAAAGTCTTGGGCTTATAGCAAACGTTTCTGAGACTTGACCCCTCTTTATCGACAGGCTTCGCAGGCAAGCTGATACAGTACAGAACAGTTACGGGGCTAGTGCAACAATCATACTGACTCCATCTAGCAGCGCCACCTAGCCGAGAACCGAATATACGACGACTGACTTGTTAGACCAGCATCTTACTTCGAAGCTAACGGGAAAGTGTGACATTTTACAACATTTGCTCGCTAGATGGCGTTTATCCGGAAAATATCGATTTTTTGGTCTCAAATTTTTGGGTTCTACTCATGTAAACCGTTCAGCTCGTTCTACTCGGTTCTACTTGTGTAAAATTTCAATTCAGATCGGCCTTTCGCAATCAACTCTTATGCCAGCTGAAGTAAATCAATAAATAATAATAAATTATTAAGCCTAAATGAATTCCTTGGGGAGCTCCAGATGTTGCGGCAAAAAATGTCGATTGCGAGTGGGCGATTTTTCTACAATCTTGCGGTCATTTGGGTAGTAGCGCACCAATTCAGTAAAGAATCAGAAAATTCAATTCTTTCAACGTTCAATTAAGTAATTGCAATTGGGTGGTTTAGGTTATGAAAAGCGACAAAAAATCCAAGTACTCCTGTACCGCGTTGAACAATCTTCATGCAGATAGAGGTTAGATACGTTAGATTTTCAAAAGTCATGTATCAATACATCACATCATTGTTCATACCCAGACACAAACGACAAAAACGAAGAGCGATAAACTGGTTATACTCTGCCAACAAAACAATCATACGCAGCGACCAAACAACAAAGTAAAAAGTAGGGATAAACAAATGTCGCCCCACTTGTATGAGCAGGATAACTTTCGGTGACGCAACGCAAGCAACAGCATGGTTGTCATGAAACATCTGTATCCATGATAAAGAACTACGATATCTTGTTGTTGTCCTAACTTTCATGCAATAATGATAAACGTTCATCATAGGGGGGCTCCGTCGCCGCAAAGTTACCGAGTCTGCTTTGACAAGCGAGTGGTTGTGGGTTCGAATCTTAATAGAATCAAGCCACTCGATGTCAAGTGACTTTAGCATGGGTTTATTGTCAGGCCCCTCATTACTCTTCCTTCATGCTGAATTCTATATTTACCCACTGAAGCCTCTTGACAGTGCAAAAGTCCCTCCTATAGTTAAGTGCGCTGGTCAGAGGAACGAATTGAGCTATAATATGGGATAGTACTGGCAGTGAGGAATAAGCATAAGCATAAGCATAAGCATAGGACACCGCTCGTGTGCTGCTACTCCGTTATTGACCAGGACCGATGAAAATTGCAAAATGATGGCTGGAAAAAGCATACTTGGGACAGCACGCTATTTTTCATTGTGCAACCTTATCAGGTCCCTGCATGCTGATCAATACCGACGCCGGCCACGTCCGAATGCGGGTCCTGGTGGGATGGGAAGGAATGTTAGTCCAATACTTGTTGCTACTAAAGACCAGGGAATCCTCTGCATCTTCACAAGTATTTCGGGAAAGGAATTGTTGTTAGTAGATGGGCGGAGCTAGATGGATGATGTAAGTATGTAAGCATCAGTCATATGAGACTAACCTGGATATTCGAAAATATTCTTGTAAAGTCAGTAACTACGCAAATTAAGATATAAAAAATACCTTTTTAACAAATTTAATACAATACCAATGGTGCTAATATACAACCATAATTTAATTTATATCGAAAAATACTATGCACATGCGAGATTTACGGCTCAAAAACCACGTAACAACTTGAACTTATCCGCGATCAGGGAAATCAGGGATAATAAAACGAGCCAATATTGTCCCTAAGTTGATAAGCATTTCCTCTTACCAACGCTAATATGCAGAGATATAGCGCCCTACACGCTTGATAGTACTGGCAGTGAGGAATAAGTGGATAAAGTAGATCAAGCTTTGAAGCAAGGGTAAACCCCAATACACACAAACACGCATAAAATTTAATAAGCATATCGATCATTCAATAGCGATTATAGCAAAAAGAAATGCAGTGCAGGTCATACAGCAAACACCCGGGCGATATCACAATAGATCAACTATACTGGTCGCAGTGATGAGTCCACACAGGAAAAAAACGTTCATCTTATATTGTCCCAACATTTTGAATATCATTGTCCATTGTGCGTTCGTGATTTTTGTTTGATTCCCTGCTCATGAATGATAAGATGCATTGGCGTGTCCAGAAATAAACAGAAGGTAGGGCACCGATCTTTCAAAAACATTTCTCAGGAAAAATCATGTAATGTTAGAATGGCGGATTTATTTTCAGGCAAATTAATTTACTTATCGAAAAATGCCGGTCAAATAGGTTAAAAGCTTCGTACATACGTAACAGAGTCCAGTTACGATACTTTTTTTACATTAAATTCCATAAAGAAGGCGCAAAACGCGCGCTAGCCTGAACCAGTGACTTAAAATTCGATTTGCAACTACTTGGATTTGCAAATGGAGATGAAATCGGAATTGAATTAGACTTGAAATTAGACTTGAATTGGACCTTAAATAATATGTACTTTAAATTAGACTTGACCCAGGACATGAAATCGGAGTTGAAACTGGACTTGAATTTGAACTACAAATCTGACATAAAAAAATAAAAATGGACTTGAATTAGACTTTAAATAGGACTTGACTTGATACTGACTGGATATACTTTTGCGCAATTAATTTTGATAACAGGTTCGCTATCCTCCGATTACTCGATGTTTCCAGAACAAAATATTCTTTTAAATGGCCGGATGCCAGAAGTTTTGTTTATGTTTGGGCACCTTAGTGATTTGGACTTATTTGGGCATAAAGCTTCAAATTGAACTGGAAATTTGATTTTAAATTGGGCCTAAATCTGGAGTAACTTGGATAGGAAGTTTCTGTAGGAAAGTTTACTTAGAATTAGACATGAAATCGGTCTTTAAATAGAATTTGAATTTATTATTTGACATAGAAGTTGAAATTTCATTTGAAATAGGAATTGAATTAGATTTTGAATTGGACTTGAGATTAGACTTGGAATTACATTTGAAATGAAACTTGAAACTGGAGTTCAAAATGTTAACCTAAAATCATAATTTAAATTTGACTCATAATTGAACTTAGATTAAATTAAACATCAATTTGAACTAATTGTAGCTAGAAATTTCACTTCAAACTAGGCATGGACACGAAGTTTTACTAAAAATTAGGATGAACGTTTTTTATCTTATTGTCTCGCATGTATTACGTCTTTTTATTTCGTTTTTTTTTCTTTTTTTAGTCCCGTTTTCCACTATTTATATAACTTTTTCATTTTTTCTGTACCGTTCTCTTGGTTTTTGCCCTCATTTTTCTTCATTTGACTTAGGACTACGTCCCAGATAACACAAAATCGTAATAGAAAGTTCACATTAAATTGTTTTCATGTCAATTTCACATTGGAATTGTATAATGATTAGAGTATGTCAAACCTAAGTGAACAATAAGTTGTTTTGCAGTCGTGCGCGTCTTCATATACAATTCGTGACTGTGAATTGTAAACCAGTGTAGACGATTGCAATATTTGATTATATCTTAATCATATATTCAGGAGTATTTAGTTGCGTGTTATAAAAACTACGCAAAATAGAATTACAAATAGGTGTCAAAATTTTCGCTCGTATATCGCCTCCACTTTGGTACATATATGTTCTTATATGGCGTGAAATATAACTTTTCCGTTCAGATATGATTTCGTATATCTCAGTTGCAATCGAGATTTACAAACCAAATGGTTCTTTGTTTACTATAAAAGAACCTGGGGTCTTTGTTTACTATAGTGGGACTGGGTAGCACTTTGTGAAAACGAAAATAGAAGTGTAACGTTTGAATGAAAGATTTCAAATGCTAATACAGAGATACCTCGATATAAGACAACCTTGTTATAAAACAACCTCGATATAAGACAATTCGATATAAAACAATTTTTACCTCGATATAAGACAAATCCCTTTGACGCAAATTTTCCATTCCAAAAGCGGCGCCATAAATTTGTTCATTATTTCAAAATAATCCTAAAAATTGTAAACAACTAATAGCTCAAACAATATTAAATAGTTCAAAAAACATGAACACACAACACAGAGCAAAATTGGTGACTGTTAATGCCAAATTTTTGTGAAAAAATCATGTTTCGATATAAGACAATTTCGATATAAGACAACTTTCTGAAATTATAAATTGTCTTATATCGAGGTATCCCTGTAACTACTAAACTACTGAACGAAACTGAACAATTTATATGTCGTTGGATAGATAAAATGACCAGCAATGTTATAGGGGTTAAGAGAGCAATTTCAAGGAGGGCGTAAGAAAGAGGAGGGGCTCCCATATAAATAAAATACAAATTTCCTCAAAACTCTAGAACTAACCAAGCAAATGGAACCAAATTTGGAATGTAGGGGTTTCAGAAGGCAAGAATTTTTACTATAGTAAATTGAGACCCCTCCCCTCTTTAGGAGGGGGAGCTCCCATACAAATAATATACAAATTTTTTCATAACTGGAGTGCTCGAGTACTAATCGAGCAAATGGAACCAAATTTGACATGTAGGGGTTTTTGGAGGTAAGATGTTTTTCTATAGTGTACTGAGACCCCTTCGCCTTCTAAGAGGGAGGGGGGGGGGGCTTCCATACTAATGAAATACAAATTTCCTCATAACTCTAGAACTAATCAAGCAAATGGAACCAAATTTGGCATGCGGAGGTCTTAGAAGGCAGGATTTTTTTCTATGGTATAATGAAACCCATCTGTCTTTTAACAGGGGGGGGGGATTTTGCTATGGTGAATTAGAACCTTTACTTTCTTGAAGAACGGGAGATCCCCTACAAATGAAATACAAATTTCTTCATAACTCAAAAACTAATCAAGCAAATGGAATCAAATTTGTCATGTAACCCCCACATGGAGGCATGAACTTATTTTGAATTTATTTATTTTATGATGGTTTAAAACCTCTCACCCCTGTGGTATAAGCATAAGGACTCTCATACAAATAATACAGAAATTGGTCATTCATTACCATTTCAACCTTTATGATGCACACAATGTCTCAAAGGTTGCAGGCGTTGTACGTATGAACCCCCGTCCACGTATTTTCAAAGCCACCATTGCATTAAATGGAGAATTAAATCTGAATATTTCGCTCTTCTCTTTTAAAGATTCACTTAAACAATGGCACTCACAGATTCTTATAAACATACATATGCCAGAGATGCAGTTTACATTAGTCTTTGATCTGATATAGTCCTACGTCACCCTTTCGTACAACCATTAGGGCTGTATATCTTGCAGATTTCCCTTCTTTTCTTATTCTGCCCGTGTTTTCTTTTTCAGTTCTGTTTTTCACTCGTTTTTTGTTATATTTTCCCCATTTTTGAACCCCTGTTTTTTCTTCGTTTCTGTCACGTTAATTTTGTTTTGATTCACTTTTTTTCTTTTGCACCCCGCTTTTCCCATTTCAACTCTCGTTTTTCGGGGGTCAATCTCGGCGTAGTGGTCATCCCAACCCCGCAGAAGTCACGAATGATCTAAGCTGTTAAAGCGACTATAATCAAAGCAAAAAAAACTCGTTTTTCGTCTATTTTGTTCACATTTTACCTTTTCTTCTTTCCGTTTTATCTATTTTCTTTTATTTTTTTCTGTCCCATTTGTAGTCCCTATTTCTCCTTTTAAATCAGGTTTGATTTTTTTCCCGTTTTACTCATTCTATCGGGTTTTTCTTGTTTTCTGTTCCATCTTACGTTTCTTATCTTGTTTTCCATCGTTTTGTTTTCTATTTCCACATCTCTTTTGTCGCGTTTTTTACCTTTTCTGTCTCGTCTTCTCTCTATTTGCCTAGTTTGCCATTTTTCTCTTATATTCTTTTTCCTGTGTCCTCTTTCTCTGTTCCGTTGTTCTTTTTTATCTGTCCCGTTTTCCGCCCTTTTAGCCCCGATTTTCTTTACGTTTTTCAATTCGTATTCGTACGTATTTCAATTCCGTTTTCTGCTTTTTTCTTCTGTTTTTCGTTGGGGCTAAACTGTCTAGTATTCGTCGTTTTCTGTCACGTTTCATCTTGTTTGTTTTTGTGTTTTTTTCATTTATAACTCCTGTTCTATCCAAATTCTTTGTTTTCGCCTGTTTCATTCTTCCTCTTATTATGTTCTGTTTTTCCTCAATTTCCGTCACGTTCTCTTTTTCTAATTGCGGGCTCACGGGCGGTCAAACTATGCTTTGCTATGTTATGCTATGCTATGTTCTATCGCGTTCGCTTTTTCTTTTCAGTTTTATCCGTTTTGTCTTTTGTTTTCGTTTTTTCACCATTTTTTTCTTTTTCTGTCCCGTTTTTCTTCTCTTTCTATTCTCATTTAACCATTTTCCTGCTTCCGTAATTTCTCTTTTTCGAGTCCTCCTTTGCTATACCGTTTTTTCTCCATTTTTATCCCGTATTTCTTCTTTTCTGTCCAGTTCTTTCTGGTTTCCTCGTTTTCTTTCTCGCTTTTGTTTATTTTCTTCCATTTTTCTTCTTTTCCTTTTCTTTCTCTCCCCTTTTCGTCCAGTTTTCCCTTTTTTGCCTCGTTTTCACTCTTTTTCTCTCCCGTATTCTGCTTTCCTACTTTCTTCTCTTTTTATATTCCATTGTTTCTACCATTCCGTTACGTTTCGTTCATCGTTTTTCATGTCAGTTTTTCTTCTTCTTCTCTCTCTCACACGTATTTTTACGTATTTATTTTTTACGTACTCATACGTATTTTTTTCTTTTTTATCCCGTTTGTCAAGTTTTTGTCACGTTTTATTTTGTGCACTTTCCCGTTTTTCCCCTTCTGTCACATGTTCCCTTTTTGTGCTTCTTTTTCTGGAGAGCACTTGGAGACGAACTACCTCTACATCCATCGGCAATCCATCTGTGAGTATGCAAAGATGCAACATTTACTTACATTTGCACAGGAAACTGTTTGCTCTAAGCTTTTAAATGACTTCACCTCTAAATAGGTTGTATTTAGATAAAACTTGGTTTAAGCTCAAAATACCCTCAAAGTGTACAAACTCAGATTCTGAGTAGTACTACTACCAGAAAATTGGAGGAACTTAACCTTCTAATGGGCAACATCGTAAAAACTATGCGATCGAACTAATGAGTATTTTGCCATGAAAGTACAAGTCAAAGGAGGCTCAAGTTTGGATTTTCATGCGAAAATATTTATCTGAAGGAGCGCCAGGTAAGAAATAGTCCAATTTCTATTTTTCGTTTTTCATTTCTAACGCTCTACCACATATTTCAGTTAAAATAGGGTAGATGCTCCATTAGTCGCGCAGCTAAGCACAATTTAACTTCTTTTTTCTTGTTTATTGAGCTATATGCTTCAAATAATGCTTGTGGGATATAAATTTATCAAACACAAGGTATTTGTCACAAGGCAAGACAATTGCTTTCGTTGTACAAGAAGCTTTATAAAGAAAAAATTGAATTTTCCGTTTCAATTATATTGTCCCAATAGTTGCGCTGATGTTTCCTTATTTAAGTTTGGTGTTCTTTTAATTGTGTTATTCCGTATACATTGCTAGGTTGCTAAGTGAAAAAAACATCGTAGCGCGCCTATATAAATGAGCGCCTATAGTTGTGCGCTTTAATTTTAAATGGTGTAGTCTAACTACCAATACTCCTAAGAACTTGTTTTATATAATGAACGTAATTATTTTATTTAAAATGCTACGGTAACGAAAATATGCATTAATAATGAATAGTAGCGCAACTATTGGTACTACCACAGCTATTGGATCAACTACCCTATATTACAAAACTGAAATAAAGCATGGAAATTACTTTTAGAAAAAATTTGAGGTCAATCATTTTGTTCTAGACGTCCTTTTCCTTCAAAATTAAAAAGGGAGTATTCACGCTCTGTTTTTGGAATTCTTGTTTTTGAAAGATGTTAACTTTCGAACGCATTGTCAGAATGCTGTGATATTAATGTCAAAATGTCAGGAGATCTGTTCTGAACATATTTTTTTATTTGGCCAATTCAAGACAAATTT
This sequence comes from Sabethes cyaneus, assembly GCF_943734655.1. NCBI lineage: Eukaryota > Metazoa > Arthropoda > Insecta > Diptera > Culicidae > Sabethes > Sabethes cyaneus. The sequence goes on along the minus strand of NC_071355.1, from coordinate 158,261,733 downwards.
CGTATGTGGCTCTGTAGCTCCAAAAACGAAGGCCGTCCAAATTTTCTACTCAAAATTCAAGGTTGCAAACTTTAAGGGCATTTTGAGTAGTTTTGACCGAGTTTTAGCTAAATTCAACCTATTTACAAGCAGATTCATTTAAGAGTGTACGATGGTTGGTGCATGAGATAGCGGATTGTCCCCGGTTGTGAAACATCCGCAGATGTGGTTATTAAACTAGCACTGCCAAGTTACTACCAACGTCTCGTCTCATTGTTTGTAGTCTAGCCTCTTTAGCAAACAATGATCAAAATATAGCTTATGGTATTTTTGGTAGAAAATGTGTTCGAAAAACAACCTGCCTTAAATTGTTTTATTGTATGTTTTGTGATTGATTTTTATTGTGTATCAAATGGAAAAGAAAAGGTCAGTAACATACATATAATGTTAATTTTGGACTTAAACCGATTGACTCGCCCAGGCTGTATAACAGTAAAGTTTTCCAGTTATGAAACACCCAGAAAATCAAATATTTAATATTTGAACGAACATAGACATGTTTAAGACACTTTTCAGGCAAACGAGAACGAAATCTGCATTTTTGAGATCTCGAATTTCCTGTAATTCAGATTTCGATATAAATATAAACAAAATTTTTCATATGTGTGTGAAATTATTTGTCGAATGCCGAATGAATTGCAATCCGACATGTATACGCATGTATGTATGTATGTATACGCAATTTATTATTGTCCCATTACTAAATGGGCCAATCTTTATTGTTGAGTTGTTGCTTCATGAAAACTTTTTACAAAGTTTCCTAATTACTCCGTATTATATTGCTCACCTGAATCCAACTAAGGTCATTGGTTCTATCAACCAAGTAGTACCGGATTGGACCAGCTTTCAAAGGTAACCTGCTGTATTGTCGTAGTTTAACGCCCAAACAGCGTAGGGCCCAAAGACTCCAAAACTGCTGACAAGCTCCAGCAATGTCTACAATTTTCCTTTCGGGCGAATAGTTTTTCTGATTTTATATGTCAATCTAAACCCAGATTACCGATTACTGAATGTCGTGTACTGAAAGTAGGAAAACCTTTCCCATCTCACTAACTACGAGAAAATGTATTAATTATAAATGCAACTAAACTGCTTCAGCTTGAACATCGGCTCCATATACATACTTATCTAGATTGAGAAAGCAAAAACAAGAATGTCCTTGACATTAGCGTTAGAACCACGCACCACCTCTAACTTTCGTGACATCAATTTGCAACGAACTGACCAACCGAGTCCCCAACAACGTACACCTTCGAAAGAAAAACATGGAATGTTGTGGTCATACGATAAATCTGACAAATAACCAAAACGTGCCGAAAGGATCGTCGCTTCCATCGTACTACACGTATTTATCCTTGTGTGCTCGTAGTATTTGTGTGGCCTTGTATTGCCACCGTGTCAGTGTTTATCGCCTGCGATCCATGAATGAAAGAATGAATGAGCGTAGTAACAGGAAGGCTCCGCCTCTCAGAGAGCAACATTCCAATGTTACCGTAATCGTTCCAGTTGGAATCCAGGGGGAACGATGGCCACGCCTTGTGCAGCCTTATGTATATGTCGAATGACACATGTTCAATTTTATATGTTGCAAAGTTGCAATGTTGAGTTGTAAAAAAGCGGAACGCGAAGTAGAGTTGGTCCGGTTTGGCTGGCTGGCTGGCTGTGGCTGGTTCTTTCTCGGTTGGATGCTGCGGTTGGCTTGAACAGTGCCAATGACGGCAGCTACCGCGATTGCTGTCTGAGGAAGGACTTTTCGGAGCCATCGTGTGGCATGGAACGGGTGCCGAGGTGACATTCGGGTTGTGCAGAACAAGGAAAATGACTGACTGGTGTGGAATTCTGTGTTGCTGCGCCAGTCATAGCCAATGCAGTGAGCTGACTGAGGCGTGGGATGAGAACATGAACATAAGGACTCGCTAGTGCGGAGGGTGTGAGGATATTCGAATAGGGATGCTAGCTGTACGTGTTCAGAATGCGGAAGACAAGGGTGAGAAGGTTGGACGAGTGAATGAGGCCGTTCCGGTTGAAGTGCAATGCTGATGCCAGCAGTGGTAACGTAGCCAATGTGAATTGTGATGAAGTCAATACAGCATCAGTTGGTAATCAGCTTCTACAGTTTCTGGCTGTGCCTTTGCGGGAAATCTGGACAGTCGCAGTCAGTTTATCAGGAACAATCGAGCTAGTGGCACCGATCTAGCTATCTGCTCTCGCGCTTTCGTACGGGAATCGGTCGGTCCGGTAAAAGTCCGTAGTAGTTCCGTTTAACGTCGGTTGTGCGTCTAACCCGACAGAGTGACAGTGAAAATTTCGTTTCCATTCATACAGATTCTTGTGTCAGAGTCAGTGCAATACGTCGAAGTACTATTTCTTTGAAATACAAAAAAAAATTGGTGAAAATTGTGTTTTCATTGATTGTTAGAAAAAATAGAAGTGCTGTGATTGATTTATTAATGTTCGGAACCAAAATAAGTTTATAAATTTACAATCACGTTGGATTTCAAATTTATTTGGCAACCACGAAGAATGGGAACAGGTATTATTTTTTATGCTAAAGAAACATGCTCATGAAGAAAAATTATTTTTTATTACTTGAGCTGATGTCAATAAATAAATTTTCGTTAGGGAATAACATTTGGTTTCTAAAATTATGATTTCAGAATAAACAAAGTGTGTTTTGGAAACCATAATAATCCTAATACTAACATAAAACTGGAAAGTATTTTTATTCGCAGATACAGTATTCTAATTGTGTTATATTTCGTTATTTTATGATTTCTAGGGAAGAACGAAATCAGGATTATTCTGTTTTAACTATTGCTACATTACATCGCATATAAATTGAATAGAAAAGCATATTTTATAAACATTAACCCATCCACTCCTTTGTTTTTTATAGTGCAATTTTGGAGAACCCGACGTCAGTAGTGACTACATATTTCGAAGTCGGTACAATCCTTCAGCGTTTTTATTTCTGAAACTCAATTTAGAGACGATGAATCCGGTAGTAGTGGGTTATCCATTCTACAAAGTTGCAATTGTAAATAGAATATGAAGAGCGGGATAAGCGATCGATGAATCTGTTCAGTTAGTAAATTCACGGATGGCATCGATGTGATGGATTTAGTGCTTATACGAGATGAAAGATAACATAGAGCGAATTTGATTGGAAGTTAACAACATTGTTACATAAAAGGTGCAATTTCGTGAGGTGCTCACTGGTGATTAAAGACTCATACATTTTTCGTTTTTCTTCGGGATTGCAAACAGAGTTTCGTTCACGTAAATTATAAATTGTTGATTGCCCTTTCTTGATGTACAGGAATTATTAAAAATAATCAAGCAGAGATACATACACATTATACGGCAGTGATTCGTGACGGTCATAGCAGTATACAAAGAATATCGAAAACCAAACCGGAATATGTTGATAGAATGCTGATCAATTTTCGTGTGTTCTACTGGAAGCCGAATAAAACTGCATTACACTATTAAATAATGTAAAAATATTGTGTACAACTAACATTGCGCGGAGCCTACGCTTATTAAAAGGCCCATTAACAGTGTTCAAATTTGCGATACTTATTCTATGTGTCCCCGTCGGATAAAATATTATTTACTTCCATCTTAGTTGAGCATCAAAATATAAAATAAAAACAAACTACTTCCTGAACTTTAAGATACAGAAAAAACGGATCGATCAAAATGCGTAAAGGCGAATGAATAGTAGAGCAAGAAACATCATTTTACATCAATACATTATAGCAAATACCATGCGGTATCGAAATCCGTACAGCTTCGAAATCCGTACACCTAATACAATTTGCTTGATTATATGTATTAAAAAGTCTAAATGCAAAATATTAATAAAAGGCCTAGACCCGTGGTTTATTAGCATTACGTCGATGTCAAAATATAGGTAGTAGGCCATCAAATACAAGTAATAAAAATTAAAACGTTAATGCCTATCAGATTTCCCTCTAAATTGGCTGTGTTGTTAGCATTTTGCTAAGAAAATAACTTCCAATAAAATGAAGTGTAAAGCGCACTTGAAGTGATTTTCCTATTTAAAATCCCGAAAATCAATTTGAACTAAAGGTGTTTATCGTTCTACAGCTTAATTTCATTCATTATGGCATTGAAATAATATTTATTCATCATAATTAGTACTGTACGGATTTTGATTCAGTTTTACTAGTTGAATCTAAATCCGTACACCTGTGCAGTATCCTTAGTGATCCAACTCTATTCTATGTTTTGCCAAACAAAATGGAAATAACTAAAGCTAAATATATGTCGATAAACTGGAAGATGGCAATTACGATAATACATGGTGGATAATCCCTTAATAAAAGCATCGAGGATAGTTTAACTTCCGGTCACTACGATAAGAGCTACTATATTGAATTGGTACTCTCGAAATACCGGAGTGTTTTCTGCAATTTTTCAGCTTTCCGTATAATTTGCAACAAAAATCAAGAAAAAATGTTATATATTGTTTATAAGTGAAGTTAATTTACTCTAAAATGTTAAAAAAGTTTGTTTCTAAGCCTAATATTTCCTGAGGCATAAGGAAAAAAATGTAAGAACATTTAACACAAACGAGGTTTTGTTACAAGTGGGTGGTCCCATGGATAGAGGCAATATTTAATCAGTACCAAACCTGATATTTTAACTTTCCGACCGAAAATGAACAATTACCCATAATTTGGCTTAAAAACAAAAAGATTGATTCCTTGTTGTGTTCCTACTGTGCGTGTGAACGACTCTTAGATGAGCAGGACTAAAATACAATGCGTCAATTATCGAGAAAAGCATATTTTATAAAGCAATTAATCAAATAAAGAAAAACAATTTAGCCACAAACTTTAAACTCATTTCGATCAAGCTTACACGGATTTAGATTCAAAATTATGCGGACTTTGATTGATTTTTAACATGGTGTACGGATTTTGAGTCACAGGTGTACGGATTTTGAATCAGGCATAAAAAAGTGTACGGATTTTGAATCAAGAGATGCACATTTTGATCTCGTTTTTTTATAACTAGGATTGATTTTAGCTTCCTGTTATTCCAAATAACGTTAAAATGAGCATTATACTGTCAAAAGAAAACATGACGAATTGCTTATTACAATATCATAATTTTATATTGACCATTTAAAATTGTCTAGCTCTTAGGTGTACGGATTTCGATACGGCACGGTATAAGAAGACAGAATTAAATATAATTACATATAGCTACTCAAATTCAGATCTCCAACCATTTCACGGCAATACCAGATGCAAATAACAACAAAAAATGCTCTGAATCCAGAAGAATGGCAAAAAGAGGTTTATTAATAGTGTGTCAAGTTCCAAATTTTTCGAAGGTATATTGTCTACCGCAAATCTTATTATTACGACTTACTGACTTTACCATAACCTCTGTTCATTAACTCCTATTCCTACCTCCACGAGGTGCCGGCTGGGGTACGCAACTTCGGTTGTCGTATGCTAACAGGAAAGGGGGCACAGTGGCTCCCGCCCACATTAAGATGGCAGCCCCATCAGCGGGATAAGGACCTTAGATTAACAGCCTACTGTACCAGAACACACAAAAAGTTAATGAAAATGAAAGAAGAAATCTCTCCGGATTATTGGCAACGACCTTTAGCATGAAAACACGGACACGAATCGGAACATGGAATATACTGACCCTTGCCCAGCAGGGCAAGCTGGCTCAACTTGCAAGGGAAGCTAGCCGTCTGAAGCTTGAAATCCTGGGGCTGAGCGAGGTCCGCTGGCCGGGTACTGGCGAACACAGGACATCATCCGGGCAAGTCCTGCTCTACTCTGGCATACGAGGTGAAAATGCTACTCGAGAAAGAGGAGTTGGATTCCTACTGAGCCCAGGGGCACGTGCGGCCCTGATGAAGTGGGAACCAATAAATGAGCGAATAATCGTTGCCAGATTTAGAACACGGGTTAGGAACCTTACGGCAATCCAGTGCTATGCGCCAACAGATGCTGCCGACCTGCAGGAGAAAGAGAGCTTTTACAGCCAGCTGAACAGCGTGGTTGAGAAAATCCCGAAGGGGGACATCCAAATTCACATGGGCGACTTCAACGCGAAGATTGGCTCAAACAACGCGGACCTTGAACGCGTCATGGGACGCCATGGCCTAGGAGAGATGAGCGAAAACGGGGAGCTGTTTACAGAATTCTGTGGTAATAACGACATGGTCATTGGTGGATCGCTCTTCCCCCATAGACCAGTACATAAAGTCACGTGGGTTTCCCGCGACGGCCGAAAAGAAAACCAAATCGACCACATCTGCATCAGCCGGAAATGGAGAAGGAGCCTTCTTGATGTACGCAATAAACGCAGCGCTGACATTGCATCCGACCATCATCTTGTTATCGCTGAGATACGTCTGCGCGTCGCACGTGTCCAACGACGGGAGGAGAAAGTTGGGTGCCGCTACGACGTCCGCCGATTGGAGAATCCTGAGGTGAAAAGGGCCTTTGTTGAACAACTTGAATCTCGAGCCTCGGAGTTGCCATCTGGTGGAACCGTCGAAGAGCAATGGACCGGCATCAAGAACGCCTTCATCACGACCAGTGATGAAACCCTCGGCAAAGCGCGCAGTGGGCGGAGGGAGTGGATTTCGGATGAAACTTGGAGGAAGATCGACGAGCGGAGAGAGGCGAAAGCCGGCATTGAGCGAGCGCGGACCAGATCGGCTAAGACAGCTGCCCGTCAACGATACGCCGAACTGGAGAGGGCTGTTAAACGTGCTTGTAGGCGGGACAAGAGAGCCTGGACTAACTCCCTAGCCGAACAAGGAGAAACCGCCGCCGCCAATGGTGATATCCGTTTGTTGTACGATATTTCTCGCCGCCTTAGTGGTGCCAGGATGAATACAAAGATGCCGCTAAAGGACAGAGCTGGTCAGCTATTGACTGACCGTACAGAACAGCTTAAGCGATGGACTGAACATTTTGAACAACTCTTCCGAGTTTCAAATGTCAGAGACCAACAAAACCAGCAGCGTACGACGCCTACAGTTCGTCGAATAAATCGCGTGAACTCGGAGGCGCCATCGCTGGATGAAATTGTAGCAGCCATCAAGAGTATGAAATCCAATAGAGCGCCAGGGATAGATCGTATTTCAGCCGAAATGCTCAAAGCTGACCCATCTTTGTCAGCCCAGATGATGCATCAGCTTTTCAGCAATATTTGGGAAACCGCAACTTTTCCGGTGGACTGGATGCAGGGCATATTGGTTAAAGTCCCTAAGAAAGGAGACCTAACGGAATGCGGTAACTGGCGTGGCATCACGTTGCTCTGTATTACTCTCAAAGTACTCTGTAAGGTAATCCTCAACCGGATCCAGGAGAAGATCGACGCTACTCTCCGGCGGCAGCAAGCTGGATTCCGTGCTGGCCGATCATGTGTAGACCATATCACAACGCTCCGCATTATATTGGAGCAGATCAACGAATTCCAGGACTCTCTTCTGCTGGTGTTCGTTGACTTCGAAAAGGCGTTCGACCGACTCAATCACGAAAACATCTGGGGCGCACTTAGGCGTAGAGGAGTTCCAGATAAGCTAGTCCATCTCATCGAGGCTCAGTACGAGGCGTTCTCGTGTAAGGTTTTGCACGACGGCGTCTTGTCCGACCCCATAAGGGTTACTGCTGGCGTGAGACAGGGCTGCATTTTATCACCGCTTCTGTTTCTCATCGTTATGGATGTGATATTAGTTGGAGCAATTGACAGTAGACCAAATCGAGGATTGCCTTGGAATCCTCTAACGATGGAGCAGCTAAATGACCTCGACCTAGCCGACGACATTGTCTTGCTCGCACAACGCCGAAACGATATGCAGAGCAAGTTAGACGACCTCTCCGAGAGCTCCCAGGCAGCAGGTCTCACAGTCAATGTAGCGAAAACTAAGTCTATGGTAGTGAACACTGACAATTCCACCAACTTTACAGTAGCGGGACAACAAGTTGAGCAGGTAGCCGTCTTTCAATATCTTGGTAGCCAAACAACGCCCGATGGTGGTACCAAGACTGATATAGCCACACGGATCAGGAAGGCCAGGGGTGCCTTTGCAGGTCTGCGAAACATTTGGCGCTCAAACCAGATCACTCTACGTACGAAAACCCGAATCTTTAATTCAAACGTTAAATCCGTACTGCTGTATGCCTGCGAAACGTGGTGCCGGGGCCTGCGATACAGCATTCGTGCCTAGTGGCCTGATAACTGGATATCCAATGAGGAACTCCATTGTCGGTATCATCAACGGCCGATAGTCACAGAAATTCGTGAACGTAGGTGGAAGTGGATCGGACACACCTTGAGGAAAGGAACGAACGAGGTTTGCAGAGCAGCACTCGACTGGAATCCACAAGGACAGCGTAGAAGAGGCAGACCCAGAGGCTCATGGAGACGGAGCTTAGCCAACGACATCCGGGCTGTAGACGAGAACCTGTCCTGACGACAGGTAAAAGCCATGGCGGGTAACCGTCAGCAGTGGAGATCTCTAATTTCATCCCTTTGTTCTGCCGGACCGGCGGACATGGACACATAAGTAAGTAAGTAAGTGACTTTACCAGCCGAGAGTCGGGGTGGCTCTTGCCGTATCAAGAATTCCTCTCCACTGACATAGGCAAGTCGTCTTTAATCTGGTCGAGCTATCTAGCACGTTGGGCCCTTCTATTCCTGGTGCCGGTGGGATTCTTGAAGAGAACGGAATTCACTGCAGAATCGTCCGGTGTCTTTTCGACGTGGCCGGCTAACCGCAGTCATCCAACTTTCACCAGGTGTACGATGGAAATCTCTCCAAACAGTGCCTGCAGCTCGTGGATCATAGACCTACACCACTCTCCGCTTTCCGTTTGTACTCCACCAAAAATAGTCCGCAACACCTTTCGTTCAAATACGGCAAGTGCGCGTATGTCTTCTGTAAACAAAGTTACTGTCTCAAGTCTGTAGAGGAGTACCGGTCTGATTAGCGTTTTGTACATCGTCAGCTTTGTGCGGCGGCGTATGCTGCTTGATCTAAGCGTCTTGCCGAGGGAAAAGTACGCTCGACTTCTAGCTTGAATGCGTTGTTGAATCTCCTCGCTCGTATTATTGTCGGCGGTGACCAAAGATCCCAAATGTACGGACTCATCAACCACTTCCAGTTCATCGTCGCCAAAAGTCACTGCTCTTCATACCATATATTTGGTTTTGGACGCATCGATTAGAAACCCTATCCTCCTAGCCTCCGTTTTTAGTCTGGTGTAGATTGCCGCCGCCGTCCCAAGGTGTCTAGTAAAGAGGTCGAGGTCGTCTGCGAAGACTATGGGTTGACTTCTCTTGCTGAAGATCGTTCCTTTCGTTTCGATGCCCGCTCGACGGATCACATCTTCACTAGCGATATTGAAGAACATACAGGACAGTCCACCCCCTTGCCGTAGCCCTCTGCGCGATTCGAAAGGACTTGAGAGTGTCCCCGAAACACGCACGTAGCACATCACTCGTTCCAAAGTAGCTTTGATCAGCCGCGTCAGTTTGTCCGGAAAACCGTACTTGATCATTATCTGCCACAGCTCTTCGCGTCGAACTGTATCGTATGCTGCTCTGAAATCCACGAAAATATGATGCGTGAGCACGTTGTACACCCGACATTTCTCGGGGATTTGTCGGAGGGTAAAAATTTGATCCGTCATAGCATAGGCCCCCATAAATCCTGCCTGTTGCTATTCCACGACTTCTCTTGCTATTGGGGATAGACGACGCAACAAAATCTGAGATAGCACCTTGTAGGCGGTGATGACTAGCGTAATACCGCGGCAGTTACAGCAATCTAGCCGGTCGCTCTTTTTGTAAATGGGATAGATTACACCTTCCATTCACTCCTCCGGTAGTTTCTCCTTCTCCCAAATCCTATAAATCATGCAATGAAGTGCCGTTATTAGCGGTTCTTGGCCATTTTTGTAGAGTTCTGCGGAGAGTCGGTCCTTTCCGGCGACTCTATTATTCTTCAGCTGACGGACTTCTTGTCGGATGTCTTCGAAATCGGGAGCCTGCACACTGTCGTCGTTTGTAGGCACTCCGAGGTTAACTTCCGTCGCGTCTCCTTCTGTTATATCGCCGTTGAAATGCTTATCGAAGAACTGCTTCCATTTGTCGACCGCCTCGCGATCGCTTATGATTAGATCCCCTCCCTCGCCCCTACACATATGAGGTTTGGGTGTGTAGCCCTTACGAGTTTGGTTCACCTTCTCGTAAAACTTGCGCCTGTCGTTAGTCCGGAATAGTTGTTTCAGCTCCTCACGATCTCTGTCCTCCTTCTGGAGCTTTTTCCTCCTCAGGATCGTGGTCAACTCATTCCGCGCTCGTCAATACTTGGCCAAATTCTCTCTCGTGGATATGCTTAGACAGTTTTTCCAAGCTGTTTTTTTCCACTCTATCGCTTGTTGGAATTCTTCGTCAAACCAATCATTTCAAGCGCTCGAGGTTTCCTCGCCTAGCACCGCGGTTGCGGCCTCGTTGACGGCAGAGCGGCCCTTCGGCCTTCGATGAGAATATGGTCGATTTGGATTAAGGTTCTCCAGTCAGGTGATCTCCAAGTGGCTTTGTGGATATATTTGCGGGGCAAAGGGCCTTACTTACTGACTTAGGTGGCTTGCCGTCCTAAGATAAAGCCTGTTGAACAAAGTTACTCCATGTAACTCGGTTGAGGGCTATCGCTCTCCAATTCCTCGGACACCGAGTACTCTCCGCCAGATCACGCTCCACCTGGTCTAACCATTATGCTCGCCGCGCTCCTGGTCGCCTTGTTCCTACCGGATTTGAGGCGAACACCATCTTTGCAGGGTAGTTGTCCGGCATACTTGCAACATGCCCATCGTATCCGTCCAGCTTTAGCCAGCTTCTGGATACTGGGTTCGCCATAGAGCTGTGCGAGTTCATGGTTATTCCTCCGCATCCATACTCCGTTCTCCTGTACGCCGCCGCCTTCCGTTCAGTTTCTGGTAGAACTTTCGCGTTTCCTGAGAACAATATGCAAGTGCTTCAACTCTGCATATTCCTGCTCTTCCAGGTAGCGCTTTTTCTCCCGAAAGATTTGGTTTCGTTGCATCTTTTGCTCCTCATCCATCACCCTCCTACATTCATCGTCAAACCAATCATTCCGCTGGCTCCGGGGCAAAGGACCTCGGGAAGCTGTAAAGTTGATGCATCGCTGGCCATTATCGTTCGTGTCGGTGTGTAGGCTATGGGGCCCGATCACCGGTCTATACCTTGCTTTCTTACCGACCTGGGTGTTCATATCCCCGATGACGATCGTGATGTCCCGTGGTGAGCAGCTGTCGTACGTTGCCTCCAGCTGCGCAATATAGATCGCTTCGTTCTCGTCGTCGGGCCTACCTTCATGTGGACAATGCACGTTTATGACACTGTAGTTGAAGAAATGATCTTTTGTCCTCAACATGCACATCCTCTCGTTGGTCGCTTGCTCTTGAATCCTGCTCCACCGCTCTGGTTCTCACTAATCGAGGAGCACCCTGTCGCTACCAACGAAATTTAACGATCGCAGTTCTAGGTACCAAGTGTCTACTCCACGTCGTCGCCATACCGAATATTACGTCTATACCGAGTTATACGAGTTGAATTTTCTGGACTCTTTTTAGCTTTTATGGTTTAGGTAGGTAGCCGTACCAAGGCCTACGCTCCCGAGTTTCGTGATGGGGCTGCCATCTTACAGTGTCGAAACACACTGTGCCTCCTTCCGTGTTGATATACGACCTTAGTTTCCACCGGGGTTGGTTACCCGATCTCCGCTAAAGTTGCTCGTATTCCGGCTGGTACCACGTGGAGGTAGGGATAGGAGTTGCTGGATAAGAGGGCAAGGACCACTATGCGGTCTGTTTTACGCATTATCCAACCATTTACCAACCAATGAATGCTAATAGCTCTGCCAATTATGAATGGGTTTTCATGGTTTAAATATCTAGACCTAGACCAATTGAATGTCTGCCAGAATGCGCCAGAAAAAGTGAAAAGTCTCCTCATCCCAACAAAATTTCGAACCACGATAATCCTAGTCCAATTTGATGTCCTGAAAGTGAACAGTTGTAAAGAAAAGCAAGCGATCAACCTTATTTTTTGTCCGATTGTAACCTTATACTGAAAGGATTTATTCAAAACTGTATTCGTGTACGAAAAAGGGTTTGACGGAATATTCATGCTGCACGCATATGCATATTGCATATTGCATATTTTTCATGGAAGGAAGAATTAGCGACTGTCGGTTTCGAATATAGGTTTTGGGCGTTTAACTAGTTGCATGCAATTGTTTACATACTTTCGATTGAATTGCTGTCAAGTGTAAAATAACTGATAAACAGAGCATCGAAAAGAATTGTTAATGTGCAGAGAACGTTAGCTAATTTATGATATTTTAACTGTCATAATGTAACACGTGGTTCTTATGTTAGTTGAAGGGCAATTATATTCCAAATCAACCTGTCACAATAAATCTCGCTCAACATCTATGTACAAGTGAGACATTCTCTTTGAGTCTCCTCTCTTACGTTTATTCAATGACAAATATTTTATCATTTTATGTTTTGAGCTCCTTAAACCAGTTAACCAGTTTCGTGGTTCGAAAACAGACACTGAGGAAGCCTACAAGTTGTAGGTGAAATACGTATCTGTCAAGAATAAAATGTAGGGTATTGTCGTTATAGTCGGGCCACTGTTATGGTCGGACCATCACGATTTTACAGTTTTAATAACTCGTGTTATCTATGATACAACCATTGTAAAACTTCTTACTGCGATAACCAGCTTTTCACAATATTGTGAGTTTCAATCATATATTCAAAACACCCGTACTGAATTCAGTGACTAAATCTTACAAAAAAAAAGTTTTCCTGGCGCAATGAACTTTTCTACAAGAAATGATTCATGAAATGCAATTATCGAGATAAATATGTATTGAAAATGTATGAAGTGTGTTGTGCTGCACACGAAGACTATAGGAAAATCCCCTCCAGTAAGGTGTTTGAGAAGGCTAAGATGAAATACTAGAAAAGTTCTATTTGTAAAGGTTGGGCCACTTGAGAGGTCATGGTTGGGCCACCATAATTTTAAGCGCAGAAGCGCAATAATCGCTAGAGAATGTAAAACGACATGACACGTAAATCGCAGACACGTAAAATGTGATGAAATTAAGCAAAATTAATACGATAAAAACTTAGATTTTTGTTGTTTTTTCATTATAGTTGTACACTTCGGAAAAGTCCATTGTAGCAATATTAATTTTACAAGATCGCCAAAATTTCGCAAAAATGCAATTAAAAATAGGGTATTTGTACCTATATGAGCCGTTGTTCACGGAATTCATTCTTTTCATGTCTCTATGGAGAATTTCAATACGTATGTCTTAGATTTTCTGCGGTGGCCCGACCTGTACAACATGGCCCGACTATGACAACATTTTTTGTCTTCACGTAAATGCCTATAACTTTTTTATTTTTCAAGCAATCAGTTCAAAGCTTTCCGGAAATATACCTTATTCTTAGACCTTTGCAACGATGTATTAAGATTTCTAAAATTCCTTTTGAAACGAAAGTTATGGGCGAATTCCAAAACGTGGCCCAACCACCACGACACTCCCATATATATTAAAGATTAATATTTACTCTTACAACTTATTTTTACTTGCGTTTACTCAAATTAGTAACAACTTACTTATACTTACTCAGTAATTTCATGAAAAAACGATCTAACAAAATTTATAAGTGTTCCTATTTTGTTCAAATTTTGTAAACTTATTCAATTTTCAAAAATTTTATGTAAACCAACGCACTACACAACGTTAACCAATAGATGAATTATGTTCCGAAGATGTGTCGATTTCTATCTCAAATAGTAAGTAAGACCGTATAATAAAGGTTACTTTTACCACTAGGTGGATTAAATCATGTATTTTCAATTCATACTGATGATCTTTCTTTCCCTTTCAAGAATTTTTACTGTCAAATAATGTGTAACAGGATAACAGCAAAATATTGAAATGAATTGCAATTGAATTATAACTATTACAAAGTAACACATGTCCCGGTAGTCAATGCTGATAAATTCTTACTGACTGGGGAATTAAAAGAATTACCTTGCTGTTATAATTCAAAGACTTCTAAAATTCAGAAATGTTCGATTGTATTTAAAATAAATGTAAATTCACTCATTTGTGTTGATGATGTCCCGTCCTGCTTCAGGAAAGCACCCACATCCCAGCAAACCACAAATCGTATAATAATGTGTGAAAATCATCTTAAATATCGCTAAGTAAACTCGAAATCGTTCAAAAAGCTTAATAAAGCGCACCCTAGTTTACATTTATTCGTATAAAATGATAGTAACTGATTCACATACGATTTTCGACACAGAATTGTATAGCATTATGAACCTAATCATGTTGAGTCGGATTTCATCGTATACAAATACTTATGAATATGAATTGTTTTCATATAATTTGCAGTACGTATATCGCCTCCAAAACAGTACGCATATGCTGGTTTCGTGCTTCGAATGCGATTTTTCTAGATATATATCGGTACATATACCATATTTGTTACTTTGATATACGTACGAAAATGTTTGCTGGGATACTGCTTATGACTTACGAAGTTGTCGGAAAAAAGTTGAAACGCAATGATTTTTGTTCATGACTTTATCAGTAAACTGACTATCAAATACAAATGCGCTTATCCCTTACTAGGATGAAAAGATACTTCTTCCCATAAAACCCACGACCGCACTCTGCTCAGCAAAAGTGTGAATAACAAAATTCAATCAAAATTTTTATTTATCTTATTTATTTTGTATCGCCGGTATACCGTTCAAACTGTTTTAAAATGGCTTTCTCGTGTTTATTTTGTATACAAAAAGCATATTGCTGCACGTCACGGTGAACTGGTATTAGACACGCGCGTAAACATTACCGGAAAAGGGGTAGTCGACAATTAAACTCTTTTATTTTACACCCCGAAGTTGCGCAATCCGGACGCCCGTGAACAAAAGGGTTTCAAAAATTAAAACCAACAACCTCGCGAATGGCTTCGGTTGACACGTGCTGCCAATTTTCAATCCCGGCAAAGCAGTACCTATGACGGAGCGAGAGCTGGCGGAAAAATAACAAACTCAAGTGTTTATTGTTTGAAATCGGCTTTCGGTAGATTAGCCTGTTCCCAGGGATTTTTAACATTTAAACGCTTGAAAGTGCTCGAGGAATAACAATCGGAATTGTGCTAACCCGCTACATATCATTTCCTTGAGGTAATTGGTTTTGGAAGATTTGAGTGTGTTTAAACTATCATTGGTTTGATTTAGAAGTTTAAAATTGTTTCATGATTCGACTATTTTGAAATATTATGATTCATAAAACTAAATTGGATCTTACCGCTAATTTTACACTTGCAAAATGTTATAATCTAATATTTTACTGAAAATATTTTGTATGAAAACACCAATTTATTCCCTACATCTTATCAACTGGTTTAGGATTCATTGAAAAAACTGAAAATTTTAATTAATTTGATCCACATCATAAATTTGTAAATTATTTTCTGAGCAACGAAATTCATCTTACTGAGCTGAGTAATTAAATTATAATGAGTAATTATTATAATTTATAATATATGAAATACATGTAAAACATTACTACAATTAAAGTCAAAATACTGTGACACTGCTGTACGTTGATAAAGAATTTCAGTGAAATTAAATACTAAACAAAACTGTAAAACTGTTTGGTAACCATCACGCAACAGTGCAACTTATCAACAATCCTTTTTTTCACGTTCGCGCATCATCGCCTTTCTGTATACTTGCAATTTTCCACTGCTTTCGCCCCAGAATGCTCATTTATGGAAACCCTGTTGTGTTACAATTTTAAGGCATGGGAATTTTCACAAGTCGTACATATGGCCTACCCTGGTAAATAGACGAAAATAATGAGGAAAAAATGTTCCGAGTAGGTACGGGAAAGTCGGCAGCCGCCGCCGACTCTAAGCAAGGATTACATTTGCAACAATCGAGCTGGGCCGTTTCCCGACGTGCTTCTATGCTCGGAGCAGCCAAGAAAGCAATTCTCCGCCTCGAAAGGCGCCGTCAAAGTGGATGTGTACATTTTTAATTGAAAGGGGTTGCTGGATCCGAAACATTGCTTTATTTTTGTTACATTTTTTTCCAACACGGTCCTTTTTGGCTGGAAGAAAAATAGCCGAGAGAAAGGGTTTCATAGGAAAATTAGCAGAGATTAGACAGCCGGATTTTCACAAAAAATAGATTTGGGTTTATTGCTCAATGAACATAACTTTATTTATTTATTCACCTTTAATTGCTGCAGAGAAACGTCAATCTGTTGAACTACTAAAAACAGATTTACAATAAATTAATCGGAAAAAACTTTCTAAACTCTAAATAGACACTAATGAAACCTGTAAGAATGCGTGTCTGTCAGAATAATAAACGACATAATGCAGCAATTCTCTGAAAAAAGCGATTTGAATTTAAAAGTGCTCCGATTTTGTTAAAATTTGACAAATATGTTCCTTTTCGGAAAATTTCAGATTCGTATTACAGTCGATATTTCTATAACGCGGGTAATTGGGACCGCGTTATAAGAAGCGCATTATACAAGTACACGTAGCATATGGAAAATGAGTTAATTGGGGCTATACCTGAATTTTACGAAATTTTGAATCAACCCGACCATTATTCCTTTGGGAAAGATGTCAAGTATATATTTTTGCATCTTACAGATGCTTGGTGAGACAGAAAAAATCGCCTCTTGGTCTTCCAGAGCTTCCGGAACATCCGGTAAATTTTCATTTCTGTGAAGTCTTTTCATAGCTTCCAAATTCTTTTTAAAGTCTCTATGGCTTATTATTTGGCGTAAAATAAATAAAGTAAACAATCCGTGCTATTGAGAAGCCAACCAATGATTCTCCGACAAATACGGAACATCCGTAAAAGTGGTCAACGAGCGAAAATTGTTCTTTGAGTTCGGAATTATGTTCATTCAACCTCGAATTGAACAATGTGAAATAGGAATATAAATTCAGCGGTTTATGACTCAACCTGGCCATTATGAAATGCATCAAACGATCCGATATTAAATGATTAAATTTGATGATCAAGGGCATCGAAGTGCTTATCGCGTTGACGAAAGCAACAAAGTTTTCGTAGCCTGTTCGCTCTTACAAGAAGCCCCATTCTGAATTGTCCAGGAAAAGGTGATAACAAAAGCAATAACACTTCTCTCTCACTTTTTCTCAGGCAAAACCCATAAAAATATTAGATACCGTCAACGCGGATTTCGGAATGGCCATGGCTAACTACGATGGTTAGATTTCTGTTAAAATTTTCCCAGAAGATTACAATACCTGGTGAAGAGCTTATACAAAAGTTGATATATTTGCCATTAGATTTGTAAGTATAGTAAATGTTACCGGTAGTTCAGTTTACTATACTACATCTATCAAATTACACTAGCATTATTGAATTGAATTATTGTTCACTTTGACGGCAAATCCTAATTTTCCAGTTAACGTTTTGGCGGCCATGTCGAGTCGTGAGTGGCCTGTTTAGCTGAGGATTGCTGATATTCCATTTTATTTTGATCTGTTACAAATTAAAAACATTTGCATTTCCAGTGACTTGACCTTGACAACATAGCTATAGTAAAATGGGGGATATATCACAATAGATCAAACAAATGGTCGCAGTGATAAAAATACCCAACATGAAAAAAAAGCTTTGAATTTTCTCCCGGTAAACCATCCAATGGCCAAATTGAATCACAAATAGTCGAAATATACTTCTAGTGTAGTCAAATTACACTCAAAATATTCACGATATGTTCTGAATTTTCCGGAGAACCACCTTATGGCTTTCTAAGGTCGTTTATTTATTACTTTTTTTTTTAATTCGTATTAATTACCCGACTTTAGTTACTTCAAAAATATTTCACCAATTTTAACCAACTTTACCAATACGGAAATTTCAACGGATATTCCGGCCCAGCAGGCCAACCCGTAACTTTGTGGTTTCCGTATATCACTTAGAGAGTCAACTGTTATGTGCCCTACAACTTCTTAAAAGACACCACGGTCGTATCTGTTCAAAATCGCTCAAAATTCGACTTTAGCCCCAATTAACTCAATATCCATATGCTACGTGTATTTGTTATACGCGGAAAACCGCGTTCTAGAAATATCATGGTACCCGCGCTATAGAAATCCGCGTTCTACAAATCCGCGTTATACAAATCTCTACTGTATTTTATTTGGTGCTTAGGATGCCCCTTTCTGACTTAGGATGGTCCCAAAAGTCACCATTTCTTTCTTTAAAAATTCATTATTTTTATACCGAAGAAAGGTTTTCCAATGAGTTTTTAGAAAAATATAGTATTAAGCTTGAAGTAGTTTACAGGAGCAGAAAATAAATAATTGCTGTTCTATATTTTCACATTGTGAAGTTAAAGCAGACTCCCATATATTACAACTTCAACATAAAGTTGCGCCGAAAATTTACTAATCTTATTAACCTCTATCAACCGTCTTATTTATCGGAAAATTAAAAAATTCACAAACTTCATTGAAAACCTGGCAGCACACGACCGTCGGCGGGGGAATGTATGTGTGTGTATGGAATGATTAAAATTTGAGGCACAAAATTAGATACGAGACTATCTAATACAAGGGTGTGGCGGTAGTTTAAAAACACTTGGGTACCAACCGATAGAGTGTGGGTTGTATTCTGGCCTGCGATTGAACGACCCAATATATTTATGACAGATACATCGAAAGTTTCTAGTTTCATCCAGTTTTTTCCTCACCAGAAACTCCTTCACTTTACGAAAAATATGGTCCAAGGTTTGTTCTACCCGCAGTTTACACGTAAGGTACGGTTTCGGAGCTGCCTTCGGGGAACATGGATATGGTTTAAAAGAGAGCAGATCCAGATAGACACCTCCACTCAGTAATCTAAAGACAAAAAGCCTTTGCAATGATTTTTTTTCTGGTAGCTAACGAGTACAGGTCAATAAATTAACAACGATACTCGTAGGCTGATAGATTTGTTGCATCGTTCCAGGGCAGAAAACGCAGAGCGTTTCCCAAAAAATTGTTCCGAGTGGCCTGGAGATATGCACAACATGATGGTGCCCACACAACATAATAAAGTTAAGTACGTATATATCCTAAAATGCGTTGGTGTTTCTCAAAAGACTGCCCAAGTTGGAAAGTACAAAAGTCATATCAAAGGCCCTAGATGGCTAACTACGGATTAAATTTTTACTCTCCGACAAAATCCTCCAGAAATGTCGAGAGTACAACGTGCCCACGCGTCATCCCAGATAACACAAAATCGTAATAGAAAGTTCACATTAAATCGTTTTCATGTCAATTTCACATTGGAATTGTATAATGATTAGAGTATGTCAAACCGAAGTGAACAATAAGTTGTTTTGCAGTTGTGCGTGTCTTCATATACAATTCATGACTGTGAATTATAAAGCAGTATAGACGATTGCAATATTAAGTTATATCTTAATCATATATTCAGGAGTATTTAGTTGTGTGTTATAAAAACTACGCAAAATAGAATTACAAATAGCTGTCATAATTTTCGCGCGTATATCGCCTCCATTTTGGTACATATATGTTCTTATATGGCGTGAAATATAACTTTTTCGTTCAGATATGACTTCGTATATCTCAGTTGCAATCGAGATATACAAACCAAATGGTTTACTGGGATATTTTCGTGGATTTCAGGGCAGCATACGACACAGTTGAACGAGAACAGCTATGGCAGATAATGCACGAGTGCGGTTTTCCGAACAAATTGACGCAGCTGATCAAAACTACTCTGGAGCAAGTGATGTGCTACGTGCGCGTTTCGGGGACACTCTCGAGTCCTTTCGAATCGCGCAAAGGGTTGCGGCAAGAGGATGGACTGTCCTGTATGTTGTTAAATGTTATCGTATATTATCGCTATTGAAGGTGTGATCCGGCGAGCGAGCATCGAAACGAGAGGAACGATCTTCAACAAGAGTAGCCAACTCCTAGCTTTCGCAGACGACTTCGACTTCATTACTAGAAACCTTGGGACGCCAGACTAAAAATGGATGCTAGGCGGATCGGGTTACAATTTAATGCGTCGAAAACCAAATATATGGTAGGAAGAGGCTCCAGTGAAAGTAACGTTTGCCTCTCACGAACAGTGACTATTGATGGTGATGAACTGGAAGTGGTTGACGAGTTCGTATATTTGGGATCTCTGGTCACCGCCGACAATAATACGAGTAAGGAGATTCGACGACGCATTCAAGCTGGAAATCGAGCCAGCCTACTTTTCCCTCCGCAAGATGCTTCGATCTGGAAGCATGCGCCGCCGCACAAAGCTGACGATGTACAAAACGCTATTCAGACCTCCTCTACGGGCTTGAGACAGTAACTTTGCTTAAGGAGGATTTACGTGCACTAGCCGTATTTGAACGAAAGGTGTTGCAGACTATTTTTGGTGGAGTACAAACGGAAAGCGGAGAGTGGCGGAGGCGAATGAATCACGAGCTACAGGCACTGCTTGGAGAGATTCCCATCGAACACCTGGCGAAAGTTGGGAGACTACGGTGAACATTTATGCAAGCGTCTTATGTTTGTGACCATTTACTTTACTGAGAGTTATTATTACTCACCCTGTAAGCTTTAGAAAAACACAACAAAATGGCGATGAAAAAATGACTAAAATCCAAAGAAAAGACAATGAGGAGATAGCCGACGACTTAGGGACGATGGAAATGCGAAGACCGGATGACGAAGAAGTGATGAAAAAATTGTGAAAATGCGATGAAAATTTGACAAAAAGATGTCAAAGTTCAGAATTGACATGAAAACGATGAGTCAATTTCATAGGAACGGAGCCTTTCTCCGAAGACCCGCGCTGAGAAGACGCGGATTAACACGCTTACGGACGAACAACGTCACACGCAGTACCTTGCAAGTCGTAAGGGCCTGCATTGTGTCGTCGTCCTGAAAGTAAAAACAAGTTAGATTAAAACTTCTCGGTCGGTGGTTTTCACAGTAGGTGGAGGAAGAGGCACAATTTGTGTCTAAAAATAGCCCAACCCTTGTCGCTACGGTTAATAAGGGGGATTGTGCAGACCTCTTTTGTCCAGCGCCTCTATGGTTCAAAGGCACACGGGTAACAGCGAGCCACACGCCCTGGCAGGTGTTGTGGGTTCAAATCCGGTTATAATCTCTGATTATAGCTTGGTTCGACCCATGCACCTTCCAGCATTGGACAAAAGATAGGAGTCACAACGACAACTTGTTAAGCGTAGCTACCTATTACCCCCTGCCTTTCCACTGTTCCCCTCCATTCTCAAAAAATCCTTCTTCATTACGTTCCCTTACCGTACCTTCATCAATTGTAGAATCATCGTTTCAAAAAAATATTAATATATGCCGGACCGCATTTCAAGGTCATGACTAAAATCACGAGTTTGGTCAATGAGGAGACAGCCGACGACGTAAGGACGATGGAAATGCGAAGACCGGATGACGAAGAAGTGATGAAAAAATTGTGAAACTGCGATGAAAATTTGACAAAAAGATGCCAAAGTTCAGAATTGACATGAAAACAATGAGAAGACACTAAAACAGCGGCAGAAAAAAACCAGAATAAACAAAACACACGACATAAATGGTAAAAAAACGTTTAAAAAAGACGAGAAAGCATGTAATAATGCGATAAAAAGTAGACGAATATACGAAAGAAAGACGACGAAAGAACAATGAAAAAGCAGGTGCTGTAAACAACAAAAAGGACAATGAAAAATTAGCAAAAGTGACAAAAAGACAACAAAAAACGGAGAAATGATGATAAAAACGTAGAAAAGAAGATAAAAAGACAGCAAAAAGACGTTAAAATCGCAAAAACAGAGCAAAATGCAATCGATAAAAGCAACAAAAATTCCAAAAACAAAGGTGAAAAACGATAAATAGACGACGAAAATACAATGACTAAATGACCAGGAAATGACTACACAAATACGTCGAAAAACGACAAATACAGAGAAAAGACAACAAAGATATAGTATGACAAAAGATGATGGAAACCCGTCTAAAGGACAACAATAAAATACTGAAAATACGACAAAACAAAGGCGAAAAAACGACGGAAAGATGACTGATAACAAGTAGGATGACGGAAAGTGATAACAAGTAGGTGAAAATATGAATGACAGCAAAAATACGATGAATAAATAGACGCCGAAAAAACACCAAAATAGCAACAAAAATGTCAAAAGCACAATGAAATACGACAAAAAGACTATAAATAGATGCAAAAAGGCGACGAGGAAATGGCAAAAGAACTATAAAAACCAATAAAGACTACAAATGACAATAAAAAGACGTCATCAAGAGCAAATAAACCATGAGAAAAGACGATAAAAACAGCAAATCGCTGAAGTGAAGCAAACAGACGATGTAAAACTACCATAAGGGCAGATAATAAAAAGAACAAAAGACGACTAACAGACGTAAAAAAGAAACACCAAAAAAACAGCAACTAAACGACACCAAAACATGACAGTACATATATAACAAAAGAAGACAGGAAATCAAAGAAAAATAAAAGATGAACGCCCGTACACAAAGACGAAAGATTAAGAACGAAAGTCGAGAGTAAGTGTCCTTGAATAATTTCAGTCAAACGTATCAATGTATTATGAACTGATTTTGTTCAAAAAAGTATTCATTTCCTCTTTGGAAAATGGCATATATAGTCAAACCAAAATCGTAACAAATTTTCAGTTACTCTCCGACTCTTCGCTTTTTATTTTTAAAGCTTTTTCAAGGAATCGCTATAAATATTGATATTTTACTTATTTTGATACAATTTTTAGTATTTATTTGCTACTCACTAACTAGTCTGTCCGTTGTCTGTATGATTTTGTCTGAAAATGTCTAAAATTGTCGTTGCTGTGGTATGTTTCCACTCTAGGTTCCTGCAATCTACAATCAGAATTATCATATTCATATGCGCTATTATCTACAAAATTATTGAACAAAGTATAGTTCTATCTATCGTATTTACAAATATTGACAATTTATTTTTACAATGCAAACAACAAAACTATACTTTCTTCTACAATAACGGGTGGCAACCAAAATTTTGGAATTTTTTCACCGCCTCTGTACTCAACAACAAACGAGCTCAGAGAGAAATGAGAACTTAGCTCTCTCTCTCTCTCTCTCTCTCTCTCTCTCTCTCTCTCTCTTCTCTTCTCTTTTTGTAAATACTTTTTGTTTTGTTTATGCTTACCCAGTTTTGCTTAAAATGGCGTAGAAACAAGAAGCATGTTGGGAGCACGTTGTATACTCCTACGAACTGCCACAGAAATCTCGGCAATAAGTATACGGTACAACATTTAAAAAGCGAAGATGTTGCGGTTTCGACTGTTTACCATATCCTAAGATCCCGGACAACTATTTGCAAGCAAGGTAGTGAAAGACCATCCAAAATTATGGACGCAGAAGGACTTCGTTCTCTTTCTCGTTTCTTCAACAACAAGCCCTCTGGTTTGGCTATTAATGGATGTGCCCCAGACGAATGTTTGAAGAAAATTCTGATCCCGTTTCCACGAAAATATCATGCAGATGGAGAATACGTGTTTTGGCAGGATAGAGCATCATCGCATAACGCCATAAAAACACAATCGTTCCTGAATACCTATTCGATCCCATTTGTACCCAAAAACCACAACCCGAAAAATCTCTTCCTAAACGAACATTTCTTCGGGATATAGAGGTCCTTGGTGTACAAAATTAACTGCAGAGCCACGAATTGCAGACAGTTGATTGGTAGAATCTAGAGATGCATTCGCAAACTTGACATGACGGCCGTACAACGCTCCTGTTCGGACATCAAACGGATTTTTTTTCAACAATGGATAATGTATCTTTAATTTCGCTAAATCAGATCTTCTTCATGTATCCTTGTCTTTTTTTGACAGGTTGAAAGAAAGATTTCAAAATTTTAGTTGCCACCCGTTAGTTAATAATTAACTTTACAATTGCCCCTTACACTACTTTTTCGAATTCTGTTTTCCCGAGGTACTGTAGTCAAATGAGCATCTACTGAGCGAAAAATCGAAAATGAAGCCTGCTTCCAAACTATCTGTTTACAGGCCAGTAAGTCTAGTTTCACAACTCTTCCAATGAAATGGCAAACTTGTGCATACATACAGAATCATATCGAACACTACAGCTGTAGCGCACTTCCTCAACACAGATATCAAATTGGCCTAGATTTAATTGCGGTCGTGAGAAATCTTGTTGTTATGAAGGGATTTTGTCACTTTTTCTGACGTACTTCACAAGCTGATACATCGGTTTACAAAGAAAATATGCACCCAGTTTCTTCTGGAAATAAACTTATATATCAGTGAAGGTTTAGGCTTAATGTTCACTATACGCTTTAAGGAACATAAATAACATGCATTGAAAAACGAATTTTATCAGCTAGTCTCAATCTGCAGCAGTTTCCTCTATATAAATTATTGATAATTGATGAAAATAGTAATGGACTAAGCATAGAGCCTTGCGGCATTCTAGATGCTATGTTATTAGAGTTAGAGTTGTTTTCATTTATTGAAACAACTGAGACCAGAACAACCAGAAAGGCAAAATTAATTTGTTTGTGAATGATTTCCCAAGTAGCAATGAGGGCTTTATTACACTCTTATTATGGTTTTCATGACTAAAATTGGTCACAAATACCATCATAAGAGTGTAATAAAACTCAAACTGTTGCTTAGGTTGTTTATGATACATACGATCTAATGCTTTCAAGAAATCTCTTAGTATCTATGTAGTAATTTTTAAAGTAGTACTAATTTGTATTTCTTCACATTTTTTCTTTTCTATATTATTGAGGTGACAGATTACTCGACATTCCATGCAAGGTGTGCGGAGATCGAAGCTCAGGAAAACATTATGGAATATATAGCTGTGATGGTAAGGATGTTCATATAAAAATAATAATTGAAAATTTACTGAATCTTGAATGAATAGTTCACTGACGAATAGTTTCAAATTTCATAGATTTGAATTCAAAGGTTAGTTCAATCGAATTAAACTGGCCCGCTAGCTGATGCACTTCTCAATGTTTCGTAGAAGGTTTCGAACTCACTACTGTTACTATACAAGTGTGTTGGGTTCTCGGTTTTTTATTCGAATAGAAATGTTATACTTGAATTTTTGAATAAATTGCTTACTAAAGACTTAGCGTATGTTGATCTTTTATCTTTCTGCGAGAATGATCGTAATCAGAATTAGTTTGGGGCATGGTATAAATCATTTATTATCTCTATACAAAAAATAGAACTCATGATAGTTATTTACCGTTATTTTTAGGTTGTTCCGGTTTCTTCAAACGTAGTATACACCGGAATCGGGTTTACACCTGCAAGGCTGCCGGCGAACTGAAGGGACGCTGTCCGGTCGACAAAACCCATCGTAACCAGTGCCGCGCCTGTAGATTATCCAAGTGCTTCCAATCAGCAATGAACAAAGACGGTAAGTGTGAGTATATACAATATTTAATAGCGAATTTACTTTTTCTAAACAATCATCCAGTTTTATATGATCTGGATTGATACGTTCACTTTGTGCAAATCTCATAAAAGCTCCTACAGAAGAGAATTCGTTAAAAGTGCTTTCGAATTCCATTTTTCTCTCAACTGGGGCGAACCTCCCACTAGGTGACGGTTGTAAAATATTTACAAATCATTTATGTAGCCGCGAGCGTATACCGAATAATGTGCGCTGATTAAGGCAGTGCCGCGATTTTGAATACTAATCAATCCTTGATGATGCTGCGGTTCACCGGAAGCTGAAATGTGCAAACGAAATCACATTATGGCGGGCAAACACAGTTGGTGAAGCTTCCATCCCCCATCTATAGAGTATACTGGTTTGAAACGGAGTACAGTGATTACATACAAAAATTAGCTGAAAAGAAGAAAACAACATTTCAAAATGTCATACGGAAAATTCTTTCCTTCCTTCCAGATCGAATTGGCTTGAGCCTTCCAGAATGTACATATTGCCCTTCTTGCACGGTGACATTTTCCAGCTCATTTTCACTTTGACGATTACATGCACAGTTGAAATATTTGAACAAACAACCTCAAATGAAGCGTTCACTTACTTCTTTCGTACAAGCCGATGCTCAAAGTGGGTAGTGAACGCCTCTTTTGATCTTTGAGCTATATAGCTTCCTTGAAATGGTTCCGCTTTGAAGCACACAACTCACCCCATCGGCACACAGTTTCACCCACGCTAACAACCCGTCAAGCTGGGAAAGCACATAATTCGCACCTAAGCCGTTGCCATCAGGCGGCAATATCGCGTCTTTCGGCTTGGCTCCCTCTCTTCTTGCAAAGTTTCTGATGAATTGTTCACGGGCGGTCTTTTCCCAGACTTGTACGAACTGGGTGATGGCCAATAAACCGTGGCAAAGAGGCTTTTTGCAGAAACCAAAATTTGAGTTCGATAATCCCCTTTTAACGCTATTTTTACTTCCACCGTACTTTTCGCTTTCTCTAAGACGTTTAAAGAGGCCACACAAAGGAAAGGACTTGCCCTTTTGGCAGCAAACTGACGAGAACGTTTAATGTTTCTTTGTGAATGATACGTGAAGAAAAATTTTATACAGGTTAGTTTTAGAAAGTCATAATACATAAATTGATGTCGTTGAAGATTACAAATTTCATTGACAATTTTTACTGGATCTCAATATAAATCCAATGAAAAAATGCATTGGAAGCTTTCATTGGAATCTGTAAATTTGTCAAATTCACATTTCACTTTGATATAATCGACTGGATTCTTTTTGTGAAAATCAAGTTGAGGTGTTTTAGTATTTTTACTCATATGTTTGAGAATAAAAACATTCAAGAAAAATATTTTTAATTATGTTACAATAAATGTTAACCTTCTAACGGGTAAGGTCGTTTGTGGAAAAACAATATTAATAATTTACAAATTATTTTTAAAATTGGCTTTAAAATGCAAAACTAAAATTTGATGGACGTGAGTAAAAATTGTATAATATGGTATATCTGTGCGCGCAGTAGCTTAAAAAACTCGACAAATGACTGTAGGGACTGTATAAAACAGAACTCGTAGTTCAAAATGCCATAATCGAAATTATGGGCAATTTCGTAGGGAATTACCAGGCGCCAGGTGGATTTTATGGGGCAAGCGCAACTGCGGACCAGATTTTTACAATCCGATGAATCTTGCAGAAATGTCGGGAGTACAACGTGCCCACACATCACATCTTTATTGATTTCTAAGCAGCATACGATAGCGTTGATCGAAACCGACGATGGCAGATAATGCACGAAAACTGTTTTCCGGATGAACTGACGCGACAGATCAAAGCTACATTGGATCGAGAGAGTGTTTTGTGCGCATCGAGACGCGGTGAGAGTTGAGACAAGGTGACGGGTATCATGCATGCTATTCAACGTCGCTCCTGAGGGGGTGATCCGACGAGCGGGCCTGGAAACGAGAGGTATAATTTTCATCAGGGGTAGCCAACCCTTAGGCTTTGCAGATGACTTTGATATAATAACCAAGAACTTTGCGACACGCTTTTGTTGCCAAATTCGATATCCTACTGTAATAAGTAGTAGTTTTGGCCGAAGCTGGCTATATACGCGATCTAAGGTTGCTCATATCCCGACTGATACTTTATACGTACGCGAGGCACGGACAATACACATTATCCACCAACCAATGCGCTACATGTGTGTTTCAGGAGCACTGTCGATTCGTCCACTGTTCGGCACTGTCCTATCGCGCAGAGGGTTGCGACAAAGGCATGATCTTCAGCCAAGTCATACTTTTACAAGCAACCTGAGACGCCCCGGAACAACGCTGACGATATACAAAACGCTAATCAGACCACCAACACATCAATGCAGGACACTTGGTCATCCGGGACAAGTCATTCAAATACGGACCGTCTGATCAGCTTGCTCAGAATGCACTCGGTTCTAAACTTCCTATTTTTCCCTGATCGAGTTCATCGATGTGAGTTTGAAATTCTTACGGTCATTTTACGGGAACTGAATCTAAACATGTCATTTAATTTAACTATTCATCGTAGAAAAAACGCACTCAAATGCTTCATTGAAGCTGAGCGAAAATTTCGGGCTTATTGTATATGTGTGAAGCTAATTAATTATAAATTATCTAATTGCATGCAGCGAATATCCGCTTTTTGTTTTTTTTTTGGTTGAGCGCTGTGACGTTCCGGGGTTTGGACGTAAGTACAGGTAAATAACGCGTATCTATATGTGTGCATATGTGATATATGAAGCTTAGGTTAGCTTCATCGTGTGACGCTCTTTAGCTGAAGCAGCAATAGTGTGCAAGTAAATATTTATGGTCTGACGGGGTGAGGGTTGCGATACAAATGAGCTGGCCGGGCCGGGCAGGGATGCTGCCGGCAAGTGTTCCGCTTCCCACGAGCTTTTGATGGTCGGCTTTCCGGTTTGATTTCGAGCAGGAAACATGAATGTATCGGTCTTTTGACGAGACAAAAGTGACAATGATACACACAGAGGCTTTATGCTATCGGCTTTCGATTTATGTATTTTCAATTTCGGGTTGAATTGACTATCTTCGAATGTGTTACCGTTGTGGTTGAACTCCTTCTTCATTACCATGGCATCAACATCGTTCGGGTTAGGGGCGATGATACGTTTAAAATCATCCATTTGAAACTAATCTTAATCGCTTTGAAGTCGTAGTTGGCGATCTTTTTTTGCATAGTCTACTGTAAAGGTGCCTTAGAACTTACATAGTTCGCTCACGAAAGTAGAAATCTCATATGACAAAAGATAGGTTGTTAGTTCTGAACAGAAATATTGGTGAGATTTAGAATTTGACAAAAAACATGTGCCGATATCGAGACTTTTTTGTATTGATAACCTGCAAACCGCCCAGTTGGCCTCGAGATACGATGCTAGTCTAAATAAGTCGTCATATGTTCGAATCTCGGCTGGAAGAGGCTGCCAGAGTCAATAGGATCGTTGCACTGGCTCCGCAATTGTCCTGTACTCTAACAGCCAGCTGTGAAATCTGTCGTATAAACACAGAATGTCAAGTTTCAATAACGGAATGTAGCACCTAGGCTTTGTTTTACTTTTTTGTCCTTCTGGCATACAAAAAAACGTAAGGGAACCTGCCGATTTCTCTAAAGAAAAACCAATATCCTTCAACTCTACCAAAGTAATAGGGCGAAATCCATCAAATCTGATATTATTAAAAATCGGTTGTATTATTTCGTGAAGTTCACTGATCAAATCAATACTTTGATTGCTCAGCTGAACATTATCAACAAAATAACTGTTAAATTTATTCGCTATTACTTGACTCGCTTGTTCTTCTGTGCCATTGAAAGGGTTGGACTGCGAAGAATTATCTTTACTTTGAATCAACTGTTTTAAAATGTTCCAATCATCACAACGAGCTTTTTTCAAGGTGCGTGATTATACGTTACGTGAAGCTGTGTACCTAGTTCAGTCATCTGCATTGTTAATTCTACAAAACTTCTTGTACCTTTTATCTCTTTCACGTTTTAAACGCAATAGATCTAAAGTGTACCAGCTATTCGAGTTATGTAGCTCAATGCACTTTTCGAAAACAAGCGTATAGGTACACTCTTTGAGCGTGTTGGTAAGAACACTTGTCCTATGGTCAAAATTTATGAAAATTATGAAATGTTTCGAGTTACCACTTATCAAATAATACTGTTACTAGTAGTTCGATACTTATCAAACTTGTACCAAAATCTGCAAAAATAATGGAATAATTCAAGTTTCCACCACTACTGGTACTACCACTACTGGTGGTGCGTCTACCCTATTTCTGGTACATCTATCCTGCACAGTTTCGGGTGAAATGACACTCAGTTTTAAGTAAAATATTACTCATTAAAGAGCTTATAGCGGCCGACACCATATACTTACCGTTGTGACCAACCCATCTGGCGGGCCAACGAATCTGAAAAATAAATATATGTACTTACCTTGATGGTCAACCACGTTGGTTGACCAACGCATAGCACCAATCAGACACCTGATCAGACGGGCATCCTATAGCAGACTAATTTCAATATCAAACCGCTATCAAACGGCGATCAGATAGATCCCTTTGTCTATTACTTGCTATAAAATTCAGCCGATCAGGCGATCTCCCATTTGGGGAGACACAATAAGACATCCAACAATCCAATCAATAGTCTATTGTCAAAAATTATTAGGCTGTGTGCTGTACGTTATTCGGCAGCACGAATCTATTGTGATTTGCACACGGCACTACAATAAGCTGACCTATAAATAAGGCCAGCAGTTCGATCCCGAGGATCAGTATTGGAAATAAATCCAAAGTGAAATAATCTCCCGCGTTTTTCTAATTCGAGTATCGTTATTTTGAACCACGAAAACAGAGCTTATGCTTTGAACTCATAAAAGGAATAAGAGTTACTCAAAACAGTGTGTAGAATATTTCGCATTTCTCCTTTTCTGTTGGGTACTCTTACCACTGCGTTCAGTATTTTGAACTATTGTGGTATGCCCCATTTATTTCTTTTACTGTACGCTTTAAGCTTACCTATCACTTATTGAGAGAGACAGGTGCCAATCAGGGATAACTTGGTTTATGAACCTTGTTGCCCTGATCGGCGTCGAAAACCACATCTGTCTAGGCTCTAGTAGACCCTTTTTGAGATACTGCAGTCTGCGTCCTATTAGTGCTCCACAATTGCAGAGCAAGTGTTCCGAGGTTAAACATCATCGTGTACGAAACCGTGATTCCGAAGATGATATTTACTCGGGCAATGTCCTGTCACAAGACCGGTAAGCGTGCTGAGATCGCTCTTATTCGCGACTACGAAGATAAGGTGCCGCCACCTGGATAAGTGTAGTATATGCGTGAAGCAAGGATAGGAATTTGTTAAAGAGTGCAAGAAACAGAGAGATTTTGAACCATTCTTCACGCACACTCACATAAGAGCACTTTCATGAGGGTAAAAGAGATCGCGTAGCTTCGTAGTCGCGAATTGAGACTCAGTAACTTTTGAGTAACCTTATTACTCGGAGTTATAACTTTTTCTGATTGTTTGAGCGATTGTACGGCCATCTAAGTAGTCATGACTGTTCGGCTCTCCCATTGTGTCAGCTCACCCTTCAGCACACAGTCAGAGATACCGCAGACTGGATCTGGACCCGTGTATGGAGAGTTAGAATATACGTTACGTGAAGCTGTGTGTCGCTTTTTTAATCCGTTTTATTTACGTAAAAATTGATTTTAGTAAGTAAAACGGTAATTTTTACTTCAATATTCAATACGGTCTAGCAAAACAGGGCCGACCTAGACCGATGTGATCTCAATTAATTTCGGAGGCCAATATATTACTAAACATTTATACAAAATTTGATTTGCTGCTTTGGAGCAGTTTTTTCGTTATTGACATTTGAAAAAATCATATTTTTTAGATAAAATGCCTGTAGCTTCGGAGCCGAAGGAGATAGCAACTTGATTCTTTCAAACAAAATGTGCGTTTTCCATGCATGTGAAAGTGATCAGAAGGCATGATGTGTGAGAAATAAACACGAAAGAAGATATAAAGAAAAAACGGATTTTTTAGGTCCACTCCGACCAAAAAACTTTAAATAGCTCCAGCCCATCAACCATAAGAGATAAAACTTTAATTTTTTAGCAAAGTTACTTAAAATTTAATGCTCTTTAGCTTTGGTGAACATTTTATTCAGCTTAGTTAAGCCATAAAAAAGTTTATATTTTGCACTCGCTTACTATGATGGTCACCCTAATGTCATATGCACCAAAAAATGCGGAAGTTAAAATAACAACTTTACTCCGAACATACTAGGACTAACGGTTTTAGCGTAATTACTTTTGTCCACCTAGATTTGGGTTTCATCCCACGGTGCGGCAATACTATCAGAGCATCGTCTTCTTTCATCAAACATTGCTCAGCTGTGGTGATATGCAGCGACTCCCAAGCATTCAAATGTGATAACTTCCACACTGGTTTTATTAGTTGTTCCACTTTTTGTGAAAGTGAGTCAAATTTTTTAAACGTGTAAATTCCTTATACTCATCGTCAAAGATCATTCTACCATACTTCTGTCATTTGACAATAAACAGTTTTTAATCTCTTCAGGGCTTTCATTGATCGTAACTCTCACCACAGAGTCGTTTTTGAATCAAAATTGTCGTGGAAATTAAATAATCTACTGATTCAGAAAGGGATTAATAATGAAGTAAAATGTGGCAGGCGCCGTTGCCGCAAGGTTACCGAGTCTATTTTGACAAGCGAGCAGTGGTTGGTTCGAGTCTTAGTAGAATCAAGCCATTCGATGTCAAGTGACTTTAGCATGGGTTTATTCTCAGGCCCCTCATTAACCCTTCTTTCATGCTGAATTCTATTATTTACTCACTGAAGCCTCTTGACAGTGAAAAAATACCTCCTATAGTAATAAGTGTACTGGTCAGAGGAAGAAGGAGTCCTCGCCAGGAACGGCTATAATATGGGATAGTGCTGGCAGCAAGGA
This sequence comes from Sabethes cyaneus, assembly GCF_943734655.1. Classification (NCBI taxonomy): domain Eukaryota; kingdom Metazoa; phylum Arthropoda; class Insecta; order Diptera; family Culicidae; genus Sabethes; species Sabethes cyaneus. Next base: position 158,228,981 of record NC_071355.1, on the reverse strand, counting down.
ATCAGTGGGTAAAGTAGATCAAGCTTTGAAGGAAGGGTAAACCCCAATACACACAAGCTCGCATAAAATTCAAAAAGCATATCGCTCACTCAATACCGATTATAACAAAAAGAAATGCAGTGCAGGTCATACAGCAAACAGCCGGGCGATATTATAATAGATCAACAATACTGGTCGAAGTAATGAGTCCACACATGGAAAAAAGTGGCATCTTTTTTCTGGTTTATTATTTTTAATTTACCAGAAAATGAATGGTGCTACTAAAGACATTTGAAAATTTGTCGATTGTCGAGCATTCAAACCACTGTGCAATGGCTAAAGTACAGTTTGAGTACCAACAAGGTACATAGCGTACGGGAGGAAATTCCCAGCACGATACTAATTTCGTCATACATTACCTTTTTTGGCTACACTTTCCTAAATAAACACTTTGCCGCTATATAACAATACTGAAACGAATATAGCACTCATAGGCTTTAACGAGAAATTAGCAGCCATCAACTTTTCGTCGGAAAGCCCAATTTTGGAAGCAGTTTTTGGGCCTAAAAGCGGAGTTTTGTTCGTAAAATTGTAAATACTGCATTGTTCTTGCGAATCTGAACACTTCAAATATATTTTCATGAACAGAATTTTTGTTTCAAACAAAAAAACTGCTTTTGAAATTGGCAGAATCGATGACGACTAATTTCATCTTAATGTGTTATAACTATTTTCATAAAAATGTCAGTAAGGCCATTACAAATATTTTAAAAAGTTTTTGTCCCTCCGGTGTTGGGCCACTGAGGGGGGGGGGGCGAAAAAAAAACAAAGTGAATTTTTTAATCGAGCAAAAAAAATTTGGATTTCAGGCATTTTTATTTTAAGTTCAAACGTGAAAACCAAATCTATTCTTGCTTTTAATATATAGGGTAAAGAACTAGTTTTAAGCAGTCTAAGCGGGTCACTGATTGTTTTACCTTATTACAAGCGATGGGTTGACTAAGTGGGGGATATCAGCATACCAATCTTCTTGCTATCTTTAGTTCTTCAAGCTGTTACCATTGGAAGACACTATTGTTGAGCTAAACTTTTGATTTTTCGCTTTAAAAGTTGGAGCGGTGGAACTAATTTTGAACACATCGAACCCATTTTCACCCGCAAGGTGCTGTTTTAAGCAATCCTGAAATCTGAATTTTTTTACGTCCCGTTAAAAAATCCCTCGAACTTTTCCCCCTATTCAGTAAGTTCGCGTTCCTATCCGCGACCTACTAATCGGCATCTGATGCGTAATCGGCATAGATGCGTAAAATGCCATCTGTCTAAATTGTTTATCGGGACATACACTCACCGCACCGTTCGGCAAACGGTATTCGTCGTCTCTTTTATTCTCTGGTGTTCTTATGGGAAACTGCGAGTTTGACGTTTCACTCGCTGTTCATAAGGATGGTGGGAGAACAAAAGAGGCAAACATAGAAGTGCACACGATCTAACTTTAGAACAGTGTTGTCAAAGCAAATAACATTGAAACACATCGTTGCTTCATTAAATCACTGAGAAAATCTTCGAAAATTATTGACAAAGCTGTCTTTTGTGTTGTTTTTAATAAAGAAAAATTAATTATGAACATACATTTCTCTTGAAAGTATTGAACCACGTTTTCACCATAGGAGGTTTCAGTTAATTTCAAACTTAAAATTCTTATTTCCAGAACCGAAACAGTGTCTTGGCAACACTATAGTTCATCAGTTGTGCTGCAGCTGCTGCTAGTGGTGAACAGGTTCCGTCAATTCAGAATTTGTTTTCAGTTTTGTTAGAAAATAATAAAACTTTCGGCTAGTGACAAAGCCTTAGATAATAGAAAAAAAGAGACTGAATAATATGGTATGTGACAATTGAGTGCTTGACTTTCAGAGTGGTTGTAATCAGTGCTGAAAATTTGATGACTTCGTTAGTAGCGAGGTGGCGATTGCTGAAGAGCAGCTGGAAAATGTACGTTTTTGGACAACAATTTTTAATTCATCATATTTCTTGTCGGAAACCCAGTAAATTGTGTTTGTGTGAATCAAATGTATGGTTAAGTGATTTGTGAAGATGATCCTATCAAAAGATTTTGAAAATATGAATAAAAAAGTGCATTTTCGGATCATTTATATTCAACTGATTAAAATAGGTAACACTGCTTAACTCGTTCCTTACCCTACGTTATTAATTTCCATGCAAAAATCTACAAAAAAAAGACAAAAAAAAGACAAAAAAAAAAGATAATTGTTTTGGCCGATTTTCCGAAATTCCGCTGTTTAAATTTTCATTTCTATTTCATGCTAGAAGCGTTAACTCAACTCGTATACTCATTTTTCAAGTTTTTCAGGCTATAGAGCCCACAGACAATTGATTTTATAAAAAAAATTTGACTCATATTCTACAAATTATTTTTTTGCCCCCTGATTTTTCAAGTCAATTTCCAAGGGGGGGGGGTGTGACAAAAACTTTTGAAATGATTTGCAATGGCCTAATTTGCTAAATTTTATTCAATAAACATCAAAACCACTGTTTTTCCACTGGTATGTAATTAGGCTGAAAAAACCAACAGCAATCGCTAATCCCTGTGCAGGCTATTTCGGCCGGTCGGATTTAAAAAACACAGACACCACTATAGAAAATGGGCTCAATTTAGCCCAGTGACTTCATCATTTCTCGCGACTATAACTCAAATTCAGTAGCGTTTCTTTAAAACCAAAATACACGCCGATATTCATTCAATAATATTCTATCAACTGGTATAAAATTTTTGTCTCGAATAAATATAGTTTCAACGTAATTCCTGAATATTGTTCAGGCTACCGCTTAATGGGCTGGAAATACCCTCCCGTACCCTATTTTGTTTCCGCGTCGTCATTTTCGGTCCCTTCGCAACTATGTGACCAACGAGAAAAGTTCATCACAAGTGGTTTCCATATATGGAAAAAGTTAACGGAGGCATTGAAACCACACGATACCTTCAACTGCCATAGAAAAAGCTTAGAGAAATATATTTTTTACAAACATCAAAAAGCAACTGTGGCAAAGCAAGTTGAATCGCAGCGCACACAACAGGATGAAGAAACGTATCAATATATAAGGTTTTGCACGGACGAGCATAACCTCGCTTTTTTGACGTCTATCAGTGGTTTGTTTACATCGACTTAGAATGCGGGTTAAAATGATTAAAGTGAATATTGTTAAAGGCGTCTGCGGCAGGTCAGAAAAGCACAAAAACTGCCATTCCGAGTAGTTTAGATGGCGACACTGCTGAACAATACGCTTTTAAAACGTTTAACTTTAGTTTATGCATATTGTGTTTGCCTAACAAATAGTAAACAAACCACGAGTGGATGTCAAATGGATGAATTGCGTTCATTCGTGACGTCACCTTGCAAAACCTTATAGCAAAACTAGGATAAGTTATCCTATAGTGGACCTTTTACCTATAATGGACCTCGGGTACAGTTTCGCGTGTTATTAGCTTGTGCTTCTTATTGATGATTGCACGAATTCTTAGACTTCTGCCAAATAATTCGTATGACAGTTAAACTTTCGCAGTCACTAATACTACTAAATATTTGTGGTGACAATCAATAACGTTGATAATGTTTACATTTGATCAACACTGAAAATCGTTTGACAGTAGATGAAAACAGTACAAGTGTAAGTGTGCAAAGCGCTGCAAAGTCCAAGTATAAGTGAGAGGTGAGTGTGTAAAAATGTTCACAGTGCAGACATTTTTTGCACAGGAGTCTAATATGGTGCAAAAAGCGCAATATTTCCGAGGAAATATGATATGAAACAGAAAGTACTAAACATACCACACATTCCAGTTTATAAAGATTTAGCAGCATTCAATTATTATTGCCTTAAAATCGATAATTTCAACAAGTGTGGGTCCATTATAGGACAACAACGCAAAAGATATCGCCATTGGTGGACCCTCTCCATGCAAAATACGCTAGAATTTCTATAGTGGACCCGGTCGCCATCCTATTGTAAACCACAAGGTCCATTAAAGGAAAACGGACCTTCCAATCTGTTTTAAAAAATATGCAAAATATAAAGATTTTTAACATAAATTGATATTTTTAGGCTTAATCGAAAGTTACTCGTATTGTAAGTGCCATCGGTTGCGTGTTTAGCGTCACCAGTTTAAAATAATTCGTGGAAGAAAACTACTCAAGTACTAACTGGTCCACTAATGGTTAATTTACCCTATTTGGGATAATTTTGTGCCTGAGTAAACAGGGATTAGCTTTCGGAGGCCACAGAGAAAATGGACAAGCAGAAAACAGAGGAAACTGCTTGGAAATCGGCCTACTTTTAGCAAAATTTGATGCTTTGTTTAACAGAACATTGAAAAGCAAGATTACATGATACCAATCTGAAAATTCAGAATGATTTTGTTGAAATGGTCACTCCCATTGAGAGCACATTGCATGTTGAGTATGCTAAACCAAGATATATGCTATAATTGTTGATAAAGCTAGCTGTTTTAAAGAACAGCAGATGTCTGTTCTATTGAGTTATTCTGAGGAGTTAAATACCACCTCAGGAGAAATTTGTTGGTTTTATTAACTACTAGGATGCTAAAGACGCTACTGGTCTACCACATGCATTATTGGATATGGCAGAAAAGTCACAACATGTCGTGAATAAGATTGAATAGTGAAACAACTTTTCTTTAGTTTCTAGCTTCGTAACTAAGACACTCGAAAAACTTCAGCCAACAAACAATGTCGTTTTAACGAAATACAGAAAAAGTTTGGATTAACAGTGCAGAAAATTGGAATTACCGATGATGCAAGAATTGCCGTTGCTTGATTGAAAATTTTGGTACCGTTATGCAAGCACTTACTGCAGAAATCGAAGAGAGAAAAGCTAAAAAAGCTGTGATGGCCCTAGGAATTTTATCTTCTGTTTTAAAATCGGACTTCATGATCTGTCTTTTTGTAATGGATTTCATTTTGACGTAGGACTATGTCTTACCGCAGGTTGTCGTTCCATAATTTAGATTCTAGTTACCGAAAATATGAAAAATTTTGAACGCTAATAGCTCTGCCAAATATGAATGCATTTTCATGGTTTAGACTCGTCTCATATTTTCTCTTTCAATCGCATGAGTAACATTACATTAACGAAAAGTTTCAAGGTCAAATATCCCTATACATTTTCTTCTGATTTACTGTGTAGTACGAGTACGCCGGAAAAAGAAATAGTCTTTATGTCGTAATAATATTTCTCAGGGCTGATATAAATCTAGAGCAATTTGATGTCTGTGTTAGGGAAATGCACCAGGCAAAGTGATAAGTCTCCTCATCCCAACAAGATTACTTAGGACCGCGATGAATCTAGTCCAATTTGATGAGCTTAAAGTGAATAGTTTTAATAAAGTGAGCGACCAATCCTATCTTTCGCCCGATCGGCGATATCCACGTATCGCAAAAATTCATTTAAGGGGACATGAACGACTAAAAATTTTGAAAAAATCATTATTTTTTTATTTCACATTTTGATTCTGCAGTTTTTTCCGCTTATTTTGATACTAAATTTGTAATGATCCGACCACGGAAAGTGGCCGAAAAACGATCATACACATAAGCATTCCAGTGCGGCGTGGAACAACTTCGGCGGAATAAAACGCCTATCCTGGAAAACCACGATTTTCAAACTTTATGTACCTTTTTCTCAGAAACTGCACCACTATTGGAACAAACTTTTTTTTATTTTGTTGGTAGTAGCTTGGCAAAGACTTTTATAACTTTTAAGGTTTATAAACGAAACACAGTCACAGAAAAAAGACAAAATTTTATTTTTTCAGGTATCTATTTTTCTTCTTTTTCGTTTTTCTCAAGCTGTGTTTTGTTTACGAAACTGAACCTGACCTATAGACCTGGAAATATAATACTAACTAAAAATTGGTATAATGTACAATGTAAGATTTATTTTTTCAAGTTATATTCATATATGTTACAAAATCTTTAACTCAATGGTAAAAATAAAAAACATTTACTGTGCATTTAGTGTCAATATGACAGCTAAGACAAAAAAGAGGGTTATATCCCGTCCTAGAAATGAGCGCCGGTTCCATCAATGATAATAGCTATCCGAAAAATCCAGTTGGAGGCTTATATGACCTCTATTCTAAATTTAATATATATATTATTGAAATACAGTCAGTCCACAATCATGGGTCACACACAATCGGGGGTCATTTTAGCTTTAGCTGCTAATTTCCGTTTAAATATCATCGTCAATTTGATTGATCAAATTGTTAGTGCTACTTATAACCAACAATTTTATCAATCAATTGGTATAATATTCACGCATTAATCGGCAGAAAAAGCTAAAATGACCCATAACTGTGTGTGACCCATGATTTTGGACTAACTGTAATTGCAAACACAAAAAATGCAATCAGCCAGAAAAGTTTTCATGCAAATAGAAAAACTTCTTTGCATGTATATGCAGAAATTCAGATAGACGACGAATAAGATATTGCCATCAAAAGTTAAGACACCCACGAGCGAAATGAATAAATAATGTAAAAGCTGTGAAGTTTCACACATCACAATTAATGGAAATACGCTCTGGTCTTGTTCCACTCCAACCCCTCTACTTTTAAGCTTGCCCTCCGGTACTCGGTTGCGTCAGTCGCTTTCATTACCATGCTTCTTAAATATAATGTCCTGACTGCCAGGCAGATGCTGTTCATTCATCAACCCTTCAAGCATTGCTCGCTGGAGTACTTTCCAGCTTACGATGCACCGATATTCAGCGGTATCGTAAAAACGGTTCGATCCCATTTTGCAACTTGTACGGTTTTATCGAGCATTGGCCGCGGGGAGTTTTTTTACTGGCAGTCTTCGCTTTCCTGTTTTCCGCGGTGCGGATACAAGTAATTTCAACCGATTTTTTCTGTCCTCCAATGAAGTTAATTTTTCACTTTTTTTTTCTTTGCAGCTGTCCAGCATGAACGAGGACCGCGAAAACCGAAACTGCAGCACCTTCCGCCAAACGGAGCTCACCCACATCATCTCGGTGGACCATTCGTGAATACGTCCTCCTACAGCCATGTGCCACATTTTGCCAGCATACATCACGCTAGCATGCAGCAAAACTCGTTACTACACCACCCGCAACCTCTGTCGTTCGCCCCGCTTAGTCATCCTATGCCACCTAATTTGCTCCAGCATGTAAAATTAGAACAGACGAAATTCGAGTTTTCATCTGCCAACAACTCTCAAATTCCACCCAACTTGTTGCCACCCGTTAAGATGGAGCAAACAAGACTTTCTTCGTTCGACTTTTCACCTTCCAGCCAACGATTCTATAAGCCTTTGGAACAACTGCCACCCTCTCCTACCGATTCCAAAAGTTCCATTAGCGTCGATTCGCCATCGGAAAGTATGACCAGTCCTCAACCATCCACAGTAGACTGCGGGTCAAGTGTTCTTAGTCCTACTCCGATCAACGCAAGCAACCTCAGTCTTCCTTCACCGCTTTCTCAAAACGGAGTTTTAGATATACTTATGGGTTCCGACAAGTGTCAGGAATTTCTTCAATATCAAATGCACAACAATAACTTGATGTTCCCGAATTTCAATCTCTCCGAAGGAGGAGGGCCTGTACCACCTCCCCCTCCTCCTCCGCCATTAATTCACCATCCAACGGTATTACCTCCTGGCAGCCCCGGACTACGTCTACCGACGTGGGAAGTTTTGCAAGTGAGATTACCTGCCTTGCGAATTGTACTGCTTTTTACCAATCCTAATTTATTTTCAGGAAACTACAGCGCGATTGCTTTTCATGTCGGTCCGATGGGTGCGATGTTTGATTCCATTTCAAACTTTGTCCAAAAATGACCAACACCTGCTGTTGCAGGTAAGATATTCTGTAGTGTATTTACTGTGAATATATATACTAAGATAGGCAATATCATCTGTTACTGTGCAGGAATCCTGGAAGGAGCTATTTTTGCTCAACTTCGCCCAGTGGAGTGTTCCCTGGGATCTGAGCGCCCTGCTCGAGAGCCCACAGGTGCGGGATCGCTTGCCGCAAGATCCCGCCACTCAGATGGAGATGAAAACAATGCAGGAAATTCTCTGTCGCTTTCGACAAATCAGCCCCGATCTGAGTGAACTTGGCTGCATGAAAGCGGTGATCCTGTTCTCCCCTGGTGAGTAAAATAGTTTTCTTCGTGACTTTGAGCTAACAGCTAACACTGATGTTTGTCTTAGATATGAATCTATGTAATTCAATTAAAGTTTTAATTCGTTCTCGATTTTTACATCTAAGAAAGACAAAGATAAGTTATTCATGTGAGTCACTTTTTGTTTCTCACAGAAACATCCGAGTTATGTGATGTCCAGCCAGTGGAAATGCTGCAGGATCAGGCTCAGTGCGTACTGTCGGATCACGTGCGTGTTCGCTACCCCCGGCAACCGACCCGCTTCGGGCGACTTTTGCTCCTGCTGCCCTTGCTGCGAACCATCCGCTCGGCAACCATCGAAACGCTGTTCTTCAAGGAAACGATAGGTAGTGTACCGATATCTCGTCTTCTGATCGATATGTACCAAATGGAAAAATACACCGAACTGGAATCCTCCAACGCAGCTGGAGCCAACGGTTCCGGTGCTTCCCTAGTGAAGCCATAGCCACCCCATCCTTTCTTCCCCGGTAATGTCCGACCACTCGAACAAATTTTTAATTTGAAAAAACACCCTGGAAATATGTAATCTTCCCATTCATTGTGATTGTGTATGCCTCACACGGTGTTGCTCAAAGAAAAAACCACGACATATGCTGCAAAGGTGAGTACAGCAAAAGTTCAACATGTTCAAAAGAGCAGCAACGAAAAAAAAGTTTTCCCCCTACGCTTCGGGATATTTGAGTTTTATTCCACCGAGCACGTACATTTTCTCTCCTCGTACCCGGAGTCAGAGGCTTTGCGGGTGGATGACACTACCGACCGCCTTTGCCAGATAACAGCAACAGTCTCGAAATCAAATCTCATATCCAATAGCTCGATTCGTGGAATGAAACAAAAGCTGTGGTCAGACTTACTGCTGTTTCTGGGGTGATTTTTCTCTCTTCACTTCGGCAAGACTTCCATCCAGGCTCGAGAAGAAGAGTACAATTTGCCTTTATGAATATTATTTTTTAATTTCGTACACAAATACAATCCATTTCGTTTCTACGAGACTACGACGAGAGCAATGAAAATACAGTTTAATGACAACAAATAGCTGTAAAGTCAATAACCAAAATTAAATACCCCTCCTACATCTGGAAATTTATTATTTTTTTATAAATCACGCGGTAAACAATACTTCAAATCGTACTATCTAATTGCTAAGACACTGACCGGTGAACAGTCTAGTGATGTTAGTCTAGTCAAGCAATGCAGAGTGTGAAAGCGTAAAATATGCTATAATGTTTCTCTATTGTATTACCTATGTCAGTTTAACGATCGAAACCAGTAACAAAAAGTGTAGGAATTTGTTGATAATGTAGTGAATTTAAAATAGCAGAACAATGCTCTTGATATCAAAATAAATAAATAATAACGTATCAATTGAAAAACAAAACCAATCAAAATATTCACACATTCTGTAAGAAGAAGATATCTACAGTGGAAATAAAGCAAATAACGGTTAAACATTGCATCTCTTGTTTCAGTAATATATATATCACATGAATCTTGTAGAATACGGCTTGAAAAAATATAAAAATAACTACCTGAACAAGTGTCAGGTAAGTATAAAAAATAGTTTATTTTTTAGTTTTCCATTATTTATTCATTTATTTATTTACTTTTTAATGGGGCTTTCGACCTGTGCACTATGGGCAAAAACGAGCAAAAAAACGGACGCAATTAGGATACAACCCGCAGACTGATAAAATATAGGTGATCTTATGTAAAATTTTCCGGAGAATTGCGTGGTGCTAACCCCTTTCAGGTGTGTTATCGGGAAGTGCCCCATTTTGCTCATTTTCCCCTATTTTTATTATTTTTTTGCACTTATTGGGCTATACCAAGCAAGGCTTTGAGAAAACAAAGCTTAACAATTTAATAAATTTGTGTAAAGAAGTCCGTAGAACCGAATTGGGTCCATCCCATTTGGTTTAGAGCATATTAATTTTTTTGGTTGAGTTCCTGTTACCAAACCGATGATACCAAACGAGAAGTCAACCAATAAAATTAATGTGCTCTAAACTAAATGGGATAAGCCCAATTCGATTCTGTGGACTTCTTTACACAAATTCATTAGGTTTTTAAGCTTTGTTTTCTCAAAGCCTTTCTTGGTGTAGTCTAATAAGTGCAAAAAAAGTTAAAAATAGGGGGCATTTCCCGATGATACACAGGAAAGGGGTTGGCACCACGCGATTTTCCGAAAAATTTTACATAAGATCACCTACCGTTATCCGGGGCGAGATTGTGCCAAAAAATCATATATATTTGTTCTTTAGCTCAGTATACACACAATTTAGGAACTAAGTTGATTTCAAACCTGTCAATATATACTAAATTGTTCAATTAGCTACTACCGTAGAGATGGTTTAGTTACAATGAAACATAATTTTACTGGAAGTGCATGAACTTTGGCACAATCTCACCCCTTCTAGGGGGTGACATTGTGCCAAAAACATAAAGCTAGGCTAAAAACCTAAACAGTGAACATTAGCATGTCTATAAACAATACATATAAATATCAGTATAAGGTAGTTCACATGGGGCCGTCCATGAACTAAGTGGACTATTAGGGGCAGGGGGTCGTCCAAAAACAACGCATCATACAAAAAGTATGAACGAAAATAACCCGGAGAGGTCTGAAATAACTAAAAATGAGTTCGTAGTCAATGGACAGCCTTTATATAGCCAGTAGCGTTTCTAGGGCTAACAAGGGAGAGACATGAAGGAGTGTATCCTAAGGGGGCATACCTATTTGATCATTTAACAAAAGTAATCATTACTTCGTTCGAGAACCCGCGGCCGCAGTACATGTGGCCTATCCCAGCCCCCTCCCCCTCCTTAAAACTGGCAGTTTATACACGGTATAATATATTCGTCTTATATTAGAGTGTTTATTCAAAGTATCTGAAATTTCCAGAGAAAAAGTAAAAATTAGTTTAAATTATTTAGCAGACCTATGATGCTGTTTGCTCCAAAATGGATGATGCAATCTAATCTGTCAAAATATTGTGCTCAATAGTAAAGAATGTGAGTGTGCTGGTGTATACTGACGTATTTTTGTTGTGTATGTGAAATCCACAAATTGGATCGATCATTATGGCTTGGCACAATCTCACCCCCGTCATGGTCGAAAAGTACAAACTTTCGAAAAATATTATTTTCGTAATCAAAACTTATCCAACGCATAATAACCTTTCAATACATTGTAAATGATTAGTTTACATACCTTCAAGATAGCAAGTTGATGAGATTTCTTGTCTGGGTTGGTTTATGCGGGACATTTTCTACAAGCGTTATTTCCGAGTATTGTTGATCGCGAACTTTGAAACCCTGTTTAGGCTAAATAGTTTGCAAATATTATCTGTGTTCCATTTTAAGTTATGAATAAATATATTATGTTCATCAGCATTTTGAATTTAGGTCACCAGTTTCTATAGATATAATAAACTTTCACAAATAAACATTTTTGGTTTTTGGCACAATCTCACCCCCGTGGCACAATCTCACCCCGGATGGCGGTATATTTTATCAGCCTGCATGCCGTATCTTAATTGCGTCCGGCTCGTTTTTGCCCATAGTGCGGTGGTTGGTTCGCCCCAATAGTTTTTCCTAACCAACGCTCGAATTTTCAGAACTTTAGTTTTTGAATCACAGAGGTGGGTACCGCTAATCAGCTAACCGCTAACATTTTAGCTAGCGAGTAGCACGTTCGCTAGGTTTTAAATGTGCTAGCGCTTCTATTACCTTCCGATAAACATAAGTACTACTAAATAAACTACCAGCCACTAATTTTTGAAAATAATTTTTGGAAATAGTTCAACTACCCATGAATGAACTATATTTGCTCGCGTCGCGAACAGCAGCGAGCAATTTTATCAATTTGTAAGAAACCGCACACTTATATTTGTTATTATTTTCAAAAATTAGCGGCTAGTAGTTTATTTAGTGACACTTTAACTTATCGGAAGCTAATGAAAGCGCAGATTTGAAACCTAGCGAACGCACTACTCGCTGGCTAAAAGGTTAGCGGTTAGCTGATTGGTTGGCACCGCTCTGTTGAATCATAACAATGCATAATCTTGAATGCATAATCAAAATGCTGTAATGTTGGTGCCAAAATGTCAAGAAATTTGTTCTACATACGTCTTGCCTTTCTACTATATAAATGTATACCATAAAAGTATAGGAATCACTCGGAAAACCGAAAATAAAAAGAAGCTCCAGCGGGATGTTTGGTACCCCCCAATCCAAGCAACCAAAAGTTCGAATCTCACTTAACGAACGAACTTGGAAGTTCATATTCGGTTCAAATTTAGTTCCGCAAAACTTTCTTGTTGAACAACCAAACACTACACTTGTAAACCAAACTTTACTCTCAATAAAATACCGTTAATGTTTGTAGGAACTTGAAAGTTCAACATGCAACTGGAAAGTAACCAAGAGTTCGGATAATGGTGACTAAGGAAGGTTAACAAGCTTTATCTCTATGGATCTATAGCCAGTGATTCTCTGCCTATAAAACAAACATACGTAGCAACCAGAATGTATCACGATCAGGGCTTGAAAAGGGATCGCAAGTGGAATGTGACTGCGTGAATGCGTACGCTTTCCGCATTCAAGTTTTGCTTTTTGAACGATCATTTGACTGTTTTTTGAATCCAATCAAATCTGCCGCTTGCGCTGCTGCCGTCTTATAATTTATGCGGCCTCTCAGGAGAAGGCAACAGTCGCTCTCCCACTTTGCGCGTTCATATCGAAGAATCTAAACTGCAAACTGACTGCAAGCATAAGATGACGTATTTTTTCGTTTCTCCTTTTGTCTCCAAATCGGCTGCTCACAATAATAGTTTGTCAGCCGGAGTCGGTCCGACGTAAGCAAAATGTTCGTTTGTATTGGACGGAGTCCGACCGACTTCTTCCATTCAGATGTAGTGGTTTTTCTTTGTAGTACCGTAATCCGGGGATACTTGCAACATTTTTGAACTTTGACTTGGCATAACTTTTGAAGTTTACCGTTCAAATCCTAGTGTAAGCAGCCGAAACTTGTATAGTGGTTAGGACAAAAAAATGCAACTTAATGAATCTGTACAGAGAACGGAAAATGGGGGTGTTGCATGTTATTCTGTACACGGGGTTACTTTCAATACTTTTTTGATTTTGCTTTCCTTGTAAATATAAAAGTGTTTCAAAACCACAAATGGCTATTTTTAGATATTTTGAGTGTGCTGGCAGAAATACAAGAGATATTAGAGGCACGTTTAGCTTCCCAACTACATCTATCGCTTTTTAAAGATATCGGGTATAAATGTAGCATGTACGCGAGTACAGGTGGACTGTATGAGATGAATATTCCAACTTGGTATTCCGAAGAGGGGACAGTGGGTAGGGGCTCACGTTTTCCTATTTTAAACTTATCTTCAGATTCACTTCCACAGTCAGGTTGCGCACGGGCATCGTTTCTCTTCCTTTGGCCGATTGGATTTAAATTAATACACTGTATTCCTTATCCATTTACTACTTATATTAAACACTTAACATTTATACATTATTTACAAACGTTGTACTTAAACCACGACGGTTAACGGTTATCACGCCGAACTAACTTAAACCCGGTGCTGCACGGGCTATTTATAGATTCTCCCGGACAATATTGCATTGTCGGGAGGATAAAAAGGTTATCTATCACATTGTTGCACTAGCGTGAAAGCGTGCAAGCGGCGTCGATTGTGCGTAGTCACAATCGTGACAGTAAGTCCCCGTTAGTGCGGGCGTAGTCCCAAACATCCTGCCCTCCTTGAAAGCGCCCGCTTTCGAAACCTATCCAGTTGTATGTATATGGCTTGATGACGTCGAGAACGGGAGCACGAATACAACTCCGCTAACTGCAGCCTGCGTCGATTAAACGTGTCCGCGAGCGACTCCGTCCAACTAGCTGCCTCGGATCAAGATTCTCCATTTACCCAAGATGTCTCGTTGTTTCAATTAGCTCCTGATTGATTGCGCTACCTGAATTCGACCCTTGCCGAAAAGTGTGTCCGGTTCCTGTGTCATTGGATAGTTTGTCTGATGTTTGTCTGATTTGTTGACGTTAATTTGTCCTGATATCAACTTGCCGTAATAGTCGTCTTTAACCTTCAAAATGGCTACTTAACTTTGGAGTGGGGTGGGGTGGCTATTTCAAGTCGCCCTGTTGACCGAAAATGCGCCGACCCCTTATTGCCTAGTTTCTGGATTCCTGCCTGCCACATTACCTTGTGGCTCAGTACGGTTGATTCCGCACTGATGAATAACCTGGTGCATACATCCGGTGTGCACCTTGATTACAGAATTTGGATGCGATGATTATACCTGGCGCACACATCCGGTGTGCGCCTTGACTTCGGCGCCCAGTCTGGTTTCACCATTGCTGGTCGTGTTTGATCCCACACCAGTCCTTACTACGGCTAACCTGCCGTCCAACATGCCCTACATGCCGACAAGTTGTTAAATGTTCCAATCCTTTATTGGAACCCATGGCCGTAGTTGAGCCTATCGTTGTTGAATGCAACTGCACTCTGTTCTTGACGCGGTTGTGCAGCTGCCGGATCGTGGCGTCCCTTGACACGCTAATCCGCTTCCATGCGCCTTTGAAATTATAGTGCCGACAGTGTTGCCTATCCGAATCGATGAAACTGCTCCTTGCAGCTTGACTTCCCCGTGGAAGTATACCTGGAAGACCCTGTGTCTTCCGAATCCAAATCCATCCATTAGCATCCACTAATTTAGTTAAGTTCCCACATTAACGTGAGGCCACCTTTAATTCGTATACACGCCCTTCTCAACCAAGAGTAACACCGTAGTGCTCAATGGAACAAGCAGGCCTGTGATGGTTGCTGCTTTCGTTGTCGCAACGTTCGATTCCTATGCCGAACATTGTTTCCCCGCCATGAAACAGCTGCCCACCGTTATGCTGCTGCTTCTAGAGACGAACCATGTCTGCTTGGTATGCCATTGTATACCTAGTTGAATCGGTAGAATCCGACTAACGCTGGAAAATAGTAACGCGTACACCCATTCCATTATCTTGATTTGTTTGGTACTTATCTTGAGGTCGTGGTGGGGTGCTGTTCGGTCGCCTAGTTGACCAGAACGCGCAGCCCCTAATTGCCTTATCCGCTGGAACCGCCAGGTCGCTCCTAACATGCGACACGCTATGTTGGTTGACGCTAAACCAGCTTGGTATGCTCCCGCCTGTACCTTGACATGTAGCCATATGCCTAATTAGCCGCCGAAAACCCAAAATAACGAAATCTGCTTGCTTGTGAAGCTGATGAGTTGTAACTGTAGTAACAAATAATACTCCATCGAGGTTTAACCATTTATAATAATCCACCCTTACTTACTTACTTAGGTGGCTTGCCGTCCTAAGACAAAGCCTGTTCAACAAAATTTCTCCATGTAACTCGGTTGAGGGCCACCGGTCTCCAATTCCTCGGACACCGAGTACTCTCCGCCAGATCTCGCTCCACCTGGTCTAACCATCTTGTTCGCTGCGCTCCTGGTCGTCTTGTTCCTACCGGATTTGAGGCGAACACCATCTTTGCAGGGTAGTTGTCCGGCATTCTTGCAACATGCCCTGCCCATCGCATCCGTCCAGCTTTAGCCACCTTCTGGATACTGGGTTCGCCATAGAGCTGTGCGAGTTCATGGTTCATCCTCCGCCTCCATACTCCGTTCTCCTGTACGCCGCCGAAGATCGTTCTTAGCACTCGTCGTTCGAAAACTCCGAGCACTCGCAGGTCCTCCTCGAGCATTGTCCATGTTTCATGCCCGTAGAGAACAACCGGTCTAATAAGCGTCTTGTACAGGGTGCACTTTGTACGGGGACTTAGTCTGCTCGACCGCAATTGCTTGTGGAGCCCGTAGTAAGCACGACTTCCGCTGATAATACGCCTCCGAATCTCACGGCTGGTATCATTGTCCGCCGTTACCAGTGAGCCAAGGTAGACAAATTCATCGACTACCTCAAACTCATCGCCGTCGATCAATATACTACTGCCCAAGCGGTGTCGTTCGGCCTCGGTTCCGCTGGCCAGCATGTACTTTGTTTTAGACGTATTTACCTTTAACCCAATCTTTTCTGCTTCACGCTTTAGTCTGGTGTACTGTTCAGCCACCGCCACAGATGTTCTGCCGATAATATCCATGTCATCGGCAAAGCAGACGAATTGACTAGATTTGTTGAATATCGTGCCCCGCGTGTTGATATCCGCTCGGTTCATAACACCTTGTAGCGCTATGTTGAACAGCAGGTATGAAAGACCATCACCTTGACGAAGCCCTCTGTGTGATTCGAATGAACTTGACAATCCACCCGAAATCCGAACACAGCACTGCGTACCATCCATCGTAGATTTAATCAGTTTGATGAGCTTCCTGGGGAAGCTGTTCTCGTCCATGGATCCCTGTCAGCTGAAGCCGCCCTCCGATAGTGGTGGTAATAGAGGTAGACAACAAATTTTGAAACAAAATTTATACGAGACAACGCATGTATTTAATGTATTTTTTATGTTGCCGATAACAGAAAAAACAAACATGTATCATTATCTACATCCCAAATGCAACAAATTTTCTGAAACATAAAACCGTATGATTGTGTAATTCTTACAGCTGCTGTCAAATTTGACGTAAAATCGAGGCAGCAAGCCTGGCTCAAACGGCTTCAAGAAAAATGTATGAGAATGACGTTCGTGCCAGGGATGTGGTTCAAATCCGCGAAGGTCGATTACATGAGTCTCGGACACTTCGCGTGGAATGACCCATATCTCTTTGTCGCAAGTCGGCTGGTTAGAGACAATACTTTATCAGCAATTTGAACACAAGGGACAAACAGCAAAAACCTTAAGAAAAAGAATAGCTTGCTCTGTGTTTGAACTATAATCTGACGAACAAAAGTTACCAACGTTATTCCACAGACAAACAGACATAACACTCGTTTTCCATTCTTCATACCGATTAAACCGTCATTTCAAATTTGGGCTTAGTTGAAAATGTCTCCGTTTTGTTCAAAGTGGCGCTTTGGGACGAAAAAAGGGGAATCCCCTTTACTTGCTACTTCAAGTTATACCCATGTTGCTATTTGATATTTGGGAATGTCGATCATAGATGGTGCTAGTGTTCAGGCTAAATGTGAGGTACGATAATTTTTGTTGATTTTTCTTCGAAGAGTTATGTCTGTTTGTCTGTGGTTATTCCTTGGAAACTACCAAACACTGTCACTGCCGACGCAGTGTAACACGATTAAAGGCCCAGACACAATGCATACGGATTTTACTACGTTGCGGCAATTTGACAGTTTCTCCATGGGTTTTCTGTCAAATATCCGCAACGTAGTAAAATCCGTATGCATTGTGTTTGGGCCTTAAGATTGCTTTTGTTGCGTACAATACGTATTGCATATGGCAGTGTCTTTTTCACAGGCAACAGCATAGTTGCCATGAAACAACTGTATCTACGATAAACAGCTACGATAAATTGTCATTGGTCTAACTTCCATTCAATAGTGACAAACTTTCATCGTACATTGTCGCAACATTTCGAAGTAGGGCCATATGAATAAAAGAGTTAGAGCAAACGCTCCTTTAAGATTTACACGGAAAAAGCAAAGCAAACTGTTTTATCCATACGGCCTAATATCATTGTCTCTTGTACGTTCGTGATTTTTGATTGCCTGAAAATAGCACTTTAAGTTCTATTTTCTACGTCCTCCTCTTCCTCCTAACTTCCATAAATTCGGTTCATGCGATTAAGATAGACCATATAAAAAAAACTCCAACGAACATGTACCCCGCTGCTGGATTTGAACCGGAGCGTTCCGTATTGCAAGCCTATATATCATGATGCATTGCGCCATTTCTGAAGCCGCTGGGAAACGTGAATTTTGCCGACGAATTGTTCTTGAGTATAAGTTCGTCTCGGGGCTGTGGTAAATGAGAAATTAGCACATCGAGTAAAATCGATGCAAATCGCATATTCCAGCATTGGAGCAGTGGTATGCATCTAAGTCACCGAAAGGGAGTCCTCGAGTTCAAATATCCGAGGCATTATTACCACAAGAAAAAAATGACAGGTCGTTGCTTGTCTTGCAGTTGTCAAAATTTCTTCGGTAAATAACAGGCTTTCTTCTTGAACTGTTTCCTTTTCAGCTGGATACTAAGCTTAACGAATGGTCATATTGGTCATATTATTGGGGACAGCGATATCAATGAGCCGATGGCCGTTTTCGTTCATGAGCGGGTGTGCGCTGAATTTTCCAATAACCGCTCTGAATTCCTTCTCCTGATCAACCTGTGCGTTGAGGTCTCCGATGACGATTTTGACGTCATGTTTTGGACAGTTGTCGTATTCACGTTCAAGCTGCGCGTAAAATCGTCCTTATCGTCCTCGTTATTTCCTACGTGTGAGCTATGAACGTTGATAACGCTAATGTTGAAGAAACGGCCTCTAATACCTCTAATACTCAAGTTGCACATACGGCTGTCGATTAGCCACCACCCATAACGATAAAAGCTTCGTTCAAATAACTATATTTGCATTAAAACCAAAACTTGAGTTTCTTTTGAGTGTGTTTTCATGAAAAATAATCAGCGACTTGATCGCATCGTTTTTACGACGTTGTCCGGTGGAGGGTTGATAAAAAGGTGTCTTATGATAAATTAATGAAATTAATTTTTACACTTGTAGACTGAATCAGAAATATGAAATAACACTCTTCGGAGATGAATAATTGTAAGTTGAAGTCTGTAAGGCTTTAATCTAGAAGCAGAATACTATTTTCAATGTTAATAAAGTGCCGACGGTTCCTGTTCATATCGACGTACCACCTAAGTAATTGAAGCTAGTTTTGACTTTTACGCGATGATAAGTAAACCTGAGGACTTTCAGTCTTAAAAGATCTTGCTCTCCACTCACCAGCCTTAGATATAATTAAGTGTAAAACCGTTAGAGTTTAAAGTAGCATGAGACAGTGGTCAGGGAGCATGGCATGTTCGTTGTAGATCCTAACTACCCTATACAGTATTGTAATTACTATAGATATAATTTCAATTGCCCCAAAACAGTTTACGGCATCTGATTATGTTCTAATTCAGTATCAAAGCAACATTAAAAGCAAAGCGCTTCAAAGAGTTTACAGAGGAAAAACTGCTTTTCCACCCACATCGAAACCCAACGGATGTACACACAGACTGGGATTCATGCGAATCCCAGTTATTTATTGTTTACTTATGCAGTGACAAATGGGGAGAGAAGGGTTCAAAAGCCGTAATAGGATAAAAAGAGTAAAAATAAACTGCTCCGCGGCACCGTCGCTATATAGTGCTATGGCGCTTGAGGTGTTTATCCGATTTAGCATCTTTTGCTCAAGATGTGTATGGGAACTGGAGCTCGGCCCTGCCATCAGGAATATTCGAATGAACCGGCACCACAGAGGCTGGGTTTGCTTTCTGGGTTGCTTATCCCGGACGGGGAAAGATGCTGTTGTATTAGATGGCTTTGGCTGAACAAAAGCAGCTATTTTTCACTGGTAGACTATCGTTCGGAGAAAATTGTTTTGAAAATGTTTATGGATACTTAGTCATGGTTTCTTCTGACAAAAGGATTTAAATACATTTAAATGGTGTATGCACCGACACTCCGTCCAGAAAAATGGAAGCGGTCTGCTCGCCCCCTCCCAAGGGGTGGGGGTTTGGTGTGTTGTGATGATAAGTCGTACAGAAAACCAACAGATAAATAACTCCATTCGGTTTCTCCACTTCCGGTTAAATGTTATTGTTGCTTGTGGGAAACTATATAGTGTAGATATCACTTTTTTGACCTTTTTTGTATGAATCGAAAAGCAAACATTGTGTGGTGTGCAAAACCACACCATTTGGAAATGCACTCTTGTTGAAATTACAGCGAAAATTTTATACTACTGCGCATTTCGGTGAACATTAGCTGTTCAAATTTACAATATTACGTATGGAATAACGAACAAAACCTTTTTGTAGTTTCTATTTTTGATGGAAAATTGTCTCAAAGTTTATTGATGGTAGACTAATCTCATTTGTAAAGTAATGAAAATTGAAAGATAGGTATTTATCCAAAATGGCTAGTGCAGATAGAGAACTGATGTTATATCCGGAATTCGAAGACTATTTTAAGTGACAATAAGAGCAAATTGTGTCATGATGGTACAACAAATTTCTCTTTTACTATTTGTTGGCTCCAACCGTCTTCAAAAAATATTAGAAATTGCGGCATTGTAGAAAATCGCCAAACATGGAATGATTAAACGAAAATTACTCGAGTAACATAAAATAAAAAAACAGCTTTTTATTTTCACATATGTTTGAGATAAAACTTCAAGCTTTCAAAAACAGCAAAGTTTGTTTTTTTTTGCCCCTTTTTGAGATATTCTATTCTGAAAAAGGCTTTTACATACGTACGGAAAAACGTTAGGACTCGTTATACGTATATATTTTTAACATACAATGTTCTACAAAAATATGTCTTTTGATAAGAGAAACAATTTTGTAAAACATGCAATGCAATTAATTTGATGCAATAAAACAATTAAATTTGAAGATTTAGTGAAAAAGTAATTTTTGAGAGTGATTTAGAGCCGGGGTGGCTCGTTTTAAGCAGTCGTCTCCATTCAACTTGATCTTGTGCCAGTTGTCTTAGAAGTCGCAAATCATTTTTGACCTGGTCGAGCCATCCTGCACATTGAGCCTCATGTTTTTGGTGCTGATGGGGTTGTTGAAGAGAACTATTTTTGTTGAACTGTTGTCCGGCACACTTACGATGTATCCGGCCAACCGTAGTCTACCGGCTTTCGCCAAATGTACGATGGGAATCCCTCCATGCAGTGCCTGTAGCTCCGCCACTCTCCGCTTTCAGTTTACTCCGCCAAATATCGTCCGCAGCACTTTCCGCTCGAAAGTTACTACTCTCGCAACTTACTTACTTACTTACTTACTTACTTAGGTGGCTTGCCGTCCTAAGACAAAGCCTGTTGAACAAAGTTTCTCCATGTAACTCGATCGAAGGCCTCCGCTCTCCAATTTCTCGGACACCCAGTACTCTCCGTCAGATATCGCTTCACCTGATCCAACCATCTTGCTCGCTGCGCTCTTGGTCGTCTTGTTCCTACCGGATTTGAGGCGAACATCATCTTTGCAGGGTAGTTGTCCAGCATTGTTGCAACATGCCCTGCCCAGCGTATCCGTCCAGCTTTAGCCACCTTTGGGTACTGCGTTCGCCATAGAGCTGTGCGAGTTCATGATTCATTCTACGCCTCCATACTCCGTTCTTCTGTACACCGCCGAAGATCGTTCTTAGCACTCGTCGTTCGAAAACTCCGAGCCCTCGCAGGTCCTCCTCGAGCATTGTCCATGTTTCATGCCCGTAGAGAACAACCGGTCTAATAAGCGTCTTGGTGCACTTTGTATAGCGACTTAGTCTACTCGACCGCAATTGCTCATGAAGCCCATAGTAAGCACGACTTCCGCTGATAATACGCCTCCGAATCTCATGGCTAGTATCATTGTCCGCCGTCACCAGTGAGCCAAGGCAGAAAAATTCGTCGACTACCTCAAACTCATCGCCGTCGATCAATATACTACTGCCCAAACGGCGTCGAGCGACCTCGGTTCCGCTGGCCAGCTTGTCCTTTGTTGTAGACGTTTTTTCCTTTAACCCAATCTTTTCTGCTTCGCGCTTTAGTCTGGTGTAGTGTTCAACAACCGCCACAGATGTTCTGCCGATAATATCCATGTCATCGGTAAAGCAGACAAACTGACTAGATTTGTTAAAGATCGTGCCCCGCGTGCTGATATCCGCTCGGTTCATAACACCTTGTAGCGCTGTGTTGAACAGCAGGCATGAAAGACCATCACCTTGACGAAGCCCTCTGTGTGATTCGAATGAACTTGACAATCCACCCGAAATCCGAACACAGCACTGTGTACGATCCATCGTAGATTTAATCAGTTTGATGAGTTTCCTGGGGAAGCTGTACTCGTCCATGATTTTCCATAGCTCTTTCCGGTCGATGGTATCATATGCGGCTTTGAAGTCAACGAACAATTGGTGCGTTGGAACTCTGTATTCACGGCCCTTTTGGAGGATCTGCCGCAGTGTAAATATTTGATTCGTTGTAGACCAACCTTCGACAAAGCCAGCTTGATAAGTTCCCACAAATCTGTTCACAATTGGTGATAGTCGGCGGAAAATGATTTGGGACAGCACTTTATAGTCGGCATTGAGAACTGTGATTACTCGATAGTTCTCACAGTCCAACTTGTCGCCCTTTGTATAGATCGGTGAGATAACCCAGCTTTCCACTCATCCGGTAGCTGTTCCGTATCCCAAATTCTAACAATTAGCCGGTGCATACAAACGGCCAGCTTTTCTGGTCCCGTTTTAAAAAGCTCCGCTCCGATGCCATCTTTCCCAGCTGACTTGTTGTCCGACCAATCGTTCCGCTGATTCCGGACCACATGGCCGATGGAGCTCTTCGCTACACTGGTGATTGCTGTTTTGATGGTGTTCCAACAGTCCTCGAGAGGGGCTTCGTCCAGCGCGTCCTCTTCCGGCAGCGCATCTTCGAATTAATGTGCGTAGTTTGCGGCGACGTCTGGCTGCTTCAGCCGCGCGAGATTTAACCGAGGCTGGCGTCGGTACCGAGTGTTATTCACAACGGAGAGTCGTGGGCGCATCTTACCCATCGCTAGGTAGTGGTTCGAGTCAACATTAGCGCTTCGATAGGATCTGACGTCTGTAATGTCTGCGAAGTGCCGACCGTCGAAAACGTGGTCGATCTGTGATTCTGTCTAATTTGGTGACCTCCAGGAGTACTTGTGTAGGATTCTGTGCTGAAAAAAGGTACTACGTACGGCCAGCTCCGCAGCGTGCGGTTGGTCATACTGGCCCCCGCCAAGGGCGCTAGATCTTGGGGGCGCCAAAAAGGGTCTGCGTTACTGTAAAGCAATAACATATGCATTGAAAAATAACTAATTTTAGCGATTTTTCTCACCACGTCATCAGTTGATTTGCATGCAGCAGCCATAGCGAAAACAGCTAAACAACTACACTCAATGCTTTGTTAGTACTGCCAACTCCATTCCGAAGCGAAGAAGTTGGACATGGTAAAGCACTTCGTACCCGCTGAATGGAGCCAATCTTTACAAGATTTACAAGAAAGCGAAAGCGAGAAAGGCGAAAGCCTTGAACGGCACGGAGCACCTGAAGATGAAAATCGATCGCAAGGCGTTCTCATCGCTGCGCACCTTGGGCCGAGAGGTCGGAGTAACCGGCTTAACGATGTAGAAGTTCTTGGCTAAACTGGACTTTTTTATTCGGAAATCCCAGTCGAAGCTGGCCGTGTCTAAGTAGTGGGCAATCGCTCAGAGATCGGCTGAAGGTGTCGGTGAAGCTCGACGTCGTGGTTATAATGAGTGATGACTATTTGACGCTGGATGGCAACGACTGGCAGAGGACCGAGTGGTTTACGTCCCTCACCAAGAAGGTAAACGATGATGTCAACTATTTCTTCAGCGCCAAGTTCCCGAAAAAGATCCCTCTGTAGCTGACGATCAGCGACAAAGGAATGTTCAACCCGCTGTTGTATCGTTCGGGGTTTACGGTAAAAAATTCTGGGGGGGGTCCTGCAGAATTCTGGAGGCAGCCTACATAATTCTGAAGGCGGCAGGGTCCCCCAAGCACCCCCTCTAGCTACGCCAATGGTAACGATCCTCTTAGTTCGAGCAATTATATGGATATGATGTATGTAAGAATAGAACCAAAACTCTTGAGTCTTGCAAGGAAAATGCGGTGAAAGGGATATTACTGCCTTTTCTTGGATTATCGCATTCTGTTCTGTGATGTAAATGTAATTTGCAAAATAAAGCATAGCATCTCAAAATAGGCTAAAATGTTTGACACAATTTTTTGCAAGTTTGTCAGTTCTTAGTGAAGGATAATATCCCTCAAAATATTCTGTAGCAATGATTTCAAACCAACTCTAACTTTTCTTCTAATTTCAATCATTCCTAGTTCTTAATAAATTCTCTATAACAAATAATTTCCATAGAACAATCAATATGAGAACCAATGAATTTGAACCAATAGCAAATAAATAATAAGCAAACTTATACGTTAGGTGGCGAGTGTCATTCGTTAATTGGCATGTAGGCTACGGGATGCTATTTTCGGCCTGTTTCTAAATTCAGCCTATTTTCTTTTTCTTTCGCTAAATAAATACTATGCCGATATATAACTGCAACATATTGCAACTATTTTCTCAAACATGTTACTAATCTATTGTTTTTTGTTAAAAGAACATCAAAGCAGCCACTAGAACTAGGCTTTGCCCGAATAGAAATAGAAGCAATTACTTAATGGGCTAAAAATACCTTCCCGTTAGCGGACAGTTGAAAAAAAAACAAAGCGCGCATTTTGATATTTAGTTCTATCAAGAGCTTTGATCTACTGATGTGCTAGGATATCGGAATATGTATATTTTTGTACCTACCTGTTGAAAAGATGGATTTTGTATTTGATAAGATTACGATAAAATAATGGTTTAATTTATTAGTTTAATTATTGCACATTAAAAACCAATTTGTATAATTAGTATTGAAAACAAATTAAACTTTAAATCGTGGGATACTCACAGATAGCAAAATGCCTCGACAGTAATTATTTAGATTTACGTTTCAAGTCTGAAAATGTGTTTTGTATTGCGTGTATTTAAGCTTCTCATGATTAGCTCTACTAATCGATTTTATTACATTGAAAAGATTTATTTCATTGATCAAGTAGTATTTTATAAAAATTCAGAAGACTAAAAGCTAATACCAGTACCAGTACCAGTACCAGAGGAATCACAATTTATAATCAACGATATTGTCAAAGGACTTTATTCTTCATCAGTTCCTCAAGCACTTTAGTTCGACTGTACCGAATAAAACACATTTTCAATTTCTGCGACCTAATTCTCCGCAAGCCGAAAAACATGATTTTCTAGCTGCTTGACCTAACCGTATCATACCTGCTCGCACATAACACGGAGGAACGGTCCACGGTCCAGGATGCCCAGCTTTAGCATTGTCTTTTGCGACATGGCCGGCAGTCGGTCGCACACTATCCATCCATCTAACCGTCCATCCATCCATCCATCCATCCATCTAGCTAACAGTTCAGTACATAATAATTTCACCGAGCCAGCAGCCATTCTTTTGTCCTTCCAGCTTCTTGATGTATGGCATGATCCTTAATTCTCGACTCCCTGGCCAGCAAACAAGCAGCTTCAGTCAAACCATGACCGGTTTCAGAGACCTCCGAGTGTCAGTTCCAGACGATCCATAAGAGCCACATGCCTTTTTCTCCTGTATAAATTTTACACCACCAAACTGCGACCATCGAAGTCTTCTATGCTGTAACTTATACAACCATCCAAAAAAGGGACACTAACACAGCGTTGTTTGGCAAGAGCAGTTGCTTCGTTGTGTTTGAACTGCTATCCTCCGCCGCCCAGATCCCACCCCAGCAGCGGTACAGTATATAAGATTATGTTGTAAAGTGCGGCATGGCTTCTGCGTTCGAAAGCTCCGCCCATTAGGGTGCTGTAGCTGTTGGAATTTTCATTGGTAGATAGCAAAATGAACTTTTGGGCTTGATTTTTTGGCAAATTAGCAAATAGATATGTACACTCTGTGTTACGTCGCGCTGTTTCAGATTCCACCTTGGCGGATATTTTGAACTGGCCGAACTGGTGTGCGGTACGCAGTAAGGAAAACCGTACAACGATACGGACTGCTGAACGACGGTAGTGCAAAACACAGGAAAGCATCCGGGAGCTTTTGACAATATAATGAGACTATGAGCTTCTTGCCGTCATCGTCCGCACAGAGTACATGGCATGTTGATATCTTTAGGAAATATCCCTTACGGTTCAACATTACAGGATTTATTTCACAGAGTGTCTCTGATGGATTTGAGAGCCTTAGATGCGGTTGGAGTTATAATAAGAGAATAAAACGCACAAATATTACTATATTAAAGCACTGCACCGCAAGTTCACTAAACGTAATCCTAAGAAATCTTTAAAACAAAAACTATTAGATCGCTGGAACTCAATTGCATTCTAAAGGACATTCAATTCACTTTTGGAAAACATATATAAAATATATTAGTGTCAATGTAATTGAGCATGTCTTGTGCACAAAGCATTGTGCAGCTCATTTAACTAGAAGACTAAAAGATCTGCAAACTGAGTGCCTAATTTTGGTTAAATCATAATGAAATAGCAAAAACTTTCTGTACAGCTTCCGATTCCAGTTACAAAAAAAATATTATGAACTTTTTGTCAAATGCACCAATTCAATAACTTACTTGATAAAATACTTGATGCATTTTCTAAGAATTCACTAATGCGACAAGTCAATGATAAATCCAGAAATAAGGTAAATTTAATATATTTCGCCCCATCGAACCCAATTTCCAATGAAATTTGAGATTTTAGCTAGCATAATTTGGATTTGTTCAAATTTTTGATACTAATTATGGTCAATCAACTTTTTCTCTACAAGAATTTATGATTTTTACCATTAATCGGTTACGTCTTATTATTGGAATTAGGCATTTAAAATCTTCATAAATAATTTAATCTTCGCCCCCCATATTCAATCTTGGCCCCCCGAATGTACTACATTTTCGCCCCCATGCGGAGAGACGCATTGCTTGCCATTTCTACACATAGATAGGGTCTATTTCTAATTCCCGTCGTAGTAAGTAAAGCCATTCTAATGTTCATCATTTGTTGGATGGATTTAATTAATACTCCAAAAATTCTTGCGCTGATTTGACTAAAACAACTTTGAAATCACTGAAAAGCGATTATTAAAGCATATTATTGAAATTACGCCACTGACTTCATTTCATAAATTCGTCGCACCGTTTTAAAATGCGTCCATCAAAATTTTTCATCGTCCGAACTAAAAATCACAACAATGTTTTCGAAGCTAACGCGCATGTATTTGTGTAGGACGGCATGACAAATGTTATTCTGCAAAATTTCTGCAGGTCAGGCAAGTTTTCCTGGCTGTAGAATAACGACAATGTCATGCGTGAGTTATTTTCATTTATGAATGACGGAAATTAAAACGATTAGTCGACATTTTCTTCTTCTTCGCACGAAAAAACGTAAGAAATTCGGCTGGTAGGACTTCTTCAATGATAAAAAGCATTTAAGTAGATCTCAGCTCACTTTGATTGATCGCGTATGATAGACAACAAACTAAAATATTAGGGAGTAGCTAGTTTTGCATTGTGTGTCATAAAAATGCTGATATTTTTAATAATTTGTGTTGGATAGGACGCGAATAGGCAATTACGACGAAGCAGCAACATACCCTATTCAAATTTAATTATGTTAAGGATTTCAAGACTATAATATGAATGAATAAGAATCGCCTTTCCTTTTTTTCACGATTTTTTTCAGCAGTTGACTTAGTGCTACCATACATTTCCGGGGATTATCGTTATCACAGAATCAGGTTGTATATTTTCTTGGTCATTTGTAATGGAATGGCCCATATGATTTTGTGAAATTATCACTCACAATAATTCGAATATTTTGCATATTTACTTTCAAACATGCTAATGATAAATATCGCCGCCTGAATACTTCATTATATAAATCGTATGTACTACGTGTGCAAACTGGGAAGGAGGTATAGTGAGTCTCGGCACTATAAGATGGCAGCCCCATCGCGAGACTCGGTAGTGTTGTCTCAGTACGGCTACACACCTAAATTAAAAAACTTACAAAATTCAACCAAAGCGGAATATTCGGCATCGACCTAGGCGACAAAACAAGGACGACGCATGGAGGCTCGCTTCTTGGAACTGCAGCTAAATTTCGCAGGTTGTGAGCGGGTGCTGATTGAACAGCTTGGAATCCGCAAACTCTGCAGGAAATCTGTCGCAAAGGAGAGAAGGTATGGAAGACCCGGGGCGGAAAGGCCCAGTTTTGCCAGAGCGGTGGCGCTACCAACGAACTGGGAACAGGCTTTGTAGTGTTAGGTGAAATGCAGGATCGCGTGATAGATTGGAAGGCGATCAACGAGAGAATGTATGTATTGAGGATAAAGGGCCGTTTCTTCAATTATAGCATCATTAACGTGCACTGCCCAAACAAAGGTAGACCCGACAATGAGAAAAAAGCGTTCTACGCGAGGCTGAAGGCAACGACAGCTGCTCGTCACGCGATATCAAGATCGTCATCGGGGATATGAACACCCAGGTCGGTAGGGAAGAAATGTATAGACCGGTGGTAGGACCCCATAGCCTGCACACCGACACGAACGATAACGGCCAACGATGTATAAACTTCGCAGCTTCCCGAGGCCTGGTGATCCGAAGCACCTTTTTCCCGCGCAAGGATATCCACAAAGCCACCTGGAGATCACCTGACCAACGAACAATGAACCTAATTGACCACCCAGCTAGCATTTTGATATGTATAAAAAGGTAGAAATCAGCATTACGTACAGATATACATGCTCAATAAATCGTATTTCATGCGCAAAATTGGCATATCCGTACTATTTTGGAGGTGTTATATGTGATTACGAATAATTTTGAGCGTTACGACTATATAAGTATTTATATACGATAATATCCGATTAAGCGCGAGTCGCTCCGTACTACTCTACGATTTTGTGCTGAAAATCGTATGTATGTCAGTCATTATCATTATATACGATAAAAAATCAACTTGGTCCCACTTTATCCAGCTTTAGTTACGATTTCGAGTTTGTTAGGAGATATTTACGATAGTTTTCGTACATTGATATACGAGTTGGTGCTAGCTGGGCACGTTCTCATAGAGGGCCGGTTTTTCTCTAACATCACGAACGTACGCTCCCGACGGGAGGCGGATATTGATTCTGACCATTACCTAGTAGCAGTACATGTGCGCTCAAAGCTGTCCACCGTATACCGGACACGTCAAAGCCGCCCTCCTCGACTGAACGTCAGGCAGCTAGATAACCCGCAAGCTGCCGAGAACTACGCGCGAATACTGAATGAGGCACTACCTTCTTCCGAGGAGTTAGGTGCTTCAAACCTCGAAGACGGTTGGGGCAGAATACGCTCGGCCATCGGAGAGGCACTAGGTATTGAACCTCGGAGTACCCAAAATGATTGGTTTGATGGGGAATGCCAACAAGCGGTGGAGGGGGAAAAACTGCTTGGAAAAATTATCTAAGTATTGCCACTAGAGAGAACCTGATCAAATACCGATGAGCTAGGAACCAGTTGACCACGATCCTGAGGAGGAAAAAGCGCCAAAAGGAGGACAGAGATCGTGAAGAATTAGAACAACTATTCCAAGCTAATGACACGCGCAAGTTTTATGAGAAGGAGAACTAAACTCGGAAGGGCTACACACCGAAACCTGACATGTGTAGGGACGAGGGAGGGAATCTAATCACAAACGAGCGCGAGGTAGTCGACAGATGGAAGCAAAGCAGTTCTTCGATAAACACTCAATGGCGAAGTCGCAGAAGGAGGCGGAACGGAAATTAACCTAGGAGCGCCCATGGAAGATAGTAATGTCCTAGCACCTGATCTCTACGAAGTCAAACGAGAAATCGGGGTGCTGAAGACCAATAAAGCCGCTGGGAAGGACAGCCTACCGGCAGAGCTTTATAAACATGGCGGAGAAACACTAGCAAAGGCTCTACACTGAGTTATTTCGAGTATTTGGGAGGAGAAAAAGCTACCGGAAGAATGGATGAAAGGAGTGGTTTGTCCCATCTACAAAAGGCTGATCGGCTAGACTGCTGCAACTATCACGGTATTACACTGGTAAACGCCGCATACAAGGTACTCTCCCAGATCCTGTTACGCCGGCTGTCACCGATAGCACAAGTTTTCGTAGGGAATTATCAGGCGGGTTTCATGAGGGCTCGCGCAACTACGGACCAAATTTTTACTATCCGACAGATCTTGCAGAAATGTCGGGAGTACAACGTGCCCACGCATCACATCTTTATTGATTTCAAACCAGCATACGATACGGTCGATCGAGACAAGCTATGGCAGATAATGCACGAATACGGTTTTCCGGACAAACTGACGCGACTGATCAGAGCTACATTGGATCGAGTGATGTGTTTCGTACGCATCTGTGGGACACTCTCGAGTCCCTTCGAGACGCGACGAGAGTTGAGACAAGGTGACGGTTTATCCTGCATGCTGTTCAACATCGCTCTTGAGGGGGAGATCCGACGAGCGGGCATCGAAACAAGAGGCACGATTTTTACCAAGAGTAGCCAACTTCTAGGCTTTGCAGATGACTTCGATATCATTGCCAGGAACTTTGCGACGGCGGAGGCAATCTACGCCAGACTGAAAGCGGAGTCTAGGAGAATTGGGCTAAAATTAATGCGTCAAAGACCAAATACATGAAAGGAAGAGGCCCAAAGGAAACAAACGCGCGTCTCCCACGGACGATAACCATAGACGGCGAAGAACTAGAAGTGGTAGAGGAGTTGTGTATTTGTGATCGCTAGTGACCGCGGACAACAACACTAGTAAGGAGATCCAGCGGCGCATCCAAGCGGGAAATCGGGCCTACTTTGTTCTTCGTAAAACGCTACGATCAGGAAGCATACGCCACCGCATGAAGCTAATAATGTACAAAACTCTTATTAGACCGGTAGTTCTTTATAGACTTGAAACCGTGACGCTGCTCACGGAGGACATACGCGCCCTTGCCATGTTCGAGCGGAAAGTGCTGCGAACGGAATTTGGCGGAATACAAACTGAAAGCGGAGAGAGGCGGAGGCGTATACATCACGAGCTACAGGCACTGCTTGGGGAGACTCCCATCGTACATCTAGCGAAAGATAGCAGGCTACGGTGGGCCGGACACGTCGTAAGGATGCCGGACGACAGTGCGACGAAAATAGTCCGCTTCAACAACCCCACCGGCACCAGGAACAAGGGGGCCCAACGTGCACGATGGCTCGTCCAGGTCGAAAGCGATTTGCGTCTTCTGAGACGACTAGGAAATTGGCGACGAGTGGCCCAAGACCGAGTTGAATGGAGACAAGTGCTTGAAACAGCACGAGCCACCCCGGCTCTATGCTGAAGAAGAAGAAGAAGAAAAAGAAGAAGAAAGAAGCGTGTGCAAACTGATCTTAAGAGGCAATCGATTTTTTTTTTGGAATTTTGTCAACTCCAAACGAAAATCCTCTTCGATTCCTTTGAATGTTTGCTACGATGGTGTCGAGTCCAACTCAACGTCCGACTCTTGTGAGCTGTTCGTGAGTTTCTTCGCTTCCGTCTTTGCTAATGAAAAAGCTTCTAACTGTGATGCTGAAATTGCAGCTGCGCACGTTCCTGTCAATTTGGTGGATTTGGGTCTGTTCAGCATAACAATCGATATGGTTATAACCGCCACTAAAAATTTAAAGCGTACATTCTCTACGGGAACTGATGGAATTACAGCTGCAGTTTTGAGTCGTTGGCCAACCCTTTATGTTCCATATTCAATAAGTCGTTCGCACAAGGGAGATTTCCCGAAGTTTGGAAGGAATCGTTTATGTTTCCAGTATTTAAATCCGGCGACCGTCTCAACGTAAGCAATTGTCGAGGAATCACTAGCCTTTCCGCAGCTTGTAAACTGTTCGAGACAATTGTGAGAGATGTAATACTTCCCGTACTAAAAACTATATTTCAACGGTGCAGCACGGTTTCATGCCTGGTAGATCTGTTTGCACTAATTTGCTGGAGTTTACAACGATGTGTATCTCGCATATGGAGGACAAGAAGCATGTTGATGTTATCTATACTGACTTGAAAGCAGCTTTCGATCGAATTGACCATGCAATACTATTGCGGAAACTGTCTCGACTTGGTGCCTCCCAACAGATGGTTGAATGGCTGAACTCATACCTCAGTGGTAAGGTGATTTGTATGAAACTGGGTAGTAGTGATCCATCGGTGTTAACCAATAAGTCTGGAGTCCCTCAAGGAAGCAACATGGGACCACTACTTTTCTTGCTCTTCTTTAACGATATTGCGTTGCTGCTGGGAATTGGCTGCAAGTTAGTGTACGTCTATGACCTGAAATTGTTTGCTTCGGTAGGAAATATAGACGACTACCGCCGCTTGCAAGATTCGCTTGATTTATTCACTGACTGGTGTAAACTGAACTGGCTCATTGTAAGCATAGCCAAATGTGAAGTGATGAGTTTTCACCGCATCAAAAATCCGATCACCTTTGGTTACACTATCGATAATATTGGGTTACGCAGAGTTGACCGAGTTAGTGATCTCGGTATCTTGCTGGACAGCAAACTGACGTTTTATCTACATCGTGAGTTGATTATCTCCAAAGCATCTCGACAGCTTGGTTTCATCTTTAAAACTGGTCGGAATTTAAAGGATCCACACTGTCTTAAATCATTGTACTGCGCCCTAGTACGTCCCTACTGGAGATTTGTAGTCTTGTTTGGTTTCCCAAGCAGCTAACATGGAACCTACGGATTGAACGTGTGACCACAAACTCACTGTCTAGAAGCTACTAACATGAAAATCACTGATTTTTTCCTAAAATCTATAAAAGGCGCTCTAATCCTGACTAATATGTTGCTCTTCGCTAAACTAATATTATTTCGAATATACAGATCATTTCAGTCTAGACAAATAGGTATTTCTAGTCAAAATTATCAATACCACGACGGCAATCAATTTATTTGGTTTTTCTTCAATTGCTTTCCGTAGCCTTTTGGCAGCGTGATTGTGGGACCGGAACAGCTTTCTGCTAGCAGCGTTTAAATAAATTATTATTTCCGCCTGTTAATACCTATAAATGTTTACCCTTGAAAAATATTGCACTATTTGTATATGTGCTGGCTGTTGGAAAAAGCACAACCCGTATTTTTAACCCACTCAGCACGAGGAAAACCATTTCAACTCTGGCACAAAGAGCAGGGTCCTACGCGATAGCTTTAGCACTTAATGATTGATAATAATGCACTGGCAGACGAGTTTAATTAAAACATTTGCAGGAGTAAATTGCATGAATTAAAAAGCTGTTTGATCGCAGACTATATCGCTGTCATGAGTGACCGAATAGTCAAAAGAGTGCCGTGGAAATGAAAACATTGCATATGTAATGCATTAATAAAATACTTTCGTGCTGATTGCTAATTAATTTTAACGGATTTCGTATCATCTAGTCAATGAGATTTTCAGCGTACTTTCAAAATTCTGGAATTTGTAAAGCTGAGCAACTCTAGTTTTTACAAAATTTCTCTGTTTTCCATTTAAAAACCTGTATTCTCAGCATTTTACAATAAAACATTCATTGACTCGTCTGCAATTTAAAAATAATAGAAGATTTTTTGAGTCCACTTATTTAATCGCAAATTGAAACCCCAAAATATGTAAATGCACTTGAGTGTTCCTTCGACAATGAGGTAAAAGATGTCAAACATGAAGCTGCAATTGTTAGCCGGCACTTCCCCTGTGCTCATTCTTGATGGCACGATGAGGCAATAATTGAATTCAAATAAAAGCGGGAGTGATCTCTGTTCTGCTGGCTCTGCAGCTCCGTTTAGCCGATATAACCACCGACGGAAGACCGCCAGGCAGGCCGGCTATCCCTGTTTTAATTCAAATATTCGAATCGTATTCGATTAGCATTTCAAGAGGACGGTTAGAACTGCGGCATGCCAAAACATGACATAGGCCATCGCTGATTGGCATGTATCCCCTTGGATAATAAGATCACAACGGTCGATTTGCGACTGCCTGCGTGTCAGTTTATCAGTTCGTCACAATCGGAGTCAGTGTACCGGTCTGGCACGTTGGCTGCGCGGAGTCTCTCGGTCGGCACACACCGCAAATCATACACGCCGGTAGACAAAATCAATTACGGATTATCGCGCTTCTGCCTGCTGTAGCTAAAGTCCATGGGTCGGTTTGGTTTGGCGTTGACGTTTCGTCGGGGATATAATGTAGTAGGGGGAAGGCAGAAGGAGGAGATTTTAAGCCGAAATCATGAGCGATGTACAGTCTCTTTCACTGCTGCTGGGGGGTGTCACCTAGCACGGAGTAGGTGGTGATAATAAAAACAGTTTATTATTATCTCTTTTGTTTGAAGCACGGTTCAGGGGTTTAATTAATTGACTTTACCGTGCTGTTTCACGCTGACGAGCTGACGATCTGATGCAAAGACCTGTGTTGTACATAGGATTTTATCTGCATCAGATCATTTCGACTGGACATCATTTAGCCATGTCATTATCCTGGTTGAATCGGGATGAAAATGCAAATTCTTCAATGGCATCGGTCGTGCTTCGATGATAGTCGAAATCACATCAATCAGAATCGCGACGTCTAGGGGCATGTGGCTGCCGTGTGAATGACCCACTGTTGACTTAATACTAATTGATTTTAGATTCACTTCTTAGTTTTAAATTAAAAATTGGATTTGCAGCAAATTAAATTACGCTTTTTTGTTATTAATAAAAGCCAAAATTTCCAATTTTTGGACAATTGTTTCAAATTTAATGTTAATAAATGTTAATAAATAATGTTAATAATATCTATGAACTTTTTCCAGGTCATCAAGCATTCCTTTAAACAGCCCTTTTTGGGAAATTCTTATACATCAAACTGCCTTATAAAAGAATAAATGCTATGCCGTAAAAGATTTTAGCGCTAGAGCCGTAAATTAAGAACCAATAACCAATCAATAAAAATAAATTCATCAATATAATGCATCACACCAATAATGATGTTTGAGCAGGTCATGATGATACGATATGAATCACTTCATTTCGTGCAATCCATAATATTGCGCTACTCTTCAACGATGCACTGGCTATCCAACGCTAATTCATCATAGGTACTGCATTGTATTTTATTTTAATTACGACTTCAAATAGAACTAGAAAATGTTCAACACAGCTGCTACGTATTTCCGAATGCACAAGGTGAATGGTTGTTTCCGGCATCGAAAATTCGGAAGCTGTCTGCGAGATCCTGTCAACATAGCCCGCTCTAAACCGTTGCATTCTAACATTCTTTTATTTAACAGCCAGCATGGCATGGCATAGCTTGTGCCGCTTATCGCGAGTCTATTTAGAACGGACTTGTGCAATTATAACAAGTTTGCTTGCTCTTTCATTAGTGAATAAATCAAAAGTTTTAGCCACCCCCATTTGTCAGAAAATTTAATAAAATCTTTGCTCTACCATTGACGGTAGTAGAAGCAGATCTAGGTTTTGCATTTTTTTTCTTCAAAATAGCCTGAACTATATAAAGTAACTTTTGAGACTCCTAAAACTATCTAAGCTATACAGAAAAATAAAGCTTGCACTATGCATTTAAACATAGTTTTTATTTCACCCGTATTTTTTTTATCCTGTGCCTTAATTTCGTCCATGGAAATCATGTTTACTATTCACGTGCAAACGATTCGCAACACACATACACGATTCATCATAATTCCTTGCCGACATTCCGTTAATCTCCGCTGTAGAACAACATTTTAGTCACCCGGGTGCCACCCTTTCTACATCACGGCACTAAGCCGCGTTGCGAATGGAAAATACAATTCATTGCCCTTCAAATTCTGTAGGGATTTCTCGGGCCAGTATATTTCCATGAAAATTACCGCACCCGGTAATACTAATATTCTCCCCCAAACATGTCTACAACATATGACCTGGCATGCATCGGACGACGCGATTTCGTTAGCCGGCGAATATTTCCACTGGATCACCGCAGTTTTATGCATTGATGGTGCCGTAGGTACACATACATTATGTGATTTCCACCACGTGCTGTGTGTTTTGTTTAACACTACGCTCAAAGAGCCGTGTGTTATTTTGAGATATACCGAGCAGCTATGCACCTCTATATTTACATATAATAGGCGAAATGAAAGGATGAGGGTGTTCAACAGTGCTAAGCGCTGGGTTGTTGGTCTGAAAACCCGTCCGAGGATGAGCTACACCGGTTGACAACTAGCAACCGGCTTTTGCATAGCAATTGCACACTCTGGATGCAATGATTTTATACAGTGTAGTAATCCAGGGGTAACTAATTAAGGTCAGATGTCGTAGGACAGGGACTGAGAACTGTCAGATAAATAAATGAGATAAATATTCAATCAAACATTAAGCTATACAAAAATATCTTTTCCTCAAGTGCTTGATATTAAAGATTTCAAATATTTTTTTTCCTTACTTCTATTAGTCGACAGCCGGGGTGACCGCATCAAGAATTCCTCTCCATTGTACTTGGTTCTGGGCTGCACGTCGTCACACTATCGTGTGACGTCCTTGAGACGTTTGTCCCAGTACCAGCGCATGCCACTCGCAATATACCATCTCGGCAATGATACACTGTTCTACTGTTGCGATAAATGAGAATAAACTCAGAAGAGTAGGTACATTATTGTGTCGGTAATCATCGGTATCGTCTAGATTCCGACCGCGTTCAAAGTCCTGAGTAGTGGACCAAGTCAGTCGTATTCAGCTGGTTAAAGCAGTTAAACTTGGGCGATTCTACGTGAAAGTAATTTAGGCTTTCACAACTTTCATCTTGAATGCGTCATCAAATCTCCTTACTCTTATTATTATCGGCGGTGACCAGAGATCTTAAATATACGAACTCACCAACCAGCATCTGTAACCCAATCCTCCGAGCCTCCGTTGTTAGTCTGACGTAGATTGCCTCCGCCATCCCAAGGTTTCTAGTAATGATGTCAAGGTTGTTTGCGAAGGCTAGGAGTTAGCTACTTTTACTGAAGATCGTTCCTCTCGTTTCGAGGTTCGCTCGCAGGATCACACCTTCAATAGCGATATTGAATAACATTCAGGACAGTTCATCCCCTTGCTGCAGCCTTCTGTGCGACACTAAAGGACTCGAGAGTGCCCTCGAAACACACACGTAGCACAGCACTCGCTCTAGGGTAGCTTTAATCAGCTCGTCAGTTTCTTCGAAACACTACACTCAAGTCGCTTTTTACGCGCAGGATACGTCCCGCGTGAATCAAAACCGCGTAAATTCCGAAAACCGCGTAAAAAACCGCGTAAATTCCGAAAACCGCGTAAAAATAGTCGCGTAAAAAAACCGCGTAAAAAGCGACTTCAGTGTATTTTCGTGCATTATCTGCCACAGCTAGCTGTGCAGAGTCTAAATTACAGCCACTAAAAATCGGCCACGTCTTGATTGTTCAGCCGACTGAATACGACTTACCGTGCTTACCGGCCAGGTCTTTGAACGCGGTCGGAATCTAAACGACACCAATGATTGCTAAAACGACGATGCACCAAACTGTTTAGACAGTTTGTAGCATCGACAGCGCAGTGTACCCCCACTTAGGCGCCTCCGGCCGAAATCGAACAAAAATCTGGCAGCGAAAAACTTTTTCTGCCAGACATTCTGCCGGATTTCTGGCCGCCGTCACCCGTGAAAACTAGCAGAAATGCATCATCCGATTCTGGCAGAAATTTGGCCCGACGATTTTTCTGCCGGATTTCTGTTCGATTTCTGCTCGACGTGTCTGATAGAACCGATTTTGAACCGATTCGGTTTATTTTGGGGTTTTATTGTTATTGAATCAATAGGAAATTGTCATCCTTAATAATCACAACCTTTTTCGTTCACTAACTACTCAACCTGTTCGTGTACGTGTTGCACCGTTTATGATGATGACAAGAGCACACAAAAGACACCAGAGTGAAAAAGGCGAAAACGACCAAAAAATCAAGAAAAGTGAACCGGTTGGAAACGTCAAATCTGTCAGTGCCATATTGATTCTGTTCGATTTCTGCCAGGCATCCGAAATTTTCGTAAGCGGACCGCTGCCGAGATAATATATAGCGCGAGGTATCCCGCTTACGAAAAAGTCGGATGCCTGGCAGAAATCGAACAGAACCAGTCTTCATTTTTCGCTCGATTCTCTTTATGTCAAATGTGACACTTTGAGGCTGAAGGAAAGTGGTTCATCAGTTTTGCAGTTTCGGGCAAAAGGTAAGAGAATAATATGGAACATGATAAAGCAGGTTTAATTAAATTGTTAACCTGTTTATTGCACGCTTCTTGCTGCTACACTCCACTGCTGCTACCCTCCAAAAAAGGCGGGAAAGCTAAATCGGTGCAAAATCGGTTTTTAGATGAAACGAATTTGCCACTTATTATATGTGTTTGGAGATAAAAGCCGACTTTGTCATGTACTCAACTGGTACAATGGACGTTTTTAATCTGGACACTTTTTAATTTGAACCCCGCTGGTTTGCACGACGTGCAAATTAAAAATGGTTCAAATGTCATTCTCAATATGACATCATTTGCTTATGCAGACAATGCATATAAACACGATTTGTTTGTACTGACCTAGCGTGTTTAATCTGTTTCACATTCCGTTTTCCCCACGATTATGATAGAAATCCGATCGGAAAATGAAATATTCGCTGCTTGCAACTGCGAACTAAATCAAACCACCAATAACAAAGAGCAGGGCGGTCAGTGTATACATGTTTCAGCATATTTAGGGTTGTCAGTTGTTCAAATTAAAAACTAAGCCCATTAGTTTGCATGATGAATCGTTCAAACGAACGGAGGTCCACTGTATTTGATTCACTCTAAATAAAGCCATGTTTTCAAGAATGATCATATAAAACCATTTTATTTATCTCTGGTCGTATCAAGCAGTTTCATCCGTCTATGGTCTTACCGGTCCACATCTTTCTATTTCTATCTTTCTTTTTCTTTTACTTCTTCTTACATCTTTTTCAACTATGGTCGTACCAAGGGGGGGCTCCGTAGC
The DNA here is from genome assembly GCF_943734655.1 of Sabethes cyaneus. Lineage (NCBI taxonomy): Eukaryota > Metazoa > Arthropoda > Insecta > Diptera > Culicidae > Sabethes > Sabethes cyaneus. Next base: position 158,189,895 of record NC_071355.1, on the reverse strand, counting down.
CGCAAGGTTACCGAGTCTACTTTGATAAGCGAGTGGTCATGGGTTCGAATCTTAGTAGAATCAAGCCATTCGACGTCAAGTGACTTTAGCATGGGTTTATTCTCAGGCTGCTCATTTATCCTTTCTTCATACTGAATTCTATATTTATCCATTAAAGCCTGTTGACAGTGTACAAAGTCCCCCCTATAGTTAAGTGTACTGGTCAGAGGAACGAATGAGTCCTCGCCAGGGACGGCTATAATATGGGACAGTACTGACAATGAGGAATACGTGGATAAAGTATATCAAGCTTCGAAGGAAGGATAAACCCTAATACACACAAGCACGCAAAAACTTTAATAAGTATATCGTTCAGAAATGCAGTGCAGGTCATACAGCAAACACCCGGGCGATATCACAATAGATCAACTATACTGGTCATAGTGAAGATTCCACACATGGAAAAAAATGGTCGTACCGAACCATATACTTCATCAACAACGATCGTACCGAATTATTTCACATATCGATGGTCGAACCATATACACTGTTCGACAATGGTCATACCAAATTATTTATTTCATCCATGGTTGAACCGAACCATATAATTTACTCGACAATGATCGTACCAAATCATTTAATTAATCTATGGTCATACCGAACCATATCCATCATTCAACAATGATCGTACCAAATCATTTAACTCATCTATGGTCGTACCGAACCATATAATTCATCCGACAAGGATCGTACCGAATCATTTGATTTATCTATGGTCGTACCGAACCGTATACATCATTCAGCAATGATCGTACCGAATCATTTAATTCATATATGGTCGTACCGAACCATATACAGTAATGTTCCGATTTTGTCTACCCCTGATTTTGTCTACCCCCGATTTTGTCAGCTTTTTATCCCGATTTTGTCAGCCTATAAATTTTGTATAACTTTTGTACTTTTAAACATGATTTATAAAACTTTTCATCCTGCTTGAAACTATTCTGATTCTCTGGGGAGTATTTTTGAATAAAATGATGCCTTCTTGCGAGTAATTCGGGGTCCAAATTAGGGTATTTTTATAGTAAAAGTTCTATAGTTCCTAAACTAGCAAAGATAGAGGTAGACTATGTTCAGCAATGTTGTGTATTTTTACTATTTGTACAACTTCGTAAAACAGGTAAAAGTCAGACTACAACCACAAAAACAGCTAAAATCGAAAAACTGATTTTAACGATTTTTATAGGGTTTTTTATCTTCGCTGAAGAAATAGAAGGTTACTGTTTTCAGCAAAATTTCTTGTAATAATATGCTGTAAAACATTGCAGAACTTTTAAAGGGATTAATCAAAATTTGAATTCCGCTGGACGATAGAACTTTTAATTTTTAGAAACCCTTCCAAAGGTTACATAAATATAAAACCAAGTTGTCCCGCTCAAACCTAATGCGCACCAAAAAAGGTTCTGGACCAGTGTGCTGTGCCCGGTTCATTGAGCTTTCGGTTGACCAATTGAGGGTTAAAATTTTTTTTCCAATTTTGTCAGTTTCCCCATTTTGTCAGCCAAAAATTCAACATGGGGCTGACAAAATCGGAACATTACTGTACATTATTCAACAATGATCGTACCAAATCATTCAATTCATCTATGGTCGTACCGAACCATATACATATTTCGACAATGATCGTACTGAATCATTTAATTCATATATGGTCGTACCGAATCATATAATTTACCCGACAATGATTTGTACCGAATCATTTCATTCTTCTATGATCGTACCGAACCATATACATCATACGACAATGATCGTACCGATTAATTTATTTCATCTATGGTCGTACCGAATCATATAATTCACTCGACAATGATCGTACCAAATCATTCAATTCATCTATGGTCGTACCGAACCATATGCATCATTCAACAATGATCGTACCAAATCATTCAATTCATATATGGTCGTACCGAATCATATACATTATTCGACAATGATCGTACCGAACCGCTAAAAATGGTAAAATCATTCGGTCAATTTCACAGCGTTGAAAAGAATCAAGTTGAACTACAGTCTATATTTCTCTGATGATGAACAGCCGGGGGAGAGAAATAAAATTAAGCCGCCAAAGTAATCAGTATTACTTCACTCATGCATAAGATATTGGTTACGATTTACGAAACCTCTATAACATAATGCCAGCCAACATAATCAGCACAAAATCGTATAGCAAATCGTATATAAATACTTATATAACGCTTATAATTATTCCTAGTCACGTATATCGCCTCCAAAATAATACGCCTATGCCAATTTTGTGCATAAAATACGATTTATTAGCATGTATATCTGTACGTAATGGTGATTTTCATCTTTTATATACATATGAAAATGCTAGCTGGGTAGGTATTTAGGTTGCCATACTAGGGCCACGCTGCCAAGTCTTGGGGCTGTTATCTTAGGTTTAGTGCCGAGACAACACATTTCGTAATTCAGCAACCCGCTTCGAATTAAACGCCGTCGTGAGCCGCTCCAAACCTGGAATATAACCACGCACTTGGTAGAGAAATCGTCAAGCCACCAAGAGCCGCCCCTCACATGGGAACAGACGCACAAGGTTGACAAGACTATTCCTCGTTGCTACATTCAACATTCGCATGAGTGCCTTCCCTGTCAGTATACGACCTTAGTTTTCACCGGGGTTGGTTACCCGATCTCCGCTAAGGTTGCTCGTATACCGACTGGTATCATTAGAAGGTAGGGATAGATGTTGCTGGATAAGATGCTAAGGATCATTATGGGGTCTATGCTGCGCATTATGCAGCACTCCAGCTGTTCACCAACCTATGGAAACCTGGAAACCTGAAACAGTATATGAACTGTGCTTAATAAGAAACACATTTATTTATTATTATTATTTATTTATTTATTTAACTCATAAAAACAGAGAACGGAAGTTGAAGTTAAAATCCAAACTCGTATGCTATAGTTCTACGGAGGCTAGCGAACCAGGCGTTAGGGAGAGACTTTCCCAACGGAAACACACAAAACATCCCAACAAACATTTATGTTGTTTAGTAGCTTATTCAACCATTGTACAGCTAATTTCCGAAAAATGTAGGGGTTTATATCTTCCAATTTTTTCCATGTTGGGCATTTTTATCCCTGCGACCGTTTGTTTGATCTATTGTGATATATCTCCAGTTTTACTATAACAATGTTGTCAAGATGACGCTCCACTGTCAGAACTCAGAAGCGATCGTCATTGTTTGACTAACAGCATTTATCCAACTCGGTGATGCAGATGCACCTCGGATGAAGTGCGCTACTGCGCTGACAGTTATTATCCAAACATTAGAGTGTTCTAACAGCCCCCTGTCGAGAGCCCTTAATCAGGTGTTCCGTATCTTCTTTTTCTACAAATCTGCCATAAAATTTATCCTGCTAAATAATTTTCGGATTTTTTATGCACGTTTAAAAGCCAATCTTCAAAAACAACACATATTTAAAACTGTGGTTGTTATAATTATAAAGCGTGGAGAATCAAGTTATCGCTATAGAATCTTTTTTCTGAACACTATTTACGTTTCCAATACTAAAATATTTTGCGTGGACAAAATGATGTCCTATACCTACACCCTTCGTTACGCCCCTCGAAATGGCAAAATACAATACCAAGGTAAAGCGTAAAATAGTGCAAATAATACATGACTATACGCGATGAATAACGAAAAAACCTTTCCTCCAAATGTATAGGTTCATCCCGGCCAACCAGTGGACACTCGGAAGTAGCAAATCCACATGAATGGTGAAGGCCCTAAACGCGAACTCCTACGCAATCCTATAGCACTTGGGTGGAGGCTGGGATACGGTTCGTACGTGCTTTCACCGGTGTTATATTCCGACACAAGGATTTTCGACAAAAAGCTATTTGTAAGAGGGTTTATCTTCAGAAAGCCAATTTTATTTGTTCGCTTAACGCATCACGTAAATTTATTATTTCTCACCCGGAATACGTCGACCAGGGGAAAGGTAAAGGAGCGAAACTGGCTGTGCGTTATTGAAAAATGAGCTTAGTTCTGCCAAAGTAAGAGCAAGTGAAGAGGTTGAAGATTATGTCCCTCGACTAGGGTAGGTGATTGTTGTTCGCACTTGAAAACTGTTGCCATCTGATATGCTTATCTCCTGATCCCAAGGTGAATTCAAAACTAGGGAGGTGCGTTATAAAATCATTTTAAAACATTAAATATTTGACAATTCCCCATCATTTATAAATTAAGATTTTGAGAAATTTGTACCGTTTTATGTTAGGCAATTTCATGAATTATGTGATTTGCCCGTCAATCAACCACCCTAGCGAGGTGTTTACGGCCTTCGATTCGAATCCCTTCGCACAGGATAGCCAGCATCATTTTACTTCACGATGCGCTTCACTTGACATCGCGATCCATAGCGTGAAGGATATGTTTTGACAGTGAACGCATAATCGCTCTTGCATACTCGTGTTGTTCTGCAGTGGACGGGATTGTGTACCACGTCACACTCGAGGATGCTCGTATAGGGTGGCATCGGAAAGGATGTTCATTTTCTCACGAGCCACAAGTGATGCAGCATCGTATGTAGCGTACTAGGCACAGCATGCAGCAGCCACAACCACCCACTCAAAGCCCGTTGTAACTTCCAGTCGACGTGGGGAGCCGACGGACGACGATGAGAGTTGAACCAAATGACGACGGTAATTTGCTACAGGTATCGCGCACGGCAGTATGCTACTCGATCATGACATAGCAATTATATGGAATGAGTTTATTTCACTGCAGGAGCTATTAGTTCCGATTGAGAGGAACTTATGTGGCCATAGAAAATGTACAAAGAAATGCGTAATTGTGAAACGGTTTTTATTGGTTCATTTGAGAATGCTATTGAAATACCACAGGTCAATTCTGTGCAGACGGCGAGTTGGCGAAATGAATGAAATAAAATATGAAATGATAGATACGTTTTCTAGTTCAAACAAACGGCAACTTGCTTTACTAGGCATGGATTTCGACTATATTTGAGCAGACATTAACTGATTGAGATCACAGTTCAATGCGGTATGTCTAATTAACCTCATTAGTTTCACTACAAACATCACTGAAATATTTATTCACCAAATGTTGGAAACTATGCCAAAATCAGTGCTGTTTTCATTATTCCAGCAAGATGTGACCTTGTTTCCGGAATTATTGCAATATTCCTTAAGGAACCGTGACATGCCTTTTCATGTTTATTTTACCAAACATTTAAAACTCGCTTGAAACATGTTGATTTTTCAAACAAACTGTTGACTAAGGTCATATCATTTTTTTTTATTTATTCATTTTGTTCATAAAATTTAGTTTACGGTCGCTACGAGCTTTAGTTCACGCTTTCTGGACTCAAAGAATCCGGACTACGGAGCCAGAAATTCAAAATTATCGTACAAAATGGGTCGTAGGGTCACAGAATTTAATGTCAATACCAAATTCTTTAATTCCATAACTGCGCTAGTTTAACGCGTTCAACACAATCGCATTAGATCCTAGCATCGCATATAAGATAAGAGGTAAGAGGTGGGCCCATCATCATCATCATCATCATCATAAATCTCATAAAAAACTATTGGATTTTTTTTATTCAATTCGTAATCTATCCACACTTTATTACGCACTTCACTTGACCAGTTTGAGTGGTTTTTCATATAAAGTTGGAGTAAAACCAATTTTTCTAGGTAAACAAAACAAAATAAATTTCTCTACCTTCATAAGGCTTTTTGTAGCAAGTGGAATGTTTAAAATGAAAGTTTTTATTCTAGCTAAATTCCAAATAACATCTTTTCTTTGGTAATAGAAACATAGCCTGCAACACAAGACATACAATTCCGCATTATCATAATATTGTATAGGTATAGCATGTTCATTAAGAAATCTACGATCCGGCTACTTAGCTATTCCGATGCGGGTTTGATTTTCTGCTATTGCTTTTGAATGGCAACTCAGTTTCCGTAGGTTATTTGAATGGAGTTTTGCTTTGATCATGCAACTGACCCTCATTTGAATACCGTTCCGGCTGATAGACAAACACACGAGATGAAGTTGCCAATAAGAAACGTCTTCTCAATGCAAAAGTTATCTTTGGTATCAAAAGGTAGCCATCAACGATAATATAGCAGCTTTCTTTCGGTGTGTCCGAAAACTTTCGTACATACATAACCCTGCTACGTAGGTCCGCCAGCTGGGATATTTTCTTTCCTTTTCAGGCTGTATAAGCATCAGTATCTTACTGCTTGGATAGCTTTTGTTGAATAAGAGAAATTGTCTTGACACCTCGGGGAAAATGATTTCAAGCGTCAAATGCAAACCAACCAACGCAATGAATGTAGGGAGGAAAGATCAATTGCCTACAGAGAAATGAAATTGCACACTCTGCCGCCCGCTTCAAGGATATAGGTTTGCTCCGATTCTAGAAGCAAATAAACAAGCTTCGTTTGGTGTCTTTTCTTAAAGCTTTGTTTGACAATTTTGGTTTGCGCACATTACGGAAATTAAAAAATAATTTATGTTACGATAGCTTTTCACATAAATTTTTAACTGCTCATCTTAATTTCACATTCCACATTATTATTTAAATTTTTCTTGTAGGTGTAAACAGACATCCATTAAATTTTTCGGTCGTTTCTTATTCAAGTTTAAATATATTCGCAGAGCATTGTTTCCGAAAAAATTTAGTAGCTTCATAGCTGATAAAACTTTTTACACATTTTCATATGAAGATGATAAGCCTTTTAATCATCCATAACTATTTAGTATCGATTTCGGTATTTTAATAACCTTGCTGTCGTCGTCGTCGTCGTCGTTCTCGGCAGTACCGGGGCAGAGCCGGGGTGACTTGTGCTGTTTCAAACAGTTGTCTCCATTCAACTCGATCTTAGGCCACTCGTCGCCAATTTTCCAGTCGTCTCAGAAGTTGCAAATCACTTTCGACATGATCGAGCCATTTTGCACGTTGACCCTCAGTGTCTTGGTGCCGGTGGGTTGTTGAAGAGAGCTGTTTTCGTCACACTGTCGTGCGGCATTCTTACGACGAGTCCGGCCCACCGTAGCCTACCGACTTTCGCCAGATGTACAAGAATTACCTGTAGCTCGTGATTCATACGCCTCCGCCACTCTTCGCTTTCAGTTTGTACTCCGCCAAATATCTTCCAAAGTACCCACTGCTCGAACACGGCAAGGGTGCGTATGTCCTCCGTGAGTAGCGTCACGGCTTTAAGTCCACAAAAACTACTGGACTAATAAGGACTTTGTACATCGTCAGCTTCATAGGGCGGCGCATGCGCATGCATAGTCCCGCTGGTACGTCCTGGTACGGTTACCGTCCGTGGGAAGCGTAAGCCTTTTTTTAATTTAGTCATCGACGCATTTATTATTAGGCCAATCCTCCTAGACTCCGCTTTCATTTTGGCGTATTTTGCCTCCACTGTCGCAAAGCTCCTGACTATGCCTGACTAGACCTTGTCTCAACCTTCGCCGCGTCTCATAGGGACTCGAGAGTATACCTGAAATGCGCACGAAACACATGACTCGATCCAATGTAGCTCTGATCAGTCAGTCGCGTGTCAGTTTATCCGAAAAATTGTGTTCATGCCTTATCTGCCGTAGTTGGTTTCGATCGACTGAATCGTACGCTGCTTTGAAACCAATAAAGACGTGATTCGTGGGCACGTTGTACTTCCGACATTTGTGCAACATCCGTTGCATGATGATGAAAATCTGGTTGGTAGTGGTGCGAGCCCCCATGAAACCCGCTTGACAATTCCCTACAAAACCTTGTGCCACCGGTAACAGCCGGCATAACAGGATCTGAGAGAGTACTTTGTAGGCGCCGTTTACCAGCGTTATACCGCGATAGTTGCAGCAGTCGAGCCGGTCATCCTTTTTATAAATTGCACCACGGAAACAACGCTGTAGAAAATTATCTAATTGACCGATCCTGTTAAAACTTTCAGACAACAAAATATAACTTATTAGTAAGCTTTTGGCATATTTGTTTCATTCAACTTCAATTCCATAACCGTATTCTCACACCTTACGCTTAACTCCACTCAAAAAGTTTTGTACAAACCAGCTGCAGCTTACTCTGTACGGAAATCCACTTTTTCTTCATGTCTTCCTCAGACTAGACCTCTTTGGAATGCTTCCGTAGTGCCTACATCATAACATGCCTAGGGCGTTAGTTCCGGTGCGTTGGAGGCGTTCATGTCCTTAGGTACAAAAGTGACTCTGTTGGCTTGGTACCACTCCAATACGCCCTTTGAATATTGGCAGGAAGGTAGATCCGGCCAGAAGATCGTAGGGCCCTCGTGTTGCTTCGACAACACATAAGCTGTCTGAAGTTCGTCTTTACGTTAGTCTCATCATTCATGTTGAGAGGGTTGAGGATTTTCCAGGTGCTTGCGCAAAATAAATTCGCTACGTTGCTTTTCGGGTTGCCCCCTTTTTTCCAATTTTTGATAAACTGACCGCGATAAAAATAGAGTGTAAACAATGCACTCTAAACTACTTCTACCCAAATTTTCAAGAGAAAATACTCAATGGGTAATTTTCTACAGCGTGTCTTCCGTGATGCAATTTGTTGTCGGAAACCCTTTAGATGGAACAAACCACTCCTTCCATCAGTTTTAGTAGCTTCTCCTCCACCCAAATTTTGGAAATAATCAAGTATAGAGCCGTCTCCAGCGTTTCTCAGCCACGTTTATAATGTTCTGCCGGTAGGTGATACTGTTAGCAGCAGGAACCGAGCGCGATCGAGCTCACAGAGGCTATAGTATGGTAGTCGACGGGGTTAAGTTCGATGTGGTGGACGAATTTGTGTACATCGGATCGTTGATGTTGGATAACAACTGCAGCAGAGAAATACGCAGACGTATATTGCTGGGACATTGCTATCCTCCATGGGCACTCCTAGGTTAACTATCGTTTTTCCTCCTTCTGCAGCTTCGCCATTAAGGTGTTCATTAAAGAACTGCTTCCACCTGTCGATCACGTCGATTAGATTGCCTCCCTCGTCCCTACACATGTCAGATTTCCGTGTGTAGCCCTTACGAGATTGATTCACCTTCTCGTAAAACTTGCGCGTGTCATTAACTCAAAACAGTTGTTCTAATTCTTCACTATCTCTGGCCTCCTTTTGGCACTTTTTACTCCTCAGGATCGTGGTCAACTGGTTCTTCGCTCGTCGATAATTGGCCAAGTTCTCTCTAGTGGCAATGCTTAGATAACTTTTCCAAGCATTTTATCGCAATTTCCATCGTTTGTTAGCATTCCCCATGAAACCAATTATTTTGTATTCTACGGGACTATCCACCTAGTGCGGTAGCGGCCTCTCCGATGGCCGGTCGTATTCTATCCCAACCGTCTTCGAGGTTTGAAGCACCCTCAAGCAACAATGTGAGTTTTATTGTACTCTTATGGTGGTTTTCATGACCAATTTTGGTCTTAAATGCCATCATAAGAGTGTAATAAAACCCTAATTGTTGCTTGGGTCTAACTCCTCGAAAAAGAGGCACTGCCTTTTCACTACTCGCGGGTAGTTCTTAGCAAATTGAGTGTTGTCTTGCTGCTTGTTATTCAGGAGGACGGCTTTGACATGTCTGGTATACGGTTGACAGTTTTGAGCTCACATATACTGCTATTAGATCATGGTTAGAGTCAATATCCGCACCCCGCAGGGAACGTATGTTCGTGAAGAATGTTAGAGAAGAATCGGTCTTCTATAAGAACGTGGTAAAACTGGTTTGTTGTACGTTGGTCAGGTGACCTCTTTGCGTGGATATCTTTGCGTGGGAAAAAGTGCTTCAGATCACCAAATCTCGTTGTGCATTTTCGCAAAAGAATTAGGGAAAAGTTTCACTAAGCCCAGCTTCAGAAAATGATACGATGCTTTTTCGTGTCCTTCTATTACTACTTGCAGTCTTCTTTAGTCCTTGACTGGACTGGATCTTCTTTAAGTACTGAAAAAGCCCAGCAAACATTTTTGTACATTGATATAAGAGTGCTGGGAGGTATTGCCCCTTTTATGACTATTTAGACTACTGTGATAATCATTTATTGAAACAAACCCCATTTTGCATTGTTAATCTGACACTAGAGTGGCTTATAGTTTAATCAACTTATAAGTTTGACTTCTTTTTCCTTCTTGACCTTCTTTTTCACTTCATTTTCCTTGAGCGAAATCGTGTGCGAGATTCGACTGTGATAATCGTGTAAATCGGGGTAGTCTAGATAAAGGAAATGTCGCAATATCTACTTAGTGTTTTTTTTACAGTTTATTCATGACTTACAAATTTCTTTTCGACAGCGGTTTGTTGTCGAATTCCACGCGATATTCACTCAATTCCACGCGATATCGTCCATAAAAGCTGGAATCTGAAGTGAACCTCAATGATTTGGATTAAAAGTTACTTACATGTTTCATGGCAGGAAATGTGCACCTTACACAGCTATTGGAACTATTTTGATTCAAGCCTTATTTTTAAAAAAGGGCGTATTTATTTTTAGCATTAAGTTAGCATGTTTGAGAAATCGTACAAACTCTCTCAAAAACTATCGATTACTCCAAAATTATGTCTAAAGAGGAGTTGTTGAAAATTGATTTTAAGTTGATTAAATTGATTTTGAAAACTTGCCACAATCTCAAAAAACCTGAAATAAGTGCCTATAGACTTAAGTATAGCAGTCCTCCGAATAAGGTGGTTCCAAATAAGAACGATTCTAATCAGAACGGTCTCGAGACTCGAGTGATTCCATTAAGGGGACATAAACGACTAAATTTTTTGAAAAATTCATTATATTTTTAATTCAGATTTTGATTCTGTAGTCTTTTCCGCTTATTTTAAAATGATTTTGATACTAATTTTAAAATGACATAAGCATTTCAGTGCGGCGTGGAACGACCTTGACGGAATAAAACACCGCTCCTGAAAAACCACGATTTTCAAAGGTATCTAAACTTTTTCTTAGAAACTACACAACGTTTATCTCCCCTTAACCTCTCTAATCTTTAGGTACATCATTTCTAACAACGTAAAATTCACTAAAGTGGTCATAAGTTTTTTTTTACCAAATTTGGAATCTTTCACGAAAATCTTTTCCAATATCATAATTTCCACAGAATTATGACCAGGGATGGATCGTTAACTCTATGGAAACCTATTTGGGTTCCGTAGTGTTTCCCCGGGTTCGGATGATGAATAACTCCAGCAAAGTAACTGACTGCAGTTGATGATTTGTTTAAAATATCAGTATGTGCCAAACAAATTTCAAAGATTTGATAAAACTATCTAAAAACCGTCATATACCGTGGTGGTTACAGGGATTTTCTTTTAAAAACGAAGAAGAAAGGCTGACATTCATTCACTTAATAAATTTTATTTGTTCTACACACTATTATAACAATTTATGCTACAATCACTATGTTGTCATTCTTCTACCTTTATTTATTATTCTCCGGACCTACAAAAGCTTTTATTGTAGAAAATAGTTATTTGACTACATTCTATTTCATTCGGATTTCTATAGCTACAACAGCCAGCTAAGTAAAGAAACATATTAATAGATTATGACCTATACCCTACTAGCACAGTTGTTATAGAGCAGATGTGGCATCTGATTTACAACCAATTTCAAATGTTAATATGTTTCTTCAACTAAAAGTGCCAAAAGTGTGCAGCTTGGGTATTTACATACTAACTATTTAACACTACGTTTGCTATTGTCAAGATTCAAACTTTCTATTTCCTTTTTGGATAAAAAGTACGCAACTATCTTTGTAACGGTTTAGCTCAATGTACAAAATATTCTGTCCATATTTATTCAAAAAATCAATATGATTCACTGCCTTCTACACAACATTTACTAGGTATTAAGCTAAACTTTTAATTTTTTTTAAATTTATAGCTAAATTGATTGAAACTATCATTCTATCATTGGATGAGTTGTTAACTGTGCAGTCGGCTCGTTTATCTGGTCTTGCTGGTATGTTGTTAACTAATGGCATTAAGGCTAGCGCTTCATGGGAGAATCACTCAGTTTGATACATTTTTGGCGTAACAATATCTGAAAAAGAGACAACCTTGAATCTTGTTCTGCACGGATTCTAACACAAGCTAGATTATATGATCGAAAAAACTAATTATTATTTTTACATTTACACTAATAAAAATGTTTCTTTGAGAAGAAGTTCTACCTATTTTTTATTTCGTTTAGAAATGTTATTCAATCATTGTATCTTATCATATGGTATGTCATTATTAAAATTTATAATTTGTGTGTTAATTGCTTTTCAAAACGTTAGTATTTAAACTAAAACCAAGATTTCGGTGCAACATTCAGTTTTCGGAACTTGACCTTCTGCTTTTACCCAAATGACTTCGCACTCAACTATTAGTATACGGGATAAAAGCAGGTCTAGTGCTACGATCCTATTGACTCTGACAAACAGTCGCTCGAAGGAAACTCGAACAATGAACCTGAAGAATTAGAACAACTAATCCGGTTGGATCAACATTCACACTAGTTTAATTTTAAAAACTAATATAGAAAGAACCGTCTGTGTGTAGACAGTGGGAGGTGTTAAGTAAATGTGACGAATAATACTCACATATTCCGGAATGAATAAGCTTTCAGAGTAATAAAGCGCTTTTTTGCCGGTACTCCATTTAGCCACTCTAAACCAATCAATGTCCAACGAAATTCGGTTTTGCATAGAGAGGTTGAATAAATTGGACCACGTCTACCTGAAGGGTAGTAAAGAGAGAAGCGGTCAGAGAAATGTACATAGAATAAAAATGATTAGTTTCTAGCTTTTTAACGTATGGGTAAAAATTGATGAAATTCAACCGAAACTAGCTTAGAGTGTAATGTTTACTTTGACAGAGCTTCATCACAAGCTGATAAGTAGTTATTTTGATGGCATCGGAACAAAAGCAGATCCGACATGATTTTTTACGTACACCGTCGTGGAAAATTCGAAAGCCTACAGAAGTGCGTGGTGCTCTTTCTGCAGGTTTACGGAGGCGAGACAATGTTTTGGCCGGATTTGGCATCGTGAAACGCGCGACCGCTGTCAATATCTCTTCCACGCGTACTCAAATGTTGGGCTCCGAATGATTATTTTGATCGGTTTATTAAGGTAGAGCGCTAAGCAGAACATTTCGTAGTTCATGGAACTCACACACAGCCAAGCGAATTCCAAAACATTTTCGGCCAACATTTACGTACGCAATACAGAGCGGTGCCGAATCGCAAAACGTAAACATTATCTATTGCGTAGAAAATTCGAAATTTTTCAAGGGTGGTATCTCCTAAAAATATATTCAGCAAAGTTGCTCATTTTAGTGTATTGTTCAACTTCTCTTATTATTTTGTTTGTTGAGTTTGTATAACCCTAATAGGTGGATTCACGGTCACACCGTGAAAAGATGTCAAAAGATGTACTATATTTTACTAATAAACAATATTCGTATAACACGTATAACACTGAATGCGCGAAGGCAAGGCTCTGCTTGCTACCTTTGCATCTTCATGTTTGTAAAAAAGCTGTATTTGGTGCATTAAGGTTGCAAGCTATAAAACTACCGTGAACGCGAGTAATTCCAATCAGTTGGCTTTAGATTCAATCTTCTAAAAATCGATTACTTTAGTTGAGTGATCGAAATTAGGAGCTGATAGGAATTACCTGCGTTTACGGTATTCCCAAATAAAACCACATTTGTTATCTTCGCATACTACGGAAGTTCAATCCTTAACAACTTTAGCCTCTAACTACATGGAAGTAATGTAAAACAATAAGGGACCCGATTTTCAATCTGGAACAATCTGTTTACTGATAGTTGGTTCAAGTTGTGGGCCTGCACAAGCTCCAGAGTCTACGGATCCGGTAACAAGGAATCAATTTCAGTGGGGTGAGGCCCACTGTTTTTAAGCAGAGGTATCTACATTGCTATTTATATCTGCACAAAATCGATATGTTCACGAACAGCCAGGCTCAAGTTTCCAAATTAGTTCTCCCGCCAAAATAATATTTTACGGCCAGTGAATTTTTGCACTTGCTAAGCCCATATCCCAAAAAGGTTATTATTAATCATGTAGTACCGAATTGGGGCATTTGCATTTACGGTGCATCATCAAAGTACCTCATCACCTCAGAAGTACCGATGACGACAAGAATGAATTCCACGCGCAGTTGGAGAGTGAATACGACTGCAGCCCAAACCATGATATCAAGATCGTCATCGAGGATTTGAATGCTCAGGTCGACCAGGATGAGGAACACAAACTGGTGATGGGAGTGTTCAGCGTTGACTCGTATCACTACCCAGTGATGGTTAAGATGCGCCCAAAACTCTCAGTTATGAACAATATTTGGTACCGACGCCAACCTCGGTTAAATCTCGCGCGACTGAAGTAGCCAGATGTCGCCGCAAACTACGCGCACACACTCGAAGCAGCACTCGACGACGCGCTGGACGAAGCCCCTCTCGAAAACTGTTGGAACACCATCAAAACAGCCATCAGCAGTGTAGCGGAGCGTTCCATTGGACTTGTTGCACGGAGTCTGCCGAACGACGGGCGCGGGCGGCCAAATGCGCAGTACCACACGTCAGAACGCGGAAAAACGCAAACAGAGAAGCTGCAGTGAAACCCAATCTTCCGAGAGAAAAAGTGCTACCTGGAAGAGCAGAAATATGCAGAGCTAGAGTGGCTGCATCGTTCTCAGGAAACGCAAAAGTTCTACCAGAAACTGAACGGATCGAGTAAAGACTTTGTGCCGCGAGCCGAAATATGTAGGAATAAGAATGGCAGTATTCGGATGGATGATCGTGAGGTGACCGATAGGTAGAAGCAGCACTTCGATGAACACCTGCGGAGCGTCCAGGCGGAGAACCCAAGCGGCGGAGAAAGAGATTTCGAAGGTGTAACAAACGGGGAAGAGGTGCAAGCCCCAACGATAGGCGAAATTAAGAAGGCCATCATGCAGCAAAAGAACAATAAATCAGCTGGTAAAGATGGCATCTAAGCGGAGCTTATTAACATGGGACCAGAAAAGCTGGCCACTTGTCTACAGTGGCTAATTTTTAGAATTTGGGAGATATAACATCTACCGGAGGAGAAGGAAGATGGGGTTATCTGTCCGTTCTACAAAAAGGACAACAAGTTGGACTGTGAGAACTATCGAGCGGCCACCGTTTTCAATGCCACCTATAAAGTGCTGTCCCGGATCATTTTCCACCGACTATCACCAATTGCGAACAGATTTGTTGGAACTTATCTAGCCGGCTTCGTCGAAGGTCGGTCTAAAACGGATCAAATAGTTACACTACGGCAGATCCTCCAAAAGGGCCGTGAACACGCACCATTTGTTCGTTGACTGCAAAGCCGCATATGGTACCATCGACCGGAAAGAGCTATGGAAAATCATAGACGAGAACAGATTTCCAAGGAACGGATTCCCCAATATCATCTACAGAAATTTCGGTTTCGTGCAGGATGATATTTGTCGCCTGTGTAATACCGAGAGCGAAACCTCGGAACACTTACTCTGCAATTGTGGAGCACTAATAGGACGCAGACTGCAGTATCTCAAAAAGGGCCTACTAGAGCCTAGGGAGATCTGGTTTGCGTCGCCGATCAGGATTACAAGGTTTATAAACCAAGCCATACCTGATTGGCACCTGTCTCGCACCAGCTACCAGCCTACCACTTCCTCAATAACTGATAGGTAAGCCTGAAGCGTACAGCAAAAGAAACAATGGGGAATACCACAATCGTTCAAAATAATGGACGCAGTGGTAAGAGTACCCAACAGAAGAGGAAAGAAAGAAGCTCATCAAACTGATTCAACCTAAAATCTGCACAGTATTATGAACCGAGCAGATATCAACACGCGGGTCACGATCTTCAACAAATCGTGCGAGGCCCTGTGCAGATTAAGCACCGAGGCCCTTTTTATATGCCAGAATGGCATTGGGTTGCACGGTCACTGTGACAGTCTTAATGTTCGTCTTTTAAGGTAGGCTCCAATTATTTTACACAGTTTACGGACTGCTTATCGAGTTGAGCTACATATTTGTAATCCGGTGCCCCATTTCGGTACTACGTGATTGATTAAATCAATGACTTTTTCAGATTTGGGCTCTGTACTCGGTATGAAGGGGGCCTGCTGCTCCAAGCATGGTTTTTCCAGCCATCATTTTGCAATGTTCATCAGTCCTGGTCAATAACGGAGTAGCAGCATACGGGCTGTATCCTATGTTTATGCTTATGCTTATGCTTTGGGCTCTATACTCAGTATGGAGTGGCCTCCCACGTGGTAAAACGCGGGTCTAACAATCCAGTCGTATTTTGTTCAAATCTCAGCTGGGAGAAGCTGTTAGAGTTAATAGGATCGTAGCACCGACTAAGTTTGAGGTATTCGACGAATTTGTCTATCTTGGCTCACTGGTAACGGCGGACAATGATACCAGCCGTGAGATTTAGAGGCGTATTATCAGCGGAAGTCATGCTTACTACGGGCAATTGCGGTCAACCACACTAAACCCCCGCACAAAGTATACCATGTACAAGACGCTTATTAGACCGGTTATTGTCTACAGGAATGAAACATGGACATTGATCGAGGAGATTTCGAAAGACAAGTGCTAAGAACGATCTTCGGCCGCGTACAGGAGAACGGAGTATGAAGGCGGAGAATGAACCATGAACTCGCTCAGCCCTACGGCGAACCCAGTATCCAAAAGGTGGCTAAGGCTGGACGGATACGAAGGGCAAGGCATGTGCCGGATGTGCAAGAATGCCGGATAACTACCCTGCAGAGATGGTGTTTGCCTGAAATCCGGCACAACATGATTACCTGAAGCTCAGCGAGCAAGGTGGTTAGACCAGGTGGAAGTACTCGGTATCCGAGGAATTGGAGAGCGGTAGCCCGCAGCCGAATTAACTGGAGAAACCTGCGTAGCTTGCACCAACTCGTATATCAATGTATGAAAACTATCGTAAATATCTCCTAACAAACTCGAAATCGTAACTAAAGCTGGATAAAGTGGGATCAAGTTGATTTTTTGTCGTATATAATGATAATGACTGACATACATACGATTTTCAGCACAAAATCGTAGAGTAGTACGGAGCGACTCGCGCTTAATCGGATATTATCGTATATAAATGCTTATATAGTCGTAACGCTCAAAATTATTCGTAATCACGTATATCGCCTCCAAAATAGTACGGATATGCCAATTTTGCGCATGAAATACGATTTATTTAGCATGTATATCTATACGTAATGCTAATTTTTATCTTTTTTATACATATGAAAATGCTAGCAGGGTGGTTCAACAGGTTTGTCTTAAGACGACAAGCTACTTAAGTAAGTAAGTAGAATTAATTCCAAACAGCCCGAATGCATTTTAATCGCAAATCGTAAGCAGTCCTGAATTTTGCTGACTTGTCCCAAATTATCACTGTTACAAGCTTGTAACCGTAGCATCAAATGCCGCAAACACTCACATTTGTTCTACAATATGGTATGTTAATAAAATTGAGTGCTTGGATCTTAGAAATGCTGTATTCAGTGCTCAAAGTAGCGAGGTGGCGATCCTTGTCAGCGGTAGCGAGATGGCGATTTGCTTCCGCAGCTGAAAAAATGCAAGTTTTTTGAGAACAATTTTTGATTCATCATATTTCTTGTCGAAAACACAGTAAATTGTGTTTGTATGAGTCACATCTATGGTTAAGTGATTCAAGATAATGCCGATCAACAGATTCTTAAATTATGAAAAAATTGAAAACACCGCATTTTAAGCTCATTGATGTTCAGCTGACTAAATTGGGCGACCCCTGATAAACTCATTGCTTACCCTATTTTTTCAAATTTTGCTTGGCTGAGACGGTGCGGCTCAAACCATTATTGAAATAAATTACCCTCTTTCATAAATGAAACGAAATTATCACACAAATTATATAAATCGTTTGCAAAAGAATATTTGAACGAAGTCTAACTTAATATTTTTCACACTTACATCAGAAAAATGGATGAATTATTAATGGTTCAAATATTGAAGTTTTGTTAGATTACTCAGTATCTGAGCAAATATTTGGTCCAATGTTCAGCCTGTCTGCTGCTGCACACCACGCTATGCTTTGGCTTCTTTGGTTTCTCGGACTTCAGTTTATGGTAGGTACAGATGATAAAAAGAAGAAGAGGCATGGAAAACAGAAAAATACAAAACAAAACATTGTACTTATAAAACAAAGATATTTCCGGAGGCAGCATACTGTGACTTTGGTGATATAATCTATGAGGCTTAGCGAAACTATATTTAAATGCCATTAAGAGGTAAATTCGCACAAACTATAACTACAAGCATGTTTATTTTTTGAAACTATGATTTTATCAATCTACATGACACCATATTGCATGACGATTATTTATGTCTGCTGTAATTGGCGCAATTTGTATCTAAATACTTTTAGTTGTGTATTGCCCTGCGAATGAAATGCTTCCGAACTACTTAAATGAAGATAGATTCAGTTACTATTGGAATGATGCATGAAATTCTAAAGAAAAATACGGTTATGACGAATAAACACATTTTCAACACACAACAACTTTCAACAAATTTGAAGACATTATGGCTTGAGATGCTTGAAGTTAGAGATGATGTTCATACAATTACATACTTTAAATGCTTGACCCGAGAACCAGTCGTATCATCTCCATATCTTACAAGTGTTGTCCTTCGAAGCGGTAATAATAGCATCGCCGCAGTAGTTAAACGAGCAGGAAAATACTTCTCCATCGTGTCCGGCAAGAGTTTGCGTGCAAATGCCCGTCGCTGAGTTCCAAATGCGGGCAGTTTTGTCAGCTGATGCCGTCAGCAGAAGCCCTCCTGGAGGACTAAATGTAACTTTTGACACTTCGTCACTGTGTCCCGCCATGATTGTGACTAGCTCGAAGTTGCCGGTCACATCCCAAACTTTCGCTGTGCAATCGGCGCTTCCGGTTGCGAGACGGGATCCGGTGCTATTGAATGCGACATCGAGGACTTCATCTTTATGATTTGCGATGGCTTGACTGTTGTCGAGTTTTCGAACATCCCAAATCTTCGCTGTCCTATCCAGCGAACTGGTGGCTATCATTGAACACTGAAAATTCCAAATCGCATTGCTTAGTTCGGCTTCATGTCCGCGAATGATGATGGCATGTCTGGAAAATATTATTATTATTATATTTTATTGGAGAAAGACTTTTAAAAAAATTACTCTTTCATCCTCATATCCCAAACGATTGCAGTTTCGTCGAAAGACGCTGTTAGCAGCAGGTTTCCATCTTTATTAAATCGTGCCGAGATCACCTCGGCGCGATGGTCACTGAACAGGTGGACTTCCTGACCAGTCTCGCAGTGGAACACCCGAGCCGTTTTATCCATGCTACACGTTACCACCTGCTCGCCCTGATTGGGATTGAACTCTGCTGCAACTATTTCCGCCGTATGACCCCATAGGGTATTTAAACAGTTTCCAGAAATGGGATTCCATATTTTTGCTGTTTTATCGAAAGACCCGGTGAGAATACGATCACTAAAATGGAACCGAATAAATTTTTATACTTAAATGCTATTTGTTGTAAGGTTCAGCGTACCACTTAGGATAATTGTAGGCGACAGAGAAGACAACATTATCATGCCCTTTTAGTACCTTTTCTTCGTCACCGCTTTCAACATTCCACACACGACATGTTCGGTCGTAGGATCCAGTTATGCATCTGAAAAATAGTGTCAAATCAAGCAATTTGAAAAATGCAGGGTGTTACGTAGCTCGGTCCAAATATTTAAAGGGGTGATAGAACACCACATTTGAAGAAAAAAAAATCTTCAACGCATATGGTCAAATCTCAATAATTTTTTTGCCTTTTTAGTGCACACGAAACATATGAGCGGATTTTTAGAAAGACGAAAAAGTAGCAATGAACTGCGGGGATACGAGCTGTAGTGGTCTGAGTAAATAAAATATGGGCCAGCTTCTTCAGGAAAGCGGACGGGATTTAAAGAGGACTTAAGTTGCGTAGCGGCGGTGGAGCGGACGTTGTTGATGGAAGTTCTTGAAGGGAACAGATTTCACTGCACAGTCGTCTAGCATCCTTACAACGTGTCCGGCCTACAGTAACCTACCGACTAAAGCCAGATGTATAGTGGGAATCTTACCAAGTAATGTCAGTAGCTCGTGTATAAACTACCTGCGCCACTCTCCGCTTTCTGTTTATAGTCGTCAGATGCGTCAGATGCGTGAATGTTTCATTGAATGTTGCATGTGTTGAACTAGACGGCTGGTAAATGGCTGGGTAATGCGTAACATCGGTACCCCGCGTACCTGTAGTTATAAAATAGACCCCGCAGTGGTCATTAGCCTCTTACCCAGCAACTCCTCTCTCTACCTCCTCGTGGTACCAGCCGGAATACGAGCAACCTTGGTGAAGATCGGGTAACCAACCCCGGTGGAAGCTAAGGTCGTATACCGACAGGGAAGGAGGCACTCATGCATCTGCTGAGTGTGGGGCAAAAGGAACAGCCTTGCCAGCCGTGAGCGTCTGACTCCAGGTTAGGGGCGGCTCGCGACGGTGATGCCACTGCACGGTGAATCGCCGTTTCCGTACCAGGTATGCGGCTGTATCCCAGGTTAGGGGCGGCATACAACAGCGACTGATTCGGAGCGGACGGCTGACTTATGAAACGCTGTGTCTCGCCAGCTATACCCAAGAGAGCAGCCCTCTCCGCGAGACTAGGCAATATGCTTAAACAACTTTCGCTAGGAGAAATTCAGGAAAGGAACTACAACCGGATAATCGGCATGGACCCAGGCAAAAGAAAAAGGACAACGATTATTGGAAACTTGGTACTTGGAATGTCAGGACTCTACTTGAACCGGCACGCGCGGGTATCCTGGCAAGAGAGCTGCAGAAGATGAAGGTCGAGGCTGCAGCCATCCAGGAAGTGTGGTGGCCGAAGACGGGAGAACGTGAATTCCGCGCAGTAGATTCTATTGCGGGCACGACATTCAAGTATCACATCTACTACAGTGGCGGCGATAAAGCAGAGCATGGAGTCGGATTCGTATTACATGGAAATCAAATGAAGCGTGTCATTAGGTGGAGGCCCATCAATGACCGTCTATGCGTGTTGAGAATTAAGGGCAATTTCTTCAACTACAGTCTGATAAATGTGTACGCACCGATGAACGACAAGCCCGATGACGTAAAAGAGGCGTTCTATGATCTTCTCGACAGAACATATGGAGAGTGCCCAAGACATGACATAAAGATAGTCATCGGGGATACAAATGCACAGGTCGGACGTGAAGAGTTCTTTCGTCCCGTTATTGGTAGAGAAAGCCTCCATTCTACCACAAACGACAATGGCCTGAGGCTAATCAACTTCGCTGCAGCCAGAGGAATGGTTATCTGCAGTACCCATTTTGCACGATGGAACATTCGGAAGCACACCTGGAAACACCCTAATGGAGAGGCCTGCTCTCAGATCGATCACGTTCTGGTTGATGGCCGGCACTTTTCTAATGTCGCAGACGTGCGATCCTTCCGGGGACCAAACGTTGACTCGGACCACTATCATGTAGTAAGCAAGATCCGCGCCCGGTTGTCCAACGTATTCAAATCGAAACCAACGAGGAAGATACGACTGAACATTCGGCGGTTATCAGCGGAGGGAGTTGCTGCAGAGTACTCTCAGAAGACTGATGAGCGGATCGGTGAACATCTCGAAGAGAACCTGAACGTACAGTGGAGACACATCCACGACGCGATCAGTACTACAGCGCGGGAAGTGTTGGGTACTACTGCTGCAGCCACTTCCAGTGAGTAGTTTGACGCAGAGTGCCAGCGAGTGACTGATGAGAAGAGTCGACCCAGAAGTCACATTTTGGCTGCAACTGTGACACGCCAGAGCAGGGAGAGATACCGAGATGCTAGAGCTGCCGAAAAGAGACTTCACCGTCGTAAGAAACGTCAGCACTGGGATCGCGTTCTTGCGGAGGCGGAGAATTGCTCCGAGAGGCACGATACAAGAAGCTTCTTTAATACGATCAACGGAATCAGGAATCGGACCGTGCCAACTCCTGTTATGTGCAACGACAAGGAGGGGAACCTGATTACCGAAAGATCGGAGGTGGCTAGGCGTTGGAAACAATATTTCGATGCATTGTTGAATGGTGAACAAGATGGAACGGTCAACAGAAACAGGATAACGATTGAAGATGATGGACAAGCTGTGGATCCACCAACTTTGGAAGAGGTTAGTAAAGCAGCGAGAGAGCTGGAAAACGGCAAAGCAGCTGGAAAGGACGGCATCCCCGCCGAACTTTTGAAAGTCGGGAGCGAACGGCTGTATTGTGCAATCCATCAGGTTATACTAAAGGTATGGACTGAGGAGGAATTACCTACGGACTGGTTGGAAGGTCTCATATGCCCAATTTACAAAAAGGGCCATCGACTCGAATGCAGCAATTACCGAGGAATTACTCTCCTCAATTCTGCATATTAGACTGGCGGCATATTAGACGAAGGAGTGTGGCGCAGGCGCATGAATCATGAAATATACCAAGTGTACAAAGATGCGGATATTGTGAAGCGACTAAAATACGGCAGGCTACAGTGGGCTGGCCACGTAGCAAGGATGCCGGATGAAAGACCAGCGAAAACAATATTTAGCAGAGAACCCGACAGAGGCCGACGACTTCGAGGCAGACCTCGTACCCTTTGGATGAGCGCTGTTGACGAGGATGCTAGAACTGCGGGTGTTAGGGGCGACTGAAGAGTGGCAGCCCAAGACCGAGTAATGTGGAGACGGCTCCTGAATTCAGCATTGATTCGATAAGCGGATTGTCGCCGAAAAAGTAAAGTAAGTAAGAACTAGACACGAAATACACAGAGCTGTTAATGCTGCTGATAGGCTACAGCGCTTTACATCTAGCGCAAATGGACTACGATCTCAAATGCGATCGATTGTCGGTGGAAAAGAAAATTGCGTCTTGCAAGCAGAAAGCAGTACATGGTGCTCACCGTTACAATCTAAACCGGCCTTATGTCGACAAGGTCGCGTCGAACTTATGTTTCCCTCAGATGAACTCTCTCAAGTGTTCAAAAATCCAACATGATAACCATTAATAGCTTTTAAAACGGTGGTTCTACAATTGATGAAGGGACGGTAGGGGAAAGCAATGAAAATTTTTTAGAATGGAGGGGAAAGAGTGGGTTATTGGTAGCTACGCTTAACAAAGTAGTCGTTGTGACTCCTACCTTTTGTCCAATGCTGGAAGGTGCATGGGTCGAAACAAGCTATAATAAGAGATTATAACCGGATTCGAACCCACAACACCCGCTAGGGCATGTGGCTCGTTGGTGCTATGTACCTTTGAACCATAGAGGCGCTGGACAAAAGGAGACTGCACAGCCCCCTTTATTAAGGTAGCGGGTTATTTTTAAACACAAATTGTGTCTCTTCCTCTGTCTACTGTAGAAACCACTGACCGAGAAGTTTTATCCAGCGCCTCTTTGGTTCGTAGGTACATAGCACCAGCGAGCATAGAGGATGTATGCTGAATGTTGCCGACCGTTTGTAGCTGTATTAGGACCGCTCCATTCTGACGGATCTTTTATTTACCACAAGCCACCGGACGTTACGGTATGTGACAATAGTAGACGAATACTAACCATTACTAGTGTTGCCATTCCAATGAACCGTGATTTTGAGTCAACACACGGCCACAAAATTGTAAAATATTGTTCGCTGGTAGTGAAGTTGAAAAAGTAACGGAGATTAGAGGAGATCCAAAGAATAGTTCCGATAATATTTTCTGCAACCGGTGTAATTCCGAAAGCTGGAAGAGCTACGGGTGCTATGATTAGATTGTGAACTAGCTACGATGCAGAAATCACCAGTTCTCAGTATTTGTGCAATTGCAAACATTCCAAATGATAGTGATGAACCATTATTGAAGCGTTTTCTGATTGTGTGATGTTTGTTTCACGAGTCACTGGAATAACTTAGAATTATGATTTCTTTGTAAATCCGTGTTGGTTGATCGGAGATTCAAAAATTAGTATCAAAATAAGCTACCTACAAGTCTACAAAACAAAAATCTGAAATTAAACTGGATCGATTTTTTCAATTATAATTTTTGAATCCTTTAAATCGATAGAAAAACTACGTTAATTTTTCAATGCAGTAATCTCTTTTCTCTAAAATCGACAGAACAATTTTTTTTTTGACTGGTGTAATCGAAGGACGACTCGTCGTCAAGTTTATTGTTAAGGTGCAAGAAACCTTCGGTCACGCTAGCAGTACCTGCTATGTATAGTTCGACCGACAGTTTGACGTGACGACAGGTGATGAAGGTGATAAAGCAGTGCCGCAGGGTTTAATTTAGCATTGAAACATTGAAGCACCATTCATGGACACTCTCAATGCATTGCAATTGCATTGCTCGCAAGTTTTATGCTGCACGAAATCATAACTATCGATTTGTACTTGAAATAGCGTTTCAATGTAAAAATATCAAGAAGATAGGTATCCGTAATATGCGTCATGTCCTTAATGTAGGTATTTGATTTTTAAGCATACTCAATTGAATACTTACTTTTTTCCCGATTTGTCAAAAGACACATTGGTTAGTGGAAGAATGTGCGTTTGCAGGGTTTTGAAGAGATAGAATTTTGTTTTAATCGGTTCCTTGAGCTTTTTCTGTAACTTTTCCAAAATCTCTGTCACTTGTGGGAATATTTCCTGTGTTATTAAAGGTTCAGTAGTAGCGATATGTTTTGTGAGGGCTTGCAAATCACAGCTAAAATAGTTAATATGTCGCTTAGCACGGTACGAATAAAAGTGTTTTTTAAACAAATTAGTTATGCTCTTTACGTTTGTTATAATTTGATGCACACATGTACAAATATTTCATAAAATTTTTAATTACTAACACAATAAACAATTTGCTAATCAAATCAGCAATAAATTAAACGGTAAAACTGCTGAATATACAATACTTTCTATGTACTAAGAATTCAAATATAGTTACCTTGGAGTAAGATCGAAAAGATCTATCATTTTGGTTTCCTCAACATCACGCTTCTTATAGTTGAGAGCGATTCCTAAAAAATTACAAACTGCTTGCTCCAAAATTCGTTCCAAAATAATATTTTGCTATGTACCTGGCGGATAATATCGCAGATAAATTTTAATTAGTCGCATCGCGATTAGTACTCCTAAAATACTTATAAAATACGTTTCACTATTATAACAAAAAGATGTATAAAAATTTTGGCGCAAATTTCGACGACACTTTCGCACTCGCGGAGAGTCGTTCAGTAAATGTGAAGAAATTTTTCATCGACTGTTGGATCAATACTGGCGGCAATGAATTTTTATAGATCGGTTCCAGAAACACGTGCTGTTGTTTCCATGACTGAGGTAACCAAGGATATATTGGCAAGTTTATGTTTTAAATCGACGCGGAGACGCTCCACCTGTTGATGTCGTCTAAGGTCTAACACGATGCGTTGCAAACTTTTATAGAATGGAACCACCCATTTTTATTGTTAGTCGATTAGATGATTGCTATAAATTATTTTATTTGGGAACAGTACCAATGTAAAAAACCAAAAGGTTGTGTTGTAGACACGACCGTTGACGTGGGACTATATCTGCTCGCTTTTTATCCTAGAATCTTGAATAAGAAAACTTGTTTCATGACTTCGGCCTATGTTGCTGTACATTCTTAAAGGAGAAAAGACATCACGAACATAAGATTGCATTCTTCCTAAACAATCAAAGCAATTATCAATTGTTCATGCTTATCATAGAGACATGAGCTTTTGTGTTCTTTTTTTCGCTTCGCCAACGTTTCGTACGCAGCGATCTTCCGAGAAATACGCGAAGTTCCAGAACTAAAAGAGCAGGACGAAAAAGTGGTAAGGACCTAAAAGAGAGAAACGCTCTTAGAGCGGCAGGTCAGGCCTTTAAGGAGCTCGTTACCAAAGAGCTGA
Source organism: Sabethes cyaneus (assembly GCF_943734655.1). Lineage (NCBI taxonomy): Eukaryota > Metazoa > Arthropoda > Insecta > Diptera > Culicidae > Sabethes > Sabethes cyaneus. Next base: position 158,163,792 of record NC_071355.1, on the reverse strand, counting down.
GAATATTACCAACGAGTTGAACAATGAAGCGCCGTTAAAGAAGGACCGTGATTAAGTGCAGGGACCTGGACGAGATTGCGGCGGTACAGGAATTAAGAAATGCACTAAGGGCACAGTGCGTATTAGACCACTTACCGTTGGTAATCTGGTTGAGAGAGTCTTACGACGGTACACAGATGGTGGCGATTCACCTTTCGCCTTTCCTTTCGGAAATGCTGCAAGAACGACCATTTTGCAAGCGACTGCGCAAAGCCGCTGAGGAACATGCTCTGCAAAAATGCCCAGTCCAGTCCCAGTCGACCAGTCCAATGCCCAGCGTATAACAACGCAAAAAGCAGGCCAACAGTGATGTAGCGGTCTCGAGCTCATATAAAGATTTCGTGATTGTCAAAATCAACGGGATTTTTATATGCAGCTACTACGCACCACCAAGATGGACCATGGAGCAGTTCCATCAGATGCTAGATGTGCTCACCAAGAAGCTCATCGGGTGAACACCAATCATTATCGGAGAAGACTTCAATGTTTGGGCTGTGGAGTGGAATAGCAGATGTACAACTCCAGAGGGTACAACTTGTTGGAGGCTTGTGCTGTTGAACGAAGGTAACGTGAGCACTTTTCGTAAAGACCAACGCGAATCCATCATCGACGTAACCTTCGACAGCCCGTCGCTAATGCCAAATATAAACTAGAAAGTTACTACATACAATCGTGGTGTGCTCTTACGTTGGCACGAAAATTTATTTGTTAAACTAGGGAGTATTAGAAGATTATATAAATAGTGATAACCAAATGGTCAGTTGCAGCATCAGCCTGCGGAATTCAGTGGTTACACAAAAAGCTAGAAGCTACGAGTGGAAATAGATGACTGAGGCTGACTGCGGACGAGTTAATAGATATTTTGGCGAGGATATGCGATGCCACTATGGCGAGAAGACTAGAGCTGAGAAATCACCGGCAGCCAGCCTATTGGTGGACCGAGAGACTAAGCAACCTCCGCGTTAGTTGTCGCAGAGCTACAAGACGCGTCCAGAGAGCCAGAATTATATCTTATCGAGAGAAGCGTAGCGTGGAGTTCAGACTTGCTAGAGCTGCCTTGAAACGGGAGATAAAGCCGAGCAAAAGCAGCTGCTACAAGGAGTTGTGGTAGAAAGCTGATGCCAACTCGTGGGATAACGCGTGTCGCATTGTGAAGGCAAAGGTCAAAGGTCCTGTAACAACTGGGGAACTGTTCAAGGAACATTTTTGTTGTATAGCAGCTTATCAAGCGCTTGTTTCATTGGTTTTAGCTATACAATAGTTAAATAAGCTACTCTTAAACAAAAATGTTTGTTGTGGGTGCTCGTATAAGCTGAAGGCTATCGTAGTGGGACTTTTCCCGATGCACTACGCTACGATGCGGCCACCAACGCCGTATGGTTTAGAAGAGACGAATAATGCTGAAGATCTGCAAGTCTCCGATGATGAGCTAGTGGCAGTAGCTAACCAACTGAAGATCAAGAAGACACTAGGTCCGGATGGAATCCCTAATGTAGCCCTGAAGGCAGCGATACGAGCATACCCGAATATGTTCAGGACAGTGCTACAGAAATACCTTCAATTCAATTTAGGTGGCTTGCCGTCCTAAGACAAAGCCTGTTGAACAAAATTTCTCCATGTAACTCGGTTGAGGGCTACCGCTCTCCAATTCCTCGGACACCGAGTACTCTCCGCCAGATCTCGCTCCACCTGGTCTAACCATCTTGCTCGCTGCGCTCCTGGTCGTCTTGTTCCTACCGGATTTGAGGCGAACACCATCTTTGCAGGGTAGTTGTCCGGCATTCTTGCAACGTGCCCTGCCCATCGCATCCGTCCAGCTTTAGCCACCTTCTGGATACTGGGTTCGCCATAGAGCTGTGTGAGTTCATGGTTCATCCTCCGCCTCCATACTCCGTTCTCCTGTACGCCGCCGAAGATCGTTCTTAGCACTCGTCGTTCGAAAACTCCGAGCACTCGCAGGTCCTCCTCGAGCATTGTCCATGTTTCATGCCCGTAGAGAACAACCGGTCTAATAAGCGTCTTGTACAGGGTGCACTTTGTACGGGGACTTAGTCTGCTCGACCGCAATTGCTTGTGGAGCCCATAGTAAGCACGACTTCCGCTGATAATACGCCTCCGAATCTCACGGCTGGTATCATTGTCCGCCGTTACCAGTGAGCCAAGGTAGACAAATTCATCGACTACCTCAAACTCATCGCCGTCGATCAATATACTACTGCCCAAGCGGTGTCGTTCGGCCTCGGTTCCGCTGGCCAGCATGTACTTTGTTTTAGACGTATTTACCTTTAACCCAATCTTTTCTGCTTCGCGCTTTAGTCTGGTGTACTGTTCAGCCACCGCCACAGATGTTCTGCCGATAATATCCATGTCATCGGCAAAGCAGACGAATTGACTAGATTTGTTGAATATCGTGCCCCGCGTGTTGATATCCGCTCGGTTCATAACACCTTGTAGCGCTATGTTGAACAGCAGGCATGAAAGACCATCACCTTGACGAAGCCCTCTGTGTGATTCGAATGAACTTGACAATCCACCCGAAATCCGAACACAGCACTGCGTACCATCCATCGTAGATTTAATCAGTTTGATGAGCTTCCTGGGGAAGCTGTTCTCGTCCATGATTTTCCATAGCTCTTTCCGGTCGATGGCATCATATGCGGCTTTGAAGTCAACGAATAAATGATGCGTGGGAACTCTGTATTCACGGCCCTTTTGGAGGATTTGCCGCAGTGTAAATATTTGATCCGTTGTAGACCGACCTTCGACGAAGCCGGCTTGATAAGTTCCCACAAATCTATTCGCAATTGGTGATAGACGGCGGAAAATGATTTGGGACAGCACTTTATAAGCGGCATTGAGAACGGTGATCGCTCGATAGTTCTCACAGTCCAACTTGTCGCCCTTTTTGTAGATCGGGCAGATAACCCCATCTTTCCACTCCTCCGGTAGCTGTTCCGTATCCCAAATTCTAACAATTAGTCGGTGTAGACAAACGGCCAGCTTTTCTGGTCCCATTTTAATAAGCTCCGCTCCGATGCCATCTTTTCCAGCTGACTTGTTGTTCTTTAGCTGCATGATGGCCTCCTTAACTTCGCCTATCGTTGGGGCTGGTACCTCTTCCCCGTTTGCTGCACCGTCGAAATCGCTTTCCCCGCCGCCATGGTTTTCCGCCTGGGCGCCATTCAGGTGTTCGTCGAAGTGCTGCTTCCACCTATCCGTCACCTCACGATCGTCCGTCAGAATACTGCCAGTTTTATCCCGACACATTTCGGCTCGCGGCACAAAGCCTTTGCGGGATCCGTTCAGTTTCTGGTAGAACTTCCGCGTTTCCTGAGAACGATGCAGCCGCTCCAACTCCGCATATTCCTGCTCTTCCAGGTTGCGCTTTTTCTCCCGAAAGATTTGGTTTCGCTGCATCTTCTTCTGTTTGTGTCTTTCCACGTTCTGACGTGTGGCACTGCGCATCTTGGCCGCCCGCGCAGCGTTCTCCTCATCCATCACCCTCCTACATTCATCGTCAAACCAATCGTTCCGCTGATTCCGGGCCACATGCCCGATGGAGCTCTCCGCTACACTGCTGATGGCTGTTTTGATAGTGTTCCAACAGTCCTCGAGAGGGGCTTCGTCCAGCTCGTCCTCTTCCGGCAGTGCAGCTTCGAGTGAATGCGCGTAGTTTGCGGCGACGTCTGGCTGCTTCAGCCGCGCGAGATCTAACCGAGGCTGGCGTCGGTACCGAATGTTGTTCACAATGGAGAGTCTTGGGCGCATCTTAACCATCACTAGGTAGTGGTCCGAGTCAACGTTAGCGCTTCGATAGGATCTGACGTCGATAATGTCTGAGAAGTGCCGACTGTCGATCAAAACGTGGTCGATCTGTGATTCTGTTTGATTTGGTGACCTCCAGGTGTACTTATGGTGGAAAAAGGTGCTGGAAAAAGGTACTACGTACGGCCATATTCTTGGAGGCGGCAAAGTCGATAAGTCTTAGGCCCATTTCATTGGTTCGCTGGTGTGCACTGAACCTTCCAATCACCGGTTTGTATTCCTCCTCCTGGCCGACCTGAGCATTGAAATCCCCGATGACGATCTTGATATCATGTTTTGGGCAGCGGTCGTATTCACTCTCCAACTGCGCGTAGAATTCATCCTTGTCGTCATCGGTACTTCTGAGGTGAGGGCTGTGCACGTTGATGATGCTTATGTTGAAGAATCGGCCCTTGATTCTCAACCTGCACATTCGAGGATTGATTGGCCACCACCCAATCACCCGTTTCCGCATCTCGCCCATCACTATGAAAGCTGTACCCAGCTCGTGTGTGTTGCCGCAGCTCTGGTAGATGGTATGTCCATCTCTGAACGTACGTACCGTTGAGCTCTTCCAGCACACCTCCTGCAGCGCTACGACGTCGAACTTGCGGCTCTTCAATACGTCGGAGAGCACTCGAGTGCTCCCTTGGAAGTTGAGAGATCGGCAGTTCCACGTCCCGAGTTTCCAATCCATAGTCCTTTTTCGTCGCGTGGGTCTATTCCGATTGTTCCAGTAAGAATATATTTGTTCTTCGTTCCATGCTTTAATATTTTTCGTGGTGACGGCTTGCAAAGCCTGCTACACCAACCCCCTGTTTCGCCGGAGGGCCAACGAAGCTCGAAAGAGCCCTCCTTTCCTGTCAGCATACGACCTTGGCTTCCACCGGGGTTGGTTACCCGATCTCCACCAAAGTTGCTCGTATCCCGGCTGGTACCACGAGGCGGTAGGAATAGGAGTTGCTGAATAAGAGGCTATGAACCACTGTAGGGTCTATTTTATGCCTACACGTGCACAAGGCACCGACGGTAGGCATTATTCAGCCGTTTACCAGCCACAGAAATACCTGGAGGATACTCGCTTCTCGGACAGGTGGAAAACCCAGAAGCTAGTGCTGTTGCCTAAGCAAGGATATAGCCTGCAGGGGATCCAACATCATATACACCGATATGTGTGCTGGATACATGCTCAAAACTCCAGGAGAAGACACACGATCTGTCAAACATGCAGTTCGGATTCAAGAAAGGGAAATCCACTGTAGACGTTATTCAGATAGTAGTCAAGCAAGCCGAGAAGTTATCTAACAGAAGCGAAGAGAACATCGTTTTTGAGCCGTTGTAACGACCGACGCAAAAACGCTTTTAACAGTGCCAGCTGGGAGGTTATGTCCCTGCTATGTGCAGAATTCTAATGAGTTACTTCCTAAATCGGGTGCTTGTTTACGAGTCCACCGAGGGCGGAAGATGATGAACAGCGGGAGTTCCGCAAGGACCCATCCTCGGTCCAACGCTTTGGAACAGAATATACAATGGGGTAATGATACTGAAACTACCCAGAGGCGCGCTTATTGCGGCTTCGTCGAGAACACTGTGCTTCCGGTGCTATCGTAAATACTAGCGACCGAAGCAATAAGAACAATAGAAAACTGGATGCAGGGGGCGAAGCTTCAAATAAAAAGAGCAAAGTCTTGGGCTTAAACGTCTTTCTAAGACTTGACCCTTCTTTATCGACAGACTTCATAGCCGGCTAGTAGAGTACAGAACAGCTGCGGGGCTAGTACAACAATCCTACTGACTCCTGAAGCTGCAAATAGCCCTCCACAAAAAAGCAGTTCTGCTGGTCAGTAATTGTAAAGTCGTAAAGTGGGCAGAAATCGTCGTTTCTGTCGCAGCGCTGCGAACCAAAAGCGGAATCACACAAGGCTAAATAGCACCTTCCGGCTTATGGCCGTGAGTAGCCAGTGCGTACAGAACCAAATCATCGGGTGCAGGATGTGTTAACGCCGGAATGTTCCCCCTCTGCATCATCCTGAAGGAAGATAATGAATGCTACAGACGAAGACACACCAGAGGAATTCGGAAGCTGGTAAGAGGGGGAATCGTTGGTTAAATGGCAGTAGGATTGGACTTGGCCCGAGAATGGTAGATGGACGTAATAAGTTCATACCGGTTCTGTTGACCTGTCTGAACAGGAATCATGGGCAAGTTAGCTTTACTTGGCGCAGTTTCTGTCGGGACACGGTTGTTTCAGGCAATACGTTCACTGAGCACATGAACTAGCAGCATTCTAGTACCGTAAATACAAAAGATTATAGCAAAACATTATTCAGCAAAATTGTAGATAATAACTAGTTCTACATAAGTCCCATGTAAAGCTTTGTCAAATTTGCACAGCTGATACCGTACTGTCAAATGAATCAAAATTGAGTCAAAATGATCGAACCATTCGTGAGTAATATTACTCATACCTTACAATACTTCAGCCTTGTGATCGATTTATGTTCGAAACCGTAGCTAACGTACGGTTAAATTTTGATCATAGGGGAATTTTCTTCCAAATGAATTGAAAATTTACTGAAATATTCCCGAACATTTCGCTACAAGAAACTGAAAAGAAAAAAATTAATTTTGGTGTCGGAGATACTTCGAATCCAGGAGAAATACATGCAAAACATAAAAGATTGACTTTTCGGATTAAAAAACAAGTCTGTTTTATAATAAATCAATGACATTATTCAAATACCTACGAATATATTGATTCCCTTTGTCAATTACCATGTTAAAAAAATTGCTTTAGATATTGTAATGTACAATACCTGAATTTCGAATCGTTCAATAGAAAACAAGCATCCGAATATCTCACCCTGTAACTTCCGACCACTCGGAAGTTAATTGTTCTAAGTTCAAAAATTTAAAAAACATAACAAAAACAAATCTGGCCTAACCGAAATGGTGCAAACCTTCGACGAACTGGTTTGCACATCCTAACGATTAGAACAAACATCTTAGTTTGTGCCTTTGGACTCTATTATAATGTTGGTAGATAATTGGCGCATGATAGTGCGCTCTATTTTTTTCCTCTCCTGACAGAAGTCTACTTTATAGTTGAATTGCATAAGAGATTAGGTTTATTCACCTATATCCCGTTAGTAACAGCCACTGCTGCAGGTATGATATGTGCTTTGACCATCGATATGAATTTCGGCACAATGCTGACCGAGGAATATTTGTCAAAGTCAAAGTTCTCGTAAAAAATGGCTCGATCTTTTTCGAACAGGGCCCGATTTTTACACCAGTTATACAACATTTTAATTAGCTGATTAGACGTATTGTACAGACTGGTGTCCGGATAAATCTCCGGATAGACTAGTTTATTCGGCGCCACCGGCAAACACCCACAGAATGCAGCTTCTAGCCTGTTGATATAGAAAAAAAAAATTAAAATGTTTAAAAGTTGAAAATGAAGGATTATGAGCTAAATCAGTATTAAATTATGGACAATGTATAAAAAGTAATGCCAATCTAATAGATAAACTAACTTTCAACTAACTAAAAATGGCAAATTAATCTTAATTAGAACAACTTACATTGCCACTCCGTAGAACTCATGACCTGCTGTTGAAATTACAACGTCACCGTCGAGCAAGGTGCGATAGTATTCGTCTTTACCCAGATAACCGAAGTTAATCAATTTGTCCTTCAAAAGTTCGCCAATATTTTCGAAACAGTCAGGAATCGATTGAGTACGCTCGCCCAGAATCGACACGCGAAATTCCACTTGCCTTTTGTTTAATTCGAGTAACGTGGTGGTTAAGAATTGGGGATTTTTATCATGCTCCCAGCGATGAGGCCAAACTAAATGCAACGGTTTACTGAAAAATATTAAGTATTGTTTTAGCTAAGAGTCAATGGAATTGGTATTGAAACTTACTCATTTTTGGTGAATATCCTTTTCGGAATCATATGAAATGGAATTGGAAAGTAGAGCACTTCACATCGTGGTTCCAACTTCTCTTTTAGATTTTTTAATTTTAAATCAGGTGCAATATTTAGAAAACTTCTAATGTTATCCAGAAAGGATGTCATATTGTAATGCGAGTTGAACACAATTTGGTCGGCACTAAGACAAGTCATGATTTGGTTCAAGCCATATTGGCAATCTCGTTCCTTTATTTCTCGAACCGGGTAGTTCAATTGATTCTCGTGAAAGTACACTATCTTTCTACAAACGGAAAGATCCGGCCGCAAACCGATCAGTTCTGCGAGGTTGAGCACCGAACTTGTGAATAATGTTTTATATTGATGATCGTGCGGAATGACTTCCGAAAAATAAAGTGCTCCTACCCGTGAGCGCCAGTGCCATTTTTTGGCAGTCAATGTAAATAAATCGTATTCTGCCGGATGAAATTCTAGCGAAAGTAATGTTAAAGTAGTAACATACTTTTACGGGAAACATCACATAACTTTACTTACGTTGCAGGATTGTATCCAGCAGTTGTTTGTGGGATCCTCCATAGAACGATTCGATAATAAGAATTTTAGCCATAAATCAAATCACACGCACTAAGCTTGTTAATAAAACTAATTCTTAAAGAATGTTTTTAAAAGGCAGGATACTACCATCTAATGTGATATTTGCTAAATCAGCTACGTCCACAACGAGAGGAGAGCTTATCAGTTTGACAAATAAAAACAACAAACCACCACCGGCGTCATGTCAAATGAATGTCTTTCTGACGGATCATGGATTCTCGAACATGCATGAACCGTTTCAGCGAGCAAGAGCAATGCAAGAACCGTTTCCTTTAGTTACCTTTGTAGAGATTTGCGGAAGCAGTTGGGTATTTATCATTTTTATCCTTTTTATTTATCACAAGCACAAGTAAATTGCTATTTTGTGATCCAATTCCAATCCGTTTTTCATACACAATGAATATTTTGGTAACCATTGTTACAGCTCGTATCTTTTTTATATCCTTATCGCCAATGCTTTAATTTATCTCGCTAAAACTTCATTGCATCAGGGATGGTTCGATCACTTTGACTCAATTTTGATTTATTTGACAGTACCGTCCCAGCCGAGCAAAATTTGACAAAGTTGTATATAGGACATTTGTAGAACTACTTATTATCTACAATGTTGCTGAATAAAGTTTTGCTGTATCGTTTGTACTTTCGGTGCTATAATGCTAGTAACTCATTAGTGACTAAATGAACGTTCACTTAGTTACTAAAGAGGTACTAGCATTGTAGCACTGTAAATACAAAAGATACAGCAAAATTTTATTCAGCAAAATTGTAGCTAATAACTAGTTCTACAATTGTCCCATACATCACCTTGTCAAATTTTGTTCGACTGAGCCGGTACTGTCAAATGAATCAAAATTGAGTCAAAGTGATCGAACCATTCCTGCATTGCGTTTTAAAATCTATTTCATGGTCACAGCCAACCATGGTCTTAGCCAACTAAACCACAAAATGAAATCTATTTCGTTTGAAAAACAGTTGAATTCATTGAATTATCTTCGACATAATGTTTAATGTATTGCACCATTTTTTATATCTTTCTTTAGTATTTTTTGAGATTGACACCAATCCGAATAAGGCGGTGAATGCTGTGATGCAGCTCACGGAGGACACACGCGCCCTTGCCGAGTGCGAGTGGAAGATGCTACAGACTATATTTGGAGGAGGGCAAACTGAAAACAGAGAGTGACGAAGGCGTATGAATCACGAGCTACAGGGACTGCCCGGAGAGATACTCATCAGTACAACGAAAGTCGGTAGACTACGGTGAGCCGGACACCTCGCAAGAATGCCGGGTGACAGTGCGTCGAAAACGGTTCCCAACAAACCCAAACAACCCGGCCGTGCCAGGAACAGAGGGACTCAATGAGCAAGATAACTTGAACGGGTCTAAAGCGACTTTGCGAGTTTTGAGATGCTTGGGAAATTGGCGACGAAACGCCCGGTTCAATAGAGACGACTGCTTTAAGCCGCACGATTGCTAAATTAGTTCTGTAGTATTTAACAAACACTTAACAAAATGTTATTTAGAGGTAAAATAATATAAAATTATTTTTTTGGGGTTTCTTCCGAAATCATAAATTTTTTTTGCCTAATATCGTCACCCTAAGAAACTAATACAAATATAAAACAAACATGTCAGGTTGTAGATAATATTTACTTGCAAACGAGCTGATAAGATTAATTCAACAATTCACTTAAAGGTATACAATACAGCATCACTAAATGTTTCCAGTGGCAGTTTAAGCGCATTTGGTTTAACAAGTTTTTCTCAACGAATATGTCTTTGAGTGGCAAAAAAGTTGTAGTTACAGGCGCTGGGCAAGGTATAATTTCAATTAAACTATTTATATAAATAGGTATTTATCTAATCAAAAGAAAGCGCCGAGTGAGGAAATCTGTTTGAGGTTTTGTTTTATGAAGCTACGGATTTCGATACCGGTTCCTTGGAGTTTAGATTTGCAATTCATTTCTGTGTTTTAGGAATTGGTAATGAATTATGCAAGACATTAAATAAAATTGGTGCACACGTCGTTGCTGTTTCGCGTACAGCTGGTCCATTGGAATCCCTAAAAGCTGATTGCCCATCTATTGAGATAATACAAGTGGATCTTAGTGATTGGAACGCAACCACTGAGGCGCTGAAAGGAATAGATCGAGTCGACGGTCTAGTGAACAACGCTGGCATAGCAATTATTAAACCCTACGGGGAACTTTCTGAAAAAGATTTCGATGAGTGAGAAATGATTAAATTGTTAATTAAGTTACTAATAGAAACTTGACCTTTGTTTTAGTACGTTCAACATTAACATAAAAGCTGCGTGGCATGTATGTCAGTTGTTAATACCGAAGATGCCAGCTGGTGCAAGCATAGTAAACCTATCCTCGCTGGCAGGTCTTAAGGCTTTTGCAGGACACTCGGTTTATTCTATGAGCAAGGCGGCATTGGATGCAATGACAAAAAGCCTGGCATGTGAATTGGGACCCCGGAAAATCCGTGTGAACAGTGTGAATCCGACGGTGATCCTTACCCGTATGGGCCGAGAAAACTGGTCTGACCCCGTCAAAGCGGATCCTCTAATTGCAAAAATACCTTTAGGACGGTTCGGAGAGGTGAGCGAAGTGGTTGAGCCTATCGTCTATTTATTGAGTGATAAGTCAAACTATATCAACGGTCACTGTTTACCGATTGAAGGTGGATTTTTGGCTGGAAATTGATTGTACATTATCATATATTGTTTAATAAATCCGTTTATTATGCTCAACTCAGTACATATAGGCTGCTTACACACAATATGAGAATTCCACGATTGATCTTAGCGTATTTTTAATGTAATATACTATTTATGACGGCTCCTTTTCTGACATTTGACTTAGGTAGAAGCGACTATTTTTTTTTTGTTGTTCCAGATCATGTTGTCGGATGTTTGAGCTAAGTACGGATGATTGTTGGTTGTGAAAATTAATGCTTTATTGCTGACTGTGTGGATGTGCGAGTCGGTTGCCTTTTGGTGTTGACAATTTTTCGAGCACTCTCAACTTAAAAATAAATACATATAAATACATTTGGGCCTGACTTAAGCTGCTGTGAATACTTAAAAGTGTGTACTCCTTCTCAAACTATCAAATCAAATCGTTCCCTTAATCACAGCGAATGCCTTCGAACACATTTAAGCAAATTAGCTCCATTCTTCGTCTGTTTCGTTACCTCCCATCTTTACTAGCCACTTTGGAAATACAAATGGGATGAGGATAGGATGGACCTAGTGTGGTGATCTAACATAACTCGCTCGCTTATAGCAACTTGATCTCTCGACCGACGAAAAGCGATGTTCTCGATGCTTTTTTTTCTTACTTCTGAGAATACAATAATAGATTACAATTGTTAAACGCAGCTTGAATTCCCTATGCCTCAGGCAGTTCCGACGCCGATCGCGACCCCCGCAGCGAAGGCACAAATAAATATATGAAGATCGTTTAGCTTACAACCGGTATCATCACCGATAAGATTTGTATACCATTTGCGCGCCTTCTTGCCTTTTTTCTTTAGAGTATCCTCGGCTTGGTTTAATTTTCGATCAACAAAACGCTCAGCCTGCAAAAAATAAATAGGAAGCGATATCATTTACATCGAGTAACATGTGTTGCATATTAGATGAATTTAGATTTAGAGTGATTTAGAGAAAAATTAAATGTTTTTTTACAGCATGCAGTATGTAAACACAACTAAAATTTTTGTTTATTTGGAGATGAATCTACTGTTAATTTAAAACTATGCTGATCAAAACTGTCGAATATGTTTCACCTGTCGCAACATTCTTTATACCCCGTCATGAAATTTTTCAAGGGCTTGCCTCGGTAATCCTCTGAATTTTTTTTTCGGTCATGAGGCATTTCAGAAAACTTTCTACATCCTAGAGAGCTCCAACATAGTTTTAACACAACGAAAACTGTAATTAGACTCCTTCAGCTATGTTAATGCTTTCACAATATCCCTCAAAAGGTAACTAACAAACAACAATCATCCCAAACGCAAGAACATGTCTGTTACCAAAAATGAAACGTTCAAAACAAACAACATATTATGCGGCTAAGTTCTACATTCTAATCATATCTGCTTTGATCAGATCTTCTGTTCTGAATTTTGAACAGTATACATACTTCAAACCGTTCTGATTAGATTTGTTGGTTAACAATTGGGCAGGAATTTTCATTAAAATGGGTTTGATCAAAAGTAGAATTGAACTCGCATTAATTATTTTTTGAAATGTATAGACTAAAATAACATGACTTGTTATGTAAACTTTAAACGTATTTTTTGTTTTAAATCTGTAAATTACCATCAGTATTTCAGTTGAAATGGAAATAACATGTTGGTATAACAACAAAGGTTTCTTTCGCCGCTATGTTAGAGCCGTCAATACCATTACGTACAATGGCCAAAGAAAAGTAAGTTTCAAAAGTAACAAAACAAACACAGGTTGCTTATTTTTTTCTTATTCCAGCTAAGAAGTTTTATTCAAGAAGATTGAAATTCACCAATTTCGATGCAATTTCTACAACTATGTTAAAATGCATTTCTTCGGATCAAATCGTGTTTGACTATCATGATGAAATTTACAATTACTTTTGTTTTTGCATTTTACTTTCTTGTTGCAGCCTGTTCAGTCTAAAACAGCTTGACGTGTTTCGTTCGTTTACGATCATTTGATGAGCATTGATTGTAAAACATTTCATTACTGATTGCTTCTCATTGCTCTGGAACTGTCTTGAGATTTAGGAAGAAGCCAAACCAATCAAAAATCCACCCAGGAAACCGGTGGCCAGATAGGTATTTTCTTTGGCGATTTTCATCACCTGTAAGGAAGTAGTCACATGCTAAGCAATGTTCTTGTGCTATGGAGTTTGTGTTTTCGAAAGTGTAGAAGGGACATTCATAACAACTTTTGAAGACTACTAAGGTATACTGTGAAATTTTGGATAGGGTATAAGTCGATTGGGTGAGCTAGCGATACGTACCTTATCAGCCCAGCTAGGTCCTTGTCCTGTAACGGCCTCTTCTACCTTATCAGTAACCTTATCAACTTTATTGTGAATTTTGTTCCAATCAATTTGAATATATCCTTGCTGGTTGGCAATCTGTAATAATATAATCCCTCCTCCGACAGCCACTGCAGCTACTTTACCCACTTTCATTGTAATGTATCCTGTTGCCCTGTAAAGCATTACACAGTTGTATTAATTGACTTTTAAACCTTTGATTATTACTTACCATCCACTACCTGCACCGATGAGAATCTGCTTAGTGGCCGACTTTTTGCTGACATCGCCAACAAAACGGTCGAGATAACCTGCGGCGTCACCCATATTAATGATTTCCTTGTTGGTTGCGTCTTTTTTAACCTTTCTATCGCTCATAACTGTATTATAAATAAAAATAGAACGATTTATTTTTTATATTACTAAAATATTCAAATTTTGTAACAGTTCGGATAATATTGCATTAAATATAACATCAAACGTACAGCTCAAGCTCCAACTACTTTTAGGAAAATTTATAAACGTCTGATTCTTTTGAGGAAGACTCAATGTCTCACATGACTAATGATCCAAATTAGGGATACCTGAACGTACATTGTTCACAATTGCGTTTTAATCTAGCTAGGTATAAGAATTCTAAATCAGCATAGAGAATATTAGAAAATCATTACATAACTTTTAAAATTGTTTAATAACTACTATCACTGAAACATATAGTCTTTCGTCAGGATGGTGGTTATTTCAGTAACCTTGTCATTGGCCAAGGCCACTTTCAAATTTAATCCGTGAAATCATCGAAACGAAAATGACAATTTTCTTCCCAAAGGTAAACTATTAAAAGACGCAATTATTCTTACTTTTCCCAGAGCTACTGGCAAACCTTATTCGCTTTTTAGCAGCAGTACTGCGTTTGAACTTCCAAAACTGGAAATTTCTTATATCGATTGCCACAATGTTACAGAAAATTTTGCACACACTCCGCAAAAAATGAAATTTTTATTCTTCTGTCGAATTTTTTCAGCTTCCTTCGTCTTCTCGTCTTGCATAGTATTGGGTGACATCATATATCGATAAATCTTAGGATCGATATTTTATCGGTTTAATTATCGATGTTCAGATGATTTCATGCGGTCGAGGGGCTCTCTCTGTGAGGTGCCAACCAAGGGGTTTCCAGTAAGGCGTATATAAGTGCGTAGTAATCAGAGATTACTTTTGTAATCATTTACGAATTAATTAGGTAATCAATGGTAATCAGTAGAGTAATCAATGATAATCTTAAGTAATCATTGGTAATCATGATTAATTTATAGTAATCGTAAGATATTGATTACTGGTAATCAGAAGTAATCAGTAAAATAATCAAAAGTAACTTTTTTCAAAGGTGCGTAGTAATAATTGCTGTTGAAACCCCCTTGGTGCCAACCTTGCTGCCAACGGTGCCAATACTCTGCCCCAAGTAACCAAAAGTTCGGATAGCGGTGTCTAAGAAGGGTTATCAAGCTTTATGTATATGGATCTATCCAGCTTTCCACGAGCGATAATGGCGGATATTGAGCACAAGTGGGCACAATCTTTTGACATTCATTGGAGGAGCGTCGAGTTCGCCCTGACGGAGTTACTATGGATACATTCATGATTGTTTGTAGTTCGAATGTAAAAATGTAAACATTGTTCAATTTTGCAGATCAGCTAAAGAGGAACATAATTGAACGGACAACGTGTTTTATGGATTGTGGCTTTGCATTTTTCGCAAATTTCAGGGAGAATGTCCAAATACGCAACGGAAAGTTTCTTATCAAGTCGAGATGCTGTTAGAGAGCAAACTTGACAACGGCTCGACCAACATTAAGGTAATGTTTGCGTTAATGTGTAATGTTTCGAATGTTTAATTCGCACGATTGTGAAAAAGAATTCTGAGCCAGTGCCTTCAGCAAATTATGGCCGCAAACCACTATAAAAGTAACTCCGTCAGGGCGAACTCGACGCTCCTCCAATGAATGTCAAAAGATTGTGCCCACTTGTGCTCAATATCCGCCATTATCGCTCGTGGAAAGCTGGATAGTTTGCTAAGCAGCTGCACTTTTAAGTAATTAACCGAACTTTGAAGTTGTCTTGAGTTCGCTGCACAGAACTATAAGCAGCTTCGAAAGGAACTTTTCAAAAACTAAAAAAAGCTAATGACTAGCAACACTTCAAGTTCTATTTTTATCCTTCGACCACCACCTATTTCTATATTTGCTTTCATCCAATCAGGCCATTCTTCTTCCTGTATAAATAAAAACATACCTGCTGTCGGATTTGAACCCGGGCATTCTGCGTGATAAGCCTATCCTGATCCATTGCGTCATTTCTGGTGTAAGCAAGTGATGTGAATTTTACTATTCTTAAGCTGTTCAAACGAAAGTTTGCAACTTGTCGGTAGCTTTATGAAGCGCGGGTTAATTATTCTTATTCTTAATTTAAATTCGGAGGAATTACGTGGCAGTGAGTTGCAGGTAAGCATGTTATTGATATGCTAGCATGTTATTGATGTGCAACACAACAAAAATGCGCATAGTTTGAAAATAAAATTCATCATTGCCTCTTTATTTATATTCTTGACTAGAAATAAACAATGATTTGATTTATTTGAGTAAAGTTTTATGTTCTGCTTGTCTGATGTTCAGAAATTTGAACAATAAAAATGAACATATGATCATTTCGCGGCTAAAAACATACATACAGAACTTGTTAGCAACTTAAGTTACTTCTGAACTTCATGTAGCATCCTGAGATCTTTGAAGTATCCATGAAGTACTCACAGTACTTCTTAAAGTATTTAGTTCTACGTATACTTGATACACTACTAATCAGCGAGAAAGTTCCACGGAACTGAATTCGAACTAATTGCGAACTTACGAGTTCGCCTGTCAAGTAAAATCTGAACTTGTGGTTGCTTGGGTAGTTTGCCATTTACAGCTCGAGAGGGGCTCCATCGTAGGATTACTCGTTGATTATATAGAAATTAATTAATAATAAATATTAACGAAACTTTCAGCCAAGGGGTTTCCAACAGCAATGATTACTACGCACTGCCGAAAAAAGTTACTTTTGATTACTTTACTGATTACCTCTCATTACCAGTAATCAATCTCTTGTGATTACTATAAATTAATCATGATTACCAATGATTACTTAAGATTATCATTGATTACTCTACTGATTACCATTGATTACCTAATTAATTCGTAAATGATTACAAAAGTAATCTCTGATTATTATGCACTTATATAGAAACTTTTTACACACTTCTCGTCAATTACCTTGTAGTCTGTTCTCTGTGTATTGATTACCTTTGTGGTTTTCCTTGATTACTAAATCAGTACGTGAAAGATTACAAAAGTAATCTCATTTTTTTTTGTCTAAATATAGTCACTTTAACAGCTTACGTCATTCGTGACTTCTGTAGGTTTGGGATTTGAACCCGGGTTCTCGGCGTGAGAGGCGTGAATGCTGACCACTACGTCGGGATTGACCCCAAAAGTAATCTCTGGTTACTTCGCACTTGCACATCTTACTGGAAATCCCTTGATTTGTGAAGTCATGAAAAATAGGAGATTATGGGGATCTGGCATCCTTGAGTTGAGCGAGTAACTTGACAGATGTGACATGGTGATAACAAAACAGTACAAAATGCATGTGCAAGATATTTATGCCATTTATGCAATAATTTGCTGCAAATGCATCTGTAACTAATGGATGTGATGGGCATGATGTGAAAGAAGTGAATATTAAAATCCGAACCAAAATATAACAGCAGTTATGTTGTGCAACCGGTACTTCTCACTACGGGTGAAGCATATTTTTCGGCATGGTTTACAGTTTTACTGGGCGCGCACTTATTCTAGCAAACCCCTTTCGGAGCAATACATCCGTAATATCGGCATTTTGGCACACATCGATGGAGGTATGAAGGTAATACAGAATTTAGTTTAGTATTAATTTCTTATCATTTGACCTTTAGGTAAAACAACAACCACCGAGCGTATGCTGTATTATGCAGGGAAAACAAACACCCTTGGCGAAGTACATCATGGAAATACGGTGACCGATTTTTTGGTCCAAGAGCGTGAACGAGGCATAACGATCTGCAGTGCCGCAGTAAGTTTTGAATGGCGTGATTATCGTATTAATCTGCTCGATACTCCCGGGCACATAGATTTCACGATGGAGGTAGAGCAATCGCTGGCCGCTGTCGATGGTACCATTGTCATCCTCGACGGATCCGCGGGTGTAGAAGCGCAAACAATAACCGTTTGGAATCAAGCAGATCGACATAAACTGCCAAGATTGATTTTCGTCAACAAAATGGACAAAGATAACGCTGATTTTGAGGGATGCCTGCAAGATCTCGAAAAAAAACTTGACATTATTCCTTTGCCACTGCAATTGCCGTTTTTTGAACGAGAGAAATTTACTGGTAAGCATATGAACAAAATGTTTATTCGTATCGTGATGGAACAAAGAACAAGAAAAAATATTGCGTTTTTAGGTGTAATTGACGTTTTAACAGGAACGCACGTTGTGTGGGATAAGAGCACAAATGGCCGAATATACAAAAGAGCCCCTCTTTCTGGAGATCACCTTCTGGAAAGTCAACGCAAAAGAAATGCCATTATAGACATTCTTTCTGGTATAGATGACGATCTGGCAAAAGTTATCATAGAAACTGATAGCATGGAAAATTTACCCAATGACTTGGTGCAGGCAGCAATTCGAGCATGTACCTTGAAACAACAAATTGTTCCTGTGTTTTTAGGAGCTGCTTACAAAAACGTGGGCGTTCAATTGCTAATGGATGGGGTACTGAAATTTTTGCCTGCTCCAAACGAACGAAATCATTTCTACGACAGTTTTGGGTAAGATTAATTTTAATTATTAACAGTCAGTTCTAAGCATAATCTATTTGTAGGTCCGAATTTGTAGGAAAAGTTTCAAAAGTGACTCATGACAAACAACGAGGGCCGTTGAGTCTGATTCGCGTTTTTCGGGGGAACGTAAAAAAAGGTGCAAAAATTGTTACCCACAAAGGCGTAACAGAAACAATCCAAAGGATATACGCGCCCTTGGCTGATGAGTACAGGGAAGTTACTGCAATCGAGGCTGGCAATATTGGACTGTGTGCTGGTTTAAAGTCAACCGTCACCGGAGATTTGATAATTCCCAATATTTCCATTTTGAGAAAAGCTATAAGTAAACTCAGTACCTCTGAGAAAAATGGGAATGATGACCTAAATGAAGAATTTGCTCAGAAATTATTTCTTCATACGACGATCCCAGAGCCCGTCTTTTTTTGCTCTATCGAACCACCATCGTCTGCCTATCAAGCTGCTTTGGATACAGCTCTAAAGGAAATACAACGCGAAGACCCAAGTTTGAAAGTACTATTTGATGAAACTACAATGCAGACTGTTCTTGGTGGAATGGGTAAACTTCATCTGGAAATTATTAAATCCCGCATTTTGACTGAATATAAAATTGATGTCGATTTGGGACCTCTCCAAATAGCTTATAAGGAAACTTTGGAAGAACCTTGTCGTGGTAGTTGGACAGCAGAGAAAGAAATAGCCGGCCATCGGCAGTCAGTCCGGATGGAGTTGACAATCCACGGGAAAGTGTATGAAGACAGATTTCGGCTAGACAATTCCCCAGAAGCTCAGGAAAATTTGCGACTAATCCGACCGAAGCAAATGTCATTTGTTAAGAAAGGAGTACTAGCCGCTTTGGAAAGGGGCCCCAAACTTGGAGGTCAATTGACAGATGCGGCAATCACTCTGCATCAGCTAGTCATTGGGAAAGGAACAGCCGACACGTTTATAATGGCTGCGGCGGCCCAGTGCATCCGACACGTTCTTTCCACGGCTAAATGCCGGCTTATGGAACCACTCATGTTGTTGGAAATTGTAATGCCCGCCGAATATTTGAACGCCATCCAAGCTGATTTGAATCGAAGGCGGTGCACGGTACTGGAAGTTCGCTCTCGCGGCAACCATCGAAAGGTATTGCGTGCGAATGCCCCACTGGCCGAATTGGATGATTATTCCAGTGAAGTACGATGCATAAGCTCTGGCACGGCTAGCGTGTCTATGGAACCAAATGGTTACGAACTACTTAATGCGACCGACGAAGCGAGTGCCATTCGGAGAGCACACGGATTAGAGTAATGCGGGTATGTAAATTATGTTTGAATTATAGTTACTGAAAATATTACACCAGCGGCTGCCGGATTCTTTTTGTGAACGTCCCTGTTAGAATATAATGAAATGACTATAACATAGATTTTTTTTTAAATTTTATAACTAGTTTTTTACTATCAGGGACGGTAGAAAAAAAGTAATGAAACAAAGATGTTGATAGCGTCCAACAGAATGGGACCACGTGTGAAGGGGAAAGAGTGAAAATTACGTAAGGGAGGGTCATTGAAGCAACGCTGACGAGATTGTGTATCGCTATTTTTATCCAAGCTGGGGATCTGCGGATCGAACCATGCTATAATTGGAGCTAATTATAAGCGGATTCGAATCCAGTCGTCCTCCCAGGCCATGTAGATCGTCGGTTTAGATGAACCACAGACACAGTCAGATGAATCTTTGAACCACAGCGGATTGGACAAAAGAAAGACTCCACAACTCCCTTACTACGCGTTCGACGTACTTCAAACTCCACTGGTTTGAGTTATTTTAGACACAAATTGTCACCCTTATTCTGTATTTTGAACAGATCTTTATTTCGTTCGATTTGTTTCGAACTAGTTGTTTTGCCCATTTGATTTTGCTGGCAAAATGAAGAACACCATCCACTTTCGTTCGAAGAACCAACTCGTTCGAAATACAGAATAGAGGTGACTGCCTATTCCTCCGTCTGTTGATAGTCAATCCACCGGACGAGAAGTTTAATCTAACTTGTTTACTAACCGGGACGGCGAGATTATGATATAGATATTTATCATTATTTATATAACAGAATTCAAAAAACTGATTTTCCTGACATAGGAGTCGACCCTAAAAAGCATTATGGTCCCTGAAATTTATAAATATTATTTTTAAATTATATTTCGTAACGCATCGATGCGATTTTTCAACATTGTTGTTAAATCATCTTAAGCATTAACAAGTAATAAAAAATCGCCTAAGTTGAAAACAGTTTCAGAGTTCTTTCTATTCCAAAGAGGGTTTCTAAGGCATAATTGTGAATCTCTTCCAAAAGACTATCGACTAAACTGTTGTAGTTCGTAGTGCCGATTGAATCAGAAGCTTTTATGACATGCAAAAAATCCATCTAATTAATTCAGAACTGGCTTTATTTAAAACTCATTTTAACAATAATAAATGCATAGAATAATCCATCTCCAACGTTACGAGAAGGCTGGAATTCCTGTAATAGCTCTACCCAATATTAACGCATGGATGTCGTGTGTGCCTGTAATGTGTAATTTACCCGATATATTTATTTTGAGCATATATTCAATACAATGACGTTGATTACCTTCGTACGTATTTACCGCTTCCAAATTCATAACATGCCTAATGATGTGATATTCATCGGAAATGCCGTTTCCTCCAAGCATATCTCTAGCGACTCGAGCAATCTCTAACGCTTTACCGGCATTGTTCCGTTTCAGCATAGAAATCATTTCAGCAGTATGCCTACGCGTTGAACGAAATATTTGAATCCTAAATTTTGCATTATATCTCGAATGTTATACTTACAACTTCTGATCTTTCAAACGACCTAAATGTAAACAAGCCGCTAAACCTAAATTGATTTCAGTCAGCATGTCGGCCATCTTCTTCTGCATCAGCTGATTGGCCGCTAATGGTCGATTAAACTGCTTTCGATCCAGTGTGTAGCTTCTAGCCAACTTCAAGCAAGACTCCGCTGCACCAAGCGCTCCCCAAGCGATGCCGTATCGAGCGTTATTTAAGCAACCGAATGGACCCCGCATCCCAGACACGTTTGGTAGTATATTTTCCTCTGGAATACGAACTTCGTCCATGAGAATCATGCCGGTGTCGGAGGCACGTAATGAAAACTTTCCCTGTATCTTCGGTGTTGATAGACCTTGTGAACTTTCTGCTCGGTCTATGATAAAACCTCGCACTTTACCATCCTCGGTTTTGCCCCATACGATGCATATGTCCGCTACAGGCGAGTTGGTAATCCACGTTTTACTGCCAGATAGAACATATGTTTTGGTTTTTGGATCATGTACTGCTCGTGTTTCCATCGAAGATGGATCACTGCCGTGATTAGGTTCCGTCAAACCAAAGCATCCAATCAACTCCCCCTTAGCCATACGAGGCAGATATTTTTGCCTCTGTTCCTCACTGCCATAATCATAAATAGCTCCCATGCAGAGTGAACTTTGCACACTGAAGGCAGATCGGTACCCAGAATCGATCCGCTCCACTTCACGAGTTAATAATCCGTAGGCTACATTACCAACTCCTGCACAGTCGTATCCTTTGATGGTGCAACCAAGTACGCCAAAGGACCCCAACTCACTCATTATTTCCTTATGGAATACTGAAATCAATGTTTAATAATTCTATTGGCAACGGTGAAACGTTGGATAACGTACCTTCATCTCTATTAGCCTGAATCACACGCGACATAAGTTTGTCTTCACAGTACAATCTGAAGGAATCTCTAATGGCAATTTCATCTTCTCGTAGTTGTGATTCTAAATTCAGTGGATCTTCCCAGTTGAAAGTGGCTGAAATAATGTATATAATTACCTGTTGTAGCTTAAACAATTAATAATTAACCACGTTATCTGTTGTTTTAGCCAGTCGACAGTATGAAAATATAAGGTTTGATTGTTTAAAAATCTCCCGCAGGCACAGATAATTTCTTATCTCTAAATATACTTGTGCTCAAATAGTAAGTTTCATATTGATAAGCTGTAAGATGCCTGTCTCTAGGCAAGCATAATTCTTTGGAGGCTCGGTCCATCTCGAACATACTAGTCACGCCAAATACTTACGTTGATTAGAAGTAGAAGCTAAACCTGTCATAAACTAAACATTAGAAAATTACTTTGTTAATTCATATTTTTAGGATCTCACCACGCTTTGCACTAAGCAGATTACTTAATCCTCGCATACGACAAATACTAGTAAGCATTTTAGAAGTCATCTCTAGTACTATCGGCAAAATTAATACTTTCTTCAATGTAACTATTATGGATTAAGAGAATATATTGAACCAATCACATTACATTCAGTATACTGTCGGCGAAATAGCCTTATATTTATGGCAGCAATCACGTCCCAACGTCACAGTCTAACTTTCAATTTCAGACTACCTTCATTTCACTCTGCAGTCTCTTGTCTCAATGGAGATGTGTGATAACAAAGTGTTTTGCGCAGCTTTGCATGGTTACTCTACAGTCGCACACTACTGCAGGTTCAATTTATTTATAAGAGAGAATCAAATAAGAATGGCAAAGTCGTGGTAAATATGTGGTATTCATGTCCCATACGCCGGCGGTTGTTTGGCCAATTTATATTTTTTCGGTTTTCGCTTTTCAATAACGGGTGGTAAGGTTTATTTCTAATTCCCGTCGTAGTAAGGAAAGCCACTCTAATTTTCATCATTTCTTAGGTGGATTTAATTAATACTCCAAAAGTTCTGCTGCTGATTTGACTCAAACACACTTACCTTCCGATCCGTGCCCTTTGAATTCACTAAAAAGCGATTATTAAAGTATTTTATTCAAATTACGCAACTTTATATCTTAAATTCGTCGTACCGTTTTAAAATCCGTCCATCAAAATTTTTCATCGTCTGAACTAAAAATCACAATAATGTTTACGAAGCTAGCGCGCATTTGTGTAGAACGGCATGACAAATGTTATTCCGCAAAATTTCTGCAGGTCATGCAAAGTTTTCCCGGCTGCAGAATAACGACAATGCGTTGCGTGAGTTATTTTCATTTCGGAAATTCAAACGTTTAGTCGATATTTCCTTATTCGTCGCACGAAAAAAATTAGGAAATTTGGCTACTAGGAATTCTTTAATGAAAAATGGCATTTAAATAAATCTCAGCTCACTGTGATTGTTTGCATATGATAGTCATCAAACTAAAATATTAAAGAATAACTAATTTTGCATTATGTGTCATAACAATCACTGATATTTTTAATAATTTGTGTTGGATAGGACGGGAATAGGCAATTACGACGAAGCAGCAACATACCCTAACTAAAATTTCGGATTATTTTTCTCAACCTGTCAAAAAAAGACAGATACAGCAAAGTTTCGTTAATTGGTGGTTCGTTAATTGGGCGGTTCGTTAATTGGGTGTTCGCTAATTGGGCTATGTGACAACTTGAATGTCAAAATTGTATGGAATTTTCGAGTTTAGAAATTTCTAACAACTGTCAGTCGGCCCAATTAGCGAATCAGCTAGAGTGCAGTCGTGGCCCAATTAACGAATTCAGGCTGTACATGAAGAAGCTCTGATTTACCGAAATTAAAGATACATTATCTATTGTTGAAAAAAAATTAGTGTACATTTGAAAACGGTCCGTAATCGGCAGCTCGGCGAAGCTTTCGTTTGACGTCGAAACAGGAGCGTTGTACGACCGTCATGTCAACTTTGCGAATGCATCTCTTGATTCTACCAATCAACTGTTTGCAATTCGTGACTCTCTAGTTATTTTTGTACACCAAGGAACTCAAAATCCCGAAGAAATCTTCGATTGGGAACACTGAGACAGATTTTTTGGGTCGTGGTTTTTGGGTAAAAATGGGATCGAATGGATATTCAGGAACGATTGTATTGTTTTGGCGTAATGTCATGCGATGATGCTCTATCCGACCAAAACACGTATTGTCCATCTGTATGATGTTTTTGTAGAAACAGGATCAAAATTTTCTTCAAACATTCGTCTGGTGCATCTTAATTGATAGCTAAACCAGAGGCTTGCTGAAGAAACGAGAAAGAAAATTATGTCCTTCTGCGTCCATAATTTTGGCTGGTCTTACACTACCTTCCTTGCGAAAAGCTGTTGGGCTTCTTATAGGATATGGTAAACAGTCGGAGCCGCAACATATATGCTTTTTAAATGTTGTACCGTATACTTTTTGGCGAGTTTTCTATGGTAGCTCGTGTACAACGCGCTCCCGAAATGCATCTTGTTTCGACGCCCGCCATTTTTAGCAAAACTGGGCAGGGAGGGAGAGCTAACACATACATACTCTCATTTCTCTCTGAGATCGTTTGTTGTTGAGCATAAGAGCCGCGAAAAAATTCCAAAATTTTACTTGCCACTCGTTACATTTGTATTTATTTCTTTATACATATTATGCGCGCTTTCAGTAAAACTTTGAGTATTTGTAAGGAATTATATTCGAATTGTAGTTTTCAGATAAAAATAACATTACTGATAGGTAGGATAACGAAGGTATTTTGAACCACCTACATATTTTGGCCCACCTGATAACATTTTGTACATTTTATCACATAAACATAAATATCTATACGTATATTATGAAAATTGTACGAAGATTGACTCCTCCAAAGTGTTTTAGGTTCTTTACTTTCAGTAATTTCTTTCATTTTGAGGTAGTATCATGATATGAATCCAGGCATTTTCAGACTGGTCACTGAATCGGTACAAAATCAATAGTAAATCGATAATTGGATAATTTAAAGATTTATTATAACTAATGTGTATACATTTTTACTCGCCATACTCCCTAACTACTTTTAACGGTCCTTTGTATACTTTTCATCAGTTTCATCGGGAGCTGACTGGAAGTAGTTCGATAATCCCAGGTAATATTTTGTTTAGTTTACTGATATACTTGTTGAAAACCCAGCTTAACCTGTATTTGAAATTGTTCTTCTTAATTCTAGATGGCGAGACTGAAAAAACCTCCGCATCAGAGGTAAATATAAGCAAGAGTTTACACGAGATAAAAGCAGGATTATCAATTCGCAGTGCGTGTCGCCGCAACAATGTCCTTCGCTCTACAATAAACTTCCGTATGGGAAAACAGCGCAAAAACCATAAAAGAACCGACTGCCCACGGAGCTGAAGAGGAATAAGATTTGGTGAACTTGACTCGAAAAATGGCCCAAAAAGGTTTTCGGTTACCAAATATCGTGAGAGTGGTTCCGGGAAGTTCTAAGCATTTTGGAGCAGGATAGTCTACATGAAATTCTTCGAACAGCTAAGTATATCTTGAACGGTGAAGAATCAAGTTTTAATCTTCAGGTATCAGCATCTTTGGCTCGAGCAGCACGTTCCTCACAATCATGTAAGGAGCCGACAGGAGGGGACGAGAAACGTGAGTATGAGTGTATGTTCCGCTATAACTCTGGAACGCCTGGACAGAACCCCTTGGCACACATTTTTTTTTGACACTAAAGAATATATGCAGGGTGGTTGACACGGTCTCTTACAAGTGGGGATGATTCGCTTTGATGATCCAGCCATTCGGCTCCAAGTTGTGAGGTACCAAGTTGCAATATTCCGGCCCCTCCGCGCTATTTTAAGTAATAAACAGTCCAGCTACGATACTCTGGCCTCTCCGCGCTAATTTAAAAATTTTTGCCTTCCTGTTAACCTCTCTAGTATCATACTCGTTTTGCACATCGCAATTCAAAACCTTCAGCTTTGGTGCGCGAGTATGTTGCGGCGCAAAGCAGCATTATGGGCGAAGCTATAGACAAAGTGCTATTGTTGATCTCGCCAAATATATTAACAATAAGCTAGTATTGAACGCATATATCAATACGACAATAAAAGCAATCTCTTTGGTTCAGTCAGTTCGAAGCCAGTTCGACTGCACATTGCAGCACGCATTCTTTATTAATTCCTTGAGTATCACGATCCCGTTAAGCGAAGTAACGACGATCACGAACATGTTATCAGCTTTATTAGCTGGCGTAGCAATAAAGGGAGTTGTTTTCTACTCTGCTGTGGGGAAAGCTAAAAATTTGTAAACTAAAGTACCTATGGTTTTATAGTTACGTAACCGCCAAAATGAATTATCTAAGGTTGAACTCCTCAAAAACTTACAAAACACCAGATCGTAATAAAGGTCGAGACCGTAATCGTAACTATCCGCGAGATATACAATTTTTGTACAGCACAGTACAGTATTTGGATTCTGTGCGACTTTTTTGCACAAATATTGATCTTTACGCGGTATTTTTACGCGAATTATTAATTTTATGCGTTTTTGCAATTTTCGGAATTTATGCAGTTTTTTACACGAATTTCGAAAATGCTTAAAAATTGACTTCAATTGGACTTGAAATTAATGTCAGAATTGGATTCCGGACTTCCCGATCACACCCAAGGGACTTTTATGTTTTACATTTAATTTTTTAGAGTAGATGAGGCATGTGCCGTAGTGAGCCCCACCAGCCTGGGCACGCCAGTACTTGCATTCTATTTCCCAAATCTTTGTTTTACGATTAGTTATGAATATATGAAGGAAGCGACGTCCGAGAACGTTCTGGGAAAATATAACCCTTGATAACACCTCAAATTGCCAAATATTGCCTTCTTTCAAATAAGTCTTTAAACTATGCACATGTACAGAATTGCATGAAGTTATGGGACTCAAGCAAAGTTAGGGCTTGGTATAGCTCTTAGGTGTTAGGTATCTAGGTCCTAGGTGTTAATCTCAAATGTACAGGACGTTTTTTATGAGTAGGCTCCAAAATATGTTCCTATTCTAAATTCTTTTGTAAATGTGTTGCCAACAACTTAGTACACATACGCTTCATTATGGAATTATGCAAATTAAAGTAAATTGGTCCTTATTTATCCTTCTATGATTCAAACTTTTCATCTAAAGTACATTACATGTATAGGACAGTTTTGCGTATACGATATATACTTGAAGTTTCAAATTTAGACGTGTATTCCGTGTATTGCTTGCGAATGACATGAGCAAGGACATGAGTTTCGGACAAAAGGTTCGAATGTTACATAACTTTTGACGTTTCTTTTTGCATAACATGAAAGCAGCTGGCCTGGCTGGAGTGTTCCATTCATAATTTTGCTCTACATGTGTTAGCGGCGCTGAGCGGGAGAGCGATTCTTACGGAAAGAGAGCATGAAGACAGCATGCAGCATAGTTTGCGGTGAAAGGCGTATCGTAGGTCCGCGTGTTCTAACCATAACTTCACGTCTTTGCCAGAGAGGAGATACATGCCAGTTTTTACCACTCATCGAATCTGAACGCATTGCGAATAAGGAAAAGGATATCGCTGTACCTTTTATTCTAGTGGAAACTGACATGGTGGCGTAATACCAGTTTTTCTGATTTTTTTGCAACTATCATAATGATGTACCTAAACGGATTATAATTCTGAAAACCGCTGGAAAAGGAATAGTGAACACAAGGAATCCTCTATAAAAGTTGCTGACACCGTGAAGAGATCAATTCAGTGTTGTGCATGTGTGATGTGCAGCGAAAGAAGAGTTCTTTGAACTGGTTCTTCAAAGGATTTGAGAGTGATTGAAATCTACGAGCAGTGTCCGAAATTAGTGTAGCAATTAGGAAGTATAGAATCAAAAGTTCCTAGCAACTCATTGCTTTTTTGATGAGCTGGAATTGCCGTCCTGTAATCAGCTGCCTATCGTGCTGAACCATCCGTTCCAGAGAAGTTTGCCATAAGTAAGAATAATTATTGACTTGTTTGAACAGAAAAATCGAATCTCGACATTGATCGCTTTGAACAGCGAAGCTGCTGATGGAGTGTTTTTTTGCCTTTCAAAACAGGCTGCATTTAATCGATAATAACGTGTGCTGTGTTGCACTTATTCTTGTCATAGGTACCAATTTTATGGTAAACTTGATAGATAGATAGGGTAGTGATTCGATATACTAATCGATGTTCTTATTATCATATAAAGGCAATCATAATTAAATTAAATGGACATTTTTGATTCTAAATGATTGTGGCATATTCCGTGGGCCGCATTTGCCGAGGTGCTCGCGTTCAGTGTTTCCCCAATAATTCTAAAGCCTACTACTATGTCTCAAGCATAAATCAATACTCGTTTCCAAACTTTGCTTGACGATGCAATGTCATGAAACTTCTTCACCTATTCTCGAGTTGGACGTACAGGACTGCCATTAGCCCTAGTCTAGGTGTAATTGTCCTAATCCTAAGTATAAAATATCGCAATTTATACAGCGAGCTTTGCCGGCAATGAATACTGGGAAATGGTGTTGTGGTTAAGAAAAAAATTACATTCAATAACGTGGAAACAACTTGCTACACTGAGATAAGGCCATAATTCCACTCTAAAAATATGGTTTTCAAAGGAAGCTTGCCGGAGTAACTTATATCAGTCGAACCATAAAAAATTGAATAAACTACAACGTACATAATTATGTACATATTATGCGCCTGTGTCTGTCTATAAAAAGTCATTTATCTCGATTTTCTCAGTGACGGCTAAAACATTTTAAGCTTGGTTGCATTGCAAGAGGTCGAACTATTTCAAGCTGATTATTCTTGAATGTGCATAAAAATGTGTTTTCAATAAAGGCGCGAAGCGTTTGCCGTACAGTAAAGGAATCATATAATTACGTTGTCTTACATATGTACAAGAACAAGTTTATTATTCTGGTGAAATTCGATTTATTACTTTTTTATGCTATTTAGTTGGTCTATGCTATGTAAAATGTAAATGGGCCTACAAAAGATATAATAAACAAAACTCATGATATAATAATAAGTATGAACAATAGATAATAGCTTTGATTCACTAGGAAGAATAACATATTATTTTCATGTTATTTTTTTACGCTAGATCAGCTGTGCAAGGGTCAAAGTCATGAAAAAAGTTTTTATGCGAGGTTTTACATCAAAAACTAACCAAACGTAGTGCTACGTCAATTACGTAGTCGTGGAAATTAAATAAAAAGAAAACTTATCCAATTTAATTCTACTATGTAGAAATACGTATTTGCCAAGAATAAAATATACATAGTAGAATTAAATTGGATAAATTTTCTTTTTATTTAATTTCCAGGTTTCGTATTCGACTAAGACGCTCCAAAAACTTCAGTACGTAGTGCCTATAACTTTTCATATTTTTTCAGTTATCACTGCGGGTAATATTTGATCTGTTTTGACATCAGCCAGGTATTTTCCTGTGTGTTCATCGTTTTGCAGTATCATTAGTGAGTGCGCGAATTGCTCATTGTCCGTGCTTTACTCTCGGTTTCACCCTTTTTCAATCTCACTCTTTAGAAAGTGCGAAAATAAATGAAAATTTGCCTTTGGACAATAACCTTCCATTACGCTGCTCGAGCCAGTACCATTCTTGTAACGATGTCGCCTCGGCAGGAGGCTTCGTCATCGGCATTGCAGAATTCAACACAAAAAGGTGTGTGTGCATGTAGTTTTTATCCTAGAAACTCATTACTTTGCACCACCAATCTCGTTCGTAGAACCAGTATCTAAAATTCCTTTGCACTGTACTTGGCCCTAGGCTACTCGTCGCCAATTCGTTGAGCCATCTAGCACGCTGGGCCCCTCTATTCCTCGTGCCAGCAGGGGTTTTCAAGTGAACGAATTTCACTGCACCTTGCATCCTTACGATTTGGTCAGGCGTACGATGTAAATCTCTCCATGTAGTGCCTGCTCTTCGTGGTTCATAGGTCTTATACGCCACTCTCCCCTATCCGCTTGTAGTCCGCCAAAAATAGTCCACAACACGTTTCGTTCAAATACGGCAAGTGCACGTATGTCTTCCGTAAGCAAAGTTACTGTCTCAAGTCCGTACCGGACTACCGGATTACCGATTCGTACATAGTCAGCTTTGCGTGACGGGGTGTGCTCCTTGATCAGGGCGCCTTACGGAGGGTAAAGTACGCTCGACTTCTAGCTTGAATGCGTCGTTGAATCTCCTTGCTCGTGTTATTGTCGGCGGTGACCAAGAGATCCCAATTGTATTCAAATATACAAATACATGCCGGACTCGATTATCCGGGGATTCGATTAACCGGGGATTCGATTATCCGGGTTTTTAGACTCGATTATCCGGGTGAAAAAAAATTATTATTTTTTCAATGATTTATTTTAAACCTTAATGTTATAGTTTTCATGCTACATGATGATTCCAACTTGACAAGTATTGATACACCTCCCTAAAGCTACAAAATTCCTTGCTTATATTCTATTTATCGACGAACAAAACAAAAATAAATCCTGTGATGATGGAATCAATTTTTTTACTTAAAAATCATCATCATCATCACCATTACCATCATCATCATCATCGTAATCATCAATAAAAAAATTGCAAAAAAGGAATTTTATGACTTCAGGGGAGATTGATCAATAATAAAAAAAACGTTTATAATACCTAAATATTGAAAAACATAACATACAAAAAATAATATGGTCCAAAAAAATTATCAGTGGAAAAAATCGTAAGAAAGGAATTTTCTGACTTTTGGGAAGATAGATCAATAATAAATAAAACATTTCTGATACCTAAAAGTCAAAAAACTTGACATGCCTAAAAAATTGTTGTGCCAAAAATGATGATTCGATTATCCGGGTGATTTGATTATCCGGGCTGAAAATAAAAATTGTCACCCGGATAATCGAGTCCGGGCTGTATATTCATTAACCACTTCCAGTTCATCGCCGGTAATCGTCATTGTCCGTGGGAGACGAAAATTATTTTCTCTGGAGCCTTTTTCTATCATATATGTGGTTTTCAACGTATTGATTTGTAACCCAATCCTCC
Organism: Sabethes cyaneus; assembly: GCF_943734655.1. Lineage (NCBI taxonomy): Eukaryota > Metazoa > Arthropoda > Insecta > Diptera > Culicidae > Sabethes > Sabethes cyaneus. Next base: position 158,132,602 of record NC_071355.1, on the reverse strand, counting down.
CAGCCTCCGTTTTTAGTATGGCGTAGATTGCCTCTGTCGTCTCAAGATTTCTCTAGTAATGATATCGAGGTCATCTGCAAAGGCTAGGAGTTTGCTACTTTTACCTAAGATCTTTTTTCTGATTTAGAAGCCCGCGCGCCGAATCACACCTGCAATAGCGATGTTGAATAACATATAGGACACTCGACAGTCCATCGCCTTGCCGCAACCCTCTGTGCGTGGGTTCGAATCTTAGTAGAATCAAGCCATTCGATGTCAAAGTGACTTTAGCATGGGTTTATTCTCAGGCCCCTCCAATTTACCCTTCCTTCGTGCTGAATTCTATATTTACCCACTGAAGCCTCCTGACAGTGCAAATGTCCCTCCTTTAGTTAAGTGTACTGGTCAGAGGTACGAATGAGTCCTCGCCAGGGACGGCTGTAATATGGGATAGTGCTGGCAGCGAGGAATAAGTGGGTAAAGTATATCAAGCTTTGAAGGAAGGGTAAACCCCAATACGCACAAGCACGCATAAATTTAATAAGCATATGGCTCACTCAATAGCGATTATAGCTAAAAGAAATGCAGTGCAGGTCATACAGCAAACACCCGGGCGATATTACAATAGATCAACTATACTGGTCGCAGTAATGAGTCCACACATGGAAAAACAACCCTCTGTGCGATTCGAGAGTGCCCTCAAAATACACACGTAGCACATCCTCACTCCTGGATAACTTTTATCAGCTGCGTCAGTTTTTGCGGAAAACTGTTCTCGTGATATTATCTGCCTGTTCGCACTCGACTGTATCTTATGCTACCCTGAAATCCACTAAAATATAAAGCGTGGGCCCGTTGTTCTTCTGACATTTGTCGAGGAGTGAAAAATTTATCCGTAGTATCACGGATTCCCATAAAACCTGCTTGCTACTACCCTTCGAATTCTCTTGCTATTGGGAATAGAAGATGTGACAAAATCCGAGAGAGCACCTTGTAGGCGGCGTTGATCAGCATTACGCCGAGGTAATTACAGCAACCTAGTCGGTCGTCCTTTCGATAGATGGGACAAAAAAACACCTTTCATCTACTCCTCCGGTAGTTTGTCCTCCTTCCAAAATCTTGAAATTATCCAGTGATATGCCATTGCTAGTGGTTCTTGGCCTTTTTATAGAGTTCTGCCAGAAGTCGTTTCTTTCCGGCGATTCTATTACACTTCAGCTAACCGATTTCTCGTCGGATCTTTTCGATATCGGGAGCCAGCACGTTTTAATAGTTTGTAGGTATTTCTAGGTTAAGTTCCGTTCCACCTTCGACGGTCGCAGCACCAAGCTCCACAGAGGAAGGTAGTTTCATCCGGTATGCACGCGTAGTTTTCGGCAATTCGCGGGTTGTCCAATTGTCTAATGCTTAACCGAGAAGGGCGGTTTCGTCACGAGGTATAAATCGTTGATAGTTTTCAGCGCATATGTACTGCTACGAATGGTCCGAATCGACATCTGCATCCCGTAAGGAGCATACGTTGGTAACAGTTATTTCTTGATTTTTCGTAGTAATTTAAAGCTTAGGTAGGTTACCTTACTGAGGCCAAAGTCTCGTGATGAGACTGCCATCTTATAGTGTCGAGACAACACAGTGTCTCCCTCTGTCGGTATGCGATCTTAGCTTCCACCGAGTTTGATTGCCCGATCTTCCGGCTGGTACTACGACAAGGTAGGGATAGGAGTTGCTGAATAAGAGACTAAAGACCATTATGGGATTTACATTACGCATTATCCAGTCGTTCACCAACCTGTAATGATGGTGTGGTCTAAAAAAGTTCTTGTTCTACTAAAGTTTAATGGACAGGGTTAGATGAAAATTTCACGCAGAGATGCTATACGGTCCTTTAGAGCAATATGCACGAAATAATTTTAAAACTAAGCGTACACAGTAATTTAGAAAATTATTTTTTTGATAACTCCACTAAATGTTGTTTATTCGCTGTTTCTTACAGACAATGTCCCATCATGGTGATAACAAAGAAAACAAGAAAGAATTCTCGGTGGTTGCAACTTCTCCAACGGCGGCAGCTGCAGCCGTCAACGGCATTCTCCCACAGGAGCACTCTTGCGAGATATGTGGTATGTCCGGCATGTCAGATGATACGATGCGGGAACACACGCGCCAATGCCACGTGGAAGGCAATGCTCAGTGTCCATTTTGTGGGCTCAGCGGCGTGCCGGCAGCTGAACTATTACTGCACGTAAATCAAGCCCATCTGGACTATCTCACTCCGGAAAATGAGTTGATGAGTTTTATTGATGATCAGACTCCCAGTATTGACGGTGACTCTGACTCTATTTCCGATTGTCGGGGTTTGTCACCATCAATCACAGCTGAGCTTCTCACTCCGGTGTCCAACACCGTCAACAATAAACCTGGATTGAGTAATGGAGCTATGTTGATGAACAGCTCATCAGTTACTAGTTCGACAGCTCACCAGAATAGTGTCAACAATGGAACAAGCACTAGCAGCTACAAAGTGAGTTCATCGATGAGCAATTCAGCTACCAGTATCAGCAGTGGTAAATCTACTGCTGGAGTTCAGATGAATGGATTTTGTAATGGTAGCACGAGTACGAGCTGTAGTAATTACAGTCATACAAGCAGTAGTGCAAACAAGATCAATCAGCAGCAGCCGTTAAGTAGCCAGTATCCTGATGTTATGGTAACAAGTACAAGCGAAAAAAGCTGTGATATGAACGAAAGTAAAGAAATGATAATGAACGGTGGAGGAGCGGGATGTACTAGCGGCACGTCAGTGAGTGGTACGGCGACTACCAGTGGTACTCCTAATGGAAGCGGCGCTGGTGGGCAAGGATCTCCACTTCGGTCACAACTGGGACTTAAACTGAAATCTCACAAACCGATTCCTACCATCACAACTAAACCAAGTCCATTGCAGTGTTTGTTATGCCCGTATACAACCGAAAATCCGACGGTGCTAGAAGAGCATATTAATCGATCACACTTTGATCCATTGAGTCCTAGCATAAATAACGAGAACAGCGGGAATTCCCATGTAGATACCCTTAGCGCTTTGCAATGTCCGATTTGTGCCAGGACTTTCGAGTCTGGTTCAGACTTGGAACTACACGTTAACATAGAACATCGTGATATTTTGAGCCCGGCGAAAGCTGACCGACAAAATGGGGGAACACCGGCGGCAGCTGCTACAGTAAATGGTAGCTTAACTGGCAGTCTGTGTCCGGTATGCGGAATATCGTTTGACAATATGAAAACTGCAGATATGGAAATACACATTGAGAAACATTTTAGCAAAAGTCCACAAAATCCAGTCACAGTCGAACCTGACCTAGAAAAACAAGCACAAAAACTTCGCGAGCAACGGGAATTCGAAATGCTACGAGCACAGTACGGTATGGATGATCAAGGAAACTTTCGGGAACAATCTGCGGCCGCTATGCAACGGGCTGTTTATGCCGGTGAAATGAGTGTTGCCGATTATTACGAACGACAGGTTGGGCTGAGAGCCGCAGAATCTCACGGAGTGGACGATGGTTCGTCTTGTACAAAAACTGTATCGCCGAGAGTTCTTGCACTTTCTTCATCTTCACCTAATGTGCTCAAGACGTACGTTTGCTCGAGCGTAGACCACTATGCTTCTAGCTACGGGGATAAAGGGTGGGGTTGCGGCTATCGAAACCTTCAGATGATGCTTTCGTCGTTGTTGCAGGTAGTCATTTCTATGTGAATTTGGTGTTGCAGTTTACTGATTGAGTTTTTTTTACAGAATACCGCTTATAATGAAGCACTCTATTCTGCGTGGGGATCTCATGGTCCGGCACGGACAGCTATGCCCAGTATTTCACGTTTACAACGTATGGTTGAAGCCGCCTGGGCACAGGGTTTTGATTTACAAGGCTCCGAACAACTCGGATGCAAACTGTACAACACGCGGAAGTGGATCGGAGCGACAGAAATCGTTACAGTACTTTCGTGGCTGAGAATTCGTTGTGAACTGGTGGATTTTCATCGACCAACGTCCTTAGATGGACGTCATCCTGAGCTTTTTAATTGGGTTATGCGTTACTTCGAAGAACCTAGAATACATACACCGCCATTATATCTACAGCATCAAGGTAAGAGAAACTTAGAGTCAGAAGTTGGCAATTACTTACTAGAATTTGCTATTTTAGGTCACTCAAGAACCATAATAGGAATTGAACAGCGCACCTCTGGGCTGTCGCTACTGGTATTAGACCCTAGTCATGGCCCTCGACAGGTTGCAGCTCTAGGGTCTTCCCAAGACTCGCTGCGGTTGATTCGGAAAAACTCGGCTGCAATGAGAGCACCTCAATACCAAGTGGTAGCCGTTAAAGGACTTATCGAAACGGAAGAGCAATATCAGGTAAGTGTAACAATTTGAATGCACATGTACAAAGTGTTGTGCAAGATTTGACTATCATGAGTTTCCTATTTTAGGCGAGTAAAGTCTTGCGATCTCTTAGAATACCACCCGACCGTTGACGTGTTGTTTATCCGACATTCGTCCGTGTCTTGCTGATTTAAGGGATAATCTTAATTTTACCTAGACTAGCCTAGAAGAAATTAATATTTAGCTTACTTTAGCCAAGCGACAGGAAGCGTTTGAAATACTTACCGAAGAGTGAAATACTTTAATGAATCCCCTGGATAGCACTATCACACAAACAATACACTCACACGAAACACCGACTCAATTAGATTAATTCTAAACAACTACTGCAATAAATACCTAAATTATGCTGTCCAACAATGGCTTAACGTATAGTTTATGCTGCTCACCGCAAATGTTAATAGTTCTGTTCTTAGCTTTAAACAAATGATGGTCACCAGGTGTCACACTGCCCATATTTCAATATTCATCCCACGTCGGCGGGAGTTCTCATTCTGAGATTGACCTGTGTGGCACACGAGCAAGAATCTGACACCTACCACACTTAGGTTTCCTTTGGTCGGCGTCTTGCTTAGCACTGAATGTCGATTGCATTTCAAATTGCGTAAGAACAAAAAAAATAAAAAAAACAACAACTATAAGACAACTCGCTTGCCTTCGGAGTAGATATTAAATTAACAAATTTATGAAATATTGAACGTTATCGCAGAAAATTTTATTATACGTTTTCTAGTTTTAGAATCTCACTACAACTAATCGGCTGTTTCGAACGTTTTGGTGAATGTTTTTATGGCTTTACCAAACTAGCATTAGGCACAAATTAGAGTTAGGCGCTGAACTATAATTTCAATTTATTATTATGTACTAAGGAAAGGCGTTACTCGTGTCAATGTTTACTGTTTGTAATTTCTTCATCCAGGTATTATTAATGATAGTAATTATGTGACGAAGTAATTTCACTAACAAATGCTCTGTAAACCAAAGAAAACTTGAAGATGCATATAAAATGTTTGATTTTGGATCCCGAGAAGTTTTGGGGAATAAAATGAAGTTATCCAAAATATTTTGTTATCCAAAATTGTTAAGTTTTGTTTAGTGAGACTCAATAGAATTTGTTTATAATGTGGAAAATACTTAATGCAGATATTTGTGCGACATATTTTATTCATTTTTTATATACTTTGTGTTTCAATTAAAAAAACTAACAAGTTTGACTTTAAATGTTTATTCTGTTCTTCTTATTTTATTATTAAAGAAACAGCATTGATCTGGGTTTGTTACACTGCAATTAAAATTACAGTTCAACCGTGTGAAAATGTAAAGCAATCGTTTACATGTTGTGCTCTTGTATGTTGAGCACATAGACTTCCAGTTTGGAATCAGATGTACTCAGACAAAAACGATATGATAAGGGCAGATACTGTTCATGTTCGAATGGTGTTATGTAGATAAGCCTACCGCAGTTTTATATTTCAGCATAAATTATATCTTTTGCTTACCACACAATGTCCAGCCAAACACATTTAACAAATACACAATTATAGCTATAAAATAGTAAACGTACTAAAAGTATGGATATTCGACAGGAAGATGAAGTCTCTTTATTTTTCTATAAACGTTTGAATCAGATTTATATATTCTGGCGGATAGAAGCCCCAGGGAAGAAAAGGAAGTGATACTTAACGCAAGAACTATACATACGGGACAGTATGGGAATCGCATAAAAATTAACTTCATCACTGCAACTGATTGTAGAATAAGCAAAGTCACACCTGACAACAGAAAAGTACACCTGCAAGAAACGCGCATACACCTCATCAGCATGTAATACAGCAAATTTTTTGACTATAGTTGAATCTTACCCTTAGGAATATACGCTTTATGTTCTACGAAATGCCACACACACACTCAATAACCAAGCGAAGCAAAGTGAATAAGCACGGAAATATTGGCTTTATTTTTCTCACATACAAAATCTAGGTGTGAAATACGATTAATAAAAGGTGAAAGGTAGCATTAAAATAAAAAAACGAATCAGAATGTTAAAAAGTGTGTTTACCAGCACTATACTGTTGACACTGGCTTTGAATTTACCATTTTAAATAATAAGGCATCAAATTTGGTTTTTTCTTTATACTTCTTAGCCATCTAAAGCTGTTCATAGGACGCTATGGTGTTTGCAGCTTAGCTTCGTTATTTTGGTTGAACTATATTTTGTTATGGAAAACCACAAAATACTTACATCATATGATTGTATACCATTGCCCCGAAAACGATTTCCTAGATTCACCATTCCCCAGAACGAACTATGCCCTAAAAAATCATCCTCCAGAAAGGACCATTTCATAGAGTATTATAACTAAAAATAGGCTGGCTTCCAACTGGAAGCAAAATGAGAAAAAGAAGACTATGTTCCACTATGTTTCCAATAGCCCGAACTCCAGTATGTGGAGTAACACTAGCGGTTTGAAGTTTCTATAAAAGCGGCTTCGCCGAATAATAATTTTGAACTGTAAGTCATTACGGAGGCTAAAAGATTGTGCCCCTTTTCGTGTTGTTCCTACCGAATTCGATATGGAAACCACTTTTGCAGGAAAGTTGTTCGGCATTCTAGCAACATGTCCTGCCCAACGTATTCTTTCTTCGTATCATTCTTCGCCTCCATACACCGTTCTTTTGCACGCCGGCAAAGATAGAATCCGCCGTTCGAAAACTCCGAGTGCTCGTAGGCCCTCTTCTAGCAAAGTCCACGTTTCGTGCCGTGTGTCCACGTTTTGTACAGTGTGCACTTTGTACGGGGGCTCAAATTGTTCGACCGTAAGTGTTTGTGGAGTCCGTAAAAGGCCCAACATCCGCTGATAATACGCCTTTTAATCTCACGACTGGTGGCCCTAGTGACTCGATCGAATAATCTACCATAGCTTTCTAATAAGTGGCTCATTCTGGGAAATTTTCAGGGAATGGCATGTTCTGGGAAGTGCTTCCAGGATAATGAGTTTCTGAAGAATGGTGTTCGGGGGAATGTTATACAATCATATTATATTGTTGAACACAAAAACACGTGCTTTGCTTGAATTCAATTTTTATTTTAAGTGAATTATTCCAGTTAGCTGTTCTAAAAAGCCGCTTGGCATTATTAAAATATTTTCCGGTCCGGAGTGAAATGATATCATGTTTTTAAAATTCAAGTTTTTCACCATAAAGCAATATAATTTTTAGTTAAGTAAACTAGGATAATCCATCGCTTTTGAACAGTATACTCTATTTTGCACAATTACGGCAAAATTAAATGGAAGTATCCAAAATGGATGGATTACCCTATACCATACAATCTGAATGCTAAATTAACAAAGTTACCGACAGACACGCACGCTTAATTACTCAAATTTACTGTCCTTCGATTTACAGATTGAGTTTTTGAGTACGCCAGCAAAATCAAATATGTCACTCCATAATTCCTTCAACGAGTTCAAAGTTTTTTCTTATTACTATTTTGAAACGTTTCGTTTGCTTTAGTTGTTTAGTTGTTTTAGTCTTAATCATTGCAAATCGCACACGGTCGAAAATATTAAAAAAAAGTTTCAAACATAAAAAGTGGGTTACTTGAATAATTTTCTTTATTCGATACTATTTCTTAAACAACAAAAGACAAAAGTGATTAGTAGCTGATCTATGAATTATAATAAATAAACCGTTCTTAATCTGTTATATATGCGTACTTAGAAATACGGAAGCATGCGAACCGCGAATGCAAAACTTAACGTAACATAAAACAATTTTAAAAGAAAATGCGTAAAAACAAGGAAGTGTAACAAAATTTAAATCTAGTAAAGGGCGAATCAAGACACTTAAATTATAGAGTTTTGTTTTTAATAATAATTGCTTCATAACAGCCGAACGAAAGTGAGAGACAGAGAATCTAATACAACTTTTTGCTCCAATGAAGCACTATTTTGTTTTGGTTTTGATGCCGAAAGTGCCCTCTCATTCGAACCGACCGCGGGAACTGCTTAGATTTTAAAGTTCTTTTCCAACGACTGCCAGCACTCGTAGTATTTTGCATCCAGCTTCTGGCAGGTTTCCTCACCCCACTTGGTAACGGCCATACTCAACGACGATTCAAACATGAACGCCTGCGTACCGTCAGCGATACGTTCCGGTTTCAGCTCAGCATTAGTTGCACCTTCGAAACACTGACGATCGGGACCGTGCGGAGTCATCATAGAGTGCAAGGATGCACCCCCCGGCAGGAAGCCACCCTCCTTCGCTTCATAGCGTCCGAAAATTAGACCCATAAATTCGCTCATGCAATTTCCTGAAAGATAAGAAATTATTATACCCGATTTAGGTTAGGCCAACTGATACTTACGATGATAGTAGGGTGGTCTAAATGTGTGCTCCTGTACGGACCACCTCGGTGGGAAGATGACAAAATCTGCAATCGCCGTTCCATACCGTGTGCTTGGGCAGGTTAATACCGTGAAGATACTTGGGTCGCAGTGATCGAAACTTACCGAATTTATGACCATAAATTTCGCCAGATCGTATTTGTATGGAACATAGTTGCCGTGCCAAGCAACCACATCAAACGGAGAATGATTTTGGCTGGCCACAAATAGTGCTCCTTGATATTTAGATACCATTTTGAAGCCCTGTACGGAGCGATCTTCGAACCAAGCCGTAGGAGATAGAAAGTCACGTTGATTGGCAAGTCCATTGGCTCCGATTGGACCCAAATCGGGCAATCTAAAGTGTCCATCATACACTTCTAGTACATATCCTCGTGTCGGGCCGTCAACGGTTACACTGAATCGTATTCCCTGCGGGATCACACATATCTCGTTTGGTTTCACATAAATTTTCCCAAATTCTGTTGTGATGTCTAGTGATCCTTCCTGAGGAACTGAAAATTCGATATTTTTAGTTTTCTAATGAAGCTACAAGAATTAAACGCGTGATTATTACCAATGAGAAAATCTCCATCGCTATTATAAAAAGCCGTATCGGTCATCGAGCTATTGCACAGGTATACGTGTACCGCCAATCCGTGACGACTGCGGATGTCACCGGCGCCGCAAACAGTACGCAAACCGGTGATGAAATCTACCTTCTTATCTGTTGTTGGAATATCAAACGGATTCCATCGCATTTGATTAGGATTCGGGTGCTGCTCGTCCCAGTTTACGGTAAGAAATGGGTTTACATCGTGTCGCTCGAAGGGTTGGTGAACCACTGATGGTCGAATTCGGTAAAGCCAGCTGCGTGTGTTTTCAGTCCGAGGAGCGGTGAAGGCACTACCAGATAGTTGCTCGGCGTATAGACCGTAGGCGCATTTTTGCGGAGAATTCTGTCCTTCCGGTAGAGCGTTCGGGCAACGAGGATCTTCAGATGAGAAGTGAGATCCGAAGCCGGATAGGTACTGTTGGTAATGTAAATAATTTATGTAATTATTTCTACTTTCTACAATAAGTTTGGTTTTTATTTCCATAAGTTTTCTAGAAAATGAAAGAGTCATTCGATACATAGGAGTATTCAGCCTAAAAAGCTGGTTAAAACTCGTAATCACGTGGTTTGATGGAGTCCGTATAAAATATTGAAAAAACAAAAAGTGGTCAGAATTTTACATCAATAAATCAGAAACTCGTCTACAAGTTGGTTCGTTTAGAAAACACACCACATTTTAATTAGTAAATAATTGAAATTGGTAATAAATAATATGTAAATTCACCATGCTGTTTGGTCATGATTTCTTAACTTCCCAAGCATAGAATCAATTGTTCCAGGGTACAATATTACTATGTCTAATCAATATCTAGACCGTCTGCTAGGAAAAGTTTCTCTTTGCTGCTTTTCAAGATTTATTTGGAATGTTGGCTGAAGGTCAGGATGGGTGTTTTCTTACTTTTAAAGATTTATTTTAAATATTTTGTCGAGGCAGCTAACAGGGCAGTAGCTTCGGGGTACGACGCTGGTCTGACAAGCCAATTGTCGTTTGTTAGAATCTCAACTGGGCAGTGTTGTTAAAGAGCCAGAAGGATCGTTGCACTATCTCTGTAATTATCCTGTGCTCTAATAACCGACTGCGAAGTCTGTTAATAAAGAAGGGTCAAGCACTGAAGGACGTTTATACCCATGGCTATGCTTATCTTTCGAGTTATTTTCTCCAAGATTTCGCAACTTCCCAAACATAGCATACAGGGGCTGGCTATTGTGAATCCATTTTCGTGCGTTGATGGTTGCACAAATAAGGAGGCTAATAAAATAGAACATGTTCGGACTGGACGGCACAGGAAAATCATTATTAGTGAGGACAAACGTAGATTAATGCAAACTTGCCTATTATGGACAGATCACGCAATGACTTTTAATATAATTTCAATTGTTCAGGAAGAAAATTTAATGCTTTTTTGGGCTTTTTTTTGTTTTCTCCTATTACGCTGCACATAAATGCAAGTTGAGAAAGAAGGGTTGTTCAAGATCTTGTCGCAAAAATCCGTCTACCTCGTGTCCATCGTGCCTTGAACGAACGACGTGCCTTGAAAAACGAAATTTTATGCGACCGTATAATACTGTAATGCTGTTCCGAAAATTAGCCGAAACATAACAATTCGATCGGCGGTAGATAAAAACTAACAAATCTCTGTTTTGATGAATGATTTTGACCTATAAAATCACATGGTAATTTTTTGTCCTTTTTATTGATTTTATCATATTATCTACTAAGGTGCACCATTTGAACTATGAAAGCCAGAAGTGTCCGGTATTGGGAACTATCTGGCGCTGGGGGACTTCTCCCTACTCTCGTTTAATGATGAAACCGCAAAATACTCCATCCAGTAAATCAATTGATTAAACTGAGGTCCCATTAATAAGCTGCACTCGGTGGCCAAATCGGTCGCATAGTTTAGTTTACAACACTATTTTTGCTAAAAAGCTCAATAAATACTTTTCATTTACTACGAAAATCATTGAAATTGGTGCAGTGGTTCAAAAGTAGAGGCAATGATAATATTCTAAACCACCATAGGGCCTCAGAAGCAAAAATTATTAACAATAATTTAGGAAATGATATGCTATGAATACGTTCGGCTATCAGAGACGCACTTTGCCAAATACCGAAGAGCAAGGACACAGTTAACCACGTTTCTGAGAAGTAAAAAGAGCTTGAAGGAAGACAGAGATCGTGAAGGATTAGAACTATTCTGAGCTAATGATTCCCGCAGGTTTAATGAGAAGTTGAACCAAGCTCGTAAGGGCTACACAATGAAACATGACATCTGTAGGGCACCCATATTCTGTATTTCGAACGAGTTGAAATATTTCGATCGACTTGGCAAATATTTGGTTCGAGTTGTTTTTTCATATGAAGATCTTTCGTTCGAACCGCTGTTTTTTCGAACGAAATGTCAGTTTCGAACGAAACATAAACTCGTTCGAAATACAGAATAGGGGTGAGAGTTACAGAAAATGGACGGCGTTATAATATCCGAGCGCATTAACCTTTTTCGAGCTTTCACTTTGAGACATATCCTGGAAAATTACCGGAAAGTAGAAGGTGTGTTGTTGGAAAGTAGACGGGGGAGATAAAAGAAGAGAAAGTGGCATAAGGTTTTCAAACAAATAAGTCTGACATCATCGCTTCTTAAGTTGATGGAGAAAATCACAGATAACTATATCCACCATGAGTTTTGGAACTCTCCTTTCCATTGATTTCCATGGATACCAATAAATCGTTAATCGAGAAATCGCTCAAATATCAAGAGACGCACTTGCGCTTTCCTTGATATTGAAGGAGCTTTCGAGTACACGTCCTTCGTTTCAATTATTACGGCTCTCTTTCAAAACGGAACCACTAACACTACAATGCGCTGGATTCAAGCAATGCTTTCGAGCAGAGAAAGCATATGATCATTGGCAGATACGATATCGGTGGTCAAGGGATGTTCACAAGACCATAAGAAGGAGTTCTCTCTCCCTTACTTTGGTCACTGCTGGCCGACGCACTCCGTCACAAGCTAGTAGATTAAACAGTTAAACAGTGTACCTACCCAAATCCTACCATAGCTAAAAACCTACAAGGTATACAGCCCTAAGGATTATACAAAAGGATGACGTAGGACTATATCAGATCATTAGATCAAAGACTAATGTAAACTGCATTTCTGGCATATGTATGTTTATAAGAATCTGTGAGTGCCATTGTTTAAGTAATTGTTTAAAAGAGAAGAGCGAAATATTCAGATTCAATTCTTCATTGAATGCAATGGTGGCTTTGAAAATACGTGGACGGGGGTTCATAAGCAGCGTTGCCAACCTTCCAGATTTGTCTGGATTTTCCAGACTTTTTGATGCCCAATCAGACAAAAAAAGACGTTTTCCAAACATTGTCTTTCATTGGAGCAAATGGCAGCCAGACTTTTCCAGACACTTTTATTCTTGTTTTCCAGATTTTCGTAAAAACCGGTTGGTAACGCTGTTCATAAGTACAACGCCTACAACCATTAGGAGATAGAGATTACTTTTAAAAATCGCTTGTTCATCGCAAATATGACGTGCCATTCGAATGTCCTTTTCTTTTGACATTAATGGTAACAGGCACGTAAGTTAGCGGCATCGATTCACTGTCCTTTGCTCCAAGAAGGTTTTACTAGTTTACTTTCATAGTTTACCGCTTGTTACATTGCAGAAAATATGGCACATACGCAAAAATTTCTGTTTTATTTGTATGAGAGTCCTTATCCTCCTACCACAGGGGAGGGGTCTCAAACCATCATAAAATAAATTCATGCATCCAAAAATCCCCACATGCCAAATTCGGTTCTATTTGCTTGGTTAGTTCTCGAGTTATGATGAAATTTGTATTTCACTTGTATAGGATCCCCCCTTCTTAAAGAAGGCAAAGGTCCTTATTCACCATAGAAAAAATTCCCGCCTCCAAAAACCCCCACATGCCAAATTTGGTTCCATTTGCTTGAGTGAAGTTTTTGGAGCGCCTTAGTAGAATACGAAACCTGGAAATTAAATAAAAAAGAAAACTTATTCAATTTAATTCTACTATGTATATACTATTCTTGACAGATATGTATTTCGCCTACGACTTGCAGGCTTCCTCAGTGTCTGTTTTCGAACAGAAGTTTTCTTTTTTATTTAATTTCCAGGTCCATTTGCTTGGTTAGTTCTAGAGTTATGAGACAATTTGTATTTCATTTGTATGGAAGCCCCCCCCCCTCTTATAGGAGGGGAAGGGGTCTCCGTACACCATGGAAAAAAATCATGCCTTCTAAAACCCCGACATGCCACATTTGGTTCCATTTGCTTGATTCGCTTGATCGAGTTTTTTAGGAAATTTTCTTTTCTTTTGTATAGGAGCCCCCCTTCTTACGCTCTCCATAAAATTGCTCTCTTACCCCCACTACCATAAAATTGTTGGTCATTTTATCTATCCAACGACATATAAATGGTTCAGTTTCGTTCAGTAGTTTATTAGTTATTAGCAATTGAAATCTTTCATTCAAACGTTACACTTCGATTTTCGTTTTCACAAAGTGCTACCCAGTCCCAGCATAGTAAACAAAGACGTAGTCCTACGTCAAAAAACTCAATTTAACTCGTAATGAACTACGAACAAGCACGAGACTGCTGACTAGACACAACAGACGAGCATAGAGCCCAAATTCTAAAAGGTCATTGATCTTATCAAGCATGTAGTACAAAAACGATCTAAGCAGTCCGCAAACTGTGTAGAGCAATTGGAGCCTGCCGTAAAAGACGGTCATTAAGACTGTCACAGTGGCCGTTTAACCCAATGCCATTCTGGCATACAAAAAAGGTCTCGCTGCTTAATCTGCACAGGGTCTCACGCGTTTTAACGCCGGCTCTGGGGATGTGCGAGGGAATCTTATCACAAGCGAACGCGAGCTTATCGACAGGTCGAAGCAGTTGGCTAAGTAACAGAAGAAAGCGGAACGGAAGTTAACATAGGAGTGCCAATGGAAGATAGTAATGCCTCAGCGCCTGATCTGCAAGAAGCCAAACGAGAAATCGTGTTGCTGATGTTTACCAAAGTCGCCGGTAAGGGCTGCCTACTAGCAGTGCTTTATAAACATAACTGAAAAACGATGGCAATGGTTCTAGACTGGGTTATTTTCAAAATTAGGCGGAGAGGAGTAAAAGCTGCCGGAGGATTGGATGGAAGGAGTGGTTCGTCCCATTTACAAAAAGTGTGATTGGCTCGGCTGCAGCAAATATCGCGGTATAGCGGTAGTAAGCGGCGCCTACAAGTAACTCTCCCAGATCCTGTTGCGCCGGTTGTCAAAGACAGCACAAAGTTTCATTGGGAATTATCAGGCAGGTTTCACAGGATCTTGCAGGAATGTCAGCAGCGTAACGAGCCCACGCATAACTTCTTTATTGAATTTAAAGCAGCAAACGATAAAGTCGATCGAGACCAGCTGTGGCAGAAATGCTCGAAGACGGTTTTCCGGACAAATTGTCGCGACTGATCAAAGTGGCAAACTCCTAGGCTTGGCAAATGATTTTGATATTATTGCGGAGCGCAATCTACACCAGACTGAAAGCGTAATCTAGAAGGATTGAGCTAAAAATAAATGCGTCGAAGATCAAATACATGAAAGAAAGGGGTTCAGATTGTGTAACATAAAGTCCCATAAAATTAAAATTAAATAAAAAAATATTTAAAAAAATGTATATTTGGTTGGTTGATAGGAGTTAGGCTTAGTATTGTTAAATGTTTCAAAAAAATCCCCTCCTCGAGACGCCGTCGCTACCAAGCCTTGGTAGCAGCGGAACTTCCAATAAAAGAAAAGAGAAAAAAACGCACAAATCTCGGGACGCGGCAGTAGGAAAAAAAGTCAACGGCAGGCTTTCGGTCTCTTGGGCTTGATCCCTCATCGACTTCAGACGTGCGAGCTGTCTGAAGTTTGCTTTACCTAGTGCGTTTCGGAGTTTCGGAGTTTTCGGAGTTAAAGTCGGTCGCGGAAATACTCGATAGCCGTTTCGCTATAGCTGTGTCGGTGGGTCAGGAGCGTGAATCGGGTTTTTATTACTACAAGCTGGCCGATCCCTGACCAGTAGTTCGATAACGTAGTGAAGTGACAAAGAGCGCGAAACTGAAACCACGTGTCCACGGAATTGGGTGGCCACCGATTAGTGGGTCGACTCCGGAGCACACCGCCAGTCCGCAACGCGAAAGGATCGGTGCAAAATCGGAACCGCTGAAGTGCTGTGACGAGTGGGCCAAGTGTTGGCCTCGCCGTGCAATCCGTGGATCTAGAGCGATATAGAGTGCGGCACGAGGGAGGGGATGGTGACTTTGTGAAATTACTCTCGGAAGATCGGAAGTGTAGGCAGCCCCTGGGGTGAAGGTAAGTCTTGCATGCTCATTCTGTAAAAGTTAAACCCTAACTTACAATTGTCTCCTCCACGCGCCTTCCACAGACGGTAACCGTTGACGGCGACGAACTAGAAGTGGTAGCTGAGTTCGTGTATTTAAGATCGCTGGTGACCGCGGACAACAATATTAGTAAGCAGGTTCAGCGTTCCAGCATTCAAGCGGGAATTCGGGCCTACTCATGGAGAACATACGAGCCCTTGTCGTGTTAGTGCGGAAGGGACTGCGGACGATGTTTGGCGGAGTACAAATGGCATTGTTTATTTGTTTATGGGAATCCGGATATATGGGTCTTGCCCTTCATCCACAGGATATTAAAAAAAATCACAGACATAAAAAACTTATAACATAAATTACATAAAATGCACTTTCAACTTATCTTTAATTGTTTGTCTAGAATCTAATATCGATGCTACATTCTGTACGTCATTTGCCATAGACATCATGCGACAATTCCGAACTGTCAGAATTGTCACTGGAGGAAATTAGTAACAAAATCGATAAACTTGATGCAAAGAAAGGTTCGGGCCCAGACGGAATTCCGAATGAACTACTTAAAATGTGGAAATCAGGATTAATATACCCCCTGCATATTTTATTCAATAAATCCCTGCAACATGGATATTTCCCCGGCTGGTGGAAAATTTCCCATATTATTCCTATTCACAAAAAGGGCAGTAAATTGAATGTAGAAAATTACCGTGGAATAGCCATTTTATCAGCCATTCCAAAATTATTTGAATCCCTCGTTTATGATCGCCTTTATCTATGGTTGGAAACAAAGATTAAAGATCACCAACACGGTTTCTTAAAGAAAAGATCAATTGCGACCAACCTAGCAGAATTTGTGTCAAGAACTAAGATCTGGATGGCAAACGGTTATCAAGTTGATACGGTATATACTGACATGTCAAAGGCTTTTGACGTTGTGAGTATCAAAGCTTTGTTCGCCTGTTTGAACAAAAATGGAATCGTTGGAAATATGTTGACCTGGATTTACACATACCTATCAAATAGGAAACAATTCGTCAAACTTAATAGATCTTGTTCCGAAACCTTCGAACTAAATTCTGGAGTTCCGCAAGGGAGCCACCTTGGCCCCTTGTTTTTTATTGTTTTAATGAACGATTTACCTGAGTACATTAATGATGCGTTCGTGCTAGTGTACGCCGATGACGTGAAATTGTTTTACCCGGTGAAGAACAGTATTGACTGTTGCAAGCTACAGGCTGATTTGGACAACTTCAAAACATTTTGCGACAGATGTGGTTTGATGATCAACAGTTCGAAATGTAGCGTTTTAACTTTCTCGCATAAGCTCTCGAATGTCACACATCACTATCACATAGGAGATTTCGATTTACAACGATCGGACACAGTACGCGACCTGGGGGTGATTATGGACAAGAAACTGTCTTTCAACGCACATATCGATGAAGTGATCTCGAAAGCCTTCTCAATGTTCGGTGTAGTAAAACGCTATGCAAATGATTTTGATGATCCGTATACAATTGTGACACTGTACACAGCTTTGGTACGATCAAGTGTGGAATACGCAGGAATTGTTTGGACACCTCAGTATAATATCCACAAACAGCGATTGGAACGTGTCCAAAAGAAATTTGTTCGATTCGCACTTCGTAACCTGGGTTGGCGTGATGGTTTAGCACCATATGTAGATCTGTGCAGATTAATAAATCTAAATTCGCTGGATTGCAGACGAAAAATAAACGATGTACTGTTCCTGAAGGACCTCCTAACAGAACGGTTCTATTCGCCATATCTTCTCAGTCAAGTAACGTTTAACGAAGGTAACAGAAATTTGAGGAGAGTTCGCCAGTTCCAGTTACCCACGAGAAACACGAACTACAGCATGAACGAACCGGTTTACTTGGAGAGATTCCCATAAGACCTCTGGCGAAGGTCGGTAGACTGCGGTGGGCCGGACACGTCGTAAGGATGCCGGACGACTGCGCTACAAAAATGGTTCTCTTCAAGAGGCGCTTAGCGTGCAAGATGGCTTGACCAGATCGAAAGTGTTTTGCGTCTTGAGACGCCTGAGAAGTTGACGAGTTGAATGGAGATTGAGATCGAGTTGAATATAGACGACTGCTTGAAACAGCACGAATCACCCGGCTCTATGCTTCTCACGACGATGACGATAATACTTTTTACGAACTGATTTGCATTAACAATTTCCTCGAAAAGAGAGCCGAAAAGCGTCCTTTTCTAAAATAGAATAATTTGGGCGATGTTTGCTTCTTAACTGATATGCGACTAAATAATAAAAATTATACCAGTTAGGTATGTATGGTAAGTTTTATAAACACTGTGCATTTCAACTATTTTCGCTGCAGCAGCGGACTAAATATGTAAATAAAACCCGTCAGTTAACTAGTTCGACAGAGCAGACGAAACTCGGTTAATTCATTTTGAGATGTGATTGCTCACATTACTGTTATTACATTCTATCACACCCATTGTTTTTCTTAAGAGTTTTCAGTTTTATTTTAAAACTGCATACATACATGTGGTCAGTAGGTAAATTGCATTCAGTGATCAGACCAGCCCGATACCCGAACTCAGGCTAGGGCTGACCAAAATTTTTAAAAAGGGTCAAGCGCAATAAATTCCAAGTCCAATTGCCTATATTAGTCCTATCTTCACTACGAGCATCTATATCTCCAATGATAAACAATTATTTCGGAATTTTTCTAACTTCAGTGAGTTTCATCTATGCTTCAATCAAAATACGCTTGAAATACGGTTGATATAGCCATTTATTATAACTGTAGTAATTCCCTTATTAGAAAACTTCTGTCTTATCAAATTATAAAAAAACTGTAGTGGATGCTTGTAGTGAAAATAGGACCAATATACCTATCCCACCTAGATCTTATATCAAAGGTACCAATTTTGTCACTTTTTCGTGAATTTTCATTTGGAATCATGATGATAAAACTGCGCAACAATATAAGTTAGCTGCCATAAGATATATTGTGAGGAGCGTTAATTTCGGGCGGCGCCTAATTCCATGCACTTGGCATTAAGCTGGAGGTTTTCTGATAGATTCCCCTACTAGCAGAGTTGTTACCAAACGGTTGTACCATCCGATATATGACTGATTCCAGTCATAAATATGTTGCTGCAACTGAAAGTGGCAGAAATAATGTGCTGCTTGGGATGACATTATTGACTGTTTGTGCACGGAATTAGACACCAAAAGGCTAGCCACGCGGAATTATGACTCCTTACGGTAGGCACCTAATTTGTATCATATCGCTATTTTTTGAGATGCTTTTTAATTTAAACTCAGAATGGCCAAACATCTTCCTAAATCTTTCTTATCACAAAGCTCACCTTATATTCAGGCATTACTCTCTTATCTCTTCAAATATTTTTCACTAACGTTATCACCACACCATCCAAAAAAAAGTACGGCGAATTTCTTCTGTTTCTCGGGTTCCAATCTATCCACTCGGCCTCCCAGAACTCGACTGATCGTAGCAGGTTCGTGCATACCGCACTAGTCTGCAGCACCGGCAGACCTGTTATAATCCGGCAGTGAATTTTCGATGTCATCGCTGCGCCGTCAACTAAAAGTGATCAAACCGGATTCTTGTTTGTTGATCGCGCATAAATAGAGGTATGCAGTCAGTCTGTGTGTTACTAAGCGCACCCTACCCAAGGGGTCGAATGTTTACTGGCACCGCAGACAGGTATTCGGACAGAATTAACTCTGCAGAAGATCGTAGAATGAAAATTTCTAGGGCTGGTTGCTGTTTCTTGGATACTAATGGATATTCGTATACTGGTCATGCGCTATATGTCTGTCACGTAAATTTACATCTCGAGCAATACCTTGATTATTATTTTGAAAGATGCTTTTAAAGGTATCCCGTAATCAGGATACTGTGCCAGTATTGTGAAGCTTTGCTTAAATAAAAACAATTCTCCGTGTTATACGTTTATTCTTACCATATAAATATGTAAATAAAAAACAAAATGAAACTGCTAAAATATGCTGGATCTATATTAGGTTAATAATATCATAAAGCTGTCTCTATGTATATGTACAAGAGATTCCCCTATTAGAAAACTGTTTTCTTATCACAACAGGTTTGTTTATGGCGGCAATAACAGTATTCAAACTTGTTGGTATATAAATAAACAAATATTGTGCAAATTCGATGACGAGGGAAGCATGCTTAAAATATACCAGTTATCCAGAAAAACAAACAAGACGATTTTTTTTGAAAATTCTTGCTTATCGACTTCAAGTAATTAAATTAATTTTCATTCAAATTCGGTGCGAAGTTTCTAGAGTCAAGAATACAGAAATTCATTTTTCTTATGTCAAACTAATCTCATTTTATTCGGATTCTAAGTAGGACAGAGTTCATTTTAGTAATTTCTCTATGATACCAAGACTTATTGACCATTTTCGCCGAAAAAGTTCATCAGGTAAATAATAGGTCAATAATTAAAATAAATCCTCAATGTGTTTTGCAGTAATGGCAAATGGCATATTATTGGCGTTGAAAATTGGCGCGGAAAGGCAAAGGCTTAAAGTTTAAAAAGATACTTTTTTGTATGGCAAATTTCGGAAAATTACAAAGATTCTTCGTAGACAACATGTTTACTCTATATCATTTTATATTTGTGGTGTACCATTTTTAAAAATACGTTATTATCCTTCAGTTTGTTAGAACTTTTTTTTATAATACTAAACGTGTTTTCTCTGTTTTACTTTTTTGACCTCGTAACCTACTTCGTTCACTGAATAGTGGAAAATGGTTTAAATCACTGCGAACAAATATACATACAGAGCGCGAGCATACAAAGCCAACCGTATTTCCGCGTTAAAGGATTCATTGCAAACTATATGATTGTGGCGTACGTAAATATATTTGTAGTTAATAATACCACCTAACAAAGTGTTATCGGACTAGAATAGGCTTTCGTTACAACTAGGTACATAAAATAGGGGGTTTAAATCATTCTTTGCAAAGTATTGGTATAACTGATATCAATATCCTACTAGTTTATCACATACAGTTTCAGTAACATGTTTTGCAATACTAAAACAGAAAACGCATACTAAAATGTGCAACATCAATTATTTAAAAGTGAATGTTGAAATGCATTACTGGCTTTTATGTGATTATGTGATAAGAATGATGGGAATGCAGTTTTTGTGAAGTTGCATCGACAACTTCTAGTTAATAATAATAATAATAATAATAATAAGTACCTGTTTAACTTTTACTCGATGGCTGCTATAAATCACATTTTGTATCTTATACACTGAAAAACTAATACAATTTTCATACGATGTTAAATTTTTTTCTCAGTTTTCCTCACTATATGTAAGCTAAAGGAACAAAAGAAACATTAGCCTCACTTAACTCAAAAGTAATGTTTAAAATGCCTTTTGTATCATTACTCCTGCATCATGTTCTCGGGAAAGTTGCGGTTTCCCTTCAGCTGGTACAGTCGGTCGTTCTTTCTCAAAAGCGCGTTTGTGCCAATAGAGGCAAGAAGAGTTTCATTTACCGTAACGTAAGTAACGTGTGTGCGCAGTACAAGTCTAGGTTTTGATCCGTCGACCAAGGCGAGTGGTGCTGTACTTTGCGTGACCGTTTCGGACATCTCCGTTGGGCAAACCGCTGGTGACACGTCCCGGGACACCGTTATGTTTCGAACGGCTCTCGAACAAGACATCCGAATCTGTTTCGGAATCTGATAGCGCTGTTCCGGTGCGGTTGACTGCAGTGGAATAAATGAAAATGGTATATCAGAAGAAACGCAACATGAGAAAGCATATAATTCATTTCGATGCAATCGATGAGCTTTTTACTTTGGAATACTTTGTAATTAGAATAAGCTAAATTCATCTGTTTTAAGTAATAGAAAAAGGAGTTATTTACAACAATAACAATACCATTCGGAGGTAAAGCAAAGGTAAAAAGTGGCAATGTGACGAATTTAAATTCGACACAACCTGTTTCCTGTTTACCTACAAGTTAAATTTTGACTCGTCATGTAGACAAATAATGATATGTTTATCTGACAAATATTAAATCATATTCCCATCAAATGAAGTGTTGCCTCTGATAGTTTTAATTTTCTCATAACGCATGTGGAAATAAGCTCATAAGTCTTTTAAAAGCACTTGAAAAATAAATGTATTTTGAAAAAAAAATCTTGTTTTTTCATCTAAAATCCTATATAGATTCTTGTAAAAACAAAATGTAAAAACGATGCGATCAACGCAATGGCTATTTTGCCATGAAAGCACACTCAAACTAGTTTATGTTTTGATTTGCATACAACAATAAATCGCATCGATTCTATATTCCGATCGGGCCCGTTCCGATCAGAGACCATGTTCCGAATCATAGCATACCTTGTTGTAGTATACGTTGTATTCTGATCGAAGCGAAATTTATGATCGGATCCGAGTCCAATCGGTATGTAAAATAGAGGCGATTATCTGGAGGACCGTCAGATAGGAAATAGCCCAATTTCACTTTTTCGTTTTTCATGTCAAATGCTCTATCCAGGTATTTTTCAAATCAAATATACCGAATACAAAATTGAAATAATAAAGCATGTAAATTACTCAAAGGAAAATTTTAAGGTCAATCATTGTATTCTACTTGTCCATTTTCTTCAGAAGTAAAAAATGGAATATTCGCGCAATAATTTTTTTCGAAAATTTTCTCCGGAACGGCCATACATTCCGCACTCATAGTAGACTGGTACTGAACTGCACCGGGTACCGCAAACTTCTCTCACGCTCTCAGAATGGGACATTTTCCATTTGCCTTTTCTACTATTGGGTGATTGAACACATCGCCTTGGTTGGTTAGCTTTTAGTTCGGATGAGCGGATGTAGTATCCACCTTGTAATCAGCTAAGTTCAAACGCTGTGACAAACTGTTGATGTAACCTTGATGTTGATGTAAATTTCCTGAAGGAAGCCGGTTGTGTACCTAACTACAGGTGAATAGATTTCACCATAGTCTACGCCTTTAACCTTGAAACTCAAGCGGGCTTAGTATAGCTCTACGGTCTGATCCGAATTTGTCTTCACCTTTTGACTCTCTAGCAGCGTAGAGGTTTCCTCCCGTTTGCATGCCAGTAAAATTCCACGTTCGGTTGTCCATTGATGTCTTATAGTCCCCATGCTCACTTCCTTTCATTTTTCGTTGTCATGGCCAGTAATCACTTTTTCTTTTAGCCGCTTCATCCGACTTCTTTATTTCGGGTAGCCTATAGAGACCATTTATTTCACGACCAATCGCAACCACCTCGTTGCTGTTCGGGCGGCCTTAGGACTTTTTTGTGGCACCCGCCTGTAATAACTGGTTTTGTCGTCCTCTTCTGTTGGGTACTCTTACCACTGCGTCCATTATTTTGAACTGTTGTGGTATGTCCCGTTTTATTATTATACTATATGCTTCGAGTTTACCTATCACTTATTGAGGAAGTGACAGGCTGGTAGCTGGAGCGAGACATGTGCCAATCAGGGATGACTAGGTTTATGAACCTAGTACCCTGATCGCCAACGCCGACCAGATCTCCTCTTTTAGAGATACTGCAGTCTGCGTACTATTTGTGCTCCACGATTGCAGAGCAAGTGTTTCGAGGTTAAATATCATCTTGTACGAAACCGAGATTCCGAAGATAATATTTACTCGGACTGGTAAGCTTGTTGAGATATCTCTTATTGAGACTCAGCAACTTTTGAGTAACCCTCATACTCGACATTATATATTTTTAGATTGTTTGAGCGATTGTACAGCCATCCTACTGGCCATAACTGTTCGGCTCTCCTTTGTTTTCGCCCACCCTCCAGCACACAGTCAGAGATCAGGCAGAGTGAATCTCGACCCGTGAGTAGAGTTGGAGCCACATCTTCGTTTGTCGACTCACAACGAGTCGGCGTGTTGAGGATAGACGAGTATCAGGACTGAACCGTGCTAGCGCATCATTCAAGTCCTGCTCCTACCCTGTTCTCCTCTCCACCTCATTCGTTTCTTTGTTTTTCGGCAGAGAGAGCTTGCACGGTAAGAAATCGTCCACTGCATCAATGACCGGCTTGATGCAGCAAGGGCAAATTACTGTGGAGGGCGCCCTGGTACTCTACAGGCCCCATTGCGGCGAGAGAATTTATTGAACCCCCTCCACCATTCATCTCTCGGCACGGGTCGCGTCACAGCTTGAATTAGGGGTTTATCCATTCAAGTTTTTACATAACATTTACATTTTTACATTTTACATAGCCATGGATAACAGCTATTACAACCATCTCCTTTAGGGGCTTTGGACCCTCTGCTTTGGTTCTTGGAAGTCGAAAAGAACCGTCCTGCAGGCAGAGAGTTTACACTTCAACCTTCGCATGAGTGGTTGGTCGTAGAGGCGGATCTATTTCAGAGCGCTGCCTGTCACATGTAACTAGACTTGTTGTCACTTTTCCGTCGGCTATCTTTCTTCTTCCTACTCTAACCGGATACAGTGGGTTCCCTATCAAAATTTCCTTTCGTTTGCAGATAGCCGAACCGGACGAGAATTCTCGGGTTGTTTAGGATCAAGGGGTTAGATCAGCGGTTGAACATTTTAGTGCGGACTATTTTGCCGTCTTATGCTTGATCAGATGCTTCAGATGCTTTGGGGCCATCCATATACCACGTGGACAGCTTAGAGGGGGGTGGGGGGTATCAAAATGTCCACGCTTGTCCACGGAAGGGGGGGAGGGGGTATGGAAAATGTCCACGTGGACAAGTTTTTTTCCTACAAAAAATAGAAATTAGAAACAGCAATGTTGAATTGATTCTACATATGTATTAGCATTAACCATTGATCAGTGATTGCTTTTGAGCTCAAATAAAGATTTATCTTCTGAGGCATATGTTGACCTATTCACATGAACTGATCATTACGAGGGCACATATCTGGTATAAATCTTATCGAAAAGATTAAGCCTGCGTTAATACACATAGCTATTGATTGCCGAACCTGACATTTGATGTAATGCAGTAATAAAGATGTTATTACACTCAATTACTTTTTTTACACGGTTTGTTTTTTCGAATATTGAGAACGGGGCTATTTAGGGACCATTCATTTATTTCTCAATACGTTTGGGAGAGGCCCGACATTCGTCACGTATTTTGTAAATGGTCCCTAAATTGCACCGTTCTTGAGTAATCGAAAAAAGCAAACCGTGTAAAAAAAGACTCGAGTGTATTGTTTTACAATCCTTGCCCTCTTTTGAAAATGATAAAGGTAACAGAATCCACGAATATTCACCAGTCACGTGACTCATTTATCATTTAGGTCGCGCTTGCACCAAATATGGATTGTAGTTTGCCTCAAAATCAAATGCAAGGGCATCCATGGGCAACGTATTTCCAAAAGGATTCGCCTGCAGAAAATTTTATGAATCACATCGCATCGGAAAGGTCTTGTGTTGTATAGAAGTAGACGGCCAAACTGAGGTTAGACAAAGACAAAGATACTCTGGACAGAGATGAATCGTCAAGCGAAAGTCAAGCCGAAACGGACTTTATTGTAGTCGATAATAATTTGCAGTAGACAAGATCACAAGAATTAAGGTTCTAACACTTTGCATACGGAATATAATACGTTGCGGAAAATTGACGAAAATCCATGGAAAAACTTAAATTTCCACAACGACTGAAAATCCGTATGCATTGTGTCGGGGTCTTTAGACTGGAGCTTCCATTCACGTAAGCTTCTTCAATAAATACTGCATAAATCAAGTTGAAAATAAAATTTAGCAGAATGCATTTCAGTTTTGTTAAATTTGACATAAGCAAAAAAAATGTCCACGTGGACAAACAGGGGAGGGGGGTGGGGGTTGAGCCAATGTCCACGCTTGTCCACGGAGGGGGACGGGGGGGTTGAAAATTGGTATTTTTCTGTCCACGTGGTATCTGGATGGCACCTTTGCAAAAACAGATCAAAAGAGACCGATGGATAATGTGTCGGTATTGCCGACATTCCGGGCTCATTGAAGATAATTAGTTTTGCAGTGACAACAGCTTGCTGCTGGTGCTAGTGTATCATTGAATCGTTCATATACATTAGCGCCAGAGGCAACTGGTTGTCACTCAAATACTTGCTATGTCAACACGATAGAAGCTTTTCAGGTGTTTCAGGCCTCACATATTGGTAGTAGTGTAAATAACGCACCATATGTTTGAATTAAAAACAAAATGCTGGCAATGGCTAGTGAATGAAAACTGATTTATATTTTCATATCAGAGGGGAATTGTTGTGTTCTTCCGTGATAAAAAGAAGTAGAATTGTTCTGTGATAGCAGATTCAAAGATGTTTAGTTTCTAGAATAAGTAAATGTGATCATAATTGTGTGTTCTAAACCATCATCAAGAGCGGATACGTGTAAGCGATTGCTGCTGTTTTTTCAGCCTGGTTACGTGCTAGTGGAAAAACAGTGGTTATTCTTGTTGTTAAAACTTGTTAAAAGTTTGACACATGACATGCAGTAATTTCTTTATTTATTTATTGTCTTTGCTTCATCTGACAACATAGTCATGCGGATATAAAATAATAAAAAACTACTAACAAATTAAAATGTTTACGATTACGTAAACGACATTTGAACGTTTCACAGCTAATGTTAAAATCAAACAAGTAGAAGACACATGCACAAGTTCGTTTTGACTATATTCTAAGAGAGTACGTTGAACGAAGAACTCCCAGGGGCGTGTTCATATTGATCTTTGCCAGAATCCAAAGGGTATCAATTGATCTACATACAGGAATCCCCCGAATAAGGCGATGGGTGGTGATGTACGCCCATTGCGATATCTCAGCTGTCCATTAACCAATAAAGTTGATTTTTGGTAGTTGACTAGGTTATACAACATACTACCAATGTACCAAAAATTAACTTTTTTGATGAATGGACAACTAAGAAATCGCCGTGGGCGTACACCACCACCACCCACCGCCTTATTCGGGGCACTGTTGTAGTAACTTTCCAAATACTTAGTAAATACTGCACGTATATCGTCCATTCTCTCTTTCAATGTGTCCATGTCCAGCAGCTAACATCTATGTTCGTATTGAGGAAGTTCGACTTGACGGATCCTAGGGCAGATTCCGAAGCTCGGACCTCATGAACCTTTTTTGTATAAATTCGGTCTGTGTAGTCCAAAGGCCAGTGTAAAGACTCAAAAACAACAGCTGCCAGCTCCAGTGACAGCGTACGGAATACAACGTTCTTAGGCAAGATGGATCACAAAACTTTATTGCAATTCTCATTATGAATTCCTGGTTTTTGTTTGCCTGTAGTGGTCCTGGAATGTAAGTTCGGTATGCAATGAGACACCAAGATCCTTGGCGAACGTTATGCGTTCAATATTCCGGCTGTCTGACCTGGCCTGCTTTCGGCTGTAACATAAGCTTTTATAATTCGATACAATAAGCAACTGAGCAAACTGCAAGGTAGATTTTGAGGTCATCAGCGTACACGATTCTGCATCCTGGAAGTATTATGCAGACATTGTTGTAATACAGTGAAAAATACGAACACCTGAGGTACTCCTGAAGTCGCAAGACAAAGTTTTCTCCGGTTTCACAGAAAGACAGCGGTTTTTAAAGAAGGATTTCAACCACCGGACAAAACCAGCAGAGGCACCGAGATGTTTTATTTTGGCTAGCAGCATAATGTGGTGGGCACGATCGAGCGCAGCTTTGATGTGGGTAAACACCGTGTCGACTTGTGCTCCACCTTCCATTTGTTGTAGACAAACAGAGCTGAACTCCACCAGATTCGTGCTAACCGAGTGACCAGGAAGAAGCCATGCTGATCAGTTGAGATGTATTACGCAAAACTTCTGCGCAACGAGCCACCGACATAGATCTCAAATAATTTCGAGCCAGCGCTAAGCGATGTAATCCCGGGGTAATTGGCAATATCGTTTTTGTGTTTCTTTATGAACACAGGAAAGATATAGGATCTTTTCCAGCATACAGGAAATGCTTCCTGAAGAAGCGATACTAATAAACTGTAGAGGCTTCAAAAGAATAGATTCGCAGTTCTTCAGTATAATCGAAGGTATTCCATCTGGCATAGGAGATGAATTTTCATTTTAATAGAATTTCAACTGCCTCAAGGTAATTTCAACTTCGTTGTGTTCCAAACTAGTTATGTTTAAATCGCGTTAAGAGCTAAAGCACCACTGCTAGCTAACACACTAGAAAACTACTGAGCAAAAAGATTACAGATGTCTTCAAAATTGATGGCAGATGTATCACCAAGTGACATTTGAACACGAAGTCCAGTTTCCTAGCGTTCCTCGGTAACGAATGACCAAAAACGTTTGGGATTTTGTTTAACCCTCTACCGGGTAAGGCCATCTGTCGGCGGCCTTCGCATTTGGAGCTCCAGAGCCACATATGTAATTTGTTTTGAATTGACAGTATGAAAAATGTGTTCAGAACAGATTGCTTGACATTTTGATATTAATATCATAGCATTTTGACCATGCATTCAAAAGTTATTGTTGCGGACAACTGTGGCCGCTAATGCTACGATCGTTTGGCCGATGAGGCGAGATAAAATTTGACAAGCGATAGAAAGTCAAAATGACAAACCGGAAGGGATAGTAGAAGATCGAAAAAAAAGGTAACAAGAAAGAAGACAGAATAGAAGTGGGCGTTGAGCATTATTTTGATAATTTGATTAAAGAAAAGATAGTGAAAGGAAGCTTAGTACATATTATTAGATCTAAAAGTGTTATTAACTAAAGATTGAAGAAGTAAGTTTAAAATATAATTAAAAGAACCGTTTAATTATAAAATAAAATCATATAGGTACGAGCTGTGAAGTGGAGGTTAGGTTTATACGTGCTACCGTGGAATCCGTATAACCGTAACCGTGAGTATTCACACTTATCGAAAATAACATCAATTAATTTACAAATGCCTTTAAGGTAAAGAGGAAAAGCAGAAGAGTAGAGCGGTTGATAGAAGGAAGAGGAGGTTGGATAGGAAAGATAGAAGGGAAACATTAATGTAAGTACTGATACACATTTGGAAAGTAAAACGAAGCATAACGGCTAGTTTAAAATATATTTTTAGCTTTGATCGGCTAAAGAGTCGATTTACAGAGAGTGTTTGTCGTCAGTTCCAATTCCGAACAAAATCAAAGATTAATCCTTTGCATCGGATTGCTCTACAATGGCTTCATCAGCTTCCGAAGGAAAACATGATGATCTCTGTCTAGCATGTGGAAAGGTGGAATCCGACGACGTCGATTGGGTCCAATGCAAGAATTGTGAGCGGTGGGCACACTTTTCATGCGTTAACGTAGACGAGAAGATAGTCGAAGTAGATTGGCTTTGCCCACAATGCGTCCCTAATGTCCAGTCGTTATCCGTTCCGAAGCAATCGAAGAAGAGTTCGAAAAAGATCTCGAAAAGTGACGTTGGTTCTCATCGTGGAACTGGTTCTGTCCTAAATCTTACTGAGCAGCAGTTAGAGGAAGAACAGCTCGCACGTGAAACGGAATTCGCGAAGCAGATGGAGATTCGAAGGAAGCGAATTGCGCTTGAAATGGCTTGGAACGAGAAACAGATGGAACAAGAACGAGAGATTCGAAAAATGGAATTGCAGGCTCGGCGCGAAATGCAAAATCGGCAGCTAATGGAAGAAAACCAAATGTTGGAAGCTCAGTTGGCGGATGAGCAGAATTTTATAAAACAACGTGATGAAATTCGGGCTAAAATGAACAGAAGTATCCAAAACGTCAGAACGGAATTAAAAAACGCAAACGGTGTTGGAAGAACGTTAGAGCCGGAGAAAACAAAAACGGTGAATGACTGGTTGAAAAGACAAGATAGCTGCGATAATCAAGAGCATGGAAGAAGCGAAAATGTAGTGGGAATGGGAACTTCGAATAGAATAAATGAAATCGTTGAAGGTCCCGCCGAGTCACTTGCTAGTGGAGAAGCTGAACGCGAATCTGACTTTGGTGATGCAAACTCGAATGTTCGAATAAATACTCTTCCAGCTAACAGATTCGGTGAAGGAACGGTGAACCAGGTTGCTAGGCTCACTCCGGATCAATTAGCGACTCGCAAGGCTATTTGCAATAGCTTACCCAAGTTTAATGGAGATGCTCAAATCTGGCCACTTTTTATTAGTAGCTATGATCATTCGACTGCAGCTTGCGGGTACAACAATTTAGAAAACCTTAAGCGCTTGCAAGATAGCCTTGAAGGTGATGCTTTGAACGCAGTTCGCAGTATGTTAGTGCTTCCAGACTCAGTACCAGAAGTTATTGAGGATTTACGTTGGCTTTTCGGGCAACCGGAAAAGTTAATGAGGACGTTGTTTGAAAAAGTAAAACACGCTCCAGCTCCAAAAGCCGATAGATTAGGCACGTTTATTTCATTCGGCATCACAGTGAAACAGCTTTGCGACCATCTAGAGGCTGCGCGATTGAATGACCATTTAAATAACCCTATGATGGTGCAAGAGCTAGTGGACAAGCTACCGCCAAGCTACAAGCTGGAATGGGTCAGATTTAAACGAGGAAGAGAAGGCACGCCTTTAAGAAAATTCACTAATTTCATTACCGAGATCGTTGCGGATGTATCCGAAGTGGCAGATTTCTCCGTGGCCGAAAAGGACCAAATGCGACCTGCCAGGACAAGGCCGAGTAAAAAGGAGTATGTACATTTACACGATTCAGGGCCAGAGCGAAGCGCCACTTCACAAGGCGGAACATTCAGCAAGGCGTGTTGGATTTGCAATAGAACGGATCACATGATCAAATTCTGTGACGACTTCAAGAAAATGAACCTAGCGGATCGCTTGAAAGCGGTCGAACGAGAAAAGTTGTGCGGTATTTGTCTGAACAAACACGGTAGTCACCGGTGTAATTCTAAGATTCGCTGTAATATCAAGAATTGTAGAGGAAACCACCATCCTCTTTTGCATCGCGCAGAAGGGACGGTCCAGATGCAGAAGGTCGTATGCAACACGCACGATGAAGGAAGAACAGTAATTTTCCGCGTAGTACCAGTGACGCTGCACGCTGGAAACAACAGATTTGATACACTAGCTTTTCTTGACGAGGGATCGTCCACGACTCTTGTGGATGAAATAGTAGCGAATCACCTACAAGTGACCGGCAAATCTGAGCCGCTTATTGTTACGTGGACTGGAAACGTTAACCGTTTTGAAAATAGCTCACGAAAGATAGAAATTTCATTATCAGCGAGAGGTTCGAAGCGAATGTTTCCATTAGAAAATGTACGAACGGTTGCAAAACTAGACTTGCCGAAACAGGAGCTGCGATTTTCACAAATAGCGGTCAAATATAAGCATTTGGAAGGTGTACCCGTGCTAGATTATCCGTTGGAACAACCGACAATTCTCATTGGGTTAGACAATGTACATTTATTTGCACCACTAGAATCGCGGGTTGGTGCAAAGAATGAACCGATTGCTGTACGTACGAAAATGGGTTGGACCATCTATGGGCCAGAGAAGAATAAGGCGGGGCCGAAGGCCTATTTGAATCTACACTCGACTTTACCAGTCAGTAACCAACAATTGCACGATATGCTGCAGACCCAGTACGTGCTAGATGAAACCGGTGTGTCGTGTTTCGCTATTCCTGAGCCGAAGGAAGATATGCGGGCGAAGGATATTCTCAAAACGACGACGAAGCGAGTGGGAAAGCATTTCGAAACCGGGTTATTATGGCGCGAGGATAAACGACGTTTTCCGGATAATTATTCAATGGCTGTGCGCAGAATGCAAGCCCTGGAACGTAAGCTAAGCAAAAACCCAGCGTTGAAACAGAACGTGTGTCAGCAAATTGTGGATTACCAAGTCAAGGGATATGCGCATAAAGCGACGGAATCAGAGCTCACTGAAACGCCGCCTGAGGCTGTATGGTATT
This sequence comes from Sabethes cyaneus, assembly GCF_943734655.1. Taxonomy (NCBI): domain Eukaryota; kingdom Metazoa; phylum Arthropoda; class Insecta; order Diptera; family Culicidae; genus Sabethes; species Sabethes cyaneus. Next base: position 158,100,802 of record NC_071355.1, on the reverse strand, counting down.
TACCGCTAAATGTTGTTGTGAACCCACGGAAGCCTGAAAAGGTGCGCCTAGTATGGGACGCGGCTGCATCGATTGGTGGTATTTCCCTTAACTCGGAGCTTATAAAAGGGCCGGATATGCTTGTGCCACTCCCCAGGGTGATATGTCACTTCCGAGAACGTCCTGTCGCATTCGGAGGTGACATTAAAGAAATGTATCACCAGATACTAATTCGACAGGAGGATAAGCAAGCGCAGCGGTTTCTATTCAGAGCGAGCTCGGCAGAGGCCCCGCGGGTATATGTTATGGATGTGGCCACCTTCGGGTCCACCTGTTCGCCTTGCCAGGCACAATATGTAAAAAATCGGAACGCGAAATCATTCGCGGAAAATTACCCAGAAGCAGTGGAAGCGATTATCAGTCGGCACTATGTTGACGACTATTATGACAGCGTTAACACCACGGAAGAGGCAATCAAAAGGGCCGAAGAAGTTAAATATATTCATTCGCAGGCTGGGTTTCATATTAGAAACTGGGTTTCAAACTCAGCTGCGTTTCTAGAGCATTTTGGCGAGGGGATTGCGGATTCGACTGTGCATTTCAACCGGGACAAAGGTACTGAATATGAACGCGTGCTTGGCGTCGTTTGGAAGTCGACTGAGGATGTTTTCTGTTTCGCATCAGCCTCGAAGACAGAGTTTTCCGAGATTCTACAGGGAAATGAATGTCCTACAAAAAGAATGGTTCTTAGCTTCGTGATGGCGCAATTCGACCCGGCGGGCTTCCTGGCGCCGCTCGTTGTTCGGGGGAAGATGCTAGTACAGGATTTATGGAGATCTGGCTGCGAATGGGACGACCGCATTGATGATGTTTCATTCAAAAAATGGATGCGGTGGACGCAACTTATGCGTCAGGTTGAATTAATCAAAATTCCACGAAGCTATTTTGGCAACGCAATGTCGCACGAGATACAGGATCTACAGCTGCATATTTTTGCAGACGCCAGTGAGACCGCATACGGTTGTGTGGCCTACTTTCGGGCGATTATACGAGAGCGGGTAAGCTGCGCATTAGTCATGAGTCGCTCGAAAGTGGCTCCATTAAAGCAAATATCAATTCCTCGCCTCGAACTTTTGGCTGCGGTTCTAGCCGCACGGCTTCAGCGAACAGTAGTTGAGAACCATACGTTCACTATAAACAAAGTGGTCTACTGGATCGATGCAAATGTAGTTCTATCGTGGATTAGATCCGACCAGCGCAGATACAAGCCATTTGTAGGATTTCGGATTGGCGAGATTCTTAGCTTAACGAAACTGGACGGGTGGCGGTGGGTGCCCACCAGGCTTAATGTTGCCGACACACTGACGAAGTGGGACTGTGATTTGGAGTTTCATTCTGATAGTTCATGGGTGCACGGTCCAGCCTTTCTGTATAAGAAAGAAAGCGAGTGGCCACAACGACAATTACCGCCAGCAAACACGACAGAAGAGCTGCGTGTACATTTATTGTTGCACAACGTGGTTGTGCCCGAAGATATCATTAATGCAAATAACATATCCAAATGGCCGGTTTTAGTACGCGCTGTAGCTTCCGCTTTACGATTCATATCGAATTGCAAACGAAAGAGCAAAGGCCTTCCAATCGAAGTATTAAAGGCGACTAACAATCAAGCGAAATTGTTGCAATTTGCGGTTGCGGGCAGAGTACATGTCCCGTTACAGCAAAGTGAGTACCAGAAGGCAGAAGAGGTTCTACTAAAAATGGCTCAGACACAATGTTTTATCGACGAGCTGAAAGTGCTGAAAAGAAATAAAGAGTTTCCCGTCGATCAGTGGCTTGCATTCGAGAGGAGTAGTCCATTACACAAGTTAACTCCAATGTTAGACGAAAGCGGTTTGATACGAATGGAAGGCCGATGTGAGAGAGCCGATTGTCTTCCCTTCGATTTACGGTTTCCAGTAATCTTACCGGCTAACAACAGAGTGACATATTTGATAATTCAACATTACCACGAGAAGAGCGGTCACGCGTACCGTCAGACGGTGAAGAATAACCTGAGGCAATCATACTACGTTATACATGTCGACGCAATGATAAAAAAGGTGTCAAAATTGTGCATATGGTGTAAGATAAACCGCAATCGACCTTCGGTTCCACGGATGGCCCCCTTACCAGAACAGCGAATTACACCGTATTTGCGACCATTTAGTTATGTAGGGATTGATTACCTGGGACCATTCGAGGTGGCAGTTGGACGTAAGAGAGAAAAACGGTGGATTGTGCTTTTCACATGCCTAGTTGCTCGGGCGGTTCATTTAGAGGTAGCGCATCGGTTGACGACACAATCGTGTTTAATGGCGATACACAGATTTGCGAGCCGCAGAGGTTGGCCACTTGAATTCTTTTCAGACAACGGCACGAACTTTTTGGGAGCGAGTAAGGAATTGGCAAAAACATTGCGCGAGATTGCTGACGATTGTGCGGATCAGCTGACTAGTGCAAGAATGAAATGGTCATTTAATCCCCCAGCTGCGCCTCACATGGGAGGCGTCTGGGAGCGTCTGGTTCGCTCGGTAAAGGAAATTTTAAAGACTCTCGACGACGGAAAACAGTTAACCGATGAAATATTATGGACTGCTTTAGCGGAAGCAGAGGATATAATAAATTCACGCCCGCTTACGTACGTGACACACGAGTCGGATGAACCTGAAGCTATCACCCCCAATCACTTTTTGCGTGTAGCTTCATTCGATCGACCGGTAAGTCAACCAATATCTTCATCGCCACATCCAGCAAGCACGTTGCGGGATGCTTTCCAACGGTCTCAGGAGTTAGTATGTATGATATGGAAACGTTGGATCAGCGAGTACGTTCCGTCCTTGAACCAAAGGTCGAAATGGTTTAATGAAACTAGGCCCTTGAAAACTGGAGATTTAGTGTATGTCGTTGAAGGCAGTAACCGGAAATGCTGGATCAGAGGAGTCATCGAGGAGCCTATCGTGTCCGGCGATGGACGGATTAGACAGGCATGGGTGCGGACCAACAACGGGCGCAAAAAGCGAGCTGCTGCACAGTTGGCCGTCATGGAGATTGAGGATAGTAACTCTAAACCGGAAGTGGTTCCCGGAGCGAGGTTACGGGCGGGAGAAAATGTTGCGGACAACTGTGGCCGCTAATGCTACGATCGTTTGGCCGATGAGGCGAGATAAAATTTGACAAGCGATAGAAAGTCAAAATGACAAACCGGAAGGGATAGTAGAAGATCGAAAAAAAAGGTAACAAGAAAGAAGACAGAATAGAAGTGGGCGTTGAGCATTATTTTGATAATTTGATTAAAGAAAAGATAGTGAAAGGAAGCTTAGTACATATTATTAGATCTAAAAGTGTTATTAACTAAAGATTGAAGAAGTAAGTTTAAAATATAATTAAAAGAACCGTTTAATTATAAAATAAAATCATATAGGTACGAGCTGTGAAGTGGAGGTTAGGTTTATACGTGCTACCGTGGAATCCGTATAACCGTAACCGTGAGTATTCACACTTATCGAAAATAACATCAATTAATTTACAAATGCCTTTAAGGTAAAGAGGAAAAGCAGAAGAGTAGAGCGGTTGATAGAAGGAAGAGGAGGTTGGATAGGAAAGATAGAAGGGAAACATTAATGTAAGTACTGATACACATTTGGAAAGTAAAACGAAGCATAACGGCTAGTTTAAAATATATTTTTAGCTTTGATCGGCTAAAGAGTCGATTTACAGAGAGTGTTTGTCGTCAGTTCCAATTCCGAACAGTTATCATCTATTAAAAACAAAAATTCAGGAAAATTCCGAAAAAAAAATTGCATGAAAAGGGAACATCCTTACTTTTGAAATAAAGAACATCTAGAACAAAATGATTGACCTCAAAATTTTTGTACGTATAATTTGCATGCTTTATTTCAATTTTGAAATATATCTGAATTTAAAAAATTATCTAGATAGAGCGTTAGACATTGGGAAATAAAAAGATTAATCAGACTTTTTTTGATCTGGCGCTCCTCCAGACAATTATTTTTGCACGAAAATCAATATTTGAGCTTCTTTTGAATGGACTTCCATGAAAAAATTGTCATTAGCTTGATTGCATTGTTTTTACCGTGTTGCTCGTTAGAGGGTTAAGATTCTGATGCTTTTGCGAAACCATTTAACTTCGAGGTACAATGCTAGTGTAACAAGCCAGTCGAATGTGCTCGAATCTCGGCAGGGCGGTGCTGCTAGATAGAGTCAGAAGGATTTTTGCACGATCTTACTGGCTCTAGCAGCACCGTCCACCCGGGATTCGAACATACGACGCCTGGTTAGTTAGACCAGTATTGACGTCGATGCTAACTGGGCAATCAACATACTAGCCATGTTCATGCTGTATATTCATAAATGTGCCTTCCTTGGAATTCAAGTCTAGTAACAACCACCGTGACGCAAAATATCGACAGGTTTTCCCGGAATAAATAAAATCCTTGACGATTCCCGGTTTATCAGGTTTTTCTAGGTAGTAGACACTCTGTAGTATGAACGATTTGAACTTTTCCAGAAGCAGGGCAACTCCAACGAAGCCTGGTTGGTGTTGAAAAGTCACCACTTGTGATTGAACACATAATATGATATAGGATAGTTACCTTCAAGTATTTTATGTAATCAAATATTTACCCCAATAAAATAAAATAAAAAAAAGAACATACAGAATACAGAATCTGTATGACGCTCAACGCACTTTAGGGAAGTAGAAAAATCAGGGGGAATATAGACAACGCCAACGTTAATTCCATTCACATGAACTCAATGTTGTTCAATCTCACGATCATCGATGATTACCGAGTCAGAAGGACTGTATCGTACATCCACCTCTTGATTATAATAAACTACAATTGAACTACAATCAAGTAAATTACTCACACGACGGCAACTCATCCTCATGTGTTCCCAGCAGCGAATATTTCTGTGTTTTGCTTCTCGCACGAGGTTTTGCCGGTCTTCGGCAGAGACATGTTATGCCCCAGCAAATACCAGACAATATTAGGAACATAATGAATACCCCGATTATGACGTAAAGAATCGACCAATCTGAAAAATAAAACTTTTGAATTTAAATACACATATAAAAACACGCACACTTACCGCAATTTGCCTCTGCAACACCCCAGAAAAAGAAAATGTCAGGCATCCAGAAACTCTGGCACATGCAATCTCTGGTTTCGGCATTACAAACTCCGTGTCCAGAGCACGAATTCTGGCAGATTGTTGTACGGATTTCCGCTACTGAAGTTCCCAGTATGGTATAATCTCGCCAAAATTTTTCCTTGAGGATTTTCTCGACTTCTAGTGCGGGCATTATTTCCGCATTTTCTTTGCCCTAGAATGGTAATTGTTATCGCTTTGTTATTCGGAATCTAACCGAAATACGTACCTCATTTTTCTGAACGTAAAATACGATAACAACTTGGCCGGTTCTATGCTCGATCTTTAGCTCGCGTATATGCAACTGTGCAGTATTGTCTCCTATCAAAAGAACAAGCTTCTGTTGCAATGAGTGTAATTCTGGTTGGGTCAATACGATTGCTTCCATTGTCAAAGTCAGCTCAACCAAATTCATTACGAGTGGGTCTGGATGAACAATGACACTCACGGTATCGATTCCGGACAAACCCTGACCATCGGTAACCGTTAGTTTGAACACGTACCGTCCTGGGACAATGTTTGTCAGCTGTAAATAGTTGAAATTTTTATTAATGCTTACTCTTTTATTGTTAAGAACTGTCGTACTATTAACACGGGCTTATGGTCACTATCATCTACAATAGTTCCAATGGCTAAACTGCCCGCTTCTCGTGTCCAGCTATAGTTGGCAATGCCCAAATCATCATACGAACGGGTGCCATTTAGCACGATAGCATTGGTAGGCAATGTAATACTTTGATCTCCCCCACCATTTGCAACAGGGGCTGTATTGCGTTCCTGTACCACAGTAATTTTTACACGATCGCTAGCGTTGTTGTTAGCTTCGTCTCCAACGGCTAATTCAAATATATATTCTCCAATTGTCAGGGAAGTAGCATTGGCCAACTGAAAAGTAATATTATAAGCCTTAATAAAAACATATTGTTACGGAATAGGCTCACCGAACTATTTCCATCAAGAATCACAGCTGTGCTAGGCCCACTTATTTGTCGCCAGTTCCAACTAGTCACCTTTATGTCATCTTTAGATCCAGTTCCATTCAGTATAGCCCAATTTTGAGGCAAAACAACAGTGCTATTGGTCCCGGCATTTGCAACCGGTGGCATATTGGTTGGCATTTTAACAAAGACGTGAACGGTAGAAGTACTGCTTTGGTTCTTAGCATCCGTTACCTTTAGCTCGAAGGCGTATACACCTTCTTCCAAATTGGATAGTTGAAGATAGGGTGTTCTTGTGTTTTGCATGTCGACTGCTTTGGATTGATCAGTACTAGCTTTGGTCCACTCCCAAGCCACAATTTCATGATCGTCTTTACTTAATGATCCATTAAGTGTCACATTGTTGTTCGGTAGATAGAGGATAACGTTTTGTCCAGCATTGGCTTCGGGTGGATAGTCAATCTCTTTTAGCACTTCTATAGTAGCTGTGGTGCTGTTGGATAGGTTTTCTATGTCGATAACTGTTAGCTTAAAAGTGTATTTACCAGGAATGGTAAGATTTTTCAATTGTAAGGTTGCGACTGCCGGTAGTTCCGCTTGGTAGCCTAAGGGACCCTGAACAAGCTCCCATTTCCAGGATACGATTTTATCATCATCTTTAGAAGCACTACCGTCAAGGATTGCTTCCTGATTAGGAAGTTTGACAGTTTGTTCGGCAGGTGTTATACTAACTTCAGGTGCTTTGTTAATCTTTTGTTCTGGTAAGACTGTAATGTTCGGATAGGCTTCACCGTACCAACCGTTCTGACCAGTAACAGTTACTTTGAATCTATATAGACCTGCTGTAAGCTTCGATAGCTTAGCTTGTGGTTTAGTTTGATCAGTGATTGTGGCGTTACTATCCCCTTTGGTTGGCTGCGAAATCAAAGACCATGAGTAGGAATATTTGTCTCCGCTGGTGGCTTCGTCGGGAATAACATAAGCTGACAGAAAAGCTTCGTTGTCTGGTAGCCGAACGTCTTTCGAGACGACCGATACCATTAGTTTCTTTGGCTCCTGGTTGCCTTCATCTATTTCTCCGGCTTCACTGTGTATGTTATTCATGATAAGTTTCTGAGCCGTCAACGTTTGAGGAACGATTTGCTTGGTTTTGAGGCAAGCATTTTTACTATTTCTCTCAAAATGTTCCGGGCACACACATAATGCTGTGACGGAGTTAGTCAGTCGAACACATATCTCATTTTTAGGACAAGTACTATCATTTCCAACCTCGCATGTGATAGTTGACAGTGCCTTATCTTCCGGATAAAGCTTTGTTTCATCCATAAGCATATCATCGTATTGATCATTAAGGTAATTCTTTGAATATTTCCCGAAATCGTAATCTTCAAACTGTTTCAGAGGAATATTATAAACCCCGTCAACTAAATCTTCACGATTGCGCTCCAAATTGTAGATGTCTTTCAATTTTTTTAAGATATTATCTCCTTCAGCCACCATACTGCTATCACTAGGTTCCATAAGTCGGGTTTCTTGTGCGTTGGCATTTTTTAGTATTTCCCACCAGCTGTCGGCTGTGCTGTCTCCTGCAGTAGCCAAAGGATTAACTAGCACCATCTGCAACGGTGTAGAAAGGTTCTTTTTCTTCGCTGGCAGGCACAGTTCATTGCTTAAGCAGCGCACATGGTAACAAGTTTTGTTGAACATGAATGCTGTGTTACAACCATCACCCTTAGCGCAACATTGGTGAACACAAGGTTTCAGTGAACTTGCTTCGGTATATTCAGTATAGTTACCGGCTTCACGACCTCCTACAAAACAAGAAAATAATAACATACAAGACTCACAGGAATACTCATATTATTCACAGGAATAATATTTTTATTTATTATTATTTCAAATATGCAATTAAACATAGCTTTTTACGCGGTACAATGTCTTTATTGATCAAATACATGAAAATTTTGATTGATTAGTCATTATGCTAATCGATAAAACAAAGCGATTTAAAATTATCTTAGATGACAAATTACTTCGAAATTTGGAACTTATAATTAAATATGGGCTTACCAATTGGAGCATATCCATCGAATATTCGTTTTAACATGTAAGGACACTTGACGTCCTGTGGTTGGGATTGCTGCTGGACATCAGGATTGTTTGGATGGTCATCCGGTATGGCTCCCTTAGCAAATGCTTCCAATTTCAGACTAATACCATTTAGCAGGGCAATGAATGCCAATATCACCCAAAAATTACTATTGGTAATACTTTTGTTACGTTTAAATCGAAAAAAATGCATCACTCTTAATTTAAGAACAGCTCGGTTGCACAGAATGGATTTAAAATTTGCAAAATTTTGATTTAATCAATGATTTAATTATCCAGTATTACATGCATAGATTTACCACTTTGAACATTAAACACATTATATTAATTAAAAGAATAGCAAAATGTATATTTTCTTTTCTTTTAGGAAATAACTTTTTCACCAAGAGTTGGCTGAAAAAACTTTAAAAAACACACGCAGTTCGCAGTATTTCTTCTGTGTTATCAGTAATGTCAAACACAGAGATGCCAGAATTTTTGTGACAGCTTTCAAGATATATTCGCGAGTTTAAACCTTTAAACTAAGAACTAAAAACAAAACTCTGATTAGGCTTTTGTCAATTTGGAAAAAAATTATATTTTTATGAATATCACGTATCCTGAAAAGTTTAAATACTTACCTAGTTGTTTACAAAATAAAAAATATCGAAAAATGCATCGAAAAAATTTGCTTACGGATTGCATAGTTGCACAACTGGTACCCTTGCCCAACTTTGTTATTATTTTCAAACCAGCCCGCCCGCCTCTTTTATTGCCCGCCTTAGTATGCCTATATACAGAGTTCGGCTCTATTATGAGATTGCTGACTGCTACCGTATGCACACTATGCCGCTTATACGTACACGCGATTTGTTGCTGCTGCTGTTGGTTTTTCCATGACGTTTTTCAAACTGGAGGAAAACAAACCACCAACACAACTGCAAATTAGCAAGTTCTATTGACGAACAAAAGCTTCATTGGCTTAAGTTTTCAGAAGGTCGCACACGGCATAATGCACACTCAAAATATATTTCACGTCGAAGTTACCTGAAAAGTTATGTGAATATTTTCCACCCAGCTTTTCCTGTACTATTTACGTGATTTTCAGGTAGTTCGCACGCATACTAATGCGTTACCGTGTAAATCAGATAGATGTTATTATTTTTTCCAATAATAATCACCTGAAAGTCACGTAAATCCCTGTAGAGAAATTTACGTGATTTTTCACGTGGAAAGGACGTGTGGATTATTTTGAGTGCACGCAAAAGGGTTGATTATGCTAGAGTGACTATATACAGAGTGGCGACAAGTCATCCCAAATGTATGCAATGCGGTTTTTCCAAGGGTTTTCTTTCTCTTTCCTGCATACGCGTTGAATAGGTCGTCTGCTCGATTGGAATGACACTGACAGATAATTATCATTCCAATTTTGACATTTTCGCCACTCTGTATATAGTCACTCTAGATTATGCGGCCTTCTGAAAACTAAAGCCAGCATTCTTTGCTTCATGCGACAAGCAATTGATATCACAATATTGTCAATTGCAAGGAAAATTGTACCATCCAAAGTGCGATATCGCTCCTAAAAGTGCTATTTTGCATTAAATCGTTTCGGTCTCTTCGGCGCACTTACATTGCTTGGAATATAACGAAAAAGTGCGCCGAAGATACCGAAACGATTTAATGCAAAATAGCACTTTTATGAGCGATATCGCACTTTGGATACTACAATTTTCCTTGCAATCAGCAATATCAAACGATGATATTTTTATTTCAAGCTGTCAAAATACATAGAAAACATAGAAACTAAAACATGGACAATGCTCGAGGAGGACATGCGAGTGCTCGGAGTTTTCAAACGACGAGTGCTAAGAATCAGAGAGAGAGAGAGAGAGAGAGAGAGAGAGAGAGAGAGAGAGAGAGAGAGAGAGAGAGAGAGAGAGAGAGAGAAGCTGGTTCCATTCTGGGTGGATTCAGGAAGCCATGTTTTACCAACATTGCCGGTAGGAACCGGTGCTTGCGGTGAGCCACCCCAGTAACAATTTGGGTTTTATTATACTTTTATGATGGCATTTAAATCAAAATGGGTCATGAAAATCGCCATTAGAATACAATAAAACTCACATTGTTGCTTGGGCATCTTTATCCGCTATTGCCGGTAGGAATCACAGCGTGCGGTTAGCCATCTTCATCCGCCATTGTCAGTAGGAACCGGTACTTGCGGTAAGACTTCTTCTGATAGCTGAATAGCTTTCGGGTAGGAAAGGGACCGGTACTTGCGGTGAATTATAATCAGCTGCCATTTGGTAGAAGCCGGTCGGTACGGTGCATTCATTAATACCCGTCATTGCCAGTAGGGAGCGGTGTGTTCGGAGAACCTATTACAGCCATTATTACCGGTTGGGACCGGTGCTTACTCAATTCTCGCTGAGGTCATCGTTATGGTCGAGTATGGTCGTCGAGGACCAATGCCTACTTGGATTGTCATCAAGATTAATGGGTTAATTCCTCCCGCACCTTAACTCAAGTACAACTGTGTGCAAGGTATAATTTAAAACCCCATTTATGTATAAGTCTTATAATATAAGATGAAACGTACTTATAGTTCGTCTAGTTAACTCATACATATAGCCATAGATGAGCCTCCGCCTCGTTTATTTACACTTATTGGTTATGGTTAATGGTGCGATTTGAATACGTTCCTCAGGTGAGTGGACCTCACCGAGTCTACAAACCCTTCCTTTCTAGATTCCCCGCTGAGCTAGAATTACAAGGGTTACACAGTATTAAGAAGGTGGCTAAAGCTGGACGGATACGATGGGCAGGGTACATTGCAAGAATACCGGACAACTACCCTGCAAAGATGGTGTTTGCTTCATATCCGGTAGGAACAAAACGATCACTGGCGCAGCGTGCAAGATGGTTGGACCACGACGAGTGAAATCTGGCGGTGCGGAGATTACACGGTGTCCAGGGAATCGGAGAGCGGTAACCTACAACCGGGTAAATTGGAGAAACTTTGTTCATCAGACTTTGTCTCAGGACGGCAACTAAGTTAGTAAGTAAGAGAACTAAAAACCAATAAAGTGAATATAAAAATGGTTTAGGAGAACGCAATTTGGAATCAATAATGTTGGGGTTGGGTTAGAAAATGACTGCTTATGATACACTCAAAATAATCCACACGTCCTTTCCACGTGAAAAATCACGTAAATTTCTCTACAGGGATTAACGTGACTTTCAGGTGATTGTTATTGGAAAAAATAATAACATCTATCTGATTTTCACGTTAACGCATTATTATGCGTGCGAACTACCTGAAAATCACGTAAATAGTACAGGAAAAGCTGGGTGGAAAATATTCACATAACTTTTCAGGTAACTTCGACGTGAAATATATTTTGAGTGTAGTCTAGTAAACCCTGCCGTCAGTCAGTAGATAGAGCTGGTGATAAACATTTTCCTTTTCCGTATGGGGAAATCGAAGACTGGAATATTTAGTTACGTTAAGGGGCCGTGCAATAATTACGTAAGGGCTTTTTCTTCATTTTTGAACCCCCTCCCCCCTATATAAGATTTTGTAAGATTTTGGCCAATCCCCCCTCAACCCCATAAAAAAATCTTAGTAAGATTTTTTAACACATCAAAACTCAAGTTTTATTTAAAAAGTTAGACATTGAGAGAATATTGAAACAGTCAACAAATTTTAAACAAGTTTATAAAAACCAAAGTTCAAAAAAATTAATAAAAAAAACAATATCCATTATCTGTTGGAAATCCCTTTATGGCCCACTCACGAACAGAACGTATTTCAGCTTTGAGGTTGTCAATAAATGTTGGTGTATGCTCAGAAACTCACTAGCGTTCACTTAATTCGCATTGATCCACTCTAAATCGTCTAAACACGTGTCCTTGTCAAGTAGCGTACAAATAACTTCTTTGCCTCGATGACACGTCTTTGTCTAGATGACACGCGACATGGTCTTATGTTGGAATTGGCACTCCGTTGCGGCTAATGTACAGATCTGTAATGATCACCCGCGGTTTTCTTTGAAGCAAAATACTGACCCCTCTATGGTCATATGCGGCATTCAAGATCTTTAGGAACAGAAGAACAAAGCATGTTCCGTAAGCAAAGTTACGTAAGCACTATATTCCGTAATCAAAGCAAAGTCAAGTCCGTAGAGGACTACCGGTCTGATTTGAGTTTTGTACATTGCAAAGGGAAAAGTAGGCCCGACTTCCAGCTTGAATGCGTCGTTGAATCTCCTTACTCGCATTATTGTCGGCAGTGACCAGAGATCCCAAACAAATGAGTTCATCGACCACTTCCAATTCATAGCCGTCTGTGGGAGATAAGAATAATAATAATAATTAATGATGAATAAACATCATGAACAAAAAAAATAATAAAGCGATTCACTTCGGTCTGCTCTGACAACACTGTCAATGCAACGTATTATAATCCAATATGGCAACGGCGCGTCAGCTGCCGAGCGATGCTATATAAACGGACGTCATCCATATGAATCCTCATTCTTGTGACGAACTTTGGAGAGGCAACAACTGGAGGATCATCCCATCTTGGACCATGGAGGAGCAGTGGCTGAAAGGAGAATCGGTGGCTAAACCGATAGCTGGGCAGATGGACGCCTTTTGGACTGAAAGGTACTGCCGCAGCAACAGAAGCGGAGATCCACTAGCAGCAGAAAGGACAACCGGTAGCAATACCGAAGGGTTCGGAAGTGCCGCAGTAAAAGGTGGCTGATACCCACCAGCGGCGCGGACCCTTCCACTTACCGGTTAGCAGCAGTAAGAGCACGGGCGGATAAACGCAAGCCAGTCGCTTCGGTTCACGACACCGTCAATAGTCATTGTCCGTGGAAGGCGAACGTTGTTTTCGCTTAGCCTCTTCCTACCATATATTTGGTTTTCGACGCATTGATTTGTAAAGGCCCCCGAAGAATTAGTACTTTATGGTAGCGTTTGCGTAGATCTGACAGATAATCTGTCAAATTATATGGGAGAACCGCCAGGTTAACGCAAGATGCGTAGATCTGACAGATAATCTGTCAAATTGTATGGGAGAATTGTCAGGTTAACGCAAACGCAACCGTACAGTACTAATTCTGCGCGAGCCTTAACGTTATCCTCCTACTCCGTTTTTAGTCTGGCGTAGATTGCCTCCGCCGTCCCAAAGTTTCCTGTAATGATGTCGAGGTTGTCTACGAACGCTAGGAGTTGGCTACTTTTGCTGAAGATCGCCCCTCTCGTTTTGATGCCCGTTCACCGGATCACACCTTTAATAGCGAAGTTGAATAAATAACATACAGGACTATCTATCCTTTTGCCGTAATCCGCTGCGCGATTGGAAGGGACGCGACAGTTTGTCTATAAACCCGTTCTCGTGCATTATCTGCTGTTCGCGCTCGACTGTATCGTATGCTGCTCTGAAATCTATGAAAATATGGTACAAGGGCACGTTGTATTTCCAATATTTCTGGAGGATTTGTTGAAGAGTGGAAACATATTCATCCTTAGAAAGGGGTTCGAATTGAAAGAATGACTAAAACACGCGTCTTCGCAAGTGCCTCGTTTCTAAATGATCTAAGCTTTAGTAGCGAATTGGACGTGTCATCATGCTGTTGTGACGAGAAGAAAGATTCTGATCATTTACGTACGATAATGGTTAAGATGCCATCCCTTTTCCATTTATTCTTCATTAGTTAACTACAAATATTACAGTACAATACACATTGCCGGTGTGATTTATGGTCTTGTCTTGTAAGCAATATTTCGTACAGCTATAATTAATGCATAATATATTATTATTATTACAGTTTTTAGTTTGTTACATTTCCAGTGAACCACCTGGATCCACATGCAAAAGTGTTGTTTATATTTACATGTCAACTCAGCCACCTAGTTGGTTGGACAATTAGCCACACATTACAATCACTAACCACTCTCTTAAGAATTGAACCGTTTTTATATTTCTTGCAAACAAAACTAAAAATAAAGAAATTGACCGTTTGATCCAGCAAACGTGGGATAGAATCTTTCGTTGTGATATAACATATCATGAAATCGTTGAAAGTACTAGAATTTTGTCAATGTTTCAGAAACGTGTATAGTTATCCACGTTTAGGCTTTGTCTTGAATATGGTGAACATTTCATGTTTGAGTATCTGTACTTTACACTTTAAATTTGATAAATAATGATTATTATATTTAAGTAGAGTATTCTCATCAATTCAAGATAGAGTCTTTCGATTTCATTATGTGTCACTGTCCAACTTAAAACTATTTTGAAATCAAATGATTGGGATATTGACCGTTCAGTCATTAAATTATAGTAGACGCTAATTTTTCCGTTTTACGCCAACGTTTCGATCTCGATTTTGACCTTCATCAAGCCAAAATCCCAATCATTCGATATATAAATATCAGTCGAAAAATACCAGTCAATTATTTTGGACTGCTAACATTTTTTTTCGAGCATATAAATAATGAGTTTACTCCTCGTCCTACTCCTGTGTGTCATGTGTTAAGAGAACAATTAGTGAAACATATCCGGTTTGTACTCTAATCGCCTATCAGAATCATACAAGCCTATGAGCTAAAAAAAACATCCGCAATGGTATTGCATGCTTGCTTTTATTTCGTTTTCATTTCGTTACAAAACGTGTTGTTGGCCATCCGTACCGTTCAAAAATGGTCATGTAATAGCTTCTTAGCTGAGGTGGCTCGATCTGCTATTGTCTCGATGTATTTATGATTTGTCCGAGAGTTGCAACTGGTGGCTGGCTCTGTTGTTCGCTTGTTAGAATTAAATATTTACATCAAACGTTCATATTTCTAACGATCTCCTTCTCAGCAATTTTATTACAAAATTCGTTTCGTTTACTTTGCGTAGATCTGCAAAGACAATATAAAAAGCATTTCTAAGTAGATTGTACAAATGCTACAACGTAATAGTCAAATTCCAAGAACTAGGAAAGACCAATTGTTTTATTTTATTAGTTTAACAGGAATGAGCAGAATTAAGCTGTAAGTCAAAGTCAAACAACTTTAGTAAAAAATAGTGAGACTATTAATGTACACTCATAACTTCGCTGTGACAAAAAAGATTTGCAAATAGGGGCCGGAAAGATTTGCAAATAGGGGAGGAAAGCATCGAGAGCATACGCTCTTAAATGGATTTACCTGAAAACTGGTTGGATTTAGCCAAAGCTTGGTTAAAACTACTCAAAATGCCCTTAAAGTGTACAAACTCAGGTTTTGAGTAGTTTTTCAACAAATGGTAGTAGGAACTTAAAAGTGCGTTATTTGTCACAAAGAATAATTCAATTATCGTTAGCAAGTAGCTAAAATTGATTGAATTTTTTACCCAAAATTTGAGTTTGTACACTATAAGCGTATTTTTACGATTACATCAACCCGCTGTGAATTTTAAGCTGTGGTATAAATTTGAAAATTCGCTTAAAATGTGTCAAGTTAATTAATAAAATATATTTTATCTTTTCCATCAGAAATGATTCTCGGTTGAGTCAAACTAGTTTTTTAAATTTCGAATATGCTATGCTGAGCTCTGTTTAGAAGTCCTCAGCATAACACAAAATACTACTGCGTTTCAAAATCCTTTTTGAAGGCATTGCGGCTGTGACCAAAAGTACTTCAACGAAATTCCAAACCGTAATTCTGATCAGAATTAATCTAATCATAATGCAGAATGGAGGGAAAAGCCATAGCAATGAAATATTCTAATAGCAAATTCTGATATTTTTGATATAGTAAACCAAAAGAAAACCCTGCTTTTATATTAAACGTTCCTATTATACAGTATTTAACTAACCATCTTCACAGAAATCCGGACACTCGCAATGAGCGTCAGCAACTCTTAATCGCTATCCACGATGGTGCATATCAGGGTGATGATGGGGTTGTTATTGCCATTGTCGACGACTTGGTTGGTTATGGGCGGTGCGGGATGCAATGATGTGTGCCGAATGACGTGCCTTTGCGGCAGACTACTCTCAGGAGAAGGACTTTGGCAAAATGCTGATTAGATCCTGTTGAAGTCCACCGCAACTTCTGCTAGCGCTGTTGCTGGTGCTGCTGGAGTGTTTCTTCCTGGCCGTCCGCTGGTTGACACAATCAAATATGGCTCGTAGCAACGGCAGCAGTATTGAAAATGCCATTTGCATAATAACACTGTGAGCTGGTATTAGCAATAGAAGTGGTGGCAATGGTTGCCGCCGGCTGCAGATGGTCATTGGCCATCGTGTCCGGCTGAAGCTGGCGGATGACGACGACATGTCTGGGAGCATGGCAGCAAAGCGATGGAAGAGAAAAAAGGACGAATGATTAATGTCGTATATTGGACAATTCAGCATACATCAGAAGTCTTGCCAGAAGGTGCCATGCTAGTTTACAGCTGCTATCAGGACAAAGAAATTGACTAACTCAAATGTGTCAGAGATGATGGATCTGGAAAACGACATAGGTATATATATGGCTGCGTGTTTATGCGTTTCTCGCTTTGATTTTTACATCGTTAAAGAAAAATCACTGACTAGAAGTATTTTTATTGATATGTGCTAACGGTCATAAAAACTGTTGAGTAAATCTGTTGATGATTTGGCATGATAAATACTAAAAATCCGCGCGGATCTTGAGTTTATTGGAATTAGGCAGCTATCGATGAGAACAACAAGCGAGATACTACGCTGGCCGTTCTTTCGAGCAATTTATTGATCTAACATGTCTGGTTTCCATTTCAGTGCAAGCAAATATATGTTCAACATCGCTGTCTAGAATTACCTTGTAATTGTGTCATGTAAGCGTCACTGTTTTGATTGTCAAAGTCACCCCCGCCGCCACCGTGATCATGGTGATGATAGGAAGACGCCGGAAACTGGTCGTACAGCGAGTGAATATAATTTACACTCATTCCAAGTGGTGGCGAAACTGAAGCGGATGCTAGGATGCTCGGTTGCTCATCTTCTACGTACCGCTCCGTGCGCTGCTCGTAGATGTTATGAATCCTAGCAATGCAAGTGAACTGAAACGCAATGAAAATAAGCTTTGATTCGTTGGTTTTAGATGATGCACTTTGTGTTTTCTTACCTTTAGCTTACCTCGCCCGAGATAATGCTGTGTAATGTGGAAGAATAATCCAAGCGTTGCAGTTTCTAATCCCGTGTCTGGATTCTTCCAAACGTGATATGGCACTGTTTGTTTTGGGTTTACCTTCGATAATAATGTAAGAAACTTTTTTATTGCTCGATGGTCTTAACAATAAGTTGTTGATATTAATGGTACCTCATTACTATTGATAAACCAAGTTAGATTGGCCGCTGGCTTTGAGTTGGATGATGTACAATTGCCTGTTAGTAGGTCACCGATTCGATAGAACGATTTAAGACCAGTAATGTGTGGTTTACTAATTGGAATATCTGGAATTAAAAATAAGCAAAACGATTGAATTTCTCACAAGGTTTCAAGCAAACAATTCGTTCTCGTTCTCAATAATTTGGTTTAATCCTAATTAATTAACAGAGTATTTAAAAAAATTTTTTTTAGCTGCATCAGTGCAGTTACTTTTTAGTGAATCCATAACACGCCATGCGTTACTTACCAACAACTTCCATTTCGCTAGAAACGATCATTGTATGAAAAGAAGGCGAGTCTGCGGATACTTCGCAGCTATATTTTCCGGACATCGTCGGCTCTACTGCGGTTAGTCTTAGATAACTTCCATTAGATAGAGAGCGCTGGGTGTGGAGAAAAATGTAATATTGATGAAAAACCACTTTTGACCATCTACCGTGAGAAATTAGTATACTTGATAAGCATGGCTTTTGGGCTTTTGCAGGGAACTGAACATTGCAAAACGATGTTTTACTGTTGCCTAACTACTCGACGGTTCGGCGACATATTTCACCGTTTTTTGGGACTAAAATCTTAGTAGCTTCCGAAAAGTCATATAGGTATATTTAAAGCGTTGATTGATTTTTTCGACCATTCGAAGAGATAAAATAATATTTCAATTTGCAACCCAGCGAGGTCATTCAGGGTGGTGAGTTTTCGGCACCTAATCTTACAACTGTAATTTTAGGCAGAAACTAGGTGTAAATCGACAGGGAAGTAGGTGTTGTCTCGGCACTGCAGCTAAGATGGCAACCCCACCACGGGATTCGGTAGCAGTAGGGCAACGTGCCAAAACCTACCTTACTACGAAAAATAAAGAAAATTTGTCTTGGAACATTCGGCATGGACAAATGCGTCGAAATAAGGATATGAAATGCATAACAGCTATTGGCTCCTAATCTCCAAGAGAAATTTGTTATTTGACGAATAATGGAGGCGCCAGAAAGGATCGACTCCCGATAGTACTCTACAAAAATGGCAAACAACCATTAGCAATGGCACTTGGTAAATTCAAGCGTCTGGGAGAAGGAGAAACTACCAGATGAGTGGAAGGAATCTTCATCCCATCTACGAAAAGGATGGTCGGCTGAATTGCTGTAATTACCGCGGCAATACGGTGATGAACGCCGTCACTAAGCGCTCTCTATCCCCAGTAGCAAGAGAATTCCCAGGGCAGTATTAGGCGAGCTTTATGGGGCCCGTGCTACTACAAAACAAATTTTCACACTCCGAAAAATCCTCAGGAAATGTCGGAAATATTACAGCGTACACTTGGATCATATTTTCGTAGATTTCAGGGCAGCATACTATACAGTCGAGCGCGAATAGCTATAGGATGAAGTCCCCCAGTACCGGACACCTAAGGATTTTGACATATACAAAATTAACACTAATGAATCATTTCAGAAGCCATATGAGAAATCGACTAAAACCATTACTTAACAATTGTGTCTCCCAGTACCGGGCACTTAAAAGAAATCATAAAATAAACCAATCCAAGGCTTATAGTTGTGAAAAATACATGTCAAAATACATGTAATACTTGTTGACTAAAGATGATTGAAAAATTACTTTGAATAAAAATCTGCAGTTTTTTACGTACTACATCAAAGCTTTTCTGTTTTCTTTGAAAAAATGATCATCAACTGGTTTTCTTGTTTTTTTTTCATATTTAAGATAACGGGTTCGGTATAAGTGATCTTTTCTTTCTTCTCAATACCTTTTTTTTGCAAAATCTGAATTTCATTCAAGAATTTGACTGAACTAAGCAAAGCATTTTGCTGCCCGATATTGGGGGACGGCTCGCTATCCGGCACTGGGTGTCGGGAATCACTGAGTAACGGGTGGCAACTAAAATTTTGGAATTTTTTTCTCAGGCTGTCAAAAAAAGACAAAGTTACATGAAGAAGATCTGATTTACCGAAATTAAAGATACATTATCCATTGTTGAAAAAAAATTAGTGTACATTTTAAAGCGGTCCGTAATCGGCTGTTCCACGAAGCTTTCATTTGCGTCGAAACAGGAGCGTTGTACGACCGTCATGTCAACTTTGCGAATGCATCTCTTGATTCTACCAATCAACTGTTTGCAATTCGTGGCTCTCCAGTTATTTTTGTACACCAAGGAACTCAAAATCCCGAGGAAATCTACGATTGGGGGCACTGAGCCAGATTTTTCGGGTCGTGGCTTTTGGGTAAAAATGGGATCGAATGGGTATTCAGGAACGATTGTGTTTTTCTGGCGTAATGTGATGATGCTCTATCCGGCCAAAACATGTATTGTCCATCTGCATTTTTTTGTAGAAACGGAATCAAAATGTTGTTCAAACATTTGTCTGTTGTATCTTAATTGATAACCAAACCAGAGGGCTTGTAGTTTAAGAAACGAGAAAGAGAACGATGTCCTTCTGCATCCATAATTTTGGCTGGTCTTCCACTACCTTGCTTACGAATAGTTGTTGGACGTCTGGAGATATGGTAAACAGTCGAAGGTGCAACATATTTGCTTTTTAAATGTTGTACCGTATACTTTTTCCCGAGATTTCAGTTGCAGTTCGTAGAAATGTACAACGCGCTCCCGAAATGCTTCTTGAATCGACGTAAATTTTAACAAAACTGGGCAAGCATAAACAAAACAAAAAGTATTAACAAAAAGAGGAGAGAGTGAGCTAACACATACATACTCTCATTTCTCTCTGAGCTCGTTTGTTGTTGAGCATAAGGGCAGCGAAAAAGTTCCAAAATTTTAGTTGCCACCCGTTACAATCTATATTTTTTAACGAATTGAAATCCTTTGTGGAAAAATGAACTATAGAGCAAGGAAAATATTTAATGAAAGTTTTTTATACATTTACGAAATGTATGCATACGCAAAATGCACACGAAATTTTAGGCAACCGAATAATACTGTAATGCTGATCCGAACATTAGTCGAAACATAACAATTCGATCGGCGGTAGATAAAAACAAACAAATCTCTGTTTTCATGAATGATTCTGACCTATAAAATCACACATGTTAATTTTTTATCCTTTTTATTGATTTTATCATATTAGCACCATTTGAACTAAGAAAGTCAAAAGTACCCAGTATTGGGAGCTGTCCGACGCTGGGGGACTTCCCCTTAAGGGGGCATAGTACTTTTTACACCATATTTTTTGCCTTATTTCAAATATTTTTTTCTCGATAACGCGAAAAGCGAATCTATTCGGGTTTATTGCTTGCTAAACATTGCACTTTATACTAATATTTGCAGTTTTGTTTGCATATGTGAACCTCTTCCCCTCTCCCCTACGGCTCCTTGAACATGATCATTCGAAAAAAACATGATTTGCGGTACCATGGATTGGCGCTGGGGGGCTTATCCGAATTGAAAAATTCCAAAACGACATGAAAGAATATTAAATTATCTCGTGTTTGACCCATCCTTTTTTTAAAATTCGAACGCATAACAAAATGGCGGACATTCAAACATAAAAGTAAGGTTTTTAGCCGAAAAAATTGACTTTAAACATTTCTAAAAAATACAAAAATTGTAACATCGAAAAAAGGATGGGTCAAACACTAGATAATTTTGTTAGCTTTGAAACAAAAAAAGAATCATGAGAATTGCTTCAGCCGTTCTTGAGATATTTATGGTACCGACTTTCAAAACCTGGTTTCGAGAAAAACGACGTTGAAGTTTTTATTCGCTGTGTAATCGCTCCAGACATGCGCGGTACAAATAGCTGTAACTTTGTCAATTTTTGGAATTCATCGAAATGACTTAGAAACACATATGGTCAAAATGTTAATCTTTCGAAATAATCAATAAAAAAAATTTCGATTTTTTTAAATTGAAAAAGTACTATGCCCCCTTAACAGATAATGCATGAGAACGGTTGTCCGGACAAACTGACACGGCTGATCAAAAGTACCCTGGAGCGAGTGATGTTCTACGTGCGTGTTTCGAGGGTACTTTCGAGTTCCTTCGTATCCTTCGTATCAGTTAGGGTATTGCGGCAAGGGGTTGGACTGTCCTGTATGTTTTTCAACATCATTGTTGAAAGTGTGATCCGATGAGCGGGCATCATACGATCTATGCCAGACATAAAACGGAGACTAGCAGGATCGGGTTACAAATAAGTACGACGAAAACCAAATATATAGTTGTAGGAAAAAGCTCCAAAGAAAAAAACGTTCGCTTCCCACGGACCGTGACTATTGACGCCTTGATGGCAATGAATTGGAAGTGGTTGAAGAGTTCATATTGTGACGACGAGACCCCTCGATGCAGCGCAGTAGCAGACGCACTTTCATGCGATCAGCTTGATCGACCAGCGATCAGATAAATCGACTTGCGATCGGCTGGATCGACGTACATTTGGCTACGTTAGTAGTGACATCAAAAGCATCTTATTGTCTACGAAAAAGAAGCCAGAATCAGATTGTAAAACGGAGCTCGCGGAGTTATAATTACTCGTTTATATATTTTATAGTATGTAAATTCTTATTTTTTATATAACCAAATAATATTTTCTGTATTTAACGTAGATTGGTGAAGTGCATAATTAATTGCCCAAAAGATATATTTCTTATTGTTATTAAATATCTATCATGTAAGTTTAGATTATAACCTAAATATGAAAGCACATTTATTATAAAGAATTATAATTAATTAGATATTTGGTAACGGATTTCTACCAAGTGTTACGATCCTTCAATTGGATAGCTGAGTACACCAAATAATTGTAAGCTTGCGAATTTAATCACATTATTATGCTATATTTAATAAAAATAATCGTTTTGCAGTTGAAGTAAACCATAACCAAATTTCGGGTTTCACTATCAAAAGTGGTGCTATTCTTCTCCCCCACATTCTTCAAAATTATTTGTACGTGGGAATAACAATGGATGGACAACACAATCTCACCGGATTTAATTGCAAGCGTTGTACCTTGCCAGATTCGGCGGACAATCACATGGTTGCTTGTGATATATGCCAGGAATGGGAGCATTTTAAGTGTGCCGGGGTGGATGAGCGGATTGCTGATCAACCGTATCAATGTCAATCGTGTATCGCCAAGCAGTCGACAGAAAAATCTGTGTTTCTACAACCAGCGGCTGCTGAAAAGAAAAAATCTACCAAAACATCCAGTAAAATGGGATCAAAAGGCAAAAGCAAAGTTCCACCTACGCCTTCTGTTAATAGCATTACATCCAGTAACCGTGCTGCAATGGAAGCCCAAATGCGGCTGATTGAAGAGGAGCAACGTATGCAGGAACAGCAGCTTTTGGAGCAGGAGAAAATTCGAAAACAAGAGTGTGAAGAAGAACAGCGTCAAATCGAAGAGCAACGACAACTGATGGAGCGGGAAAAGTTGCTACGCGAGCGTAAGTTAAAAGAATCTAAAGCGTTCCAAGCACAGCAACAATTGATACGTCAGCAGTCTTTAGAAAAGAAACGTGGGTTAATGCAGCAGATGTCCGTTTCTGGTAGTCGCATTGGATCGGAGCTCGATCCAAAAGAACGTACGATGGATTGGGTGAGCAATCTGAAAGCAAACGATGGGCCTGTTTGCAACGCCGTCGAAGACAAAGAAGTAGCACATAGTGGTATAGTTCCTCCACGTGCTAGGTCGGTGGTCGAGCACCTTGTCGAAGCACCGTTTCACTCTCAACCACAGGTAAATGTAGCTCAACAATTAGCTGCCCGTCAGGTAATGGGGAGAGAACTCCCGTCTTTCAGTGGCCATCCAGAAGATTGGCCGATCTTCATCAGCAGCTTCGAACAATCGACAGCTGCTTGTGGCTTTACCGACGCAGAAAATCTAATTCGCCTACAACGATCGTTGAAAGGCCATGCGCTGGAGTCAGTCCGCAGTCGCTTGCTGCTACCCGCTGGAGTCCCTCACGTTATTAAAACTTTGCGGATATTATATGGTCGACCGGAACTACTGATTCGATCACTAACCGAAAAGATACAACGACTTCCGCCACCCAGGCATGATCGGTTAGCGACTATTATGGAGTTCGGCCTGGCTGTGCAAAATCTTGTAGACCATCTTAAGGCAGCACACCAAGTCAGCCATCTGACAAATCCAGTTTTAATGCAGGAGTTAATTGAAAAATTGCCCGGGCCCTTGAGGCTACAGTGGGCTATGTTCAAAGGGCAATTCCCTTCCGTAACGTTAGCCACTTTTGGAGATTTCATGTCGGGTCTGGTAGAAGCAGCCAGCGAAGTGACGTTTGAGCTACCGTGTATCAACAATACGCCTAGAGGAGAGAAGCAAAAACCAAAAGACAAGTTTTTTCATCAAATGCATTCTACAGAGCAGAAGTTCGGAAAAATGCCTGAATCTGCTGCGGTAGGCAAGTCTCAAGGTTCGATCGGTAAACTTTGCCCTACGTGCAGCGTAGCTGGACATCGTGTAAATGAATGCGTTCGTTTCAAATCCCTAAGCGTGGAAGAAAGATGGAAAATTGTACAACAAAAAGGATTGTGCAGAACTTGCCTAAATAATCACGGCAAATGGCCATGTAAGTCATGGAAAGGGTGTGCGATCGACGGGTGCAGTGACAGGCATCACACTCTGCTCCACCCTCTGCCCACTGTGAAAATTTTCGCAAGTCACACCAGTCAAGGTGCATTGCATTGTCCACTATTTCGTATCCTACCATTCGAGCTTTTTGAGAACGGTGTTTCAATCACGGTTTTTGCTTTTATCGATGAGGGTTCATCCGTTACCCTGTTAGAGGAAACAGTAGCTACAGAACTCGGCATTGCAGGAAGGTCTGAGCCTTTGACCTTACAGTGGACCGGGAACATGAAACGCGAGGAACCAAAATCGCAACAGTAGCAGTTGGAGATAGCAGGTAAAAACTGTGCAACGAGGCGTCAACCTTTTCGAGCCCGCACGGTTAGCAGTTTAGTACTTCCCAATCAAACGATTCGTTATACCGACTTAGCACGACGATATCCCCACCTGTGAGGATTACCGCTTGAGGATTATGAAGAGAGTCAACCGAAATTATTAATTGGTTTGGACAACCTTCGTCTGACTGTGCCGCTGAAGCGGCGCGAAGGCGGCAACGCTGATCCTATTGCAACTAAATGTAGGCTGGGATGGAGTATATACGGGTGCGGTGCAAACAGTTCCGATAAAACAACATCTGTTTATTTTCATCTTAGCGCGATCTCCGATGCAGACCGCGAGCTTAACGAACAACTCCGAGAATATTTTAGCATCGAAGCTGCAGGTACTACAATTCCTGTCGAGAAACTGGAATCGGCAGAAGATAGACGTGCGAGAAGGATTCTTGAAGAGAGCACACGACGTACGACGTCGGGTTTTGAGACGGCCTTGCTATGGAAGGCGGACCATCGTGATTTTCCGGACAGTTTCCCCATGGCAACTCAGCGCCTCCTCTCATTCGAGCGTAAGTTGCAAAAGGATTCAGAGTTGAAGCAACGCGTTAACATGCAAATAAAGGAGTATGTGAAGAAAGGGTACGCCCACAAGGCCAGCGAAATGGAACTTCATTCTACGAAAGCGAATCAGGTGTGGTACCTACCACTCGGCGTCGTCGTTAATCCCAGAAAACCAGAAAAGTTACGACTCATCTGGGATGCGTCAGCCAAAGTAGATGGAGTTTCTTTCAACACTACTCTTCTGAAGGGACCTGATCTGCTATCTCCTCTCCCCACCGTACTCTTCCGGTTTCGGCAGTTTCCCGTGGCTGTGTGTGGGGACATAAGGCAGATGTTCCACCAAATCAAAATTAGGGAATCTGACCGTCAACCTCAGCGCTTTATGTGGCGCGAAACATCCGATGAGCCCCCTACGGTGTACGTGATGGACGTTGCCACGTTTGGGTCTACATGTTCGCCCACCTCGGCACAATATGTAAAGAACCTTAACGCAAGGGAATTTATTGACGCTTTTCCTCGAGCGGTTGATGCTATTTTAAATAGCCACTATGTAGATGATCTGTTGGATAGCTTTCGAACGGTACAGGAAGCAGTTGATGTAATTAACCAGGTGAAGCTCGTGCATACCATGGGTGGCTTCGAGATACGAAATTTTCTGTGCAACCGACTGGAAGTTTTATCGCTAATAGGTGAGATCTCAGGCGATGGTACAAAAGATTTGGCGCTAGAACGTGAAGGAGTAACGGAGTCCGTGCTTGGCACGCGATGGATTCCCGCAGACGACTGTTTTATCTACACGTTTATGCTTCGGAAAGATTTACTTCCAATACTTCGAGAGGAACACATTCCAACCAAACGCGAAATATTAAAAGTAGTTATGTCACTCTTTGACCCGCTGGGCCTGCTATCATTTTTTCTCGTCCATGGGAAAATAATTATACAAGATTGTTGGGCAACCGGAATTACGTGGGATGAACCAATCAATGCGGAACTCTACGAACGCTGGATTCGTTGGACAAGTTTCTTTCCTCTGTTGGATACACTCCGGATCCCACGGTGCTATTTTCTTCCAGGCCTGCCAGCAGGAAATCCCAACCTGCAGGTTCATGCGTTTGTAGATGCCAGCGAGCAAGCATATTGCTGTGTAATCTACTTCCGGTTGGAGGTAAACGGAAGCATTCAGGTTTCGTTGGTGGCCGCCAAAACCAAGGTGGCTCCGTTGAAAACATTGTCGATTCCGAAGCTCGAGTTAAAAGCAGCAGTGCTAGGAGTACGCCTTATGAATACCGTTATTAATTCTCACACTTTAACCTTTCGCCGACGTTACCTGTGGAGTGACTCCACTACTGTGTTGGCATGGATCCAATCAAATCATCGTCGATATCAAAAATTTGTTGCAGTTCAGGTGGGTGAGATACTAATGGCGACTGAACCGCAAGAATGGATGTGGGTTCCTACCAAGCTTAATATAGCAGACGAAGGTACTAAGTGGCGTTCGGATCCAAACTTTCGCTCCGATAGCCCATGGTTTGTAGGGCCATGTTTTCTACGAACAACAGAAGAACATTGGCCAGAACAAAGGCGATTTACTACGACGGTGGAGGAAATACGTCCTCTGCTTATACACACATCTGCTTCACCACTCTTGGAAGTCAGTCGCTTCGGTCGCTGGGAAAAGCTGAATCGAACAATGGCTTACGTTATCCGCTTCATTCAGAATCTTCACCGAAAAAGAAACCGCTTACCCCTTGAACTTGAAGAAATTAAACAGCAGGAATTTCAAGAAGCACTCTGGAAGATGGCACAAACGGAGGGTTTTCCTTCAGAAATAGCGACTCTCAAACCTACTTAAGGGTCTCCTCAATCGCGCCATGCTGTTGTTGCGAAATCTAGTTCCATCTATAAAACGTGGCCATTTCTCGACGAAAAAGGCATACTCCGCAAGCGTGGTAGAATAGATGCTGCACCATTCGTTCTATTCGATGCAAAATATCCAATCATTCTCCCAAAGGGACATCCAATAGTTTTCCTTCTGATCGACTGGTATCATCGTCACTTTCGTCATGCGAATCGAGAAACCGTGGTGAACGAAATGCGACAGCGCTTCGAAATATCTAAACTTCGGGAGCAAATTAAAAAAGTAATGTCACAATGCAATTTGTGTCGAATAGCCAAAGCTTCTCCAAGTCATCCCCCCCATGGCGTCCCTTCCCAGCAGTCGATTGACACCATTCGTTCAACCTTTCACTTCTGTCGGCGTGGACTACTTTGGACCAATCCATGCCAAAGTTGGCAGGAGCAATGCTAAGCGGTGGGTGGCCCTATTCACCTGCCTGACAATTCGTGCAGTGCATTTAGAAGTGGTGTACAGTCTATCAACGGAATCATGCATTTTGGCTGTTCGGCGCTTCGTTTCACGACGTGGATCTCCAGCTGAGTTCTACTCGGATAATGGTACGTGTTTCACGGGTGCCAGTAATCTTTTGCAACAAGAGATATTGGAAAGAAATCGAGCATTGGCCACAACATTCACCGATGCCCATACCTGCTGGAAATTCATTCCTCCTGCAACGCCTCACATGGGAGGCGTGTGGGAACGACTTGTGAGATCCGTGAAAGTCGCTGTCGGAACGTTGTTGGATTCTCCCCGAGTTCCGGACGACGAAACTTTACTTACCATCATGTGTGAAGCAGAAGCCATGATAAACCATAGACCATTAACGTATATCCCACTCGAGTCGGCTGATCAGGAAGCACTTACCCCGAACCATTTTCTGCTGGGATGCTCGAGTGGGAAGAAAACCCTTCCGTCGGAGCCAATAAAAAGGAATGCTACTCTGCGTAGCAGCCGGAAATTGGCTCAATATTTACGCGATGAGTTCTGGCGACGGTGGATCAGAGAATATCTGCCAGTCATAAACCGCAGATGCAAATGGTTCGACGAGGTCGAAGACATCAAAGTAGGTAACTTGGTATTTGTAGTGAGCGGAGCTTCAAGGAATCAGTGGATCAGAGGTCGCGTATTAGACGTGATTCGGGGACGTGACGGCCGAGTACGGCAGGCATTGGTCCAAACGGCTACAGGCGTGGTAAAGCGTGCAGCGGTGAATTTGGCGGTACTCGACGTCAGAGAGAATAGTGAATCCCACCATAGGCACTGGGAGGAACCGCGTCCACACCAGGATTCACCAGCGGGGGACTGTGACGACGAGACCCCTCGATGCAGCGCAGTAGCAGACGCACTTTCATGCGATCAGCTTGATCGACCAGCGATCAGATAAATCGACTTGCGATCGGCTGGATCGACGTACATTTGGCTACGTTAGTAGTGATATCAAAAGCATCTTATTGTCTACGAAAAAGAAGCCAGAATCAGATTGTAAAACGGAGCTCGCGGAGTTATAATTACTCGTTTATATATTTTATAGTATGTAAATTCTTATTTTTTATATAACCAAATAATATTTTCTGTATTTAACGTAGATTGGTGAAGTGCATAATTAATTGCCCAAAAGATATATTTCTTATTGTTATTAAATATCTATCATGTAAGTTTAGATTATAACCTAAATATGAAAGCACATTTATTATAAAGAATTATAATTAATTAGATATTTGGTAACGGATTTCTACCAAGTGTTACGATCCTTCAATTGGATAGCTGAGTACACCAAATAATTGTAAGCTTGCGAATTTAATCACATTATTATGCCATATTTAATAAAAATAATCGTTTTGCAGTTGAAGTAAACCATAACCAAATTTCGGGTTTCACTATCAAAAGTGGTGCTATTCTTCTCCCCCACACATATATTTGGTATCTCTAATCACCGCCGTCAATAATTTAAGTAAGGAGATTCAACGACGCATTCAACCTGGAAATCGAACCTCCTTTTTCTTACGTAAGACGCTTCGACCAAGGAGTATACGCTGGCGCGCAAAGCTGACGATGTACGAAACGTTAATCAGATCGGTAGTCCTCTACGGACTTGAGACTGTAACTTTGATTACGGAAGACATACGTGCACTTGCCGTATTTGAACGAAAGGTGTTGCTGACCATTTTAGGCGGGGTACAAGCGGCAAGCTGAGAGCGACGTAAGCGTATGAATCACGAACTGTACGCACTACTTGGAAAGATTCCCATCCTCATCTAGCGAAAGTTGGGAGGCAACGTCACGAGGATGCCGGCCAACTGTACAGTAAAATCTGTTCTCTTCAAGAACCCAACCGGCACTAGGAATAGAGGGGTCCAACGAGCTAGATGGCTCGATCAGGTCGAAACCGACGAGTAGCCTAGCATCGAGTACAGTGAAGATGAATTCTTCATACGACAGAGCTACCCCGGTTTTATGCTGCTAGAAGTAAGTAAGTAACTTTAGGCAGGTCAAGTCTTGGAAAGACGTTTAAGTCCATCCTCGGGCGTTGTGTGGCTACTAAGATATTGAAAGGCTTCAACCTGCTGAACCTCTTGTCCTGTTACTAAAAAGTTGGTGGGATTATCAGTGTACACTACCATATACTTAGAATTCACGGCAACTCGTCTATAGAGTTGGCAGCACCATCTCAGAATTCAATGAAACTTTGTGTGTGTAAAAAATTCATGTAAATAAGCAACTTTGCAACAAAATTTTGGAATTTTTTTGAGGCCCCTATGCGCAACAACAAACGAGCTCAGAGAGAAATGAGAGTATGAGAGTAAATGTGGCAGTAATTTCTCTTCTCTTTCTGCCAGTATTTTTTTTTGTTTATAAGCCAAGTTTT
Source organism: Sabethes cyaneus (assembly GCF_943734655.1). NCBI lineage: Eukaryota > Metazoa > Arthropoda > Insecta > Diptera > Culicidae > Sabethes > Sabethes cyaneus. The sequence continues at coordinate 158,070,977 of NC_071355.1, read as the reverse complement.
GCACAAAATGGCATCAAAACAAGAAGCATTTCGTGAGCGCACACTTCTACGAATTACACAAAGATCTTGGCATAAAGTATACCGTACAAAATTTTAAAAGTGAAAATATTGCGGCTTCGATTATGTACCATATCCTAAGATCGCCAACAACTACTCGTAAGCAATAAGGATTTCGTGAACCAACGGGATGTCGCAAAAAGTTCAACTGTACCCACCAGAACATCAGCAAAACATTGAAGAAAGTCGGAATAAAGTGCTGAAAGCCCCGGAATACACTGAGGGATAGATTTCGACGCTGAATTCCCAATGCCGCTGGTTGATAAAAAATTGTTCCGGCAAATGCTTTGTTTTGGATGACGAAAGCTACTTCCCTCTTTCGAAGACACACATTTCCGGAAATGATCGATACTATTCCATGGATAGTTCTACTGCATCTCCAAACATAAAATATTAGTTTGAGCCGAAAGGGATGCTGTACATTACCATTTCCGAGTGAGGCATTTCTAAGGTATGGTTTAAGCCCTTTGGTTTGACTATCAATCAAGATGTGTACCAGGACGAAGGAAATGCTGTTTGAAGAAAATTTTGATTCCGTTTCTACAAAAACATCATGCAGATGAACAACACGTGTTTTGGCCGGATAAAGCTTCATCGCATGACGCCAAAAAACACAATCGTTCCTGAGTACCCATTTGATCCCATTTGTACCCAAAAAAAACACAACCCGACAAATCTGCCTCAGAGTCACCCAATCGAAGATTTCTTCGGGATTTTGAGCTCCTTGGTATACAAAAATAATAACTGGAAAGCCACGAATTGCAAACATTTGATTGGTAGAATCAGGAGATGCATTTGCAAAGTTGACATGACGGCCGTGCAAACGGAAGCTTCACCGAAAAGCCGCTTACGGACTGTTTTCAAATGATCACTAGTTTTTTTCAATAACGGACAATGTATCTTTTATTTCAGTAAATCAGATCTTCTTAAAATACCTTTGGCTTTTTTGACAGTTTGAGAAATAAATTCTATAATTTTAGTTGCCACCCGTTATAAAAATTATTATTTAATTTCGTATATTTTTGAGAAGAAACACATCCTATTTTAAAACTAAATATGGCAAATTTAACCTCGTATTCCATTCCTTTACTGCATACTGTTTTCAACGTAAGTCACACTCTGTTTTGAATATAAGCACTACTATTGGCCGGTAAATTGCTTGCAACAAACTAGTCGTTGGCGATGATGACATGAGAGCACAGTCAGTTGGCAATATGGGTAATATGGCCTCTGGACCACGGGACAGCAAATCACAGCAATGAGGGTATCACATCTGCCACATGACTTTCGCTTGTTTGTCTTTGACTAGTATGTATACTTTCATAGCATGCTTGGATAAGCTGTCGGTTGTTAGGTGCAGCTAGCATACGTTGGTGCGGACATAAAGTCCATCGATGAGAAAAGCAAGATACGCAATTCATAGCTGCCTAGTCCTGTTCGTTGTAGAACAGGTAATGGCACTCTCGAACCAGTGCCGGAAACCAGCAAACAGTTTCAACTTTATTCACCGGACTGAAACAACCAATGTATTTAAAGTTATTGAGGGTGCGACGTCTGTTGGTACATGATGGCTTGTAAGTCCGAAAGGAATGGCTCGGCTTTGCCCCGGCATAGTTTACAAGGGTACTATCATAGTAAAAGCTGACAGTTGGTTGAGTTTTTATCATCATATACAGACAAGCGACGTGTAAAAAACATTTAATCGTTTGTGCAGCATTCTGAGAAAGCTGCGATCTAAAGTTAAGCAATGTAGAGCATTTCCGATCTGCAAATTTGCCATAAAGCAACGGTTTGTTTTTGATTTAGGGTCAAAGATTCGTTAAATAATAAGCATACAAACATAGGATACCGCGGTATCCTCATAAACTAATATATATAAACTCCATGCATTAGACCAAGCGATTAACCCAACTAAAATTATTAATGCTTATTCTTGATAACCTGGTTTTGAGGAGAAACATTGTTGAGATAAAGGAGCTATTATTATGATGTGTTTTAGTCAGTGTCATCACGAAACGATTATCCTTCTTAATTTTTCAAACAATTTAGTAGACATCGTTTATATTATACTGCCTCTCTAAGTTGATGCTTAGGTAACAAATTGATGAGACTTGATTTTCAGCAAATAGACAGCAAAATACAGTAATGTTCCGATTTTGTCAGCTCCCGATTTTGTCTACCCCCAATTTTATCAGTTTTTTATCCCGATTTTGTCAGCTTATATATTTTGTTCAACATTTGTGCTTTCAAACATGATTTATAAAACTTTTCAGTCTACATGAAACTATGCTGATTCCCTAAGGAAAGTTTTTGAATAAAATGATGCCTTCTTGCGAGTAATTCGGCGTCAAAACAGTTCTACAGTTTCTAAACAAGCAAAGATAGAGGTATACTATATTTAGCAATGCTGTGTATTTTTACTATTTGCACAACTTTGTAAAACTGAAAAAAGTCATACAACAACTACAAAAACAGTTAAAACAACAAAAACTAGTTTTAACTAGTTAATAGGGCCCAAAATAATAATTAAATTGCTATGGCATTTTGACCGGCATGCTCCAACTGTGAGTAGGATTGCGGATTAAACGGTCTAGTGGTAACATTCTGCTCTTCGTGTTTGTTTGTGGAGCAGTTTTTCATTTCAAATCGAGGTTGTGTAGTACGGTCAAGTACTGAGTGTCAGTTGTGCATGCTTCGACAAAAGAGTACAATTATGTTTCTCAGAAGTGAAAGTACTGTGAACGCTGGATAAATGACCAGCAGCTGTGAAAAAAGGAAGTAGAGTAAAGAAACCATTTGAAGGATAGGAATATGTCTATAATATTTTCCTATTCCTTTCGATGAAAAAGTTTGTAACCACCATAACAACTATGCACATTTTATATCAAGTACGTATTATTGTATTATCATTTACATTTTTTATTATCTTCTAATTTCGTTTCGATTTTTAACAAATTACGTCTTCGACATTGCGTATGTTAGCTCTATTTGATAAACATTATGGTCCAAAGGGTACACCAACCTACCTCTACCGTGATTCCTAGTACAGGAAACGCTTTTAGCGATGGATTTTCCTTGGGTGTGTAGCGGAAGAACTCCCGCTTTCCTTTGTACCACTTGACAGAATACAGTGCGGCACCTTCCATATCGTAATGGCAGATCAGATTTGCGTTATCACCGCGTCGAATGGCTGCCGGTACACTCACGCGTACGTCCTTTAACGTGTTCACGAATTCTGAAAAAGATGCAAATTGCCAAAGAACACGATGTTAGTTTTACGTTTTGGGCGCGATAATCAACATGAAAGTGTGTCCTTAGTTAGTTACATGAAAAATTTCAGAGAACTAGATACCTATATTCAGCCAGTTGGGTTGTGGTATCAGTAAGTAGTAAGGAGAAAAATCTAAGTAAAGGGTGTCCCACATCAAATTGCATCACGGAAGAAACGCTGTCGAAAACTACCCGTTGGGTATTTTCTCTTGAAAATTTGGGTAAAAGTAGTTTAGAGTGTATTATTTACACTATATTTTTATCGTGGTCAGTTTTTCGAAAATTGGAAAAAATGGCGTCACCCGAAAAGCAACGTCGCGAATTTATTTTGCGCAAGCACGTGGAAAATTCTCAACTCTCTCATCATGGATGATGAGACTAACATCAAGGCGGACTTCCGGCAGCTTTCGGGGCTACTGTACTTTACCGAACAGCACAAGTTTGATGTTCCGGAGGAAGTAAGGATGCAGAAACTTTCAAAGTTTGCCAAGAAATACATGATATGGGAAGCGATCTGCCCATGTGGCTTACAGAGTGCCCCGTTCGTGACTACCGGGACTGTAAACGGATAGATCTACTTCAAAGAGCGTCTACAGAAGCTTCTGCTTCCTCTGTTGAAGCAAAACGAGGGTCTTACGATCTTCTAGCCGGATCTAGCTTCGTACCACTATTCAAAGTATGTCCTGGAGTGATACGAAGCCAACGGAGTTACCCAAAGACATCCCAAGTAACAATTCTAAAGTCACTTGGTTTTACTTGAATTTTATGAAGGTTCTATTGCGGTACTAATCATTAACTCCGGTTTTATTGTGGTACCTATTGCGCAATACCAAGAGGATACGAGTCAAAACACAATTATAGCTAGCTAGAAACCCATAATTAACCTGTTAATAAAGCAAATTTGGTGGTGGTTGCTTATATTACCACGTTAGAGCTTGTTGGCTGCACCAAGACTCTCAAAAATTTATCATAAGTGTGGCGTAGCAATACAAAATGGCGCACCAATCAAAATTGATCTTACCGCGGTTGCTTGTCAAACCGCAATAAATCTGTCAGTTTTATTGAGCTATTAAAACGGCAACAGCCTGAACAAACAGTTTTTTTGCTGCTATTTTGAAGAATACTAAAGTTCAACACCAAAAATATTTTTCTATGCGAGGCCATATTGCCATATTCTAGTATTTTGTTTTAGCTCGTGTTGCTGATGTATTCAAATGCTATTACATACAATTATATTTGTTACAAACAATCAAACAACATATATTCATCATACCTATTATTATCAAACCTTGATATCAATTTATCGTTTATACCGTCGCTATAATCTCTTTCGATTTATATCGTTTTCGTTATTGACCGATCGATCAACTGATCGCACTAATTGTACCCTAACCGAAGATTGATCAGTCGAATTAAAACCACCAAACAGTACACACGTATATTTTATCCAAGCGCTATTCCCGAAAGCCATTGCCAAGGGTGCAAATTTCTACCGTAGTCCAGAGTCGTCGTTCCTTCGCTAAAAGCGTATCTAGTGGCCAACCTTGCGTGTCCGCCTGCATCGTCGTGAACAGCTCGCAAACGAAAATTCATCAAAGTAAAGTGTTTTGCAGAAAGAAAGTTATTATCAATCGGGTTTCCTGTCACAGGAAGCAACTAAAACATTTTTCTAGAAATTGAGATTGACTAATTCAATATATTTAATATATTAATACAATCAGTTTTCGAAAATTCCAAAATCTCAATGGCACGTTGATTTTATTCACCTATCATATCAATATACACGATAAAATTTAATGCGCATATGCTGCAAACGAGCTAAGTTTGCTCAAAATATTATTAATTATTCTATAAGATAATTTCTAATGTTCGCTATAAACCAAATCGATCAGAATGATATGACAGTAAAACTGTAACCACTGACGAACTGACATGACACTTAGAAGAAAATCCTTTAAAAACCATCGTCCTGCACATTTTGCTTGCACACTAGCACCCTTTGTTATGCATGTTGCGGAGTAGCTTGCATTTGCAGGGTTTTATGCTGCAGGGTTTTGTACATTTGAATGGTTTTATACTGAAAACTCAAAGCAACACTTGCACGCCGCAGTGTGGCCATGTTGCGAAACATGCTTTTTTGAAAAATGAGTGGTTTTTGATTGGACGATGGAATTATCGCGAGTGTCTCGTCTGTTTATCTGTGCTGTAACTTTTCTACTCACGGATGTATTCTCAAGTTGACAAAGCAGGCGAACTGGTTTAGCTTTTACCAGAGCAAAAAGCGAAAAGCTTTTTTAATTTTTGGCGGTAACTGTCAAGCAGCGAAAGCTTAATCTATTTTATTGCTGCTTTCAGCAGAGCGTGATACGACTAATCTGGATTATAATCTGATTATTATAGAGGTTACGAAAACATTCTGAGGAGTGGGCCACTTGGTCAGAAGGCACTTTTATAGCGGTCATCAGAAAGTTCTGGGGGAGCTCATAGTTATATTAGCGGTATTATAAAATTGGTCATGAAAACAACTATAGGAACATAATGAAACTTAGAAATGTTACTTGGGATGAACCCCCCCAACGCACCGGAACTAAGGCCCAACGAAAAGTACAGGTCTATTAAGCAAGCACTACGGAAGCATCCTAAGGAGGTCAAATCTGAAGAAGACATGAAGAAAAAGTGGGTTTCCGTACAGAAGAAGCTTCAGCGAAATGTTGCACAAAACTTTTTGAGTGGAGTTAAGCGTAAGGTGCGAGCATACGGTTATGGTATCGAAGTTGAATGAAATAAATATGCCAAAAGCTCACTAATGGGTTATATTTTATTAGCTGAAAGTTTGGTCGGTCAGTTATGTAATTTTTACCGCGTTTTTTTCCGTGATGCAATTTGATATGGGACACCCTTTAAGATATGTATATTTTTTTTATTACCTCATAAAGGATGGAAAGTAACTATACAATTGCTAATATAAATACATGTACTCTGCTTTTATATAATAGTGTTTCGATATTAAAAACCACAATATTGTAAGTTTTATAGAATTAGAATTTTTAGTTTGTTTATCAAGTTGAAACTGGAGCGCTCAAAGTAACTTTTCCGGACAACGTATGCGTATTGCATACCAGATTAATTGAAGCGGTATCGACATAGGATCATTGAAAAATGTCCTGATACTCCATTCCTTTTTTTCCATTAATGTGTTCGATCAGCGTGTTCAAGTCTTATAATGTTTTTTAACTATCAACAGCACACATAACACCGGAGTGTGCAACGGTTTCCGTGCCCGGCCAATAAGTCGACGCTCGTTTGATGTAGCATAAACGAATGTGCAGTGATGTAGCAAAGTTTTTGCCCTCTCTATGTTTCAGTTATCTGAGTATATTTATATAAGGGTGGCCAACTTTTTATTTTTTTCCGATTTTAATATCCAAAGCGAATACAGAAAAAGAACGCCAATGTACATTTTCGATTAAAAAATTTTACAATTAGAACAAAGATAGATAATTAGAATAATATAGAACAAAGATTGCAGACAAATTTTAATGAAAAAAAAACCAGATATTTCAATAAAAAAACAGGAACCAATTGCAAAGGCTTTAGATGAAACAGGCAAAAGTCAAAGTGTAGTTGTATTTAGATGCCGGTTAAGCTCTTAAATAAATTAGCTTTAGAGTATAATAGATAACATTAAGCATTTTCAAAAATATTATATTTTTAAAGACACTCATCAAACCAGTCAGAAATGAAATATTGTGTTTTGAAAAAATATTTTCTATTTATAGCGTGGTATTTCATGTGATCTTTCAAAAGCACTATTTTCAATAATGACTTCAAAGGAGGCGCATGGTAGTATACAAAACTGTTCAAAATACAATAAACCTTTATCAATTTAAAATGTTTTAACTAGGTAGATGGTCAATCAGAACACTTAAAAATTTTGTCAACCCTTCATCACAACAAAAAATTGTAGCGAATGCATTTTTACGCGCTACGCTATAGATGTCCACTTTACCCGGACTGCTGATATACTCTTCGATTAACTTCGTCCGCTACCCGTTGGCAGTTTACGTTGTGCTGCATAACAACCTGGGTGCATACTTTATAGGTCCTGCATGGAACGGTAGTTTTACTCTACCAGACTCTATCAGAAAACAATTTTCCATCTAAAATAAACGTCAGGTCCTACGGAGCGGTTAGGGAAAATTGTTTCCACTGCGTAGCTGGAATATGAAAACTGTAAATGACGACTTGTCTGGTGAAACGATATTTTTTATATTTCAGTTGACAGCGGTGGATGGAGCGCCAGATAGCCCCCAATACCAGAAGTTTCCTGATTCTCGTGGTTCGAACGGTGTATCTCAATGACGAATATGATGAAAACAATAAAAAAGAGAAAAGAATAAACTTGTGTGACTTATTTATTTGTTTTCATCCATCGCAGTTATAGTTAAATTAAATTTATTTAGTTATTTTTCTCTTTTTTAATATCTAAACTGCATTTTGTTTAATATTTTGTAAGTTCCATAATTTATTTATTTACAGAGAAATTCAATATATACATTATATTCAGTGATTACTATCTCTCAATACCGGCCACCGGGCCGTCTTCCGATGCCATCTAATGTCCCTTATCCACCTTTTTCTATTCCTTTTTTCTTTCTCCAGAACTCATCAGAACTGTTTCTGCTTTGTCTTTACTAAACATATCCGTTTAGTTGCTGGTAAAAGCAAAAGCTTCTGTAATCTATTCTCGCAATTCTGTTTCTTTGAAAAATTGTATCTCAAAAACTACAAATTTCACATCCATGAATTTTTATTTATATGCTACCGCTTTCCACAAAAAAATATGAAAAATTGTGGTATCCTGTCTATCACCATAATAACATGACAAAACGAATATTTTCAGTGATTTTCTTTCGCAAAGAACTTTGAGCCTCAATTCAATGTTTTTCCTGAAAAGCTCATTAAAATAGTAAAAGCCGTTGAAATTTCGAAAAAGTTAAATAAAAATTAAATATTATATTTAGGTCGGGTGTTTTTTATGGAATTCAATCTTTTCATGACACTCTACAGGGTAAGGAACCTTATAATAAGCGAAGGGTTGACTAAGTGATGAATATATCAGCATACCAATTTTCTTCAGCATACCAAACTTTAATTCTTCCTGTTATTACCACTGAAAATTACCACCACTGAAAATTACTATTATTAACTATTATCTGATGTTTTAAATAAAAAATTGATGCGCTGGAACTAATTTTAATCAGCCCGAGCGTATTTTAATCACCAAGATGCTTTCTTAAGCAGTCCAGAATTTTATTGAATTGTCCCAAAATGTTATAAACTTGTGCCCATGGCATCAATTGACGTGTGTTCACATTTCTACTACAATATGGTATGCTAAAATTGAGTGTTTGACTTTTAGAAATGTTGTAATTAGTGCACAAAGAAGCTAGGTTGCGATTCGCTTCAGCAACCGCAAAAATGTAAATTTATGAAAATAATTTTTATTTTATAAGTTGTGCTTTTGTTATTGCATTTAACTTGTAAAAACTTGCAATAATAACAATTCAGTTTCACAATACAAATATTGCGTACTACTGGCACTTGAAATATAACGTTAATTTTAGTGATCAAAATTAACGATATTTTCGATCAAGGGCGATATTTTTCGAACCAACACGATCCCGCGAACACAACGCATATTCGCAGTGAGTCAGGTAACACAGTAGTGTGTGTAAATTAGATTATGGATGTACACAAACACATACGCAATGCATTGCCACGCTAGCACACATCTTTTCCCACCAGTACATGTACACACAGCTTCAACTTTTGTCGGGAGGGGTGCGCTGTTGCTTCTGTTACTTGTCATTTGTATCGGCGCGAGGAAGAGACCCAAGCAACAATGGGAGTTTTATTGTACTCTTACGGCGGTCTTCTTGACCAATTTTGGTCTTAAATGCCATCATAAGAGTGTAATAAAACCCAAATTGTTACTTGGGGATGCAGGTCTTCTTGATGGAATGTTTTTGGTTCTCAGGTTATTTATTTTCAACTGATTAAAATAGGCGACCCCTGATTAATCCGTTCTTTACCCTATAATTTCAATGTTAGTTTCTGCGATTTTCAGCCTACCATACCTATCCAGATACCAGCCCCATCACGGAATTCGGTAGCGTGGCCCTAGTTAGGCAACCTATGTAAACTTACTTTGCTTCAAATAATCCAGGAAATTCTGGCTGAAACAGCCCCGAAACTTCGGTATCGTAACACTGCAAAGGCGAGAAGGTATAGAGGTTTCGTAGCTATGTCTGTCTGTCTGTCTTTCGGTAGGTATGTTCCTTATAGAATCGAAAACTACTGAACCGATCGGCGTTAAAATTTGCATGTCGGGGTTTTTGGGGCCGGGGAAGGTTCCAATGAAACACAAATTTCTGGATAACTAGAGAACTAATCAAGCAATTGGAACCAAATTTGGCATGTGGGTGTCTTTGAAAGCAAGAATTTTTTCTATGGTGAATTGAGACCCCTCCCCTCTTTAGAAAGGGGAATTATGACCCCTCTCCCCTGTAAGAGGGCCATGCAAATAAAATATAAATTTTCTCTTATCTCGAGAACTAATCAAGCAAATGGAACCAAATTTGGCATGTGGGGCTTTTAGGGGACAGAATTTTGTTCTATGGTGAATTACGACCCCTTCCCCTTTTAAGAGGGTGGGCTCCCATACAAATGAAATACAAATTCGGGGTCAGTCCCGATGTAGTGGTTAGCATTCACGCCTCTCACGCCGAGAACCCTGGTTCAAATCCCTACCCCGCAGAAGTCATGAATGACCTTAAGCTGTTAAAGTGACTATAATCTAACAAAAAAAATACAAATTTCCTCATAACTCGAGAACTAATCTAGCAAATGGAACCAAATTTGGTGGTTTTCGAAGGCAAGAATTTTTTTTTGATGAATTAGGACCCCTCCCCGGTTTAGGAGGGGGGCTCCTATACAAATGACATACAAATTTGTTGTTGGGGAGTAGTTTTCTACTTTACTGTGAGCAAAAATTGCAAATTTGAATATTGAACTACCCATCCCAGATAACCAATAAGCATTAACATAAGCGGCAAATCAGTATATCTGGCATTTTATACTGCATTTAAGTAGCATTTAAAGTGGCTTCAATGCTTATTGGCTTGCATTTGAATAGCATTGGTGATGCTTATTGGTTACCTGGGATGCTTTCATAATTACGTAACTGCCATAATGAATCATCTAAGGTTGAGCTCCTCAGAAACTTGCAAAACTCAAGATTGTGACGAAGATCATCCGAGATTCATGATTTATGTACAACACAGTTTAATTTGCGGCAATACGAATTTGTCGGGTCAGCTAGTAGACAAATAAAATAAAAAAAAACTTGAACGCTGCTCACGGAGGACATATGCGCCCTTGCCGTATTCGAGCGGCGATATTTGGAGGAGTACATCTGTAAGCGGAGAGTGGCGGAGGCGTATGAAACACGAGCTACAGGCACTGACTGGAGAGATTGGGCCGGACACCTCGTAAGGATGCCGGACAATTCTCTTCAACAACCCCACCGGCACCAGGAATAGGGTGTGGGAGGGGGCTCAGAACGTCGACCAGGTCGAAAGTGATTTGTTGAAGTGACTAGCCCAAAATCGAGTTAAATGAAGACGACTGTTTGAAACAGCTTGAGCCACGCTGGCTCTATGCTGCTGACGACGAAATAGAATATTGCGAAATGTAGGGTACCGGCACCAGTTTTCGCCACCCTAGTGGATCACAGGTGTTTTATTGCTAGTTGGCGTACGATAATTGCCATAACATATTCATAGATTTAAACAAAACTATATACTTAACCAATAAAATACGGTTCCAAAACCTTGATAATTGTACAACTTAAGTTATCATTATTTTCAGTTTGTGTTCTCAGATCGGGGTGATTTTTTCTGCTGTACAGCTATGGATGAGAAACAATAATTGTTGGAAAACCAATATATGTATTTTCTGGTTACAGTAGAAAACTTAAAGATTTTTCCTATCGTTGATTTATTAATTTAAGCGATTGTGTATAAATAAACCTTAAATTATTGCTTATTTTACTAGATTTTTAGAAAATTCTAGCTGGCGAAAACTGGTTCCCATTTTATGCAGATGATTCAGTTTTCGCCATTGGCGAATTTCAATAGAGCGCTCTGAGCGCAGCACTGGCACCAGTTTTCGCCATGTTTTCTTGATTGGGAATATTCCATTTTTTTTGTTTAGATTATAGTCATTTTAACCAATTTTGGGTCATTCGTGACTTCTGCGGGGTTGGGATTTGAACCCAGGTCCTCGGCGTAAGAGGCGTGAATGCTAACCACTACGCCGGGACTGACCCCAGTCCGTCGTCATTTCTACGTATCTCGTAAAAACGCTATGTGACTTAGACTATCTGGACGATAAGAAAAATAATGTTAATATGAATATTAAAAAATAAAAATAATAATATGAGCATTCATTTGAAAATTCGAGAAGACCTGGAGGTACCACACCGATTTAACAAGCCAATCGTTATCTTTTTTTATCGTTATTTGTTTGAATCTCGAATGAGCGATACTGTAAGGGACAATATGATCCTAACAGTAACACCGAAATTGTCCTGGACTCTAACAATTTGCTTTGCTTAATTTATTTGAATAATTCAAGTTAAGTTTTCTCAAGAACCTGCGCTCTTGATTACAAAGATTAGATATAATGTATTTTAAATGTGGGCAATTTATTATTGATATGACAACTCAGATTTTACCAGCACATGTAAGATAATTAGAATTAAATGGATCAGAAAACATTTTTCATTTACGTTTGTAAAGCAGCGCTACTATCATCTGCGGAAAGTCTAATAGATTTTTGCGACTGCGATTCAAAAGCAACGTCCATTTATTATTTCCTGTTTTCTACCATGTTCATAAAATGTGGCGTTTTCATCCATAGAATCTGTTCTATAGATTGTTGCTAGTAATTACTGCATCAAGTAAATTGGAATGCAACACTATTTTTTGAAATTCTGCAATTTATTATATTCATAGCGTACCATCATATTCACAAACATGAAAACCATCCGTTTTAGAAAGGTAGTTCAGTGAAGCTGTCAATTCTTTTAAAACTGACAAAATTTATTATCAAGTGAATGTTAAATAATTGTTAGCCAATAGAGTTTATACATTAAAATTTGAAAGTTTCATTTACCCATGAGCGTACCGGCTTTCGCCGAATGTACGTTGGTAATTGCCCCAGGCAGTGTCTGTTGCCCTTGATTAATGCACATCCGCTACTCTTCACTTTCAACTTGTACTCCGCCAAATGTCACCCGCTAAGTAGCGTAAGTCTTCCGTGAGCATAGTCTACCGGTCTAATGCCGGGGTTTGAACATTGTCAGGTACGTACGGCAGCGTATGCCCCTTAATTGCAGCGTTTTGCAAAGGGCAAAGTAGGCGCGATATCCTGCTTGAATACGGCGCTGGATCTCTCGATATTCTCTGGTTCTTCCTAAATATTTAAATGATATCGGAAATTATTTAAAAAAACTGATTTACGTTTTTAGGTATGAAAATTCATTTGAATTTATATTTTTTGAACTGGAACAGATGATTAGTCGGAGTCGACTGATGAAAAGTAAGATCAAATAACTGGTCGCAGTGGAGAATGTATCCATTAAAAAAATAGCATCATGTAGGTCGCGAACTTTAAGGTTTTACGGATATCAAAACCATAAAATTTGACACCCATATTGATATGATTTCGAATATATCCTAAAATGAGCACTTCCGCCGGGGTATTCTGAATCTGCTTCAAAGTTGCCATAGAAAGCCGTGAACCTGGAAAAGCTTTCAGTGTTAATAAATTATAAAATCTTGAAGTTTGACACCCATGCTGATACGATTTCGGTCATGTGCCAAATAAGAGATAGACGCTACTGATACTGATTTCAAGTAAATTGCCATATCTCGATTATTTCTCAACGGATTTCCATTTTCTTTTCTTCATTCAACTGAAAATTGATTCAAGTTTTTGAAAAATACATAAATATAAATGAATTTCCAGACTAAAACATGCCACAAACGATGCTTCTAGGGGTGGCGAAAACTGGATCTTGGGGGGTCGGAAACTGGTACTTGAACAGGCATCACAAATTTTACATTTATAACTATATTTTTTAACATTTAGTCTTAATTTTTATCCCAAAACATAGGAAAAATGTTTCTGCTTACTGTATGCTTGAAACTGCTCCTCTATATGCAACTATATGGCAGTAAATCTCGATTTTCCAATTTTACGCCGATAAAAGTGGCGAAAACTGGTGTCGTTACCCTATTTGTCATAATACACAAAAAAAGTCTTCACCAAAATCGCATTCGACCCACACAGTGCAGATTTAATTGAACGCAATCACCCGAAAGGTTTAACAGGCTCAATTTTGACATCGCCTTCTGTATGTACACTCAAAATAATCCACACGTCCTTTCCACGTGAAAAATCACGTAAATTTCTCTACAGGGAGTTACATGACTCAGCTGATTGTTATTGGAAAAAATAATAACATCTATCTGATTTTCACGTTTTTTTTTTTTTTTTTTTTTCCTTTATTTTGGGTACATTTTCCACTGCGACCAGTTATTTGATCTATTGTGGCAGGCCCCAGTTTATTGTACGCCACATCAGGGTGTCGTATCACTATTAGTATGAGTGATTTCCACTTGCTGATCGACGGCATTGTCCCAATAAGGTATTATACAACGAATAAAGTTTATTGCCTTATTGGGAGAATTCATCCATACATCCGAGGGTTGTATTAAAGTCATGTCAAAGAAAGTTTTTCTTTTATGAAGTAGTGCCACGCAATAACATAGTAGATGTTCCGCATTTTCACTTTCTAGGTTACAGAAGCGACACGTGTCATCTTCTAATTTTCCCAGTTGTTTTAAGTGATATTTACTTGCGCAGTGGCCTGTTACGAGGCCACAGTAAGTACGTAAGTCCTTTTTAGACAGGCTAACAAGTTTCTGGGTTATTGTTTTATTAGGAGATATAAATTTCTTTGATTGTCGAGCTGTCAGATTTTTTTTCCAGACATCGTCAATCATTGATTTTTCCCAGTTTTTTAATTCCATTTTAATAGTACATTCTGAGACCCCACAGAATGGTTCTGGTCCAATGAAAGGTTTAATCGATCCAGCTTTTGCCAACTGATCCGCTTTTTCATTGCCTTCAATTCCGCAGTGCCCAGGGACCCAAAAAAGATTTATTGTGCTTTTTCTAGCCACCTGCTGCAGCAATTGAATGCATTCCCAAACCAGTTTAGACGAACACGAAACTGACTTCAGTGCTTTTAAAGCAGCCTGGCTGTCAGAAAATATACATATATTTGCATTTCTATAATTTCGTCGCAGACAAACTGTAGCACATTCAATAATTGCCTGTATTTCTGCTTGAAAAACAGTCGGCCATTGGCCCATGGATATTGATATGTCGACTCCGGGGCCCGTTACGCCAGTTCCAACTTTGTTGTTTAGTTTAGAACCGTCAGTGTAGAAGATTATCGATCCTGGTTGAATATTGGGCCCACCTGATTCCCACTCCGTGCGACTTGTTTCTGTTACATGGAATAGTCGTTCAAAGTTATATTGTCTATCCATCCAGTCCTCATGCGTTAATATGGGATTAATTTTAAAATCCTTTAAGATACTGAGATGGCCCCTAAGGTCTCCATCAAAGAGCTTTTTTGTTCTCCTCAACCTTAGTGCATTTTTCTCAGCTTCTAGTTGAACAAATAAGTGCAGTGGAAGCAAACTTAAAATAGAGTCTAACGCTTTTGATGGCGTACTGCTAGTTGCTCCGGTTATGGAGATTGTAGCTAATCTTTGCAACTTCTCTAGTTTCTTTTGAGCATTTTTAATCTTTGTTTTCGGCCACCAAACTAAGGCCGCATATGTTATCCTGGGTCTTACTATTGCTGTGTAGATCCAATGAATCATTTTAGGTTTCAGTCCCCATTTATTTCCGAAAGTTTTTCTACTTATCCATAAGGCATTCATAGCCTTATTTAACACTTGATCCAAGTGTAAATTCCAGTTTAATTTGCTATCAAGAATCACTCCTAGATATTTTACTTTGGGAGAAATATTTAGTTTTGTTCCTTCTAAGTACAAGTCAGGTGATTTTCACGTTAACGCATTAGTATGCGTGTGAACTACCTGAAAATCACGTAAATAGTACAGGAAAAGCTGGATGGAAAATATTCACATAACTTTTCCTATGATTTCGACGTAAAATTTATTTTGAGTGTAGGTGAAGGACAGGCCTACAGGCTTGTGCGGAGATATCCTATCGCTCACTTCAGCATGGTTTTGGCAGATTTCACTGATTGCTATTTTTGTCATCGTATTTATAAGAATGTGTCTTTATCCTTCGGCGAATTGCTGTCGAAAATGTGATTTTTTTTCTCGAATGGGTTATTGTTTGTTACATGTTAGATGTAATGTGAATTAAAAATATTTTTAATTTACACAATATTAAAGGATATGTGCCATTTGCATCGCTAAATAAAATTACGTTAGCCTAAGACGTTGTAAACCTCTGTGAACTTAAACCGGATTTCCAATATGCAAGGTAAAAAGCGACAAACAAATCTCTCGGAAATGAAAACAACAACAAAACTTCTTGCGGCAACGACAGAATCTATTCGATTTCGGAACCTGCGCCATTCTGACCTCTATTCATTATTACGCATATTTAATTCACCGCATTCATGCTCAACCCGGTCATTAGGGTGAAGCACTAAAGCCACCTTACAATGTAAATTCATTTAAAAGAGCGTATCTTGGCATAATTTCCCCGTGGCTGTGGCGGTACTCTGTGCGCAATTTATTGCTTTCGTAAATGGAAAATGTACGACTTTTACCGTGCCCGCTTGCTGATTCCGCGGGGAAAGGTTTCGCCAGTATGCACTCCGGAGTGTGTATCAGGGTGAATCAAGTTTTGGAGCGTTCACATGATAGGTTCAAATGATTTTAGTATAGGGTGATATTTTGCCATGCCGATAAATTTTTTATGCCCGAATAAATTTTACAAATATTGTTTGTAATGCGTCTTTATGAAAGAAAATCTTGATGAATCAAGGTTTGGAATTCGATGAAATCATGACTGAACCGACATATCAGGCAACACAAAAGCATGGAAAATAATTCATGATATTGTGTTGTCTTCCTACCACTTGAAAATCGTGATATCATGATTATTATTCATGGTGCATTTTGATAAAAAATGCTCTAAGATCCGGAAATCTTTGGTTCCATTTCCTCATTATAGAGATTAAATTTCTTTCCTTGTAACTGGATTAACCGAAACACTGGTCTTAATGACGTGCTGTAATAGTTTTTTTTTATCGTTGTTGGTGTTGTGTATAAAAATAAACTTCGAAAATCTCTGACACCCTAATGCGCATGTTTGTGTGAATGCAGAATGGACTTCCGCAAAAGGCGACGCAATCAAAAGAGCCCTCATTCGCACCAGCCAAGTGGATTCTGCAACGTTACGCCTGATGTAGATGGGCGGCGGAGGAGGAGAGGATCAAAAATAAATGAATGTAAGAAAATATAAAAGCACAAATGGATGCTGCATCGAGTCAAATTAAATTTAATTAGAGCTACAAAGATACCTGAAATGCACTCGGTGGGCACTGTTTGACCTCCTCGCTTTGCAGCAGTAAACGAATAAGCTATTTTATTTTCCAGGACTGCCGCTGTAGAGCAGATTATGCGGCCCGGAGTGGTGCCCAGGTAATAGCGAATGCAGTTGCTGAAAATCAAGAAAAACGCATAGAGGTACCTACTACATTTGTACGAATTATGCTAAAGCACCGCATTGCCTATAGTGAAGTTTAGCTTGTGTACTTCGAATCGAGTTCATAAGGCTGGTAACCGATGCAATCAGCGATGTGGATAAATTTAGCCGGGAGAATTGCTAAAAATGGTTCAAGATGGATAATTTAAAAGGATTGCTGTTAAGTGGACAGATTATGCAATATTTTTTAACATACAGTTTTAGCAGCTCTACTTTATATATATTTATTTTATCATTAAATGTCATTGTAGAAGCCTTATAGTCTTCAATATGTGTTTTCCTGGAAATAGGTTAGATTTAACTACGATTCGATTAAAACTACTCAAAATGCCTTGAAAGTGTGCAGATTCTGAGTAGTTTTTCAACCAAAAAACTAGTAGGAAGCATACAAAAACAGTTATGTTATTTGTTACAGTGAATAATTTAATTATTGTCAGCAAATCGCTGAAATTGGTTAAATTTGCTATCCAAAATCTGAGTTTGTACACTTTAAGGGCATTATGAGTAGTTTTAGCAACGAGTGTTAGTCTAACGTCTCTTTTTCTTCATCGGTAGAATAGCATTTTGGCTAACTTTATTATTGGTCAAGCATGGTAATCAATCAGGGATTGTACTCCCCAGTACCGTTCATTTGATTCCTTTTGCAGTTGGTTCGATCAATGACTTCGAGCAACTACAGAACGTGGGTTTAAGCTAAGCTTTAAGGGCTTTCTGAGTAGTTTTATTAAAACTGTTTCAACGAAGTTTAAACACATTTAAAAGTGTACGTTAATATCCGCAATTAAAGATAGAACTAACAAAAGGGCGAATGTCGCAAACGTAACCAAACCGGGTGAGAGTTGATTTTCCGATGCTGATACAGCAAATAACCACTCTTACCCGTTGTGTTTACATTTACTACAATCGTCATATTGTTAATTCTCTCTAGAATTGTCTATTATCTAATAACAGGTAAATTAAAGCTGTGCGGGTCGCCAAAATACCAGCTAATTTGATTGAAAATTACGGACTAACACCATGAAGATTTTCTAATTATATTGTCCCAGTCTGGACACCAGAAACGTTGAAATTAGATATAAAATTCGTCCTAACATTAGATTGGTATTTATATTTAAATTGAACTTAGGTTCGGATTTGAACTTGCACTTTGAATTGGACTTGAAATTGGATGTGCAATTGGACTTAAATTGGGCCAATTTGGACTGGAATCCTGGCCTCAAACTTAACTGAACATTAAACTTTGAATTGAACTCAAAATTGAACTAGAAATTAGACTTCGAATACGAATTGAAATCAGACATGAAATAGATCTTGAAATGGGACATAATATTGGATATGAGTACTTAAATTGGATTTGAAATCGCACTTGAAATTGATCTTAAAGTCGGAATTGATACTGGGCTTGAAAATAGACAAGAAATTTTACTTGTGATTAAATTTAATATTGAACTAAAAATTGATTTTTATTTGCAGCTGGACTTGAAAATTGAGCTTGAAATCGGAAATAAGCGAAACTGGACTGAATATTGAACTTAACGTTTTATTTGAACACAGTTTTACTTAAAATTGGACTTGAATGCGGACGTGAAATAGAACTTGATAATGAACTTCGATTAGAGTTTGGTGCTGAAATTTGACTTCCATTAAACTTGATAATAAACTAAAAGTGGACTTGAATAAGGGCTTAAAATTGAGCATGAAATTGAAATTAATCTAGACTTAAATTTGGACTTAAGATTTAAGTTCACATTGGATATAAAATTAAACTTTACAATAGCATAAAATTTAACTTGAAATTGAACTAAAAATTACCCTCTGATATGAAATTATAAATCAATTTTCATTCACTAACTGAAAATTCATTTGGCTTTCAATTCCAGCCTAAACAAACTGCCAAATGTGCAGGCAGAGGCGCTTCTAGCATACTGAATAAAAATCCATACTAAATTAGGGGGCATAGTACTTTTTACACCATATTTTTTGCCTTATTTCAAATATTTTTTTCTCGATAACGCGAAAAGCGAATCGATTCGGGTTTTTTGCATTCTAAACATTGCACTTTAAACTAATATTTACAATTTTGTTTGCATATGTGAACTTCTTCCCCTCTCCCCTACGGCTCCTTGAACATGATCATTCGAAAAAACATGATTTGCGGTACCATGGATTGGAGCTGGTGGGCTTATCCGAATTGAAAAATTCCAAAACGACATGAAAGTAAATTAAATTATCTCGTGTTTGACCCATCCTTTTTTTAAAATTCGAACGCATAACAAAATGGCGGACATTCAAACATAAAAGTAAGGTTTTTAGTCGAAAAAATGGACTTTAAACATTTCTAAAAAATACAAAAATTGTAATATCAAAAAAAGGATGGGTCAAACACTAGATAATTTGGTTGACTTTGAAACAAAAAAAGAATCATGAGAATTGCTTGAGTCGTTCTTGAGATATTTATGGTACCGACTTTCAAAACCTGGTTTCGAGAAAAACGACGTTGAAGTTTTAATACGCTGTGTAATCGCTCCAGACATGCGCAATACAAATAGCTGTAACTTTGTCAATTTTTGGAATTCATCGAAATGACTTGAAACACATATGGTCAAAATGTTAATCTTTCGAAATAATCAATAAAAAATATTTCGATTTTTTTTAAATTGAAAAAGTACTATGCCCCCTTAATTATATTGCCGGTATGTTGACAGCACTTGAAAAACACCAACACTTAAACCACACTCTTAAACCCGTAAATTGATTGAATTTAGCTAAAACTTGGTTAAAACTAGAGTTTGTACACTTTAAGGACATTTTGAGTAGTTTCAACGTAGCTTTAGCTAAATCCGACCTATTTACGGGTAGAATCATTTACGAGTGCATCTAAAGTGCATTGTCTGCTGTTGAGGTACAGCAATAGGTCCTTGGATGGTACTGTTTGCTCATCGCAATTTCTTAGCTTTCTTCAAATTCTTCCAAATTCTAGCTATATAAGGGAATCAGCACTGGGGGTTAATAAGAGGGGGGGGGGGCGTGTTCGTAACAGGGGGGGGAGGCCATAACTCCGAAATGCCTGGACGGTTCTTCACCAAACTTGGCATACATGTTCCTTGATACAAGGGAATCAGTACCAAGGGGGTTGACAAAAGGGAGGGTGGGTTCATAACAGGTGGGAGGCCCTAACTTCGAAACGCCTGGATGGTTCTTCATCAGACTTAGCGAAACAAGGGGCTAAGTAAAAGGGGATATGTTTCTCTTGCATTTAAACCGATTGCAGTTGTGCAAATAACTTTGAGTAAAGAAGGGGTTCCACCAAAGAGGAATATATGGTAAAAAAGACCTTTGTTTAGTTTCCATTATAGTGATTTTCATAGAGCAATCCAATGTATAATTAGCTACGTGACAGAAGAGGGAGCTGAATGGGAAAGAATCGACAAGTATGGGGACGAAGAAGGTGTGTGACGAATTTTTGCAGTAAATTTCAAATAACAATTTCTCATGCTTGTGGAACAATATTCAGATATTTCTAGCAGCACTGAATAGCTTATTCTGTTGAGTGTCAGATGTAAACAAACAGTGTTGAGTAAACTGAAAGATGCCGAAACAAGAAAATAATCGGTCAGCCGTCGTCGTGTTATTGCGCGTCGGAGCAAGCGAAAAGGTGTTTGTTCGGTCGGTAAAAGTATCGGAAAGAACAATGAACTATATAAAGAAGGCTTGGGAAAGTGATAAGCTATCTTACACACCTACCCGGAAGGCATACAAGTGCCGTTCTATCACCGCTGAACGGAACCGGGTCAAAAAAAGTGGGAAGAATGATTGAAAAGAATCCATCGAGGTCAATGAGGCCCATGACTCGGGAAATCGGGTGTTCGGACTCCTCAATCCGGCGAGAAATGACCAAAAACATTGGTTATAAGT
This sequence comes from Sabethes cyaneus, assembly GCF_943734655.1. Classification (NCBI taxonomy): domain Eukaryota; kingdom Metazoa; phylum Arthropoda; class Insecta; order Diptera; family Culicidae; genus Sabethes; species Sabethes cyaneus. Next base: position 158,049,842 of record NC_071355.1, on the reverse strand, counting down.
CGTATGCGCTACGCAGAGGTCAATTTATGAATGCTCCGACCAAGTCACGGTGATTGGAGAAAGCTAAAAAACTTCTGAGTCGGTTGAAGCATCATCATCATCATAATGGTTCTTTCATCCTTTTCTCTGACGAAAAAAACTTGAATCAGGATCAAAAAGTGACGGCGAAATCTGCATATTTCATATCTAGAAATACCTGTTTTGTATACATTAATTTCAATTCTTTGGAGTACAATCGTCGCGGAAATAGCGTGGGCTTTTAGCTACTTTTTTGTGCATTTCTACAAATCTACCCTACATTGCAAAATGGTCATATTCAACGGGAAAAGTCATTGAATTTTGAGAGGGCCGTGCCGAACTTTGGTCTAGTTGGCGTGAAATACGTCATTGTGCCAAAACCATGAAAGTTATGGTCCAAGGCAAAAGTAACGCACCCTCTCCATTGTCCCCTTCCCTTTTTGCCACCACCTTTTGTCAACCTCTCTGCGTGGATTCTGTCATGCAAAGAAGATGTGTGCCAAGTTTGATAAAAAAACCATCCAGGCGTTCCAGGGGTATGGCGAAACATGTAATCATACTTACATCCCTCATCTCCCCCTGTTGGCCCCCTCTTCTATCACACATCTCATTATGCATCTGTTTACTCTCCGAACTCTAGAACCTAATCCTCTTAAATGGACTCCTTCCCTTCCCGGCCCCTCGCCCTCCTAGCCACTTGTACAACTGCTATCGATTCAAAGGCAAGAGAGACATGGCTTCTTTACTTGTTTGATATCCTTCTCCCTTTGTTAGAGATACCCCTTTGTCAACACCCCAGTGCTGATTCCCTTATGTCAAGGAACATATATATCCGCCAGTTTGGCGGAGAACGGTCAAGCTGTCCAGGAGTTATGGCAGAACATATACACAATTTAGTTGTTTTACTGATTTTGTTCTACGTATTTTTATTGCATATCGATGTAAAAGACACTATGTTTTTGTGCCACTATGAGTAAGAGTATGAAACTTACTCAAGGTGGTTTTTACCAGTTGAAGCAAATTTCATTAAGACGTAAAGTCGCAAGAACTACTCAAATAAATAATAATAATAATTCAGATTTGGATGATTAATTCAAGAAACTGATAAGTTATTTTGCATTTAAAGTGTTTTCATTTTATATTTCTTTATTTTATTTTATTTTTCAGGGATTTCCCGAAGTGTTTCACAGCCGGGGAGACTTTTTTTTTGTCAAAAAATACTCTGACTCCCAATTTCGCTATAACTTTATTTGTTTCATGCGAAAAATATATGCGGCCTTCAGCAAAAAGATAAGTAAGTCTTCAATCTTTCAAATGCTTTAAAAGAATCGAAATTGGATAATCCGATCAAAAGCTATAAGCCACAAACAAAACCTTGAAACAGGGGACATTCCCCTATTTATTTTATTAAGGGGACATAAACGACTAAAATTTTTGAAAAAATCATTAGTTTTTTATTTTAAATTTCGATTATACAATCTTTTCCGCTTATCGTGATTTTGTAATTTGTAATAATCCAACCACGGGAAGTGGACAAAAAACGACTTTTACAATTTTGAGCTTTGTACAGAAATCACAGCTTGAGAAAAAAGAAACAGAAAAAAAGAGAACAGATGGTTCATTACAAAATTAGTATCAAAATAAGCGGAAAAGACTGTAGAAACGAAATATGAAATAATAATAAAAAACATGATTTGTTCAAAATTTTTAGTCGCAACTAGTTTTCACAAATTGCAAAATTTTGGTGACGAAATGATTTTATCCACCTGTCATACTAGTATGCACGATAAAATTTAATACGCGTATGCTGCTCAACTATGGAGGCTGTTGAAAATTTATTATTTATTCTATGCGATATTTTATTATTAGCTGTTACTAGAAATATCTGTTTCTCTGCAGTTAAAACTAGTACACCAAGCGTCTCCATCAGGTACGAAGCACCAGTAATAGTGAGACTAAGCCCCAGACACATTCCAGCGTAACGCGACACTGCGAGGAGCCGACTTTCATTGATATTTTGCTCCCGCTAGCAAAAATTACTAAGTTATTAAATAGGTGTTAAATTATGCTTATAAAGCAATAAAGCAAGTCAGCAGTAAAGTTGAGTTCCCTTAAAGAAAACCAAATCACGGTACTACTCATATTTTTGGAAGTAAAGATATTATTAAAAAGCAAAAAAACATCAATAATGGCTATAGTGTAATTTAAATAAATTATAGCTTTGCATTTCAATATAACGAGGGTAACTCTGTGAATAAAACCAAACCTTCAAATGTGCGGTATTTTTCTTGTGATTTTCAGGTTTATTTATGGAACATATCAGTCAGAAAGGTACTAACATGTTGCTTTATCGTTTATAGTCCACTGCTTGGTCTGTTAGGATCATGCTGCAACAAAGCACTAAACATTCAGTCTTTTGATCACATTCTTTTCATGCACACCGTACCTTTGTCACCTACCTATTGTTGCAAAAAGCGTCAGCAACAGAGCCAGTCGTAAATCCAACATGTTTGACAGGATCATTCTATTTTCTACTATTCTGTTGCTTTTTCCACTCACTCTTCGATAACTACACAGGTTTCTTTTCGACGGAGGGGGAACCGACACGAGGCGTAAGATTTGCTGTTTTTCTTGCGCTTTCCTCGTTTTTTACCCCTCTACAGACGAACACGAATGTAAATGAAAAAATGCCCGAGGCATAGCATAAAGCATCACCTTTTTCTTCTACCGGGCTGCTTCCCGACTGGTGCTCCACCCACCACACTTCAGCTTCACACAATTTACAGGCACTCGAAGAACGTTCGCTGGAGAGAGGCGGGCAAACTTTACCTAAACAGCAGGTTTATTTATTTCCATTTCGAAAACAATTGCCCCAGGGGATTACGAATTCGCTTCCGAATGCATTAATTCACTTTATTTCTTATTTGCCATAGTTCATTCATTCCTGTTGCTGATATCTTGACTGAAGATATCACAAATAAACTCACTTTTGGTTCCGCACTTTGCACTCGCAAATTTTTTATAAGACCGAATCTTCTGGTTCAAAGTTTCTGAGTGTGGCAGTCCCATAGCAGGTGTAATGGAGCGATCCTCTTACGTTGATCTTCATATATTCATCCCAATATGCCAAGTGAAGTGCTTTCTGCTGTCCTTAATATTTTATCCTGCCAGCCTAAAGCAGTACCGGAATTGATTTCGGCATATGTTGATTTCCATTTCAGGATAGAAATTTATTGCTCAATTTAATAGTTTGAAAGATGCTGGGACTAGTCGCAAGCAACTTTCGTTGATGGATCTTGCTAATAGAATATAGTACAGCCTTTTTTGATTGAAATAATTTTCGTATTTTGGCTTTCGTTTGAACGAAATTAAAACTAAAGATTGGAAGTGAAAACTATCACTAAGAATATACGTAAGAGTGCGAAATTAGGGTGAAATACTTCAACCAAGGGTGTATAAATAATAAAACATCTAAGCGTTAAGGGTCCAAATAAGTGATTAGTTTTAAATAAACTGTTTTTCTTAGAAAAAAAGTTTTTTTATTTGTTCTCTTTAAGAAAATGGACATAAAAGTTCTGGTTCATTAATAAAGACGAAAAATCGCCACTAGGGCTAGAATAATTTAGAAAACATGTGACGAAGAACATACAATGTTAACTGCATCATTCATGCATAATTAGAAAAAATCTTATCTCCCATTGAATAAAAACCCATAATGGCTGGATAAGTTACGTTTAATTAAATTAAATTTAGTTAAACTATATTGGCGATGAAACTATTGATTCGATATTTATTAGCAATTACATTTGTTTACTAATTTTATTGATTAAATCGAATTTTTGTATGATATAAGATACGGTACTAGTTCTTCAGCTTACTTATATTTTGGGTCTACGCTCTGTTTTCCATATCCTGAGAGGAAAACTATTAGGTACTATTAATTCTTCAGAAGAATGTTACACGAAGATAAATGACACCCAATATTTTTACTGAAGCATGCTGAAAATACCATTCCATGCCATACTTGTGACTTTCCAATTAAATACTCTCCACAATTTGTTTTTATTTTTTTGAACAATTGATTTCAAATCGAAGCATTCGTAAATGTTCATTACAGTTAAGAATTATCTTTAAAGCGCTTACGAATAAAAATCAAGTTCTAAAAAGCTGCCTATTTTCAATTAGAGTGGCAATTTAATAGATAGAAATCGGTAGTATTATTAAAATATTGCATTTGATTGTACTTAAAGAGGACAACAAGACTGGAAAATTAGGAAAAAAGAGGTTTCAATAAAGCACATGTAACTGTTGTACCAAAGCAAGGCATTGTTTTTGCCAGTAAATCAACCAACTTTAACGAACACGACCAAACTTCATGAAACGTTCACATACATTCATCCAACTGTAACTAAATTTTCTCCAGCAACTATCCCGGATGAGTTTAATCATTCTTCGGTATCATTTCCAGAAAAGTATTTTATCCTAAGAAAACATAGTTGGATGCACTTTCAACCCATCTTTCCAGCCAACTATTCCAACCAACATATTTTGTTCCTTGGGGAGAACGAAAGTCTTTCATCACAATAAAACGAATCTAACACACTACATGGATCGGCAATTTTCTTGGCCGGAAGACATCATCCTGTCTGGACTGGTCGGTTTCTCTGCTAATCCTTCTTCACATCCCAATTTGTGCCAAGCTTGGTTTCGAAAATAAATTTCAGGTCAGCTGGAGAAACTTTAGTATCGTAAGCTAGCATAAACAATATCTATCACTACGAACACTTTTCTGTTTTCAAACACTCAACACTGCACCCTGGTTTTTATGCGTGAATTTATCCAGAAAGCAAAACATATCCATATTCTCTTACAATCAACCGAACTAGCTATCTGTCAACCTAGTTTGCTGGTAATCCATATCGCGCGAATTTTCTCTGCCGGAAGGATGCTGTCGCGGTGACTCGCAACCAACGACTGAAGTTTCACTTGGAGGCATCGCAAACAGGTTGACTCCATGTACTCGGATGAACTCCCGTCAGGAAGAACCGTCTGCGGTCGGAATATAGTCGGGTACGAACTGTCACGTGGTTCAATGTCAACAGGCAGCAACTAAGCATCGTTCGGCTCAACACGTGGTCATTCGGTTTATGTTTACAGTTCCAACAGGTTGATTCGGTAGCAGGTAATTGTATTCATGCTGGATGCCATGCGCAGCATCTGGTGAATTCGAAAATAGGAGCGGGATTCTGAGTGAACATATTTCACTAGTTGCAGCTTACAGTCTTGATGAATCAGAGCAACGTCTGTGCATCGGTTAACTAAAATTTAAAATTTCTTTAATGAACCATTCTTCGGAAAGGACATATATGTATTTAGAGGGCTTGGTCCAATTTTCAGTTCCTAATTTTGAGTTCGTTAGTTAGGGAGCTATGTAGAAGCATTATATACTGATTTCAGGAAAGCATTTGATCGCGTTGATATACTCATGCTATTATTCAAATTACAAAAAATAGGAATCCAATCAGATCTGCTTAACCTTCCTAATGCATTAGAAAAAAGTTACATATTATGCATTAAGGGTCGAAAACGACCCAAGTTTTGAAATTGCTCTCATTCATCCATTTTCAATCCGAATTTCGTTTTCTTTACCTCGTTTGAAAGCTATGGCCAAAAACTAGCACCCAAGGTATGTTGGGGAATATTTGTTGACTGATGGCCGCTTCTGCGTCGGTTCCGGAACACCCACTACCAGGTCCCAGGGAACATTTTTACGTTTTGAGATAATTCATTTTGCGGCACATCAAATCACATTGGCTTGACAAAATAAGATTAATGGAAGTGCAATGGGAACATTTTGGACCCAAGCGGCCATTTCCTCATTGGTTCTGGAACATACGGTACCCGGTTTATGAGGACAATTTTAAATTTTAGGATGATTTATCTTGCAACACGTCAAATTACATCAGCTTGATAACGTAAGACTATTGAAAGTATAATAAGGACATTTTGAAGGCAAATGGCTACATCAGCATTGGTCCCGGAACATCCGGTACCCGTGTTTTGGGGCCATTTTTGTATTTTAGGATAACCCATCTTGCGACACATCAAATCACATCGGCTTGATTAAATATGACTGATGAAAATAAAATAAGGTCATTTAGAAGCCAAATGGCCATTTTACCATCGGTTCCGGAACATCCGGTACCTGGTTCCACGGGTGGTTCCATTATGAAATAATTCATCTTGCGGCACATCAAATCACAACGCCTTGATCAAATAAAACAGTTCCAAGAGCTATGGGGACCATTTGAAGACAAATGGCCATTTCATCATCGGTTCCGGAACATCGGGTGCACGGTTTATGAGAACATTTTTGGATAGGATAATTCATCATGCGCCACATCAAATCACATTGGCTTGATGAAATAACACTAATGGAAGTACAATGGAAAAATTTTGGAGCCAAAATTACCATTTCATCATCGGTTCCGGACTATCCGGTATCCGGGTTTTGGGGACATTTTTGGATTACAGCGTAATTCATCTGCCCCGAGTTACCCCGTTTTACGGTTCATTATAAATACCGGGTACCGGATTATATGCGACTGACGCCCCATTATACTTCCATTGTTGTTATTTTATCAACGCGATGTGATTTGAGGTGCCGCATGGTGAATTATCTCAAAAGCCAAAAATGTCCCCCGAAACTGGTACCGGATGACCCAGTACCGATGGTAAAGTGGCCATTTGGCTTCTAAATGACATTGTTTTACTTCCATCAGTCTTATTTTATCAAACCGATGTGATTTGATATGTCGCATTATGAATTATCCTAAAATACAAAAATGTCCCCAAAAATCGGATACCGGATGTTCCAGGACCGATGCTGATGTGGCCATTTGCATTCAACATGTGTTTATTATACTTCCAATAGTCTTATGTTATCAATGTGATGAAATTTGACGTGCCGCAATAGAAATCATCCTAAAATTCAAAAATGGCCTCAAAAACCAGGTACCGGATGTTCCGTAACTGATGGGGAAGTGGCCGCTTGGGTCCAAAATGTCCCCATTGTACTTCCACTAATCTTATTTTATCAAGCCAATGTGGTTTGATGTGCCGCAAAATGAATTATCTCAAAATATAAAAATGTTCCCCGGGAGCTGGTAGGAGGTGTTCCGGAACCGACGCAGAAGTGGCCATCAGTCAACAAATATTCCCCAACATACCTTGGGTGCTAGTTTTTGGCCATATCTTTCAAACGAGGTAAAGAAAACGAAATTCGGATTGAAAATGGATGAATGAGAGCAATTTCAAAACTTGGGTCGTTTTCGACCCTTAATGCATAATATGTAACTTTTTTTGCTGTGGCTCTTCTAGATGTCGCTGAAAGCTGAAACTCCCCCACAATGCTAATTTTCCAAAGTTAGGAAAAGTCAGAAAATTTCAAGTCTCTAGCTCGTACCGTTACTGAGTATCAAGCTTTGTAAGTATGCCGATGGGTCGAAAACGACCCCAATGCACTAGGAAGGTTAAATGGATCGAGTCCTATCTGACTAATCGTCAGCAAATAGTCAAATTTGAAGGGAAAAAGTCAAACCCTCTAGAAGTAACCTCTGGAGTTCCCCAAGGTTCACATTTAGGTCCTCTTTCGTTTATTTTATTTGTGAACGATATCTCTTTCTTGCTGAGAAATGTTAGGGTAATAATATATGCCGATGATATGAAGCTCTTTTTAGAAATAACAAACGAGGAGGACGTCAGAGTATTCCAGCTCGAAAGCTTTTCTATATTTGGTGTAACAAAAGTCTTCTTCAACTTAACACTCATAAATGTAGATCAATAACCTTTAGTAGAAAAAGAAACATGCCAACTTCCGTGATCCATACACAATAAAAACACTATATCTTGCATACGTGAGGTCAATATTAGAATACTGCAGCATAGCCTGGTCACCATTTTCATTAATACACCAGGAATGAATAGAATCAGTACAAAAACAATTCGTGTTGTTTGCTTTGCGTAAACTAAATTGGACAAGCTTTCTTCTTCCCTCTTATGAAGCCCGCTGCTTGCTTATAAATATATAGACACTAAAACAGCGACGTGAGTTCGCCAAAGTGTCATTTGTAAATGATATTGTTTCACACCGTATAGATTCTATACAAATTCTATCTAAACTCAGCTTTTATGTACCCAACAGTCAATTGCGGAACCGAAATATATTTAGCACAATTCACTGTCGCACAAACTATGCCAAATTCGGGCCATTAAATCAGATGATTATCGCCTATAACCAACATTGCGAAAATCTTGACTTTACTATGCCTAAATTAAAATTAAAACAATACTTTAATTCTACGCGTTAAATGCAAAAAATGTAAGCAATATTAAGTAATTAAAAAGTTACACTGTTCAGTTTTCTTTGTAGATTGTATTGTAGTTGTACTAATGTAAAAGGTCTACTATGATTTGACGACTAAATAAATAAATAAATAATCGTGTGCAAAGTTATTGTGCGGAATTGATTTTGAAACGCTATGTTGAAACGAACCATTATATTATAACCAGTAAGAGACAGATAGTTACTATATTTAACAAAGTTGCGTATTTTAGTGTGCTTTGTAACTTTTCTAAGAACAAAATTGTTTTTGAGCGTATTTGAAAAAAAAAGTTTGTACCACCCTTCTAGGTGGATCCACGGTCACTCTAATAATCCAGAAAGATGCGCTATATTTTATTAATAAACTTACCCAAAGACACCTCACTTGAAAAATTATGCGTTTTTTATGCAATACGCCAATGATTGCGCTTTTTCGATTCGGCACCATTGTGCGGTGCAACACACATGCAAAACGGACTCGATTTCTTCTTCTTCTTGATCACGGGCTCGTAACAAAGGATTCTCATCTATTTATAGACAGCTTGTACAGTTAAAACTGACAACTCAGAATAAGCTATCGGTCAAATCATATAAGCATTTAAACTACCTTCATTCAAGTGTAGATCTGGAACAGTGATCAAGACAGTGGCATCGTGTGCGGTATGTCGTGAGTTCAATTCCGACTGAAAGGGTATGGTTTTTTGAAAACAGAAAATGTGTGAAGTTTTTACCTTTGTTTTATTTTGCTTTTTGTAAATGTTCCCGAATCCCGATAAATAGTTGTACTATTTTTGACCATTCGCCGTGAAAAAGTCGATATAGTAGATGGGGAGGAAAAGAAGTTTTTGTAATATTTTAACAGAATTATAACAAAACGTGTCAAAAATATCATAACAAATTCTGATATAATTTTGTTCATATAAAACAAATTTTATTATGTATTTGCTATAGCAAAGAATTGTTGTTATTTTAACCACTAACCGCCGCTAATTTATAACAACCGTTGTTAGGGAAAAATCGGTAACAAAACAACAGAATCAGTTACAAATTTGTTATGTCCTCCTGATCGGGAGGCCCGCCAACATCGCTTTCAATTGCAAATCGTCACTCGACAAAGAAGTAATGTCTTCACAAAGAAGTAATGTGTTCAAATACTTCAATTTGTATAATAGAGTAGCCAAGCTAGGAGGTGCGGGGTCGTGCGGTTTTCAGTTCCTAACCTTACAAATGTAGTTTTAGGCAACCATTAAACCACACGACTTTATTTTCAAGTATTATATGATTTAAACTAATTTTTTTTGGCAAACTAATCTATTTTCAGAGAGGGAAATGAGGCGCTATATCTTTCCCTACTAGCACAGTTGTTATAAACTAGTTGTGGTAACCGATTAACGACTAATTTTAGTCATAAATAGGTTGCAGCAACCAGAAGTGACAAAAGTGTGCTACTAGGGTTGGCCAATTGCAGCCTGGCTTCTGGTCTAAATGCCATTAGTTAATCTCTGAGGGTCCGGAGTATCACTTAACCTTTATTAGCAAAGATACTGCCAACGACTGTAAATAAACCATTATCTATGTATATGGGAAGCGTTTGGTACGGGAGGTCTACGCTTTCTTCCTTCCCCTAGATTTCAATGGAATTAGGTATTTTTGATTCGTTGGAATTCTCTCTGCGGTACATGCTGCGCAGTAGGCCTGGCCGTTGACAAGAAAAATGCTTGATTCAAGTAATCGTCATTTTCCAGGATGCCTTCCAAAATTGACTGCGTTAGTGTGAGATTAGATTAGATTAAATTAGAAATATTCAGTAGAAGGCCTGTAACTTTTTACGCAAATAAATTAAAATTGGGTAAAATTTCCTACAATAAAACGCATATAATATTTAACCTAGTCAACAACAACAAATCATGCCTGACTTTCACTTGAAACAGTATCCAACTTTAGCTGACGCTTGCTTGAAACTTTCTATTCAGTAAATGAAACAGGTCGCTTCATGTATTTGTTTCGACTTCAGCTTCATTTATTTGTTTCGACGATGCCGGGCCCTATTCACGACTTTAATAATGAATGAACATTGATTGTTTGATTTTTCTGCGTCACTCAAGAGAGTCAATTGTGAGAAGACGTTAACGATTTGAATACAAAGGTCAAATTGTCAATTGCCATGTACCTCATGAGGTATAATTTATATTTTTACTTTGTAAGTACTACGCTTACCAAGCGTTGCAACGCATTCAACTAGATGCAAATTGAAAATACTAAACCTGAGAAGGCAGTAAAAAGTATCATAATGTGGAAAAGTATAATAATGTGCAATACTTAGGGTTAAGTTATCCCATAGTGGACCATTTACCTATAATAGACCTCGGGTACAGTTTCGGCGTTTGTAAGCTTGTACTTACTTCTTATTTCCGAGGATATATGACATGAAACAGGAAGTACTAAGTATAACACACATTTCAGTTTATAAAGATTGAGCTGCATTCAATTATTAATGCTTTAAAATCGACATTTTCAACATGGGTCCATTATACCGTTAACAACGCAAAATATGTCGCCAATAGTGGAACCTCCATGCAAAATGCACTAGAATTCCTGTAATAATCCTATTGTAAACCGCAATGGTCCATGAAAGGAAAACTGACATTCCAATCTGTGTTAAAAAATGTGTGAAATATAGAGATTTGGAACATGAATTTTTAGGCTTAATTGAAAGTGACTCGTATTGTAAGTGCCATCGCGATGCATCGGTAGGGTGTAGGGTAGCGGTACCAGATCAAAATAGTTCATGGAATAAAACCACTCAAGTACTAAAGGGTCCACTAATGGTTAATTCACCCTACTTTACTTTTCTTTTTTGGCGACAATGAAGTAATTTGCGGTTTCGTCACTAACGAGAATGGCATTAGCTGGGGCTCGTTTATGTAGGAGTGAGAGGGGAGCAAAAAATGAACTTTGATGTTGTTGATATTATTTCTACTGCAAACAGCCTTAGTGAGGGCCCCAGCTAATAGGCCGTATGAATAAAACAGTTTGCTTTGCTTTTCCCGTTTAAATCGTATGGGAGCATTTGCTCTAACTGTTTTATTCATACGGCCTAATGTCAAAAAATCTTTATATGTGTGCATTGTGGAATACTTCATCCGTTCATTGAATCAGTGCCAAATTTAAGAGCCGTCTCTACGTTTGTCCGTCTTGGGCTAGGGCTCTCCACACACCCGCTAACATCCGCTGTTCTGGTATCCTTGTCAACGACGCTCATCTAACGGGTTCGGGGTTTATCACGAAATCGACGGCGTTTGTTGGGTACTTCCGCTGACCCCTCATCCAGCATCCTTGCTACGTAGCCAGTCCACTGTAGCCTGCCGTGTTTTAGTCGCCTCACAAAATCCACATCTCCTTGTATACTTGGTATATTTTGTGATTTATGCACGTGCGCCACTCTCCTTCTAATATGCCGCCAAGAATAGGTGGATCTAACGAACAAAAACGCCAAGAGCTCGTCAGTCGTTCTCTCAACGTCCATACCTCGCGGCAAGGCCACCAGGAGAATTAGCACCTTATAGAGCGCGAGTTTCGTATACAGTTGCAGGATGCGGAACCTTAATTACTTTTGATAGGAAAATCGCATAGGAATCGCACGCCACCTTGAAGTCTATCAACAAATAAAGGGTATCCCACATCGAATTGCATCACGGAAAAAACGCTGTAGAAAACGCTGTTTTTTTAAATTTGGCTCAAAGGTGTAGGATGGCAATATAAACCAACTGACGTTTACAGTTTTAATGGTTTTATTTTAGCAGCGGTCCATAAAGTACCGTGGCAACCAAATATCTGCTGTCAAATGCCAACTTTTCAGAATTGTAAGGTAAGCTCAAATGAAATTTTTATGCGACGCACGTTGTGCAATCTTTTTCAAAACGGACATTATCAAATCATCGAAAAAAACCAAACAAATATCCAAGATTCATCAAAATACTTACCATAATTTAGGTACACAAAGCGCTTCATCCGCAATTGCCAGTCCGTAGATGCGTCGCTTCCAGTTACCATGAACTCGCCCCAAGAGAAGCACAACAGTTGTACGGAGCAGTCAAATTAACATAAATCACACGTTTTTGCCGGGTACACCCCACTCACTGTTCTCCATTGCTCTCTGTTGGCACTAATCCAGAAAATGAGAACAATTTATGCTTTTTAGAGGTACCGTCGTGATAGTTGATTCTATTGCTTATATACGTAATTTCGGTTTGCTCTTCCATTCAGCAGGGGCAGCGAGAGTTTTTATTAAGGATGTAATTGCAGTGCGATTCGTAGCTGGACAGCAAGCAAATCTCTGCTCGTTGGACAGCTCTTCTGGTTCGTTTTTCGGAAGCGTTCGACATTTCCGTTATATGGGACAAAGATGGTAATTTGAATAGTTGAAAGAACCCTCAGTGATTCATGCTAGTTCCTTTCAACTGTGATGTAATTTATTAGCGCTTCGCTTGTTTGAAATTCCAGAAAACAGATCGAGATGAAGGTATGCTTGCTTCTGGTTATCTGATGTTATCCGATCCATATTCAGCCGTAATGCGATGATGGATGATAATTATTCGTAAAACGATATTTTTGTTTTTGTCCTTAAGAAATCTGCATTGCTGTGCTCGATTCACAAATGAGCTAAAATATCCTCAATGGATAGAATAGTAAATCGCATTTAAGATTATAGAAAATATGCTCGAAGCAAGTAGTCCAAATTAAGGATCACCGTATTATGCGGTGCAACGACGAGCGACGGGGATCTAACCTCAGATAAATTAGCAATTCAAATTTCTTTTCTCTCCCAAGCGAGAGAGTAGTTCTGTTCGGGGTTCTGTGTAAACCGTGTACGAAACTGCGTGTAATTTATTACACGTGACAATTGTACCCAGCCAGTCAAAGTTGTTCGCATATTATTATCCTGACCTGTCTCTCGAATGGGCGACTGAAGACACTGCCCCATGTCGAGTTATCCGACCGCGTCTGAGATCGAATGGAAGGACGAGCGCTTGATAGCACTCACAGTAGGGTGACAAACATTCCGATTTCACGCCAGCGAAAACGATTCTATGGCTCATTCGGGAAGAACTGAAATTATGCTTTACATGGTCGGTTGGTTGGCTAGCTGGCTGGCTGGTTGGCTGGCTGACAGCGGAAAAGTTTTGAGAATTCAAAGAAAAACATCTTACCCCTCTGGGTGCGGTTGGAAATATGGACTTGTTTGGATAGGCTGTGGTACGGTACGGTCGTTTCTATTCACTAAAATAAACAAGTTCGTGAATCAGCTGGAATGTACCAGCTTTCACCGAGGAGGAAACTGACTGCAGTGACAGAATTGTAGCTGGAATGAACGTACTGAAGTGGCGGAGCTTGCCACATCCAAAATCTGCATAAAATGTTATGCAAATTAACAGTTCGCGCAGGAGTTTTCGGGTTTGGAAAAGTTGTTTAAAGTGCTCTCGTCTTCCGCTGTGACTGACTTTTCTTTCGCAGTAGCAATCCTGTAGGAATGGAACAGAACGAATGGAAACACATGCACTAAATATGGATTGTTGGTTCAGATATGGGTGGCATTTTCTATTGCTTTAATTGATTTTATTCCTCGGATTGTATTCAAAATTTGTAATCGAGTAATGTCTTCTAGAGTGACCTTTACTTGGATTACTGTTCAAGATGGCTATTTCAGATGGATAAAATACTCTCCCAGTCACTAGCATGCCCAGACAAAAATAAAAGGAAAAGCTGCTTTAAAACAAAGTCGAAATCAGGTTAGAAATTAGACTTGCAATTAAACTAAAAATTAGAGTTTAAATTTGACTTGAAACTAGACTTGACATAGGCCATTAAATTGGACCTGAATTTTGATTAATTTTGGCTCCAAGCTTTACTTCGAATTAAACTGGAAATTGTACTTAAATTTTAAATAATTTGGACTGAACTTTTTGCTTGGAATTAGACATAAAAGCGAACTTAAAGCTGACCGAATTTGAAGTTATTATTTGAAATTGCCAAACTGGACTTGAAATTGGATTGAAAATTGACTTGAGATTAGACTTGTTCATTTGAATTTACACTTACGTTTGAAATTAGATTTGAAATTGGAATTCAAATTGTTTTACTTGAAATTAGAATTGACATTTTGCGTTTTTCTCTCTCACATTCTCTCTTTTCTTTTCTAATTCCGTGTTTCAACTTTTTGTTCCGTTTTTTCACTTTTTCTGTATTGTTTTTTTTTTGTTTTTATTTATTTATTTATTAATCCAAAAATTCATGTAACTTGAGACATTTGCCTCTTTTAATGCTACAATTTGTTATTTGCTTTTGAGAACATGTGAAAACTTACAAACTAAATTGTTTCTCAAGTTTGTTTTTGAGTTTTTGCTCTCCAATTTTTTTCTTTTTTTTTCTTCGGTTTTTTCCACATTTTATCGTTTTCTTTTTTCCAATTTACTTATTTTTCGTTTCTAGTTTTCGGCTTTTCTATCGGTTTTTATCTCATTTCCTTTTCGTTTTTCGTCTTCATCTGTTCCATTTTTCTTCTTTTAGACGTTTTGTTTTTCCTTCTTTTCTGCCACATTTATTTTGTTTTTGGCTCTCTCTATTTTGTGTTTTGTGTCCCAGCTTTCTTTAACCACATCGCTCACACCGCAAAAATCAGTCGCCTGCGATAGGCTGGGCACGTCGTGAGGATGTCGGACGACAGCCCGGTTAAAAAGTTCTCAATAACGATCCGACTGAAACAAGACGGTGGGGCGCGCAGCGGGCAAGATGGATCGATCAAGCGGAAGGCGACCTGCGGACCCTACACAGACTACGTGGCTGGTGAATTGCGGCCATGGACCGAGTGGAATGGAAATGACTTCTTCGTACATAGAAGAAACCACGGCCTGAAGTTGATTAAGTAAGTAAGTCCCATCTTCCTCCTTTTATATCCCGTTTGACTTCGTTTTTTCATTTTCCACGTTTGCTTGATTGGTTTTCTTTTTTCTCTCTCGCTTATTTTTTCCTTTTGGTGCCATATGTTTTCTGTTCCGTTGTGCCTTTCCCACCGTTCCTGTCACGTCTTGCTCGTTTTCTGTCCTGTTTTAGCGCTATTTGTCTCGTTATCCTTCCCTTTTCTCTCGTTTTTCCTTTTTTTAATGTCTTTTTCTCTGTTTCTTTTTTCTTCCTATCTCGATTTCTTGATTTTCGCCCCGTTTTTGTCGGTTTGCGTTATTTTCTGTCACGCTTTGTCTTATTTTCGGTTCCGGTTTTCGCCTTTTTTCCCTTTTTAACTCGATTTCTTTTCTTTTTATTTTCGTCTGTTTCGTTCCTCCTCTTATTATGTTCTCATTTTCTGTCTCATTCTGTTATATCATTTTCGTTTTATCTCTTCTGGCCATTTTCATTCTTTTCTCTCCATTATCTTCTATTTCTGTGTTCTCCGGCTCCCATATTTTCTCTTATACTTTTCCTTCTTTTCTATCTCGTTTTTCTCTTTTGACGTAGGACTACGTTTTACTTTAATTGGGTGCATGCTACGAAAACAAAAATGATCGAGACGTGATAGATTTTGAACAGTAATAGCTCAGGCAATTCTGAACGGATTTTGCTGGATTGCATACCAATCGATTAACAGAACGTGTGCCTATTTTGTGGTTTTCACAAAAAGGTAGATCTTTACAACTAACCGCTGGGATTTTTACATAAAGTCAAACAATTTTAGTTAATTTACACAAGCTTCCAGCCAATCACGTTTGAGTATTTTCGGGTATGAACTTGTTACTTCTATTGCAGCTATCAGGTAGATGTGGGAGTCAAAACCATCGTTTTTCTAACCTTTCAGTCTAATTGGATATTTCAGCTCATATTTCTTCAGCTTCTCCTTTTATGCCAATTCCTTCTAGACATACTGTAATGCAATACAAAACATTATCAGTTTTCGTTGCTACTTGTTGCAAAGTCAGTAACAGTTTCGCGGCTTGCTAGTAGTGTATTGGCAAGCTACGCCTTTTAGTTACATAGATAATGGAATGGAATCGTTTTTTCTTCTTTTTCTCATTTTTCTTCTCTCTTCCTCAGTGGTTGGAAAATTCGCAAAATGAATATATCGCCGAGCATCGGCATACGGTTTATCACGAGAAAAACAGAGATGCGAATGGTTCAATTCGCCTATACCTAATGAGCAACATACATTGACACTCTATAGCAGTGATGGCCAAACTGCGGCCCGCGGGCCGCATGCGGCCCTTCGTGATGATTCGTGCGGCCCGCGGACTGGTTTGGGGGATGGAGAACTTATGAATAATTTTGTTGGTGACACAGAGGTCACTCAGATCATTCGTAATACCTCGTGCATATTATAGATTTGATTGCTTTCCAGTTAAAATCTTGTGGTGATTCCTAAAACTCGGCTTTTGCTGCCGCCTATGTTACATTTCGTTATGCGCAGAAATCGCCAGAGGTCATTGCGGCCCGCGGACTCATGGAGCGATCTGATTTGGCCCGCACCACGCCTATGTCTGGGCACCACTGCTCTATAGCATTGCTGAATATACGAATATCGTGTGCAACGTAAAAGTGCGAAATAACACCTTCTACTGCTACTATAGTAACTAACACTACTTTAAACTAATCTCTTTTCATGGTGAAACTACTTTGAATACTTTCCGGCGTCCCCGAGTATTCTAAACCCGCTAAATCAACAACACTCAATTTTCAATATCCAATTTTTGAACGAATACCGATGTTCATGTTGAGGTTATGTTCGTGATGAGATTCAAAGCCGAAGAATGCATTATTGGCGAGGTAGGCGAATAGTGTATGTTTGTGAGGGAAGTTCATCGATTCAAATAAGTATTTTTTCGCATCTACTGCTCTTTCCTTCTCATTCTGTCTCAGTTCTTTCCAGTTTCCTATTTTTGACTGTTTTCCCTCTTTTTCCTTCAATTTCCTTCTTTTCGACTATTTTCTCCTTTTACGTCTCAATTCCATCTGTCACGTTTTTTCTTTCTCCATTTTCTCTCTCGCGTTTATCCTCTTTTTTATCCCGTTTATCCAGTTTATGCCTTGTTTTTCTTCGTGATTTTTTTCGTTTTTTCTTTTCCAGGTGTATTCAATGTATATCTATACCTATAAAAATGGATTTCTGTCTGTCTGTCTGTCTGTCTGTCCCTATGTTCATTTTAGAATCGAAAACTACTGAACCGATCAGCGTGAAAATTTGCATGTAGGGGTTTTTGGGGCCAGGGAAGGTTCTCACGATGGCAAAAGACCCCTCCCCCACTAAGAGGGTGGGCTCTCATACAAATCTATGCCTATAAAATGCCTATGTTCCTTATAGAATCGAAAACTACTACTGAACCGATCGGAGTGAAAATTTGCATGTAGGTTTTTTTGGTGCCAGGGAAGGTTCTTTTGATGGTTAGAGACCCACCCCCCACTCCCATACAAATGAAACACAAATTTCTGCATAACTCTAGAACTAATCAAACAAATGGAACAAAATATGACATGTGGGTGTTTTTGGAGACAATAATGTTTTCTATGGTGAATTGAAACCTCTCCCGCTTCAGGGGGGGGGACTCCTATACAAATGAAATACAAATTTCCTCATGACTCGAGAACTAATTATTTAAATGGAACCATATTTGGCGTATGGGTATTTTTGGAGGCATGAATTTTTTCTATGATAAATTAGGACCCCTCTCCCTTTTTAGGAGGGGGGCTCCCATACAAATGAAATACAAATTTCCTCATAACTCGAGAAGTAATCAAGCAAATAAAACCAAATTTAGCATGTGGGTGTTTTTGTAGGTAATTTTTTTTTCTATGGTGAATTGAGACCCCTCCCCTCTTTAGGAGGGGAATAATGACCCCTCTCCCTTTTAGGAGGGGGCTCCCATACAAATGAAATACAAATTTCCTCATTACTCGAGAAGTAATCAAGCAAATGGAAACAAATTTGGCACGCGGGGGGTTTTGGAGGCAGGAATTTTTTTCATGATGGTTTGAGTCAAATTTTAAACAAATTGGGTTTAAAATGGACTTGAAATTGGCTTTGAAATCGGACTTTAAGTTGAACTTGAAAAGAAAAATTAAAAATTGGTTTTTTTTTTGTTAGATTTGGGCTATTTTAATCACCGTGCGAAAATTATTTCCTTATTTAAATTGATACTTTTCGGTGAAACTTGATATAAAGACATTTATTTATAGTTTACGTTTCTGCCTACTCAAAGTCAAAGAATTTAAAATTTTCTGATGATGGCCGAATCGAGTAGGCAGAAACGTAAACTATAAATAAATGTCTTTGTATCAAGTTTCACCGAAAAGTATCAATTTAAATAAGGAAATAATTAAAAATTGGATATAAATTAGATTCGAATTGCACTTGAAATTATATTCGGAATTGGACTTAACCCTCTAACGGGTAAGACCGTCTGTAGACGGCCTTCGCTTTTAGAGCTCCAGAGCCACATACGAAATTTGTCTTGAATTGACAATATGAGAAGTATGTTCAGAACAGATTTCCTGACATGTTGATACTAATATCACAACATTCTGACCATGCATTCAAAAGGATGAATTCCAAAAAATTCGGAAAAAAATTATGGTGCGAATATTCCCTTTTTTACGTTTGAAGAAAAAGGACATTTAGAACAGAATGTTCGATCTCAAATTTTTCCTGTGAGTAATTTACATGCTTTTTTCAATTTTGTGATGTATTTGAACTGAAAAAATGTTTGGGTAGAGCGTTAGGCATGAAAAACTAAAAAGAGTCCTCCATATAAATATTTTCCCATGAAAATCAACACTCTAGCTTCTTTTGAGTGTACTTTCATAATAAAGTAATCATTTGCTCGATCGCATCGTTTTTACGATGTTGCCCGTTAGACGGTTAAACCTAGTCCAAAAATTGGACTTGAGTCAGTGTTGAAATTGGCCATAAAAGTAGAATTTAATTGAGATGAATTGGACTAGAAATTATGTTTAAATTAGGCTTAAAGCTAAACTTGAAATTTATTTTATAACTTAGACTTGAAGTTGAAACTATTTTTATGCAATTTATTTACTTATCGCAAAAATTGTGGCAGATTAATTTAAAAACTTAATTGTTTTATGCTCTAACAGCTCGCTGCCGAATCTGTTGATAAACAATAGTCAAGTCTTTAAAGATGTTTAAGCTCCAGCCCAAATTTTGAATCCTTTAACCTGCAACTTGCACTATAATGGTCAGATCAAATTTTCGATCCGTGCTGGAGGAGGCTTCCTCAGATGAACGAAAATTTTCTTTGCAGAGCCCGAATTGTCGAAATTCCCAGAAATATACAGGGTTTTAAAACAATTTGTTTTAAAAGTGTCAATTCTAAAGGATGTTTAGATTACTCACTATCTCATCACTAACGATCATCACTAACTTCAAATTATTGCGACATGTATATTGAAGCCTAAGTACCTAACCATTATGTTAGCATTAGTAGTGCTTCTTAATCGAGCGTGAAATTAGGTCATGCAGAAACCTCTATAAACAGGTGATACATGCTAATATGTCCATGTTCCGTTACTTGAAATGATATTGTGTAAGCACTGATTTCGCAGTTGTTAAGTTGGATTACTTCTCAATTTTCATGCATTTGCAAAGCCATCGATAATGTAAAAATAATTTATTTGCCATATTGTGTGTGAACCATTTTATTCTGTAATTGAAAGGTAGCCTAAGAAACTATCGAAAGCGCAACGTTAAACATACCGACTCGTTCCTGCTTACTCATCACAACCAGCAGCAGCATAAGGCAGAAAACATTACTCTGGCGCCACATTATTTTTCCATTCAGCCCGAGGCAAAAAGCGTCCTTTCTTCGCGTTGCTCGGGTCGATCTTTTCTGTGCCAATCCTCCGAAGCTCCGTCCGTTTATATCTATAAACCCTTTCAAAAGCCGGTGTATGTGAAGACATAAAACTAGCCGCCGAAATCAGCGGAAGTTATAAGATTTATCGGTGCTCGGAGTCCGCTTTTAGTAACTCAATTTGCGCTAATTTATTTACGAGAAATCAGATAAGTGTCCCGAAGTGGCAGAAGAAGCAAAAGAAACCCGTGTGTGATGAGTCAGTCAGTGTGAGAAGGCACCTATGCGAATTGGCTGGGATGTGTGGCAGACGGTTTTCGGTAGATTTATCGCTGCGCGTTTTTGCGGTCACTGTTGGATGTGATAAAAAGGTCGTGGAGAAACACAATTATTCTGATTTAAATGTCGAATAATACTATTATATGAAATGTTTTAATTTTCAGTATTTCTTCAGTAACGATATTGCAGTTTCTATCTACGTGTTGTGGTGGACTAATCTATTAAATTAATCACACGCACATTTCCAAAGAATATCCTTACAAAATAATAAATTGTACAATTGTGCAATCATAAGCCTTCCCTGTGATCTCTAACCGACTGAATCGTAACAGAAAACGGACAGCGGACCAACCAGGAAGGAAACAACAATAGGAAGCAATCTATATTGCTCTTCCGACAACTAATGTCCACTCTCCGTTTGTAATGTCAACTGGGGTACGACTGTAAACTTTGTTCATGAGCAAATCGGTATTCTTACAAGTTCAGCATATCCGTCCGGCAATCCTTTCATCCTCCCCAAGGATTCCATTTTACTATGGTTGTACGCGGTACTTGTGGATTGCAATAGGATGGCACTATGCAAGAAATATAAGCGAAAGCGAGAGCTAGGAGCTGAATCAATTTTATAGAGCATGTAAAATTGATTGCCATCTCCTTACTAGTCCGTTTTGCTTGGGTGAGCCTTTATTTCCCCGGGAGGAGCTGTGCTTGTGCGAAAGTAAGCAGTTTTACACACTCCATTATATCATTCTAGCAGGTAATTATGTGTGTATTACGGCATGATAAAATACCACGGGCGTTTGTGCTACGAGCAATTTATGTCTCGAAGCAACAGAAACAGTAATGTTTTATGCTCAGTACACATACAAGCGAAGTACCGAAAAATTGCGAGCAATTGTGAATTTGTTTCATACCAAGCAGCATCAAGTCACATACCATCAAAAAATTTACGTTTAGTAGCTTGCGTATTCATACCTAGAATACGCGCATTCGTTTCTAACCTTCTATGAGCCTTTACATTTTGGAAGATATCTGAAAAGTTTTTTTCCAATCTCTTCAACCCCTTCAACATAATTCAACAGTTAGAGTGAGTGTTAATCAGACATTTTCTCTGTAACAATAGTTGGTATTAAAAATCTCATCTTTCTAATATACCAAAGTGCATCTGGTCGCCCTCTTAACGATCTGTTAAGTAGTTAAAACTGCCAATTTAGTTTAGTTTAATAGTTTCTTGATGTAATATTTCGTTATGTGGGAAATAAAATAAAAACATCAGGTTAATAGTTGTTGAAAAATTGAAGCAGCGGTTCACATTACTCAAACATCTCATTTGAAAATGCGGTAATAATGATAATACTATTATTCCAGATAATTTATAGCTGAATATGAAGATATTGAGCTGTTGATAGATTTTTTTTTTGATGATTTGAATAACTGATGCAAAATAGGAAAAAAATTACCCAAGACAGAAATTTCCATATCTATTATTATTCATTCATAATGCGCCTCCATTAAATGTGAACTAAAGGGATTGCGTTGTAGATAGCAAAAAAATCATTTTCCATTCATGGAATTCTATTCTGATAACCAACAGAACATGTTTAGTGAACAGATAGGAAAAATTAACCTAACTACTTTAGTTAAGACAGGAGTTATGACAGCTACTTGGCGTATTAGTTTTCGATTTAACTTCATCTAACTGGACCGCTGTCTCGCTGGCGGGAATGTGGAAATATGATTCGTTCTGCTGCGAAATTAAATGGCTTTCATAGGAAGAAAATCCGTTCAAATTAAACACAAACAACTAGATTGAGGATAAATCCCAGATAAGAACACAGTAGTGGTGAGCGGTATCGCTTGCACTCGGCGGAGTTCGCAGTCAGGTTTTTACTAGCGGCGAATGGAACCTTTTTATTTGAGGACTTTTCCGCAGAGAGTACATAAAAGCGCAAAATAAACCACCGAGCAACTGGCTGGTGGGATATGGTTGGCACAGAATGACCAGAGCGTGTACAAATAGAATTCGCTAAAACAAAAATGCTGCCGGGACGGGCAAGGTAAACGCTTTTTTATGATAAACAAGCTGCTGCTGTTTTGTGCACTTTTACCATCCGGTGTTTCTTTCACTTTCGCTCATTAAATGTTGGCGTCAATGTAGCTTCATAGTGCGGTTTGCAGCTTTTTCCTGTTTTGTTTTCTACATACAATTTCAACTGCAGCTTTAATGTTCATTTAAGCTTTCACGCTTCATGCGTGCTCGCACATTTGCTAGCTAGAAAGCGTTTTCCGGCATAGAGATGCAGACTCAATAGAAGCAGAGTGTGTTTATGGTTGCGACATGAGTAAATAAAGTGCAACATGCCGTCGTTATGAGACGTCATTGAGAGCATTTTGTTGGGTTTGACTGTCATACGGGCGCAAAGCGGCTTAGGCTGCAACAAATAATGGAAACAATTGAAACAATGTTTATTCGCATGATAATCACGCAAAAAGCTGCGGCGTTGCTGTTTTTTTAAATCTGTGGTTGTTCCACAATACAAAATAGATACATGGAAGAATTTTACGTAGCATAGTAACACAGACTTTAAAACTCTACGGCCGGTAGGTATTTCGATTTTTTCAAATTGTAGCGATAAACTATGGTAGACTTTCCACAAACGTGTTTCAAAACAAATTGTACTTGTGGACTCTACAAGCTATAGAATATAGAGGATATACTTCCTGTTATTTTTAGGTCTGAGTTACTGCTTGTTTGTTTCAAATTTATAGCATCCAAACGGAATGGTTTCGCAGCAGGCTGTCGTCTAAAGTAAATCCCGCGGGAATCGCTTTTTTATTGACCACCTGCGCGTAGGTTCGATTTAAAATAGATTCTGACCCAAAAGATTTTTGACTGCACGTGCCCAGAAAACTACGTAAGTATAAGTACTTTTGGTTTCAACCGTAATTCAATGCAAATCGGGTTATTCTATTTTTCAATGCTTTTATTCTAAAGATTTATTTTTGACGAATGAGAGTTTGAAAAGCACAAATCAGATAACGCCGTTATCAAATCAAATTATTAAAAAAATAAGTTTGAAAATATCCACAAAACACAGTGCATAAAATTTCTCTTTAGTTGTCAAAACTTACTCTTATACTAAATCCGCACAATCAACGGTATATTCAGCACCCGAGTTGATTTCGCATCAACAAAATTTAAATAACAGGTGCGCCATGCAACATTCCCTCATTAATGCGATAAAAGTTTTCTTTAGCAGAAGGAGCTGTACTGCCGGTAAAAGTTTCCACGTAGCACCTGATGATGAAAACCAAATTGAAAAAGAACAAACAATTGATTCTATTATAATTAAATCAGCAAATGCAATAGGCAACGAAAAAGTCACAGACACCACGTTTAAACTCGATCTTTTGAACACATGTGTATTCGCCATATGCGACTATGTGTTTATGTAAATGAGGGGTGCCGACAGTTTTTAATTTGTCCATAAATATGACAAATATACTAGTCGTGCCTTTTGAATTCTGTCTAGGCATCACGTGTGCATTTGGCAGAGAGACCATATAATACGTACGTGGTACGTACGTAGTAAAATTATGAATTCCCGGCCCAACTAATGAGTCACCGATTACACATTAAATATTTTCCTTCATTGCATCCAAATGCTTCTGGATACCTAGTGCTAGTAAAAATTAGAAAACTATTGTGGAAGTCGAGCACTAAATCGTAACATAGATAAGAGTTTAAATTTTAAGTCTTCAACATTTAATTTCAAAATAGAAAAACGTTTGTGATCAGTGCGTTAAATCGGTTCAAGTCGATGGGAAACACATCAAGTGTATGGCGTTCTGCGACCAACTTGGGCACGGTAAGTACGCAAAAAGGAAGCTGGCTTACGTAAATGGCTCTGTTCCTATGAAATCTCTTTCCCCTCCACTCCAAAAAAATTTTCATTACTTTCCCCTACCGTCCCTCCATCAATTGTAGAACCACCGTTTAAAAAAAATTAATATTAATGCCTGACCACATGTCAAAGTCAAAGACTAAAAACACGAGTTTGGTCTACTTCATAGGAACGGAGCCTTTCTCCGAAAACCCGCGCTGAGAATCGCGGCTAACACGCTGACAGACGAACCGCGTCACGCCCAGTACCTTCCAAGTAGTAATGGCCTGCATAGTGTCGTCGTCCTGACAGTAAAAACAAGTAAGATTAAAACTTCTCGGTCGGTGGTTTCTACAGTTGACGGAGGAAGAGGCACAATTTGTGTCTAAAAATAGCCCAACCACATACGTCGCTACTTTAACAAGGGGGTTGCGTAGTCTCCTTTTGTCCAGCGCCCCTGCGGTTTATAGGTACCACGGATACCAGCGAGCCACATGCCCTGGCGGGCGTTGTGGGTTCAAATCCGGTTATAATCTTAGATTATAGCTTGGTTAGACCCATGCACCTTCCAGCATTGGACAAAAGGTAGGAGTCACAACGACTACTTGTCAAACGTAACTACCAATAACCCCCCCCCCCCCCCTTCACCTTCCCGCTCTTTCCACTCCACTTCAAAAACTTTCTACCGTCCCTCCATCAATTGTAGAGCCACCGTTTCAAAACAAAAATATTAATATTAATGCCTGACCGCATTTCAAGGTCAAAGACTAAAAAGATGAGTTTGGTCTATATCAAGAATATGCAGCGCATTACACCATAAGAATGGAAATGTTTCAACACAACACTTTTTAGCTGTTATAGCTATTTGAATATCGAAACAAAGGAAAATCGCGCTGCACTGTCATTTCTGCTGTTGGGCAAGCAAAGAATGCAGCTCCGTTCATTTATGAACTATAGTGTGACATGACTGCATTCCGATGCGCTGAAACGGTTCTGCTTGCCTGCCGGAGCTTTTGCTACTAATGAAATTCTTTTCCTCATTCAGTCCTGTTTCCTATTCGTCATAGATACTTGCTAGTACCGTAAGTTACACGCCTTCTATCTAATAGACATTTTACAGATAGACAAAAAGAAACTATTTTAATTTAGCTTCTTCTGCTCAATATTACTGTCTGAAAAAACTTCTAGGTACTATCTTAACAAGCTTTTGAAAAATCAAAGTTAAAATAATGGCAGCATGTGGAAACGCTGATCAAAATTATGAACTGAAGAGTCTTGTGAAACACAAAACTCATATTTGTTTGCCTTTAAGTAAATCTCTTTCATCCCAATAAAGCATATTAGTTAGAAATCAAGCAACAGCAATTCTTTAATTGCTTTCGCTCCTTCTGCTTAGGTCGAGACACTACTCGTTGCAGGCACAAATTGGCACGGAGGCGGCGAACTTTCCAATTCTCAAGCTCATTTATAGATTGGGCAAGCTGCAGTATGGCAGATGTAGCCATCAAGTCCAACTATACTTATCTGCATAATAAAATTGCCAGCTCAAGGAACGGAACAATAATTGAAATAAAACTTTTTTTTCCTCCCCGAGAAGTCCGTTATCTCGTCGTTAGCCCGACTTCGACTTGCTTTTAGCCATCGTCATGCTTCGACTTGCTTTCGAGGGCGAGTAGTGTTATTGCAAAGTTTTAGCCCCGAAAATTTTCACCAACCCATCTAAAAGTGAAACTTTACGGATGATTTTCGGGTGCCAGGTCGGAGGATGTGGGGTTAGGTAGCGCAAGGTTGCAGCGCTCGGATTAAGCTGAAAACTTATTTTCCTGAGATCTCGGATACTACTTCCACTGTGTTTTCTCTCGTCGCGGCACTACGGCTCTACGAGTGTACGGTGTACGAAAGTTTGCACTATTTTCCTTAGCAGACCTTCTGAAAATTGCATATAATCACAGTAATTAATGCAGATGGAACAAGTTTTGCACTAACAAATGGTTTCGTTGCCCCGAAGAAAGGACGATAATCAGAGTAAGGTGTTAAAAAGTCCACAGTATGAAATGGAAACTTACAATTAATACCTACTATTGGAGCCGCTAGGATGGCGGCCAAGTCGACTGGCAGGGAGATGTTTCATTACTGCTGATAGAAGAATAATTTAGCTATTATTTTTGTTTTGCTTTAGGGATAGAGCAACGAGAGATTTCTAAGACGTTTTGTTGTCGCGAAATCCGATTAGAGCTTAATGTTGAATGAAAAGCTAGCAGCAGCGTGGCAGGGTTTGTGTGCGTTAAAAAATGATTTTAAATTTTTTTCACAATTTATTACAACTAAAGAACCTTAAACCCATTTAACCGATTCATTTAAAAGTAGATGTTATATTTAACTACCGCCGGCTTGAAATCAAGTGATTGCAAACCGCAGTCCATAATTTTTAACGGTACGTTAGAATATTCTGAACAAGTAATCGCGACTAAAGGGCCAAACACAATGTTGCGTCAACGCGCCCGTCAGCGTTATTCTGACAGTATTTCCATGGGTTTACTGTCAAATTGACGGTGACG
The DNA here is from genome assembly GCF_943734655.1 of Sabethes cyaneus. NCBI lineage: Eukaryota > Metazoa > Arthropoda > Insecta > Diptera > Culicidae > Sabethes > Sabethes cyaneus. Next base: position 158,022,874 of record NC_071355.1, on the reverse strand, counting down.
GATGCCACGCTATGTCTGCGATTATGCAACTTTGATGTACATAAAATTTTCTTTCACAACGTGTTAGTACAGGTCTTCACGATTCAAAATATGCTAATTTTAAAAAAATCCATCGAGAAAAAATTGAAAAAAGTCTATTTGAATATTTTAGCTGTACCCGGTTGATACACGTGTACGCACTTAGTAATTCCATGATAAAAAGTGCTCCGATTTTGTTCAAACTTTGTAGATTTGTTCTTTTTATGAACATTTTAGACACGTATTTTTAATTTGACGCATAGGGTGCCCCCGCTTGATTTGGGGTGGTCCCAAAAATCAGCATCATAGTTATAACACCGTCTTTTGAATACTTAACTATTGAATGCCACCACTGACGCGAAATCTTAAAATATTAAAATTTTCGTGCTTGATTGAATGAAAATTGTAAAATTTTACTTGAAATAACTCGAAACAGTCGACCCCTCGTTCGCCAAGTGGCCAAACAGTATTAAAAAGAGCTGATTTTCGGCTAACTTCAACATTTTTATCGTGTGATATTCCCTAAATTTGCTGTATAAACAAATAACAAACGACACGGTTTTGTAAAAAGAAAGGACGAGGCCTTCAAATCAAGTGAAACATTTTTGGAGCGACAAATCCCAGTGTCTCCATATTAGATTATACCAAGAAATCAACTTTTTGCCACATCAATCGATTTTATCTAAGATCTAAGATGGCCGCTAACATTATTTCCACTTAATTTGAATGCACTATCTTTTTCTTTACAAAACTATTCAGGTAACCAATAAGCATTTCCAATGCAATTTAAATGCAAGCCAATAGGCAATTAAGTTGCCTTAAATGCTACTTAAATGCTATTTTGGCAAAATGTTTCACTGTTTCAAGTTGTTAAAAGTGTAATTCTTAGCTTTTAGTCATTTAACCAAGCTTAAAAGCTTCAATATTCAATAGGCCCTTCTCCATAGTGGCCTCGTTTTAACCCTCAATTGATACTCATTCTATATTTTATTGTCTTGTATGTTTCTATTTAATCGTTTGAATAGGAACATAGCAGAAGAAATTTGGGTTTTGGACAGTCAAGGTCTGAAACCCCGTTTAAGATCAATCGGTATAGGCGAACCCACTTACCAAACTGTATCTCCAAAACAAACAAACAAAAATAGACGTGTCTAGATTTTTGATAAGTTTTGTACAAAATTTGAAGCTTTTAAAAAATATACAAGATGGGATCTTATTGTTGTCATTGCATGGAAACATGTTTTTTGTAATTTTGTGATTTTGTAATTAACTATGCCATGGCTTCTATGGTTTGGGTTTCAACCCAATATTATTCATAAAAGCTAATATAGGATACAATCCAACGTTTGTAATCGGTTGAGCGATTCAAAAGTTAAGTATTTAAGAGAAGGTGTCATGACACAGATGATGATTTTTAGCATCACCCTAAGTGGTCCACACACCCTATCCCAAGAGCATGTACTAAAACTAACTAAAACTACTGGTCTAAAATTTTCATAAAAAGAACAAATCCTCAAAGGTTGAACGAAATCGGAGCACTTTTGATCATGGAATTACTAAGAGCGTACGGTATTATCGTTATCGTCGGGCCACTGTTACGGTTGGGCCACCACGATTTTACAGTTTCAGTAACTCCTAATATCTATGATACAACCATTGTAAAACTTCTTACTGTGATAGCAAACTTTTCACAATATTGTGAGTTTCAATCGTGTATTCAAAACACCCGAACACTGAATTCAGTGACTAAATCTCACAAAAAAAAAATTCCAGGCGCAATGAACTTTTCTTCAAGAAATGATTCATGAAATGCAATTATCGAGATAAATTCTGAAAATGTATGAAGTGTGTTGTGCTGCACACGAAGACTATAGGCAAATCCCCTCCAGTAAGGTGTTTGGGAAGGCTAAGGTAAAATACTAGCGCTATTTGTAAAGGTCGGGCCACTTGAGTAGTCATGGTTGGGCCACCATAATTTCAAGCGCAGAAGCGCAATAATCGCTAGAGAATGTCAATCACGTAAAATGTGATGAAATAAAGCAAAATTAATACGATAAAAACCTAGATTTTTGTTGTTTTTTATTGTAGTTGTACACTTTGGAAAAGGCGATTGTAGCAATATTGATTTTACAAGATCGCCAAAATTTCGCAAAAATGCAATTAAAAATAGGGTGTTTGTACCTATATGAGCCGTTGTTCACGGAATTCATTATTTTCATGTCTCTATATAGAATTTCATTACGAATTAAAACTAAATGAACTAAATCAACAAACTGTCAATCCATAAATTATTAACGCAATCGCAATGATTAATAGGTTGATCTTAAGTGCTCTTGTTCCTCGTAAAACAACACCTGTCGAAATTTCTATTGGATGGTAGTGGAAATTAGCATTAGATAGATTTGAATATATAATACCATTAAACCGGGAAAAGCTCATGGCCAGTCCGTGTTAAAGTTGAGCCGGCAAGAGGGGTTATGATTGAGAAGGGAGAAGCTCATAATAAACGTTTGCTTGGGTTAAGTCGGGAGATGCACAAGGCCAACACCTATGAAGATAAGGTCGAGATGAGACTAAGGCCAATGTTATGAAACACCAAAACGTTGGCTAGGTACAATATGACCATTGACTTCAAGAAGGCAAGCTTCATAGACGTACAATATCAGTAACAATATATGGCAGATACTGGGAGTTAACGAATTTCAATATAACAAACAAGAAAAATTTGAAGACTGTATCAACAATGTATATAATCTATAATGGACTTGGAATAATCTATAATGCATTGTTCATTTTATGCAGGGGAAGGATGGACAATGGCTGAATAATGCGCTCCAGAACCACCAAGAGGTTCCACAGCCTCTTATTCAGCAACTCCTATCTCGACTTCCCCGTGGTACCATCCGGGCTACGTTCCTTAGTGAAAATCGGGCAACCGGTGGAAATTAGGGTCGTATGCGGACAGAGAAGGGGGCACTCATGCGAAGGCTGAAGTGTAAACTCTCCGCCTGCAGGACGGTTCTCTTGACTTCCAGGAACCAAAGCAGAGGGTCCAAAGCCCCTAAAGGAGATGGTTGTAATAGCTGTTATCCATAGATATTATGTAAAAATTTGAATGGATAAACCCCTCATCCAAGGTGCGATATGACCCGTGCCGAGGGATGAATGGTGGAGGGGGTTCTATAAATTCTCTCGCCGCAGCGGAGCCTGTGAAGTACAAGGGCGCCCTCCACAACAATTTGCCCTTGCTGCATCAAGCCGGTCACTGGTGCAGTGGACGATTTCTTCCCGTGCGAGCTCTCTCTGCCGAAAAACAAAGAAATGAATGAGATGGAGAGGAGAGTAGAGGAGGAGCAGGACTTGAACGATGCGCTAGCAGAGGTCTAAAAATTTGTGTCTAAAACTAGCCCAACCGATGTCGCTACATTAATAAGGGGGGTTGTTTATTTATTTATTTATTTATTTCGTCAACCGATGTAGACTAGTATAATATATACAATTTTCTCATAAAAAAATCTTATAATTAAATGAATGAACTGAGGTTGTGCAGACTCCTTTTGTTCAGCGCCTCTGTGGTTCATAGGTACACGGGTACCAGCGAACCACATGCCCTGGCGAGTGTTGTGGGTTCGAATCCGGTTACAATCTTAGATAATAGCTTGGTTCGACTTCCAGCACTGGACAAAAGGTAGGAGTCACAACGACAACTTGTTCAGCATAGCTACCTATTACCCCCCCACCCTTCCTTTCCACTCTTTCCCATCCATTTCCCAAAAAAAATCCTTTTTCATTACTTTTCTTTACCGTCCCTTTATCATTTGGGATGAGTAGTCAATTTGTCCTAGACGGTGAACCACAGGATGTCACATACACGATTGAAATAAATGCACTAAGTTTAAGTCGAACCAGTTCTGATCGTATCACTCTTTGTACTGGTTGTGAAATTCATTAAATTTTGGACTAATAGCGCACAAACAACCAACGCAATGAAAGATGCAATGTGTTTTAGAGTTGCAAGAATCAATTTTTGCTTGACCGTTAAGTCTGATCTCTTTTACAAAATGATAGCTTTAATAAAATATATAGAAAGATCATCATCGATCACGTCTCGGTACACGTGACGATACTCTTTGCTATTTAATGTTTAAATTTTAGCTCGTTTAGAACATAATCTGTGATTCTGCTTTCAACCATTGTGTATTACATAGCGGCGACAAAAACGTGTTGTACGCTACCATGGAGCAGCAAGATTGGTCGGATAGAGAAACAAGCGTTCCCTGTTCCCTAGAGCACCCGTTGGAAAAACCAAACCCATCGGTTTTCGTTCACAGCCAGAGAAGTGCATTAGAAAGAAAACTTATGGAAATAGATTACCAACAGAAGTAATCCTCGTACAGCAAGCATACGCTTTTGGCAAGCAACAGCAGCAGAACGTGTCGTAAAGTGCACCAATAAAATGCTTTCAACTTTTGGCTCGAAATGTTGTTTCACATGGTCTGGGATGAATCGGACGTATTTATGACTGGAACAAGCAATAATTCGAAGATTTTGTTACATTCAATCAATTGTACAATTTAATTTTTTTTTAATTTCCGGCCCTATTTACGACTATGGTATAATTCGTTTTGGAAGTAAACTCTGCGATCCCTCGTTTCTAACGTATAGGCTCGAGCCCAAAAAGCAGCAAACAGATAGATGATTTATTTTTGTGTGATACTTTGTTTACAAGACTTATATTTTGTTCATCGGAAATCAACGACTGAAATATAGCTTGGCGCAAGGAGTTGTGGCTCTAACCATGGAATTTAGTTTACTTATTTTATTGTTTTATTGACATATAATAATGCCAGAGGTATAATATTTAAACATATCGTTGATACTGTTGATATCAGCTAACGAAAAGAAAATGGGGTTTGTCCCATTTATCGGCTGCCTTCAGAAGTGAGAGGGTCAGAAGGAAAGGGGTGTAAGTGACAAAAAGTGAATTTCGAGAAAATCAGCTCCAAAGTTAACATCATCTAGAAAATTCGTCAGGTCAAAAAATGCAAAACTAATGACGCACTATGGTTGTGTTAACATTTCTTTATTAAAATCTATTGAAATCTTGGAAAAGCACTTTGATTTTCGGATTTTATAAGAAATTTTTGAACATGTTATTTGCACTTACACCCCTTTCCTTCCAAGTTATGCACTTGTATCCCTTTCATTCCGAGCGATTATAAGGAATTACTACTTAGAGTGAAAAAGGTGCAAGTGCATATCTTGGATTCATATTACAATCATCTTCAATGAAAGGTAAGTAAGTGGGCAGGCGGTAGCAGTTCAGGATTTTCTCGCTACGTGGTGCTAGTGCATATGTAATATTCTTGTATAGTCTGTATCTTACGCTGCTGACTATTTATAGAGTTGCAATCTTCGGGAAGGTTGTTCAAATGACTGTCATCTCGGAGATGGCACTGAAAATAGTTCAGAATATTCTCAACGTGCGGCGCTAGTGTATATGCGAGCTCGTTTTATTTGCTATAGCTTATAATCCATGTAACCTCAGATATTACTTTCTTAGGGAAAGTTGTTAAGTAATAGCAGCCTTGCAGATGGTATAGAAAATAGTGCAGAATTGTCTCACTACGTGGCGTTACTGTATATGTAATATTACTGTATAGGCTGTAACTTACACTACTGATTACTTAGAAAGGAATGGTCTTCGAGAAGTTTATACAAGTGACTGTCACCTTCAAAATGGTATGGACAATAGTTCAGAATTTTCTCATCGGTCGGCTCTAGCGTATATTCGTATCTATACCTATAACGAAGGATTTCTGTCTGTCTGTCTGTCTGTCTGTCTGTCTGTCTGTCTGTCTGTCTGTCTGTCTGTCTGTCTGTCTGTCTGTCTGTCTGTCTGTCTGTCTGTCTGTCTGTCTGTCTGTCTGTCTGTCTGTCTGTCTGTCTGTCTGTCTGTCTGTCTGTCTGTCTGTCTGTCTGTCTGTCTGTCTGTCTGTCTGTCTGTCTGTCTGTCTGTCTGTCTGTCTGTCTGTCTGTCTGTCTGTCTGTCTGTCTGTCTGTCTGTCTGTCTGTCTGTCTGTCTGTCTGTCTGTCTGTCTGTCTGTCTGTCTGTCTGTCTGTCTGTCTGTCTGTCTGTCTGTCTGTCTGTCTGTCTGTCTGTCTGTCTGTCTGTCTGTCTGTCTGTCTGTCTGTCTGTCTGTCTGTCTGTCTGTCTGTCTGTCTGTCTGTCTGTCTGTCTGTCTGTCTGTCTGTCTGTCTGTCTGTCTGTCTGTCTGTCTGTCTGTCTGTCTGTCTGTCTGTCTGTCTGTCTGTCTGTCTGTCTGTCTGTCTGTCTGTCTGTCTGTCTGTCTGTCTGTCTGTCTGTCTGTCTGTCTGTCTGTCTGTCTGTCTGTCTGTCTGTCTGTCTGTCTGTCTGTCTGTCTGTCTGTCTGTCTGTCTGTCTGTCTGTCTGTCTGTCTGTCTGTCTGTCTGTCTGTCTGTCTGTCTGTCTGTCTGTCTGTCTGTCTGTCTGTCTGTCTGTCTGTCTGTCTGTCTGTCTGTCTGTCTGTCTGTCTGTCTGTCTGTCTGTCTGTCTGTCTGTCTGTCTGTCTGTCTGTCTGTCTGTCTGTCTGTCTGTCTGTCTGTCTGTCTGTCTGTCTGTCTGTCTGTCTGTCTGTCTGTCTGTCTGTCTGTCTGTCTGTCTGTCTGTCTGTCTGTCTGTCTGTCTGTCTGTCTGTCTGTCTGTCTGTCTGTCTGTCTGTCTGTCTGTCTGTCTGTCTGTCTGTCTGTCTGTCTGTCTGTCTGTCTGTCTGTCTGTCTGTCTGTCTGTCTGTCTGTCTGTCTGTCTGTCTGTCTGTCTGTCTGTCTGTCTGTCTGTCTGTCTGTCTGTCTGTCTGTCTGTCTGTCTGTCTGTCTGTCTGTCTGTCTGTCTGTCTGTCTGTCTGTCTGTCTGTCTGTCTGTCTGTCTGTCTGTCTGTCTGTCTGTCTGTCTGTCTGTCTGTCTGTCTGTCTGTCTGTCTGTCTGTCTGTCTGTCTGTCTGTCTGTCTGTCTGTCTGTCTGTCTGTCTGTCTGTCTGTCTGTCTGTCTGTCTGTCTGTCTGTCTGTCTGTCTGTCTGTCTGTCTGTCTGTCTGTCTGTCTGTCTGTCTGTCTGTCTGTCTGTCTGTCTGTCTGTCTGTCTGTCTGTCTGTCTGTCTGTCTGTCTGTCTGTCTGTCTGTCTGTCTGTCTGTCTGTCTGTCTGTCTGTCTGTCTGTCTGTCTGTCTGTCTGTCTGTCTGTCTGTCTGTCTGTCTGTCTGTCTGTCTGTCTGTCTGTCTGTCTGTCTGTCTGTCTGTCTGTCTGTCTGTCTGTCTGTCTGTCTGTCTGTCTGTCTGTCTGTCTGTCTGTCTGTCTGTCTGTCTGTCTGTCTGTCTGTCTGTCTGTCTGTCTGTCTGTCTGTCTGTCTGTCTGTCTGTCTGTCTGTCTGTCTGTCTGTCTGTCTGTCTGTCTGTCTGTCTGTCTGTCTGTCTGTCTGTCTGTCTGTCTGTCTGTCTGTCTGTCTGTCTGTCTGTCTGTCTGTCTGTCTGTCTGTCTGTCTGTCTGTCTGTCTGTCTGTCTGTCTGTCTGTCTGTCTGTCTGTCTGTCTGTCTGTCTGTCTGTCTGTCTGTCTGTCTGTCTGTCTGTCTGTCTGTCTGTCTGTCTGTCTGTCTGTCTGTCTGTCTGTCTGTCTGTCTGTCTGTCTGTCTGTCTGTCTGTCTGTCTGTCTGTCTGTCTGTCTGTCTGTCTGTCTGTCTGTCTGTCTGTCTGTCTGTCTGTCTGTCTGTCTGTCTGTCTGTCTGTCTGTCTGTCTGTCTGTCTGTCTGTCTGTCTGTCTGTCTGTCTGTCTGTCTGTCTGTCTGTCTGTCTGTCTGTCTGTCTGTCTGTCTGTCTGTCTGTCTGTCTGTCTGTCTGTCTGTCTGTCTGTCTGTCTGTCTGTCTGTCTGTCTGTCTGTCTGTCTGTCTGTCTGTCTGTCTGTCTGTCTGTCTGTCTGTCTGTCTGTCTGTCTGTCTGTCTGTCTGTCTGTCTGTCTGTCTGTCTGTCTGTCTGTCTGTCTGTCTGTCTGTCTGTCTGTCTGTCTGTCTGTCTGTCTGTCTGTCTGTCTGTCTGTCTGTCTGTCTGTCTGTCTGTCTGTCTGTCTGTCTGTCTGTCTGTCTGTCTGTCTGTCTGTCTGTCTGTCTGTCTGTCTGTCTGTCTGTCTGTCTGTCTGTCTGTCTGTCTGTCTGTCTGTCTGTCTGTCTGTCTGTCTGTCTGTCTGTCTGTCTGTCTGTCTGTCTGTCTGTCTGTCTGTCTGTCTGTCTGTCTGTCTGTCTGTCTGTCTGTCTGTCTGTCTGTCTGTCTGTCTGTCTGTCTGTCTGTCTGTCTGTCTGTCTGTCTGTCTGTCTGTCTGTCTGTCTGTCTGTCTGTCTGTCTGTCTGTCTGTCTGTCTGTCTGTCTGTCTGTCTGTCTGTCTGTCTGTCTGTCTGTCTGTCTGTCTGTCTGTCTGTCTGTCTGTCTGTCTGTCTGTCTGTCTGTCTGTCTGTCTGTCTGTCTGTCTGTCTGTCTGTCTGTCTGTCTGTCTGTCTGTCTGTCTGTCTGTCTGTCTGTCTGTCTGTCTGTCTGTCTGTCTGTCTGTCTGTCTGTCTGTCTGTCTGTCTGTCTGTCTGTCTGTCTGTCTGTCTGTCTGTCTGTCTGTCTGTCTGTCTGTCTGTCTGTCTGTCTGTCTGTCTGTCTGTCTGTCTGTCTGTCTGTCTGTCTGTCTGTCTGTCTGTCTGTCTGTCTGTCTGTCTGTCTGTCTGTCTGTCTGTCTGTCTGTCTGTCTGTCTGTCTGTCTGTCTGTCTGTCTGTCTGTCTGTCTGTCTGTCTGTCTGTCTGTCTGTCTGTCTGTCTGTCTGTCTGTCTGTCTGTCTGTCTGTCTGTCTGTCTGTCTGTCTGTCTGTCTGTCTGTCTGTCTGTCTGTCTGTCTGTCTGTCTGTCTGTCTGTCTGTCTGTCTGTCTGTCTGTCTGTCTGTCTGTCTGTCTGTCTGTCTGTCTGTCTGTCTGTCTGTCTGTCTGTCTGTCTGTCTGTCTGTCTGTCTGTCTGTCTGTCTGTCTGTCTGTCTGTCTGTCTGTCTGTCTGTCTGTCTGTCTGTCTGTCTGTCTGTCTGTCTGTCTGTCTGTCTGTCTGTCTGTCTGTCTGTCTGTCTGTCTGTCTGTCTGTCTGTCTGTCTGTCTGTCTGTCTGTCTGTCTGTCTGTCTGTCTGTCTGTCTGTCTGTCTGTCTGTCTGTCTGTCTGTCTGTCTGTCTGTCTGTCTGTCTGTCTGTCTGTCTGTCTGTCTGTCTGTCTGTCTGTCTGTCTGTCTGTCTGTCTGTCTGTCTGTCTGTCTGTCTGTCTGTCTGTCTGTCTGTCTGTCTGTCTGTCTGTCTGTCTGTCTGTCTGTCTGTCTGTCTGTCTGTCTGTCTGTCTGTCTGTCTGTCTGTCTGTCTGTCTGTCTGTCTGTCTGTCTGTCTGTCTGTCTGTCTGTCTGTCTGTCTGTCTGTCTGTCTGTCTGTCTGTCTGTCTGTCTGTCTGTCTGTCTGTCTGTCTGTCTGTCTGTCTGTCTGTCTGTCTGTCTGTCTGTCTGTCTGTCTGTCTGTCTGTCTGTCTGTCTGTCTGTCTGTCTGTCTGTCTGTCTGTCTGTCTGTCTGTCTGTCTGTCTGTCTGTCTGTCTGTCTGTCTGTCTGTCTGTCTGTCTGTCTGTCTGTCTGTCTGTCTGTCTGTCTGTCTGTCTGTCTGTCTGTCTGTCTGTCTGTCTGTCTGTCTGTCTGTCTGTCTGTCTGTCTGTCTGTCTGTCTGTCTGTCTGTCTGTCTGTCTGTCTGTCTGTCTGTCTGTCTGTCTGTCTGTCTGTCTGTCTGTCTGTCTGTCTGTCTGTCTGTCTGTCTGTCTGTCTGTCTGTCTGTCTGTCTGTCTGTCTGTCTGTCTGTCTGTCTGTCTGTCTGTCTGTCTGTCTGTCTGTCTGTCTGTCTGTCTGTCTGTCTGTCTGTCTGTCTGTCTGTCTGTCTGTCTGTCTGTCTGTCTGTCTGTCTGTCTGTCTGTCTGTCTGTCTGTCTGTCTGTCTGTCTGTCTGTCTGTCTGTCTGTCTGTCTGTCTGTCTGTCTGTCTGTCTGTCTGTCTGTCTGTCTGTCTGTCTGTCTGTCTGTCTGTCTGTCTGTCTGTCTGTCTGTCTGTCTGTCTGTCTGTCTGTCTGTCTGTCTGTCTGTCTGTCTGTCTGTCTGTCTGTCTGTCTGTCTGTCTGTCTGTCTGTCTGTCTGTCTGTCTGTCTGTCTGTCTGTCTGTCTGTCTGTCTGTCTGTCTGTCTGTCTGTCTGTCTGTCTGTCTGTCTGTCTGTCTGTCTGTCTGTCTGTCTGTCTGTCTGTCTGTCTGTCTGTCTGTCTGTCTGTCTGTCTGTCTGTCTGTCTGTCTGTCTGTCTGTCTGTCTGTCTGTCTGTCTGTCTGTCTGTCTGTCTGTCTGTCTGTCTGTCTGTCTGTCTGTCTGTCTGTCTGTCTGTCTGTCTGTCTGTCTGTCTGTCTGTCTGTCTGTCTGTCTGTCTGTCTGTCTGTCTGTCTGTCTGTCTGTCTGTCTGTCTGTCTGTCTGTCTGTCTGTCTGTCTGTCTGTCTGTCTGTCTGTCTGTCTGTCTGTCTGTCTGTCTGTCTGTCTGTCTGTCTGTCTGTCTGTCTGTCTGTCTGTCTGTCTGTCTGTCTGTCTGTCTGTCTGTCTGTCTGTCTGTCTGTCTGTCTGTCTGTCTGTCTGTCTGTCTGTCTGTCTGTCTGTCTGTCTGTCTGTCTGTCTGTCTGTCTGTCTGTCTGTCTGTCTGTCTGTCTGTCTGTCTGTCTGTCTGTCTGTCTGTCTGTCTGTCTGTCTGTCTGTCTGTCTGTCTGTCTGTCTGTCTGTCTGTCTGTCTGTCTGTCTGTCTGTCTGTCTGTCTGTCTGTCTGTCTGTCTGTCTGTCTGTCTGTCTGTCTGTCTGTCTGTCTGTCTGTCTGTCTGTCTGTCTGTCTGTCTGTCTGTCTGTCTGTCTGTCTGTCTGTCTGTCTGTCTGTCTGTCTGTCTGTCTGTCTGTCTGTCTGTCTGTCTGTCTGTCTGTCTGTCTGTCTGTCTGTCTGTCTGTCCGTATGTTCCTTATAGAATCGAAAACTACTGAACCAATCGGCATGAAAATATGCATGTAGAGGTTTTTTGGGGCCAGGAAAGGTTTTAGTGATGGTTAGAAACCCCTCCCCCCACTAAGAGGGGGGGCTCCCATACAAATGAAACACAAATTTCTGCATAACTCGACAACTAATCAAGCAAACAGAACAAAATTTGGCATGTGGGTGTTTTCGGTGACTAGAATTTATTCTATGGTAAATTGAGACCCCTCTCCTCTTTATAAGAGGAATTATAACTCCTCTCCTCTTTAAAAGGGGGGGGCTTCCATACAAATTTCCTCATAACTCGAGAACTAATCAAGCAAATGGAACCAAATTTGGCATGTGAAGGTTTTCGAGGGCAAGAATATTTTCTATGGTAAATTAGGACCCCTCCCCACTTTAAGAGGGGGGCTCCTGTACCAAAGAAACACAATTTTCCTCATAACTCGAGAAGTAATTAAGCAAATGGAACTAAATTTGGCATGTGGGTGTTTTTGGAGACAAAAATTTTTTCTATGATAAATTGGGACCCCTCCCCGTTTTAGGAGGGGGGGATCCTATACACATGAAATACAAATTTCCCCATAACTGAAGAACTAATCAAGCAAATGGAACAAAATTTGGCATGTAAAAGTTTTCGAGGGCAAGAATATTTTCTATGGTGAATAAGGACCCCTCCCCACTTTAAGAGGGGGGGCTCCTATACAAACGAAATACAAATTTTCTCATAACTCGAGAACTAATCAAGCAAATGGAACAAAATTTGGCATGTGGGAGATTTTGGAGTCTTGAATTTATTTTACGATAGTTAGAGACCTCTCACCCCTGTGGTAGGGGGATATGGACTCTCATACAAATAAAACAGAAATTTTTGTGAAACTTAAAAACTAATCGAACTCGAGAAATTCGAGACTCTTCCATAAAACATTAGTCAATACAAGACCACAAAAACTATCTATAGTAACACTAGATCATTCAGGACGAGACGGTCGCGAGTGTTGCCGGTGACCCGCAGTCGGAAGCGCCGCCCACTGGGGGGCTTGCAAAACTCAAGATTGTGACAAAGATCATCCGAGATTCATGATTTATGTACAACACAGGTTAATTTGTGGCAATACGAAGTTTGTCGGGTCAGCTAGTACTTTATATATCATGATACGAGTAACCAAAAATATTACTTTCTTCGGGAAAATTGTTTGAGTAATAGCAGCCTGGCCGATAGTATGTAAAATTGTTTTGCATGATTAAAAAAATCACATTGCCCCCCCCCCCCCCCTTCAGTTGCCTCACATCGGAAGGACAAAACCTTCATAAAATATAAATAATGGCATAACTTGAGAACGGCTGGGCCTAAAAAAAGTTTAAATGACATAAAATTATAATGCGTAGCATTTGATTTTGTTCTGGTTTTACAACAAAAGTAAAATTTGGGAATTTTTGAAAAATTTATCAGATTAAGAAAAAAATCGAAAGACATGTTTTAAGCTATCTTTAATAAAAATGAGATAAATCTGAGGGAACATGTTTTGATAATTCAAGTTTAATGATTTTTGTCTTGATTTTGAAAAGTTTTTTCTTTCAGTGTTTTTTTTTCCGGAAATATACTTAATTTCCTATAACTTTTCCGTTGACGTCATTTTTAACGAAGTGGTTTCCGAGATACGATATTTTAAAAAATCGCATTTATAAATACGCCCTTTTGAAAAGTTACTCTTGACGAAAATAATTAAGCTTCGTGGAAAATGAATCCTTGTGTGGCATCTAACATATCAGCAAATTTTCACTTCAATAAAAAATATTCGAGACAAACCGTTTTGTTAGTTGAGCTAGAATTGCTCAGATAGTGCACTTACACCCTTTTCCTTCCAAACGAAACCCAACTTTTATTTTGCTCGTTTTTTCATATTTTTAAAAAAGTCATTACACGGTAAAACTTTGACGTGAATTTTCTGGCATGCATAAAACCATACTCAAAGTATCGTTTCCTACCATTATCTCGATTTTTTCAATTTTGTCACTTACACCCCTTTCCTTCTCACCCCCTCAAGTATTTTGTACAGTCAGTGCATAATGATGGGTCACACACGTTTATGGGTCATTATAGCTTGATCTGCCAATTAAGGCGTGAATATGATACTAATTGATTGACAAAATTGTTACTCATAACTAGCACTAATAATTTGATGTGATGGTGATATTCAAGCGGAAATTAGCAACTAAAGCAAAAATAACCCAGAATTGGGTGTGACCCAAGATTGTGGACTGACTGTACTATGATAACAAACAGCTTCATCGGAAGAGAAAACTATGGTCTAAAACATGTAAGTACCTAACAGCCGGACCCAAATAAAAGCTCAGCATAGAACGATTCACAACTAGCATTCAAGTGGATGGATAGAAAAATTGCTTCCGGTAAGAAAAGTGCAAATAAATCAAAGTATTACAAGATTATTATCGCCTTTTACTCAGTAGCATCCAACACCGTTCTTTGTCCTTCGATTTTCAATAAACGGAAAGCAAGGAGACGATAGCACTCGTGAGGAAAAGTGCGCTCAGTAGTAACGATTTATGGAGTCGCTACTTTGCCGATGCGACGTGGTGTAAGGTGATCCTTCTGGCAGTTCTAGACTAAAAGCGTATGCGCTCGTACTTACCAGCGAAGTGCAAGGTCTTAGAAGGCATCCGAGGAGAAAACTTGTATCCTACTGCGGGACGATAAAGACTTCCAAATAAACTTTTCCCTTGGAACGCTTTTACGCTGAGCGTCTAGATCAGTGGTGCCCAGGCATAGGCGTGGTGCGGGCCAAATCATATCGCCCAATGAGTCCGCGGGCCACAATGACCTCTGGCCATTTCTGCGCATAAAAAAAATATTACATAGGCGGCAGCAAAAGCCGATTTTTAGGAATCATCACAAGATTTAAAGTGGAAAGCAATCAGATCTACAATATGCATGAGGTATTACGACTGATCTGAGTAACATCTGTGTAATCAAAAAAATTATTCATAAGTCCGCCATCCCTCTAATCAGTCCACGGGCCGCACGAGCCATCACGAAGGGCTGCATGCGGCCCGCTTGGCCGCGGTTTGGCCATCACTGGTCTAGATGATGCGAATAGCTTGAAGTTTTTTGCACACATTCTTGCGTTATACAGTAGGTACCGGTGTTAGAAATAAATATTTTTACTAATGATAAATGAAGAATGATATGTAATTGATACCGGTGTTAACGGTGCGTAGGTACCGGTGTTAGAAATAAATATTTTTACTAATGATAAATGAAGAATGATATGTAATTGATGCATCCATTAGCATGTTTTAAAATATTGAATCAATTGAATTGAATTGAATTGAAAATCGCAGTTATAAATTGCAGCAAACCCCGGTTACACTAAATTTATACACTCTAATATGATGGTGCTATTATGCGGGCATTGGGCCACAAGCATGTACAGATTATAACATAATTCCAATAAGCATTTGGATAAAATCAGCAAAAATTCCATAAGCAATGTTCAGATCCAAGAGATTGAGATTGCAACCGTTGTAATGCCACTTGCTGACAAAACGTACTCTATCACGGTTCGGCTAATTGGCCCTGTGGATGACCCTAATTGGAAACAAGAACTTCATCAAAAAACCACAACAATGTGCCCAATCGAGCTGCTGTTTTCATCAAGCTCATTAGTGCGAGCTTCTATTCAGCAGTGATGTAAACCAAAATGTTGGCAAGCAACCACAACCACGAAAAACGCAGTTCATTCGGTGTAGGACGACTCAGCATCAGCTGTGTGCCACTATGATGTTGAATTTGCATTTCGAAGACCTCTGGCTAGCATTCCTTTCCTATTTCCACATGACACACATTTCTCCCAGCATTGAGTAATGTGAACGTGCCTGTAGAGTTCGAATTCCAAATTGAACACAGATTGGAAAATTTCGCAGTAGGACAACCCGAGAACCAAGCTCGAAAGCGGGTGTTGAAGTGGGTTAACCATTATACTGTAGGTGCACATCAGTGCATTTGCTGACCGATTTGTTGGCATGTGCAAATCGCATTTTAATTGCAGCCCTTCTGACGCTTGGCGGCCGAATGCGGATCTTGAATTGTTGAAACATATTTAATTACCTCAGCCTGAACGAACACTAGAAAAGCTGTCGTACCTACATGCATCACGCAGCCCATTGCCGCATCGGACGATGTGCAGTACACTGTGGATTTGTAGGGTACGCGTGTTGACGAACATTTGATTGTTGGCGGACGCAAATGTGCGTACGGTTGCTGGGAAGAGTCTCGCAACTATGTTGGAATCGAATAACGGGCGGTTTTTGTGCAGATAATCGACATCCGTAACATTTACGCAGATTTTTACTAATCGCTGCAACTTTAGCGATGAAACTAGTAGAAGTAGGTATATATTATAAATCCTTTGACTCGACTATTTTTGCTTGGAATATTTAAAATTTTGCTGATAAGTTGGATACCACACAAGGATTCATTTTCCATTAAACATATTTTTTTCGTCAAGGACGTATTTAGAAATGAGAATTCTTGAATTAACAAATCATTTTGTTAATTTTTTATAACGTTTCATACAACGGGGAAGGCAAATGAGGAAGCGTCCAACATAGTTCCAGCCATCCCAAGTCCCTACCTAGCGCCTCCACGTGGCCTTACCCGGTAATGCTCTATTGAGTAGCCAAGCTAGGAGGTGCAATGATGGGTGGTTCCCGGCAGCCTGATCTCAAAACTGCGGGTTTGGATGACGGCTGAACCACACGACCTTGTTAGTAAGTAAGCTTAACATGAGTTATTTTAATTATTTGTTTCGTTTTAGCTTATGAAGCAACGTCGTTTGACGTCGAAGCAGGAGCGTTGTACGACCGTCATGTCAAATTTGCGAATGCATCTCTTGATTCTACCAATCAACTGTTTGCAATTCGTGGCTCTCCAGTTATTTTTGTACACCGAGGAACTCAACAACCCGAAAAAATCCTCGATTGGGCGCACTGAGATAGATTTTTCGGGTCGTGGTTTTTGGGTAAAAATGGGATCGAATAAGTATCCAAGAACGATTGTGCTTTTTGACGTAATACGATGATGCTCTATCCGGCCAAAACACGTATTGTCCATCTGCATGATGTTTTTGTAGAAACGGGATCAAAATTTTCTTCAAACATTCGTCTGCTGCCTATTAATTGATAGCCAAACTAGAGGGTTTGTTGTTGAAGAAACGAGAAAGAGAACGATGTCCATCTGCGTTCATAATTTTGGCTGGTCTTTCACTACCTTGCTTGCGAATAGTTGTTGGGCATCTTAGGATATGGTAAACAGTCGCAACATATTCGCTTTTTAAATGTTGTACCGTATACTTTTTGCCGAGATTTCTGTTGCAGCTCGTAGAAATGTACAACGCGCTCCCGAAATGCTTATTGTTTCGACACCAGTTTTAGCAAAACTAGACAAGCATAAACAAAACAAAAAATATTAACAAAAAGAGGAGAGAGAGCTAACACATATATACTCTCATTTCTCTCAGAGCTCGTTTGTTGTCGCGCATGAGGGCCGCGAAAAAATTCCAAAATTTTAGTTGCCACCCGTTAATGTATATTCATATAACACATATTTTATTACATCGCCATAAACTATCATTATCGTGAAGGGGAAAAACATCGGGGTATCGAATGAATCGATGACTGGATGAGGGATATGGTAACCAGCCCAAGTCATTTAAGGTCGGAGAGGATTTTGATGCGTCCTTCTAGCACACAAATCATTACGCAAGATATGTTTGCACGGCGAAGTTATGTATCTAGAAACCGGAAGTTTATGCTAGAAGGAGTGTCTTATATTCCCATGGAATCATATAAGCGACATTGCTTATAGATCCACCCAACCCCTTTTGGTCCTTCACGAACAGCATTGACATGAAAGTTGCTAGGTAGATAAATTCGATTCTGTAGTAATTCTACTTGCACACAATGGGAAACCCTTGAGCTTGATGCATACATACATGTTGTTAATTTTTTATAACGGCAGTTTTTTACATCAGCTTGATCTTGATCAGCTTGATCAGCTTGACATCAGCTGCACAATGTTACCATATTTATTCACCTCGTAAAGCTTGCTTTCTGTTTAGAATTGAAACAAACTTTTACTCATATTGAGGCGCTCTTGGTGAACGGATTTGGAAGTTCTTGGCGCCCACGTGTCGGAAATTTTGTTAGCTTCACCTATGTATTTTTGACATTCCGTAAAACGACTTTTTTTTGTAAACAAACAACATGGAAGACAAAAGAAGGGAGAAATTGTGCACAATTATTTGGAAAATCCATTGTGGTCTGCATCTAGGCTAGCTAAACAGCTGTAATTGCCCAGAAATACCATATGGCGCATTATCAAACGGTATCAGGAAATATTGGAGACGATTCGGAAGCCTCAAGCTAATCATCGGAGTGGAACTATCGACCGGAAACTGCGTGATAAGATTTTGAAGACCATCAAGAGGAATCTCAATCTGTCGGACCGTGATTTGGCCAGAAAATTCGGTGTTGCCCATAGTCCCGTAAGGAGAATTCGACTCCGGGAAGGAATCAAGTCGTATCGTTTGCTTTGGCCGTGATGTTTTGGCCAGATTTGGCAAGCTGTCATTACAGCAAAGTCGTTCAAGAATGGTATGCAGAGAAAGGGGTCCAGTTTGTTCCGAAAGACCTTAACCCACCCAATTGCCCCCAATTCCGCCCTAATGAGAAATACTGGGCAATCGTGAAGAGGAGACTCAAGGCAAAGGGAAAAGTTGTCAAACACATCAATCAGATGAGGATCTGGTAGAATAAGATTGCCAAAACGATGGAGGAAGAATGTGTACGCCACCTAATGAACCATATTACAGGAAATGTTCGAGAATTCCTTTAAAACCATGACGAATAAGTATGAAAAAATGCAACATTTGTGTAAGAAAAGATCTTGAATTTAATAATAAATAACTGAAATACACGAAATTGTTTTTTTTTTCAATACTATCTAAAGCAAGCTTTACAACTCGTGGTTCATGCGTCTATGCCCTTTGCCGTTTTCCATCTTGCCGCCAAGTATTGACCGCAAAATTTTTTGTTCAAATATACCAAGTATACACCGATCTGCTTCTCTCAACGTCCATGACTTATTACCGTAGAGGTTTATTAGGCTTTTTTAAACGCCAGGCGTTCATTCGAATTACCGAAAGGGCTAATTTTGTACGCGTCAGCAAATTTCTTGACTTGAGGTTGTGTAGAAAGCCCTATTTGCAGCCGCAAAACGTCTCTTCATATCTCGAGTGACGCCAGTGTCGCATGTTACCAGAGTTCCCAGATATGTGAATCCGTCGACAGCCTCGTACTGGTCCCCATCTATTTCCACCTTAGATCAAACATCAATCAGACTTCTACGCTCTCTGCCAGCAACCATGTAACGGGTGGCAACTAAAATTTTGGAATTTTTTCGCGGCCCTTATGCTCAATAACAAACGAGCTCAGAGAGAAATGAGAGTATGTATGTGTTAGCTCTCTCTCTATCCTCTTTTTGTTATTTTGTTTTGTTTTGTTTATGCTTGTCTAGCTTTGCTAAAAATGGCGTCGAAACAAGAAGCATTTCGGGAGCGAAATCTCGGAAAAAAGTATACGGTACAACATTTAAAAAGCAAATATGTTGCGGCTTCGACTGTTTACCATATCCTAAGACGCCCAACACCCAGGGCCGGCGCTTCCCTTAAGCAAAACAAGCAATTGCTTGGAGCGCCATTTTAAGGGGGCGCCATTTCGGCTACAAAAACTGGAGCATTAAATAAATAAGTGATTATTATAAAACTCTCCTCAATCTTCTTTAGCAGCATAGAGCCGGAATGGCTCATTCTGTATCTAGAGTTACTTTGCGCTGTACTTGGTCCTGGGTTACTTGTCGCCAATTCGTTGAGCATCTCGACAGAAGCAAATTGGCTTCAATTTGGTCGAGCCATCTATCACGTTGGGTCCCTCGATTCCTAATGCCGATGGAGCTCTTGAAGAGAACATGTTTTACTGCACAGTCGTCCGGCATTTTTGCGACGTGACCGGCCCGCTGTACTTCCCCGACTTTCGCCAGATCTGCTATGCGGATCTCTTTAACTTCATGGTTCATACGCCTACACCATTCTCCGCTTCCCGTTTATACTCCAACAAAAAAATCCGAGTTGCAGTGCTACAAAATTACAGCCTTGATTATTCTGATGAAAAACTATTTGTAACAAAACTTAACAATTTAAGATAGCGGGGTGCGAAACTCGTTTGACGCTATTAAATTATTTACTAAATTTTCGGGAGAGATTTTCGAAGCACTTTAAAATCAGCAATCACCAGGTTTATCTTTCTATGAAGCAGCCAGGTATAAGGGCAAAGTTTCTGAAGCTACAGGATTTTTGAGCCGAGCTGTTTTATTTTTGAAGATTTATCATTCTATGGGTTTCAAGAATCTGATAATTATGCAAGAGAAAGGTCGATTAACTCTAACTTTGGTGTGTCACTTATTTTCAAGGATTAAATCCGCTCTTGCTACAAGAAGAAACTTTTTTCATATAAAGCAAATGACAAACCGATTTTACTCTGAAATTTAAAGTAGAAGGCTTTAACTCTGTTTTAGATACTGCTACCAATTTTATTAAAACATTCTTTTCAATTGTTGGATGTACTAGACATTAACATTTACATGTTGTATGCTTCAAGTTTAGATTCAAACAGTTAAAAAAGTATCATAAAATGCTTTCAGTTTTCTCTGTGATATTAAAAGCATGAAAAATAATATTTTTCACCAGAATCTTTAAAATGTCTGCAGGAATCTTAAACGTGTTATTTGACAAATGCTAAGCATTCGATGTATTGCGATACTTTTACTATTTGTTTTATGGCTAACATCTTACCTGACTTACAACGAACGTATTATTGCAACAAAAAAGGTAACGTACCGTTTTATTTGTTTATAAAGTATATACCGCTTATATCGATAACAAACGATTTTTTTGTAAGTTGTGCTTTTGTTATTGCATTCATTTTGTAAAAAGTTGCACAAAAAACAATTCAGTTTTACAATAAAATTATTGCGTCTTACTGGCACTTGGAATATAACCTTTAAGTACGTTATTTTTAGTGATCAAAATTAACGATATTTTTGGTACAAGGGCGATATTTTTCGAAACCTTTCGAACCAACACGATCACGCGAATACAACGTATATTCCCAGTGAGTCGGGTAACACAGTAAGAGCGATTAGTCTGGAATAAAAAGCAAAATTGATTAAATGGGGCGCAAAAATTATATCTAAAGGTGGATAGAAAGCGTCAAATAAACAATTTTGTTTTTTTGACGTCGTTGTAAATCGAATATCTATCCAAATAAATCTATTTTATTTTTACGACTAAATTCTGGGGGCGCAATTTTGAGGATTTGCTTGGAGCGACAAATTGGCTAGAGCCGGCCCTGACAACAACTATTCGCAAGGAAGGTAGTGGAAGACCAGCCAAAATTATGGACGCAGAAGGACATCGTTCTCTTTCTCGATTATTTAACAACAAGCCCTCTGGTTTGGCTATCAATTAAGGTGCAGCAGACGAATGTTTGAAGAAAATTTCGATCCCGTTTTTAGGAAAACATCATGCAAATGGACAATACGTGTTTTGGCCGTATAGAGCATCATCGCATTACGCCAAAAAACATAATCGTTCCTGGATACTTATTCGATCCCATTTTTACCCAAAAACCACGACCCGAAAAATCAGTCTCAGTGCGCCCAATCAAAGATTTCTTCGGGTTTTTGAGTTCCTTGGTGTACAAAAATAACTGGAGAGCCACGACTTGCTTGAACAGTTGATTGGTAGAATCAAGAGATGCATTCGCAAAGTTGACATGACGGCCGCGCAACGCTCCTGTTTCGACGTCAAACGAAAGCATCACCGAACAGCCGATTACGGACCATTTTCAAATGTACACTAATTTTTTGCAACAATGGATAATGTATCTTTAATTTCGGTAAATCAGATCTTCTTCTTGTATCTTTGTCTATTTTTGACAGCTTGAGAAAAAAATTCCAAAATTTTAGTAGCCACCCGTTAGTTCATTTTGGCAGTGTTTATAATCAGTCCGATCCTCGCAGAATCTCTTTATTCTCTTCATCCATTAACTCTGCCACCTGATGGTTAATTCACTTATGCTCGCTTGCAAAATTAGACGTTATCAGTTCATTTGCATCCAGAAGCCAGGAATGGTTCGATCATTTTGGTTCAATTTAGATTCATTTGATAGAGCCGTCTCAGTCCAGCAAAATTTGACAAAGTTATGTATGGGACATTTGTAGAACTAGTTATTATCTACAATTTCGCTGAAGAAAATTTTGCTGTATCTTTTGTAGTTACAGTTCTACAACGGTCTAAGACCAGAAGAACGTGCGCATTAAAGTTTTGATTGGGAAAACTTGGTTTTAGGTTTATGGAACCTTTGGCAGAGTTTCTTGAATGTTCAATTTTTAAATGTTCAATTTTTTCACCTCGTCACGTTTCAGATTAAACCACCGGGTATGTTTTATCTTTTTTAATCTACTTGTATATGACTATCTTCTCGGTGGTAGAAACAAAGAGCAGTTATATAAATAATATCGTCGCATGGAAAAGTGTGTGATGCGTATACGGGAGTGATAAAATTGGAAGAGAAAAATAAAATTAGATATTAGACTACCTAACATAGCGGGTGACGGTAGTTTAGTTAGCAAAACACTCGGGTACCAACCGAGAGCGTGAATGCGAACCCCACCTGGAATTCCCCTGATATATTTTTGGTTTATATTAAATTTTTTAGTTCATCCAATTAATCATTCTGCGCATCAGACACTTCCTCCTTATGTGGTTACAACAGAATAGTAAGCTAACTAATCCATTTTGATTAGATTATATATCTCAACATAGTATTGATCTAAATCACATGTACACTCAAAAAAATCGGCACGTCAAGTGAAAACATAGGTAATTCTCATCCATCACACTTTTCATGTAACATTCACGTGAATTATTGGTAACTCGCGCTCATACTAACCAGTTTACGTGCGATCCTGGTAAATTTTATCAACTGTCCTGTTAACTAGTGCAAGAAGTTCATGTAAGTTTCTGTACAAAAGTTTACATAATTTTTCACGTGAATGCAAGCAACGTCTCGATTTTTTAGAGTGTACTAATATTTTTGAAGTAGGGTTATGTACAGTTATCTATCTTGTTGTATAGAATTAAATCAAAATTAACACACAATAATGTTTTAAAATGTTTCATGTCTTTGATAAACTAAAATAGATGCCTTCACTATACTCCACATATTCTGGTTCGTATTAAACTACCTACAAATGTTAACAATGTCCGCTTAATTTCGTTTTAACATTACTCTAAAAAACTATTTTGAATAATAATAATCAAACCCCCATGATCAAGAATAATAACTATTTTTGTGATTGTTGAATTAGAAAAGCATTTTATATTCTTAGTTTTACTGCCATTATTTCACACATGAATTCTTACGAACACTTCACATGACAGTTTGCAGCCATGCTCAATCTGTAGATCATCTTTGCTCAAACTATTATCAATTTGTAATGGTAAACAAACGAATATAGTTTTGCAAGAATTCTTTCTCATCCATTCGCTGTTTGGCACAAACATCAATCGAATCAAAAACAAATGATTTGAAAATATTTTCAAACAAGTGCTGTAGCGCTTAACAATTTGCACGTATATTTATACTTCACATTTGCTTTGGCAGCAATAAATGATTGCCGTTTGTATCCATTGAAGCTTGAACTATGGCAAAGGCAAACATGCGACTTGTTCCACCGTCGACAGCTAACATGGATAACATTGCACAATATTTCAACTTCGTTAAATCGAATCAAACGAAGAGGCTTTGAACCGCAGCCTGCAGCCACAAACCTCACACAAAGCATCGTGCGTTTCCTTCAAATAACCTCATTGAAACCGCATGATACAATCTTCCATCCATTAATTGCGTTTCCGATTCCGATTCAAAGCGTGAGCCGAAGCTTCCGCTCACACAGTGCAACACGCGAAACAATGATTGAATTGAACTCGGCTTGAACCGTACCCTATACCTATCTGTGACCCGCCTGTGAAATGAGACCGCGGATGGCGTTGTACCGTGGCGCGTAAGTTATGCGTCGAAGTTCGCAGCAAGGATGAGTGTAATCAGTCAGGTTATATTTTTTTTCTGCTCGCTTCGGCGCATACTCCATTGAAATGTTATTTTTTCCCATACATATTTTCCCATCAGGCACAAATTCATTGTGTCTTATTGTTTGCTCTTGGGAAACTTTGTGTAAGCATCCATTTTCCTGCCATCGTTTGCACTGTCGGTATGCACAGTAAGCCTTTTTGGTGAAGCGAAGGGTTGAAATTTATGTTTGGTTTAATATAAAGAATAGAATTTTTACTTGTAATTCACGCAGAAATTGCGAATTACGAATTGGGTAGACTGAGCGAAAAATAGTTTTATGCTCATGAAAGAACTGATATTGCAGTTTTGACCACCAAATTATCAGCGTACACCGGCAGTCTACAAGTAGTCCGGGAAACTCGATCTAGAGGATTGCCACATAAATGTCCTGAACCTGCTTCCTAACGGTTTCCTGGCTGAACGCTTCAATGCGAGGCTCTGCGTCGCCAGCGCAGATGCTATGCTACTGAAAGCGGCAGTCACATAGTAAGCAACAGCGCATAAAAAGGACGTCATTATTACGATGATGGATAATGCTGAGAATGGTAACTATCCACTATGGCATTATTATAGTTCGCGGAACGTGATTAATATGGAATTGATGTTGGTTTAGTTAAAAATGGATGAACTTTCATGCAGCGATGCAACAATCCGTTTATATATAAACACAAGCAAATTTTTATAAAACATGCGTTTTACAAAACATACGTTTAAACATGTTCAGATTTGAGAAGATTACACGTAGCTCAACTGTTCTATCGAGTGTTTTCGATATATCCAAGAATTTATGCTATTAATATCCAAACTATCAAGATAGAAAAAATAGATAAACAATTTGTCCTTTTTTATATATCTTCAACCCGTTTTTGGGTTAGAAAAACAAACGGTTAATTTTCACCACTTTTTTCTATCCTATCTAAAAATAGACTTTCTTCAGTTGTGTTATACCAAAAGTTTGAAAACTATCAAACCATATTCAAACCACTTGTGCAGAAAGGATTTTAAGTACAAATAAACATAATATAATTTATTTTATATCCCTGTAGAAAGACTATTAAATTTCGTTCCATTGTGGCTAAAAAAGCTTCATCTTAATTTTGTTAATTCAAACCCGGTATTATTAAAATCAAAAATACTATACTTTGTAGAAACTTTGAAACATTCTGTACAGCCAACTTTTCCCATAACTTGTTAAAGAAAGACCGTTCTGGGCTGTCCCGGAATGACCTTCTAACTTGCTGCCTGAATAGGAAATTCGGCTTGATGGATGAGCTTTCTTATTGATTTCCCCACCAAAACAGCACTCGACACACATCCGGCTAACTGAATGTCGCTTTGTTTTCCCATTAGAACCATCCGCAACACAAGCTGTCGGGGTAGAGGGCATCTATCACGGTCTGGAATGAAAGAAGCTTCCGAACATATTATTCTTCCACAGCCATCCGGTACGGTCCCAGCTGTGGAATTGAAGAAAATGAGCCCAATCCTATGCTAAAGGAGACCACGAACGGTGGGAGCTGAAAACCATTTGGATGAAAGAAATATTCAATAAATCAGAAACAGCACACACAACTAGCCTGAGCGAGATCCGGATAATGGTTGTTTCCGAAACTAAAACAGTTCGTTCAGCTTGGACGGGGACAAACATTCCAAAACTCCAGCAGTGGTGGAATCAGCACTCCACTTCTCTTCCTGATGTGTACAGCATAAAACAAGATATAATTTTTCACCTAGACTTCGTTGGACAACCCACTCGGTTTCGGCGGAGCGTGTCACACTGTTACCGGGAGCCGGCGGGGGTGCAAGTGAATCCAACCATGTTTGAAAACTATAAAGCACATCTGTTACTGTTGTCAGTAGTGTGCACTTTTTTGCCACAGCTAGTTCTTCTTCTTCTATGTGCTCTCTTTTAACAACTTTGTGGCTTTTCCCATTGCGTCGTTTTTCTCGCCATCCTGCGACCCTGGACAGGAAATGCTCACTTTCAGAAACTACCACAAAACCGGCCGGCCGACCGAGTAAATCTACAAAACGGGCATTTCGGTGCAGTCTGAACCGAATCGAAATCATTGGACGGTTTATGGCGCAATCGGGGTTATCTGATGGGAACCAGAGGGAAATATGAAAATAAGCAGTTTGCCCCATCGCAAAAGCGGTAGAAGTTTAGGAGATTATGGTGTTATATTATTTTAAATCTGGATTTGTTGCTCTTTCGGTACAGCCACAAAACAAACGTCTATATACACAATGTAATTTTGGTACACAATTTATAATTTAAGTTATTTATGTCTTTATCGAAGTTAATTCAGAATATCGCTAAATGATAACGTAAAACTGTTCGTCTATCGTTCGAACTTGATGTCGCACTCACAAACAATGGTCCATGATGGTGTATTTTTTTATGCTGTATTTGTAGAACCATTTCACTCTCGATAACTTGCACGTGCTGTACAGTTTGGTGAAAGAAGTCCTTATCAAGCGAAGTCAATTTTCCCTTCACCATCAGTCTTCAAAACAAGCACTTCAGTATAGGAAGGCAGTCAATGCCTCTCGACAGGACGGTTCGAAATCAAATTTTTCGAATTATTCGCAGTCAATTACTCTCACTTTGAGTCCCAATATTGATCCTAGCAGCAGAGAACAAGTGGATATATTCATACAAACGTTCGATTTTATTTTTTAGCGAAAACCAGAGTGGGAGAATCAGTTCCGCATAATCTTTCTCGTCATCTTTCTCGGTTTCACTTCATTACGCGTCACCAAATTCAAACAGGCACGCGCTCTACAGATCAGCCTCCGCAGGAGCAATACCTAATACATAGATACCGACGCATGATTTTGCATTTATCTTTCCAATGATCCACTCAATCATCGAATGGGTCGTGTCGAGAGCAAACGTTTGCCGTCGGGAGTGTTTGAGTTGTGCTGCTGATGTTTGGCTTATCGATTTAAAGTGCCTACATACAAACAGGAAAGTGGATTTTTATGCCAAACTGAATGTTTTTCGATTATTTCATTTAATCCCATGTTGGATTGAAGTACTCATTTTTACCGACTGGGGAACAATGGTTGGATGTATGGCTTTTTCCTTCAAGATGTTAATTTATACCGAAGACTATGTTGGAACTAGGGTAAAGAACTGGTTTTAAGCAGTCTAAGTGGGTCACTGATTGTTTTACTTTATTACAAGCGATGGGTTGCCTAAGTGGGGAATACCAGCATACCAATCTTCTTGCTATCTTTAGTTCTTCAAGCTGTTACCATTTGAAGACACTATTGTTGAGCTAAACTTTTGATTTTTCGCTTTAAAAGTTGGAGCGGTGGAACTAATTTTGATCATACCGAACATATTTTCACCCTCAAGGTGCTTTTTTAAGCAATCCTGAAATCTGAATTTTTTTACGTCCCCATGAAAAATTTCTTGAACTTTTCCCCCTATTCAGTAAGTTTGCGTTCCTATCCCCGACCTACTAATCGGCATCTGATGCGTAATCGGCATAGCGTATCGGCATAGATGCGTAAGATGCCATCTGTCTAAATTGTTTATCGGGACATACACTCACCGCACCGCTCGGCAAATGGTATTCGTCGTCTCTTTTATTCTCTAGTGTTCTTATGGGAAACTGCGAGTTTGACGTCTCACTCGCTGTTCATAAGGATGGTGGGAGAACAAAAGAGGTAAACATAGCAGTACGCACGGTCCGACTCAGAACAGTGTCGTCAAAGCAAATAACATTGAAGCACATCGTTGCTTCATTAAATCACTGAGAAAATCTTCGAAAATTATTGAAAAAGCTGTCTTTTCTGTTGTTTTTAATAAAGAAAAATTAATTATGAACATACATTTCTCTTGAAAGCATTGAACCACGTTTTCACCATTGGAGGTTTCAGTTAATTTCAAAGCTATAATTGTCATTTCCAGAACCGAAACAGTGTCTTGGCAACACGATAGTTCATCAGTTGTGCTGCAGCTGCTGCTACTGGTGAACAGGTTCCGTCAATTCAGAATTTGTTTTCAGTTTTGTTATAAAATGATTAAACTTTTGGCTAGTGACAAAGCCTTAGATAATAGAAAAAAAGATAGTGAATAATATGGTATGTGACAATCGAGTGCTTGACTTTTAGAGTGGTTGTAATAAGTGCTGAAAATGTGATGGATTGATTAGTAGCGAGTTGGTGATTGCCTTCAGCAGCTGAAAAATGTACGTTTTTGGACAACAATTTTTAATTCATCATATTTCTTGTCGGAAACCCCGTAAATTGTGTTTGTGGGAATTAAATGTATGGTTAAGTGATTTGTGAAGATGATCCTATCAAAAGATTTTGAAAATATGAATAAAAAAGTGCATTTTCGGCTCATTTATTTTCAACTGATTAAAATAGGTGACACTGCTTAACTCGTTCCTTACCCTATGCACAAACAGTTATGTATTGCGTTTGTTATTTGAACTTTAAATACAACGGTCGATGACTTTCCAGTTCAATTGTTCAATAGATTAATAGTGACGAGTTTTATTTAGTTCCTCCTAGCAGCGCTGCGAAAACGCAACACGCTCTTCTTTCGGTTCTAGTGAACGCTAGGTATAAGGTATCAACTCGTATACTGAGAAACAAAAGAAGATTGTTAATGAAACTAATCGACCTGTTTTGCGCAAAGGTCAAATGTTTCATAATGCTAATTACTAATTTTGATGACATTCATAAATATAGAATACGCAAACGGAACGCTAGGAAGAGCTTTGCAAGATGACAATTTCCTACATGGGGACATTTTTTGACGTCTGCCATCGGTTATTGACGAGTAATGTTGACTTTCATTTGAGGTCGTTGCTAATAACAAACAATCATTAGTTTTTACAGTTCCTTGTATGAACTGTATAGAAAACTTCAAAAAAGTTTACACATCATCGAATTTATCGACTCTGACTCTGACGAAAATGCTTTGTGCTTTGAATTCGATGATGGTAGTGAAAATGATATTGATCAGCAGTAACGTAAATCACAGCATTTGACCAGGGGCGGACTGGGAGCTAAAGGGCCCACCGGGCCTTTGAGATTAGGGACCCCAGTTTGCAATATTCTCAAGATAGTAAATTAACACAAAAAACGTCATCTACTCAAAAGACATCAGCGTTAGAAGGACAGTAAATCGAATGAATATGGGCTCTATTTTGTAAGTCATGTCGTGCAGCTCGACTCGACTCTGGCACTGTGTATCGAGTACCGGGAGTACGGGCAGCATAGTGGCTCGATGCTCGAAACAAAACAAACTCAGGCGTTATTAGGACCGAGTCACCAGCTTCTAGCGTGTACGTCATATTAGCGGTTCACGGTATTTTAGTTTGGACGCATTTTTCTTCAACCCAATCTTGGCTACTTTGAGTTTTAGTTTGTTCAACCACCACCACAGATGTTGTTCTATCGACAATATCCATTTTATTGGCAAAGCAGACGAACTAACTAGATTTGCTGAAGATTGTGCCTGTGTGTTGCTCCTTTCATAACAATAACAGCCTGTAGCGGCATGTTGAACAGCCCACATGAGGGACCATCACGTTGATAAAGTCCCCTGCGAGGTTAGAATGGCCATGATTTTACGGTCGATGGTATCATACGCAACTTTGAAATCAATGAAATAATTGTGCGTTGAATTCTGTATTCATGGACTTTTTGGACTATTTTGCCGCAGCGTGAATATTTGATTCTTTACTGAGCATCCTTCAGCGAACCCGGAAAAGCACTTTCCACATTCTGATGAGTGCCACTATGCATCTTTGCCACCAATGCAACGTTTTCCTCATCTATCACCCATTTATATTTCTGCAGATTTTAAGTTATAGGGTTAATTACATGCAAAATTGCAAGTATCAAATAAGCTGATTTTATAAATGATAGGATGTCAACAGTTCAATATATATGAGTAGCTTACTGCGTCTACACGTCAGAACAGAACAGTTCATAGTGCAGACGATTCCCGTGCCGAGTTATAGCTATCCCTGAGATTCAACTCTTGGATTTTCCTATAAGAATCCTGCTTCTATAAGCAAGGTATTTTGTGCGAATCCTGTGCAGAATTTCTTCGCACGATTCCAATGTGAAGAATCCCAGACACTATGCGCGAATCTTTTTGGTTCGTCCTGGTAGAGCTGCGGAAAAAAGAACTCGCCGTCTAAAAACGCCAGTCCGAAGAGCAAGTGGCCGCAAGTCCAGAGGAGAGGTTCTCCAGCAACGACATGATGATGGAGCCCACCTCATTCCCCTACAAACGGAGTTTCTACAAAACGGTCAGGTGCAAGAATTTCGCCATAGGTGATAAGTGCTCTCCCTATCCTGTATTTTACACTGAGACCGTTAGCGGAGTTCTTCGTCGGCGAGTACCAAGCTGGTTTTCATGAGGGTAGCTTCACGATGGATCAGATATTTACCCTGCGTCTAGTAACTGACGAGTTCCGGGAGTACAACTTGCCGACTCATCATATTATGGATTTCAAGGCGGTATACGATTCAGTCAAACGAAATGAGCTGTGACAGTTAACGCTAGGACATGGTTTTCCCATAGAGCTAGTTACGTTGATTCCTGTGACGCTGGATGAGTAACAATTATGAAACAGAATAGCAGATGAGACCTCACGTGCTTTTTGATTTTACGGATGTCCCGTAGCTTGCAAATTCGCATAAAACTGACGCTTTAGAGAACACTAATCCTCTCGGTGACTTTTTACGGACATGAATCATGGACGCTAAAAGAAGCTGATCGACAAATGCTTGGGGATTAGCGTAAAATTTTGCAAAATCCAAAATTGAGTGTAGCGCAGACGCATGAACCACGAGCTGTATTAAGAATGCAAATATGCTGTTATAATGAAGATAGTGTAGTGTGGCAGTCTGCGCTGGGCTGGTCACGTGTCTAGAATGCTCGACGAAAGAGTAGCCAAAATTATTTTAAGCAGAGAATCAAGATGAGGCCGTAGGTTTCGGAGTACATCGCACTGATAGATGTGCGCTATCGAGGATGATGCACGTTCAGTTGGTGTTCGAGGGGTTTGAAGAAAGGTAGCCCAGGATTGAGTACTGGAGGACCATAATTCATTCGGCGCAGGATCGATAACGGACCGTCGCCACTGAAGTAAACTAAGTATGAAGCCGACAGTTCAATATTTATGAGTAGTCAAATGACTGCGGATGAAATACTAATTCTACTTTTAAATACTCAGAATTGAAGCTGGTAATATTTTCGGAGCTTGGACCCCATCAGCTCAGTTTAATTGAAAGAGAAATTTTGGTTTAAAGTTCGGGGCCCCAACAGTCCCATTTGAAGCTGAATTTTCAATCATCAAATCGGTTGATTACATAAATCATAGCGCCCCAGCAATTGACCATTCGTGAGTCGTAGAAAGAAGCCGATTTGAAGTGCCAACAAAATGGGATTTAGTCAAATGTTCAAGTATTATCAAAACAATGACCCAAAGCACAAAGCTCTTAACGCACATGGTTACTTTACAACTGCTCAAAAGTTATTAATATACTCCACTACAATCTCTAGACATCAATCCTAATGGAAATCTTTGAGAATATCTCGACAAAGAAGTTAGAAACCATCAGATTTCTAACAAAAACTATCTTAGAAAGCACTTGATGGACGGATGGGACAAAATTTCCACCGAATACACGAAAAAACTCAGACAGCATTCCAAAACGACTTAAAGCAATTGTAATGAGCAAGGGATACCATACTAAATACTAATCGTTGAAATTAGGCCACATCTGCAAAATGAAAACTGTTAATTCGAATCCCGTAAGAATATGAATTTGAGTGAATTTTTGCATGCGCTAATTTACAATTTTTTTATGATAAATAAAAACTATTTTTCCAAAACCAGATATCAGCCCTTAATATTAACATTTAACACTATGATTTTACCTAAATAACATGTCCCTAAAACTTCTGCTAAACTTTCAAATGTAGAAAGACGAATTCTGCATGTTGGTGTACGAATACTAGTTTGTATCACAGTACATTTATGCATATTTCAAATCAGTCTCTCACAATAAATATCAACTGTTTTCGAGGAAATTGACAAATGTGAATCAGTGGTAAATGATAACCCATATTATTTATTTATTTTTTCTGTTCAACCATAAGTTGTGCGTCTAATGATGAATATTTTATATTTTGAGAAAAATCCTTAGCCCTCTAACGGGCGCTTTTGGAGCTCCAGGGCCGCATACGACATTTGTTTCGAATTGACAATATGCCAAATGTGTTCAGAACAGATTTCTTGACAGTTTGATATTAATATCACAACATTCTGACTAGGCATTCAAAAGTTATCATTTTTCTAAAACGAGAATTCCGAAAAATTTCGAAAATAATTAATGCGCGAATATTTCCTTTTTTACTTTTGATGAAAAAGCACATCTAAAAAAAATGATTGACCTTAAAATTTTTCTATGAGTAAATTTCATGCTTTATATCAATTTTATAATGTATTTGAATTGAAAAAATATCTGGGAAGAGCGTTAGACATGAAAAACGAAAACGAGAACTTGGACTTTTTCTAACCTGGCGCTCCTTTAGATAATTATTTTTGCCTGAAAATCAAAAGGTTCTTTTGAGTGCACTTTCATGATAAAACAGTCATTAGTTTGATTGCATTGTTTTTACGATGTTGCCCGTTAGAGGGTTAAACCAGTTAACATTCGTTTCAAGCCGTTACCTAAAGTCACACAAAAATTTTCAAAATGCGATATCGTCGTCAACCACCAGAAGATCACCAGTGATTGTGGCCTGATGAAACTCTTAGTGGAACTGCAAACTTTAGGAACAATCATTGTCTTTTCTTCCGAGAGCCTAATTTCGAAAGCAATTTTTGGGCCCAAAACAGGTACTCTGCTTTTAGAAATGTATTCACTGCATTCTTTTCGCCAATCTGAACACAGAAAATATATTTTCATGAACAGAATTTTTGTTTCATACAAAAAAACGGCTTTTGAAATTTACAGAATCAATGACGACTCATTTCTCTATAGCCTTCTGCGACTGCGGTACCCTAATCTTAACAATTATGTTGACGTGGTAGTTTGCTGGACACCTAAACTTAACTTAAGAATTCTTATTATTGAATTATGCATATTCATATTTTAATTATTTTAGAATTGAGAACATATATTTAGTAACCGAATGGATGTAATAAAACCGTAAGTATGAGATTTGAAACTTATCTGAATCAAGCTGGGCTGTACCATTTGTATTTACGATGCTACAATGTTAGTAGTTCATTAGTAGCTAAGTGAACGTTCACTTACCAAGGGGGTTGCGCAGTCTCCTTTTGTTAGCTCCTCTGAGGTTCATAGGTACACGGTTACCAATGAGCTACATGCCCTAGCGGGTGTTGTGGGTTCAAATCCGGTTATAATCTTAGATTATAGCTTGGTTCGACCCATGCACCTTCCAACATTGGACGAAAGGTAGGAGTCACAACGACTACTTTTTAAGCGTAGCTACCAATAACCCCCCCCCCCCCCTCACCTTCCCGCTCTTTCCTCGCCATTTCAAAAAAATTTCATTGCTTTCCCCTACCGTCCCTCCATCAATTGTAGAACCACCGTTTCAAAAATTATTAAAGCTTCAATTAAGTTTTACTATGTATTTAGGGTATTTGAGGGTAATAGGGTAAAATGGACATCTTCCCAAAGTCTGCGCACAATGGAACTATCACCAATACGTTTTGCTATTTTGTCGAAGATAATAATTCATAAACAGATTCAAGAATGAATAATTTTAAATTGTCATTTTTAACACTGATTTGTTTTGTATCAATCAGCACGAAAAGAATGAAGGTTTGAAAGCGCCATCTATTGTGACAGAATAGTTTGAACAATAGCAGTTTTGTAACTTGGAAGTGGTCCAGTTACTAAGATGCCTTTTCAACGCTCATCTCATAATACTTAGCAAGTTTATTCAGTGACAACAATCAAATTTCTGAAGAATTGCCAACAGTTAACTGGTGCAACTATAAGTAAATGAAACGTCCATTTTCAGTTTTAAGGTAAAAGCGTTAGCAGGCATTTCATTTGAGATTCCTCACTTACTGTGTTACATTGAAATATTAATATTAATGCGGAAATGTATAAATTTTATCGATGTTGATCTTGAAGGATGAGTGCATATTTTTCGAGCTCATATTTCGTCCAGGACATCAAATTCCTTTAGGTTTTTTTCAAATTAACAAAATTCGGACGTTAAATTCGGACCTACCGGGACAGGAAGATCTTACCACTGTTTTCAAAATTGGAATTAAATCTAATCGTGTATATTATTGTTCAACATCGGAACGGACCGGACAATCGGACCGAAATGAAATCGGACCAAAAAAGTTCGTTCCGATTTTTAACTGGACCAGACCGGAACCCGGACTTCAATTTTCGTTTTGATGTCGAACATTAGTGTATATGATTGGCGTCCTAGACCTGGGAAACAAGAATGCGCGTGAATTATAACAATACTTAACGTTTATCAATAGTGAATTTTTAAAAATAAATTATTTTCCCTATGTTATTCAATTCGTAGAAAGATTTTTGAACGATTAATATAAATATCTTTCGTATTGCCAGAGCTATTAGCGCTCAAACCTGACCACTTTCAGTGATGCCCGTTTCTAGATTTTTTGAAATGACCCCCTACCTTCCAGTAAGACGTAGTTCTACGTCAAAAACTTTACTTTTAAATCAATTTTAACTGTTTAGCAATGGCATAATGGCTACATCCATCACACAGCAAAACTACAGGACATTTTTTCTATCCAATGATATATTGGCGATGACATTCCATGCAGCGATAAAAAAAGTTATTGATATTTGCAAGTACCCCTTAGTAGTTAATAAAATTCTCCACTAAATGATGAGGTTTGTTGTGTATTTTACACAAGGACACGATTATAATTGTATAGCCAAAACTATGATTCAATGTCAGTGTAATTATCATTTCAAAAGGTGTGCAGTATTTCTTGTTACACTGTCGCTCAGCAGGTATAAATAACCGCACCGGGACTACTATCCTGCTACCATTACTGGCAATATAATGTGCTCATTTTGCACAAAATGTGAGTCTCCAGAGCGTATAAGATGACATGATAGAGTGCAACTCGGGACCTTGCACAAATAATTTCGCTTAACCGGCACTTCCACGCTGACTGGTTTCCTGTCCCTTCAACGGGACGAATGCCATTGTGCGGCTTTACTATTATGAGCTACTTCCCACACCTGTCAACATTACGAAAGGTTGGACAGATAGAAAATACTGCGCGGAAATCTTGCCAAAATTTATGCTATTTAAGCATTTTGAATACAAGTAAAGTGACACCGATGAATGTTTCCCAGGAGCTACCACGTTAGTGTAGATCTCGTGCGCTTCTCTCGCATCCATTCACTAACTAAATAGTCGGGGCAGTCACCAGTCAGCCAGCCAGCCAGGTGAGTTGAAATTAGAAAAGTTACTACATAATAGCATACCCCATCATCCCCGAAGCAGCCCCTATGGTGGCACCACCTATCCAGATCGCAAAGGAGTGCAAAAACGCTGCGCTGTTGTACCTACTGCTGCTGCTCAATTCAACCACCGCATTGGAAAAAGTCATAAGTTCATAAGCGGCGGAATAACATTGTCAATGTTTTCTTATCTAAAGATTTGAGAACTTTATGCAAAGTGAAATAATAGCTTAAGAGAAATTTTCTTTAGATTAAAATAAATAAAGGGCAGGTCATGAGAAAACTAATTTCAAGCCGCCAAAAATTCATGTTACATATAGTACTTTACCGCTGAGCGATATGCAGTTGTTCTCTGACCCCGTTTGTCGTGTTAGCTGGTGCAATTAAAATTTCTGCTCCACACTACTGCCCCTAGAGAGGTGTCAGTGAATCGGTGTACGCTGGCAGCCACAGTGCCATCAGGAAGAGTTTAGACAAGTCAAATTTAATTTATCCCTAACGTTCTACATTTACGCTTGCGAATTTGCATATTCTCACACATGCAAATGAATGTTACTTCATCACATCTCATCCCCTCACAAACAAACTTTGACTTCCGGCGAGTCGTGAAAGCCACCGGGCAGCCTGCTCTAATGCATCCGCTGGAATGATGATGGCCGGAGCAGCAAACAGACACTGGAGAATTCAGAAGTTTTGATTTGTTTTCAACTTCAGAACGGGGCATTTGAATTAAACGCGTATGTCATTCATACAGCAAACATTAACAATTTGCATTTCCCGCAGGCTCGTCGAAAGAAGGCGCAAGGCACGGGATAGGGGCGTTCACGAAACGAAACTTAAGCTTTGGACATAAAAAATACATGCCTCTGTCTGTATAAGTTAGATAATTGAAAGATCTAACTTTGCAGATTTCATACTCTATTTGGTTGAAAATTATTAGCCGAAAGATACAGTGAAGTAAAGATAATGAAGATGCGAAGTATACAAGACAGTGTATTATTAATTCGATGGCAAGATTTGTTACCCGTTAATGCTGTAATCCTGGTTAAAGACTTTGCTTTTTGTGTTTCACAAAATAAAAGAAAAATTCGTAGGGTTGTGTCGCAGACATACCGTATGGTTCACGTAGAAATACGTAGGTTTTTGATGTAAAACCTTGAATAAGTACACTTCTTGCATCACTTTGACTCATGTAAAGCATGAAAATAATATTGTATTCTTCCTGTATATGAAGAACTAGCTGACCCGACAAACTTCGTATTGCCACAAATTAACCTGTGTTGTACATAAATCATGAATCTCGGATGATCTTTGTCACAATCTCGAGTTTTGCAAGCCCCCCAGTGGGCGGCGCTTCCGACGGCGGGTCACCGGCAACACTCGCGACCGTCTCGTCCTGAATGATCTAGTGTTACTATAGATAGTTTTTGTGGTCTTGTATTGACTAATGTTTTATGGAAGAGTCTCGAATTTCTCGAGTTCGATTAGTTTTTGAGTTTCGCAAAAATTTCTGTTTTATTTGTATGAGAGTCCATATCCCCCTACCACAGGGATGAGAGGTCTCTAACTATCGTAAAATAAATTCAAGACTCCAAAATCTCCCACATGCCAAATTTGGTTCCATTTGCGTGATTAGTTCTCGAGATAAGAGGAAATTTGCATTTCATTTGTATGGAAGCCCACCCTCTTAAAGGGGAGATGGGCCATAACTCGCTTTCTAAAGAAGAAAGGGGTCTCAATTCACCATAGAAAAAAATCTTGCGTCCAACACCACTTACATGTCAAATTTGGTTACATTTGCTTGATTAGTTCTCGAGTTATGAGGAAATTTGTATTTCATTTGTATAGGAGCTCGCCCCTCTAAAAGTGGGGAATTCCATATAAAATATACCATAGAAAATATTCGTGCCTACAAAAACACCCACATGATAAATTTGGTTCCATTTGCTTGATTAGTTCTAGAGTTATGAGGAAATTTGTATTTCGTTTGAATGAGGGCCCCCCCCTATTAAAAAGGTAAGGGGTCCTAATTCATCATATAAAAAATGGTTGCCTCCAAAAACATCCACATGCCAAATATGGTTCCATTTGCTTGATTAGTTCTCGAATTATGAGGAAATTTGTATTTCATTTGTGTAGAAGCACCCCCTCTTAAAGTTGAGAGGGGTCCTAATTCACCATAGAAAATATTTTTGCCTCCAGAAACCTCCACATGCCAAATTTGGTTCTATTTGCGTAATTAGTTCTCGAGTTATGAGGAAATTTGAATTTCATTTGTATAGGACCCCCCTCCTAAAGTGGGTAGGGGTCCCAATTCATCATAGAAAAAATTTTTGTCTCCAAAAACATCCACATGCCAAACTTGGTTCCATTTGCTTGATTAGTTCTCGAGTTATGAGGAAATTTGTATTTCGTTTGTATAGGAGCCCCCCCCCTCTTAAAGTGGGGAGGGGTCCTTATTCACCATAGAAAATATTCTTGCCCTCGAAAACTTTCACATGCCAAATTTTGTTCCATTTGCTAGATTAGTTCTTCAGTTATGAGGAAATTTGTATTTCATGCGTATAGGATCCCCCCCTCCTAAAACGGGGAGGGGTCCTAATTCATCATAGAAAAAAATTTTGTCTCCAAAAACACCCACATGCCAAATTTGGTTCCATTTGCTTAATTACTTCTCGAGTTATGAGGAAAATTGTGTTTCTTTGGTACAGGAGCCCCCCCTCTTAAAGTGGGGAGGGGTCCTAATTTACCATAGAAAATAATCTTGCCCTCGAAAACCTTCACATGCCAAATTTGGTTCCATTTGCTTGATTAGTTCTCGAGTTATGAAGAAATTTGTATGGAAGCCCCCCTTTTAAAGAGGAGACGAGTTATAATTCCCCTTATAAAGAGGGGAGGGGTCTCAATTTACCATAGAATAAATTCTTGTCACCGAAAACACACACATGCCAAATTTTGTTCTATTTGCTTGATTAGTTGTCGAGTTATGCAGAAATTTGTGTTTCATTTGTATGGGAGCCCCCCCTCTTAGTGGGGAGAGAGGTTTCTAACCATCACTAAAACCTTTCCTGGCCCCAAAAAACCTCTACATGCATATTTTCATGCCGATTGGTTCAGTAGTTTTCGATTCTATAAGGAACATACGGACAGACAGACAGACAGACAGACAGACAGACAGACAGACAGACAGACAGACAGACAGACAGACAGACAGACAGACAGACAGACAGACAGACAGACAGACAGACAGACAGACAGACAGACAGACAGACAGACAGACAGACAGACAGACAGACAGACAGACAGACAGACAGACAGACAGACAGACAGACAGACAGACAGACAGACAGACAGACAGACAGACAGACAGACAGACAGACAGACAGACAGACAGACAGACAGACAGACAGACAGACAGACAGACAGACAGACAGACAGACAGACAGACAGACAGACAGACAGACAGACAGACAGACAGACAGACAGACAGACAGACAGACAGACAGACAGACAGACAGACAGACAGACAGACAGACAGACAGACAGACAGACAGACAGACAGACAGACAGACAGACAGACAGACAGACAGACAGACAGACAGACAGACAGACAGACAGACAGACAGACAGACAGACAGACAGACAGACAGACAGACAGACAGACAGACAGACAGACAGACAGACAGACAGACAGACAGACAGACAGACAGACAGACAGACAGACAGACAGACAGACAGACAGACAGACAGACAGACAGACAGACAGACAGACAGACAGACAGACAGACAGACAGACAGACAGACAGACAGACAGACAGACAGACAGACAGACAGACAGACAGACAGACAGACAGACAGACAGACAGACAGACAGACAGACAGACAGACAGACAGACAGACAGACAGACAGACAGACAGACAGACAGACAGACAGACAGACAGACAGACAGACAGACAGACAGACAGACAGACAGACAGACAGACAGACAGACAGACAGACAGACAGACAGACAGACAGACAGACAGACAGACAGACAGACAGACAGGCAGACAGACAGACAGACAGACAGACAGACAGACAGGCAGGCAGACAGGCAGACAGGCAGACAGACAGACAGACAGACAGACAGGCAGACAGGCAGACAGACAGACAGACAGACAGACAGACAGACAGACAGACAGACAGGCAGACAGACAGACAGACAGACAGACAGACAGACAGGCAGACAGACAGACAGACAGACAGACAGACAGACAGACAGACAGACAGACAGACAGACAGACAGACAGACAGACAGACAGACAGACAGACAGACAGACAGACAGACAGACAGACAGACAGACAGACAGACAGACAGACAGACAGACAGACAGACAGACAGACAGACAGACAGACAGACAGACAGACAGACAGACAGACAGACAGACAGACAGACAGACAGACAGACAGACAGACAGACAGACAGACAGACAGACAGACAGACAGACAGACAGACAGACAGACAGACAGACAGACAGACAGACAGACAGACAGACAGACAGACAGACAGACAGACAGACAGACAGACAGACAGACAGACAGACAGACAGACAGACAGACAGACAGACAGACAGACAGACAGACAGACAGACAGACAGACAGACAGACAGACAGACAGACAGACAGACAGACAGACAGACAGACAGACAGACAGACAGACAGACAGACAGACAGACAGACAGACAGACAGACAGACAGACAGACAGACAGACAGACAGACAGACAGACAGACAGACAGACAGACAGACAGACAGACAGACAGACAGACAGACAGACAGACAGACAGACAGACAGACAGACAGACAGACAGACAGACAGACAGACAGACAGACAGACAGACAGACAGACAGACAGACAGACAGACAGACAGACAGACAGACAGACAGACAGACAGACAGACAGACAGACAGACAGACAGACAGACAGACAGACAGACAGACAGACAGACAGACAGACAGACAGACAGACAGACAGACAGACAGACAGACAGACAGACAGACAGACAGACAGACAGACAGACAGACAGACAGACAGACAGACAGACAGACAGACAGACAGACAGACAGACAGACAGACAGACAGACAGACAGACAGACAGACAGACAGACAGACAGACAGACAGACAGACAGACAGACAGACAGACAGACAGACAGACAGACAGACAGACAGACAGACAGACAGACAGACAGACAGACAGACAGACAGACAGACAGACAGACAGACAGACAGACAGACAGACAGACAGACAGGCAGACAGACAGACAGACAGACAGACAGACAGACAGACAGGCAGACAGGCAGACAGGCAGACAGACAGACAGACAGACAGACAGGCAGACAGGCAGACAGACAGACAGACAGACAGACAGACAGACAGACAGACAGACAGGCAGACAGACAGACAGACAGACAGACAGACAGACAGGCAGACAGACAGACAGACAGACAGACAGACAGACAGACAGACAGACAGACAGACAGACAGACAGACAGACAGACAGACAGACAGACAGACAGACAGACAGACAGACAGACAGACAGACAGACAGACAGACAGACAGACAGACAGACAGACAGACAGACAGACAGACAGACAGACAGACAGACAGACAGACAGACAGACAGACAGACAGACAGACAGACAGACAGACAGACAGACAGACAGACAGACAGACAGACAGACAGACAGACAGACAGACAGACAGACAGACAGACAGACAGACAGACAGACAGACAGACAGACAGACAGACAGACAGACAGACAGACAGACAGACAGACAGACAGACAGACAGACAGACAGACAGACAGACAGACAGACAGACAGACAGACAGACAGACAGACAGACAGACAGACAGACAGACAGACAGACAGACAGACAGACAGACAGACAGACAGACAGACAGACAGACAGACAGACAGACAGACAGACAGACAGACAGACAGACAGACAGACAGACAGACAGACAGACAGACAGACAGACAGACAGACAGACAGACAGACAGACAGACAGACAGACAGACAGACAGACAGACAGACAGACAGACAGACAGACAGACAGACAGACAGACAGACAGACAGACAGGCAGACAGGCAGACAGACAGACAGGCAGACAGACAGACAGGCAGACAGACAGACAGACAGACAGGCAGACAGGCAGACAGGCAGACAGGCAGACAGGCAGACAGACAGACAGACAGACAGACAGACAGACAGACAGGCAGACAGGCAGACAGGCAGACAGGCAGACAGGCAGACAGACAGACAGACAGACAGACAGGCAGACAGGCAGACAGACAGACAGACAGACAGACAGACAGACAGACAGACAGGCAGACAGACAGACAGACAGACAGACAGGCAGACAGACAGACAGACAGACAGACAGACAGACAGACAGACAGACAGACAGACAGACAGACAGACAGACAGACAGACAGACAGACAGACAGACAGACAGACAGACAGACAGACAGACAGACAGACAGACAGACAGACAGACAGACAGACAGACAGACAGACAGACAGACAGACAGACAGACAGACAGACAGACAGACAGACAGACAGACAGACAGACAGACAGACAGACAGACAGACAGACAGACAGACAGACAGACAGACAGACAGACAGACAGACAGACAGACAGACAGACAGACAGACAGACAGACAGACAGACAGACAGACAGACAGACAGACAGACAGACAGACAGACAGACAGACAGACAGACAGACAGACAGACAGACAGACAGACAGACAGACAGACAGACAGACAGACAGACAGACAGACAGACAG
Organism: Sabethes cyaneus; assembly: GCF_943734655.1. NCBI lineage: Eukaryota > Metazoa > Arthropoda > Insecta > Diptera > Culicidae > Sabethes > Sabethes cyaneus. The sequence continues at coordinate 157,981,153 of NC_071355.1, read as the reverse complement.
ACAGACAGACAGACAGACAGACAGACAGACAGACAGACAGACAGACAGACAGACAGACAGACAGACAGACAGACAGACAGACAGACAGACAGACAGACAGACAGACAGACAGACAGACAGACAGACAGACAGACAGACAGACAGACAGACAGACAGACAGACAGACAGACAGACAGACAGACAGACAGACAGACAGACAGACAGACAGACAGACAGACAGACAGACAGACAGACAGACAGACAGACAGACAGACAGACAGACAGACAGACAGACAGACAGACAGACAGACAGACAGACAGACAGACAGACAGACAGACAGACAGACAGACAGACAGACAGACAGACAGACAGACAGACAGACAGACAGACAGACAGACAGACAGACAGACAGACAGACAGACAGACAGACAGACAGACAGACAGACAGACAGACAGACAGACAGACAGACAGACAGACAGACAGACAGACAGACAGACAGACAGACAGACAGACAGACAGACAGACAGACAGACAGACAGACAGACAGACAGACAGACAGACAGACAGACAGACAGACAGACAGACAGACAGACAGACAGACAGACAGACAGACAGACAGACAGACAGACAGACAGACAGACAGACAGACAGACAGACAGACAGACAGACAGACAGACAGACAGACAGACAGACAGACAGACAGACAGACAGACAGACAGACAGACAGACAGACAGACAGACAGACAGACAGACAGACAGACAGACAGACAGACAGACAGACAGACAGACAGACAGACAGACAGACAGACAGACAGACAGACAGACAGACAGACAGACAGACAGACAGACAGACAGACAGACAGACAGACAGACAGACAGACAGACAGACAGACAGACAGACAGACAGACAGACAGACAGACAGACAGACAGACAGACAGACAGACAGACAGACAGACAGACAGACAGACAGACAGACAGACAGACAGACAGACAGACAGACAGACAGACAGACAGACAGACAGACAGACAGACAGACAGACAGACAGACAGACAGACAGACAGACAGACAGACAGACAGACAGACAGACAGACAGACAGACAGACAGACAGACAGACAGACAGACAGACAGACAGACAGACAGACAGACAGACAGACAGACAGACAGACAGACAGACAGACAGAAATCCTTCTTTATAGGTATAGATTTATTACACTAGTTAACAAAATAAAACAAAAATTGTGAGCTCAGTAAGCAGTAGGTGATTTTTCATATTAAATTGACCGCTGAATCCGAAAATGGGATCAGAAAAAATTAAAATACTTTTTAAGATATAGGGTAACGACCCCAGAATTCGCCCCTTTTATCAGGTTTTTATGCTGTAAAATGAATAAATCGCCATATTATTATAAAATCAGCCCTGAACTCAGACAAGTAGGACTATATATTAATATTCTATCTATTTTGGCTATTAGGAATCGCGAAAATTGAAATTTGATAGCAAAAAAGCCAATTTTGTGCAGGAACCTCTAGTACCACATTTCGCCCATAGCGATCCAAAATTCGTCCCCCATGTGACCCAGATTTCGCCCACTTGTTATTTGTTGCAAATTTCCCAAATAACCTCAATTATTTGTTATTGTTAGAATTGTTGTTACTATTATTTAACTTTAAGATTATGTCTATCCAGTGCTTAATATGGCAATCAATTTGTATCAGGAATTCGTTAAATGTTAATCTAAATTGAAATAAACTGATACCTGATTCAGTAAAACTAAAAAACACAGAGAAGGTGGGGTTTTACTAAATGTTTATTTTCATTGCAGTAAAATAAGGCTTTTGACACTCGTCAAAGATATTTAAAATGAATAGTGCTTTTTCTGGTCCTTTGTTGATTACTTATATCATTGTTTAGTAATTTTTTGGGAAAGAGTGAATGTTTACTGTGAACAATAAAAAATTAGTTGAACTGGAAAATCTTGATATTCGGCTATATATATTGACTAATCGAAGGTGAGACTCGAGTCCACAACCTAACCTCTTCCCCAAGAAATAACTAAGCTTAACTGCTTAATATAGTCAATAAAAAGATGAAGAAAAAAAATTGTTTAGTAAATCACTGTCTGTAAATGGGTATGTCGGTTTACAGTATTAAATATTCCTGGTAACTGGTAAGCATACCCATCTTACCTACTCAACTAGGATATTTTTTGACATAACTTGGAATTCTTAACTAGCATTTTTGGTTAGACCGGGTTTGTAATGCTAAGCTATTAGAATTTCCATGATATTATCGAAATATTCTATTTTATCAACACGATTATTTCTTTGTTGTCTGCATTGCACATTAAATACTTTTCAAAGTTTTATTCATGACAGATTTATTCTCATGACAAGAAAAATTGTGATTTTTGAGAATATTATGCGCGTCTTATTAATTCGTGCGGTTTTAATCTTATTATCAATTTCGATGTCGATTATTGCTAATTCAACAGTTCGTTTGGTAGAAACCCCATTAGCCCATGTTTAGCAGGTAATTCTTTTGTTAGGCGAATTCAAATGAAGATATGATGTGCTTTCTGCATCAAAATATTATTTATTCTTTACTTTTTACTCACCATTTTGATAAACATAAATCAGCGAACAAACTAATCGATTGTGACTTGCATTTGCTTATGTGTGGCATATTTGCATATATTTGATAGATGAGGGCGAAAACTGGTTCACGCAGTAAGTTCGGCTAAGTATATACAGATTCGACCCGGGCGAATTTTGGAACTCATATGATTTACAATACCCAGTTTTCGCCCAGTGCATTTATGTTCTATTTTCAGCAGAATTGCGATAAAATATCAAAATAAAAGCACAATTATGAAATTTGAAACAGATATAACCAAAATGATGCGAAAAAAGTGCAAAGAGATACGATTTTCCATTACTTTTCCTCAATTTTATTTTTCGTGCTCGTTCTTGAAAATGGAAAAATCGCGTCTTAAATACATTACCTATTTTTCAAACCACATTAAATCATTAAAATGCATAAAACAACACAACGAATTCTATTCAAATAACTGAAAACTGAGTTAAAATGAATATAAATTAAACTAACAACTTATATTTCAACTATATATTGAGTTAAATCACGGGAATACCAATGGGAGGGCGAATTCTGGGGAGGGGGCGAATTGTGGGGTTCTTACCCTACCTACGCAAAATTTAAAATTTTGATTAAAGATAGAAAGTGCATGTACATACATGCAAGTATTTCCAGCTGCAGTGCATCAATTTTAAATATTTTTTTTCATATTAAATGTGAGAAAAATTGCTATCGATCAGTTGAACTTTTATTTTCTGTGGGCCTTAAAGGCCGATGGAAAACAAAGAAATTGATTAACATCCGAATTGATCGTTCTTTGATGACACGAAAAATATCGATATGTACATACCTGGCACGAGCAGGGATGGAAGATCAGTGATTTTGATAAAATCTGTGAGTTATCGCCACACGCACAGATCACGATCCGTACAGATCATGACAAACAGTGAATCTTTAGCCACAGACAAACAGAAATAACACTCGTTTTCCATTCTTCGTACCGATTAAATAGTCATTTCAAATTTGGGCTTAGTTGGGAATGTCTCCGTTTTGGTCAAAATGACGCTTTTTGGTGAAAAAAGGGGAATTCCCCATAAAAAATACTTGCTACTTCGAGGGATACCTATGTTGCTATTTGATATTTGGGAATGTCGATCATAGATGGTGCTAGTGTTCAGGCTAAATGTGAGGTACGATAATTTTTGTTTTCTTCCAAGAGTTATGTCTGTTTGTCTGTGCTTTAGCATTGATCACAAGACTTTGTTCTCTAAACAGTCTCAACAGTCGATCACAGTGTTACATCTTACTTAGCTGCGAAAAAAAGGTCAACCATTTATTTATTTATTTATTATTAAATCAACGGGCTCGAGATAGCCCCAATGATTGTCGATAGTTACATAAAAATACAGTCAAGTGAGTAAAATACAAATACAAAAACAGTTAAAATATAAGTCTACATCACTCGCGGATTATTGCTCCCGAAAAAAAGCTTGCAAATGTTTCTGCGCGCGACAGATGAAAATCGAATAATGACGACACTTGATTAAAAACTCGCTGCAAGCCACCGAAAGCGCCATTCATAGAGTAATTAGTGCGACGAACTGGTAGTCTCAGCATGGCGCTATTACGCAGTGCTCGTGGTTGTACATTTATGTTAATCTGCTCCATAAGCACAGGGCTGTCTATTCTACCCTGCAGGCAATCCGCAATAAACAAAGCTCTAGAGGCAGCTCTACGAACATAGAGAGGTTCCAAGTCAATCAGCTGACAGCGGCTTACATAACTAGGTAGACGGAACGGGTCTCTTCATGGCAACCTACGCAAGGCGAATCGAAGAAATCGGCGCTGAACTGATTCAATTCTCTCTGTACTGTTGTTGTAGTTAGGATTCCAAACGGGCGAACAGTATTCCAGGATGGACCGCACCATGTTGTTTGTATTGTGATTCATATTCATATTCATGTCTGTATCTGTTATATTTCTCAACGCAATCATGCAATGAACATGGTCTGACATGTGGTTTATCATAATCTGTACGGATCGCGACAAAGTGTTTGTCGCTTACAAGTAGCGATATCAATGAATCTGAATCTGATCGGTTCTATGATCTTGATCGCTAGAAACGATTTTTCCATCCCTGGGCACGAGACATCCATCTAAATAAGCATGTTTTACGTGAATTGCACAATACGCTTGTAACCCACGGTTTTACAAGATTCTCAGGATCAACTTAAAAATACATACGAAACGCAGTTTGCAATGAAGCAACCGGGCTAGTAAAAGTATAGTTTCCACAGGCGTTATAAAATTTTTGTGGATCATTTGCACACTTAAACTCACGGTTTTCCACGCTCATTGTCTTAATTTGTTTAACTAACAATTCTTACTGTTAAATTCAATCACTCACTTCGAAGGTGGTGTGTGTGTGTGTGTGTGTGTGTGTGTGTGTGTGTGTGTGTGTGTGTGTGTGTGTGTGTGTGTGTGTGTGTGTGAGAGAGAGAGAGAGAGAGAGAGAGAGAGAGAGAATCACCTTCATCTTACTGAGTTCATAAACGCTGTTAGGGGGGGGGGGAGGGCTCTAGTTCCGCCAATGGTTAGACACAGGACAACAGAACAATTACAGGGCTAGTGCTACAATCCAATTACAGCGTTATTCAGTCGAAATTCGAACGTACGACAATTGACTTGTTAGACCAGTGCCGTACGCCGAGGACAAATGGGAGTTATGATATCCTATAGAACACATTTATTAAAAATGCCTAGCATTTCACAATATTTTTGATAGCCGAGCTATTTTATATTTACAAATCCGAATACTTTTGCTAGACACAAAATTGCGAAATGCCGAATTCAATATCTCACTGCTACTCAATTAGTTCCGTTACATTGCATAAATGAGCACTTCTGAAAAGTTTCTAAAAAATTCAAACCGTAAAAATAAAATATTAGTGGTAATTAATTAGACGTAGATTAGATAAAGTTGGACAGTGTACAGTTCTTTTGTATCTGTTTAAGAAGTTGAGAAATCATGGAGAAAATAACTTCGAAGATTCTATCTAAATTACAAAGGTGAGAAATGATTAGATTAGGCCATAGTTTTATAGCCACTGATATTTTTGCTCCAGGGCCATAGATATCAGTACTAGTTCTTGGACCAATTTTTGAGCCTTACTTCTTACCTCGACAGAAAGGTGGCTTTAGCTGTATCAAGAATTCCTCTCCACTGCACTCGGTCCTGGGCTACTCGTCGCCAATTGGTTGAGCGTTTCGACACGCGCAAGCTACTTTCAACCTGGTCGAGCCATCTAGCACGTCGGGCCCATCTATTCTTGGCGCAGGTGACGTTCTTAAAGAGGACACAAATCTCTGCACAGTCGTCCGGTATCCTTGCAATGTGGGCAGCTCACCATAGTCTTCCAATTTTCAAGTGTACGATGGGAATCTCTCCAAGTAGTTCCTGCAACTCGTGGTCAATACGCCTGCGTCACTCTCCGCTGTCCAATTGTAATCCGCCAAAAATAGTCCACCTTCCGTAAGTAAAGCACGGTGTTCAAAATACCGTTATTAAAAAATAAAATAGGCCATTCAAACAGAAAATGCCGGTTGGTTTGTATTGCCATCCTACACCTCTGAACCAATATTTAAAAAATCGATCGACGAATTTTTGAGTTACGCCATTTGGAAGTTTTAAAGGGCAGATTGCTCATATAAAGTAAATAAAAATCATCAATGACACTTTCAAAATGAACATAAATCACAGCCGGTATTGATTTTTTATGCAACATATGCCTATTGCCGACCATTTTAGGAGTTTTACACTGTATTAGGACTAACCGGAAATATTCCGGATTAAGTTAGCGCTGTGGAAAATAGCCACTATCGAACATGAACAAATACTTATCATGCGACACCTCAAATTACGCCAGAATTTAAAAACGAGATCACTGACAGTTATATCAACTACCTAGCGCCACGTTGATTATATATGGACAAGTTCCGGGGACGACCAGTGGTCAGTTTTGTCCATAAACAAAAACTTATCGTGCGACACCTTAAATCACACTAGAATTCAATAACTAGATCAATGGAAGCCAAATCTGTTATCTAGGGGTAGATTTGGTCATATCTGGACATATTTGGGGGACCCCGGGAACCCCTTGTTTATGTTAGTAAATATTGACATGGTTTCTTCGGTAAAGTTATAAAAATGTAGAAACAAGCAACTTTGTAAAAGAAACAGAATTTCTGTCTCTGCCGAGTACAGAAATAAGTAAAATTCTTTAAAAATTAATTTTTCATACTAAGCTTTTGTTAGTTGCATTTTACAAGAATACATTGTTCTAGGCAATTTTATTTAAGCACTCAAAACACAGTTTTTGCAGAAGACCGCAAATCTCTTGGAGCTTTACTTGCTAAGTTATCGCATCATATTCAAGCTTTACTTTTCCGTAGCTTCACGAGCCTATGGGGTAAAATGGACAAGTGGATTTCTGAAATCATGGCTTCACCTTAAAGCTTAGAACAAGTATAGAAACCTGTATAGGTGCTGCCCATCCCCAACCAATCAACCAATGACAGTACGGTAATCCATTTGCCCCATTTTATCCTATAGGCTCGTGAAGCTATGGAAAAGTAAAACTTCAATATGCGAGACTTAACAAGTAAAGATTAAAGATCCAAGAGATTTGCGGTCTTCTGCAAAAACGTGTCTTGAGTGCCGCTGTTCTGCATTCAATAGAGATAGCAATTTTATTTCTTCTTCAACGTTGCTTGTTTTTAGATTTTTTACAACTTTTCCAAATAAACTATGCCTATATTTCCTAACACGAAAAGTTATTTTTTTATTTCTATTATAGTAAACGACACTTTCAGTTTATGAGGGGTATTATTAAAAACAAAAGCTTCAAAGACACGTATATAGGTGGCGTTCGAGAAAAATCGGCCATCGATGAGAATGTGGTCGATTTGGTTCAATGTCTGTTGATTAAGTGATCTCCACGTAGCTTCGGGGATATCTTTGCAGGGAATGAAAGTGCTTCTGATCACCAAACCTCGAGAAGCTGCAAAGTTGATGCGTTACTGACCGTTATCTTTCGTGTCAGTGTGCAGGCTATTGAGCCCGATCACCGGTCTATACATCCGCTAACCCCGATGATGACCTTGATGACTCGTGGCGAACAGCTATTGTACTTTGCCTCCAGCTATGCATAGAACGCTTTCTTCTCGTCATCGGGTCTACCTTCGTAAGGACAATTCACGTTTATGATGGTGTATTAGAAGAACGGCCTTTTATCCTTAAAATGCACATCCTCTCGTCGATAGCCTTCCGGTCCAAAACCCATTCCAAGCTCGTTGACCGCTTAATTGTTCTGGTAAAATTGGGCCATGCTGCCACGGATTTTCCACACCTTCTCACCATTGCGGCAGATATTCTGCAGTACCATGATGCCGAACTTTTGGGGTTCTTGCTGGTTCAGCAGCATCCTGTCGCCACCCACGAAATATAGCGATCTGCAGTTCCAGGGACCAAGCATCCAATCCAACCCCTATTTCATCGCCTTTGTCCATGTCAAATATTCCGAATTTTCTTGATTTTTCGTAGTAAGGTGGGTTTAGGTAGGTTGCCTTACTAGGGTACAACTGCGCACTTGGTTGAGGAATTGTAAAGCCACCAAGAGCCGCCCCTGCTATGGGAACAGACACTCAAGGCTGACAAGACTATTCCTCGTTGCTACACTCAGTGTTCGTATGAGTGCCTGCTTCCCTGTTGGTATACGACCTTAGTTTCTACCGGCTTTGGTTACCCGAACCCGCTAATGTACTGAAACTATGACTTGGTATGACATTTGGTAATTTTTCAATAGCTCGCACTTAAAAATCAAGTTTTTTTTTTTGAGCCAATGCGTGGCAGATATTCCGATCGATTGGGACAACAAAAATATTGAAATTTTTTATCTGAATACAATGAAATTCATGTCCGTTCGATTGGCAAACTATTTGCACCGTTACTGCAAGTTTGTCAATTGTTCGATGAACTTTTTAGACAATATTTGCAAACATTTTATTTCTGACCCCACTCCTAGCGACCCTTAAAAGTTCATAACCTTACAATAAATAAGAGAAGTCTTTTACCATGAGCTAGTCATTATTTTCCGGATGTATCAAAAGTGCATCAGAGCAATTCATCATTGTAGAGCTACCGAGTATGCTAATATAAGAGAAATTACACCGTGGCATAATTCATAACGCTTTCACAAAACTTCAGCTCACGTGAGTAATAGCTACTGCTGTGCTGCTATAATTTTAAAGTGGTTCATAAAACTACGCATACGAAGTGTTTTAGTGTACACCGTCATAAGGAAAAAATAAAAAAAAAAAAATAATTTGAGGTAATTTACCTAAACTTTTTTTTGATTCTTTTTGAATGATTTGACTGGTTGCCTAACCTTTAATTGTGAAAGAAACTATTCATAACACTTCCAAGTAATTACGATATAAATAAAAACTTACATACAAAGGTTAGTTTGTTGTATGTCCCATAAAATTAATTTTATTGAAATAGCTTGATTATGCATACAGATAGTTATAAACTATAGAGGTTTTGTTTTTGAGCCTTGATTTGTGGTTTTTATAAGCCAAAATAAATATTAATCTATTATTGAACAGATATTATCGTCGAGAGTCGAGATACTACTCTGCATCACATGCTTCGATATTCTATAAATTCGAGCATTGGTTCCTGCGGCCGATGGCACCCCCGGGTTTCCCTGGCATGCATTGACTTGCGTAAAAAAGCTCACTCCAATCTGCTTCATCCGAGCGAAACACGACACACCGATTTACTTCGTATGAAACGATTAAACTGCCATTAGAGTGTCAATTTGAGAATTTCACGGTTCAACCATCGCCGATGACATAGATTTATTACTCGAACTACCTTCTAGCGATGTTTTGTGCGCCGCGCTCGAAGCGATATAAATGTGGGTTATATTGCAGCCACGCAATTCCTGCCAGCAGTGAGTAAGCGCCGGAACCAGGAATGTGATAGCTTGTAGCACGAAGTTCAACCAAGTTGATAGACGTATGCCATCATCTCTGACAGGAAATTAGATTATCTTATATGAGCCAGAAAGCGATAATAGTGCGCTTCATATTCCGGCAGGCTGGGTGCAAGTACGGCGATAGATGTCGTTCCAATAGATCAACCGCAGGCTGTGTAAACAACATTGCGGATTAGATCGAACCATGCTAGGCATGTAGCTCTCTACTTATTTCCTGTTTGATTAGTAGCTCAGCGAGTGATGAGGTGGAAAATGAGCATCCTTTATCATTGGAATGGCAATTCTTGTTTAATCCCTGTTGCATGAGACATGCTCTCGTGTTAGTTGATTCCAATGGATTGTATTTGAAACTTGAATTTGAAACGGTAAACTTGAAAAATCACATTTCTATTTTCACGAATACATCGATAGCTTTGTTTGATTTGTTTCATAACTTCCACAACTTCCATAAGTTCCACGGAGGAGACACATCCACTGTTAGGAGAGCAATTGTTGGGTGGGGGAAACTGTTATTTTCTTTTGAAATTCGAATTATAACGGAAAGAGTTTTCCACCAGTTATCCAGCCGTTAGAGTACCACCAAAAGAGCATTATTAGAAAGAAACGACTCGCTTCCTTAATTTACTGAACTGTTTCCGGCATCACTTGGCGACCTGACTAGCAATAAGCAGGCAAGTAGGTAAGTAACGATTTGAACATTTCCAACTGAATGAACGTGGTTTTCCGCAAGAATAATAATTATTATTGTTATTGCAATTGCAACGGATGCCATTTCCATGAGCAGTTAGCTCGACAAAAGCGGGTGTCGGAAAAAGGCAGGAGGGAAACGCATGCAATGTAATAAAACTGCACTGCAGACAGGAGATGAATGATGATTCCCGCAAAATATGCACACAAAAGAGGTTTCAAATAATTCGGTATAATCGCTATTGTGAAACTGGCTTCAATTAGCGTCAGTGAAGTGGGTTACATTACAATTTCTCATGACAATCGTGTTTAAAGTTTCATTTGCACCATTTTATAACATTTTCGATAGAAGAATAACTATTATAGCTTCATTTATTTGCTACGTCGACGTCGGGTTCCGATTGCAACTAGAGCTTTTGAGTTACATCACGTTCTTAAATGATTTCATCTAATTATGAATAAAAGCACTATCAAGTGTTAAGTTTGTTTGAATAAACTCTAATTATGAGCGGTTTGTTTCCAGGAATTGCTCAAGAAAACTGGTCGTTTGATTTCGCCAAGGACAGAAAAATGAATATTACCGCTGAGGTTCTCTAAAGGAGTAAAAATCCAAGAGATTTTATACATCCATCCCGAAAATCTCGGTGTTTCTTTTACATGGCAGTAGAAATATTGTTTGGTGAACGGCTGGATAACACGCAACATAAACCCCATAGTGGTCCTTAGCCTCTTATCCAGCAACTCCTATCTCTACTTCCTCGTGGTACCAACCGGAATGCAAGCAACATTAGCGGTGATCAGGTAACCATACCGACAGGGAAGGATCCACTGTGTTGTCTCTGCAAATAAGATGACAGCCCCTTCACGGGACTCGGTACCGTGCCCCTAGTAAGGCAACTTACCTAATTCAATCACTACAAAAATTCAAGCAAATACCGATCGAAATATTCGGCATCGTCCTAGGCGACGAAACAAGGACGATGAATGGAAGCTTGGTACTTGGAACTGCAGATCGCTAAACTTCGTTGGTGGCGACCGGGTGCTACTCAAGCAGCTTAAACCCCATAAACTCGGCATCTTAGCCCTGCAGGAAATCGGTCGCAAAGGTGAGAAGGGTTGGAAGATCCGCGACGGAATGACCCAGTTTTACCAGCAAGGATGCCGGATGAGAGACAAGCGAAAACAATATTCAGCAGAAAAACCGACAGAGGCCGTCGACTTCGAGGCAGACCCCGACGACGATGTTAAAACAGCGGGTGTTAAAAGACCAAATACATGAAAGGAAGCAGCACAAAGGAGACTCCGCCGTACGAAGCTGACAATGTACAAAACCCTCATTAGACTGGTAGTTCTTTATTACTAACGGAGGACATGCCCGCCCTTCGAGCAAAAGGTGGTGCGGACGATATTTGGCGGAATATAAACCGAAAACGAAGATTGACAGAGGCGTATGAATCACGAAATACAGGCACTGCATGGACTTTGGAGAGATTCGCACCGTACATCTGGTAAAAGTCGATGTGAGGGTTGAGTGTCATTGGTACAGAATATTGCTTATCTCAGTATGAGAACATGCCTCGTGCAATATACCATCTCGGCAACGATACATTGTGCTACCATCATGATAAACGAGAATAGACTCAGATGAGTAGCTGCGTCATCATGTCGGTAATCATCGGTATCGTCTAGATTCCGACCGTGTTCAAAGACCTTACTACTGAGCCAAGTCAGTCATCTACAGCTGGTTAAACGAGCAAGACTTGGACGATTCTTCGTGGCATTAATTTAGGCTTTCACAATCGGTAGGCCGGACACACCATAAGAATGCCAGATGACAGCGCGATGAATACAGTTCCCTTTAACAACTCCAACGGCCGCAGCACCAGGAACAAGAACAGAGGAACACAATGTGCAGGTTAGCTCGATCCGAGCGAAAGCGACTTGCGACTTCTAAGACACCAGGAAAATTAGCGACGAGAAACCCAAGATCAAATTGATTGGAGACCCCTATTTGAAACAACACCCGGCTGCTGACAATGACGAAGAAATAGATAGTTACTATATTCAGCAAGGTTGTTTATTTGAGTGTTTTCTATAACTTTTCTGAAGAAAATAAATATTTAGATGCATTTAAAAACAAAACTTTGTATTACCCTAGAAAGTAGATTCGCGGTCACTCTAAAAGACAAAAAGATGCACTATATCTTATTATGAATCTGTCCCAGAGTCCCTAACATCACCCCAATCGGTAATATCAGAGAATCAGCCACAGTAGAGACATGCATCAAAATGTTGTGCCTTGACAGTCAAGGCACTGTTTCGAAGCACTAAAAGTGTAAATCTCATTTTTTAATGATTTTCAACCAATTCAAACAAACTTTTGTACTTGAAGGTTCAATATTTGATGACCTCATGTCAGTAGCAGCCCGGTTTCAAAAAGAATTACTCCTATATTTTCGACGACCACAGTAAATAATACTACAGCACTCATATCCCCTTAGATAGAAGAATTTCCAGCTCCCAGAACCACCTTCATAAGCTGATTACAGATGATTAAGTTATATACAAATATTTAGACTTATTTTCGCTTTTTCAATCCATTCTATTAATGTAAAAATTGTGATTTTGGTAAGCAAAACGATAATTTTTCCTTCTTTATTCAATACGGTCTAGCAAAAAAAGGGACGACCTGGAACGATGCAATCTCAATTAATTTCGGTGACCAATATATTACTAAACATCTAGACAAAATTTGATTTGCTGCTTTTGAGCAGTTTTTATGATATTGACATTTGAAAAATGCATATTTTTTTAGGAAAAAGGGCTATAGCTACAGAATTAAAAGACATAGCGACTTGATTCCTTCAAACAAAATGTGCATTTCCACTGGATGTAAAAGTGCTCAGAAGGCAAGGTTTGGGAGGAATAAACACGAAAGAAGAGATTAAGAAAAAACGGACTTTTTAGATTCATCCCGACAAAAAAAATTTAAATTGCTCCAGCCTATCAACCATAAGAGATAGGACCTTCATTTTTTAAGCAAAGTTACTCAAAACTTATTGTTCTTTAACTTCGCTGAACATTTTATTCAGCTGACTTAACCTATAAAAAAGTTTATGTTTTGCACTCGCTTACCATGATGGTGTCATTTACACCAAAAAATGCGAAAGTTCAAATAACAAATTTTCTCCGAAAATACTATATAGAGTAGGGCGGGGCATAAGTGCGATGTTTGAAGTTGTCATCAATTTTCGTGAGATATAAAAAAGGACAACAACATAATATATTTTATAGTGATGCAGTAACTCAATGTCTTCACATTCAACTATAAATCATCTGCGATAATAGTGTTTTGCAAAATAAATTCTTCTTTCTTCTGATCAAGTGCAGATTCGCACTTTTACCCCACCAGCGGGGCAAAAGTTCGAATACCGCAGGGCAAAAGTTCGAAGCTAGAATCCATGAAATTAGTCCAGCAGTAGCTAATAAAACCATATTATCTTCAATCTACGTTTTGTTTCGGTAAGGAATATTCTCAATTTGCACCTTTTCTATTTTGCGCTGGTGTATTGCAGCCTCCGTTAGATCAAAACTTTTCCAAACGTTTGTTTTTTGTTTCATCAGCGGAAACACATTGTTTTTCTTCGGCCAACATCTGTAGAGCACACAGTTTTCTGCAGATCTTTCATTTCTAGTATCTGTAATATAGTTTCTAAAGCTGTAAATAATTAGCTCTATATTTTTGCCTCGTCCATGAATCGCACTTTTGCCCCGTCCGTGAATCGAACTTTTACCCCGCTAGGCGCTTGACGGGGTTAGATTAAATTACGGAAAAGTGAAATATATTTCGTAAATTATTTTCGCCGTATTTTCAAAACAGATATGTAAGTGATGTAAAATGCTACTACAAATTTTCAACAAGTAATATCCTCCTGTTGATATCGTATTTGCCGTATAACGTAAAATTACATCAAAACCGCCCTAAAATAACATTTGCACATAACTCAGCAACTATGCTTCGTAAGTAACCAAAGTTTACGTGAGATTCAAGCTGTCAAAGTAGTCACTCATCCATGCCAATGTAGAAAATTTACTCGGAATCTGCACCGATAAATCATTGAATCGCACTTTTACCCGCATCGCACTTTTACCCCTCCTTACTCTATGTACCTAGAACTAACGCTTTTGGCGTAATTACTTTTGTACACCTACATTTGGGCTTCATCCCACGGTGCGGTGTGCCGTAACACAGTAAGTTCAGTAAGTATAGCCGACTGCTATACGTTAAAAGTAAAAAGAATTTTCTACTAAGAAATATTAAAGCTTATACTTAACAAAAATTTTCAACAGAGATTTCCATTACATTTTGTGATCTTAGCATCAGTAGTTTTAATGTAAACAATTTAAAAAATAATTGAGAATGAAATAAACCAAAAATGACGGAATAATCAATAATTTCTTGAAAACGTGATCAATTTTCGGATTACGGGACTGGCTGGAGATCCGTAATGAAGACTCTTGTGCAAAGGCAATTTATAACAAATTTCTGTACTTCCTGGTTCTAGAGACCGAGATTGATCGAAAAGTAGTAAAAATTCTGAAGGAAAACACCGACACCTCAAGGAAACACGGATGATTAGCTCATTCAACAACGATACGATATCACAATAGACCAAAATACTGGTCACAGGAATAACATCCATACACAAAAATCTATACCTATAAAAATGGATTTCTGTCTGTCTGTCTGTGTGTCAGTCGGGATGTTCCTTATAGAATCGAAAACTACTGAACCAATCGGCGTGAAAATTTGCATTTGAGGTTTTTGGGGCCAGGGAAGGTTCTTATGATGGTTACAGACCCCTCCCCCCACAAAGCGGGGGCTCCCATACAAATGAAACACAAATTTCTGCATAACTCGAAAACTAATCAAGCAAATGGTTTTTGGAGACAAGAATTATTTCTATGGTGAATTGGGACCCTCCCCACTTTAGGAAGGGGGGCTTCTATACAAATGAAATTCAAATTTCCTCATAACTCGAGAACTAATCAGTCAAATGGAACCATATTTGGCATGTGGGGGGGGGGGGGGGGTCGCAGGCAGCAATTTTTTTTATGATGGTTTGATACCCCCCATCCCTGTGGTAAGGGGATAAGGACTCACATACAAATAAAACAGAAATTTTTGCGTAACTCAAAAACTAATCGAACTCGAGAAATTTTGGACTCTTTCATAAAACTATTGTTAATCAGGTTATTAGTAAATTATTAGTCCTAAGCTCAAACTTTTGCACAATTAGTATTTAATGCAATGTATTCCTAGTTTTAAGTGTTAAAAAAGCTATATGTCATTTGGTGTAAACTGTTGGTACAAAAAAATAGGAGGTTTTGTGCCTACTGGAGAAGGAATGTCAAAGCTGTATCACTCCAGCGGGCTTTTCCCTTCTCAAATAAATAAATAAATAAATAAATAAATAAACATTAGTCAATAACAAGACCACCACAAACTATCATCAGTAACATTAGATGATTCAGGGCGAGACGGACACAGGCCACGAGTGTTGTCGATTACATGCTGTCGGAAGCGCCAGCCATTGCGGGGAGGGCAGCCCCCCGTAGAGATCACCTCTATCTAGGTTTACTTATTTTCCTAGATCTACTGACCTCTATTACTTTCCTTCAGTTGGGTCACCCATGCGAAATGGTACTTTCTACGAAAAGATTTTCCGCAAAATGGTACATCCCGCGTAAGGATTTTCGCGAAATGGTATTCTGCGTAACTCTGTATTCCGCGTTATGGTCAACCGAGAATTGGCGTTCTGCAAAATGGTATTCGGCGAAATGGTTTGTAATGATGGCGAATATTTAAATGCTATCCGCTTTATTTTATCAGGCTAAGCAATGGAGGGAGTTGTTTTCTACTTTACTGTGAGGAAAATTTGTATATTTAAACACCCATGAACTCCCCAGAAACTTGCAAAACTCGAGATTGTGACAAAGGTCATCCGAGATTCACGATTTATCTACAACACAATTTAATTTGTGGTAATACGAAGTTTGTCGGGTCAGCTAGTAGTGAATAAAATTAAACATAAAAATTAAAAAAATGCCATATAAAATACCGTTTCTTGTCACATTAGTATTTTTTTCATCTTATTTCGTGCATTACATGAAATTTATAACGGAAATCCATTCTAACAACCCGCGCCCAGTGGGACATTTCTGATATATTTGACCACAATTAGCACCACTGTTTCCTTGTCGCTTTGCTTGTAGGTAAACGTCAGCGATTGGTTCCACTTCGTACGGCCTAAAATTGTAATGGTAACTATTAAAAACACTTTTCTTGACATAAATCGAATGGCATTTAAACTTACGTAAATATGACGTCTAAAATTTCTCCCATCATGCCATTATGGCTCAGTGGTGCTTCAGCTACTTCACAAATTGTCCTTAGGAGACATTCGCGTCCATCGCTGCCCCAGCTATCGAGTTTAGCTTCTAGCAACTGGTACAATTGTCCTCGACTGTGATCAACGTACTCGTCGTTGAGGCGGGATTTGAAAATACTTTCTGGAACGGGCCAGATAAGTGTTTGAGGAATATTATAATTGGCCTGCAGGTTCACAATCATGTTGAGCTGGCGGAACAGTTTGTGTGCAAACCGAATCGGCACTATGCAACCAATAACGATCTTGGCAGTCCCGCCGTTTGGGCTGAATGTGAGCCAACGTTTTATACGGGAACGATCGGCGGAATCACTATCGGTGCAATTGGACGAGCAAACTCTAATTGTAATCATCGCAACCAGCAACAGTTTAACAACGTAGATCATTTTTACTATAGATCTGGTGAATAAAACTCACAAAATATCCTCCATTAAGAATACCAAATAAAAATAAACGAAAGAGTGAGTGATCTGCACGGCGACCCAAGCTAAAAAATATAGAATATATACAAACCTTCACGATAAAAACGATTTAATTAGTGTTTAATTAATTAGCAGTATCTAGCTAACTGGACCATTTAAGTCACGTTTTGCCTTCTTTATATTATCTTTCTAATTGCATGGTGTTATACCATGCCAAATTACAACAAGCACAAATTTTGGGGCAATCCAATCTTTTAAAGGGAGGGAGACAGAGGGAAAGAATTCCTTTCACTATGAGGTGAATTAGTACAGTTCTTTTTTTGTTATAAAAACGCTAAAAGTAACACGAATCAAACACGTAAATTTTCAAAAGGAATTAATATGGGGGAGGTAAATAAAAAAACTCATTTACAGCATCCAGTTAGTCATTGATAAATTATTCAAAGTTCCGTTTAGTTTTTCTCGTTCAAATAGTGCTCGGAAATTGGAACTCCGCTATCGGTGCGGTGTGACGAACGCCGACTACATCAACCTTCAAAGACTACATCACTTTTTGATGTATAAAAAAGCTTTTTTTAGGGATTCCAATGGTGCGGTCCGGCATCACGACACGTGCCTGTTTACAGCATATAGAATCATTTTTCTTTTGGTGTAAATGGATTGAATCTAACTAGGCGGAATCCAGAGATATTCACTTTACATTGAGAAAAATAGAGAGATCTGAACTTTAAAACTTCCTCATATCGAGAAAACTAGGGTAAAATTCCCTTCATTTGGCAAAATCTGCTAGAAACAGGCCGTCTGTAGACTCGTTAGAGGGTTAATTTCTAATTTTCTATATATATTCATTCAAGTCTGCAAAAATTATCTTTTGTGTTTACATTATTTTTCTATAAATCACGTAAATATTATAAAACTAAATAAGATGTTCATCAAGTAACATAAACATATTAATAATAAGTGAAAACGTGACACGGAAAAATGAAAGGTTTTGTTACCATGTAACTCAGTCAATTTTGAACGAATTTGGCTGGTTTGCATACCAATTGATTAATAACTGAGATAGATGTACCTTTTAACTTTGCAATCATTGTAAATAAAAATTCTAATTCTAGATGTTTCTTTTTATCAGTCAGAGTGACAATTTAAAGACTCAAATCGGTAGCAAATAGTGAAGGTAAGGAATGAAGATCAGATTTTTGAGACTGATATCTGAGGACATATAAATGAGGCGGCGAAAACAAGTTGCGCCAGGACAGTGTTATCTAACTAATCAACTAAATCAACTAACCAAACATGATTAAACTTCACTAAACATTCACATACATTTACACAGCAAATTATTCTTGACTGACTGTCACGTAAAAGCTTAACCATTCTTCAGTTTCGTTTTCAGGAAGATGTTTTATGCTAAGACAACATAGTTGAATACACTTACAAACCCATTCAATTATTCCAACCAACATATTTTGTTCCCTGGGGAGAATGAAAGTCTTCCATTACAATAAAACTACTTCAACATATTACACGGATTGGTAATTTTACTGTTCAGAAGGTGTTATCCTGTCTTATTTGATCGGTTTCTCTGCTAATGCTTTTTCATTTTCAAAATTTTGATAAGATTATTTTCGAGAATAACTTTCAAGTCAGCTCGATAACATTCAGTATGTATTGCAAACTGGTACACATGTGTTCGCATGTCTTATTTTAAATATTCAACGACAGTTAAGTTGTGGTGTTTATGCGTAAATTTATCCGGAAAGAAAATTATATCCAAATTCTATTACAACTAATCGCACCCATCGTGTACTTGGGTTTTTGGTGATCCACATCACGGGAATTCTTTCTGCTGGAAGGATACTGACGAGATGAGTAGCAAACAATGACTAAGGTTGCCACTGGAAGGCATCGCAAGCGGACCTCTGTACTTGGTTGAATCCTTTGATAGAAGAACCATTTACGGTCCCTCCCGGGATACAGGGTGAAAGCAAATGTCAAGCAAAAAAGCAACTGAGTACCATTCGTCTCAACACGTGATGATTCGGTTCATGTTTACAACTGCAACAGGATGCTTCGGCTGTAATCGTATTTATGTTGAATGGCATGCGCAGCATCTGGTGAAAGTAGGTACGGAAGCCAGACTGAAACATTTTGTTCGCTGGAGCCCGTAGGTGGAATCAAATGGAACCGAGTCTTGATAAATCATAGTAACATCTGTACTAACATCGATTAACTAATTTCTAAATGTTCTTTAATTGAAACAGTCCTCTTAAAGGACATATAAATAGTCTGGAATCTGTTTTAAATGCCGAAAGCATCGAATGACGCTTTGCTTTTCAGTATTTTCAGTATTTGGTCTAAACCATCCGACTGTAGATGGTTCGACTAGATTGAAACCAACTTGCGAATGTCGGAACGCCCATCGAACAGGCAACGAGTAGCCCAGCATGGAGACAAGTTCTTGATACAGCACGAGCCACCGGTCACGATCAGGCTCTATGCTCAACTGTGCTACTTCAATTGATTAACGGGAAAAGCCAATTTGAGTTGACACCATTGCTTACTTACTTTTTTACTTTTTCGGCGCAAGCCGCTAACGTTAGTTTTTTACAATCGACGGAAGGACGGTAAAAGAAGTAATGAAGCAAAGGTGTTGATAGTGTCCAAGCAGAACATGACAAGACGTGAAGGGGAAAGAGCGGAAAATTAAGTGAGGAAGGAACAATGAAGTAACGCCTTAGAAGTTTATTCCGCATCTTTTATCTAAGCTGGCAGATTCGCGGATCAAATCAACCCAAATCAAATCAAATCAATGGAACCCACTTCTCTTCTCAGGCCATTGTGGATTGCAGGTATTGGTTAACCAATGCAGATAAAAAAGACTCCACAACCTCCTTCATATTCATATTTTTCATATTCAGGACCCTACGTTTGTCGGTTTTGGGCTGCCGCTCTCCAATCTCCCCTAACACCAGCTGTTCCAGCATCCTCGTCAATAGCGCTCATCCAACGGGTACGGCGTCTGCCTCGAAGTAGTCGGCCTCTGTTCGGTTCTTTGCTAAATATTGTTTTCGCTGTCTCCGGCATCCTTGCTATGTGATCAGTTCATGGTAGCCTGCCGTGTTTTGGTCGCCTCACAATATCAGCATCTTTGAATACTTGGTCAATTTCATGCTTCATGCGCTTGCACCACACTCCTTCTTGTAATATGGCACCAAGAATTTTGATCGCAGGATCTTACGCTCAAAAACGACAAAAGTTCGACGGTCGCTCTTTTTCAATATCCACGCTTCGTGCCCGTAGAGTACCGTCGATTCGGGTGAAAGAGATCACCGGCGACCAACGAACAAAAACACATTTTTCTACCTTGAGAACGATTTATAAAGCTAAATAACCACACATACCGTAGGCATAAAATAGATCCTACAGTGGTTCATAGCCTCTTATACAGCAACTCCTATTTCTACCGCCTCGTGGTACCAGCCGGGATACGAGCAACTTTGGTGGAGATCTGGTAACCAACCCCGGTGGAAGCCAAGGTCGTATGCTGACAGGAAAGGAGGGCTCTTTCGAGCTTCGTTGGCCCTCCGGCGAAACAGAGGGTTGGTGTAGCAGGCTTTGCAAGCCGTCACCACGAAAAATACTAAAGCACGGAACGAAGAACAAATAAATTCTCACTGGAACAATCGGAATAGACCCACGCGACGAAAAAGGACTATGGATTGGAAACTCGGGACGTGGAACTGCCGATCTCTCAACTTCCAAGGGAACACTCGAGTGTTCTCCGACGTTTTGAAGAGCCGCAAGTTCGACATCGTAGCGCTGCAGGAAGTGTGCTGGAAGAGCTCAACGATATGTACGTTCAGAGTTGGACATACCATCTACCAGAGCTGCGGCAACACACACGAGCTGGGTACAGCTTTCATAGTGATGGGCGAGATGCGGAAACGGGTGATTGGGTGGTGGCCAATCAATCCTCGAATGTGCAGGTTGAGAATCAAGGGCCGATTCTTCAATATAAGCATCATCAACGTGCACAGCCCTCACCCCAGAAGTACCGATGACGACAAGGATAAATTCTACGCGCAGTTGGAGAGTGAATACGACCGCTGCCCAAAACATGATATCAAGATCGTCATCGGAGATTTCAATGCTCAGGTCGGCCAGGAGGAGGAATACCAACCGGTGTTTGGAAGGTTCTGTGCACACCAGCGGACCAATGAAATGGGCCTAAGACTTATCGACTTTGCCGCCTCCAAGAATATGGCCGTACGTAGTACCTTTTTCCAACACAGAATCAATCACAAGTACACCTGGAGGTCACCAAATCAGACAAATCACCAAATCAGACAAAATCACAGATCGACCACGTTTTGATCGACAGTCGGCACTTCTCAGACATTATAGACGTCAGATCCTATCGAAGCGCTAACGTTGACTCGGACCACTACCTAGTGATGGTTAAGATGCATCCAAGACTCTCCGTTGTGAACAACATTCGGTATCGACGCCAGCCTCGGTTAGATCTCGCGCGACTGAAGCAGTCAGACGTCGCCGCAAACTACGCGCATTCACTCGAAGCTGCGCTGCCGGAAGAGGACGAGCTGAACAAAGCCCCTCTCGAGGACTGTTAGAACACTATCAAAACAGCCATCAGCAGTGTAGCGGAGAGCTCCATCGGGCATGTGGCCCGGAATCAACGGAAAGATTGGTTTGACGATGAATGTAGAAGGGTGATGGATGAGGAGAACGCTGCGCGGGCGGCCAAGGTGAGCAGTGTCACACGTCAGAACGTGGAAAAACACAAACAGAAGAAGATGCAGCGAAACCAAATCTTTCGGGAGAAAAAGCGCTACCTGGAAGAGCAGGAATATGCAGAGTTGGAGCGGCTGCATCGTTCTCAGGAAACGCGAAAGTTCTACCAGAAACTGAACGGATCCCGCAAAGGCTTTGTGCCGCGAGCCGAAATGTGTCGGGATAAGACTGGCAGTATTCTGACGGACGATCGTGAGGTGACCGATAGGTGGAAGCAGCACTTCGACGAACACCTGAATGGCGCCCAGCCGGAGAACTATGGCGGCGGGGAAAGCGATTTCGAGGGTGCAACAAACGGGGAAGAGGTGCCAGCCCCAACGATAGGCGAAGTTAAGGAGGCCATCATGCAGCTAAAGAACAACATGTCAGTTGGAAAAGATGGCATCGGAGCGGAGCTTATTAAAATGGGATCAGAAAAGCTGGCTGTTTGTATACACCGTCTAATTGTTAGAATTTGGGATACGGAACAGCTACCGGAGGAGTGGAAAGATGGCGTTATCTGCCCGATCTATAAAAAGGGCGACAAGTTGGACTGTGAGAACTATAGAGCGATCACCGTTCTCAATGCCGCCTATAAAGTGCTGTCCCAAATCATTTTCCCGCGTCTATCACCAATTGCGAATAGATTTGTGGGAACTTATCAAGCCGGCTTTGTCGAAGGTCGGTCTACAACGGATCAAATATTTACACTGCGGCAAATCCTCCAAAAGAGGCGTGAATACAGAGTTCCCACGCATCATTTGTTCGTTGACTTCAAAGCCGCATATGATACCATCGACCGGAAAGAGCTATGTAAAATCATGGACGAAAACAGCTTCCCCAGGAAGCTCATCACACTGATTAAATCTACGATGGATGGTACACAGTGCTGTGTTCGGATTTCGGGTGGATTGTCAAGTTCATTCGAATCACACAGAGGGCTTCGTCAAGGTGGTCTCAAGGTCTTTTATGTCTGCTGTACAACATAGCGCTACAAGGTGTTATGAACCGAGCGGATATCAACACGCGGGGCACGGTATTCAACAAATCTAGTCAATTCGTCTGCTTTGCCGGTGACATGGATATTATCGGCAGAATTTGTCTACCTTGGCTCACTGGTAACGGCGGACAATGATACCAGTCGTGAGATTCGGAGGCGGAATATCAGCGGAAGTCGTGCTTACTATGGGCTTCACAAGCAATTGCGGTCGAGCAGACTAAGTCCCCGTACAAAGTGCTCCCTGTACAAAACGCTTATTAGACCGGTTGTTCTCTACGGGCATGAAACATGGACAATGCTTGAGGAGGACCTGCGAGTGCTCGGAGTTTTCGAACGACGAGTGCTTAGAACGATCTTCGGCGGTGTACAGGAGAACGGAGTATGAAGGCGGAGTATGAACCATGAACTCGCACAGCTGTATGGCGAACCCAGTATCCAGAAGGTGGCTAAAGCTGGACGGATACGATGGAAAGGACATGTTGCAAGCATGCCGGACAACTACCCTGCAAAGATGGTGTTCGCCTCAAACCCGGTAGGAACAAGACGACCAGGAGCGCAGCGAGCAAGATGGTTAGACCAGGTGGAGCGAGATCTGGCGGAGAGTACTCGGTGTCCGAGGAATTGGAGAGCGGTAGCCCTCAACCGAGTTACATGGAGAAACTTTGTTCAACAGGCTTTATCTTAGGACGCCAAGCCACCTAGGTAAGTAAGTAACATCAAATTGCACCACGGAAAAAACGCTGTAGAAAATTTGGATATTTTCTCTTGAAAATTTGGGAAGCATTAGTTTAGAGTGCATTATTTTCACTGTATTTTTATCACTGTCAGTTTTTCGAAAATTGGAAAAAATGGCGTCACCCGAAAAGGAACGTCGCGAACTGATTTTGCGCAAGCAGCTGGAAAATCCTCAACTATCTTATCGGGACATCGGAAAATAGCTCGAAATCGTGCAGTCAACGGTGAGTCGTGTGATTAAACGTTACTATGAAACTCTGAGCATCGAAAGGAAGGAAAAATGCAGTCATAATGGATGTTCTATTACTTAGTAATCAGCAATACAAGCGTGTCGTGGAAGCGTTTAAGGAGAATCCGAATGCTTCGGTCAGGGATGTGACCAAAAAGTTGCATCTGTCCAAGTCATTCGTTCAGAGAGCCAAGGAACGGGACGGACTGCATACGTACAAAGTTCAGAATCCAAATCGTGACGAACGGCAAAATACGGTGGGAAAGTCACTAGCCCGGAACTGTACACCCAGATGCTGACGAAGCCTCATTGTCTCATCATGGAAGATGAGACTTGCGTCAATGCGGACTTCTGGCAGCTTCCGGGGCTACTGTACTTCATCGCCCAGCACAGGTTTGATGGTCCGGATTCCGGAAGAAATAAGGAACAGAAACTTTCAATGTTTGCCAAGAAATACATGATTTGGCAAGCGATGTGGCAAACGGAGTGCGCCGTTCGTGACTACCGGAACTGTAAATGGGCAGATCTACCGCAACGAGTGTCTACAGAAGCGTCTGATTCCTCTGTTGAATCTTACGTCACAAACCAGTCCGACGTCTCACCCCCCGTCCTGACGCATGATTTTGAACCATCAAGGGTAGCACGTACCAGCCTGACCTCCTAATCAGTTGGAAAACCATGTTCCAGCATAATCCGCTGTTTCGTTTAAATGAATCGTACGCCGCCTCGAAATCTATAAACAAACTGACTGAAGTTTTTAGAGCGTCTGAGTGGAATAATAAGTTTGAAATTAAAGAAATTTTTTCTCACGATTGAGAACCACTATTAATTGTATTCACGTCAGATACGACTTGCAGGTCTCAGCAGTCTGTTTTCGAAGTTCAAAATTCCAGCCTTTTCGTAGGCAGTTCCCCCACACCTTTAGGATTCACAATACAGCCGTTCACTCCCAACTTCCAAAAGTTCAGCGGCGGTTAATGCCGTCCGATCCTATTGCTGGTGTTTCTTAGCACGGTTAAATCTCCTTTAAGCAGCTTGAACATCTCGGTATCTCTCTCTGCTTTGGCGTGTCACAGTTGCAGCCAACATGTGAGTAGTGGCTCAAATCTTCTCGTTAGTCACTCGTTGGCACTCTGTGCCAAACTACTCACTGGAAGTGATTGCAGTAGTAGTACGCAACACTTCTCGCGCTGTACTGTACTAGTACTGTAGTATAGTACATGTGTTACATTCGGGCATGTGTTATTCGGGCTAGTTGCTTTCGGGCTAGTGGTTTTCGGGCTAGTGGTATTCGGGCTAATGTTATAGAATCCATTAGTCCGAATACCACTAGCCCGAAAACCACTAGCCCGAATAACACATGCCCGCATGTAACACAAGCCCGAATGTAACACTAGCCCGAATGCTACACTAGCCAGAATATAACACTAGCCCGAATGTAACACAAGCCCGAATGCAGCACGAGCCCGAATGTAATATCAGCACGAATGTAACACAAGCCCGAATGTAATATTAGGAGCTCCGTAACCACAAGGTTGTAGAATTGGCTGGCTGCGAAGACTGTTGTATAAAAACAGAAGGTGTACGAAGTGTAGCACCCAAGCTTTACTTTCGGATCGGTGTTGCGAAGCCCACACTAGTGTGGTGTAATTTCCTCACAGACGCGTACTCATTCTTTCGATCCCTCGCTCTTATTTATTAATGCACTGCAAAGAATTTTTGCGAGTGTGTGTTTAGCTAACAGCTACGGTTGTCGATCTCGTTCGTCGTTGAAGCCCGAGCTGCTGATATCAATTACTCGCGAGGGTTCTCGCTTTCGCCCATGAATAGAATCGAAGGCGAAGATGACGAAGAAAAGAAAAAGTAATGCAAAATTTGTATCACAGTTCTTCATTAGTTTCACGGACAGCTGATTGCTCATGAGTTTTTCGACTCACCAATAAGCTACGCATAAAGACGGTGTGAGACTGTGCGTCCGCGAGTGTGTGGGTAGCAGAATGTCTGCACACAGCAACGGCGGCTGCTCCTTTTACGACTGCAAGAGCGATGTAACCGTTGAATACTATGCTTCTCATACTCTCTCGCGTGTGAGTAGGCATTGCTGACTTCTTGTTCGACTCGCAACATTGCTTTTGGTTTGGTTAAATCCCAAGAATACTCAAGAATAGGACACACAACAATCGTAATTTAACTGCTGTTATTAATTGTTATGTAAACATTATTTCAAAACTAGCCTCGCTCTAACCTAGGCTGTAAATACTGAAACAAAAGACAGCCGCTTATTCAGTTTGAAAGTCGCAAAAAGCGGCTTCGCCGTTGCCTACGGCCGGCTCGCCCTAAATCGTTTAGGAAACGTTTGCTACTAACCTGGTAAAAAGATCCCATATCTTATAATAAGCCTAACTCATATCTCGCTTAACCAAAATCAAAAATTCAAAAATTGCTGAGCTCGAAAATCAGCTAACTTTAGTCAAGTGATTGAAATCTTACGACAAAGCAGAAACAATCCGTTACTATATTGAATTAATATCCATTTAATTTTTATTATTGGTGACAAATAATATTAAAGTTATAGTAAGTAAATTGTAAACACCGCTTGTTGAGTGTAAAAGCCAAAAAAGCGCTTTCGTTGCTTTTTATTTAAAAAAAAGCAAAGCCTTGGATTTATACCGTCTTTAGACGTTATGCTTTTTAACGACAGACTTTGCAGCCGGCTATTAGAATACAGGAAAATTACGGGGCCAGTGCAACGATCCTACTGACTCTATCTAGCAAGCACCGATTAGGCGAGATTCGAACATACGACGACTGGCTTGTTAGACCAGCATCGTACCTTGAATCTAACTGGGCGGCTTTATTTTATAAAGGTAACTTGATGCGAGGACTAGGGAAAAATAACTAGAGGTCAACTAGATCTAGGAAAACGAATAGCTCTAGACAGATGTGATTTCTGCGGGGCTCCCCGTGTTATAGTGTTACATTCGGGATAGTGACCTTCGGGCATGTGGTATTCAGGCTTTTGATATTCGGGCTAGTGTTATGAAACCCGAGAGACTATAGCTGCGGAAAATAGTAGACAGCGATTCTCAAGCAACGACATACGGTGTCTCTACAAAATGGTATCATGAAGGAATATTGTCATGTATCTGATGTGTAATAATAGTGCTGTCAACCTACTTACTTACAAAACGGCGGTAGCAGCCAGGTGCCCAGATAACACAAAATCGTAATAGAAAGTTTACATTAAATCGTTTTCATGTCAATTTCACATTGGAATTGTATAATGATTAGAGTATGTCAAATCGAAGTGAACAATAAGTTGTTTTGCAGTCGTGCGTGTCTTCATATACAATTCATGACTGTGAATTATAAAACAGTATAGACGATTGCAATATTTGATTATACCTTAATCATATATTCAGGAGTATTTAGTTGCGTGTTATAAAAACTACGCAAAATAGAATTACAAATAATTGTCAAAATTTTCGCATGTATATCGCCTCGACTTTGGTATATATATGTTCTTATATGGCGTGAAATATAACTTTTTCGTTCAGATATGCTTTCGTATATCTCAGTTGCAATCGTGATATACAAACCAAATGGTTGTCTGGGTGCCAGGTGGAAGGAGCACTTCCAGACGCTTTTTAACGGAAAGGTAAACACGGAGCTTAGCAGGAACAAGATTAGAGTTGTGAGCAACGACCAAGCTGTGACGACACCAATACAGGAAGAAGTTGAGATGGTCATCAGTGAGTTTATAAACAGTGAGACTGCTGGGAAGAGATAAACGGTAAGACTGCTGAAGTTCTCAGCTACTAGACTAGTTCCGGAAGTACAACTTGCACACTCATCATCTGTTAGTGGACTTTAGGGCGGCGTACGATTCAGTCAATCGAAATCATCTGTGGCAGATAATGCTAGAACACGGTTTTCCGACGAAACGAGATATACTGACTCGGGCAATGCGCTAGATGGGTCAAAATTATGCGTTAGAATTGCGGGCCACTTTCGTAATCGAATAGACTGAAGCCTGAGTGTGCGCTCTATAACCTGCTTTTCAACATTGCCTTGGAAGGTGCAATACGAAAAGCAAACGTGAAAAGGAACTATTAGCACGAAATCTCTTATGCTCTTATGCTCTTGGTTTTGCGGAAGACGTAATTAACTTCGGAATCAACCGTAGAGTAGTGGAATAGGCCATTAGTCTTTTTAAACGGGAGGCAGTGAGATTGGGTCTTACCATTAACACCGCCAAAACGAAGTACATGGTTGCTGGCAAAGAGTCCAAATGTTATTGGTACCGAGTTGAACCTGGTTGAGGAACAATATGAAATAGTGAAGAAATTCATATACCTTTTGGTACGCTCGTGACATGGGACAACAATGTAAGCCGCGAATCGGGCTTTCTACGGATTACCTAGCAAGCTAAAGTTCCGTAGTTTGCAAATTGGCACGAAACTGGCGCTCTTCAGTACATCAATCCCGATGGCTCTTTACGGCTGGGGCTTGGGTTTTCGAGCGTAAAATTTTGCGATTTAAACATGGCTTAATGGAAAATGGAGTGTGGCGCAGACACAAAAAGCACAAGCTGTATTTAGTATACCAAATTTGTATTTAATATGCTGAAATAGTGAAGGTAGTAAAATGAGGCAGGCTGCGGTGGGCTAGGCAGGGGGCAGAATGTACAATGCAAGAGAAGCAAAAGCTATTTTCAGCAGAGAACCAGGAAAAGGCCGTATAGAGTTCGGGTCGACCCCGAAGCCCTGAATCTGCGCTGTCGAGGACGATGCACGTTTAGCTGGTGTTCGAGGGGATTAGAGAACGGCAGCCCTGAACCGACAGTACCGGAGTACCGGATAACGGACCGTCAGTACTAAAGAAAAGTAAAGTAAGTAATTGTAAAAATGCTAAACCATGTTCATAACATTTCGATCAAAGGCAATAAAATACCATCAAACACGACAATTTTTTTAAAATTTGTAGCACATGAGTCATTTTTACGGCTTGTTGAGTTGAATATAAAAATCGTTTCTTGCTGTTTTCGAGACAGAACTTACAAGTTTTTATATTCTAAAAAAGTGAGGAAAATAGTTTAACTTCAATTTGTTTCATCAAAAATATAATCGCTTATTAGATGAGTTTGCACATGTTGGCATATGATTTAAGATACGAGATAAAACCCAAACCTTCGAAAATGTAATGTATTATAGTTTAGTTTCCGTTCAACATTAATTGTTAATCAACTCTCATGCCAACGAAACGTCTTTAAAATCTCTTCTTACATCTTACATCTTTTGTCAGTTGATACGGACGGTATCCGGGAGGCTTAGAAAGTAGGTATTAACTTTAAGTTTCTATTCCACTTTCTTAAGAGGGAATAAATGCTAAGTTCACACTTAGCACTTTTCATCACCCTGATTATTATCCTTTCTTCGGAACAACGTTGGTGCAAAACTTGTTCCATCTGCATTAATTACTGTCATTATATGTAATTTTCAGAAGCTCTTCCGAGAAAAAGTAATACAAACTGGCATACAACGCCGCTCTCGTAGATCCGTAGTCCCTTGACTAGAGAAAAAACTGTGGAATCTCTGAAAAATAGGTACGCTTAATGCGAGAGCTACAACCTGCGTTACCTCACATCACATCTTTTAAACTGGCACCCGAAAACCAATAGTAAAGTTTTACTTTCAGATGGGTTGGTGCTTGGTTGAAATTTTCGGAGCTAAAGCTTTGCTCAATAACACCACTTGCTCTCGAAAGTAAGTCGTAGCAAGGTTATGACTAAAAGCGAATCGAGCTCAAGCTAGCGACAAGATAACAGATATTTTGAGGAAAAAAGTTTTATTTCATCTATTGTTCCGTTCCTCGAGCTGGCAATTTTATTACGCAAATAAGTGTATTTGAACCTGAAAGCTGCATCTACCAAACTATAGCTTATCAAACCCAAAAATAAAATTCACGCCTATAATGAGTAGTGTTTCGATTTTTGGAAAAGGAGCAATAGGAATTGCTGTTGCGCTTACTTCCAACTAATATACTTTATTTGAATCTAGAGTGATTTAATTACAAATAATCATAAATAACCTTTATAATACTAATCAGATCAAAAATTTAAATCCATGTGACTAACGTTAGGATACAATAAAGTCACTGCAAACTTTTGCAAATGCAAATTACAAATTTTTTGTCTTGAATTGTCAAAAAAATGTTAAGAGGATGACATATTTCAAAAAGTAATATTGAGCGGACGAAATTGAACTCAAGTAGTTTGTTTTTGTTGAGTTTTTGAAAAATGTCTGAGAAATAGAAAGCATTTCACTCGTAAAACTCATAATACTAGCAAGTACGTATGACAAATAGAAAACAAGTCTAAATGAGATGAAGAATTTCATTAATGGCAAAAACTCTAGCAATCAAGGAGAGCAGTTTCAGTGCATCGGAATGCCGTCATATAACACCATAGTTATTAAAAAACGAGGCTCCAATCTTTATCTGCTCAGTAACTGAGGAATATCCAGCCATCTGGGTTTTGATTTTTATTTTGATCTGATTTTGAAACTGTTGGGCCACTTGGCGAACGAGGGGTCCACTGTTCCGAGGTATTAAAAGTGTAATTCTGTTTTTTCAGCCATTTCCAACCAATCAAGTACAAAAGTTCCAATATTTTACGACCTCGTGCCAGTAGTGGCCCTGTTTCAAGGAGAATTACTCAAAACCCATGATCTAATTGTTTCTAATTTTGCTCAATCTCTTGTCAAATTAAAATTATTTTCTGTTATTATTGTTATCATCACCACCCATTCTTGTTTTCTTTTATTCAACTCACTTCTGTTATGTGTTTAGTTGTTTTGAAATAGAAAATTAGTTTTGATCCTCTTCTAATGAGCTGGTTAAGTCCCCGGTCTTGCTCGGGCAACCCCCTTTTTTGTCACTTAGCCAGATATTCATTTGTTTTCTTTCCGAAAATTCCTATAATGAAAGAGAAACAAAGCCTTTTTGAGTCCCACATACAGATGTAAAATATGTAGGTACTGAACATATAGATCCTAATAGAAGTTTAGCATGGATCGATCCACAACTGGCACTCAAGTGTGCGGATGGAAAAATTTCTTCCGGTGCGAAAAGAGCAAATAAATCAAAGTATTACAAGATTATTATCGCCTTTTATTCAGTCGCTTCCAACGTCGTGCTTTGTCCTTCGATTTTCAATAAAAGGAAAGCAAAGAGACGGTAGAACTCGAGTGAAAGTGTGCGCTCAGTAACGATTTATGGAGTTGCTACTTTGCCGATGCGACGTGGTGTAAGGTGATTCGTTTGGCGGCTCGGAACAAAAAAAACATATGCGCTCATACTAGCGCGCTGCAAGGTCTCAGAAGGCATCCGAAGCGGAAACTATTATGCAGCGGAGTGATAAAAACTTCCAAATAGACTTTGCCTTTGGAAATCGTTTACGATGGATAGTGAAAACAGTTTGAACTTTCCTGAATATATATTATGAATCGTTTTATAATACCACCGTTTTTTTATTTTCATGAAAAATCATAACTCAAAAACTATTGATTGCTCCAGAATTGTGACTAAGGATGAGTAGTAGGAAATTAATTTTTAAATAAGAAAAATATACACTGAAAACAAGTTTACCATTTTTTCGAGAATCAGATAAAAATTTTGAATTAAAATACCCAGATGACGCCATATGTTATTCATGTTGCTGGACCTGTACATAAAATTTCAAATAACTACATTGAATTTCCTACACTTTGTTCGAAACCATATTATTGATTCAACCTTTCGCTTTTAAGTTGCGGGTGCCTTAAACACTGCTTTCGAAAAAATGAGCACACTTCTTTGTTTGAAACTTTTACCACGTTAGCATAAATGACTGAAATTTTGACTGAATGTAGTTAAGTGTCTATTGTTTACAATAACAGAGTTTCATCAAAGTCGATTGAGCGATTGCATCGATACATAACAAAAAATAGTGCGCAAAAAGTGTTGCTACTCTCTTCGAGCTTTTAGAAACTGATATCGTATTTAAAATGGGTCAGTAAAAGGCTCGAAAAGGCACATTCAACCATATTACAGGGGACCAGAACATTCAAGAACAGCGATGGGAAAAAATCGCTTCTAGTGATCAAGATCATAGAAGCGATCAGATTCAGATTCGTTGAGATTACTACTTGTAAGCGACAAACAATTTGTCGCTATCCGTACAGATTATGATAAACCTCATGTCAGATCATGTTCATTGCATGATTGCGTTGAGAAATATAACAGATACAGACGATTGGTTGTGTGCATCGTATGAATCACAATACAAACAACATGTGTGACCCATTTTCTCGCAGCTAGGTAAGATGTAACACTGTGATCGACTGCTGAAACTGTTTAGAGAACAAAATCTTGTGATCAACGATAAAGATTCACTGTTTGGCATGATCTGTACGGATCGGGATCTGTGCGTGTGGCGACAACTCACAGATTTTATCAAAATCACTGATCTTCCATCCCTGTTCAAGAAGCATCAGACTATCAAGCGGAAGGCTAGTATCGCTAGAAAACGTGGGACCACAGATCTGAAGGCACCGAACGGAAGTGACAAACGAAACACGTTGGCCAAAACTCGCCAAAACATTTTTATTTAAGAGTAGCTTATACGGCTATTATATAGCTAATAGCCGTGAAACAAGCACTTGACAAGCTACTGCGGGCCATCCATTAAGTACGTCACACTTATAGGGGGGACCGGAGGTTGACCTAATCGTGACGATTTGTAACGTAGGGGGGAGGGAAGGGGGGAATAAAGTTATGTGACGGCACATGAAAAAAATTCAAATGGAAATTTATTCGGGGAATTATATAATTTAGCTTTCAAACGTACTGATGGATTTTAAAACAAATAGGAATTTTGTGAATGACAATGTTTTGATTTTGGTCAAAATTTGGGTGACGTACTAAATGCATGTCGCCTATAACAAAAATGTTTCGTGGGTACGTTACTGCCTCTAAGTTTGTGACAACAATCAAATCAATGTTATCTTTCCAAAACTTTTTCTCAGCCGGGCGAACGCTGTGCTACGGTACCAACATCAATCGAATCAAAAACAAATAATTAAATAATATTTTCAAACAAGTGCCGTAGCACTTCACAATTGGCGCATTTATCTGCATTTCACATCAATTTTGGCAACCATAAATGATTGCCGTTTGTATCCATCAAAGCATAAACAATGGTAAAGGCAAACATGGAACCACCGTGCCACCGTCAACAGATAACATAGATAACATTGAACAATATTTCAACTTCGTTCAATTGAATCACACAAACAAGCTCTGTACCGCAATCTAAAGCCATAAACCTCATACAAAACGGTGTGCGTTTCCTTCAAATAATCTCATAGAAACCACGTCATGACACAATCTTGCATCCATTAATTGCGTTTCCGATTCCGATTCAAAGCGTGAACCGAAGCTTCTGCTCACGTGAAATAATGATTATGTGGCGCTCGACTTGCACCGTACCAATCTGAAATGAGACCGTGGATGGCGTTGTACCGTGGCGTGTGAGATATGCTTCAAAATTCGCGTCAAGGATGAGTGAAACCAGCCAGGTTTTATATATACCCAGTAAAACATTTGGTTTGTATAACTCGATTGCAAGATATACGAAATCATATCTGAACGAAAAAGTTATATTTCACACCGTATAAGAACATATATGTACCAAGTGGTAGAAATGCGAAAGTTTTTACAATTATTTGTAATTCTATCTTGCATTTTATACAGCAGTTATTATAACACGCAGCTTAATACTCCTGAATATATGATTAAGATACAACTTAATATTGCAATCATCTGTACTGCTTTGTAATTTACAGTCATGAGTTGTATATGAGGACACGCACGACTGCAAAGCACTTTATTGTTCACTTTGTTTTGACATTCTCTAATCATTATACAATTCCAATGTAAAATTGACATGAAAACGATTTAATGTGAACTTTCTATAACGATCTTGTGTTATCTGGGTATATCACAGCCAAGTTGCACTTCGGAATACCCGGGTGTTTAGTCCACCTTATCGAAACAGGAATTGCTCCAAACATGAGCCAACGTGCCGTTTCATGAAAGCTTTCAACAATCTACAACATATAGTAAATGTTACCATGGGACCAGTGAATATTAAGAATAGGCTTAGCTTATATTTTAGGGGACAGTTGCATTCCATTTAAGTTTTTTTTATTGTTAATGTTAATAGTTACTAAGTATTTTTTTAATGGCCTATTGGAGTAAAAACTGCCGCAGTGGCGCTACCTGCTGTGATGGTGATAAAAACGAAAACAAATGTCAGATGCGGTATATTTCTCAAAAAAAAATTCAGTAAATTTAATTTTTAGCTAGTTTTCGTTTGAAAACTTTACTAAATTTTCATCAGGTTTTGTAAGAAATTTGATGTTTCGCAAGATATTTTAAAAATACTTTTGAAATAGTGAATTGAAATAGCATAAATCTGAAGAATACTTTAAAAGTTTGCTGTGGCTACTCACAGCAGTGATCCTTAATCGGTTTTTGCACATTATTGGAATGTTTTTCTGGCTAGTAAACGGCTTGGTAATGCGTACCATCGGTGCCTTGTGCACTGGGCATAAAATAGACCCCACAGTAGTTCACAGCCTCTTACCTAGCAACTCCTACCCCTACCTCTTCGTGGTACCAGCCGGGATACGAGCAACCTCGGTGGAGATCGGGTAACCAACCCCAGTGGAAACCAAGGTCGTATGCTGACAAGGGAGGAGGGCTCCTTCGAGCTACGTTGGCCCTCCGGCGATACTGTGGGGTTGGTTGCGGGCTTTGCAAGCCTGAACCACTAAAAAAACCAAAGCAATGGATTCCGTAAGTAATAATAATAACTCTAATCGGAACAATCGGCAAAGACCCAGGCGACGAAAACGGACTAACGATTGGAAATTAGGAACATGGAACTGTCGGTCTCTAAATTTCCTCGGAAGTACCCACGTGCTTTCTAAAGAAGTGAAGAGCCGCAAGTTCGACATCGTAGCGCTGCAGGAGGTTTGCTGGAAAGGAACGATGGTACGTACGTATAGAGATGGTCATACCATCTACCAGAGCTGCGGCAATACACACGAGCTGGGCACAGCTTTTATACTGATGGGCGAGATGCAGAAGCGGGTGATCGGGTGGTGACCGATCAACCCCCGAATGTGCAGATTAAGAATCAAGGGCCGATTCTTCAATATAAGCTTTATTAACGTGCACAGCCCTCACCTCGGAAGTACCGATGATGACAAAGATGAATTCTACGCGCAGTTGGAGCGTGAATACGACCGCTGCCCAAGACATGATGTCAAAATTATCATCGAGGACTGTACGGCTCAGGTTGGTCAGGAGGAGGAATTCAAACCGGTGATTGGACGGTTCAGCGCTCACTTGCAAACGAACGAAAACGGCCTAAGACTTGTCGACTTCGCCGCCTCCAAGAACATGCCCATACGTAGTACCTTCTTCCAGCATAACCTCTACCATCGGTACACCTGGAGATCACCCAACCAGACGGAATCACAAATCGACCACGTTCTGATAGATGGTTGGCACTTTTCAGACATTATCGACGTCAGAACCTATTCGGGCGCTAACATTGATTCGGATCACTACCTAGTGATGGTAAGGATACGTCAAAAACTATCTGTTGTGAACAACATACGATACCGCCGCCCGCCACGGTATAATCTAGCGGGACTGAAGCAACCAGAGGTCGCCGAAAACTACGCGTTATCTCTCGAAACCGCGCTGCCGGAAGAGGGTGAGCTGGATGAAGCCCCTCTTGAAGACTGTTGGAATGCCGTGAAAACAGCCATTAACAGCGTAGCGGAGAACGTCCTAGGTAATGTGGCACCGAATCGATGTAACGAATGGTTTGACGAGGAATGCCAGCAGATATTGGCTGAGAAGAACGCAGCGCGGGTACAAATGATGCATAGAGCCACCCGTCAGAATGTGGAGCGATACAAACAGAACCGGAGGCAGCAAACCCGACTTTCAAGGAGAAGAAGCGCCACCAAGAGGAGAAGGAGTGCGAAGAACTCGAACAGCTGTACCGCTTTCACGACACACGGAAGTTCTATCAGAGACTCAACGGATCTCGCAAATGCTTCGTGCCGCGGGCCGAAATGTGCAGAGATAAAGATGGAGGTATCTTGACTGACGACCGTGCGGTGATCGAAAGGTTGAAGCAGCACTACGATGAACACCTGAATGGCATGCAGGCGGAAGACCATGATAGCGGAGGAAGTGACCACATTGGTGCAACTAGCGACGAAGATGTGCCACCCCCATCGATAAGGGAAGTTAAAGAAGCCATCCAGCGACTGAAGAACAACAAAGCAGCGGGAAAGGATGGCATTGGAGCGGAACTTATTAAAATGGGCCCGGACAAGTTGACCGGCTATTTGCATCAATTGATTGAGATTTGGGATACGGAACGACTACCGGAGGAGTGGAAAGACAGAGTTATCTGCCCTATCTACAAGAAAAGTGATAAGCTGGATTGTGAGAACTACCGAGCCATCACTATCCTGAATGCCGCCTACAAAGTGCTGTCCCAAGTCCTCTTTCATCGACCATCGCCAATAGCCAATAGATTTGTGGGAAGTTACCAGGCCGGCTTCATGGAGGGTCGGTCTACAACAGACCAAATCTTCACCCTGCGGCAGATCCTCCAGAAGTGCCGCGAATTCCGAGTCCCCACGCACCACCTGTTCATCGATTTCAAAGCCGCATCTGATAGCGAAAACCGACAAGAGCTATAGAAAATTTTGGACGAAAACGGCTTTCCGGGTAAGCTTACTAGACTTATCATGGCTACGATGGATGGGGCCCAGTGTTGTGTGAGAAACTCGGGTGGATTTCGAACCCATTCGAACCTCGCATGGGACTTCGACAATGAGATGGTCTTTCCTGCCTGCTATTCAACATTGCGCTTGAAGGTGTTATAAGGCGAGCGGCGATCAAAATGCGGGGCACGATTTTCAATAAATCCAGTCAATTTATCTGTTTTGCTGACGACGTGGATGCTGTCGGCAGAACATTTGTGGCGGTGGAAGATCAGTACACCAGACAGAAGCGCGAAGCAGAGAAGATTGGATTGAAGATAAATACGTCTAAAACGAAGTATATGCCGGCGGGCGGGACCGAGCGCGACAGGGCTCGCTTGGGCAGTACCGTGATAATCGACGGGGATGAGTTCGAGGTAGTCGACGAGTTTGTATACCTTGGCTCGCTGGCAACAGAGGACAACAATATCAGCCGTGAGATTAAAAGACGTATTATCAGCGGCAGTCGGGCCTACTACGGACTCCACAAACACTTGCGGTCGAACAATTTGAGCCCCCGTACAAAGTGCACACTGTACAAAACGCTAATTAGACCGGTTGTCCTCTACGGGCACGAAACCTGGAAACTGCTAGAAGAGGACCTATGAACACTCGGAGTTTTCGAACGGCGGGTGATAAGAACCATCTTTGGCGGAGTGCAAGAGAACGGTGTATAGAGGCGAAGAATGAATCACGAGCTCGCGCGTCTCTACGGCGAACCAAGTATTCAGAAAGTGGTTAAAGCTGGACGGATACGTTGGGCTGGACATGTTGCTAGAATGCCGGACAACTATCCTGCAAAAATGGTTTTCGCATCAAATCCGTTAGGAACAAGACGAAACGGGGCACAGCGAGCGAGGTGGCAAGACCAGGTGGAGCGAGATCTGGCGAGCACTGGGTGCCCGCAGAACTGGAGATCAGTTGCCATGGACCGAAACAGATGGAGAAATTATACTGCGCAGGCCTTGTCATAAGACGTTAGGCCAATTAAGTGAAGTGGAATGTTTTTCTACTTTGCAAAATCTTTATGCTTGTTTAATATCGGTTCAAGTCAAAATTCTGGAGATTCGAACATCTGTCTCTCCAAGCGATCCATGTTGCTCCGGCACTGCATGAAAATATGAATGTTCTCTTTGGTTAGCCTGTATCTTGCCTGCAATAGCCTGGTTTCTGTTAATTTCACAAGCAGACAAATTTTTTACCACTTGAGCACGTCGATTTTTATAACTTAACGTAATATATAACCTGCCTTTTGCCGCACAAATATACAAAAACGTTATTTTCTCGTATATACTGTAAACAAACTATTGACAAAGTATATACCAAAAATAAAGTACACAATTTTCTTACATTTTGCAATAATAATTTTCACATTGTTTCACTACAGTAAGAAAATTAAAAAAGTGAACTTTTTCCGATTCTTCAGGCAAACTGTCAACTTTCTCAACATTCAGCTAGTTCCAAAGACCACCACCGTCAGTGCATAAGTTTCTGTCGAATAGGTCAATTGGAAAACGGGCTTAAAGCCTACACCACTGAGCAAAATGTTATTTATTCCCCCTACATCTTTTCCCATCTGGCAAAAATTCATTGTGTCTTATTGTTTGCTCTTGAGAAACTTCATGCCTATAGGTAAGCATTCATTTTCCCGCCATCGTTTGCACTATTTCCGATATTGCAAAGTAAGTCTTGTAGCTTACTCATAAGGCACATAAGATCCCATAGTCATTTATACAAATTCTTATACATGAAGAGTGGATGTTGATAACATTATAAGTCAGCTGCTACATTCTGCTAGTGCACAAAAACACCCCCTAAAGTTTACAGTAAAAATGCAAAAACTTTATAAACAACTTGAAAACCGGCAAATGTAGAGTTCCCACATATTCCACAAAAATATGCAAATTAGTAGGGGAGTGTCGTCGTGGTTGGGCCACGTTTTGGAATTCGCCCATGACTTTTGTTTCAAAAGCAATTTTGGAAATATAAATACATCGTTGCAAAGGTGTGAGAATAAGGTATATTTCCGGAAAGTTTTAAACTGATTGCTTGAATTATAAAAAAGTTATAGGCATTTACGTGAAGACAAAAAATGTTATCATAGTCGGGCCATGTTGTACAGGTTGGGCCACCGGAGAAAATCTAAGACATACGTATTGAAATTCTATATAGAGACATGAAAAGAATGAATTCCGTGAACAACGGCTCATATAAGTACGAATACCCTATTTTTAACTGCATTTTTGCGAAATTTTGGCGATCTAGTAAAATCAATATTGCTACAATCGCCTTTTCCGAAGTGTACAACTACAATGAAAAAACAACACAAGTCTAGGTTTTTATCGTATTAATTTTGCTTTATTTCATCACATTTTACGTGACTGATATTCTCTAGCGATTATTGAGCTTCTGCGCTTAAAATAATGGTGGCCCAACCATGACTACTCAAGTGGTCCGACCTTTACAAATAGCGCTTTTCTAGTATTTCATCTTAGCCTTCCCAAACACCTTACTGGAGGGGATTTTTCTATAGTCTTCGTGTGCAGCACAACACGCTTCATACATTTTCAAAATTTATCCTGATAATTGCATTTCTTGAATCATTTCTTGAAGAAAAGTTCATTGCGCCTGGAAAACTTTTTTTGTAAGATTTAGTCACTGAATTCAGTACGGGTGTTTTGAATACACGATTGAAACTCGCAATATTGTGAAAAGTTAGCTTGCACAGTAAGAAGTTTTACAATGGTTGTATCATAGATATCATGATTTACTAAAACTGTAAAATCGTGATGGCCCGACTATAACAGTGGCCCGACGATAACGACAATACCCAGCAAACATTTTCGTACGTATATGAAAGTAACAAATATGATATATGTACCGATATATATCTAGAAAAATCGCATTCGATGCACGAAACCAGCATATGCGTACTGTTTTGGAGGCGATATACATACTGCAAATTATATGAAAACAATTCACATTCATAGGTATTTGTATACGATGAAATCCGACTCAACATGATTAGCTCCATAATGCTATACAATTCTGTGACGAAAATCGTATGTGAATCAGTTACTATCATTTTGTGCGAATAAATGCAAACTATAGTGCGCTTTACTAAGCTTTATGTACGATTTCGAGTTTGTTTAGCGATATTTAAGATGATTTTCACACATTATTATACGATTTGTGGTTTGATGGGTACCCTACTGTCTACAACTTTGCAGAACATTTCATATTTATAGGAGTTGAAATAAAAAAGTTATGTGAAAAAATTAACATTAACGGGGTACCCGCAAGTTTCGCTCCGTAATTTTTTTCTTTTAAGAGATACCACTCTCTTTCTTCAGTGAAGTTGTTCAAAACAATATTATCTACAAATATTTCTTACCAATCGTAGATGTTGAGCTTGAAACTAAAAAGTTTTTGTTTCTATCTGTTGTGTTATCCGCTTAAGCCCTAATTTTTCAGTACTATTAGAAAACACATAGCAAAGAAACGTCGCAGAAGACAGTAAGTTGATATCTTTAAAAATTCGTCACAAATATCGATGTCCGTCTTTTTTTTAAATCCGTCCCACTGTGCGTCACCCTAATAGCTCTCGTCGGGCTTAATGAGTATGAAATGGTTGTAATCGTAGAAAAATCGTTAACTAAGCTAAATATGCTCATTTTTGACCCATTTTTATTAAATTTTTCAATATCAAAAAAGGTCTCGAATTTGGCACGGTTTCGATTTTGGGCGACACGCGTTTGTTACCAAATTTGTAGTCCCACTATGCACTGCATAATTTCTCTGCTGCTCAATTCAAACACCATCGATTAATAAAAGGTCAAAATTTCTTAACACATCAGGGACAGTTAGCTGTTCCTTCTTCGCTCGCGAAGAATATTTTTAATATGGATCTAGCCAAATAACATACATAGTATCGCGTAGGAATATCGAATACTAAATTGAACCACTGTGATTTAATCAGCAACGCCATTTCTGGTCATTATCGTATTTTACTCATCCAATTTCGCTCATTACATGATATTCACAACAGAAATCAACTCCAACAAACCATGTCCGGTGGGACATTTTCGATATATTTGACCACATTCTGCACCACTATTTCCTTGCTGCTTTGCTTGTAGGTAAACCTCGTCGATTTCTTCTGCTTCATATGGGCTAAAATTGTAACGGTAACAATAATCAACATCTCTCCAGGCGGTATCAATCACACGTCGCACGTTTGAACTTACGTAAATATGACGTCTAGAATTTCTCCAATCATACCATTATGACCAAGCGGTGCCTCGGCTACTTCACAGATGGCCCTCAGCATGCATTCGCGTCCATCGCTGCCCCAGCTGTCGATTTTTGCTTCCAGCAACTGGTACAATTGACTTCGACTGTAATCAACGTACTCGTCGTTGAGGCGGGATTTAAGAAACTTTTCCGGAACGGGCCAAATTAGTGTTTGTGGAATATTATAATTGGCCTGCAGGTTCTGAATCATATTGAGCTGACGGAACAGTTTGTGTGCAAATCGAATCGGCACTATGCACCCAATAACGATCTTGGCAGTTCCCCCATTCGGACTGAATATGAGCCAACGTTTTACCCGAGAACGATCGGCGGAATCGCTGTCCGTACAATTGGCCGAGCAAGCTCCAATCGTAATCATCACCACTAGCAATAGCCTAACTAAGGTGATCATTTTATGGTAAGATTATTTGATTTTTTGGTGAACGACACTGAGAGAATATTCTCCAACTTAACAATATCAAATAAAGAGGCAATGTACTGCCCATTCAATAAGAACAAACGTGTAAATGATTTGTCAGGTGGTTAAAACCAAAAAATGTAAAATATATACACACTTTCACCATACAGATGAATTAACTATTGTTTAATCAATTAGCAGCATCGAACTAATTAGATCATTTGAGTCACGTTTTGTGATTTTGGGTTTATCTTTCTAATAAGATAGCAACCACAAAGTTGATGAGAATCCAGTCTTTAAAAGTAAGATAGGTACCTGGTAGAGATGGTCGGGTGGCGGAAAATTTGCCCGAAACCCGCACCCGACCCGCCGGGTTCGGGTCGGGTTCGGGTATTGAAAAAAAATAATTTGCGGGTTCGGGTCGGGTACGGGTTCTTAATTTTTGTTTTTTGTTTCTTCAAATTAAGTAATGACCACATTTAACACTAAAGATGGTCGGATACCCGGACCCGGACCCGTCCCGTACCCGACGGGTTTCGGTCGGGTTCGGGTATCAAAAATAATAAATATGCGGGTTCGGGTCGGGTACGGGTTAATTTTTTTCTTAATCGGGTACGGGTCGGGTTCGGGTGTTCAAATTTTCATATTCGACAATGTCTAGTATCTGGATATAAAATTTTATTTCACTATAAGGTGGATTACAGCGGTTTTTACGTAAGACGTCCAGCAGGAAATTATTGGACTGAAAGTCATCAGATTTTGAAAGCTTACAACTTAAAGCCGGAATCACACTGACCATCAGCGAACATCAACGGCAACGTATCGTAACGGAAGGTCAGTGACGGTCGCATGCATTTTCAATGAGCGCATTCACACGAGTGCCTTGACATTCCGTGATGTGACGTTCCGGACGCGTTACCGATGATGTTCGCTGACTGTCCTGCCACATAAACACAGCCTCCGATCGAAAAGCATCACGGACACCCACACTTGCTTAAGGTGAAACGGTACTGAATCCAACACGGCCAGATGGATGGCACCTATATCCTCACATGGACGCCATTTTTCCATGGACTAATTTTTACCTAAATCGTTTATTAACTTGCTCTGTATCGAAGATACGTGTTAACTTTCTTCTGCAAAAGCATGTGATTTTAATAAATGCAAATGTTTGCAGAACATTATTTTTCCCTAAATCACATAGTTTTGAAGCTACAGTGAAAATTCCGATTTTTGGGCGTCCGTCATGAAAGACGCCTAATATCTCAAAAACTGTGATACTTAGAGGAATAAAGTTTTCTGCAAAAAGCTTCATAATAAGATTATCTAACACTTTCTAGAACATACTATAGCTCTATATAATCAAATTACAAAGTTAAATTTTGCATCACCACCTGTGTTTGAGTTCCGAACTAATACTAACCACCAGTTGTTGCGTCTATTGATATACAGAAATTCTTCCGAACACGCCATATTGAAAAAAACACTATGAAAAGAGTTATTAAAAAAGTTCACGATTCCGAGCAATCAAACCACTGTGGTACGGTTGTCAAGTCATGTTTCGGTTAGTAGAATTATCGGACTGTCGGCGCATCCTTTTAAATATGTAGTCAGAAACACTCGCGTTCATACCACCAACATTCTGGTAATAGACGTGGATGGGATGGAGTTCTGGGAGGTTGAATGGCGATAAACTGGAAGCAAAACACGGATCAACAGTGAGGCTGGGATTAGCGATTTTAAACTTGTCTCACAGCCGATTTTCGAAACCCCGTTCGACGCACCCGCAAGCAGGACCGGTAAGGCTGCTGGTCGCTGGTTGGAATGGCTCGACTGCAGCGGGGAAGTCGGGGGCGTGAGTAAGCCCGATTGGAACAAAATGTCTATTGTGAATTCCGATCAAACAGAATGCTCGAATCAGAATTCAGAGTAGAAATTGTAACCAGGAAAGGTTTGATCTAGGACGTAGAACCGAGGCGACCATTAAAGCTGAAACTCAAGAACTGTGATATTAGGAATAAAGTGAGCATTTCATTTTTAATTGTTTTAGGTATATCCACATGTTTCACGATGTTTTCATAATAATTCTTTTACAGCTTTTAATTTTATATCGTCATTCACATATCAAGCTGATTTCTTCACTTTCGATATTAAGTTCGCTACTGAATTCTCCCGAGCGATTCATTTGACACAGCAAAACAGGTTTTCATGTTTTATTTAGCAGCTCAATCCTCGCATATCACTTCATTGTTTTGTCTGTGTATAAGTTTAATTCACAGCAATTAGCAACAGTTTTTTAATTAACCCTCATCATTACTCTGTAAAGGATTTGGTGCTTTACGGATCTAGCAGTAAGCGCTGAATGACCTTAAATGTGTTAATCCTGTCTGTGGATGGGAGAAATTGAAGCCCTTACAGCTCAACAGCGTGCAAGTCTACTGCTTTTCCAGAAGCGATCGTTGTTTAGCTACCAAGGATAGGTATGGGCTAAGGCTTTATTTATATCTTTTGATTTCCTTTGTTGGATAAATGTGTGTGTGTATGTTTGTGTCGGTTGTTTTTTCAATGGTCAATAATAAGAATGATAATAATAATGTTATAATAACCATAATCAATATAGCAGAATGATCATTTATAAGCCGTATTATTTTCTTGTACTGTACGGCGATCGTTCGTTAATGTTTAGAGAAGCAAATGTCTTGTTTTGGTTTATGCTTGTCTTACTGCTCGGCGCACTAATTTTGTTTTGTAGATTAAATTTGCTAGTTTAATTTACGCTGTAGATTTTGCATATTTTCACTATGAAGGTAGCCTAGTAAATATGCGAATTATCTATTGGGGATATAAACTTGTGTGTATAAGTGTTAAAAAATTTTTAGGAATAAGAAATAGATTAGGTGATTTCAGTATGCAGCCTTTTTGTCAAACTTCCAATAACTGCAATAAAATGCGATGAGCTACCGAAAGTTTTTATGCAAATTAAATCCATTGAAATGTTCTATTTTACAACTCAGTCTAAAAAATATAAAATTTTCATCCGTTCATCCTTCCTACCCTAACAGACTGGAAACAACTGAAGCCACGTTCAGCGAAGATTTTTTGTAGACTTTTTTGTTTTCGACGCTTTCGATCATATACTATTCAACAGATTGAATTTTATTGATGAAAGGGTGTGCATACCAGACTGTTTTTAACTAACAGGTGAGTACGGTAATAGTAATGAGTGTGAATTCATCGATCGATGAACCGGAAGACCGATTCGGATCCAATCCAAAAATCACAATATCGAAATTCAATGCTCTTGACAGCAGAAAGGAACTTTACCTAATTCGGAAAAAAATACACAAACATAGCCTCGCTATAAGTATGCAATTATGAACACAGAATGATTGCGCTAACATCTCAAAT
Source organism: Sabethes cyaneus (assembly GCF_943734655.1). Taxonomy (NCBI): domain Eukaryota; kingdom Metazoa; phylum Arthropoda; class Insecta; order Diptera; family Culicidae; genus Sabethes; species Sabethes cyaneus. The sequence continues at coordinate 157,936,184 of NC_071355.1, read as the reverse complement.
TTGCTTTTAGATTTTAGAGAAGAAAAATCTTCGCAAAATACACACATCTAGACTTTTCAATTACTCCTGGCTGTATATTCAATTTTCCCTTGAAATAAAAAAATATCTAAGATCACAGAAATAAATAAAGCATTTCAAGTAAATAATAAATTCGCCTTCAACAATTATTAAAACTCTGACGGTGACATCCCCGGCGACGACCCGTACAAGCCAAAACAGCAACCAAAACGATGACGCCCGCGAGAACAGCATTTAGTTGATGCATTCCGCCTTTTGCTTATTGGCCACAGCTGCTGCTACTGCTGCTGCGGCGGCTGCTGCCTGGAATCCCGGTGGCATCGGAATGCTGTATTTGTCGAAACCGGTCGGCCCAAAGGCAGCCCCATTGCTGGGAGGAAGGCTGTTCATGTAGGCGTTCTGTTCGCTGCTGAGCCAACTGCCGGGAACATGTGAGGGAAAGTTGACCTAAAATGGAACCGAACACAAAGGAAGATAGAACTATAGAGATAGAAAGAAGGAGACGCTACATGCCACGACAATGTGTGCTGAACGGAGGTATAGGAAACAGGAACACAGGGAATCTCTAACCGGGGAAATAGCAACACCAAGAGTAGAGCTGTTTTAAATGAAGTTAAACGTATAGGCTATATAATTTTTTCACGGCTTCATTATAACCTAGTTGGATTAAGGGTTTTAGATGTGTGCATTTAACAATAACATGTGGTACATTCTCTAAAAAAGTAGTTTAGAAAAAGAATCATATGTTTTACCAAAAATTTAGGAGAGAAACCCAATTATCAAAATATTTACCAAGATTTTATATTTAAATTTTACTGAAATACTGAAATGATCTGAGGCAAACTAAACAATAAAATGAAAATATGTAACAGTTATTAAAGAAATGTAAGATGGTACGTAGATAATTTTGGCTTATTTTCGATTTTCGCGTAAAGTTTTCAGGTTTTTCTTGTTAATTTTGAAAAATATAAGTCGTAACAAGGAATGTTAAAATGTGCATTGTGTACTGTTTGGCTAAATAGTAAATAACTTTAAAGCAGACGTTTTAACGTACAGTATGGAATTGTTGACTTGTTTCAATCATAGTTCTGAATACTTATAAAAATACATTTACGATTATGTTCTTAGCAACAAATATCCAATTAAAGCATTAGATATAAGAATAAGGCTTACAAGAAAGCCTCCCAGTTGGTCTCGAGGAACGACGCTGGTCTAACAAGTTAGTCGTCATATCTTCGAATCTGGGCTTGGCGAGGTTGTCAAGAGTTAAGTAATAGGATCGTAACACTAACCCTACAATTGTTCTGTACTCTAACTGGCCTAGAAAAACAGAAGGTCAAGTTTCGATAACGGAATGTAGCACCTAGACTTTGCTTTGCCTGCAAAAATCGTCAGTGAACTGAGTGTAGTGAATTCATCCCAGTGACCGATGGAATAATCGTAACAATCTTAAGTTATGGGTATGACCAAAAAATAATCCCAGGTTGTAAACAGGTTTTGTCTTTTGGCCATAACTTTTGATCGGATCATTCAATGGGAAATATGTTGTGAAACATTTTCGAGAATCCATAAAATATCGAAGGAAAACCAAAAAATAAAACGCCTGAGATACAAAGTAATTTATCAGTTAATCAATTTAACCATTCATATCTGAATCGCAATGAATGCGTGTAAAAAACAGGCAATTATATGTGGCATCGGTTCTTAATGGATTGCTTTGGTAGCAGTCTGGTTAATACCACTGATTCAGCTTTTGGGAGGGCAACTCTCTCTTAACCCTCTCTGTCCCAAAAGTTTTTATGGGTTTAAAATGTTATTTAAATTACCTGTGAGAAGCTTCACGGTATGGAACTTTAGCAACTTTTTTCGCTGGCTGTTGGTGAAGAAAATGGTTCGATCTTGTTTGCTGCGCATGCTGCATGTTGCGGCCCGTTTCGCTCATCCAATAAAATAGCTCCTGACAGGATCGCCATGTGACTTTTGATCAACTAGCATTGTTACTGTAGTTGTGAGCGAGCTTCTTTGCTTGAACTTCTTTGATATAAATATTTTATTGGCAGTTAGCACATATCTCACATCTCCCCTTTCCTGTATAAAAAATTGAGTTCCGCGAACCCAATTTTGAGTAATAAAATTGCTAGTTTTGGTGGATTTATCGTGTTTCCTGAATTAATTAAAAATCTTCCCCAATGGGTGAAGCTCGATTTCAACAGTCTAGATCGTAATTAATAGCTGAACTTATCGACACAGCTGAGCAGGGCTACTCGGCAGTTAAGCTGGAAAGGCGCGAAGTTCTCTGGGAAAAGCGTCACTATTCGCATAGTCTGCCGCATACCAAGCTGGAAATCCTTTATGTTGCCCACAGTTCGGACTATGTCAATATTAGTTCCAGTTCAAGCGTTGGAGCTGCTTTAACCCCGCTACGCAGACTTGGAATGTCGCAAGGAAATTTTCGAGTGGATTTCCTATATGCCGGAAGATGAATTTGTGGATTATTTATCGCAGCTCTTGCAAGCTCTTAACCACGGCACATATGAAGCATCATTCCTATCCAAATTACTGCTGCAGTAATCATTGGTATCACCTTGAATCGCCCATCGCCTATATTGGCTGCTCTTGCACAGCAATGTGCAATTGAATCTTTATCGCAATGCATTAAACGTTACTATAGCAATTGGTTGCAAAGCAATTACGGTAACCTTTGCTATAACGGTGGTAACGTAGCTATAATAGGACAAAAATTAATTCTTCGAGCAACTTTCAAGCAAATAAAATGTATCACTTTTGTCTGATTTATACGGACCGGATTTTTCCATCTCGCCTGACTCAACGTACACTCAAGGAAATCGCGTCTCGCAAAGACCTTGGTCGTACAGACATGTCATATTTTTCCGTGGACATCCCGTCTCAAAAAAAAATCGGTCAGTTTGATCCGCTTCATTTTGTTGACGTCCCGTCTCGCTGAAATCCACTGATTAACCTGATTTGTTATGACCCGCTACAATTGATGCGGACATTCCGTCTCGCTAGGTCCAGTCTGGCCAATTTAGTTTGCGGACATCCCGTCTCGCTTATTCAATAAAATAGCTCCTGGCAGGATCGCCATTTTTGAATTTAAAATGTTATTTAAATTACCTGTGAGTGGTTGCACTATATGCGACTTGCCTCGCTAACTGTCGGTGGAGGAAAGATGTCGATCCTGTTTGCTGTTGTTACTATAGTTGTAAACGAGCTTCTTTGATTAAGCTTCTATGATATAAATATTTCTAATGGCACACATCAAAAAGTGTTTCGGCAGGTGTTTTACAGTATTTGTTCAATTGAAAAAGTTATCAATAAGCAATTCGTCAAGCATAACTATAGTGCTTATACAAGAATCTTTTTACAACGTTCTGAAATATAGATTACCTGTGATTCATAGATCGGAAGTCATAGATCATCATGGGACAGAGAGGGTTAAATAATTGATTTTCTGAGAGTTTCACAATCGTGGAACTTTGCTGTTACACAACCGGCGCGTACACCATTATGCAAATATCATTTTTTAAATCAATTGCCGTGCCAGCACCCTATCCAACACAGTGCCTAATTCGAGACAATCGCAGATTTTTCTTGAATATTAACAAATTTCTAGCTATTTAAACAATTTGATGACTGCAAATTTGTCTAGAAATTTGTCGATATTTAAGAACTTAAAATTGGAAGAAGAAATATAAGTCCAAAACTAAAACCATATTCATTTTACTGACCTTTTTTATTCGATTTAGTACACAAAACAATTCTGCAAAAAAAGTGTTTTTGGTTCAGATTACAGTGACACTAGACGTAACTTAACAGTGCTAGTAAGAAAAACGTTAAAAATGGCGGATGTTTTACAACCGATGCCGGGGAATGTTTCGCAACCGGGGACGATCCCCTATTTATCCGTTTTTTTTTCTTCTACATTTTCCTGCGCCGTGAAGTAACAAATGATGGTTAAAGCTCAATCAAAGCCTTGATGTAACATTCCACATTCGAATTTGACCTTCCGGTTTTTATTCGGCACACTTCGCAGCCAGCTGTTATAGTACAGGACAATCGCGGGGCTGGTGCTACGTTGTGCCTGTTGAATCTTACAGCCTTCTCCCAGTCGAGATTCGAACATACGACGACTGGCTTATCGTACCTCGACGCTAACTGGGAAATCAAGCAACAATGGTTATACAAGTCGTAATTGAGAAGCAGTAGAAATACCTTCCAGAGCAATATGAAAATATTACTAAGTTTGGTTTTGGCAAAAGTACAACTTTTGTCAGACCTGAGAGAAGGATACAACGAAGCAACGAAGCTCAAATGAACGGTAGTATCAAATTGAAAAAAAATTGAAATTCCCAAATGTGCCAACTCTGATTGCAATCAAGATGCTAGCCCAGCCTATCAATAAGGCAAAAGACGAGTCTCATTAAAAATGACCGCAAAATTCGTTCCATAAATTTGATTTATTCCGGTTATACCCTAATAGATTGCGTATCGTATTTATGATATTCATTTCCTATAAATTCTGGCAACAAAAGACTCTGTTATGATAACACGAATGTTTCTGTGTATGGGTGTGTATGCAAAAAAACTGATTTTCGTGCTACAGATGCACCAAAAGATATACAAGGCGATCTTTAGGATGACAACATTCGATAGCCCAATTTCGAAAAATAGTCATTCACATTGCTATGAGCTTGTTGTGGCTGCTGCTGCGGTTGCTGTTGAAGCTGCTGTTGGAGTTGCTGCTGCTGGTGTTGCAACTGATGGTGATGGAGAATAAAGTCGTCATATTTTACCTGTGCTTGTGGATTGTTCGACTGTTGTTGCTGCTGACTTATAAGGTTCGTTTGTAAGTTGATACCATGGTGTCCGAATGCTATAAAAAGAATATTGTAGTTTCGAATAGACTACTGTGTGTTGAGTGAGTTCCTTACCTTGTCCTGGTTGCTGCATTCCCTGCTGATTCAACTGGTTCGGTCCTTGCTGTGCTGAAAGAAACATGTCACCGGACTGGTTGGGACCGTTCATGAAGGAAAATTGACGGAACGAAACGATAGCTGGATCGAACGAAGTCCAGTCGGGAAAATTATTGCCGTAACCTGAACGAATAGTTACATATCATAATAAATTATGTACTTATTACTTGAATCATTGTTGTACTCACCTGCTTTATTGTTGCCGCTTGGCGGTTGGGACTGTGCTAAATGATTTTGATCATTCTGCTGGAATCCCATAAACTGCTGCTGCTGCTGCTGTAGCTGCTGTCCCCAACTGGGTTGCTGAGGCTGTTGCTGCTGTTGTTGTGAGTTGTTCGCTAGATTCATGAAGGGAAGAATTTTGCTGCTTGACACTGAAATGGAAAATAAGGTGCATAAGACATACGAACGGTTTCTTCGGTCGAAAACTAACACTTACCATGCGGTCTCGGTACGCCGAAACCAAATGCGTTCATGTGATTGAAGCCGGGCGGAGGCATCCGGGTCCGCTGAACATTTTCTAGCAATTTACTGTGATTGGGTGCGGTTGTTGCCGCACTTGGCGGCATTTGCTGCTGGCTGATCTCATCGTTGATGAGCTCTGCGAGTGCTTTTTGGGTCTCTATGAACGGGTCAAAACCTGAAATTTAATTTAATTTTTCATCTTGAATGAGTTGCAACGATTTACAAAACAGATGGATATTTTCGAGCTGTGTTCTAAACTTTTTTGCCTCAATTATACATTCTAATGAAACTACTTCTGATCTGAGCAGTGATCCTATACAGAGACAAACGACAACAATGAGAACCGTGAAGAAAAAGAAGGATATCGGCTGCAAACTGGACCGTGTACGGATTGCGTTGCCAGCTGAAGTCCCGCAGCAACTTATAAAATGCTAATTCTTCCGGTACTGTACAGACGTTGAAAAAGAGTACCCGACTAGCTCTGGGGGTTTTGAGCCTAAGGCCAGGCGTTTCTTGGCGACAAAGTAGAAGAGCGGGCGAGAGGCAGCCATCTAAATCACGATTATACCAGGTGTATAAAAGGCGCAGTAGAGTGTAAGATCACGTTGTAGAGTGACAACAATACGACCGACTGTTATGACTGGGTTCGTAGCAAGGATGCAGAATGAGCGAACCGCAGAACCCTAAGAACGTTCGAACAGACACAGCTCCACTTTACAAATTGTAAAAAAAAACACGGGTTAGGAAGAGTTACTTAGAAGGATCATCAAGTACATATAGTTCTATCTCTTTAGCCCCTACCTCGAAGATCTCAGTCAAACGATAATGACCGATGGCCATATGTAGCGAAACGGCATAAGCATCCCTTTCGGACATTCGGTCTTATTTATTCATACACTGCGATGAGTTTTTACGAGTGTGTATTGAGCTAACTGCTACGGTCGTCGCTTTTGTTCGTTATTGCAGGCCAAGCTGCTGATACCAAGGTCCTGCTAGGCAGCAGGCATGTTTTTGCAGTCAAAATCCAACTATTTGCGTAAATGAAACAGCTATACGTTCTGTTCGTTTCACTCTGCAAAACCGGTATGCTGGCAGATGGGTATTATTTTTAAATCTTAGCCAGATTTTTGCAAATAATACCCAAGCCGGCAGTAGATGTTGGCTACTGTCAAACACATAAAGTAGGGATAGGGTTGCAAGTCCCTTGGCTGATACCGATTACTCGTGCGGGCTATGAACAGTATCGAGGACGAAGACGAAGAAAAGAAAAAGTAATGCAAAATCTGTATCCCAGTGCGCCACTAGCCCACACGGGTAGCTGGTTGCTCACGAGTTCTTTGACTCGCGAGTGGACTATGCAAAAAGACGATATGGAGCAGAATGACCGTGGCTGTTTGTCTTACGCTTGTTGAGTGGCCTAAGCGTTGATTGCTATGCTTCTCATACTCTCTCGCGTGAGAGAGACCATCGGCTTCTCGCTTGATTTGCAGCATTGGAGCTGAAAAACGGTAAGGCTGGGAAGCACGGTTTCCCGGCATAACAACCAGAAGCGGGAAGCGATCACCCGGTTTATTGTCCTCCCAGAGGAAGAACAAATGCCGGAGTGGTTGAATGGCCTCCTTTGCTGTATTTTTAAAAAAGGACATTAACTTGAGTGTAAAAAGTATCGAGGCATTACATTACTCAATTCTGCCTATAAGGTACCCTGTTCTGTAGACTGAGGTCGTTAGCGGAGTCCTTCGTCGACGAGTACCGAACTGGTTTTCGTAAGGGTCACTCACCGATGGACTCAGAGTTACCTTGCGTCAATTACTAAACAAATTTCGGGAGAACAACTTAAACCTTATCATCTGTTTGTGAACTTCAAGGCAGCGTACGACTTAGTTCAACGAAATGAGCAGAGGTAGATAATGCTAGAACATGGGTCAAAATCATGCGTCAGAATAGATGGTGAGACCGCAGCCGCCTTTGCGACTTTGGATGGGCTGAAGCATGCAGTTTTTAACCTCCTATTCAACATTACCTACGAAGGTGCAATACGAAGAGCGGCTATTATCATGAAATCTCATATTAGCTTGGTTTCCATTTGCGGATGATGTCAATGTCATCGGAATCAACCGCAGCGCATCGGACGAGGCAGCAGGGAACATGGGAGTCCAAATCGTGTTGGTACCGACGTGGATCTGAATGGGAAACGAAATGAAGTAGTGGAGGAATTCAGTAGCATACTTAGAGTAGCAGTAGCATATATGCTTGTGACATGTGACAGCGATGAAAGATGCGAAGTAAAACGACGAATTACAGCTGCGAATCGAACTTTCTACGGAAGCCAGCAGAAGTCCCGTAGTGTACAGATTCGCACAAAACTGGTGCTCTACAGAACACTAATCTTTCCGGTGGGATACTTGACGGAAATGCATCATGGACGCTAAAGTAGTAGATCGACGAGCATAATATTCTGCGATCTATACTTGGTGGAAAAATGGAAAATAGAGTGTACAGCAGACATATAAACCACGAGCTGTAGAAAGTACTTATACAAATGTGCTGATATAGTGCATGGACACTGTGACAGGTTACGATGGGTAGGTCACGTGGCCAGAATGCCCGCCAAAAGAGTAGCCAAAACAGTGCGCTATCGAGGACGATGGTTTCAGGGGATTGGAAAACCGCAACCCAGGACCGACATGAGGATCATGATTCGTTCGGCGAAGGATCAATAATGGCCATCGCTACTAAAGTAAAAAAATAAGTAAAGAAAAAACAACGCTACCTAAATCGTCATCTGCAACCGGATTCTGCTGCTGCGAAAATGGTTGTTGCTGTGGGTTGTGTAACCTATTGTTTGGTTGCTGTTGTGGCGACTGCGATTGCTGCTGCTGTTGTTGCTGCTGCTGTGGATTGGCCCCGTTCAACAGAATACTATGAGCATTCAACTGGCCATTTAGCATTCGCTGCTTTTGTACATGCTGAGAACCTAGCAAACCTGCGACAGATGTAAGTAAAATGTTTTTATCTGACACGCCAAAAGCAAAACTTTTCCGCTCACCATTACTGTGTTGTTCTAGGAAATGAGAGCTTAATCGGCTGTTTTCCAGAAGACCAGCTATGTTCATTGGATCCGTTGGATGTCCGTTGAGTAAAAATGGTTGGTTCTGTTGCTGTTGGTGTTGTGCTGCTTGCTGCTGCTGTTGAAGTTTATGAAAATCGAAGAACTTCGACATATTATTCGCGTAGATGTGAGTCATGTCCGTGTGTTGTGATTGCTGCTGCTGTTGCTGTAATCGCTGATGAGCATGCTGCTGTTGCTGGCTCAATAACCTACTGTTAAGTTCGTTTGTGTTGTGGAAGTAATCCGCATAATCTCCTAAAATGATACAATAATGTCCGTTCGAAATTATGACTACAATTCTCATGAATACTCACCATTATAACCATTTAATTGCGACGTCCCGTTCAGTCCACTGTTAAGAATATTGCGCTTCTGTATTTCCTGCAAGCGCAGCAGCTCCTCGTGATGTTCAACATCAAGTTTGCTGCGCATCACGTACTTGCTAAACGCGGCCTCCCAATCTTCGGTTGTACCACTTTCGATACCACCATTACCGAGACCAAGGCCATTTAATTGCTGCAAATGCACGTTGTTGAGCAAGTGATGTTGCTGCTGTTGCTGCTGAATGCTGCTCAAATTTTTGAGGATCTCTTTTGTGTGCTGCTCATTGGAATCGTTTGTACCGCTGAGGAGATCTGGCAGCTGGGAGGACGTGAGACCAGATGATTGAATACCATCCAGATGGCCTCCCTCTAGCTTGTTATAGTTGCTATACGGATCGAACGTGCTGTGTGAGAAGAAGCTGCTGTTGTCATCAAATATTCCTAACTTAGCAAACCGGGAAGTGCTGCTTTCAATCAGACTGTTGATCTTATTCATGCCATTTTGTGGTTGAGACTGTTGCTGCTGCTGTTGAAGTTGCTGTTTACTAGCTGTCGATGTCGTAGCGGGCAACGATGTTTCCAGACCGATATCATCATTGCCGTTGCTGCTAAACAGGGACACTGGTGATGAAGGCTCTATCACGAGTTCTGTATTGTCGCCGGCACTCTTGTCATCTGAGGCTAACGCAGTCGACGAGGAGGAAGAGAAATTGCTGCTGCTGATGCTGCTGCTACTACTGCTATTAATACCATTGGTAATGGCGGTGGTGGCTGTCGACATGATGGCACCGCTGCTAGGCACGGGTTCATCTTGGACGGCTACGACGGCCGTTGTTGTATTTCCAGTCGATATCACATTGTTTATAACCGACAAAGGATCGGGGAATGCAGTCGGTGAGCTCTTACCGCTGGGCGTTTCGCTTAAAGTGCTTCCACTATCTCCACCGGCATGAGATGAACCGCTACTGCTACAGGAAAACAAACAATCAAAAGTTACAAAATGAGGTTGAAGTAAAACATCAGTACTTACCTTAACGAAGGTGTGTCGGTTTTGCCGTCATTATCCGACGATAGAGCGTCATTGTCTAGATCTTCGAAGTCCAGTTCGTCATCGTCGTCGTCTAAATCATCCAGATGAGAAGCGGTTATACTGCTGCCATTGCCGCAACTAATAGTAATCTGCTTCAAGCTTTTTCCACTGTCCTCAACCTCCTTGCCATTACTGTCATCGGCAATCACGTGACCGTTAACGCCAGTGTCCACCGGTTTGCCGTTTCCATTACTGATCACTGTAGTATTAACAGTGTTGGTGGCTCCGAATACACTGCTAACTGCAGTACCGTTAACATTCTTCCTGTTGCTGCCCATACCGCCATTCGTTACGCTATTAGCACCGGAAGAAATTGTACTATCTTTGACGTGATTGCTGCTGCTACTGCATCGATTATTGCTGCTGCTACTACTACTGGAATTACGCTTACTGTGACTGTCTTTGCCTCCGTTTTCTTTATTATGTAGATCACGATCCCGTTCCCGATTGCGGTCACTGTCCCGAGTGCCCCGATGCTTTCGACCCCCTTTTGTTCTAGACTTTTCGTGTTTACGCGAACCGTTCTCCTTGTTGCTTCCGACTGTAACGATAAAAAATCGGTTGACCGTAAATTCGAAAAAAACAGTTAAGCGCAAAATGCATGGTTGACACGTTGTTAATCGTGAAAAGTTAGTCGATTTAGTTGCGTTTATGGCCAATCGATACCAAAATGTTAGTAACTAAGAAATACGCCGGTGCGACTGCTGCAGGACCCCTCAACCGAAATATTACCACAATTACCACCAAACAGAAGCAAACGTTCATAATCTACAAATATTTAATTCAGTCACACTTACACGCATACATTGTCCTTGTATAGACACACATACATTTTATAGAATAGTAATAGACAGGTCACAAAAGATGGTCGCAACAACTTGGGTTCTTGGCTCATGGGAACAGTAATTTTCGTTCTTGATAGAATGGAGGCGGCAGTAATATAAGGACTACAGTTATAAAAATAATAAGAAAATAACAATGCAAATACAAATATAGCAGATACACCCAATAATGGAAGCAAATCTAGTGTGTTCAATATTAATGCCTAAGATTCCAGTTCAATATCAGTAATACAACTCAAATAGCATGAATTGGAACATTCGTACCTTTATGAGTGATATTATGAACTTACTATTTCAAACTATATAGAACTTTTAATTGATTCCTATAAATCCTTTTCAGCAGGGAGTTTTTCAGTATTTTTGACTCGAGGAGAACATGCTTCATGCCTGTTGGTCGACATTTGTGAAAAGTTTCAATGTAAGCGATTAATTTGGAACCGTATTAGCCCAGAATTTCTCCGTAAATTCGATTAATTTGGAGCTTCGAGAGGCTATTACATTTACATATAGAGGCTCAAATACTTGTCGCGATGTCAAACGGTTTTCATTGGCCTTCGAAAAAGTGTTGCCAAATGATAGAAATTGGTATTGGTTTGTTTCTTTTTCGTTTTTATCCGCAAAGCAGAAAATATGGCACGTTGTGTCGTTTGGCATTATTGGGTTAATTCTGGTTAAGCAGTACCTACGCCAAAATTGGCATTAGAATAAGTTGAATAGTATTAAAAACGAAACATGAGATAAAAAATTCTGAAAATTTTTTTGTTACAAAAAATGACTGCTAGGTAGGTATATCCTCTTGAATACCACATTCAGTATAATAATTTTTCGGACAAATTAGGTTTGACCATTTGCAAAACCATAAATTTGTGGTGTAAAACGATAAAAACGATGTTAAAATCATTTAACAATGCAGCGACCTGGTTTCAACATTTACAAAACCTCAATTCTAATGGAAGAAATCGATCGTTAGATAAAATAAATCAATACATGACAACGCTCCTACTGTTAATAATATAAAAACAAAACATAAAATGATCCATCCACCACACTTGCTCATTCACGCATATTAGCATACAAATCAAACAATACAAAAGAGGTTAGTAATGACTTAAAAGGATTCACTCAGGAATTGTGCGCTGTGCTGGGGTACTTTAATTCGAATTGTCTTACTAATCTCTTCAATTACTCATACATCCACAGGTAAAATAAAAACATTACATTTCAACATAACATAAATACAATTCTCTCTCAAATGTAATAAATCCTATTGAAAGTGACAGCATGAGGGCGTTTTTTGTGCTCTTTATTATAAAGTAGGCAATTTAATAAATTACGGAAGATGAATTTACTGGAAGAAATTACTTTAAAACTTTACATTTGTCGATAAAAACAAAAATATATGAATTAAATGCTCCAAAATATTTTTCGTAAAAGACAATAACCAGAAAATTTCTTGTACAACTGAAACAACTTAAACTTCATCAGCACTCAGCCTATGAGATTTGTATTATAATTTATCGTGTTGGATTCTACGGGTTTGATATTGTAGAACAAGAGAATTTTTACGGGTCCCTCCTGAACAGAAAACATCAAACTGCTTTCTGATCGGAGCAATTGCGAATATGCTGCACGCATTCTCAGCGAATAAAATAAGTAATTTTGATCATTGATAGCCACAGAGAAAATTTACAGATCAATTATATCTTCGACCTGGCCATAAACCGAACACGATGTCTTTTCCGTGACTTGAGTTTCTCGATAGAAACCGCTAACCACATAGTCACGAGAATTAAGTTTTGACGTCCCAGTCATATAATGACGTTTTAACTGACACAGCATTACCTCATTTTTCAGTATCATTCGTCACCAGAATCATTTACATTTACATCATTTAATCAGAATCAGATTTTTTGACTACTTTGCAACAAACAAATAATTAATTTGATTCCTTTTCTGAGTATTTGCGGACGAGTAGATATAAAGCATGCTTGAAAACTCAGTAAAAATGATCAGAATTATATATTAGGCGGAAGACTTCACAATAAAGTGGGTCTATCCACAAGCAATTTAACAGACTTTATGATGTCCAACTGGTACCTAAAACTGTCACCTTCATATCTTTGAACATTTCTGAACAATGTTACCACAATTATCGTTGTGTTGAAAAACAAACTTACGTTAGATAAACGAAACTAACACATTTGCACCTAGTAGGTTGCATAATTCGTGAGTTCGTTGTTTAAAAAACGTAGCTGAACAAAAACTCTAATATGCCACAACCAAAAATTTCAAAAATTTTGCTTTCCTATAGAATTGTAGATGAATGAGTAAAGCGAACACTAACAGCTGGTAACCAATTTCGCACAGATCACAGACAGGTTAGGATTTAAGCGGATGTTCGGTTTGCATTGTTTTTCAGACTTGGAAACGTTACATTTAAGGTCCAAATGCAGGAATGGAAGGGTAATCTCAGACAAAAGGACGAGATGGGATCACTATCGGGCTACTTCTGGAGCTGGTGTTGGGAAAGCCTAGCACGCACACACCTGTTTTACCGTTAATCTTATTCTCCTTATTGCTACCGCCGCCTCCATTGCCATGAGTGCTACCGTCGATCGGCGTAGTGGACAAGCTTGGCCAAGCTTCTTTGCATTGTATTGGTCCATTGGTTATGTCGCTTATATGTTTAGAATCACCTGTTTTACCGCTGCCGTTTGTACCGTTTGCGAGAATGCCGTTCGTGGTGGTGCCGGTTCCGGTACCGTTTCCGCCATTGCCGTTGCCATTGCCGACACCACCACCGGTGCTGTTGTTGCCACCAACGCTGCTGCCATTCATCACCGCGCCTCCGGACGAGACACCGTTAACAATTGTTAGACCCAGCTGCGCCTGCATCGTATCATGAAGCCGTTTCTCATATTCCTGATGCTTTCCTTGATGCATTTCCTACAAAAGTTCAGCGTTCAGTAAAAATATGTATTTCTACTAAGTAACAACATTTGACTCACCTCTTTCGTAAAGCTAGCTTCCTGATCGCCCAATTCATGCAGGTACATGCAGTCCGGTTTCGGACAAGTCTGGTTCTTCATAAAATGGCTACAGTACTTGGTAGTGCCTAAGCTCGTCTTTATCAGTCGCCCGTCCATATTGATGTTGTTGACACTATGAATGGCTTTTAGTGCATCGTTGTTGTTGATGTACGTTACGTACGCCGAAGCCGAAGGGACCTGTAGCACACACACACAACCCCACAGGCAGTAGATTTATTCGATGCCGTCCGGTATGTTAGTTTTGAAAGAGAAACAAAGGGGAGAAAGTCAGTTACCTTCTTCACACCGTTAAACTAGTTACCTGGACTCCAGCATACGTTGAACTAGGATTTATGACAACTTTATGTATCTTGCCATACTTGCCAAAGTATTCGTGCTTTTTTAGAATCTGAAAAATAAAAATGTTTAATTTAATATTTGTCATTAAGATTTGATCAAACAAATAGTGGAATTTAATGAAATCCAGGCCGGTGGCTAGTCCGCACAGAAGACAAGCAGAAGTGAATGCATGAATTGATTTTTAATACACAACTCACGCATTCACTCCTGCTAATCCGCAGGCGAATAAAAATAGCACCTGTAGAGTATTGCGTATGTAAAATCGTTTCGCTGCTTATCTCATACTCACTTCGGGATCTGCCAATCTCGGCGGCAGTCCGACAACGAATACCAGGTTCTTTTGTACCACCCGTACGTTAGCCAGATGCTTCCGGTTTTCAGAGATTTTCGCCTTCCGCTGCTGGTCCCGCTGCCTTTTCTCTGCCTTGAACGCCGCAATCTGCTCCTGCGACAAAGGCGTAAAGTCCGCCGGGTTCTCCGGATACGCCTTTCGACACGCGGGACACAGCTCGTTTTCATCGGTGCGGATCCTATGCCAACAGAACCGGCAAATCTGCAATAATTCAGTAAAACAAAATTCCGGGTTTGTAGATGCGAACTTGAAATTTTTTATAATCTTGTTTACATTGGTATTTATCTAGTTCTACAACATCGTCCGATGTTTAATTAAGTGAAACAAAAAATAGGCCCTTTAAAGGCTTAAATAATAAAACAAAATTAATAAAATTATTACCATTTATATTTCTAGACCTAATTCAAGAACCGTTGCTGTTCAGTGTAGTGAAATAGGTGGCAATTCGATATGAAAAACAAAATTCACTGATTTTTTCAGGGTTTTTTCAATCAACGAGGAAATCAGGAAAATTAGCTGATTACCGAAGTTTTTTTTTCAACTTACTCAGTTTCACATGTTATCAGACATCAAGATTGCTCAAAACATAAAGTGTTGTTGATTTTTATCAAACCTCCTAAATCGATAACCCCTAGTTTTCGCAATCTACAAAAATTCTCAGAAGTTTTTCAGTTCGTCGCTTTGCTACATCTGTGTTTGATGTAGGTAATGCTGGAAGGGCCCAATGCAATATACAGGGTGTCCCATATCAAATTGCACCACGGGGGGAGGTGGTTCATGTCCTTGGGTACGAAAGTAACTCCGTTGGCTTTGTACCACTCCAGGACATCCTTTGAATAGTGGCACGAAGCTAGATCCGGCCAGAAGATCGTAGGGCCCTCGTGTTGCTTTAGCAGAGGAAGTAGACGCTTCATCTGTAGACACTCCTTGAGGTAGATCTGCCCGTTTACAGTTCCGATAGTTACGAATGGCGCACTTCGCTTGCCAAATCATGTATTTTTTGGCGAACTTTGAAAGTTCCTGCTTTCTTACTTCTTCCTCTGGAGCATCAAAATTGCGCTGGGCGGTGTTCTCAGAGTTTCGTAGTAACGTTTAATCACACGGCTTACCGCCCACTGCCCAGTGGTTTTTTCGATGAGAGAGTTGAAGACTTTCCAGGTGTTTGCACAAAATCAATTCGCGACGTTGCTTTTCGGGTGACGCCATTTTTTCAAATTTTCGAAAAACCGACCGCGATAAAAATAGAATGTAAACAATACACTTTAAACTACTTCTATTCAAGTTTTCAAGAGAAACTACTTACTTCATCGCCTAGCACAAGTTTGATGTTCCGGAGGAAGTAAGGATGCAGAAACTTTCAAAATTTTCCAAGAAATACATGATTTGGCAAGCAATCTGCTCATGTGGCAAACAGATACACCGTTCGTGACTACCGGGATTGTAAACGGGTAGATCTAGGGAGTGGCTACAGAAGCGTTTGCTTCCTCTGTTGATGCAACACGAGGGTCCTATGATCTTCTGGCTGGATCTAGCTTCGTGCCACTGTTCAAAAGATGTCCGGGAGTGGTACGAAACCAACGGGGTCACTTTCGTACCCAAGAACATGAACTCCCCCAACACACCGGAACTAAGGCCCATCGAAAAATACTAGGCTATTATCAAGCAGACATTACGAAAACATCTCAAGCAGGACAAACCTGAGGAAGACATGAAGAAAAAGTGGGTTTCCGTACAGATGAAGCTGCAGTCAGGTTGTACAAAACTTTTTGAGTGGAGTTAACCGTAAGGTGAGGGCATACGCTTATGGTATTGAAGTTAAATGAAACAAATATGCCAAAAGCTTACTAACGGGTTATATTTTGTTGTCTGAAAGTTTGAAAAGGATCGGTCAATTAGGTAATTTTCTACAGCGTTTCTTCTGTGGTGCAATTTGATGTGGGACACCCTTTTCTAGACAAGTTCCAGGAGTACCACTCGAAGACTCATCTATTCTATTTGTGGACTTTAAGGTGACGTACGATTCAGTCAAACAAAATGAGCCGTGGCTACAACAAGGATTTCCGGCGAAGCTAGGTACGCTGATTCATGCGACGTTGAACGGGTCAAAATTATGCGTCAGAATAGCGGGTGAGATCTCAGCCGCTCTCGTGACGTTGGATGAACTGAAGCAAGAGGATGCATTTTCGAACCTGCTATTCAACATTGCCTTGGAACTTGCAAAACGAAGAACAAATGTGGAAAAGAATAGGACTATTATCACGAAATCTTACATGCTTCTTGGTTTTGCAACATCATCGGAATCAACCGTAAATCAGAAGAAGTCTTCAGTTCTTTTAAATGGGAAGCAGCGAGATTGGGACTTACCATTAACATCGTCAAAACGCAGTACATGGTTGCTGGCAGGGAGCCTAAACGGGGTTGGTGCCGAGATGGCGCTAGATGGGGAACGATATGAAGTAGTGGAGAAACTCATATACCTTGGTACGGACTTTCTACGGATTACGTAGCCAGCTATAGTCCGTAGTTGGCTAATTCGCACAAAACTGGCGTTCTACAGATCCTTCCGGTGACCCTTTACAGACATGGAACATGGACGCTAAAGGAAGCTGATCGACGAGTACTAGGGGTTTCTGAGTGTAAAACTCTGCGATCTATACTTGCTGGCAAAATGGAAGATGGAGTGTATCGCAAACGCATTAACTACTAGTTCTATCAAATATGCAGATATGCTAATACAGTGCGAGTAGTACAATGTTAAGGGCTGCAGAGGGCTGTGTACGTGGTTAAAACGCCTATAACTGTTTTCAGCAGAGAACCAGGAGGAGTCCGTAGACTTCGTGGCCGCACCTGATGGATGTGCGCTGTCGAGGATGATGCACATTTAGCTGGTGTCCGAGAAGAATGGAAAACGGCAGCCCAGGACCGACAGTATTGGATGACCAGAATTCGTTTTGCGCAGGATCGATAACGGATCGCTGCCACTAAAGTAAATAAGTAAGGTAGTGAACACTGCACTGGCAGTCGCACGATTTTCCTACAAGAAACCGCCGATATAGCAGGCCACATAGTCGAACATTTTCTTTTTCACTTCTGTGATAAGAAGAAAGTTGTTTGAAAAAGTCCTATATGGAAGAATACGCATTAGTGTTATTTTCTAACTCTACTATTTGCGACCATAATCAAGTATGACCAACGTGACTCATGTACAAACTGCTAGTCGCATGTAGTCGATAATCACATATCAGCGCCTCTTATTTCGGGTGCAAGTATAGAGGATTGATATTAAAAACTGCTTCCGAGACGGTAGTTGAAGTTGTAATAAATGCTCCTTCCAAACATTTCCATTAGATGCACACCATGAAAATGGTTCAGCTTCAAACTAATAATTGAACTCAGTGGAATCCAGCTTGATGATTTGTTCGCACAGAAGACAAGCAGAAGTGAATGCATGAATTGATTTTCAATACACAATTCACGCATTCACTCCTGCTAATCCACAGGCGAATTAAAATAGCATCTGGATCTGGTACTAGATTCTACATTACCTGTATGTTAACCAGATGGACCCATCTGGTATTCAGATACTAGAGTACAAGAAAGTCGAAGTCCCACAAATCCTCATATAAACTTCAAAGAACCGTTCCGAACCGATTTCCGTTTCCGTTTGCAATTAGGGAACAAGTCTATCCAAGCCTGAGAAAATGAGTTGATGATAATGACTGAAGCAGTCCATGCGAATCACAACAATGGCCATAACACAGCAACAACGTCAAATCCTGCTTATCATTAGCAATTGGAAAGCAATAATAAAGATATTTTGAAGAATTTCCGTTAGGTACAACATAGTTTTTCCATCTTTTTTTGGAGTTTCCCTTCAACGTAAAAAATATTGTAAAATCTAAATATGTTGGAAAAACAGCAGATCTTGATTTTTTTTAAATATTGTTTTCGTTTATAAATCCATAAGCAATGTACCAAATTTCATGGAATTCTGGGATATTCAAAATTATCCATGTTAATAGGTAAATCAGTTGTCTGTTTATGAGTTTATAAAAGGTCACCGGTTCCAATGGCGAACCGACGACTTATTCATCAACATCAACAGGTTCCTCCAATGATAAGTTTTAGGCGCATGTGTATCGCGAAATCCTTTTTTATCGTTCACTAGCAACATTATGCTCAACGTCGTCTAGTCCATCGTCTATTAGGCATTTATATGCATCGACCAAACCTCGTGATTTTAGTCATATAATCTCATATTATAGCTTGGTTCGACCCATGCACCTTCCAGAATTGGACAAAAGGTGGGGGTCACAACGACAACTTGTTAAGCGTAGCTCTGCTACCTATTACCCCCCTTCCTTTTCCCTCCATTTCCAAAAATCCTTCTTCATTACTTTCTCTTACCCTCCCTTCATCAATTGTAGAACTATCGTTTCAAAAAATATTTATATGCATATTATATATTATCTTCATATCCAGTGACGTGTTTAAACTCATTGTTTTTAGACCTGTTTTAATATGTTCTGAAAAGAAGTCTGGTTTTTATTGAATTGGTACGTACATTCAAACAAATTGTTTTCAGGGAAGTAACGAGTTTTTAACAACGACCAGCGAAAGCAGTACAGCAGTAGCAGAAAAATGATCTTCGGAAGTATACCTTTTGGGAATTGTATTTCTCAAAAATTTCGAAGTATACATCTGCCTGGGGTGAATGAGAAGATGACTTAGAAGTGTATTGTTTAAGGGGCCATGTAGCCGCATGACCACCGAGTCTACTTTGACCAATGAATGTTAGTAGAACCAGGACACTCGATATCAGGTGACCTTAGCACGGATTTACTTTTAGGCCACTTCACACATCCTCCCTTGTACTGAATGCAAGTTAAAAGAGAGGTAAAAGCAAAGCAAAGCCTAAGTGCTACATTCCGTTATCGAAACTTGACCTTTCGTTTTATACGGCAGACTTCGCAGCCAGCTGTTAGAGTGCAGGAGAATTGCAGGGTCAGTCGCTACGATCCTATTGACTCCAACAGCCTCTCCCAGTCGAGATTCGAACATACTGGCTTATTAGGCCAGCGTCATACCTCGAAGCCAACTGGGAGGCTAAAAGAGAGGTACTGGCGCTAGATACATAATGCAACCCCTTATCCAAGTGTAAATTATAATTTGTTCCACTTCTTAGTTCTAGGAACGACATTTGGTAGTACAAAGTTGTAGGAATGAAAACAGATATACAAATAGCATGTGAAAAGAGCAGGAAAGCAGGATACCTTCGCTGAACCATTGAAAATCAGAAGTGAACGGATATATTGTCCAACCATGACTCGTTTGTTCATTGCTAAAAGTGTGGCCTCTCTACAAAAGAAGCCTTCAAGCCTTGGTGCTACATTCCGCGTTTGGAACTCGACCTTCTATTTTTATTCGACAGACTCCGCATCCTGGTTCATAAATTGAAACTGTTGCAGGTTACCAGCTAGTCGTCATATATTCGCATCTCGACTTGGAAAGACTATTAGAGTCAATAGGATCATAGCACCAGCTTGGAAATTGTCTTGTATTCTAACAGCTGGTTGCGAAGTTTGTCATATAAGAACAGAAGGTCAAGTACCGAAAGCGGAATGTAGCACCAACGGTTCGCTTTGCTTTGCGCTATAACGGACCAATTTTTTACTTGGCGACTCGATAACTTACAAGAATTCAATTATGCAGACTCACCAATCAATCATAGACTTCAAGGCGACGTACAGTTCAGTCAAGCGAAAGGAGTTAACCCGGATTAAGCTTGAACATGTGTGAGATATCAGATTTGTTTCTGACGTTAGCAAGGTTTTGAAACAAGGCAATGGACGATATTGATATTGTCAGTGTTAATCAGGCTTATACGCATCTAAAGGAGAAAGCTACGAGGAAAGTGCTTATCATAAACTCTGCCAAAACGAGGCTGATAAAGAGCAAGGGCTGCAGCAGTAATAGATGAAAATACTTTTGAAGTGGTCGATGAAACTGTCTGACTGGTACATAACATTACTATTTTGATTAAAGTAGAGAAGCGTTTGGTGCGAAGAATGTTAGACTGGATAAAACTGGGAAAATTTCAATATGAGACTAAAAATAGGGTAAGGAACGAGTTAAGCAGTGTCACCTATTTTAATCAGTTGAACATAAATGAGCCGAAAATGCACTTTTTTATTCATATTTCCAAAATCTTTTGATAGGATCATCTTCACAAATCACTTAACTATACATTTGATTCACACAAACACAAGACAAGTTTCCGACAAGAAATATGATGAATTAAAAATTGTTGTCCAAAAACGTACATTTTTCAGCTGCTGGAGGCAATCGCCACCGCGCTACTAACGAATCCATCACATTTTTCAGCACTGATTACAACCACTCTAAAAGTTAAGCACTCAATTGTCACATACCATATTATTCACTCTCTTTTTTTCTATTATCTAAGGCTTTGTCACTACCCGAAAGTTTTATTATTTTCTAACAAAACTTAAAACAAATTCTGAATTGACGGAACCTGTTCACCAGTAGCAGCAGCTGCAGCACAACTGATGAACTATCGTGTTGCCAAGACACTGTGTCGGTTCTGGAAATAAGAATTTTAAGTTTGAAATTAACTGAAACCTCCTATGGTGAAAACGTGGTTCAATACTTTCAAGAGAAATGTATGTTCATAATTAATTTTTCTTTATTAAAAACAACACAAAAGACAGCTTTTTCAATAATTTTCGAAGATTTTCTCAGTGATTTAATGAAGCAACGATGTGTTTCAATGTTATTTGCTTTGACAACACTGTTGTGAGTCGGATCGTTTGTACTGCTATGTTTACCTCTTTTGTTCTCCCACCATCCTTATGAACAGCGAGTGAGACGTCAAACTCGCAGTTTCCCATAAGAACACTAGAGAATAAGAGACGACGAATACCGTTTGCCGAACGGTGCGGTGAGTGTATGCCCCGATAAACAATTTAGACAGATGGCATTTTACGCATCTATGCCAATACGCTATGCCGATTAGTAGGTCGTGGATAGGAACGCGAACTTACTGAATAGGGGGAAAAGTTCGAGGGATTTTTTAAGGGGACGTAAACAAATTCAGATTTCAGGATTGCTTAAAAAAGCACCTTGCGGGTGAAAATGGGTTCGGTCTGTTCAAAATTAGTTCCGCCGCTCCATTTTTTAAAGCGAAAAATCAAAAGTTTAGCTCAACAATAGTGTCTTCCAATGGTAACAACTTGAAGAACTAAAGATAGCAAGAAGATTGGTATGCTGATATCCCCCACTTAGACTGCTTAAAACTAGTTCTTTACCCTATATTGGGTAGTTTAGTGGCAGTGGGACTCCAACCCACAATTTCTCGGTTGGTACCCGAGTGCTTTAGGCAATTAAACTATACCACACCCATGTATTAGTTAGTCACAAATCTAGTTTTTGTCTCTAAAGTCTAACCATTCCATTTACATTAGTTCATTTCTGTCAAACGACAACGATGTGAAGCGTGAAGTTAAAAGGGTAAAACAAGGGAGCTGCAGTATTGCAACAAGGGATCTACAGATTGTTTAGCTGCCTAACTTCTAGTAGTCCACAATTTCCTGCGAAACTCGCACTTTTTAAGACGCTAATTCTTCCGGTGGTGCTCTACTAATCACGATTGATCTCACGATCAATTCTTGACTGCCAATTAGAACAAGTGTATAATAACGCGCATGTTGTGAGACGACTAAAACACGGTAGACTATGATGGGCTGGTCACGTATCGAGAATGTCAGATGATGACCAGTGAAAGCAATATTCAGTAAAGAGCCCGAAAGACTCTGAGGCAGACACCTTACTCATTGTTGTTGACGAGGATACTCGAACAACGGGTGTAAGGAAAGCTTGGAAGATGGTTACCTTAGAGCTTAGACTAACAAATGTGGATGAAGACAGACGTATACTATATTGGATCGTTGATCGGATTTTTTCCGAAAAAATAAAGTTCAGTGAGTAAACAAAAAAAGTAATTAATAATTTTGGGGACATGAACCAATTTCAGAATTCGGTTCTACAGACTTTACGCTTATTCCACAGGAAGTTAATGAAAAACGACTGTATGCATATAACTATTCCAGTGCGGCGCGGAACAAACTCGACGTCATAAAATCCCGGCCCTGTAAAAACACTATTTTTAAGCTTTGTGTACTTTATACTCGGAAACTAGTTAACGTATTGGAAAAAACTTTTTATCTGTTTTCTTGGAACAAGTTTGGAAAGGATTTAAAATTTTTGAGGAAATGGGTTGAAATAAGTTAAAAAATTGAGTTTGTTAAAAATCTAGTTTACGGGTTTTCTACGAGTTTTAGAAAATAAAACAACTTACTTGATAGCCACACGTACACGGATAGAAGTGAAGGTCATCCACCTCCAGCGGTTCCATGCACAGGGGGCACTCGACCTGCTCCTCATCGCCGCTGCTATTGTTCATCACATTCATGATGAAGCCGGAGGACACACCGAAACTTAATGCGCTTATTTCCTCCGCGTAGCCTGCAAGTTTCCTTATCGACACTGAATTGCACACGAACGTGGAAAAGCGATCGATCCGGTCACTTGGATAACTCCAGGGAAAGAGATGCAACAGTAAAGTTGTGTTGGATGCGGCACGTAAAAAAACTTTGGCTTATTCTGAATCTATGACAACTGTACAAACAACGTCAAACTGATGCAAACAGCTGGCACCAGGAAATGACACTTGACACAGCACAATTCGCCGCTTTCGGAGCCAGCGAACGGGTCTCTCTTCACTTATCGATTTATCGCTTTTACTTGGCTTGTCACTAACAGGTGGGCATGCACCAGCGATCGCCACCTGTGACAGTGGGATTTGGTCTCTCTTCTCTTTTGGCAAACTGAAACGAATCCACAGAATTTTCTTCTTTCTTAGCTATCACACTGACGAGAATACTGAACGGGTTGCACTCTTCGTTTGCAACTGCTGGTGTACGCTTGGCGTATCCCAACAGGCTTCGGGATGATGCTTGAATCCGGAAAGTCTTTTAGTTGTCAGTTCCACTCTGTTCTGTGCCGATGGTACAGAATTACCGGTGCTTCCGCAAGTTTTTCTTATGGGCGATCTAAAAGAAAGGATATACAAATTATTATTTTTATCAAAAATACAAAAACACAGCCTCAATGTAAGTAGCTTGAAAGAATTGATTACCCTAACTGTTTTGCCCAAATGTCAAAAAATCGTGCATAGTTCAGGGATTTAATGCAATTGTATGATTGGATTAACGTATAAAATGCCGCTCGAGCCTCAAATGCTCAAGTACAGATGAGAATTTGACCAGCAAGAACAAAAATAATAACAACTTGCGCAAAATATAACTGTTATTATATGATTAGATAAGTAATCATTCAGTCAGCGCAATACTATGTACAAAAAATAGCCCGAATTGTGTTCCAATCATTGCTGACGTTCTTCGTTTAAGTTCAACAACATTAGCCCACCAGTTGCATCAGCTTATTGTGTGTAAGAAAATTGTTACGTCAATATGCAACGCACAAGGGCAAGCTCTTCTACGTAAAGTGAAATCACGCAAGCCGAATCGCAGGCAAAATGCAAATTTAAAGCATTAATTTTTACGTTCATACCTACGATACAACAGTTGCAGTCATTAATCGTCTAACGAGCAACAACAAAATGATTTTCTTTGTTTATGGAATAACCCACATGACACCCGCAACGATAAACTTTGACATTAGCGGGGGCTTCGCCGATGTTATTCACAGAGTAAGTAATATCAATAAGATCAAATTTCAAACATCCTTCACTCTTCGTTCTGCTCTCAGCCCTATACAGACTGCGGGAATGTGAAAGACCCAACGTATTATTACCCTTATTACTAAAATTTCTGCCGCAATGAAGTATGATATGAAGATAACCCCCGATTGGATGCGAGACGTTCTATTTGCGTTGTAACATTAACTAATGTTTTTGGAGTTTGTTTAAATTTTAAAAGGTAACATAGAGTTCTATTATAAGGGCCGAATCAAACGGAAGGACCGCATTATGCAAGTCGAGATGTCGATGTAGATTGATTAGGGCGAAATTCATACACGCAACATTTCCTATATGTTTTTGACATTTTCATCCCTAGTAACTCTTCATAGTACAAAAAATTCACAAAGAAACTATACAATAAATATTGAAAAAAAAAGAACCGTAATTAATTAAGACAATTATTAAAATATATTGTTCTCTTCTTCAGTACACAAAGTACAGGATCTTGTTTTGGCAAACATAACACAATCTCTGTCGGTTTGATGACGACAGCTTGTAGAGAAATAATGAATGATGATGACGACCGCACCGTGAGCAAGTGTATACAGTTATGAGAAAACTGAAAAGTGGAAAAAAGAGTTCACGCTAGCGGACCGACCGCTCTTTCGTTGGCGGGGGAGGATCCGAACATCTTCAAATGTCAATGACTACGTCGTTGTACATACGTATGCATGACCATATAAGCAATTCCACCGGTGTGCGCTTTCCGCTCGAAATGGGTTACACGATTTAATGAAATCGGAAGAGACCTGGACGTCTGTTTTTAAACAAGAGCCCACTTTACTTACTTCTTTGGTCAGTCATGCACTATTTAGTTATGATGAATTGTTCTATATAAGGCTAAAATGGGAATTATCAAATTCAGCTGACACAGTGCTAGTACATAACTCGAAGGATTAGCTGATAAGTAACAAATCATTAAAAAAATTATTTCAACTGGTTCTCCTGCAGGATATACTACTATTACCAAAGCCTGTTTTATTGTTTATATTTTTTGCCTCATTGATTTATCAAACTAGGCTTGTTAAGCAAGCTAGTTAAAAGATTTTATTATATTTTAATCCCCGGATGATTGTGGAAAAAAATTCAGCCAGTAAAAATCTGGATAGACTGCGACGATCGACCACACAGCAAACGAAGCACAAACGGGCAAACGATGCCCGGTCTAGCGGTAAAATTAAAACAATTATATCTATCTATATACCTACGACTATCATTTTTTTCCTACCCGTGGCACTGGTCAGTATCGACGGTTTCTGCACAATCAAGATTTAGCACCGAGTAGCTCATTAGAAGCGCGAGCTACACGACTGAAAGTCACAGCCGCTTGTTCCGCTTGCCGAGCAAACGCCCTTGAACTTTTTGCTGCGTTGAAATATTTACATTTTATATCACAGTTTCTTGCAAAATGCGTTGAATAATTGGGTTATTCAATGGATTTTCGCTATGAAAAAAGTTTATATGTCCTGGTGGTGGTCGAATTACCCAACGTTAATGTTGGCAGTTCCGTGGTCGACCGAACCGCCCGTTTCAGGTTGAATAGGTTTGTTTTATTTTTAGACAACGCTACTCCGTTGCACCTTTGGCGTAAGCGATTGAGGCCGCTGTGGAAATGTGCAACCAAAATCAGCTGTTAAAGCGTACAACATTTCTTTGCCTTTATTATCTTTGACGTAATTCCTCGTCGCAAAATACCCAATAACAAAATTTAAAAAATCATTACGCAAGTTCAAGATTCTGCAGTCTTTTTTTCTCTAGCCTAGAAATTAAACTTTATTCTATTTTGATTACATTGTTAATCTCTATGCTTGAGCTTTCGGCGTATTTCGCACATTATCATTCTCGAGGTTTTTTACTTCGTCATTTGAATGCAATTCGCGAATTTAGAGTGGTGCGATTGCTGTAGAAGCTAGAATTCAAGGCCGATCAGATCAGTATCTTCCTTCGCAAAAAATCGAACCACGTCGCTTCTTCTAATAAGCGCGCATACAATGAAGCATACTGGAACGCGTTGTAAGCTTCCGTTCCGGAAAAAAATATCTGACACTCAACCGCTGGTGTACAACACAATGAAACATTTTCACGTAAAAAACACATCGAAGCACACGCATCGTCAATCATCACGTACAAGTTCAGTTTCATTTGAAACCCGCTATGACTAAAGTTTTGTATTAGATATGAAGTGTAGGTCTGATTCCAGTCGCCTTTCACTTTTGTCGAAGCATGTTTTCATATCAACAAACGTTTCTAGTGTACATACCTACTTCCATTCGGTGCAATACTACTAAACTTATTCGGCGGTGCGTCGAATATACTAAATGCGCTTTAATGCTTTGAGTGTGTGTCGCCTGAAGCATTCACTCACATTAATCAGTAAACAAGTCGAAATACTGAGAGCCCCATGAAAAGTTTGATTCTACTATTTCAGATCTCGAATGCCTGATTCGCAATTCGATTTAGTGCGTTGTTCGAACATGGTCTATGGGTTAGAAAACTACTATTTCAGTCCAATAAAATACACAACTACGAGTCTACTATAAATTGCTGATAAACGATAACTTGTTAAAATATCTATATGTAGCATTAACTGTGAAATATAAATTTTTGATTTATTAGTTTGTTACATGTTAAGTCCACAAAAGCAAGAGCAACGAAAAATTGATAGGTTTTGAGCGCTAATAACTCAGCAATTTCCTGATCGATTTTTATTATTTTTAGACTAACCGATCGTACAAACTTTTACGCATCCACTCCAATATAGTAAACTATTGATTTCTAAGTGCACGGTATTTGAAAATTACCAAAATGTCATACCACGTTTCATTTCTAGCATCAGTATAATCACTTATTAGTGCGGCTGTAGACATACGAGCACTTGATAAGGAGTAAATTAGCTTTTCTCGCATTTGAACATTCAGTTGAAACCTTCTTTAGAATCGTTTTCGGTACAATTTTTCAACCTTCCAAACACGGACGACAAAACTGTACACGGTCTGACTACTGTGTAACAATTTTCGTGCATTGGCGGCTCTGCAGCATAGATGCCATTTTCACAGATTTTTTCACACGCATAAATTTGGGATCCTATCATTTCCTCTGCAATATTTAATTTTTCTAGTGTATTTTTTTCTGTAATATACATAGTTTATGAAGTATTTTAATTATCAGACATATTGGTAGAAACAGAACTCACAGGAACTGACATAATTGGTGGGTCCTAAATTTATGCGTGTGAAAAAATCTGTGATTCTGGAGGTCGCAGCAAACTACGCATGCGGATGGACGCGAAAAAATTTACTGTCACGTTTTTCATAGATTTTCGAACAAATTTTTGCGGATATTTTACGGAAGTTACGGAAGAAAACAAGTTTGATAGTGTCGTGTTTAGGAAATATTAAATTCAAGTGAATTTCGATGTGAATGTCTATGCTGTAAAACTTCCGAATATTCAGCGGCTTTTGCGAAACCGGACAGAAGTGAAAATTATATTGAAATATGTACCTTCTCCATACTTGAAGTTGCTATCTGGAACTAACACTTTGAGGATCTGTTGCCGATATTTTTTGGAAAATGTGCCGTCGTGAACTTCCAGAAGAATTGAATACCTGTCAATGTTACCCATTGAATCGAGATTCGTCGTTTTATCCATAGTATTCCGGAAATATTTAAGGACATGGCCGATTCAACTGACATCGATTGGCAATGTAACCTGAGTACCAGATTTGAAATCGGGTGAGGACGTTCCTTATATTTATTTATTCTTTATATATCCTATCGCGAAATCAAAGGGCAATGTATGGCAAGTTTGGAGTTTTCGATTCTTCGAACATCTTGTTTCGAAGATTCTTGAACCCGTTATTCTACGACAATTTTTATGTAACGCTGACGGCGAATTTCGTACAGTAACATCAAGCTATATATTCTAAAATACTTAATTATTTACTTTTAAGTTGCTGATGTATTTTATATATTTTCAGTGAGCGAAATAAGGCGCTTTAACCTTGGCCAATAGCAGCCTGGCTTTTGGTCTAAATGCCATAAGTTCATCCCCAAGGGCCTGGAGTATCACCTAACCTTTATTATCAAAGATACTCCCAACGAAACAAATTTACAGTTAATCAGAAACGGTTGGTACGAGACGTCCCTGTTTCTTCTTCCCCTGTTGATTTTGAAATGTATCTAAGTATGAATAACTTATTCACACAAGGACAATCTACAAGACTCTTATTAGACCGGTAGTCCTCTACGGCCATGAGACATGGACTATGCTCGTGGAGGACCAACGCGCCCTTAATGTTTTCGAACGGAAGGTGTTGCGCACCATCTACGGCGGAGTGCAGATGGAAGACGGAACGTGGAGGAGGCGAATGAACCATGAATTGCATCAGCTGCTTAGGGAGCCACCCATCGCTCACACCGCAAAAATCGGTCGCCTGCGATGGGCTGGGCATGTCGTGAGGATGTCGAACGATTGCCCGGTTAAAAAAGTTCTCAATAACGATCCGACTGGAACGAGACGGCGGGGCGCGCAGCGAGCAAGATGGATCGATCAAGTGGAAGGCGACCTGCGGACCCTACGTAGACTACGTGGCTGGCGAATTACGACCATGGACCGAGTGGAATGGAGACGACTTCTTCGTACAGCAGAGGAAACCACGGCCTGATTAAGTAAGTTATTCACACAAGATTTATTTTTAGTTCTTATAATCGTCTGTGCGGCGACACGTCACAGTTGGCCTGACCGATTAAACATTTGCAATACAGTGGTAACCCGATTTTGTCACTCCCCGATTTTGTCACCCTCGATTTTGTCACGTTTTTGACCCGATTTTGTCACGTTTTTTACCCGATTTTGTCACGTTTTTGATTTATCAAAAGCTTAGTTTGAAAATCATTTTGAAACATGTCAAATGTATTAAAACACTGTGAAAAGAACTGTGTTGATTATCGTGGAGTTTCCACAAAAGTTGTTTCTTATCTCCACAACTATAATAGCTAGAAGGTCACTTTCTTTGACAAAGTTCTTTATAATCATCTTCTCAAAAATTTTGTAGAACATTGTTTTGCTCTATCTCTTACTGCTTGAAAAATAAATTTTCTATCTTACTTTTAGGGGGGTTAATCAAAGAATCGTTCATACCAAAAGAAAGAGCTTTTTGCGCTATGAAATTTCTATGAACATAGTTAACCACTATAATCAACCATTTCGGCGCAATTAAAAAACGCGTGTTTTCATACCTGGGGGACTGCTGTGAACAGGTGACAAATGTCCACAGAGAGGTAGATGGAAGTGCGAAATGTCCTAAAAGTGATCAGAATGAAATATAAGTAGTTCGTTCTAAGTAATCTGCAAAAAAATAGAAATTGAAAAAATACCCGATTTTGTCACTGTTCCGTTTTTGTCACCCCTAATTTCATCATGGGGGTGACAAAATCGGGTCATTACTGTATATCTATGATATTTTGCCAATGTTAATACAGACAAGAAAATAATTTGAAATATTTCTGTGATTAGAAATAATTAAAATTATTTCCAGGAATCCTTTATTGTGGCTGTGTTGGTATGAATAAGAATAAGAATAAAAATAAGAATAAGAAAAAGTCTGTGATTCTGGCATCTATGCTCTGCAGCTCAGGAAACAGGATAGAACATATTCGGACGGGCGGGAAAAACTAGGTAATTGGGAAGTCTTCACCCCCGTACCAAATGCACCATGTACACAACGCTGATAAGATCCATAGTCCTCTAAGGGCACGAACAATGTGGACAATACTTGACGAGGACTTGACAGCACCAGCCATTTTTTAATGTCCTGTGCTTAGGACCATCTATGGGGGTATACGTGAGAACGGTGGATGGAGGAGAAGGATGAACCACGAGCTGCAGCAGCTTTTCGTCGACCCCAGTATCCAGAAAGTTGCTATAGCTGAAATCAATGGTCATGGTTGAATAATGCGCACCAGAACTACCACGAAGTTCCACAGCCTCTTATTCAGCAACTCCTATCTCTACCTCCTCGTGGTACCATTTGGGATACGTTCCTTCGTGGAAATCGGACAACCGGTGGAAACAAGGGTCGAATGCGGACAGAGAGTGGGGGCAATCATGCGAAGGGAAGGTTCTTATGATGGTTAGAGACGCCTCCCCCCACTAAGTGGGGGGGCTCCCATACAAATCTATACCTATAAAAATGGATTTCTGTCTGTATGCCCGTATGTTCCTTACAGAATCGAAAACTAATGAACCGATCGACATTAAAATTTGCATGTAGGGGTTTTTGGGGCCAGGGAAGGTTCTTATGATGGTAAAAGACTCCTCACCCACTAAGAGGGAGGACTCCCATACAAATGAAGCACAAATTTCTGCATGACTAGAGAACTAATCGAGCAAATGGAATCAAATTTGGCATGTGGGTGTTTTTGAAGGCAGGATTTTTTTCCATAGTAAATTGAGACCCTTAACCTCTTTTAAGAAGGGGGTCTTCCATACAAATGAAATACAAATTTCCTCATAACTCGAGAACTAATCAATCAAAAGGAACCAAATTTGGCATGTGGGGGTTTTTGGAGCCAAAAATTTTTCCTATGGTCTACTGAGATCTCTCCCTTCTCTAAGAGGGGGGCTCCCATACAAATGAAACAAATTTCTGCATAACTCGAGAATTAACCAAATGGAACCAAATTTGGCATGTGGGGGATTTTAAAGGCATGAATTTATTTTATGATGGTTTGAGACCCCTCACCCCTGTGGTAGTAGGGGCGGACTCTCATACAGATGAAACAGAAATTTTTGCGTAACTTAAAAACTAATCGAATTCGAGAAATTTTAGACTTCCATAAAACATTTTTTTCCATGTGTGGACTCATTACTGCGACCAGTATAGTTGATCTATTGTAATATCGCCCGGGTGTTTGTTGTATGACCTGCACTGCATTTCATTTTGCTATAATCGCTATTGAATGAGCGATATGCTTATTAAATTGTATGCGTGCTTGCGTGTATTGGGGTTTACCCTTTCTTCAACTTGATCTACTCTACCCACATATTACTCGCTGCCAGCGCTATCCCATACTATAGCCGTCCCTGGCGAGAACTCATACGTACCTCTTACCAGTACACTTAACTATAGGAGGGACATTTGCACTGTCAAGAGGCTTCAGAGGGTAAATATAGAATTCAGCACGAAGGAAGGGTAAATGGAGGGGCCTGAGAATAAACCCATGCTAAAGTCACTTGACATCGAATGGCTTGATTCTACTAAGATTCGAATCCACGACCACTCGCTTGTCAAAGCAGACTCGGTAACCTTGCGACTACGGAGCCCCCCCTTCCATAAAACATTAGTCAATAACCACCAGAAACTACCTATTGTAACACTAGATGATTCAGAGCGAGACGGCCGCAGGCCACGAGTGTTGTCAGCGACTTGCCGTCGGAAGTGCTGGCTACTGCGGGGGGTAGCACCCAGGATTTGTATATAAAACAGTTTCATTATTGGAAATTCGAAGTTTGTCGGGTCAGCTAGTCTAAAAATATATAACGTCGAGTATGAGGGTTACTCAAAAGTTGCTGAATCTCAATAAGAGAGATCCCAGCATGCTTAATATATAAAATATATAACGTCGAGGATGAGAGTTACTCAAAAGTCGCTGAGTCTCAATAAGAGAGATCTCAGCAAGCTTACCGGTCTTACGACAGAACATGGTCCGAGTAAATATCATCTTCGGAATCTCGGTTTCGTATAAGATGATATTTAACCTCGAAACACAAATAGTACGCAGACTGCAGTATAAAGGGGAGAACTGGTTGGCGTCGCATTTCTATATTTTAAGCGTCAAACAAACATTATTTAAACAACAACGGAATACGACGCTTTACTTTACCAGCAAACTCGTCGCTGAATTTCAACTACGAACTGAAAACTTTTCGTTCAATTCACCTATTGAACCAAATTAAAGAATAACCACCTTACTGCGACGCACGCATACGGTGGCAAATAGGCTTATAATTTTGCAGAACGCCACAAGCGATGAAGATGAACGAGTTAATGAGACAGTAATGCTCCCGCGCTTTCGAGTAGAAGCCGTTTCACATTCTCTTTTTATCTCCTTCGTACCAACACATTGTTCCTGGTGCTAATTCAGTATCAAGAATCAACACCAGGAATAATGTGTTGGTTTGCGTTCATTGAGATCTCTAAAGCAACGTTCAAACGGTTCAAACGTCATGTTGAACGTTTTGCTCATCAGCTTCGTAACTAAACTATATTTGTATTGCATATGCGTTGGTGCAAACAAAATCATGAACGAGTGATGAAAATAATTTTATCGGGATGAATTTTGTTGCCTATCCTATGAACAGGTTGAACATGCGGACGAGTCGCTGAACTTAATAAGTAAACGATAGAACGTAACCATAAAATATATTGCTTTTCCAACAATATTTTTCAAACAATTTTTGTTCTCATCCATAACTGTGCCAGATCACCCGGTAGCATCGGCTACCCGGTTCCAGTACACCTAGTATCCCAATCAGTGCTCCATCTATCCATCCATTGACAGCCCAGAACGAAGGCGAATATAAAACGCATTCGGCCCATACAGTTCTATCACTGGTAGTAATCTTTTATCTGTCATCTCATGGACATTATTACTGAGCTGCTGACAGTGTTTGTCTCTCTCAATTTTCTACCTTTCAACACAATTCATTCATGCATTGCAGTGCTGAATGATTGCTCGTCTAACCTGTCACTCAATTTTCTTGCACTTGACTAATGCTTTAGGTCTCAAAGGTTTTAAACTACCTGCTATTTAAATCAACCAAAACTTGGTTGAAGAAAATTAATTAAAGCTTCGGAACAATGTTTACGTTTATTGTAGTTTTTTTGCAGTGGTCGGCAGTTCAAAATGAATGAATTATTCATATTAGATTTCATTTGCTATTGTCGAGAATGCATGAATGTAAAGTATAACACGAACATGAACGCAAGTGATTCACTCGAATCTTCGTTTTCAGATTGGAAATGATGAGTTCATTTCATCTGTAT
Source organism: Sabethes cyaneus (assembly GCF_943734655.1). Lineage (NCBI taxonomy): Eukaryota > Metazoa > Arthropoda > Insecta > Diptera > Culicidae > Sabethes > Sabethes cyaneus. The sequence goes on along the minus strand of NC_071355.1, from coordinate 157,902,711 downwards.
TGCATACATTGAATGACATTCCTAAGCACTGATCCCAACGATTAGTTCATTCATAACTAACATAACAATTCGTTTTTCTCAATGCTCATGAACATGAACATGTCATTCTCAATGCAATGAACTCTGAACCTTATTTTTCATTAAAATTACCTGTTTGTGTACCTATGGCTTTAAAAACAAATTATTTTAGGTAACTTTTGACAAAATGTCAACCAGACAAAGTTTACATTTGTTTAGAGATATTTACCGATAAATTTACTGTTGAACGAATTTTTTTCAGTAAACTTCAATATGAATTAAAATGTACATTTCAAAGGTCTGTACTTTAAAAGCTACTGTATTTAACTGTATTAACTTCGTGTCACAAAAAAAGTCGCTCTTATCAAAGACCAAGTGACTCCGTTGAAACACATTCTTTATGATGTTGTATTTGACGTATTATAAGACTCGGGATGTTTTAAATACCTTTTCTAGAATTTTTAGAAAAATTTCCAGAAGTTATCGCTGACTTTTCACACTGATATAGTTGAAAATGTAAAAAAAATACACTGTAATTGCTACATTTTCTGATTAGAAGCGTAATGATGTTTCTAATTAAAGTAATAAAATGAATAAAATGTCATTCGAAATAAACGAACTCAACGTTCTGGTTTCAATGGTTTGACAGCATAAAACATTACATCTGGTTTGCCGCAGATGCGTAGTGCCCATCGTCGGTCACATAGGTGCAATTCACAACGTAAATTCCTTCATTCCACGATATTCTGCTGTTCATTGTGAAAGAGCTTTCTGACTTTAAAACTGGATATAGGAGATTGAGGCCGCTGCGCCGCGGCCTCCTGGCATAGCAGAGTAGGACGGGAGAAACAATGAAAAAACATCCAAACTGGTTCGTCGGATCGCAACATGTTCCATACAGTGAAAAAACATACTCGATCATAAAAATACTGACTATGTGTATAACTATGTTGATGAAAACCGAAGAAAGGCAACCCGATCTTTTGATGGTGGTTGTGGTGCTGGTTTGTGAGTGTCGTGACCTGGCGTCGTATGCCATTTAAACCCGTTCTCTTTTGAGCCATCTCTTGTGGTTGTAATACCTTGAGACCTTTTAGACAGAGTCAGTATACTTTTTTTGCCTATCCCCACATCCCGTTTGAGGAAGAGAGTAATGTCGAACTGCTGCAAACAAGTTTAGTTTGGATATTTTGGTTATACTTTGGTTTTCAGTTCAGGGAAAATCAGCTGATCGGATACAACACTAGCGCACAAAAGATTGAAACGGTAAATCTGTTTGCAAACAGGCCAGGCTGCCATGTATCGAACATAGAATGACCAAAACCGTATGCAATGAGGACGATAGCAAATACGCAACAATCAAAATATGCGTAACTGCGAGTTTATTTTATAATTCTAACATTTAATGGAGAACTGGTTTCCTATATCATACGACAATATACTATTAGGATGATTAAAATAAACATTTTTTTCGCCAAATTTTTGACGCTTTCCGTCAAATGTCTTAAATTCGGACAGCCAATGTATGGATAAAAAGAAACCACATAGGTCAACAAACTTTCACACTGATCGCCACACTTTGGCATGTACGTCGTCAAGGTGTCCGCGTTCGCATATTCATCCTTCCATCCATCCATCCACTCATTATTACTCGCAGTGCGTCGTTCAAGTACACATGCCACCTTCGTCAGCATTACCTATTCATTCTTTTCACAATATTTCTACTGGCCAGTGCTGAACTAACACAAATCGTGTTTAACTGCTGTTAGCTAATGTCACCAATGCGCAGCTTGGTTTAGGTTTTTTTTTCTTTGTTTGATAACGTAACATGACGCATAACTAAAGCGAGTAGCACCTGGGCAGCGACGTACCGTATGATTCGTAATAATTCATTGAACAGTACAGCCTAATCATCGCTCGATACAATTGAAATGATTGCTCAAAATTACGAAACAAAAGTAATTATTACGTATTAAAAGATTTCCGCAAATTCCACGGCATTTCCTGATTTATTAGAGATTTTCATGCTATCGATGCCCAAATTTCTAAATTAATTTTCGGCTACTGGTTGTATTGCTGTGCTATCAGTTTTGCTCGATGGTTCATAATTGCTCGAGGTTTAGGGGTAAGGGAAGTAAACGTTCTCTACTTTTCTAAACAAGAAAAATAGAAATTTAGATACGAAGGGTTTTCGAGCGCTGAGATGGTTTTTATGGTATCAGTTTTACTCTACTGGAATAGTTGGGATGGGAGAAGGCTACCTTATCGAGCGGAAAAATAGAAATTTGTATAAAAAGTTTTCGAAATGAGTAGTTTTGCAATGCGCGAAAAAATGAAAGGGTACGATGAACACGGCGAGTTTATCTGTAAGTTCAGTTTTGATTCATTGCGATTGCTGAGTAATTACGTCTCGAAAAACGGTTTTGACTGTTTTTAGATGTTAATCTTTCAAGCTATTTCCCACCGAATTGGCCAAAATCATAAAGTTATCAATTGAAAATTAGCTGTTTGCGAGAAAAAAGTAAATAATTATGCTTAAATCATGACACCAAGAATTCTTTTTCTGTTGAACATGTGCCCAGAGTAATTAAACAATGTTGCTCCGAATGCATGCCCATGCTATGGTATACTTTTTGCGTTGTTAGATTCAGAATACTTTTCTGCATCGCCAAAAGTGATAACGTCGCCATAAAAACAATTTATTCCTGTTACGGGCTATACAGTTAGACGATAATACCGCTTTCAGTACGTGCCTCGATTGTAAGACAAAAATTGAATTGAAGACCACTGAAAAACACTGTTAGCTGCAACAGAATCGCGTCAAGTTTTAATTCGCTAACGACAACACGACGCAGAAGCATTTATCCTTCCGCAATGTTAATACATGCTGCCAGTTCGATCGTGAAATTTACTTACATATATTAGGTTAATTTTCTTCAAACAGAACAGAAATCACTAAAGTCAGAAGTTATTCTAACGAACGAACAGTTGACAGTGCAAGTGTTATTGCAATGGAAAAATACCATTTGAAATACTTGGATAACTTCAATTGGAACACTCAGGAAAAGCCACGTACTTTATGTAGACCTCGCGTTATACTTCACCAATGAACTGATAGCGGGAGCGACCCAAGCGCTTTTATCGCCAATGATTTATGATAAGATTGGCAGTTCTTAGCAAAGTACCCCACGAACAATTCGACCGCCACGCCATTGCAACTTTCCCAGCAAACAAAATTCTCTGTCGATATGTGAACAGGTCTGTCAATGCCATCGAAAATGTCTATGAAATGTAGTAATCAATTATTGGATAACGCGATATAAATCAGTAATTATAACTGCAAAAATGTATTGGAATAATTAAAATTAAATTAAATCGAAGTAGTCAATAAATTACTTTCAACTCTCGGGACAATGCACTTTCGTTAAGTAACTGGTGCATGGAGAAAAACTAGCTATATGTATTACACGTCATTCAATGTCGTTTTCAGATAGGTAAATTGAGACTACAACGATATCGACAAAAGGAAGTGGAGCACCTTATTGTTACGGGCCACCCTCATCCCCTAGACGATCCGGTTCTGTTGCTTCGAAAATGCAAAGAAAATGCATATTACGTGTGAATCGATATTGTTGACACAGCTGATACCGGCAATGACACAAAAATAAAAGAGAGAGGGGAGCTTCGAGAGATATCCGAATGATGGCAAATATGTGATGGTGATAACGTTTTCACCTTACTCTTTTATTAGGACAAATTACCAAATTGGTTTCTACCACACACTAGGATCGTTATATTCGCATTCAGTGGTGCAGTTGCCTAATAAATGATAACGAAAATTCTTATTATTTAGACCAAGGTCGCAGACTGAAGGGTATATTATCTGCACATGGACAATTTTCGAAGAAAAAAAATTATTCAACCTTATGTTTTCCTCTTCACTTGTAATGAAGTCAGCCATGGCCATGCGGATGGAATCTATACCTATAAAAATGGATTTCTGTCTGTCTGTCTGTCCGTATGTTCCTTATAGAATCGATAAACTGACTGACAAAATTAGGTGCCGGTCTTACCCTGATACTGATTTCCAGTGTTGCAAACCCGCACTCGTGGTGTCTAATTTTCTCACACGCGCGTTTTTGTTATAACATTGTTATAACGAACACGCCATCATGAGCATCTCCTTAGGACTCTCGCTCTTATTTTTTCATGCCCTGCGACAAGTTTTTGCGAGTGTGTATTCAACCACTGTATTCGGTCACTGTCGCCACCTTCGCTCGTAATTGCAATCTGAGCAGCTGACACCGATCACTCGCGAGGATTAAGTGAGGGCGTAAGGTGAACGAAAAAGAAAAAAATGCAAAATATGTATCCATATATCCTAGTATTCCGCTAGCCAGCACAGGCTGTTGGCTTCTCACGAGTTGTTGGCTTTGTAAGTGGGCGTGCAGAAAGACACTTTGAGGTTATGCGCTCGCTAGTAACTAGGTAGTAGGATGTTTGCCCGCAGCATCGGCGGTTTATCGTACGCTTGCGTCAGTTGCGTAAGCGTTGGATGCTGCTTATATTCGCTCGCATGAGACTGGGCATACTTTACTTCTCCCTCGATTTGCTACATTGCCGATTTCACCCGCAAAGTTTTAGGCGCCGTCTATTACACGCACTGCATGTAATATCCCTTAATTTAAAAAAACACATAGACAGAAAACTGAAATTTAAATTCGATCTATAGCAATCGGACGTTCATTTGTATGGCATATAATCGAAAGCCGGCGACGCCGGCCAAAAAAAGAATATTACTGCGCCTGCGCCACTGGTAATCTGACCGGCGCACACATCTGATGTTGGGGTTTTTGAGAGGCAAGAATTTTTTTCCTCTGTTTTGGAAAGGGAGGCTCCCATACAAATGAAATACAAATTTCCTCATAACTCCAGAGCTAATCAAGCCAATGGAACCAAATTTGGCATGTGGGTGTTTTTGGAGGCAATTTTTTTTCTATGGTAAATTGAGACCCCTCCCTTCTTTAGGAGAGGAATAATGACCCCTCCCCTCTTCAAGATAGGGGTGGGGCTCCTATACAAATGAAATACAAATTTCCTCTTAACTCGAGAACTAATCAAGCAAATGGAACCAACTTTGGCATGTGAAGCTTTTGGAGTCAAGAATGTTTTTCTATGGTGAATTAGGACTCCTCCCCGCTTTAGGAGGGGGCTCCTATACAAATGAAACACAAATTTCCTCATAACTCAAGAACTAATCAACCAAATAGAACCAAATTTGGCATATGGGGAATTTTCGAGCCAAAAATTTTGATTCAAGGCGAGACGACCGCAGGCCACGAGTGTTGTCAGCGACCTGCCGTCGGAAGCGCTGGCCACTGCGGGGGGTAGCACCCAGGATTTATGTACAGTACAGTTTCATTTTTAGCAATACAAAGTTTGTCGGGTCAACTAGTGATAAATAAAAGAAAGATGTTTTTACAGTATTCCTAGAATGCAACAAGGCGTGATTTAATTTTTCGCACTTTCCCCTTCACGGCATGTTCAACTCTAGGGATACTAATGATACGTTTAGTTTCTTTACCTTCTTCTACCGCTCCCTCCGTCTATTGGAAAAAAGGCTGTAAAAATGTTTAGCTTTTGAATGGAAATTCCAGACCAACATCCAGGTAAAACGCACATAAAAACTGTTTGGCTCTAACAGTCACTCCTAGTTAAGATTTGAATATACAACGACAGGTTTGTTAGACAGAAGAAATAACTTTGTTTTAGAATTATTAGAAATGGAATTTTTGATTGTGTATGGACATTAACTGCGACCAATATTTTGATCTATTACGATATCGTCCAGGTGTTTTTCGGTATCCCGCTGTAGCTTCCGCGGTAGCTGCTCAAAGATGATTATTGGCGAAACCGACTACCCTAGAATTTTATCGCAGCTGAACTTTCATGCGGTGCAAAGTAACCTCCGATCTACTGGTTTGCTGCAGCTTCCTGCATCTTGCTTAGAGTAGAAGACTAATTCGACTTTCGCAGACCGTCGCATAAATTTCTACAGAAATTATTAGTGCGTAGATCATAGAATTTTATAACTCGACTAATGAAACACTCACTAAGACAAATCGGCAGATGAATTTTAAATATACAAATACATACAAATATGTTAAACATTCCTCTGGCATGCAAATCACCTTAATTTAATCAAACTTGACACGCGACTATGAAACATCGAACCGCGAAACTCGATCAAAGTGTTTTTGATTTACTACAAAATTGCTTTCCATTAACGTTAGCGAATCAATGCGCTGAAATTTCAATGTCATATCATTCAATCTGTTACGATGCATTCGAAAAAACAAATGTTTGCTAAATACCGGGAAACCGGTTAATAATTTTAATTGGAAGAGAACTGAAGTTTAATTATGTATCATTCAAAATTGTTCCTATGCCATCATTGATTAATCAAGACTGACCCTACATTCTCGTTATTTGAAACAAATTCTTGTTCGTTTGACAGGTTAAAGGGAATTAAAAACAATCAGTACATTTTGAACAAATTGCCAAAATTCCATTCAAATATTGGTACTGACTGGATTAATTTTAAACACTGGTAAAAATCAATACCAAAGATTCGTAACCATAAACTTGAACTGGGTTTGTTTTAAAGTACTTTAATAAATTTTTGCTCACTAAACACAGAAAGAAAACCACTGGGCCGGAATTTTTTTAACAATATTTTACATTTAGCATATCCTAAGCTACTTTAAAATGATAAATTTGAAAATATCTCGGTTTTTCTCAATCACTTAGGTACAGTTTTCTTGCAAATGATACAATTTTGATGAAAAAAATAATATTTTTCACTCTTTTTGTGAAATTTTTATCTTTTAGGAACAAGATGAGAAGTACTTGAAAACAGCAAGGTATACTTTTGATTACCCTGATAGTAACCACTTGTTAAGAGCATTATTAAAACATTTATTTTTCTAGAAGGTAGACAGCAAAAATTGTAACCATCACTCCGATTGTTGGAAATATTATCGATTGAAAGACATATTGATGGATACGATACATGCAATGGCAGAAACGGCATTATCTTTCGTTGGAAACTAACATGCAACTGACACATCCGGTTGTGATTCGTAATTTTAGCTGTTGCGATTGGCTGTTGGCATGCACTTTGTCTCAGGTCAAGTAAAGAAAACTTTAACCAGATGGAGTATGAATTCGATTGTACGTATGATTCATGTCGTCACCGCAAAATAGTTTGCTTATTATATCCAATCCAGAACCGAATATATTTGTGAGTCACTTTCAAACATATGTGCAATTCCTTTTCCGGACAAAGAAAAAAATTAAATTGTATAACTCGACCCGATCACATTGCATTCCATCAACTAGCATAACACATTTTTGCGTTGTCCAGAAATCAATTCACACGGCAGGTACGAATTCGTTCATACGCAAAATCGTCACTCCCAACCCCACCGTAAACGTAATCCTACCGAATATCGCTTGTTTATTGACTTAGGTGTGCGAAAAATAAAACAGTTATCACTTTCGCACAAGCACAAAGGCAAACTTTTACACACGCACACACTCACAGCACAAGTTATGCCATCAGCTGCGCGGAGGTTGGACGTTTCACGGGAAAGAAAATTGACAGACTTCGGTATCGTTGTACTGCTCATTTTTCGCGACTGCTTGTTCTTCTCCTTCTTCAGCTTAGTTGCTGTACACAGCACAATGAAAAAAAAGTGAGAAAACCTCCATCAATGGTACTTTGTGGTCTGGGCTGTTCATTGAACAGATCTTCCCTTGCTAGTCTACACCTGTATTTCATTGTTCACTATCAAACATTAATTTTTCGATGCGAGCAGACAATTTCTATTTTTCCATACTTTGCATGAACCGACGTTTGTTGATTATAACATATTATCCACTAAATTTTTATGAAAATATATACACTGTGAATCATCATTCGGATTCATTTACGCAACACTTAACTGCAATATTTATAAATTGTTTTATATCATTTAGCCGATTATATTTTATATATAATAACGAAAAGCATATATTTGTTTTGGGTTGCTTGAAGGTTTACCTAAATGTTGAATTTTTCCATTCAGCAACCAATTTTACACCGAGACGAACAACGATCGCAAATCGCTATGCATACCGACTTTACTCGAAAGTTCCCAAAGACTGAACATTTTTTACGCGACCTACCAATTCATACAACCATGCAAGCCCCGCGGTTGCCAGTTAGTTCGCTAGTAGCTCTTATTCACAGCCTGGTAACTGTTATACAATTTGCTATTTGCAAACATCGAACTCCAGTTTTCCACCTGACTTTTCTATGTCCGAAAAGTATTGGTTTGGAAATCGACAGAATAACGTCTTTAAATGGAGGGGGAAGTTCTGCATGCTCGGTCACTTAATGTCTTCGGATAAAACTCAGTAAATACCGACTTTAATACATCTAGATAGCAATTCTAGACTAAGTAAGTATATTTGAAATTTGTTTGTTACAAAATAGTATATTTTGTATACAAAGTATACTTAGTCTACTATATATTTCGCTGATTACTTTACCATCCAGTCATAGGGGACAAGTTGGTGTCCGGCTGTAGAGAACACGGCACAGTTTCAAGAAACTAAGTTTTCAGTGCAAAATCTTGTATTTTCAAGTCCAAATCAAATTGTTTCGGAAAAACAACTTTATCAAGAATTTGTTAACCTCAAGACGTCAAAACTGGAACAGCATGAAATCTTGCATTTTACTATCTTCTACTCTTTTCGAATATTTTTTGTCAATTTTTGTTTTTAGGAAATCTCGCGTAACTTTTCAAAAGGACATAAGTAACAATGAGAGATTCTATTCGTGCCTCTTCTCTTTCACCTCCCACGGTAATGCAAATGCACTTCAAAACACCAGCTTTGCATGAATCAGTTGCTAGTGTCATTATCTAGCTAAACGTGGGAAAATTTTTTGTTGGAATGCATTCATGTCGCCGTACTAATCAGAAGAGAGGGTCGCCAAAGAGAGTCTCTCAATGTTACTTAGGTCCTTTTGAAAAGTTACACGAGAAATGTTGGAGTGAAGTGTCCGGACTTGGAGGCTTTCGGTCATAGAGGACTTCTTTCGAAGGTAAGGCACTTTTAGAATATAGCAGCTGCAGCTGTATTAACTTTCCTTTTTTTTTCCTTTTTTTCGGGTTATCCAACTGGTCGCTTAATAGCGTATAAAACTCTGCGCTGGGCCCTTTTGTGTTGTCAACAAAGTGTCAGGGAGACCTCAAACATCAATTCTACCTGACGAGACAGGCACTGGCGCCCACTAAAACACAGGTAGAGCCCCAAGCATAGCCGTCACGCCTATACCCGCAGGCGGAGGCGTTTCGGCCCTGCGCGGACTCCACGAACTGACTCTAAGATCTCTCTGCCAAAGGCCGGAATGTCATATTTTAAATATAATGATGATGATGACGATGATGATGATAATGATGATGATGAGAAGAAAAATAATAGATCGAATTTGTAAATGTGCTTTGGACTTTTTGTACCACTCGAGTTGCAATATGTGGTATAGTGAAGAAGTGGAGAATTCGTCAGCCCCGCCTGACACTGGTCTTCAACCGCGCGCCCGCTTTTAGTTTTCCAACACAAACAACCACAAATGAACCAATAGATAAGACAAATTTCGGATCAACTTATCAGGGCAAATTTAATCTTTCATCCCCTTAGCATTCACAATGCATTCCCACGATACAAAGTAAATTGAGCGCAGCACAAGCTGGACTCGACCCCTTCCCATAGACAGAGCCCGCGGGCAGCCATCAGAGCTCAGGACAGCCACGGGGCCAGTGCAAAAATCCTACTCTATCTAGCAGCACCGCCTAGCCGAAACTTGAACACGCGACACGAATTGACCTAATTTTCCCATCTGCTACCTAAGAAGTGCTATTACCCGTAATCATTACAGAGTGGTCCTTCGGCATCCAATCGGATCTGGTATCCCGCTTACATCCCCTTACTAACCCTAAGCCCCCGACCAACTCAATCAATCCGACATTTTTCGGAGATATTTGTGACAGTTGTTATAAACAGGGATGAATCCCAGAAAACTTCATCTATTGTCAGAGATCCCCATACTGGCCTTATTCTTGAACGGAATAAAAGCACTTTCTGAACAACGCAACAATCACATTTGGTAAATTTTTACCCCGAGTCCCACTTGAAATCACAAAAGTATTTTGATATATACCCACATTCAGAAGTAAACGTGACCGCTGTTCATTTACTGATTAGTTAAAAAGCCCTACACCACGACAAGGTTCAGTTTTATCGTAGGGAGCAGCTGCAGCTGTATTAACTACATTGATATTCTAATCCATTTCCAAAAGCATTTTAAACTATCGTCATATTTTATGTGAAGAACAAAATCTTCGAAAAACACACAAAATACTGTATAATATGGCTGAAGTATCTGTAATATTTATCACGTAACGTTTAAAATGTGTGCAAATGTCCACCCAAGGAACATTTCGGTTGACTAATAGCTTTTCAAGCGCTCGTTCCACGGGTATTAGCTATCCAATAGTTGAATAAGCTACTCTTAAACCAATTTTTTTGTAGGGCAATTCTTACTCTTACTGCTCGAGTCAAAGCTGAAATATTGCCTGAATAAATAAATAAATAAAGTATTGCTGATCACGGCCATCATTACCGTAGCTTGGGAAAATGAAGATGTCCTAGTATACAGCGGTAACCCGATTTTGTCACTACCCGATTTTGTCACCCCCGATTTTGTCACGCTTTTGATTTATCAAAAGTTTAGTTTGAAAATCATTTTCAAACATGTCAAATGTGTTAAACACTGAAAAGAACTGTATTCAACAAGTTGATTATCGTGGAGTTTCCACAAGTTATTTGATTTCTTATCTCCACAACTATAATAACTAGAAGGTTACTTTCTTTGGCAAAGTTCTTTATAATAATCTTCTCAAAAAATTTGTAGAACATTATTTTGCTTCGTTCATCGTTCATACCATAAGAAAGAGTTAACATAGTTAACCAGTATAATCAACCATTTCGGCGCAATTAAAAAACGCGTGTTTTCATACCTCTGGGACCTGTGCTGTGAAAAGGTGACAAATGTCCACAGAGAGGTAGAAGGAAGTGCGAAACGTTCTAAAAGTGATCAGAATGAAATATATGTAGTTCGTTTTAAGTTATCTGCAAAAAATAAGAATTGTAAAAAATACCCGATTTTGTCACTGTCCCGTTCTTGTCACCCCTAAATTCCTTATGGGGGTGACAAAATCGGGTCATTACTGTATTTATTTTACAGAAGACCTACGATTCAATGAGTTCCATAAATACTATTAGTCATATGGTAGTTACTTTACTGCAGTTACAAGCCATGGTGCGCACCATCAGGATCTGGCGGACATAATGAATGCGAAACCGGTTCCCATAGAGCAGTGATGGCCAAACTGCGGCCCACGGGCCGCATGTGACCCTTTGGGATGATCCGTGCGGCCCGCGGATTGATTTGAAAGATGTTGGACTTAGGAGAATTTTTTTTTGATGACATAGGAGTCCTTCAGTTTAATCGTCATGCCTCGTGCGCGTTGTGGATCTGAATGCTTTCCGGTTTAAATCTTATGGTAATTCCTAGAAAATGGTTTTTGTTGTCGCCTATTTTACATTTTGTTATGCACAGGAATGGCCAGAGATTATTGCGGCCCGCAGCATTCATGGGCGATCTGATTTGGCCTGCACCATGCCTATGCCTGGGCACCACTGGACATTTCAGCATTAGTAAAATATGTCATGTCGCATATAAAAAAAATCAGCATTCGATATACTGCTTTCATTCTTAAACTAGAGTATTATTCGTGCAATTTTTTACAAGTTTAAAGCAATAATAAAGACATCATCTGCAAAAAAAATCAGAGGGGTTGTGTACAAGACACGACCGCATATATAGGTGACGCAGGACTACGTAAGTCTCTTTGTAGTGATAGTGGCATGTATTCATGCTTGTAGTCATTTGATTCTTCATGTATACATGCTATATACAACATATATACATGCTACATGCGTTGTATGTAACATTTATCAAAGTAGTAACATTGCATACGTTCAATTCTCAAAAGATTGTGCATTTGAAAACAATTTAACAAGATCAAGAACACAAACTATTGCTTTCCTGCTACCTTACTGAAATTAAAGATTGTTTTTATTATCCATGGTTTCCCACGTTGAAGGGATTTTACCAATTCAATCCTATTTTATCAACAGCACATCCTTTCACTACACTTCTAATGAAACGGCAAGCATGCGTATTCATACAAAGTCGTATTATAACCGAACAGTACAGCTGTAGCACATTTTTCCAGCACAGACATAAAGTTCTCCGAGGTTTAATCGTCTCGCTGTAAAGAATTTGCTATCTGTTGGGACAACGAACTTGTGTCATTTTTTCTGGCACACTTCCCTAACACAGACATCAAGTCGGACTAGGTTTAATCGCGTTCGTACGAAATCTGTTGGCACGAGGGGGCTTTGTTACTCTCTCTGGCGTACTTCCCAAGCAAGGACATCAAAATGGTCTAGGTTGAACCACGGTGTTAAGAAATCTTGTTGAAATGAGGGAACTTTGTCACTTGTTTTGGCTTACTTCCCAAGCACAGATATCAATTGGTATAGGTTTAGATTATCCTAAAGAATCTTCCAACCAATCACGAAGCAAGAATTCTGGTAAAACATAGGTTCATCATTTTCAATTTTTCAATAGTTCAACATCAAGAATCCATACTTTTCTTCATTTGGGTCAATTCTTAGAAGAATTTTCGATCGATTGGTGTAAGAATATTGAAAATCGATCGGAAAACCGCTGAGCTATTAGCGCTCAAAACCTTTCATTTTTCGTGACGCTCGCATTTTTCGATTTTTTGGAATGACACCCTATCTCAAAACTTGCCGTAAGACGTAGTCCAACGTCAAAAGCCTTGATATTCGTATTAACTGAATAATATCCATATACGTTATAAACGAATAAAACGGCGTAGTATACATTTAGTTCAATAACACTTATATTCGTAATGAGTCAGGTAAAACAGTAGACCAAAAAAGGATTGCATGTACTCGGAATGACATTTGGATTTCATGCCCTATCCAAAAAATCTTAAAAACAACAATTGTTTATTCAACACGAATGCTAGAGCTCATTTGTGAAAATTTTTGCACACTCATACTTGCACTTTGTAGCGCTTTGCACACTTACACGTGTACTGTTTTCATCTGCTGTCAGAGGATTTATACTGTTGAACAAATGTAAACAAGATCAACATTATTGATTGTCATCACAAATATTTAATAGCATTAGTGAGTGCGAAAGTTTAACTGTCATCGGAATTATTTTTTTTTTATTTGTGTTGTTTGTGTAATTTGTGTAAAAAAATGGAATTATTTTGCAGAAGCCTAAGAATTCGTGCAATCATCAAGACAATAAAAATATTTTTTGTGTTTTTCACGTAAACCTCCGTCTCTAGACTGATTCTGTTTTCATTACAAAAACTATGGGCATACTGGCAACAGTGCCAACCACACACAGTACCGTAGTATAGTGTAACAGTCAGCTATTACCAACACTAGCGCTACTGTAGACGACTGTCTCACTCTGCGTCTGCGGGCGATCATTGCATTCGTGTAGTGCGACAACAGTAGTAATCACGTACGCACTATATTTATGTGTGTGTATGTTCAAATGAAGTATAAACGGGAGTACACAAAAAAGAGCACAAACACTAACACTTTCATTCAATCAAGTCTAACTCGATTCAATGAAATACGCTAGATACAGTATAAACATGTAGCAAAGGAAAACGGGAGAAACATTAGACCGTTGCAACAAGTTGTGAGAAAGGTCTGCTGAATTTGTTTCGATTGTTTTGACGTTTCGATCGATAGAGTCCTTACACCAGTGATTGAATCATTAAAATCGAATTAGCATGAAAATTTACAGATTTGCAATGTATTTTAAGTATTTAATCGTTACATTATTGATCTAATTGAACCGTCGATTTGAACATCCTTCGCAATCCGTAACAGTCAACACTGAAGAAGGTAACAAGTAGTAATCGAAATACGCTGATCTTTGAAGATCGTTTTAGTAAGCAGAATTAAACAGAATTTTCTCTCAACTGTCTCGTTGATTCAGAAATTCTAATAAGACGCTCGAAATAGTTCAGACATAATTTTATTCCTTAAACGGGAAAATATTTTATAAAAAATATTTTTTTGAGCGAAGTATGAATAATTTATGAATTTCATAGTAGTAGAATTTAATAAGAAGAAACTTTGTTCTCTTATTAATATTTGAGGTATTACTAAGATACTTAAAAATAACTCTGATCAATATTTTAAATGTTTAAAAAAAATTGAATATTATTAAGAAATATGCATATTAAACCCAAGAATCCAAAGAGCTAACGATTGTGAAATAATCGGTAACCTTAAACGGTTTAGATCATTTTAAAGCATAAATTTCGTCGAAATAACCAAAGCCAATGGAAACTGTAACGTGTATTAATTGTAAAGCTTAATTAATTTTAGTCCTAATACGTGTGTTTTAAAAAATTGACCTCAATAGATGAACAGTTCCTATCTGCAAAGAGTCCGATGAATTTTTAGTTAAAATTTTACAGTTTGATAGTAATTTCTCCTGGAGTGGTAAGAATTTGTTCAGAATGCGAACCAATTCACATTTGACAGATTGATAGTTGTTTTGCTCAATGAGAGCATATAAGGGTGAGAATGAAGATATGTTTCTGTAACAGCGAATTTGTCTATTCAGTCCGGGTTGGAATCGGATGAATTTTTGATGTTCATGTGCTCCTATTAAATAGATAAAATTCATCTCATTTTAACCCGGGTTTAATAAACAAATTTGTTATGCTATAATCATCCATACAGTGGTAAAAAAATCCAACGAAAAATCAATGAGCAACATCAAAGCTCTCTTTCTCACCTGTGCATATCTCATTGCCTCTCAGAATAACCACCGAACTGTCAAAAATAACCATGCTTCAGAGCAGGGTTATTTTCGATAGAAGGTGAAATAACTATCGAACTGTCAAATTTTAACTAAAAAGTTAAAAATTTCGCGAAATGGTTTACAGCCTTTAATCATATTATTCTTCAGAAGAAAAAAAAATATTCTTCAGAAAATGATGTAAAAATTATTTTATTTTATCATAACCGTTATTTTTATCATAATTATGATAATCGTCTCGTTTGAGATATAGTCGTTCAAAGTTTGTTTTCTTTATTCGGTCTCATCGGTCTTAGCTTAGCTTAAAAAAATCAATCACTGAAAAAATGGCATTAACTTATTTTTTGCCGCAAAATGACTTAATTTTAATAAAGAACCACCGTTTTTTCATGGCGTACGTATTTCATGACGATAACTCAGAGAAGAGATCATAATCATTAGTTTTCCATCTTTACTTTACCCATGCCGCATATCAGATTTTACCACTAGATGGATGAAAATGGATCTATAGAAACAGAGCAGTGACGGACGGGAAAACTGTACAGTAGATTTAGATTTTGGTATGCCTCAATTTTTATGGACCGGTTTCGACAAAAATATTCGTTTTTGGCAACAAAAAATTTTCACTTCCAAAAATATGCTTCATCTGATGTTATTGATCAATTTTCGCATACATGTTCTAAATGGCGAAAAAATGATGATATCAGTATGGCATGAAACAAAGTTTATAGTTGTAGATTGTTTCGAAAGTTAATATTTTGATTGACGTAAGACTATGTCCGCCTGGTGTCAAAAAGCTTACGGCAGCTCTCGCCACCGACATCAAATAATTGACTTCTAAAAATACAATAAGTGTCGATTGTTTTTAGGCACATATGTCCGAAAAGGCTTAACATTATAAAGAATACCGAATAAAGTATATTCTTAAGCAAAAGATATATGTTTTGGATGTTTTAGAAAGACAACTATTTGCCGCACTATTTTGTTTAAATCATTTTGGCAATAATTGCTTTTTCTACAACATCGAATACGTACGAAACATAAAATTTATATTGTATTTGTATTGTACAATCAATTCGAATTTGGTACTTGCTCATTTAATTTAATTTTATAAAAGCAATAAGCAATAAGTATTGTTGTCTCCCTGTAACTAATAATGAATAAAAATAATACTTTCATTCTGATTTAGACCACCAAGCAGTGAAGTTTGGTTTTCCCATCAACATTTTGGCGACGAAGATGGGATAATTTTGAAAAGTAGAATACGATGGGTGAGTATAATGCTAATTCGGCATAATTGGTATGACGTAACACAAAGTTGTTCCCATTTAGTACCTGATATTTTTGGGGCTGATTTATGGTAACAAATATCATTATTGCTCTAGGCCAGTGTGATAATTGAATTTAAATTACCAGAACCCGGTACATACAGGTATCGAGACTACATCATAGAATGATTTAAAGAAAATATGAGATTTTGCAGCAAATCTCATGACCCAGGGTCGTAGGTGAGCGGTTGTGATTACTTCAGTTGATACTCTTGCATAGGTAAGCCCTTCCTCGACCGATGAAAGTATTTTAAGCAGGATACGAAGAATTTTCGATATTGGCTTCCATAATGAGGTTGAGCAGAAAAGAAGAAAATCTTTAAATCAACTTCAACGGAAAGTAGTTACGGGCTACAATTACTAAGAGATTCGCTTCGAAAACAGACACTGATGGAATCAGCAAGTGGTAGACGTCGGAATAAAATTAACAGACGAATTTAAGATCTATACTTAAGCAAAAAATGTGTTTTAAGCAGGGCTTGTTCGTTCATTTTGACTCAATGTTGATTCATTTGACAGTACCGTCTCAGTCGCAGCAAAATTTGACAAAGTTATATATGGGACATTTGTAGAACTAGTTATCATCTTCAAAATTTTGCTGAATAAAGTTTTACAGTATCTGTTGTATGTACGGTGCTACAATAATGCTAGTACCTTATTGGTGACTAAATAAATGCTCATTTAGTAACTAATGACTTACTAGCATTGTAGCATCGTAACTACAGAAGATACAACAAAACTTTCTCCAGCAAAATTTTGAAGATGATAACTAGTTCTACAAATGTTGCATACACAACTTTGTCAAATTTTGCTCGGCTGAGACGGTACTGTCAAATGAATCAAAATTGAGTCAAAGTGAACGAACAAGCTCTGGTTTTAAGTATCATGTTTGAGTAACTAACAGTTGAAGTGAAACAGCAGTATAAAAAATTTGCAATTTGAAAATTCTATATTTAAAAAAATCAATTAGCATAAATCTCACTTATTTACGTATGAGATGTTTTATTATAATTTATATAAAATACCCAGTGGTATGAGAAGATGTTTATAAATCTGGTGATTACAGTTTACATACCATGAAACCGCACTGCATTTGATTTATCGATCCTTCTATTAACTTCTCGAGTACTTTTTCATTTCGACGTATCTGCAAATGAGAGATTCTCTTCGTGTCTCCTCTCTTCCGTTGTTTACGGCGATACTAATGCATTGAATACAAAATTTTCAAAACATTTGGCGAGCTAGAGACTCCGGCAACCGATTCATGCAAAGCTGATGTCTCAAAATGCATTAGTAACGTCGTAAACAGCGGAAGAGAGGAGTCACGAAGAGAATCTCTCATTTGCAGATACGTCGAAATGAAAAAGTACCCGAGACTTTAGATATTTTTAGATGGATAATCAGATAATGACGTAGGTATTGTGAATAGTTTTACTTTAACACTCAATTCAAAAAACGATAGCGTCACAGTTAATCAAATATTGTGATATTTCTGAGTCAATATTTTTCTTTGAACTAGGTAAATCCTGATCCAAATCCAAATCCTGATCGCAAAATTTGCAGACGTTCACTTTATAGTTCAGAAATTAAATCAGCTGATCATCGCACAGTTCACCAAGAGTATTTAGAAATAAACGAAATGGTAGTACTTACATGTTTCCAAAGTTTGCTACGATAAAATAACTATCTAAGTGCCAAAAACGTTGAACAATTTTTAAATTTTACACTATTCAAACGCCAAACCTACAGACGAGCTGTCACAAAAAGAACTTCTATTCCCTTCAGTAGTTGTGCAAGCATCTCCCAATAGGAGTCCGTTTTCTTTTTCCTTCCGTTATTTTCGTCCCATACTATTGATAATCGACGGGATACGGAATGTTGTATTGGTGTCGCTGAGGTAAAATAAATTTCTGCAAACACTGTATTGCTGCTACGCTGGCTGACTGGCTGGTAAAAGGGGTTTTCAGCTGCGACCAGTCGAACAAGTCGTTCTCACACACATGCTCATGCCCACAATAATGATAGGGTGGGGAAATGAGACAGAGTGAGGGCAAGAGCAAAGGGAATGCAGAAAAAGAAATCTCCCCTTTTCTTCTCGAAAGAACCAAAAACCTTTTTTGGGCAAAACAGCACTTTCATTTACTCAACTAACTGAAAACTTTAGTTTGCTGTGCTAGAGAATACTGTAAGACACTTTAATACACTATTTTCATTACCTGATACGCAAAATAGCAGGCAAAAATCAAAGATTTCCAGTCAGCAAAATCGAACCAACTTCGAATCGAATCGCTAGGAAAAAATACAGTAATGAGCCGAGTCGAATGAAAGATGCAATACGGATTCTGCGAGGGTGCGAGTGAGATGGAGCTAATACACGTATGTAGTGGCGGAAGCAAAGCTCAATGCCCAAAACGTATAAAATGGCTGCTGCTGCTAATTTACGAACTGTCAGTGTTGGGCATCGATGGACAAGGCCAATGTAATGTAAAAAAAAGGTAATGTACAGAATTTTTTTAGTTACACCGAAAACACCACACGCTCGGTCAAAGTGGAAAGCACATAGATTTTCGTTAATTCGAAGGGAAAAGCTTTTGAAACCCGAATGATTGGCATATGAAACAAAATTATCAATATTTACATTTAAATTCGTGTTCCCTTGGTAAGGACGTGTCTATTTTTATCGGTGTAGGTGAGCAACTGAACCCAAGCAACCAAAAGTTCGAATAATACTTGACACGCGAACTCGAAAGTTCATAATTAGTTCAGATTCAGTTCCGTAGAACTTTCTTGCTGATTAGTAGTGTATATCAAGTATACGTGGAACTAAATGCTTTAAGAAATGCTGCGAGTACTTCATAGATACTTTAAAGCTACTAGGATGCTACATGAAGTTCTGAAGTAACTTTAGTTGCTAACAAGTTCTGCGTGCTGCTTTTTTGTTTATATTTCTGGTGATCAAACCAGCAGAACCTGCAACTATTGGAGATTAATTATTTTTATTTCACTTGAATAAATTTAATCCTCGCACATTTCTAATTACAAATATAAATTAGAATGTAATACTCTTCATTATTGTGTTTGTGTTGTGTAGCATATGCTGTCGGTATCTCACTACTATAGTTAATTGCATGGTTCCAAACTTTATGTTCTATAATTAACTCGCGCTGCATAAAGCTGCTGCAAGTTCTAAAACGAACTTTTACTTAACAACTCATTGGCAAAATTCACATCGCTTGTATGCGACAAAGGTGACGCAGTGGATCGGTATCCAGCTTTTTACGAGCCATAATGGCGGACGTGTTCGTAATATTTGAACAGCATCTTTGACATTTTACTACCCAAGTAACCACAAGCATTAATGCATAACCCCATATTGGCTGTAGCTCGGCATCGCTAATACCAGACAGCGGTATATCAGCAATTCGCATGGTTAAAACTTTTGTATAAACATTGCTAATGCGTTTAAGCATTATCGTAAATTAGCATTATTAAAAACACTATTTGCGTATATAATGTTACAATATGTTGCTTACAAGCTTTAGGACAAATCTTTAAAACGTACCGTAAATGTTAATAAAATGCTTATACCTGACTTCGTTTTTGCTTATTTACGGCCACTACTCATACTCTGTTTCACCTAACTGCTGCTGTCTTTTTTCAACCAATTGAATTCTAAAATCAACTACGAACGACGATTTAAGTACGACTAATTACAACCCACTCATCTATAACAGCTGTGGTTAAGATATCAAAGGCGCCAGCAAATGAACCATGCAGGGATACACGCACCCATCAGGTTCAAGTCTCATTAAAGGTAACATTTGAAATGCAAAAAAAAATCCATTCGTCGTAAATAATGAAGTAACGCATAGCTTGAGAAGCTGCTAGAACCAGCGGACTTAAAAAATAAATATGAAATATATTTATTTTTGTCTTTTGACACGCCGGCCGAATTGATGTTTTTATATTTTTTTCGCAAACAGGCTAAAAATAACGATATGTCGATAATGCAGGCGAAGTGATGTTTAATTCATGCCGTAATGGTGCTTTAGCAATTGCTATTATAATGCAGCTTTAATTTGACAATAGTGGGGCCCTTTTCCACTTTATTACTGCATTTATTGTACATGTAAGAAAATAATACATTATATGATATGCTTTGTAGCGCACTATAAAGCATTACAATTGAATTGATATAAAGCTTCGTGGTTACTTGGGTAATACATCGCACGTGTGTCCCACGGCTTGTTTCCGCGCGTTCACGGTAAAACTAAAGGAATGTACGGAAAGAAAACGTGCGATGTATTAGGGAAATGTCAAAAATGCTGTTCAAATATTACGAACACGTCCACCATTATGGCTCGTAAAAAGCTGGATAGGTTTACAACGCGGAACACCCGGGTTCAAACCCAACAGCAGGCAAATGCAACGAATATAGAAGTTAGGTAGAAGTATAAAAATAGAACATAGAAGTGCTGCTAAATTTGTTTTTTCTTAGTTTTTGACAGTTTATTTCGAAGCTGCTTAGCGTTCTATGCAGTGAACCCAAGACAGCTTGAAAGTTCGGTTAATTACTTAAAAGTGACGCTGCTTAGCAAGTTATAGATTGATATACATAAAGCTGTTTAACCCTTGTTAGACACCATTATTCGAACTCTTGGTTACTTGGGAAGTTACTGAAGTCCAACAATCAGAGATGCCATATTTTCTAAAAAAATGTCTGCAACTGCTCGAAAACCGAAAAAATCGAGCAGTTTTCCGGCTACTCGAATTTTCTGGTTTAAAAATAATCTGCGAAAATCTGCACACTGTTTTAGGAAGTCTGTGAAAGTTTAAAGAGCTTCGAACAAAAATCTGCACCAAAACAATAAAAGTCAAAAAAACTGCAAATATCTGCAAATTTATAATGATCTGCAAGACCGTTCCAAAAATCTGGAATTTGCAGACAAATCTGCAAGTCTGGTATCCCTGCCAACAATTCAATAGCATCGAGATCCTCCAACATATATACCCAAACCGAGTGAGGGTTATATTTTGTTGGACTGGCATACAGAAATAAAACTGCACTTTATTTTATCCATATTGTGTTACTGGTCATAATGTCCTCGGTCATAATGCACCCGGAAAAAATATCCGTAACACGAAATTAAAATTATGGTTACGGTAGCATTTAAAATACAGTAAAATCAATAAAAATTCCCGCAAAAAAATTTACATTAAATTTTGTAGTAGAAACAATGCATCTACAACAGTATTATTTTATGGAAACTTATGGTAAAATTATTGCAAAAGTGCCTCAAATTCAAATTGTAGTAATATTTTTGTTTCTTATTTTACGCTATAGAATTGGCAATAATTCTTCATAAATTTACTACCTCTTTTAATTATATTTTGTTTTCTCGTCTAACAAAAATATCATAAAAGCACGATAACTTTTACAGTAAATGAAAGTTTTTATTGTGAAGATACTTAACAATCCGTCATTTTAATGGTAGAATCTCTGAAAACCATGAAAGTTATGGGGGACAACAATAAGTTTGATGGTTTGGTTATCTCTTCTGACGATAAATTTTATTGTTTTTACTGTATTTTGAATGCTACTGCTTCCATAATTTTTATCTTTGTGTTATGGTTATTTTTTTCCGGGTAGTGAATGATATTCTGCCAAACCTGTTCTCTACTTTTCCAAGATATTGTGAGTTTCATTAAAAATTATCCACCGCGCAACTCAAAAATGAAATGCTCTTTCGTAGTTGCCGGGTCGATTTTGATATTATTGGAAGAAATTACACAGTATGGGATGTAATGTCGGTTCGTCGGTGGTAATAGAATTAAACGAAATTTTCCTTTAACTTTCTCGTTGATTCGTGAATTTTACTAAAAGATGTACAAAAGCGTATATATGATACAATATTACTTAAGGCCCAGACACAATGCATACGGATTTTACTACGTTGCGGCAATTTGACAGTTTTTCCATGGGTTTTCTGTCAAATATCCGCAACGTAGTAAAATTCGTACGCATTGTGTCTAGGCCTTTAGTTGTTGTATATAACGCAAATTGGCAAGACTTTTTCATAGACTAATCCCATGTTTTTAGTCTTGGCCTTGAAATGCGGTCATACATATAATTAATATTTTTTTGAAACGGTGGTTCTACAGTTGATGAAGGACGGTAGGGGAAAGAAATGAAAATTTTTTGGTGAAGGAGGGGAAAGAGCGGGTTTTGCAGTCTCCTATTGTCCAACGCCTCTATGGTTCAAATGTCTAAGTACCAGCGAACCACATGCCCTAGGGTGTTGTAGGTTCGAATCCGGTTATAATCTCGGATTATAGCTCGGTTCGACCCATGCACCTTCCAACATTGGCCAAAAGGTAGGAGTCAAAACGACTACTTGTTAAGCGTAACTATCAATACCCCCCCCCTCACCTCTACTCACCGTTCCGCTCTTTCCCCTCCTTCAGCAACAAATTTTCATTTCTTTCCCCTACCGTTCCTTCATCAATTGTAGAACCACCGTTTCAAAAAAATATTAATAATATGTTTGACCGCATTTCAAGGTCAAAACGAAAAACATAAGACTAGTCTATTTCAAAGCAACGCCGTTTCCCCCGAAAACCCGCGCTGAGAATCGCGGCTAACACGCTGACAGACGAACTACGTCACGTGTAGTACCGTCATCCGGGGATACTTGCAACACTTTTGAACTTTGACTTAGTATAACTTTCGAAGTATACCGTTTAGGTCCAAGTGTAAGTAGCCAAAACTTGTATAGTGGTGAGTACTTTTGATTTACGATTATGAGAAAAAATATAAACTAAATGAATCTGTAGAATGAACCGAAAATAGGGGTGTTGCAAGTTACCCAGTAAACGGGGTTTTTGCAACACTTTTCTGATTTTGCGTTTCTTATGATTTTATATCTGATTTCAAACCGCGAATGACTATTTTAAGATATTTTGAATGTATTTGTAGTAAAACAAGAGATGCTGGAGGCGTTTTTTGTTTCCCAATTTCGTCTATCGCTTTTTTAAAGATATTCGGTGAAAATGCAGCATGTCGGCGAACTCCGAATTGCCGTTTCAAGGCATGTGGAATTTTTCACAATTTTAGTTTTTCTGGAGATGGTGGTAGACAAAATAACATCGTACAGATGCAAACTTACTTTGTACATACTGTCTATTACGATAATATTCATTTTTACAAGCGCTGCAAGCCGTGTCATATTGAAAGTAACAACACGAATTCATCGTTTCTTCTCCAAGTTCAAAATATAAACAAAGCTTAAAGTTGCTATTTATTAGCTTATATGATGCACTTATTGTGTACAGGAACCAAACAATAAAAAATAATTCCATGTCACTAAACTGACGTAACTTTGCACATCCATTTTTCCTACTCTGAAAGTGAAATTACTTTCCAATCATATAAAAACAAGCAAAACAATGATGTAATGGATTAAACTTAACTAAACAATAGGTAAGCGTCCCTTCCTTAAAATGGCATTGGGTACAAATGGTTATGTAGAGTTGTCAAAAGCGCGATGCGCCAAAGTGTTGCAAGTAACCCCGGTGTTGCAAGTATAGGATTGGGCGATACCGTATCGATACTCGCGATATCGATACTCGAAGGCCGATATTTCGATATATTTCATCGATATTTATGGCGTCGATATTATGCTAAATCGATAATTTCATCCCGATACTGTTTTGATAAAGCGGGACCAGCTGACCAGGGATACCAGATTTGCAGATTTGTCTGCAAATTGCAGATTTTTGGAACGGTCTTGCAGATCATTATAAATTTGCAGATATTTGCAGTTTTTTTGACTTTTATTGTTTTGTTGCAGATTTTTGTTCGAAGCTCTTTAAACTTTCACAGACTTCCTAAAAAAGTGTGCAGATTTTCGCAGATTATTTTCAAACCTGAAAATTCGAGTAGCCGGAAAACTGCTCGATTTTTCCGGTTTTCGAGCAGTTGCAGACATTTTTTTTAGAAAATATGGCATCTCTGCAGCTGACCTGGAAATGCTCAAGAAAGCAAATTTTAAGGATTTTTCTCGCGCTGTTTTCTTTTCAGGTATCTACTAAGCTTAATTCCCAAATTTACTTTATTAAAATTGACTCTTATGCAAAACCTTGAACAATGTCACTTACATGTTTAACGCTTATTGAACAGTAAGAGCATACGACACGCGATTTTCCGCAATTCAGAACTGACCAGAGAGCACAGAGAGTAGTATTGGGCGTAGACGGCATTAACAAAGACTTTCCAGCTTTTTACGCGCCATAATAGTGGTGAAAGTGGCAGAGGTGGGACAGAGATCGAGAAGAGCTAGAACCGGAAAGGAGCAGCTTCCGGCGGAACTCTGCAGGAATGGCCAAGAACCGCCAGCAACGACACATCACTGGATGGGCTGCCGGACGAGTGGATTGAGGGTGTAGTTTGTCCTATATACAGAAAGGGCGATCGGATAGATTGCTGTAATTACCGCAGCATAACGCTGGTCAAAGCCATCAACAGGGTGCTCTCTCAGATTTTGTTGCGTCGTCTGTCCCCAGTGGCAGAAAAATTCATAGGGTAGTACCAGGTGGGCTTTATGGAGACCCGTGCTACTACGGATTAAAGTTTTACTCTTCGGCAGGTCATCCGGATGTGTCGGGAGTACAACTCATCATATTTTTGTAGATTCCGGGGCAGCATACGATTCAGTTGGAAGCGAACAGCCCTGGCAGGTTGCACGGTTTTCCGTATAAAACGACATGTCCGAAATAGAGCTGCACTGGAGCGAGTGATGTGTTGCGTGCGTGTTTTGGAGGCACTGTCTTTGCTCAACATGTTTTTTATAGATTAATATTTATGAATCCCTGTTTTTTGTGTAGCATTTCCTAACCCCAGAATGCCGCCTTAAATAGTATCGATAAATCCAATATCGATACTTCACGAACGATATATCGACGGTATCGATAAAGCGGCGGATTTGATATTGATATTCAATTATCGATACTTTCGGGAATTTTGCCCAATCCTAGTTGCAAGTATCCCCGGATGACGGTACCTTGCAAGTCGTAAGGGTCTGCATAGTGTCGTCGTCCTGCCAGTAAAAACAAGTTAGATTTAAAACTTCTCGGTCGGTGGTTATCTACAGTAGGTGGAGGAAGAGGCACAACTTATGTCTATAACCCAACCAGACGCGCCGCTATCTGAATAAGTGGGTTTTGCAATCTCCTTTTGTCCAGCGCCTCGATGGTTCATAGGTACAAATACCAGTGAACCACATGCCCTGACGGGTGTTGTGGGTTCGAATCCGGTTATAATCTTAGATTATAGCTTGGTTCAATCGATGCACCTTCCAGCATTGGACAATAGGTAGGAGTCAAAACGACTACTTGTTAAGCGTAGCTACCAATACCCCCCTCCTCCTTTTCATTTCTTTCTCTTACCGTCCCTTCATCAATTGTAGAACCACCGTTTCAAAAAAATATTAAAACTTTTTCAATTAATCCGGAAGCCGAAATTTCTAGCTAGACAATGCATCATTGTTTTCAATTTTTCAATAGAGCGCATTCAAAAATCAATGGTTTTCTTTATTAGTGGATGAGAAAATTGGCTCAATTATAATGAAAATCGCTCGGCAAATTGCTAAGTTATTAGCACTTAAAACCTATCATTTTAGCGTGACGCTCGCATTTTTAGATTTTTTGGAATGATAACCCAATCCTTACCGTAAGATGTGGCCTACGTAAAAAAACAATTTTAAGGTATTTGAAATGACAATCATTTTTATTTTTATTCTTAAAACAAGTAGAAATTATGCGAACTAGCATAAAACATTTCCTTGTTTATTATCAGCTTGTTTTGACAGCAATATAGTCAACAAATCAACAATTTCAACAAAATTAAGCACGACATTCGCAACAGAAAAATAAAAACAATCACAAAATTACAAACGTAGTTACTAAAAAGTCTTGAGGAGCGCAAGTATTAGACTTGTCAGTGTTTCTTATATGGCATCGGATTATTTACACACGTTTTAGTTAAAATGGTTTGAATACTCATTGTCCGGTTGAAAGTAGGTGTTTCGTTCTAGTGTGGCTTATTGTGACGCTTTGCTTTGATCCTTTTCATGTCGTCATCCATTTCCATGAACCGGCTTAATCGCGATCCGTTGAATGGAGCGTCGCTGCCTGGCGGGTGCATACGCATCTGTTGAAAGGATTGAGAATTAGCTAATTGAAAATGAGCACACTATTACTTTTCTAGTAACTGTGAAATGAATGCTTATCCCGTATAAGTAGGAGGTATATAGTTCGCATATAGAGTAAAAGGCAAGCCGCAAATCTGCTCATACGCACCTGACTGCCAGCAGCTATCCTTAACGAAAATGTGTTTTTCTTGTGTTTTGGTTTGCGAAACTTATACGTTTGTATGATTTTTGTAATGATTTTAGTCGAATGTACTAGGGTTTGTACAAGTTCTTTAGCGTCACGAATGTCGATAATCAATTTGTGCGATATTAATGTTGTATACACCCCCGTTGAAATTGTGATTTTAGACTATACATGCACTAAATGAGGAATTAAAGCGTTTGAAGTTAAGGAAAAATAAAACCAAGTGAGTTAGTTAATAAATTCTATCTACAGTGCTGAGTTTAAAATAGCGGGCAGTTTAGTTTATTTAAAAAAAAAAGCTTAGGTAAATTTCACTAACTCCTTTGTACATATGAACATTTCGAAACCTAGCGTTATCTGTATTTCTGATTTTGAAAATAATTGGGTATCAAAGATTTATTCAGGTGAGAGAACGTAATTTCACGTGTGACAACCAAAAACGTAACTGTCATTAATGACTTTTACGAAATGTAAAATAAGTTATTTGTGTTTTGCAGCAACTTCTCTAAAAGGGAAAGTATCTTTGAGTAACTACAGATGGAAGAAAAAGATCTACTATTTATAACAATAAATCTAAAAAGTTTTAAGATAGAAATTCATAGTCGAAATAAGAGACAACCTTGGTGCAAAATAATCACTGGAAAGTTGTTTCCTATTCAATTGTCATTTACATTTATCCTATAAAAAGAAATACACTAAGTGAATTCGAATGTTTTCGAATTTGGATCAATTGTTGGTAGTTTAAGTGTTAACTGAGGAAATTATTTTTCCGGTACGATATTTGGTAACCGTTAACTGAGTTATTAATACTCCGTTAGGTAATTTTTCGATTGAAGATTTTTTTAGTTTTTGTCAAATCATTGACCGATGGTTAAACTATTATCAAACTATCTCCAGAGTAAGGGAGAGAAAAGGGCAAATTAATGCTATAATGGTTTTAGTTTATTAATCTTTTGGCATTTTATCGGTAGGTAAAAGCTCATTGTTGGGTTACAATTATTCACATTATTATAGCTTATAAAGGAATATAATTGAAGAAAGCAGAGTGCAATAAAAGAAAAGTTTTTCTAGTTCTGGTCAAATTTCACGTCTAATTGCAATAGAAATAGACGGTCGATGAGAAACGTTTGGGGTCACGTTAAAGTCTGGTTTTGTAAGTGATAGGTAGAGTTGTGAAAGATCCGAAGCATTGGAATTCGCGAACGAATTTAACTTTTCAGTAGTGCCGCGTATACACATGGCGCTGATGTGTGCGTGTGTTTGTAGCGTGTTGGCGTGTTTTGTATTTAGGCGTGTTTGTAAATGCGTATTAGACCTCGGCATTATCTTTGGCGTATCGTTTCTGAAAATTGCGAGAAAAACCATAAAAAACACCATTGATTGATTAGTAATTTTTGCTGTTGGAGTAAATAACATGTGCCAGATTATTAATTCATTTCAAGCCAATCTTAAACGAACCAAATATATGAATAATACAACTATGTTCTGATATTTGGAACTGTGAACAAAATATTAGAATAGTTTTTACTCTCAGGTTACCATTATTCTGTATTTCTCTTTGCATGCATAGTCACTCTCATCCAGATCCTTGTAGCAATCGGATTTATAGTCCTCAGGTAAGGGTTTGCCTTCAAATTCGCACAGTTTGTGTAATGGACGCGACCTTAAAATAAAACAATAGTTAATATTAAGTTTTTCTGTTAATTACTTGTAGTCTACTAACCTTACGATCATCTTGTCCATTCCGGTTGGTTTATTAGTTGGACAGTAAAATACATCGGGTGTATTTTTATCATACACTATCGATTTTCGCATCAGATCCTTTTCCTTGTACTTTATATGCTTTTCCTTGGTATCTTTAGATGCCTCAGTTAACTGTGGTACTACTAGCGCCACGGTGAAAAGCACCATTATCATGTATTTGCTCATGTTTTTCCGCAACCACGTTGAACTATTGTTCGTCTATTGAAGTTTTTCCCCAGATGGATTCTAGGTCAGTTTCGTCTAACGCCAGCATGAAAATGAAAGAGAAAGGGCTGTTGTTTAAATTTGCATAGATCTCACGGCCCAATGGTGGCCCTTTGATATCGAGTGTCAAGGTTGAGTTGCATGTGCATCGCTAATAATCGTCTATGATACCGCGTTAATGTTGAAAGTGAGTAAATACTTTCATTAGATAATTGAACTCCGCTTCTATTGAATATATTTTAATATGTTTTCACGTTATACTTTATTCGGACCTTCAGATCACTGAGATATTATAAATGCAAGAAATGAACATGCTATAACGAGAAGTTGTTACTTTTTGCAAGTTAAAAACTTAGTCATTTTTCAATAGATTTAAGAGATATTTGCATCAATCGATCTGAAATTTTTCTAAGCATAGATTAATATAGCAAATATAACTTTCAAGCACTTTCAACAATTAATGAACCAACCAATCACATATAAGCATTATTTAGCTTCCCAGACAGGTAAATTAAAAATAAAGTAAGAATTAAAGTAATAAGGTCTTTCCGGTTAAAAGGTAAATAATAATTATTTGTCGCTTAAATTAAGATCAAGTAAAAGAGTAGTGAAAGAGTAGCAAAAAAACTTAAGGTAAATACAAAGAACGATAATAATAATTGAATATCTTTCAACCAGCATACTTTTTAGCATAATTCTAATGATAACCTAGATTAAGTAATTATTTTATACTGGATAACTAAAAATTGAGTGATTAATGACAAGCATTTCCTTAAGATTCTTAAGCCAATAAACGTATATCGTTTGTCACCTGGTGTGTAGCTTTCAGCCAGTTATTTAAAGATACCTGGTTGTACAAGACACGCAAGAATCTTCGCCCACTCTCAGCGCCAACAGATCCTGTCAACCTACCGGAGCTGAACAGCGTGGTTGAAAAAATACCGAAAGGGGACATTCAAATCCAGTTTGTCGACTTCAACGCGAAGCTCGCCTCAAACAACGCGGAACTTGAACACGTCATAGGACGCCATGACCTAGGAGAGATGAGCGAAAACGGAGAGCTGTTTATAGAACTTTATGGTAACAATAACATGATCATTGATGGCTTGCTCTTTTCCCATAGACCAGCATATAAAAGGTCACGTGGATCACGTGGTCGAGAAAAAAATTAAATTGACCACATCTGCCGAAAGTGGAGAAGAACCCTTCTTGACGTATGCAACAAGAGCAGCTCAGATATTGCATCCGACCATCACCATGTTATCACTGAAATACGATAGCGCGTCGCACGTGTCCAGCGGCGGGAGGGGAAAACTGGGTGTCGTTAGAATGTTCGCCAATTGGAAAATCTCGAGGTGCAAAGGAACTTTGTCAAACAACTTGAATCCCGAGTCTCAGAGTTGCCTCCTGGTGGAACCGTTGAAGAGCAATGGACCAGCACAGGGATGGAAAAAATCGCTTCTAGCGATCACGATCATAGAAGCAATCAGGGGTGGCATTGCGATTCTCGATTCGAGTGATTTTCGTTCGTTTCGCCAATTCGTTTAACGTGGTCGAAACGAACCAAAATCACTCGAAACGAGAATCGCAATGTCACCCCACATTCAGATTCATTGACATCACTACTTGTAAGCGACAAACACTTTGTCGCGATCCGTACAGATTATGACAAACCTCATGTCAAATCATGTTCATTGCATGATTGCGTTGAGAAATATAACAGATACAAACGATTGGTTGTATGCATCGTATGAATCACAATACAAACAACATGTGTGGCCTTTTTTCTCGCAGCTAGGTAAGATGTAACACTGTGATCGACTACTGAGACGGTTTAGAGAACAACGTCTGTTTGTCATGATTTGTACGGATCGTGATCTGTGCGTGAGGCGATAACTCACAGATTTGATCAAAATCACTGATCTTCCATCCCTGGACCAGCATCAAGAACGCCTTCATCATGACCAGTGACGAAACCCTCGGCAAAGCGCGCAGCGGACGGAGGAAATGGATTTCGGATGAAACTTGGAGAGAGATCCACGAGCGGAGAGTAGCGAAAACCGGCATTGAGCGAGCGTGAACCAGGGGTGACATTGCGATTCTCGTTTCACCCATTTGTTTAACGTGGTCGAAACGAACCAAAATCACTCGAACCGAGAATCGCAATGTCACCCCAGATCGGCTAAGACAGAGCTGCCCATCAACGATACGCTGAACTGGAGAGGGCTGTTCAACGAGCTTGTAGGCGGGACAAAAGAGCCTGGACGAACTCCCTAGCCGAACAAGGAGAAACCGTCGCCGCCATAGGTGATATCCGTTTATTGTACAATATTACTCGCCGCCTCAGAGATGCCAGGATAAATACAAAGATATCGCTAAGTGACAGAGCTGGTCAGCTACTGACTGACTTAACAGAACAGCTACCATGGACTGAACATTATGAACAACTCTTCCGAGTTGTAATAGTTCGTCGCATTAATCACGTCAACTTTGAGGTGCCATCACTAGATGAAACTGAAGCAGCCATTAAGGGTATGAAACCCAATACAGCACCAGGGCTAGACTGTATTTCAGCCGAGATGCTCACAGCTGATCCATCTTTATCAGCCCTGATGATGCAACAGCTTTAATGCGTGCAATAAAGGCCCAAACAAAATACACACGGTTTTGACTACATTCCGGAAATTTGAGAAAGAAAACCTATTCTCTCGAAATATTCACAACTTTCCACTCTTTCCCCTCCATTTCAAAAACTTTTCATTACTTTCGCCTACCGTCCCTTCATCAATTGTAGAACCACCGTTTCAAAAAAATATTCAAGGTCAAGACTAAAAACACGAGGTTTAGTCTATTTCACAGGAACGGAGCCTTCTCCCGAAAATCCACGCTGAGAATCGCAGCTAACACGCTGACAGACGAACAGTAAGTCGCAAGGGCCTGCATAGTGTCGTCGTCCCACCAGTAAACACAAAGTTAGATTAAACTTCCCGGTCGGTAGTTCTACAGTAGATGGAGGAAGAGGCACGATCTGTGTCTAAAAATAGCCCAACCCATGTCGCTACGTTAATAGGGGGGTTGTGCAGTTTCCTTTTGTCTAGTGCCTCTATGGTTCAAAGGTATAAGTACCAGCGAGCCACCTGACCTGGTGGGTGTTGTGGGTTCGAATCCAGTTATAATCTCAGATTATAGTTTGGTTCGACCCATGAGCATTGGACAAAAAGTAGGAGTCACAACGACAACTTGTTAAGCGTAGCTACCTATAACCCCCCCCCCCCCCCACTCACCTTTCCACTCTTTCCCCTCCATTCCCAAAAAATGCTTCTTCATTACTTTCCCTTTATCAATTGTAGAACCATCGTTTCAAAAAAAATATTAATATATGCCTGACCGCATTTCAAGGTCAAAAGACTAAAACACGAGTTTGGTCAAAAGATGTACTGCAAATTAAGAATATTTTATAACTGTTCGATCCCGCTGTGATGCATCCTACCCCTGTTTTGTATTTTGCAGTTTTTTGCAATATATGTGAAAAACATGCCTAGTTAATGCCGTTTTTGTGATGAATCATCGAGTATGACAGTATATCAATTAGATAGACTGTATTTATTATGAAATTTGCATACCGACTAGTGGTAAAAGCTTAAGAGAAAACCGTGATTTCGTGAAACCGTGCGGAATGACATCGCGGATAATCGCTTGATTTTATTGGATGTGGCTATGTTTGATGCTTTTACATTCTACACAATTATGAATTAGCTTGTTTTACACCAAAATAAAATGCGCATTCATAATGTTACCAAATAGTTTCCGCGTTTTTAAGCAATTAATTTAATAGCATGGGCCATTCTACCCCTCCCTTTGGTGCGTTCTGGACATTCTTCCTCTAAATTCAAAGCTTTGTTAAATTTATAGCAAACTACTCTGCGTTGCGCGAAGACTGCACCAGGTGATGGTAGTGTTTGTTCAAGTTTTAGAGGTGTCATTGAAGCGATGTTTTCTTGGAAAATTTGTTCGAAGTGTTACGTCTGTTAGTCTGTGGTAAATCGTAAATGCCATTGCTCGGTATGAACAATGATCAATATTTCTCTTTCCAGAAACGTAACATACAATAATAATAGTGTATAAGAGCTGGCGTACTGAGCTGTAGATCGTTTTTGTTTTTTACTCGATTCTTATAACTTTGCTATTATAGTACTCCCATGATAAAAGGTAAGTTCAACTATGCGCTAATTTTGAACACAGTTTTTTACAGAGTTGAATTCAACCTGCTTCTATTTTTGGCCTATCCTCCACATTCTTCACATCCTGGGGAAACTAACTTCTTACTAGCCACTGGCTACCTATGCATGCACATTCGTTTCATGGCAATAAATTAATTCTTCATCTATGTCTATGTAAATTGTTTTAATGGTCACCTCCACATGATTATAATGAATGATAAATCGATTATCCAATGCGCTTGTTTTCCCCGACTTGACCTATTATTTGTTCACTGTCAATAAAATCCAGACAGTTGGCGTAACTACAATTTCTTTCGATGGTGTGAAACCCGAACCGGAGCTCTGAAAGTGACTTCAGAGCGAACAGAAAACTGTAGGTAGAGTGCAAATATCCGGATGAATTAAAGAAAAAACTCGGCGACCATCATGCGCGGCGAAGGTAAGGTCAACACATCCGATGAACTACTTTTTTTCGAAAACTGGTTTGAATGACACGTCTGCGGATGGTTCTATGACAAACCGATTTCATTCATGCATAAAATAACAAAGCAAAGTCTAGATGTTACATTCCGTTTTGGAAAGTTGACCTTCTGTTTTTATTAGACAGACTTCGTAGCCAACTGCTAGAGTACAGGACAATTGCTAATGATCACGATCCTATTGATTCTAACAGTCTCGCCCAGCTGCGATTGGAAATTGGAACATATAGTGTTATATAGCTTGTTAGCCCATCGTCGTACCTCGAGGTTATTTTGAAGGCAGTGAAATAATATACAACTCTAAATAACCTGTCATAACTATTCGACATCTTTACTGATGCTTTCGTTCAATACTAACTTGAACTATTTGTAATTTCAGTATTCCATTGAAGGTTGAGCAGTGCTTCTGACTGCATATTCAATGATTTATTGGAAAGGATTTGGGACTTTTAACAAAAACAAAAAGTTCATTGATTGAAGGCACTGGTGTGCTCCTGCCCAGACATAAACAGAAAGTAAAATTGGACAACTTGAAAATTGAAAATGAACTTGACAATGAAATTAGATTTGAATTTAGTTTTGATATCGTACTTGAAAATGAAATTAAATTTGATTGCTGTTAAAGTATAAATTGAACATGACACTGGATTTATTTTGAACGAATTATTTAACTTAACGCAAAGATACCGGGCTATTGAAATGGCAACGCCGGACCTGAGAGAGAGAGATGACAACTGAATGACAGATTATATGTTCTTTGGATTATTTCTATATACAGAAAATCCGAATCATTTAAAGAAGAGAATACCTAAACTTTCAATTCATAGTGACAGTTCTTGCCCAGTTCACACTGACTTTTCGATACACAAAAACAAACTCTGTGTCTTCTCTATCAGCTCCGAACTTCCAAGTTACACTTTTCTTACTTTGGCAGTTTTTTTGTACCAAGCTCAAAAGTTGTAAAAGTCTTTTCCAAACTACTACCAAAAAAACGAAAAAATGTTTGTTCCAATACGTTGATTAGTTTCCAAGAAAAAAGCAAATAAAGTTTGAAAATCGTGTTTTTACAGGAGCATTACAAAACTAGTGTCAAAACAAGTGGAAGAGTCGGTAGAATCAAAATCTAAGATAAAAAATAGTGATTTTTTCAAAATGTTTAGTCGTTTATGTCCCCTAAATAGTTTATAACTTACAACAGTGTTTGGGATTTTGTCTTTAGGAAGCACTTGTATGCAGTTGGCGCCTTATCCCTCTGTAAACTTTGTTCTGCTATGAAAGAATACCAATTCCGGCCAAAACAGCACGGAACAATCATGTTCAGAATGGATCCAAACAATAGCTTTTTATCTTCAGGTTTAGTTGAAAATTTTCGGTGAAATAATGAAACTGATGATTATATCGCGTAACGTTTCAGCTTACTACTCTTCAGCTATCGTCTGACGCATTCTTCTAGTATTTACGCCACATTCATATCAATTATTCAGCCTTCACCAGTGGGCTAGTTTTCGTTACGTCCAACTGGCTTGTTGTTATTGTATTGTTAGAAGAATGCGTCAGACGATAGCTGAAGAGTAGTAAGCTGAAACGTTACGCGATATATTCATCAGTTTCATTATTTCACCAAAAATTTTCAACTAAACCTGAAGATAGTGATTTTGCGGTGACTTCAAATCAAAGAAAAAAGCTTTTTATGCTGCACAATTACGGAAGAATTAAAAGTAGTGAAATAGTAGCAAATCATAACAATTAAAGATTATTGTGTCTGTTTTTTATGGGTTGGTGAACGACTGGATAATGCGAACATAGACCCCGTAGTGGTTCCTAACCTCTTATCCAGCAACTCCTAACCCAACCTCCAAGTGGTACCAGCCGGAATAGAAGCAACCTTAGCTAAGATTGAGTAACCAATCATGGTGGAAATTAAAGTCGTATACCGACAGGAAATGGGGAACTGTGTTGTCCAGCGATGCCAGATCAGCGGCTTTCCCGCTAGATTCAGCGGGATTTCAAGCCGGATAGCGGTACTTAATAACCAAACAGCGGCTAACGGGAATCTAGCGGTTTTCTTAAATAACTCAGCGGGATTTTAGCGGGATCTCGATTTAGCGATATTTGGTAGGCAAGAAGAGTGCTGACAGAGAGGTTGACAGCAAAAAACTTCGTTTATTGACAGTCTAATGTCTGCTCATGCATTGGCAGATGGTTCAGTATATTCTGTTGATAAGAAAACTCCGTGGTTTTTGCCTAGAATGGGATCAGTTCTGACAAATACTCATTAGAACTTACAGAAGCAGAAGACCACCAAACCAATCCGTTTTGCGTATTCCTAATTTTTCCACAAACTAATTCGTTGCCAATGGCAAAATCCAACTGATCCATGAATTGCAAACAAAACAACACAAACACCTTATGTATCTATATACATCATCATTTGCTATATACCGCAGCATTTGTATGATAACAAAATCAAAACAAATCGGCTGATGAGCCGATAAAACTTAAGTCTAAAAGACAAATCGATACATTTTTGCTAAAACAAAATATCAGCGAGAACAAAGAGCCGATGCGCTTTTCAGATATTTTTGAATTTTGGCTGCTTATAAAGATTGAAACATATCTTCTTTTGTCACCGAAAACTATAACCATTTGCCAGCGTTGCTGAAATTTTGCATGATTTTTATCATAGCTAGACACAGAAAGAGAATTTGTGCTAAAAGCTTCTTTCGAAATTTTCGCATGTGTTCTTAGACTCCTTAATCTTATAATTTTTTCGAAATGTCGTAGTAAACTGTTATTATATGAGGGATAACAAGATATTTCTTTTTCTGTTTCCTGAAGCTTCGTCAACATGAATGCAGCAAATTTGCATAATGTTCATTTAATTGCAACCTCTCAATTTCCGCAGATCATCTTGATTTCAAATGCAAGCCTTACTGAAATGAATATTTTTTAATTTTAATTCTGCACCAGAAACGAAAGAATAATATGACTTTTGATTCAGCGGGATTTATAGTGGGAAATAGACTCTAGACAGCGGGATTTCAGCGGGAAATCAACCTCTGGGCAGCGGGAAAATGGGCAATCGACCTGGTAACACTGGTGTTGTCTCGGCACCTAAGATGGCAGCCCCATCAAGAGACTCGGTAGTGTGGCGCTAGTAAGGTAACGTACCTAAATTGAACTACGAAAATTCAAGCAAGAATGGATCGAATGTTCGCCATCGACCCAGGGGACGAAACAAAGACGACGAATGGAAACTTGGTACTTGGAACTGCTGATCGCTGAATTTCGCAAGGGGCGACCGGATGTTGCTCGAACACCGTAGCTCTGTAGGAGATCTGTCGCAAAGCAGATAGGATTTGGAAGATCCGCGGCAAAAAGGTCCAGTTTTACCAGAGTGGTGGAACTACCAACGAACGGGCAAGTGTAGTGTCGGGCAGAATGCAGAATCACGTAATAGATTGGGAGGCGCTTAACGAAAAAATGTGTCTATTAAGGATAAAGAGCCGTTTCTTCAATTACAGTATCATCAACGTGCACTGCCCGCACGAAGGTAGGTCCGACGATGAGAAGGAAGCATTCCACGCGAGATTGGAGACAATCTACGACAGCTGCTTGCCACGGGACACCAAGATCATCATCGGAGATCAAGATCTGGTGATACGAAGTACCTTTTTCTCACGCAAGGATATCCACAAAGACACAAGGAGTTCACCTGACTAACTTACAATGAACCAATTTAACCACGTTCTCATAGATAGCCGGTTCTTCATGAATATACGTTTCCTATGAGGTACGCATAAGAACTCTGACAATCACCTGTAGTAGTAAGTATATGCGCTTTCAAAACTGTCGACCGTATACCAGACACTTCAAAGCCATCCTCCTTGGCTGAACATCAGGCAGCTGGATATCCCGTAATCTGCCTTGAACTACGTGCGAGTACTGGATGAGGCACTATCTTCTTCCGATGAGTTCGGTGCTTCAAATCTCAAAGACGGTTGGGGCAGAATAGGTTCGGCACCAGGTGAAGAGCCCCGTAGTATACAAAATGATTGATTTGATGGGGAATGCCAACAAGCGTGGAGAAAGAAAAAGTTGCTTGAAAAAGTTTAATATGAGCATTACCATTAGAGAGAACTTGGCCAAATACCGACGAGCAAGGAACCAGTCAACTATGATCTCGAGGAGTGGTGGATAGGGATTGTGAAGAATTATAATGTCCTATTCCGAGTTAATGACACGCGCAAGACTTACGAGAAGATGAACCAAACTCGGAAGGGCTACACACCGAAACCTAACATGTGTAATGATAAATGCGAGCGAAGTGGTCGACAGGTGGTAGCAGTTCTTCGATGAATGCCCACGGAAGTTAGTAATGTTCCAACGCCTGCTCTACAAGAAGTCAAACGAGAATTGGTTACCGAAGGAGGAGAAGCTACCGGAAGAATGGACGGAACGAATGGTTTACCCCATCTACAAAAAGGGTGATCGGCTCGACTGATGCAACTATCACAGCAAAACGCTGGTAAACATTGCTGACAAGGTACTCTCCCAGATCATGTTACGCCAGCTGTCACCGATAGCACGGAGAATTGCCAGGCCTGCTTCATGGGGGCTTGTGCAGCTGCGGACCAAATGTTTACCGTCCAACAGATCGTGCAGAAATGTCGGGCATTACATCTTTATTGATTTCCAAGCAGCATACTATACAGTTAATCATGGTCTCGAAGATGGCAGATAATGCACGAACACGCTTTTCCAGATAAACTGACGTGGCTGAGCTAAATTGGATCGAGTGATGTGTTTCGTGCGCACCTCGGGGATACTCTCAAGTCCCTTGAAGACGCGGCGGAAGTTGAGGCAAGGAGAGGGGAACCGATGAGCAAGCATCGAAACGAGAGGCATGATTTTCTCCAAGGGTAGCCAGCGTCTAGGCTTTGTAGATGACTTTGATATTATGACCAGGAACTTTGCTACGGCGGAAGAAATCTACTCAGACGGAAAGCGGATTTTAGGAGGGTTGGGCTCATTGGCGTAACTAGGGGGGGGGGGGGGGGTGCTAGGAGGCTAAGCCCCCCCTAGGAAACATTTAGCCCCCCTAGAAAAGTTAAGCTGGATTTTTAAATTTAAGAAAAAACTATAGTTAGATAACTTTACATAATAAAAACTTGAGAGTAATTTTTATATGCATCACATGCATTAATGTACATTTAATTTTAATATGCCGAGGAAATAAAATGGTCGAAAAAATGCCGGGGGATATAGCCCCCCTAGAAATGACCGCTAGTTCCGCCAATGGTTGGGCTAAATATAAATGCGTTGAAGACCAAATACATGAAAAGAATAAACGTGTGCCTCCCGGGGACGGTAACCGTTCACGGCCTGGTAGAAGAGTTCATGTATTTGAGATCACTGGTGTCCGCGAACAACAACACTAGTAAGAAGATCCAGCGGTGCATTCAAGAGATAAATCGGACCTGGTTTGCCCATCGCAAAACACTATGATCAAGAAGCATGCGTCGTCGTACGAAGCTGACAATGTTCAAAATCCTAGCGGAGGCTCCCCTGGGCTACGGTGGGCCGGACACATCATAAGAATGCCGGACGACAGTGCTACGAAAACTGTTCTCTTCAACCACCACCGGCACCAGGAACAGGGGCGCTCAACGTGCAAGATGGCTCGACCAGATCGAAAATGATTTACGACTTTTGAGATGACTAGAAAATTCGTGACGAGTGGCCCAGGTTCGAGTTGAATGGAGACAACTGCTTGAAACAGCACGAGCCATCGTGACTCTATTGCTGATGTCGACGTACATGATGTTTGTTTCTAAAACTGGCAGATGCGGTCATCGTAAAATACAAATAAATACAAATTATTATTGAAAGTTTTCAATTTCTAATTTTAATATTTAAAGTAAAATGAATAAATAAGCTTAATAAATCGATTGGAAACCACTGAAGCCGTCTCGTTGTTTGGAGTTTAAATCGTCGATGTAAAAGTATTGAAAATAAGCAACATCATGAGGAGATCTGAATAAATCATTTATGACAGAAATTAATACATATTTGTCGTTAACTAGCACAACGTTGCTAACGGTACAGCATATCCCACGCAAGAAAAAAGTTTAAAAAACGGAATGGATCATCACAAAAGCTATTCGATGCTACACAGTTACGGAAGAACTATATCGGACCGGTCCCTATTCGAATCGAATCGTGGGTTTTGCACCAAATGTCGCTTTTAGACTTCGGAGTGCATACCTATAAACACCTATAAAATGAGCTGAATGGCCAGATTCTTGCCCGTCAGTGGTCCACTAGATTTCTTGGGTAATGTTTGCTATGAGTCATCGAACTGAAAAGGTCGGTCCAGTTGGCAATTTCGAAGTTGTATTCACTGTGAAGGTTGCCATTACGTGGTTCCGCCTCCTTCACATGAAACTAGCTTTGCTGTCGTGATCAGCACTGTTTCGCCATCTCTCTCACTCGCGCTTACAGCTCTGTCAAGCACTCAATCTGTGGCACAGAAGGAACGATCAACCTACATTCGGAGGTAATTTGCGTCGCTCGCTGCATGTCGGTATAGAAATTTATCGCTAACTGGTTGAGCGAGAAAAATAACAAAAGGTCACGATTGGGAGCAAACGATTTTTCCAGAACAGCAGAATGCACTTAGTTGCAGGAAACACAGCACGATAGCCTTCCTCCAGTCAAATCCAGAACTGAATGGATGCCAATATCTGTCTACTTAAGTCACGATTTGCCCGCAGTGAAGCTTAATGTAGCGTATCAACCAAAACCCACCTTACATGCACCAGTAGTTAATAAAAATTCGCAATCTGTTTGGTGCAACTCTGGCCGGTCTAGCCGGATCCGTAGGTCGATGGCTTAAAAACTCATTTGCACGTTATTAACCAACCGTAGCCACATGCTGTGATACGATATTGAGTTTCGCTTTTAATCGATTTTCATGGTCAACACAGTAACTACCCAATAATTTAAAGTGTAGTTTTTCATGTACACAATGAAATAAAATATTACTTTTTGTTGTCTATGACTATGAAATGTTGACACTTCGAAGCTGTCGATGAGGTTGTCCATCTACATACCCAACTGCTAAACGGTGAAAATGTGTTTCCATCTAATGTACACATTTGTAGCGCGTGAATTTTTTTGCACAAACCTGCATCGTCACATTTATCATTCGACTTTATAAAGCGTTAATAAAAGTGATCGTCGGTGCTTTGCACAAGCGATGAAGATGCATCTTTACCCCTAACAAAGTCACTGCTTTCGGAAGACCGTTCGAAACATCGTACCTACATTACAAAGAACCATCCGACGAAACACAAGATAGTTAAAAATTCTATCATTATAAAAACTGCATTTATTATTTTTAATATAAAGTTATGAAATAAGTATATATTATTTTCCATTACCATTGTTATCGTCATTATAGTTGTTATTATTACATGTTTTATGATGATCAACAACTGAGAAATGATGCTATCCACAGATATGATTTTTTTGCTAGTCAAGAAATTATATTTTAAAATGCATATACTGCCAATGCATTAGAAATTAAAGAAGTAAGTATTGAAAATGCATTATTAACATACATCTTCTTGGCTTCGATAATTAGGCATAATAATCATAAATAAAACATCGAAACATCGTGCGTAGCACTAATTGCATGTTCTCATAACTGACAATGAATTAGATTGAAGTTCCACTGCCAGTTTCAATCATTAGGAACTAAAATTGAAGCTTGATCAACTGGAAGTGGAACAATGCAAATCCATATTGGTAATTTCCACAAATGTTAGCCAGCTGCCAGCCAAACACCGCCATCGTCATCACACTTGAGAGCGCTCCTTGTTTGCGACCCACACGCAGTTACCTCGCGTTTCACGAAATACGTGTACAAAAACGCAACAAAGCTTCACGGAAG
Source organism: Sabethes cyaneus (assembly GCF_943734655.1). Lineage (NCBI taxonomy): Eukaryota > Metazoa > Arthropoda > Insecta > Diptera > Culicidae > Sabethes > Sabethes cyaneus. The sequence continues at coordinate 157,861,285 of NC_071355.1, read as the reverse complement.
GGTACCGACGACAACTTCAACCCAAAACCCGTCTAGCGGTGTCGGACGGCTTAAGGCCATCCGCTCGATAGACAGAGGGGAGCAAAACCGAGGGGACGAAAGCCAAACACATAACCGCGAAGCCATTCAATCTCAATTAGGCAATCTATTTTCTTCCGCCGACGAGTTGGTATACTTGCGGTTTCTTCATAGCTGCGCGCGATCAGTCATCCGATCAACGCAAGGAACAAATGGAACTCATATTTTGCATAAATTGCGACGCGTTGCACATACAACTCACTGGTGCACTTGAAATTCCAGGGCAAATCTGAGGAATCCCTTTTATTTGCGCACACTTGCTCATACACCTATAACCATATTAAGATGCAACCTACTCTGTCCAGCAGTGATCCGGTGTTGATTGAATGTTAGTCACCAACTTCGTTTGAACACTTTATGTATTTAGTTGACGTTTATTTTCGTTGATCACCGGGTTTGCTATTCGTTTAGGTTTAACAACGCCCGCAGCACGCCTTGCGCGACCGTTTTCAGTTCGGTTCGATAGGAAACTAAAGAAGCTCAAAGAAGCAAAAGGTGATCGTGAACAACGACTCACTGTGCGCTGCACATGGACAGACTTTCTTAGCGGGAGCGGCGTCTTGTGAAGAGTTGAGAGCAAACTGCGATCAGATACTCTCCATTAATGTAACCAAGCCAGGGTTGATTCCGATTGAATGTAAAAGGGGGACCTAGGGCGCGTGAAATCTCTCTCAACAGTTGTTTGTACCAGTAATATCTTCGGAAAACGTTAAAATATTTTTCTTGGTTCAAAGTTCGGACCATTTTCTTGAGTACCCTGTAGTTATATGGAGCGACTGAGACACCACCAAACTTTGGTAATATATAACAGACCCCTTAGAATTAGATTAGATTTTTTATTTTCAGAGGCTTTCAACCTGCGGCTGGTTCACCTCTTACCACGTATTTTTAATCGTATTTTAAATCCTATTTTTTCATCTAGCCTTAATTTTGCTTCAATACATCAGTCACTTTTAACTTTAACTGCTGATTTCCACCTAATTAGCTTCGAGGTACGATGCTGGTTTAACAAGCCAGTCGTCGTATGTTCGAATCTCGGTTAGGCAGTGCTTGCTAGATAGAGTCAGTAGGATCGTTACACTGGCCCGTAATTTTTCTGTACTCTAAACAGCCGGTTGCGAAGTCTGTCGATAAAGAAGGGCAATGTCTAATGACGGTTTAAGCCCACGGCTTTTTGCTGAGTTCCGCTGATGAGTAATATTGATTGATCGAATTATCGAATCGCTCGTAGGTATATTGATATATTGAGCAATTGATAAGTACACTCAAGTCGCTTTTTACGCGAAGGATACGTCCCACGTAAATCAAAATCGCGTAAAAAACCGCGTAATTTCCGAAATTCGCGTAAAAAAAACGCGTAAATTCCAAAATTCGCGTAAAAAAACCAAAATTTCGCGAAAAAACTGGATTTCAACACTACGCGAAAAAATAGACGTTTTGAACACATTCGCGTAAATTCCGAAAATCGCGTATAAAAACCGCCTAAATTTCGAAATTCGCTTAAAAATAGTCGCGTAAAAAACAAACCGCGAAAAAAAACCACGTAAAAAGCGACTTCAGTGTAATATTAAAACAAAAACTAGCGAAACTGCAGTCAATAGTGACTAACAATGGCGTTCAAGCAACAGGTGAAAAACATCGAAATTTTGCATCGTGATCGTGCAAATCCAAAATAAAGGGTGTCCACGGTAAAATTGCAAAACACAAAATTAATTCACAAAGTTCGAGGAGTTATCAGGTTGCCAACAAATTTTCAAGGTATTAGATGAAACAAGTACACTAAGTTTTAACGTCTTTATTTTATTTAGTGTTGCATGCGTATCCGAATGCCCGTACTTTGACATTAACCCCACACATGATGTTTTACACATCCTCAAAATCGACGTGTTTTTGCTATGCTTTTCGCATTTCTTCAACTATTTTGAATACTTTAGTACATTTCTGAAGATTCTGCTCCACTTTCCGCAGAACAAATTGCTTGTCAAATCAAGAATTTCGTGGTAAACTTCGACATCTTCTTATTCAGAAGGTTCTCGGAAACATGAAACTTATTCTTGGCAGTGAAATACTGGCTCCCCGAAATCTGGTTCAAGTCAGCTTTCACGTAAGTCTCGTTGTCCAGAACGCAGAAGTGTGGTTTCGTCAGCTTTTTGGTCGTATGACTTTCGGGCATAATTTTTCACGACCGTATTCTGTTGGGGCCTTTGGAACCTTGAACGAACGTAATCCAGCTCGAGTTTTGGCCTTTTGCATGAAACTTTAGCTCAGATTCAGTTGTTTGCCACATCTCGAACAAAGGAGTTTGGTTTCCCGTTCAAGGCCCCAACTACGCGGCTGTCCTTAACAGTATACGAACGACTTGTTTCTCCGCATCTTGGCTTGAGATCGACAGTCAGAAGTTCTTCGAGCCGTATTATGACATGAGAAACCGTAGAATCCGAGACTCCCAACTTTTTACCAATGATGGCACGATGTGATAGGTTCTTATTTTTGATGTGCTTCCGAATTTTTTCGCAAACGAGCCGTTCTTTCGTCGATATTTTTCAGATTTTTGCCTACCTGATGAAAAGACTCAGACTCCAGAGTCCACTTCTCCGGTAGCTGCTCTGTTTCCCAGCCGGTGCGGACAGGTAGCCAACCCATCATGGCCCATCCTGATAAGCTTCGCTGCGATGCCATTTTTGCCAGCTGCCTTGTTGTTCTTAAGTTGCTTGATGGCTTCGAACACTACCTATTGTGGGAGTCGGTACATCACCAACGTCCGCCGCACTGATGTAGTCATTCCCTCTATTGTTTTCGCGCCGTTCCGATCGGAAAATCGGATTACTGTCCGGTTGATTGGCAGCAGTGTTATCATTACCAATGAAGCTGAAGTGTGGAATGAATGTGTCTCAAACAAATCAGCAGCATTGCTGAAAGCAAGTACGGAATAAAAGTGAAAAAAGTGAGAAATGAGCGTTGCGCAAACGCATCACTAGCATTGCTGAGCAAGTGCGGAATACAACTGGAATAACAGAGGAATGAATGTTGCGGAAACGAATCAGCAGCATCGCTGAGACTTACTTACTTACTTATTCAGCCGAAAGCCGGGGTGGCTCTTGCTGTATCAAGAATTCCTCACCATTGTACTCGGTTCTGGGTTACTCGTCGCCAATTCGTTGCGCGTCTCGACACACGCAAGTCGGCTTCAACCTGGTCGAGCCATCGTGCACGTTGAGCCGCTCTATTCCTGGTGCAGGTGGGGTTCTTGAAGAGAACGGATTTCACTACACAGTCGTCCGGCATCCTTGTGACCGGCCCGGCCGGCCCATCGTATCTCTCCAAGCAGTGCCTGTAACACGTGATTCATACGTCTCCGCCACTCTCCGCTTTCCGTATGTACTCCGCCAAAAATAGTCCGCAACACCTTTCGTTCAAAAACAGCAAGCGCACGTATGTCTTCCGTAAGCAAAGTTACTGTTTCAAGTCCGTAGAAGACTACCAGTCTTATTAGCGTTGTGCGGTGACGAATGCTTCTAAATCGAAACGTCTTGCGGAGGGAAAAGTAGGCTCGATTTCCAGCTTGAATGCGTCGTTGGATCTCCTTACTCGTATTATTGTCGGCGGTGACCGGAGATCCCAAATATACTAACTCATCAACCGCTTCCAGTTCATCGCTGTCAATAGTCACTGTCCGTGGGAGGCAAACGTTACTTCCCAAGCAACAATTTGGGTTTTATTGCACTTTTATGATGGCATTTAAGACCAAAATTGGTCTTGAAGACCAGCCTAAGAGTACAATAAAACTTACATTGTTGCTTGGATTTCTAGGGAGCCTCTTCCTACCATATATTTGGTTTTCGACGCATTAATTTGTAACCCTATCCTAAAAGCCTCCGTTTTTAGTCTGGCATAGATTGCCTCCGCCGTTCCACAGTTTCTAGTAATGATGTCGAGATCGTCTGCAAAGGCTAGGAGTTGGCTACTCTTGCTGAAGATCGTTCCTCTCGTTTCGATGCCCGCTCGTCGGATCACACCTTCAATAGCGATATTGAATAACATACAGGACAGTCCATCCCTTTGCCGTAACCCTCTGCGCGATTCGAAAAGACTTGAGAATGTCCCCGAAACGCGCACGTAGCACCTCACTCGTTCCAGAATAGCTTTGAGCATCGCTGAGAGCGAGTGTGAAATAAGCGTGGAATGAATGATGCGCAAACGTATCAGCAGCGTAGTTGAGAGCCTATGTGGTGAAAGAATGTAATGTATGTTGCATAAACGTTGCTAAGAGGAATAAGAAGTGGAATAAGAGTCGAATAATGGTTGTACAAACTTCTCAGCAGCACCGCTAAGAACAGGTATGGAATAAAAGGTGCTTGATGGCAACCAATAACAGCAATAACTCGAATGACTCTTTATATTTTATATTTATATTAGGCTCACTTTATTTCACATCATGCCGACGACACTCCGATGAACAGATGAACTTGCATCAACACTAAATAATCCAAATATGTTAAGAATTAATGGATGTGATAAAGCGAAATACATTACTTTAACACGCACACATTCGAAGCAGGCTCGACAAGTCTTTCGGCCAGCACTCGTACAGCAGTCAGCAATGATTGCGGACCACAGTGAAGTTGCTCGTGGTGCTCGTGATGGAGAATGAGTGCGGTGAGAAGTGATTTGCGCGGCAGCAAGATCTGAGATCGGATTGGTCCTTCGAGCCGGATGCGCGAAAGTTCTCTACGTGAACCGCGTAGTGTCGATCAATCCTATGTCGCGAGTGTTGGCCCCGTTATTTTTCCTCGATTAAACACATCTCTTTCCCTTCTGTCATCCAACACTGGAAGGACAAAAACTTCATAATATGTTTGTAATTGCCTTATTGACTAATGTTTTATGGAATAGTCTAAAATTCCTCGAATTCGATTAGTTTTTGAGTTACGCGCAAACTTCTATTTTATATGTATGAGAATGAGAGTCCTTATCCCACTACCACAGGGGTGACAGGTCTCAAACCATCGTAAAATAAATTCTTGCCTCCAAAATCCCTCACATGCCCAATTTGGTTCCATTTGCTTGATTAGTTCTCTAGTTATGAGGAAATTTGTATTTCGTTTGTATAGGGGCCGGTCTACAACAGATCAAATATTTACACTGCGGCAAATCCTCCAAAAGGGCCGGGAATACAGAGTTCCCACGCATCATTTGTTCGTTGACTTCAAAGCCGCATATGATACCATCGACCGGAAAGAGCTATGGAAAATCATGGACGAGAACAGCTCCCCAGGAAGCTCATCAAACTGATTAAATATACGATGGATGGTACACAGTGCTGTGTTTGGATTTCGGGTTGATTGTCGAGTTCATTCGAATCGCACAAAGGGCTTCGTCAATGTGATGGTCTCTCATGCCTGCTGTTCAACATAGCGCTACAAGGTATTATGAACCGAGCGGATATCAACACGCAGGGCACGATATTCAACAAATCTAGTCAATTCGTCTGCTTTGCCGATGACATGGATATTATCGGCAGAACATCTGTGGCGGTGGCTGAATAGTACACCAGACTAAAACGCGAAGCAGAAAAGATTGGGTTAAAGGTAAATACGTCTACAACAAAGTACATGCTGGCCAGCGGAACCGAGGCCGAACGACACTGCTTGGGCAGTAGTATATTGATCGACGGCGATGAGTTTAAGGTAGTCGACCAATTTGTCTATATTGGCTCACGGGTAACGGCGGACAATGATACCAGCCGTGGGATTCAGAGGCGTATTATCAGCGAAAGTCGTGCTTACTATGGGATTCACAAGCAATTGCGGTCGAGCAGACTAAGTCCCCGTACAAAGTGCACCCTGTACAAAACGCTTATTAGACCGGTTGTTATCTAGGGGCATGAAACATGGACAATGCTCGAGGAGGACCTGCGAGTGCTCGGAGTTTTCGAACGACTAGTGCTAAGAGCGATCTTTGGCGGCGTACAGGAGAACGGAGTATGGAGGCGGAGGATGAACCATGAGCTCGCACCGCTCTATGGCGAACCCAGTATCCAGAAGGTGACTAAAACTGGACGGATACGATGGGCAGGGCATGTTGCAAGAATGCCAGACAACTACCCTGCAAATATGGTGTACGCCTCAAATCCGGTAGGAACAAGACGACCAGGAGCGCAGCGAGCAAGATGGTTAGACCAGGTGGAGCGAGATCTGGCGAAGAGTACTCGGTGTCCGAGGAATTGGAGAGCGGTAGCCCTCCACCAAGTTACATGGACAAACTTTGTTCAACAGGCTTTGTCTTAGGACGGCAGGCCACCTAAGTAAGTAAAGTAAGTTGCATGGGGGCCCCTTCTCTTAAAAGGGGGGGGGGCGTAATTCACCATGGAAAAAAATTCTGCCTCCTAAAACCCCCACATGCCACATTTGGTTTCATTTGCTTGATTAGTTCTCGAGATAAGAGGAAATTTGTATTTAATTTGTATTGGAGCCTCTCCTCTTAAAGGGGGGAGGGATCATAATTGCTTTTCTAAAGAGGGGAGAGGTCTCAATTCACCACAGAAAAAATTCTTGCCTCTAAAAACACCCACATGCCAAATTTGGTTCTATTTGCTTGATTAGTTCTCTAGTTATGCAGAAATTTGAGTTTCATTTGTATGAGAGCCCCCCCTCTTAGGAGGGAGGAGTCTCTAACTATTATAAGAACCTTCCCTGGCCCCAAAAACAAACATGCAAATTTTCATCCCGATCGGTTCAGTAGTTTTCGATTCTATAAGGAACATACGGACAGACAGACACACACAGACAGAAATCCATTTTAATAGGTATAGATTGATTGATAATATAAAATAAAATAGTATAAATATAAAATAATATAAATATAAAAAATGTGTTCAAAACTGGTTTCTTGACATGTTGATATTAATATCACAGCATTCTCATCGTTCATGAGTTGTCATCTTTAAAAAATTTTTTTTTTGGGAAAATCGCGAAAAAAAATATTGCGCGAATTTTCCGTTTTTATTTTTGAAGAAAATGGGCATCTAGAAAAAAATGATTAACCTTAAAAATTTTCTATGAGTAATTTACAAGCTTTATTTTAATTTTGTAATATATCTGAATTGAAAAATTATTTGGGTAGAGCGTTAGCCATGAAAAACAAAATAGATAAATTGGATTATTTCCTACATGGCGCTCCTCCAGATAATTATTTTTGAATGAAACTCATGAAACTTGAGCTTCTTTTGAGTGTACATTGTTTTGAGAGTCATTAGCGTGATCGCATCGTTTTTACGATGTTGCTCGTTAGCGGGTAAAATAATTTTTGACTTCAACACTGAACGGGAGAGCATCAATTTGAGAGCTTGGTAATGATGAAGTAAACTACGAAACCAAGCAGACCCTGAAAGGTGTGACTCACTCAAGACACAAAAGCCGTTCTTTTCTTTTTCGGTTGCAAACAATTTCCCGGAAATAAATTTGATCACGTTGCATGTTTTATTGTTGCTTTGATCAGGTTCGTGCATGACTTAGCGTAGGTACATACGCTATCTGGCGAACAGGGAACGCTATCAAGCACGGTTGCAATTGCAACCGCAGCGAAGATTGTAGGTACGTTGCGTGATTTATCGCTACGGAATCGATTGCTCATGAGAGAGTGAGAGTGACTTCAACGGTCATCCGGTGGTTCTCAAGTGACGAACCTGTTTTCCTAGAGTAAGCGAGGCGGCGCCGAACTAAAACATTAATGCTTACATGTTTCTACACTTTCGCTTTCGTTACCACATCGATACGAGCTAGCTCCATAGTTAAGATAAGACATGGAGGAAGAGGTGATATCGACACAAATGTTATACGATCACTTGTAGCTTGAACAACACTGATGAAATCGATAATGGTGAGGATGATGTTACGATGAACGGTCGAGGAGACGCATGAACCAGCCATCTGATCATGTTTTCGCACAGGTAGCGTACCTTATATCGAAACATAATGTTTTCAACTATATAGAAGGTTGTTAGCATGAAATTAGGCACCTACCACAAAAGGGAAGTGAGAAAAGAAACACCAAAAACAAAGTCAACCCGTAGGTACTTTGTGGTTGGATCAGTGACTGCGCGAAAAAAAAACGATTTACACTGATGGTTTCTTGTAAGTCTGTTGTTCCTGGCTGTTTGCGCCAATGCCACAGCATGGAGAAATGGATAACGGGTTTTTAATGTTACTTCTCAGTCGGCTAGTTGTGCTGACTGCTTTGTGAAAGAAAAGAAAATCAAGGTGTACATTCCGATCAGTTTTACGAGATGGTACCGTAGAGCCGTATTACAGTATCAGTATATCAAGTCTATTAGAATTTATTGTTATACAATTTTTTATATAATGTTTAATGAGTTTTCCGCGCAATTTTTTTTTTCAATTATTGTCTAGCGAGAGTTTCATAAAGCTACCGAATACAATTACGCAACCACTAGTAATTTGTGAAGCAATATATATATATATATATATATATATATATATATATATATATATATATATATATATATATATATATATATATATATATATATATATAATATTTAATAGTTGATATTATGCTATTACTATTACGAATAGCTGCGGTTGTTTTCAAGAATCTTTAACTCTATTTCCGTTCCCATTTTTTATCTTTCTTTTAACCTATTTGCGACGAGCCTAATCGTCAAAGTAATTACTTAAACCGATTTATGTTTAGGTCGAACGCTTATTACGGTCTTCCTCAATTAATAGTTATAGTTGAGAGAATTTCGATATTGACTTCCGGTACACTTTGTTTGATTGATAAACACAACTATGTACAGTGCAATCAAAAAAATTTCAGCTCAGAAAGAAAGATAAGGGATCGAACCTGGCTTCGTCTTTTTACCATATCCTAAGATCTCCAACCACTACTTGCAAGCAAGGTAATGGAAGGCCAGCGAAAATTAAGGACGCAGAAAGGCTTCGTTCTCTTTCTCGGGCTTTCAACAGCAAAGATTCCGTGAGCCAACGGGATGCCGCAAAAAAGTTCTAACTATTCTTACCAGTACATCTGCAAAACATTGAACAGAGTTGAAATAAAGTGCCGAAAGAAGACAAGAGCCCCGGATTATACTGAGGGACAGATTTGGACGCTGAAATCCCAATACTGTTGGTTGATAAAAAATTATTCCGGAAAATGCTTTGTTTTGGACGACGAAAGTTACTTCCCTCTTTCGAAGACGCACATTCCTGGAAATGATCGATACTATTCCATGGACAGTTCTACTTCATCTCCGAACATAAAATACAAGTTTAAACTTAACTTTGAACAAAAAGTGATGCTGTACGTTGCCATATCTGAGAAAGATATTTCTAAGTCATGGTTCAAGCCCACTGGTTTGGTTATCAATCAAGGTACACATCTTTTGCGGTGTGAGCGATGGGTGGTTCCCTAAACAGCTGATGCTATTCATGGTTCGTTCGCCTCCTCCATGTTCCGTCTTCCATCTGCACTCCGTCGCAGATGGTGCGCAACACCTTCCGTTCGGAAGCAACGCGCTCTTATGGTTCTTCTCGAGCATAGTCCATGCCTCATGGCCGTAAAGGACTACCGGTCTAATCAGCGTCTTGTAGATTGTTAACTTCCTGCGGTGGCGAATTTTGTTCGATCGCAGCGTCCTACGGAGTCCAAAGTAGGCACGATTTCCTGCCATAATGCGTATTTGTATTTCTCTGCTAGTATCGTTGTCTGCGGTAACCAGTGAGCCCAGATACACGAACTCTTCTACCACCTCGATTTCATTACCGTCTGAATGAATTCGGGGAGGGAGATCAGCATTCACTTCTCTAGAACCTTTTCCTTTCATGTATTTTGTTTTCGATACATTAATGACAAGTCCAATCCGTTTGGCTTCAGCTTTCAGTCCGATGTACGTTTCCGCCATCCTCTCAAAGGTACGTGTAATGATGTCAACGTCGTCAGCGAAACCAAGAAGCTGGACGTACTTCGTGAATATCGTGCCACTCGTGTCTATCCCCGCTCTTCTTATCACAACCCTCCAAAGTGTTGTTGAACAGCAAACATGAAAGCCAATCACCTTGCCGTAACCCTCTTCGAAATTCAAAGGGACTCGAGACTGCCTCTGATACTCGAACAACACATATTACTCGATCCAACGTCGCCTTGACCAATCGCGTTAGTTTATGCGGAAATCCGTAGTAGTGAGCTTAACATTGTGTTGTTTTTTATTGTCTGAAAGTTATAAAAAGATCGGTCAACAAGGTAATTTTCTACTGTTTTTTTCCGTGACGAAATTTGACGTGGGATTCTCTTTAAGCATCACCTTCGTACTAAATGTAACATGCCCGCTAATAAGACCGGCAGTCCTCTACGGGCACAAAACGTAGACAATGCTCGACGAGGACTGGTACTGGTGGTTGTAATAGACGGCGAAAGGAACTCATAGATAAATACATTAAAAAGACGATTTACCCGATTTAACTAATAGATTAAAGTCCACACAGAAAAAAACACTGAAAACTCTATGTTTTCAGAACCCTCGAAGGGTTAACCATTATTTCGAGAGAATGTGCCTTTACGCTACTCTCTCATCTGTCGACACAAATCGCTTCAAAAAACATTCTTTTACAAAAACCTTACAACCTTCCGCTGGAGTTCTTTAGCCGTCGAGACGTGAGCTAAATCGCAAGTGCCCTCCAGGCCAAAACGCCGCACTTCGCCACAGCTGCATTAGAATCGCATTGCTTTTGATGTGTACATAATATGTGGACTAGGGACATTCTTTCATTAGGCCACATTGGCTTTTACACTTATTTGTACTTAAAATCGACCTGCTAAAGTTTCAATTATCCTCATCCAGGATACTCGATACGCGAATCTACATCTTTAGGTAGAATCAGTTTTAGTTCATCGTACTCCACATCACAGAGCGAAGGACCCAGGATGGACATCCGCAGGACTCCTGTAATAATCCCGATCGACCTCCATTTATTGTTCGTCGTCTAGAAGTATCTTCTCAAGATCCTGCACAAACAATCCAGTAACCTCATTTTATAGAGCGCTATAGCGATGGCCCCCCAGCTGGCACTAATGAACGTGTTTTTGACGCCAATCTTTATCACTGCAAAGGTTCGGTTTCCTATGAATTTCTGCTTCGACGCATCTTCAGCTCTTTCGATCACTGTGCAAATGACATCTAGGGTACGGAAGGGTATTCCCAGCACGCTATAAATAAAAACTTTACCGCTATATAGCAATACTGAAACGAATGTAGCATTCATAAGCTTTAATGTGTTATAAATATTTTCATAAAAATATAAGTAATTTGCTAAATTTTGTTAAATAAACATCAAAACCACTGTTTTTCCACTGGCACGTAATCAGACTGAAAAAACCAGCAGCAATCGCTTACGCGTATCCGCTCTTGATGATGGTTTGGAAAACACACAATTATGATCACGTTTACTTATTCCAGAAACTAAACAGCTGTGAATATTGTATCACAGAACAATTCTACTTCTTTTTATCACGGAAGAACACAAAAATTCCCTTCTGATATGAAAATATAAATCAATTTTCATTCACTAGCACTTGTAGCATTTTGTTTTTAATTTCAGCATATGCTGCTCTATTTACACTACTACCAATGTGTGAGGCAGTTACTCCTGAAACTATTCTATCGTGTTGACATAGCCAGCATTTAAGTGACAACCACTTGCTTCTGGTGCTAATGTATATACACGATTCAATGATACACTAGCGCCAGCAGCAAGCTGTTGTTACTGCAAAACTAGTTATCTTCAAAGAGCCGGTATCTAGGCTATACCGACACGTTATCCATCGCACTATGGCGCAAAGCTGGCCAAAAGTCAAAAATCCAATTTCAAGCTTTTTCCATTATTATATTTTTATCATTTTCTGGAATACTTTAGGAGGTTAACCTGAAAATTCTAACCAGTTTGAAGTTAAAATGAATTTTTGACAAATGTCTGAAGTTGAACATGTTGAAGAATGATATTTTGTTCTTCCATACAAAATGTATGGGAAACTCAACACCAATATTCAGCGATCAAGAAAGTATGACGGGAAACGTTAGAAAACGATCACGTTAAATGCATCTTATAGGAAATTTTCTCTACCTTTTGGAAATCTAGGTGGCTTTCTGCGCTTTGCTGCGCTAAGGAAGTAATATCGACTTTTTGGCGGGTATATTAGAAGTGATTTCTTCTTCTTACATGAAGGAATGATTTTCTCTTCCATAGGAGAATTCCACGAAAGTCCCAATTAAAAATGCTCGTGTTTGTTCAAATTTTGTGTAGTTGTTTCTTTTCGGAAAATTTTAGACCCCTGACTTTTTACTTGGCGCTTAGGGTGTCTTTTTCTGAGTTAGGGTGATGCCAAAAATCATCATTTTTGACCAATTTTCTTTCTTTAAAAATTCTTAACTGTTGAATTACTGAACCGATCTGAATTTATTTTTATATAGTGAAGATACCTTACGATTCCGAAGAGCTAATTCTATAGTTTGAACGAGCTTAGTGGATATCGCAAGTTTTTTTTGTAATAATTTTTTTATGGCTTGTGAACCACCCTAATGCATTATGATACAAGTTTTTAATGCTTTCATCGGCAAATACAAAATTTGCCATCTCAAAACCAAAAACCACAATGAAACAAGTAAAAAAACGAAACTATTTTTTTTAAATTTTGTGAACCACCCTAATGAGCGATCAGTTTTTTTGATTTCTGATCCCAAATTTGAAATCAACGACCCGAAATTAGCTAAAGATGTTATATTCAGTCGATTTGAAGTAACTTTTGACTTTTGGCCAAGCTTTGTATGGAGGAGCGCCACTGTGCATCGGTCTCTCTTTTGATGTTTTTGAAAAGCATTTAATCCCTGTGAAACACAGACACTACTATAGAAATGGGCTCAATTTAGCCGCAGCGACTTCATCATTTCTCGCGACTATAACTCAAATTCAGTAGCGTTTTATTAAGATCAAAATACACGCCGTTATTCAGTAAAAATTATTCTATCAACTGGTATAAAAATCTTGTCTCGAATAAATATAGTTTCAATGCAATTCCTGAATATTGTTCAGGCTACCGCTTAATGGGCTGGAAATACCCTCCCGTACCCTAATTCTTCTTCAGCATAGAGCAGAGGTGGCTCGTGCTGCTTCAAGCACTCGTCTCCATTCAACTCGGTCTTGGGCCACTCGTCGCCAATTTCCTAGTCGTCTCAGAAGTCTCAAATCGCTTTCGACCTGGTCGAGCCATCGTGCACGTTGGGCCCCCCTGTTCTTGGTGCCAGTGGGTTTGTTGACGAGAATTTCTAATCTAGATCATTTTTTACGAAACCTAAATTGCCTCGCTGGGACGCCATGATCACGTCTCCAAACATTTTGTTAGAGGGGTCTGTAGTGACAAGGTTATCGCATCTGCCTTGACAACTAAACGATTGATTAAAACCTATGTGGTTGTGGATTCGAATTTCGAATGTACCCTCTTGACAGAGCATGTCATCTCGAGTAACAACTTGGATTATATCACACTCTTATGGTGGTTTTTTGATCAAAATTGGTAATAAAAACCGCAAGAAGAATGCAATAAAACTCACATTGTTACTTGGGATAAAAAGATGCGTAATGAAACCACTTATCCAAGGGTTTATAATAGCTCAATTTTGCATATTGTGGAATCTTTCCATTTTCAAAAAAAGGACATCGACTCGGGTATAAAAACTATCGAGGCATTCCATTGCTCAAATTTGTCTATATGGTACCCTACTGTATCCTATTCTAAAGACAGACCGTCAGTGGAGTCCTGCGTTGCCGAATACCTAGTAGATTTCCGCGAGAGTCGCTCCACGACGGATCAGATGTTTACCCTGTATCAGTTACTAGACAAGTTCCCGAAGTACAACTTGCAGACTCATCACCTGTTCGTCGATTTTAAGGCGACTTACGATTCAGTCAAATGAAATGAGCTGCGACAGATACAGATTCAAGAGGACGCACTCACTCTCTAACTTGCTATTAAACATTTCTTTCGAAGGCACCATACGAAGAGCAAACGTGGGAAGGAGCGGGACTATCATTACGAGGTATCACATGTTTCTTAGTTTTGCCGATGTCATCGATATCTTCGGAATCAAGTGTAGAGCAGTGGAAGAGATCTTCAGGCCTTTCAAATGGGAAGCAGCGAGATTGAGACTTGTCATTAGCCCTCGCTGTCCCGAGGGTGTTTGGATGGTGTAAAGCTTTTAGTCATTACAAAAATGTCTGTTGGGTTGTTTATCAGAAAGTAAAATCGATTAGTGGTACTAGACCTTACTGGTACTTTAGGCTGGTCCAACAAGAGAGTCAATAGAATCGTAGCACTAGCCCCGCAATTGTCCTGTACTCTACCAGCTGGCTATATAAAAATCTATTTTAAAATGACTAATTACAAAGTTGTTTTGAATTACGGAATTATTATCATATGGGTATATTTATAAATCAGAAAATAAGCGGATGCCAAAGGAAATATTGCACTGTAGCTTACAAGCCCCAGAACAACAAATAAATTACAATGAGCAGTACAGTTTGAAACACGTCCTTTTATTTCACAATTTGTAAAACTGTAGACAATTGTTTAATTACTATTTGCTAGCGTTTCGCACAAACAAAGGGGAGATGGGAGCATCGCAACACAATATTGTTTTTATTTTCATATTAGGAAACATGAATTAACGTCTATTTTCTTCGTACAGTTTCAACCTGAGCCGAAGCCCAATCGACTGCTTCGATTGACTATTTCTGCCACTAAGGTATTCCTAAATGTTTACATATAAGTCAACTAGAGTAACTTCACACTGGACAGCTGTCTGCCGTTTGAGGCGAGAGTCTCGAATCACATGCATGCAAATCATATAGTAAAACGATCAGTTTACTTTTTTCGGTATCGATTACCCTTCTTGTTACATGACGTTGGCACGTCAGTTTTCTATGAATTTTATCCATAGACTTGTTGTTTTTATGCCGGAAACTGCAAATTGATGGTCGATTTCATCAGAAAAAGCTATTATTTGTATTCAATGACTAAGGGCGGATGGCTTTTTGGTTACGGCTCTGATTCGACTTCACAGAAAGCGCAGAAAGTTCAGCAAACAAATCCGAGGTGAACATGATATTATTTTTAACGATTTGTTGACTATAAAATTTTGAAATACATTTGAATTATCAGATTGTTAGTACAGTTTTGCGAATTCTGAGAAAAAGTGTTTCTAGTAAGCGACTTTACGATTGCCGTAGTTTATGTAGAAAAAGGTTCGTGTTTTGTGAGGATAAAGTTTTACCGATTTGTCAGAATGCAAGGTTGGCTTAAATTCGTCAGTTAGTTGTTTACTATGTCCATTGAATAAAATGTGTTTCTTTTCTACCGAGTCTTATTTTTGCGCATAGGAATTAGCAGGTTCTTAGATTTATTTGAATGGAATGAACTACGTTTTTTACCTGTATTATCAGATAACGGATTATATAAACTCAAAGGATACAGATTGTGTGGGTTTCCTTCGATCTAACAGCGATTTGACATTTTTCATCTTGATACGTATTTTGTCCTCCATTTTAGACGTTGTTCTCAGCAATGTTTCTACCGTTGTTCAGTGATGAGCTCAGCAGGGTAGGTACCTATGCGTAGTGTAGAGCCCGTGCTTTGTAGGGTGCTTTAAAAATTGACTAAGGCTGGAAAACCTCCAATTGATTGGGTAAAAGTGCTTTGCTGTCTTTCAATTGTTCATTATATAGCTAGAATTACTGTTGGTATCTGGTTTTTAGACATGATAGAAAGTATGAAAATGGGCATGATATGGATAAAGCGTTGGTTACGGTAATGATCAAGATGAAGACAATGGAACTTCTATTCCTAAATACTTGGTTTTCAAATCCATTCGGAAAGATGACAACAGTCGAAGTTGAGGAGTCTACCGCTGAATTTTCACTGCTTACGTATTCGAAATCGAAAGGTCATAAATCAGGAAATCTATAAAATAGATAAGAAATCTGATAATATTAGTAACCAAAATTGTAAAAGTTAGATTAAACTCGAAAAACACCAGTATAATCTATGTCTAAACAGAATGGTAGGAAGAGTTGTTTTCTAAAAATAATACTTCGGCAGATTGTATTTACAAAACATACCTCCCACAATCTCTAATAGTCTAACACGAAATATGTATTAAAGGAGGCATGCTTATGCCAGAGGAAAAAAAATCTTTCGACTAAAATATAGATTATAAATAACCGAATAGCAGATCACACTCACCTCATACTATCCTCCTTATAGGTGTCCGGGATGACGAATAGATCCGGTGAGATGTCGTTGCGGAACTCGAATTTTTGGAAGGTAATCTTAGCTGACACGGTTGGCAGGATGGGGATGTCAATCTTCACTGGAAATCCACTGGGCAGTTTTAACGTTACGAATTCCCGAAGCTTGCTGAAGTGTTTGAAGGGTGCGATAACTTCCAGTACGTTAAGCAACATATCCACACTTAGCGGAAAATCTTTGCTCTGAAAGGCACGTTATATACAATTTCTAGTTAGAGTTTTCAACCATAATATAATCATTATCTTGTATACCATGGATTATAATCCATGGAAAAACAATGTAATTACAAATAGTTGCTAGCATGTGTTAAGTTATCTGAGGCAAATAAATAAAAGAATATTAACCCTTTAACGAGCAACATCGTTAACATCGAGCAACAGCGATCAAGCTAACAACTATTTTTCCATGATTATTTGGCATTTCAAGCATTATTTTGAAGGCATTCCAGTATAATATATAGCTTAATATAACATAATATAGCTTACGAGCCATACTTACCATTGCAACTGTAGCTCTGAAATTTTTACTCGATTCTTTATACACTAGTTCACGTCCTAGGTTTGGGTACTGCCCTGGTTTTGCCGATAGGTAGTCTTCCCAGCTGCAGCCATTGGTGGGTGGTGGTTGCAGTGAGGCCCTTCGAATAATTTCCCCGTTCTGATCGATACCGGGCTGCGCCTGACCACCTTTGGTCAGTGATTCCATTAGGGCTTTGTTCTTCTGTAGGTCATCTCGCGATAGATGCTCACGTCGTTTCCGCTGTTCAAGCGTCAGTCCATTGATGGTATAGAGATCACTGTCATACTGCCCGGCCACCGTTTCCTTCTTGTCCTCCCGAAAGATCCAGCCGGATTGTGCTTTCGTAAAACTAATACTTTTGGTTGACATCTGCGCCGCGAGTATATCACTTGACATCAGAATGTCCACTTCGTCCTCGATCTCCAGCTCTGTTTCTTCGTGCCGGACGTGCTGATAGCAACGGCACTCGTTGTCCAGTGCCGTTAACGAATCTTTCGGAGGATTTTCGCCACGAAAAATAAACGAAATATCTCCTCGCTCCCAGCGCATGTCGGAGAAATCTACCAGCGTGGTATCAAGTCGAATAGAACAGCCAGATTTGTGGATCTTGCACACATCCGATGGCAGGATGCGCGAGATCAGTGGAACCCATGAGTGAAAGTCCCACTTTAGTTCCATGTAGAAATCACCCATCTGCTTCAGCGCCTTGACCAGATTGGGCCTTCGCTGTTCCATCTGTTCGCGAGCTTGTTGCTTTAGCTTCTTTAGTAAGGAACATACTGAAATAAACCAAGGATAAATAACGTGGGATGGGACTAAACCGAATCTATGCTTACTGATTTGACGGTCTCCATAGGAGATGGCTTCGGCCAAAGGTGACCATCCCTGCTGATTTTTCACCTTTACTGGTGCACCATGAGCGAGTAACAAGTAGGTGCACTCTGAAAAAAATAATAAAAATAATAACAATAGGAAGTTTGGCATGAGTAATTAAAACCAGTAGCACAGCTGATCCATAACATCCGATACTAAAATCAGCAGATACAATTGTCTTTGTCTAGGATTGAGGTTTCAATACTATCGATAGAGAGGCATCTCTGATCTACAATGTTAGACTTACGTCTTGAGGACCCCTATTATCTAAATATTCGCACCATTTTCCGTATCTAGTATTGTAAACCAAAGGCTAAAACTAACAAGATTCACTATTACATACAAAAACATTTGACCAAATCTATTACCATCTGTTTTGTCTAAATCAGAAAGATAAAGTTCTACAATACATAAAAGGTGTCTGAATTTCTTCTGTGCTTCTATTTCGCATTACCCTAACTAAAAGGCCCCGCATTAAGCTATGGTTCTATCTTGGATAAACTGTAGTGCACGCAGTAAGAATTGTCGGCCAGACGTCGTCTGATACAAGCGTATCTTTCGCCTGCATATGTACGACACCGCCCAACACACTCTTACCGGGCAATAACAATGCTTCAATGCAATAACAATGTTCATTCATGGGCTTTGGATTTTCTACCTAAATGTCCGCGGACTTCAGGCCAAAATCGATGACTTTTTCTTGGCCGCTACCAAATGTGACTATAACGCCATTGTACTAACCGAAACGTGGTTAGACGACCAGGTTCACTCTGCGCAACTATTTGGCAGCTTTTTTAACGTTTATCCGATGCAATCGCAATCACCTTAACAGTACCAAGACACGTGTTGGTGGAGTTGCTGTCTCCACTCGGTTAATTAGGTACGTTGAGCCCGCTCAGTTAGCTTCGGGGTACGATGCTGGCCTATCAAGCCAGTCGTCATGTGTTCGAATCTCGACTGGGCGATGCCACTACAGAGTTAATAGGATCTTTGCACTAGCCTCGTAATTTTCCTGTACTCTAATAACCGGCTGCGATAAAGAAGGGTCAAGTTCTGAAGGACGTTTAGATACCTATTCATTTTCCCTCGGATCGAAGACCATGTTAATTCCATCGGCTCTATTATGTCTAGTCTGCAGCCTAATGATTTGTCGTTGCTATTTGGAGACTATAATCAACCCTGATTGCGATGGATTCGCTTGAATAATGATGCCACTTCCATTGACTATCTCCATTCAAATATTACTGCTACTAGTTCCGATTTGTTAGATGGTTTTAACCTGCACAGTCTATCTCAAATCAACCATGTGATTAATTCCAACGATCGTCTTCTTGATTTGTTTATAACAACCAAAGAGACTCTATGTGAGCTGTTGAGCCACTTGTACCTCTCGATCCTAGTCACCCAGCGCTGAACATAACGGTAAACCAGAGCATGCCGATACAATTCGAAGTTACTCCAGTTGAACCGTGTTTGGACTTTCGCAGAACTGATTTTAAGTCTTTGTGCAATGTCATGTCTCAAATCGATTGGCGTTTTTTGGAACTCAATCATTCTGTTGACAACGCTATCGCTTACTTTAACTGTGCTTTAACGTTACTGTTAATAATGCACTAGTTCATTGCACTCCTCCATGCAGGCCGCTGCGTAAACCCCATGGTTGAATTCACGTTTACGATAACTCAAGCGGCAGCGAGTTCGGGCACTACGGAAATACTGCAGATTGCGAAATGCTTCACTGAAACAGAATTTTAATCGTGCTATCACAAATAAAACTGGTATTTATACAAACGGTACGGTACAGTACCGGTGTGGTATTGGTGTGTAACACCAATCGCAATCGAATGCAGCATAATATGAGATCAAATCCGATTTTTTCTTGTTATATTATAGTCACTTTAACAGCTTGGGTCATTCGTGACTTCTGTGGGGTTGGGATTTGAACCCGGGTCCTAACCACTACACCGGGACTGACCCCTCCGAGAATCTTCTCGTTGTTCGTTAACAGCAAAAGGAAAGAGGAAGGATTTTTGATTTTTGTTTTTGGGAGATAGTAATAGTAGCACGATACTAGAAAAATGTGTTTTTTCGCCCAACATCTTCAGCACAATTTTCGTGATCCCGTTGCTACAACGCAAATCAAAACAGCATTATGCAACACTCCTGGGGACGTATTGGATTTCAGTCTACCCGCGATTATTGATCGTCACGTTGATGCTGCTATTAAGAAGCTTAAATGTTCGTTTGCCGCCGCACCCGATGGAATTCTATCATGTAGTTTGAAAATATATGCTGCTGTGTTTATCCGTCCATTATGCCTGCTGTTTAATTTGTCACTTCAACTAGGCTTCCTACAATTTGAAGTTGTCAATTCTTTTGCACTGATTTTTATGTCAAAGAATGTGTGCTAAGTTTGATGAAGAACAGTCCAGGCGCTCCGGAGTGATGGCGGAACATACAGTTCCCCCACAATTATGGACCATTTAAGCAGAAGTATGATTTTAAAACAATCAATTGTAGCGCATACTATTGTTTAAAAGCAGTTTATAAATGTTTTTAGTTACAGAAATATGTAATCTTTCAGTTGATTCAGTTATTAAACCCATTTAGTGCAAGTTTTCCACGGAAATTAAGCTTATATTATGATTGATCAAATACACAATTATGGATCACTTTTGGAAGCGGTCACAATTATGAAACAATTTTCATCATATTATGGATCAAAATAAAAAAACACTTTTTGCAGCGAATTCACTCAATGAACTTTATTCAAATCATGTAATAACATAAAAATAACATGTTTCAAATCGTATGAAAGACCTTGTGTGGTTTTTGGTGTCTTTAGATGCTTGCCGTCCTTCTTCGAAGACACCTACCGATCAGCCTTTGGGAATGCTTTTCGCAATTTCACGACTGATTTTTAGTCTTGGAAAAAGAATCTTAGGCTCACCAGCTGCGTTGGCTCCGAAAAGACTAGTATAGGATTAAGTTTTCTTTTTTCTGAATTGTTATTAAAGATGTATGTACAGAGGATCTCGGAAAAGTTAATCGATGCAAGATTTTAATTCAATCGCTGCTATGATGCTACTCTGTATGAAACAGTGGAAAGGCGACCGAAAAAATCAAAAATAAACATAGAAGGAAATCACGCGTATATGGCCGAAAGCTCGAAAACCAGTAAATTCAAACTCTCTAAAAAGTTAAGGAAAAAATTACGTTTTAGATTGTTGCATGAGAGCTAACATTCGCTTAACTCTTGCGATGAACCGTTGCATATGTACCATCATAGCGTTTTACTGCTTTACGTAGTTTTCCTGTCCTGCGTAATTCAGAAACAACATTTTCCAAAAACTCAACGCTGTGCAGCTTTCGATTCTGCTTTGTAATAGATGCTAAACTGTATGAATTTGTAAAAATTACATTGGAATCAAAGTGATCCATAATTGTGAAAAATTACCTTGTTTTGGTCCCTATTATGGATCACTTTGAAAATTACTTATTTTTACAGGAAAATCATTGGCAACAACCAATATTTCGCTGAATCGTAAAGAACTTAGCTTTATCTTTATATACGAGTCATTTTTTGCTCAAAAATTGGTGATTATGTCACATAGCAACCTTATGAATGAGGAACGTACTGCTTATACTGATTGAAAAAGCGATAGACATTTTGATAGATTCTCGATAACAACTTTGTACGCTCATTGAAAAAGCATCAATGTTGGGATTTAAAGGATGTTTTATGTGTTAAAAGTTAGTTAATAGGGTATATTATGTTTCAAAAATGCTTCATACCTTCAAACAGTTTGTTTAACTGAGTTATTTAACTTGAAACACAAAAGTGATCCATAATTGTGGGTGATCCATAATTGTGGAGGGAGTGTACATTCATACTCACGTTCCTCGAATTCTTGATATGGCAAGAGCCACCCCGGCCCTCGGCTAGTAGAACCTTTAGGGTTATTCTTGTTAGAGACCACTCCTCCTTTTGTCAACTCCCCCCCTCCTGAAACTTCACTTTTTAATTTCAATTAACATAATCTTTACACACAACTTTTTTACTTGGAACGCATGTGGTATGCTACCGACATGTTTTAAGAAAAAAATCACTCACACCATTCACGTTTGAAACCACTTGTTTCTTGGTCAACCTTTTAGTCATATGAATATCAGCCCATTCCTCAGCTGATGCTGGTTCTCAACAATAACGTGTTTACCTTTGATATATTAAGGATGCAAACGCACCACTATCAGAAGCGATTGCCATTTTTTTGGCTAATAGCATTTGTCCAGTCCGGTGCTGCACTTCGGATGAAGTCCCGACACTTGTTGAAACTTTCAAGCCCGAACCCGACCCGAACCCACGGGTTCGGATTTTTTTGGATTTCGTGTCTTAAACCCGGAACCCGACCATCTTTACTGTATAGGCACTTTAGTTAAAGTTACCATTGTAGCCAGTTTTTACTAGAAAATAACATAAAAGATATCATATAGAAGAAAAGAGAAATGGTGACTATTTTCATTTCATTTAGCGATTATTTTATGATTTTTTTCTATTTACCGATATTTTTTTCAGTTGAATAACATAGGCAACATGGCGGTTTAAGGACCAGCTTTTAGTCTGTAACCGCTATTTTGGGGTTGATTGTTGCCTACAATTATGCAACATTATACTCGACTGTGTTATTTTAATGTTTATATTACTTTCCAGCCTTTATTGGTTATGTACAAATACATTGCCAGGTATGCTTATTATGCCCCTTGCAGCTATGCTAATTATAAATAATTATAATAATGCGATAAAACAAAAGATTATTTCAATTATACAAAGTGATTGTTCATATATGGTAATAGTAACCATGTATGGAGTGGAGAAGTCCATATCACGCAACAAACGGCAAATAGAGCTTATTTGTGTGTGTTCTGTTTAATTCTTATACTATTTTCACAATCCTGAGTCGGCTCGAGTTTTTTCTTAATATCTCAGTCATGTCAACGAATTTGGATGCGGGTTTTGTTGAGATGCTTATAAGGAACATTATCAATATATTCATTAAACAAATTAGAAAAATTGATTGTCCAATATGCCCAAACGCACGGTGTCCCATTTTGCCCCTATCACCCCTACATTTGGTATTCACAAATAAACTTTAAGCAGAAACGCTTAATTTTTTGCTTGATCTGATGATCTTTATGCCCCGGGTCCCCCTTTTCCGTTTGTAATTCATGCATAATTTGTACCTGTAGGAAAATAATTTTTGGTTCGTATATTTGAAATTATCGTTTTAGTAGCCGACTTTCTCCAGGTTTAGTACAGCATAATAGGCTATAATGCTATATAACTGTCCATATACAAATTAAGCCGGCAAAGAAACTACCTCATACTCTAAACTCAACAACTAAAGCTGCCCAAGTCGAGATATATTACCCAAGTATTTATAATCCATCCTAACTGCTTTTCGATAAACATACGTTGTGGGCGGTTCGACAGGATATATTTTTCTACCTGTGACCACCAGAACAGATAGACGGTGTAAAATCAAAGAGGAAAACGTAGGCTAAATATAGAACCACCCACATATGGGAACACGATATACACTCAAACCCCAAAAAGTTGAAAGGATTTGCCTTTACCGAAATATGTGACAGAATGAAATGGGTCGGGTAGGTGCACAGTAAGCATAATTTGGTTGATTAATTATTACTACAGTTATAGAATCGATAAATATATCAGCTATGAGTTTTTATGAGTGACAGGCACCTCACGGTACATTTTTGCGTAAATTTAAATTAATCAATAATGTCTCTATGTGACATTATTGACTAACATATTTTTAGTAACTAAAGTAATTTTGCAATAAATCCACTGAAAAAATCAATTATAATAAGTTTGATATCAATAAACAAGGTGATTGTTATTTTCTTAATTTCAAGGAAAATTAAACATTTTACCCAGATTAGGCTTTTTTTTTGAAACAAAGGGCGGGTCGTAGCATTTAAAATTTCTCTAAAGGTTAATCAATTCTGCTGTTTTCATATACCTACCAACACTGACTAGTTTTTTTGTGTAACACTTCTTAAACAAAATCAACCAAAACTAAACGGGTATATTTTTCTCACAACAAAGAAATATGACAAAATCAAAAAAAACCTGCTGATTATACCTACATCAATTTTAAAACATATTGCTGGCTGAGGCATAACATTCGTACTTATCTGAACGTTCACTTTATCAGGTATACATAATCCTATTACAGTGGGTGCTCTCATCACAAACGATCCAATGATAAGCGCACGGTAATGAATCATTTGAAAAAATGTTCATAAATCACCAGTTCTATTATGAACGTATTTTTACGCTATTGTCTAACTGTGACACGCTAGGTTTCTCAGAAAAACAGCGAAGATTGCAGTGCTACTTTATGCGGGAAGAATAAATGCAGTTTAATAGCAACTATATTTACCTTTTCTGCCTAGCATAACCGCAAGATGCAGTGGTGTGTTGCCTAAAAATAAAAGAGATTAAATTATCATTCGCTCACCATTGATGTTGTAGGACTTGTTCAACCACTATAGATATCTAACTGCGATTGAAAACTTTATCCGGGAGGTTTTATGGTTTATTGATAAAACTACAACTTTTTAGAGTAAATAATTTCTTGTATGGCAATGGGTGGTGGGTAGCACCGCGGGGTGAAAACATTATGAGCATTGATTCGCTAGACATCTAGCACACAAATTATCGATGCATGAAGTTTTATTTTCCGATTCACTGTTTATTGTTTAGTTGTTTGAAAAAATACTATGAAATGCCACGAAAGAGTAAATAGGCATAGGAATGTAGTGACATCACAGCCACAGCTACCAGCGGGCTGTGCTGTTGAGGAAAAGTTTCCCAAAGCAACCACTGTTTTCCAGAAGCAAGTCGCTGGTAGGTAGAGAAAACTTACCATGTTTATCCTTTTCCGATGGCTCGTGTGATCGGAGAAGTCGGGATAGTCGTCTGGTATCACCCTTGAAGACGCACTCATGAAGCGGGTACAATTCAGACATTATTTTCGTCTTACTCGGTTGCAGTTCGAAGAAAGCATTTTACCAAATTGACAAACACAGGCAGCAAATAAATTTTTCCCGACACCGAACCGAACGAATTACTGAATGAGTGAATGAATGGTTGCTCTAACAGGGATGCCAGAAAGGTAATATTTTGCTACCTTTCACCACCTCATGCACATTATTTAAACATGGCCCTGTGGCGTTTTCCTGAATTTCGACGAACATTTTACAACTGACGATTTAAAATGCAATCGTCAACCATTTGGCTTTCGGCATGTTTTTGTTACCTGTTGATTTTTTTTAAATAACCACCTGCTTCAATATTTATTAACGGTTTATTGGTCTACGAAAAAAACGACATTCTGCTGAAAATAAAACAAAAGCAAAATTATGCAACCAGAGCTACCAGCTTTTTTCAAATATGAATTGTTAATTTAAATCTGAAGTTGGTTAAATCCAAGACTACGCAATTTTGGTCACTGATTGTACCAAAAAATAATACATTTGATTCTAGAAGATTTCTTTGCAGGTCTCCTAAATTTTTACAGTATCTTGAATGTAAGGTTTTTACATCAAGTCAAATTGGTGTCTTCAAATTTAAAACTTGTTTTAACATCTGGCCTCTGTGTAATCCATAAAGGTGTAATCATTATTCGAATTCGCAGTGACACCCCCAGAACCACAAGTGCATATTCGTACACACATTGCACACTGTAAATCTCTTATATGCGATATTTAGCAGTTATTTAGATTTAGCGCAAATTTGTGATCAAGATTCCCCGATTCCCGCACACTTCCTACACATTGAGTATTGATTATTTTTTGAACATTACGACATTACCCTCGACATTACCAGGTCATTTCCGAAGCGACTTTCTCTGCTGTACTTTCGAGTAGTTTTATTTCGCGTTTCGAGTAGTTGTAAAAAACTTCAAAACAATCTGGCATCTCTGCTGATAGCTCTGCTTGCTTTACACTCTTAAATATATTCACCTATAAATTGCTTAAATTAACCTAAACCAGGAGGCTGACTTCGGAAGCTTGAATTGGAGCAGCGAAGTTTCAAGATTGTTGAATAAGTTTTGCAAGGAACCTAGACTTGATGGTTACTTGTTATTATTTTTTCTGAATTCAGCAGGCAAAAATCTGCGATAATCAGTTGAAAAATTCTATTCAATTTTTTGATGCAAATAAATTTTCACCATTGAAAGGCTAAAAATTAAAAAGAAAAAAATTCTTTCAAAATATTTCATGAAACAGTATATAATTTTTTCAACTTTTGTCACTTGCGGAACACGATAATAGAGAGGGTGATTTGGCCTTTCCAAATTTGCAACATCGCAATGGTCGGGGCTCTCCCGTAAGGTTTAGTTTATCCGCCAGTTCCTACCCAACACACATTTTGGTTGTTTAATAGCTGATCAAGCGCTTGTTTACTGGAAATTAGCTGTAGAATGGTTGAACGAACTGCTCTTCAAATAAAATGTTTGTTGGGTAGTCCATCGTCCAGGAAGGCGTAGCAGTTTTATTCACTACAATCGGCACGTAACGAAATAAAGTTGTGCTCGACCCGGACAAATGTGTGTTGCTCATCGTACAATAGGCTAACGCTCAACTCCTAATGCAGGAATGGATAGTGTTTGAAGGTTCAACAAACATTTTTGTTTGAGAATAGCTTATTCAATTACTACAGCTACTACACTGCTATTTCCCGTGGACAGTGCAACAAGTGCATGAAATACTATTATATAATAAAATGTTACTTGGGGGAGCAGCCATTTACCTTGAAACTCTATGACTCCGACCTTTGTGCTGCTTCAGACACGCTCTTACCTTACGTGTTGCTGCCTACGTTCCGTTGGAAGGCCTGGCTAAAAGTAAATTTGAATAATGTATAATTCGGGATGGGAGTGCCGCAGAAAAACTCATAAATGAATGGATTGCAGTATTTTTACTTAGTTTTAAGCTCTGTTTTAAGTTTCACAGTGTTACATTATTGCATTTCTCTCGTTCTGATAAAATCTCGAACCTTTTTCCACAGACAAACAGACGAGAAACTCGCGTTAATTCCATCGTCCATTCAAAAACCGCTTATTTTTCAAAAAAGCATGTTTCGCAACATGGCCACACCGCAGCGTTCGAGTGTTGCTTCGAGTTTCCAGTATAAAACCATACAAATGTAAAAAATCTACAGTATAAAACACTGCAAATGTAAAAAGCCTACTGTACAACACCCTGCAAATGCAAGATACTCCGCAACATACATAACAGAGAGCGCTAGTGTGCAAGCAAAATGTGTAGGACGATGGTTTTTGAAGAATTTTCTTCTATGTGTTATGTCAGTTCGTCAGTGCTTTTTCTTAATAAAACTTGTTATACCCAGCACAGTTGAAAATGCGACTGAATCAGCATCATGGTTCTTCCACTTTGAACGCATTTTTTTAGCACTGTTGAATGTCTCCTCGCTTCTCCGAAGTCATTGTTTGACAATTGCCCAAAACTTTACAATGAATCGTAACACTGGATAATTTGGAGAGTTCTTCTCTTTTGGCACGAAATCGACATCATTAGCTGCATACCACTTTGGCACCACACTCTAGAGTAGTGACAGCTATGTAACTAAATTAGGCCAGAATATAACGTTACTCTCATGTTTACGAAGTTGAAGATTCTCCCATGTATAAATTTGATGTCCTTGTTGAGGAAGTGATGCAAGGATCAGTTTTCAGTCCACAGCTACATATTCCTTGTCAGATCATGGCCTTCTTCGGAATTTATCGGCAAACACGAATTTATAGTTGCCTGCACTTCGGCACGCCCAGTTGCACTGTAAAATTTTGACCAGAAAGTACAGGACGTGGGAAGTGCAACGATTCTACTGATTCTAGCAGCACCGCACAGCCGAAATTCGAACACACGACGACTGGCTTGTTAGACCAACATCGTACTTTGAAGCTATCTAGGCGGTTCGGTTCGGTTCAGGCTGACAAAATGTAGATGATCTTATGTAAAATTTTCCGGAGAATCGCATGGTGCCAACCGCTTTCGTGTTTGTCATCTGGAAGTGCCCTATTTTGCTAATTTTCGCCTATTTTTTACATTTTTTATCCTTTTTGGACTATACCAAGCCAGGCTTTCAGAAAACAAAACATAAAAATAGGGTTAGGGTTGATCCCGTTTAGTTTAGAGCGAGATCATCGCTTTGAAGCTCATAGACTTCAGCTTCTGGAGCAGCGGAACGGTCGTCACGTAGCTATCGAAATACACGCAACTTTTTGCAAGTTAAGTTTTTACTAACCTTAATAGGGTAGACGCACCAGTAGCGGTGGAAACTTGAATTATTCCATTATTTTTGCAGATTTTGGTACAAGTTTGTTAAGTATCGAACTACAAGTTACAGTATTATTTGATAAGTATCAAACTGATACTTATTTGAAGTAGGTATACAATAAAGCCGACCCTACACAATTGTGTAGGTATGAGGAACAATGTGCATAAGTAAGTTGTAAAAGTTATTTCCCGTAAATTTTTAATTACATCAATTGGAAAAACTTATTACCAATAATTTTTTATCTAAGCAATTTTGAAATACGGAGCCAATAAGATAAATAAAACTTTTTGCTGTTTTCACAAGATTTTGAAGACTAGACAATAATTAATCCAAGCACAAAAGAAAACTTCTTTTCAGCTATTATCTATTTGTTCTACGACATACAATGTTTACACAAGAGATTGGTGCCATATATGTAAAAGTACGATGTTTAGAGAGGAAAGGCAAAGTTTTTAAAAGTTGTCATGTCTCACCTAGACAATTTTGTGGGCTCGGGCTTTAAGGGATATTGTAAAATACTTTTGGCATTGTATGCATAAATCTTATTCAAAAATGAGAAGCACCCTTTTTCTATCTCAATCCTAGAGTATTGAATCTACAATCTAGACTAACTGCGTCGGTACCAGTGCATCTACATCTGTGCAGTTGCTAAAATGCATCGATCAGATAAGTTCGTTGTGCTTATTTTCCTCTTCGTTCGACCAATCTGCAGCCTAGCCAAACTTTGCGAAACCGAGGACTATGACGATGGAGTTTGTATTCCTTTCGCTAAATGTGATACTTTCCGAGAGTCAAGGATTCAGGCTACTCAATCTGCTGGCCAACGAGGCTTGATAGAACGGGAGCAGAAAAAGTGTTTGGGTGACGACAATGAATTGGGAGGGATGATCTGCTGCAAAAGAAAACCACGACCAACCATTGCTAGATCGTACGAGGATGCCAAACTACCAGTTAAGGACCAATTTCGTCTTTTACCGGATGTAAGCATTTGTGGCTCGGAAAGTGCCAATCGGATTTATCATGGAAATGTAACCGATCTCGATCAGTTTCCTTGGTTGGCATTGGTAAAGTACATTGATGAGGGTATTGACAATTGCAAGGCATCGATCATGAACGGTAGAGTATAATTATTATTCTGATTATTTTTGTAGAGGAAAATGAATCTTTTAAGTGTGGTGGATCGCTTATCTCACAACGTTACGTTCTCACGGCTGCTCACTGCATCACCAATGCGATGTAATTATAAATAGCGATCGGCTAATTGGGGTCGCACTTAATAACTGACCATTATTTGCAGTGCTGCAGTCCGTCTCGGGGAGTGGAATTTAGATACGGATCCAGACTGTGTAACTGAACAGGGAATTCAGCGCTGTGCTGATCCGGTAATTGATGTGGGCATCGAGAAGATTTCTATTCACAAGAATTACACCAGGCGTGTGTCCAAAGGCGGGAAAATAGATATGGCTTTGCTGCGATTGGATCGCAATGTCGCTTTCGGAGGGTTTATTTCTCCAATCTGCCTGCCCAAAAACGACGTCGAAGGACAGTTTAGCAGAGATCAAACATTTTACGTTGCTGGCTGGGGAATGACCGAAGATGATGTGGCCAGTACGAAGAAGCTGTTTGTCGATGTGGCAAACGTCGATCTAGAGGAGTGTCGAAATAAGATCAATGCACCGTTGATAAAAATTGACGAAACGATGATCTGTGCCCTGGGCAAGGATGGAAAAGATGCCTGCCAGGGCGATTCCGGTGGACCACTCATGGAGATCAAACAGCTCAGTAGTAAAACAAATCGTTATTTTTTGAAAGGAGTTGTCAGTAAGGGCTTGGCTTGCGGTACCAGCAAACCAGGATTTTACTCTAATGTGTATAAGCAGATTGATTGGATTGTTTCCAATATGGAACAATAATATTAATTGAAAAACAGCGAGCGAGAGGATCCGCTTCCTAGGTAAAAATAAATCTCCTTTGAAAAAGCAGCTTAATCTTTAGCAGTTTGTAGAAAAGAAACTATGATTAGCATTAGCAACTAGGTTGCTAAGTCGGATTTGCAATAAACAGCGATCGTATAATTACACCCAGATAAAAACTGCTTTTAAAACCCCAGATATCAATGACGCGTGTTTGAACCTTAATAACCGCATGTTTTCATTAATGACAGAATCTTTAAGGGGACATAAACGACCAAAAATGTTGAAAAAACCTAATTTAATCCACCTAGTGGTGAAAGGAACCTTTGTTATACGGTCTTACTTGCTATTTGAGATAGAAATCGACACGTTTGGTTTACATGAAATTTTTGGAAATTGAATAAGTTTACAAAATTTGAACCAAATAGAAGCACTTATAAATTTTGATAGTTCCTTTTCTCATGAAATTGCTGTGTAAGTTGTTACTAATGAGGGTAAGTGCAATTAAAAGTAAGTTGTAAGATGAAATATTATTCTTTAACATATACATTGCGTAATAAAGGTCTAGTTTATAGGTTTTTGAACTATGCATAATTTCCTGTATTGCCATTCTATTTGATTCACAACAATAAAGTTTTCTCGAATAAATTTCATCAATTTTTATTAACCTGCGGTTACTCACGTTGTTGTATTTTGTACACCATGTGTAGGTTTTTGAATGCCATATTGTTATATAGTTACAAATCGTATATTACGTATATACTAACGTATATTCTTCAATAAACTTGTTATGAGCAAAATGTCAGAATTATTCAATGCATTATTACTTTAAATTGTTAGGAAAATAGATTAGCATAAACCGACATCACAGAAACGAAGCAAGTAGCATGTGAGGTGTACCGTAATTGGCCCCAACTGGAATTTTCTTTCGTTTCTTCATATGGAAAAATGGTGTCTGTGTGCAGCAAAACTACCAGCAAATGTAAAATGTTTAAAATGTATCCGTCTGTTGGTAGTCGAGTAATTCGGGGTCAAAATCAGGGTATTTTTTATAATCAAAGTTCTACAGTTTCTGAACAAGGAAACATAGAGATATACTATGTTCAGCAAAGTTGTGTATTTTTATTATTTATACAACTTTGTAATACATGAAAAAGTCATACAACAATTACAAAAAGAGCTAAAATAGAAAAACTGATTTTTCAAATTCATATACAATAAATAAGATCTCTTTATTGAAGAGATAGAAGATTACTGCCTTCAGAAAAATTTCTTGTAATAATATGCTCTATAACTTTGCAGAATACATCAATGTGTTATATTGAAACTGAAGGAAAATATTTTTTTTATTTCACTTATAGGGGGATTAATCAAAATTCAAATTCTACCAGACGATAGAGCTTTCAATTTCTAGAAACTCTTCCAAAGGTTCGATAAACTTAAAACCAAGTTTTCCTAGTCAGAACTCTAGTGCACACGTTTTCTTTGGTTTTGGGCTATTGTGCGCGCGAGTAACTGTGTTATAAAAGTTGGCGCGAGTGTTCGAGGGTTAATATCTTTTGACCGGTAAAACCAATTCTTATGAAATTTTGCATATATATTCGTAGTGTAAAAACCTCTCGTTTGATATTAAAATAATTGAAATTAGGTTATTTTTCTTGGTTAAAATCATTATAAATTAATTTTGATTAATTAATTTGTTAATTTTGGTGTGGTGTATTGAATTACTCATAACTTTCAAATTAAACATCCAATCAATAAACCATTCAATAGTGATCTATCCGGCTATATTACCTGCCAAATGAAACTAATAGCACGTAAATCGGTTTGGCCATCTCTGAGAAACAGGCGATCATTTGAACCTTGTCAAAACGGGTTTTTTAAGCATAACTTTTAAACCACTTGTTTGTTTTCAATAAAAATTGGTGTGAAGTTTAGCAATAGTAAGAGCTTTTATTTGGTACTAAGATCGATGAAGTCGGTTATGTGGTTCCGGAGAAAATCGTGTCACGTAATTTTCACATTTTTGCTTATAACTTTCAAACTAAAAGTCAGACCACGAAACCATTTAATAGTGATATACTAGATAAAAATACCTTTTAAATAAAAGTTATAGCAGACGAATCGGTTCAGCCATCTGCGAGAAATAGGCGATTGAAAATTGTAGCGCACACACATACACACATACACACACACACACACACACACACACACACACACAGACATTGCTCATTCGTCGAACCTGATCGATTGGTATATGTGACACGGCCCTCCGGGCCTCAGATCGACTTCGTGTTTTTCGACCAATTCCTAAACCTTTGTTATATTGTATAACAAAGGTAAAATCATAATATTTTTCATTTCAGATTTTGATTCTGCAGTCTTTTTTGCTAATTTTGATACTAAATTTTCAATGATCCGACCACGGGAAGTGGCCAAAAAACGATCATACACATAAGTATTCCAGTGCGGCGTGGAACAACTTCGGAGGAATGAAACGCCGCTCCTGGAAAACCACGATTTTCAAACTTTATGTACCTTTTTCTCAGACACTACACAACGTATTGGAACATACTTTTTTTTGTTTTGTTGGTAGTAGCTTGGCAAAGACTTTTATAACTTTTCAGGTTTGTAAACGAAACACAGCCAGAGAAAAAAGAAAAAGAGGACAAAATTTTATTTTTGCAGCCATCTTTTCTTCTTCTTTTTCGTTTTTTTTCAGGCTGTGTTTCGTTTACAAACCTGAAAAATTATAAAAGTCTTTGCCAAGCTACTACCGTCAAAACAAAAAAAATACGTTCGAATACGTTGTGTAGTTTCTGAGAAAAAGGTACATAAAGTTTGAAAATCGTGGTTTTTCAGGAGCGGAGTTTTATTCCGCCGAAGTTGTTCCACGCCGCACTGGAATGCTCATGTGTATGATCGTTTTTCAGCCACTTCCCGTGGTCGGATCATTACAAATTTAGAATCAAAATAAGCGGAAAAGACTGCAGAATCAAAATCTAAAATTAAAAAAAATGGATTTTTTCAAAATTTTCAGTCGTTCATGTCCCCTTAAGACCATTTACTTCGGATACACCACGTGACGAATTTCGATGACTGCCAAATAAGTTTTTATTATCATTTATGTTTTATTTACTTTTACATCTGACAATATATCTTTTACAATTGTTTGTTTTCTTGTAATCTTGCAATAGTTTTAATAATAATAGTTGTGTGTGTGTGACCGTACCCTTCAAGTACTTACTGCAGCTTGGTTTTTACTTAAATAGCAAGGATTTAGCGCACTCAACTGCTTTCGTCGACCGCATCAGTAGCTGACGAATGCAGTGTTTGATGTTTTTTTGCATCCTAATGCATTCCTGTTTTTATTTTTCATACAATTATAAGAAACTGTCTGCTTCTGTTTCAATAATAATGGGAATAATGAGTATTTAAAATAGTATGTATATCATATCATGTTGAATGTTGTGTTTCTGTTTGTTTGTTTTCAAACTCGGGTTCATATGCCTGTGTTTGTTTATGTGCTCTACTGGAAAACAATAGCTATTCACTCGTCAACGTTGTAGTATTTAGGGAAATAGGGGAATGACTGAAATTGCACGAAGAGTTTTGTTTCAGAAAACTTAATAAAGCGTGAAACATAATTTACACTTGAAGAAACAAAACGTGGAAGAAAAAAAAACACACTTTTTTCATTAGGAACTTTCTTCAATATTATTTTCCACTTTTGTTTGGAAATGTTTGTGTATGGTCGATATCACCAACGACATTGCCAAACAGATTGGCATGATGATAGCAAGCTTACACAGTTACAGTTTTGTGAAAATCCACACTTTTCAAATGTGACTCCCGAAAGTGACATTTTGCGCATATTTCGTTTACCTTTGAAGGTACATTTGAACAAACATCGATTTTCACCGATAAACAATAACAGAATTAAAACACCGAAACAAATTAGGCCCGGCCATCGCAGCCAGAGCCGACAGGAACTTTGTAGTAGTTGTATTTGTAGTGCATTACGTGAATGCAATATATAACTAGATTAGGAAACAAAACCGTGTTGTAGAGGGGAGAATCATCTCCTTTCATCCGTGAAGACCAGAGAGACGCCTGGTAAACACTAGTTGAAACATCGATTAGATATATGTGAATATACCACTTGTAGTTTCCATTCTATTACAGTAGTTTTATAAGTTTAATAGTTATGAATGATGTTAAAACTGCTCGGTTTTTTGGTGGCGCAACTGGTTCTGAGCACAATGGTTAGTGTGTGTTTAAGTGTTAAAAAATTTTGCGAGGACAAAATTAAACATTCATGATATGTCGAGTCTTTTCGTTTTTTCTCTCATATTATGCTCAATAGTTTTTTCTTCTTCTTCTTTTTCGTAGGAACAAAATTGATTCGCCTCTGCTCAATTTTTATTTCTGATAATTTTTGGTTCGCCTGCAGACTTCTCTAAACGCTATTATTGTTGTTCACGCGAGTACTTTGTTTTGGTTTGTATGTTTTGTAAATGGAAAATGAACGAACTCAGCAACGAAACGATTTCTAACTCTGCCAATTAGAAATTTTGGGTACTTTTAGGATGATTGTTCTTCTCTTGTCTTGGAGTGCAACTTTGGAAACGCTTGCTTAATAAGCTTACGGAAACGAAAAACTGATCACTTTTTGAAGCAATTACGATTGAAGATTTGACCACATAATTCAGTGTTGGAGGAACGAATTCTGTGAATGCGAGTGCGTTAGATGCCATCGGTTTTTAACTACAGGATCGATAGTTCTATGACACTAAGAATAGTTGTTTAGTCGCTCCGTGAAGGAGTCGGACTATTTAGGAACTTTTATTTTTATTATACACATGCTTACTCTCAAACATTTTCGGTAAATAGATTTAATTTTTTTTGGTTAGGCAAAACGTTAAACTCTTTCCCTGTCGACTTCAGGAAAAGAGCTTGAGTTTAGACCCTTCATCGTTGATGGCTCGCCAACATCAACCATTAGATGTATAGTATTCAATAGTATGAACATTGCACGTTGATAAGTACACTAAGCGATTTAATTTTTTCGCTGACCTATATTAAATAACTTCCATCTACGCACACTTTTTTTTGTATTTTTTCATATTTTTTTTAATCATTTTCGTTTGATTTTAAATTAAAATAAAGCTTTAAGCCAACTACATTGAGTATCATCAGTTAGTTCTAGGTGTTACTCTTGTCACTTTCAATGATTTATAAGATACTGCTCTCTACAAGTTGGCACCGAAACTCGCTACTTTTACATAACTTCTACAATCAATCATTTTTGTGATCAAAACTTCGCTCTATATTGCTTTCAAAAAGTTCCTTTAACAGTTCAGAAACAAACAAATTACACTTTGCCCTTGTCATGTACTCACTTTATTCCAATCCATACTATAAAAACTAGTGTTTGCTGCTTACTTCAAAATGCAGTAGATTTATGTGTTCATTTTCATGCACGAATACAATGTCACCTTTTTTTTAAATCAGTAAATTTTACAAGTATTGTATTTGGTTTTATCATAATCGGAAGTCTCCTGTCACACACAGTCCGGTCTCGGTAGTGGGAGCAAGCGAGGTGCAAAACTGGCGCCCCTGGCAAAAGCCGCAACGTAATTCAAGCGAATCCTCAATATGTTTTGGTTTTTCTATCATAAAACACCTTCAAATTTAGCAATACTGTCCAATGCTTTGCGAATGCTACAGGAATGGTGATTCTCTAGCGAATACCATTGCATGGCAAAATCATTGCGACAGTGCTGCCAAATTCGGTTCATCGTATCGTCAAAGGGATCACTTCCGCGGCAGCCTACCAGGGCGCGGATCAGTCTTTTAACTTTACAGTTGCGCTACCCAACAGGGCCGAGGAGGCCGGAAGCAAACCTGTATGGGTGAGACGCCGAGCAAACTTCCGCCATCGTAGCGACCTAAGATTACAATTACATTACACTCTCGTTTATAACGTATATTTTTATCTATGTGTTAGAGTAGGAACTTAATTGTTGCATTTTTTTCGCTTCTGCTTTTATTTCTTCTCATTTTCATATTGTGCCTTCTGCATCATTGTTGTTTTTCTTTCCATCTGATGTTGACGTTTGTTGTTTTGCTTTCATTTACTACAGTATTGGTTTTTTCTAATCCTTGCTTTTTTCAATCGTTGATGTAGACTGCTAGTTCCGGTTGGCACGCCAGATAGCAGGATTTTCGAGCCATGGTCTGCACTGCTATGGTCGTCAGCTGTTTGATTCATGTTTGTGATTCCGTTGCTGTTGGTTGTGGGCCGTTGTTGACCTAAAATGAAGTGATTGTGTTAAAAAGGCCGTAGAAAGTTTGAATAAATTAGAAAGGAAAGGATTATCGTTTCATGTGCATTTGAGAAAAAATCGAACAAGATTTAATAGATGGTAAGGATTCAATTTAGTACAAGTGCCCCTACCAGAGAAGGGGAGAAGGAAGAACTACTGAAGGAGTAGATGGAAGGTCTATCCCGTCTATAAAAAGGGTGATCGGCTCGATTGTTATAATTACCGTGGCATTACACTGATCAACGTCGCCTATAAGGTGCTGCAAATTTTGTTACGACGTATATCCTTAATTGCAGGACAGTGTCAGACGGATACGGCGGATACTACGGATCAAATTTTTACACTCCGACAAGTCATCCAGAAAAGTCGGAAGTATCCGTGCCTCCGCATCATATTTTCGTGGATTTCAAGACAGCATACGATACAGTCGAGCGGAAACAACTTTAGTAGATTATGCACGAGAACGTGCGATGGGCCGAAAATCAAACATATAGTAGGAAGAGGCTTCAGTGAAAACAACGCTCGTCTCTCATGGACTTATGGACAGTGACTATTGATGCCGATGAAATGGAAGTGGTTGATGTTTTCGTATATTTGAAATCCATGGTCACCGCCATGTTATCCTGTTTCCCAGTAGCTCTTATCCCTAGCTCCTCGTGGTGCCAATCGGAATACGAGTAACTTTAGCGGAGATCGGGTAACCAACCCCGATGGAAATTAAGGTCGAATACCGATAGAGAAGGAGAGACTGTGTTGTTTCGGCACTGTAAGTTAGCATCTCAAATATGATTCGGAATATTTAGCATCGACCCAACAAGGACGACGAATGGATACTCGGTACTTGGAACTGCAGGTTGCTAAACTTCGCTGGTGGCGACCGGGTACTGCTCGATCAGCTTAAACCCCGTGAACTCGACATCGTAGCTTAATAGGAAATCTGTCGCAATCGAGAGAAAGCTTGAAAGATCTGCGGCGGAAAGACCTAGGTTTACCAGAGTGGTGGCACTATCAACGAACTGGGAATGGGCTTTGTAGTTTTGGGCAGAATGCAGGATGGCACATTGCATTTTTTTCAATTACAACATCATCAACGTACACTGTCGCACGAAGGTAGTTCCGACGATGAGAGGGAAGCGTTCTACGCGAAGCTGGAGACAAGTACGACAGTTGCTCGCCACGGGACATCAAGATCGTCTTTGGGGATATATACGCCTAGGTCGTAGGGAAGAAATGTATAGTTCGGTGACAGGACCAAGGCCCGACAACGTCACGTTCAATTGTCACGTTCAATTACAATGAAGTAATGAAGCGTCGGTTTCACCAGAAGCAGCACCGCTTCGGTTTCCAACTGGCTTAAGTCAACGTCAGTGAAACGGGCTTCACTCCATCATGACTCTCGGTTTTAACTTTTCATTTGTACTTTTCTATCAAATATTCAGATGAAGGCCAGCAACTTTGAATGCAAATGAATCAAATTTGAGTTATCTTTCCTGCAATGCAGCGCATATTATAGTTAACCTAGTCAATGTCGACAAATCATGCCTGACTTTCTGCCGTCGTCAATTGAAACAGCCAGCAACCTTAACTGAAGCTTGCTTGAAACATTCTGTTCAACAAATGAAGCAAGTCATTTCATGTATGAAGCGAAGGTAAGAGGAAGTCAGTTTCATTTATTTGTATCGACGATGCCGGGCCCTGGACAGGACATCACAGCCTGCACACCGACATGAACGATAAGGGCTAACGATAGATAAACTTCGCAGCTTCTGAAGGCCTGATGATCCGAAGCACCACGCAAAGATATCCGCAAAGCTACCTGCAGATCACCTGACCAATATACAATGAACCAGACTGTCTACGTTCTTGTGTGGTTTTGCCAATTAGCGCAGGGATTATTATTACCTCGTTGGTGGTCTAGCAGGAAAAGAGCCGATTCTATGAAGGAATCACCGAGCATGCTTTGATCCATATAGTTAGCAGCGCATGTTATGATCTCCGGATTGTCGTGTCGGAGTTTCTTTTAAGCGATAGCCTCGCGTATACAGTATGAACCCCTTTGTTGGCGCATATATTGTTCCTATGTATATTCCACCTGCCACACAGTTCGCATAGACGGCCGGTTTTTCTCTAACATCACGAACATACGTTCTCTACGGGGTGCGAATATTGACTGTTACCATCACCTAGTATCAATAGACACATTTTAGCGTTACGGGACACTATTAGCAACTATTTTTACTGCGTAAATTGGTTATAGTTTAACCAAATTTTTGCAAATAGCTTGTAAAATTGGAGACTTAAGGAGACTTTACTTTTCAGTTGTATGCCAGAGATTTGGTTAAATAGGAATTGATTTGCATGGTGGACATGGTGTCCCGTAACGCAGGAATGTATCAGTATGTGTGCGCTCAAAACTGTAAACCGTATATTATACACATCAAAGCCGTCTTTCTCGGCTGAACATCAGATAACTAGATAACCAGCAATCTGCTAAGATCCACGCGCGAGTGCGAATACAGGATGAGATATTGCTTTCTTCCGAGAAATTAGTTGCTTCAAGCCTCAAGGACGGTTGGAGCAGAATATGCTCGGCTAGCGGCGAGGCAGCTACCGCGGTGCTAGAAAAAGAGCCCCGGAGTATACAAAATGATTGGTTTGACGGGGAATCGTGAGGAGAGAGATCGTGAAGAGTTGGAACACCTATTCGGAGCTAGTGACATGCGCAAGTTTTATGAGAAGGTGAAACAAACTCGATTATTGCAACTATCGCGGCATAACGCTGGTAAATGTCGCCTGCAAGGTTCTTTCCTAAATCCTCTAACGCCGCCTGTCACAGGGTTTCGTAGAGAATTATCAGGTGGGCTTCATGCGGGCTCGTGCAGCTACAGACCAGATTTGTACCATCCGACAAATCTTGCAGAATTGCCAGGAGTACAACGTGCTCACGCAGCATACGATACAGTCGTTGAGATCAGTTATGGCAGATAATGCACGAAGCGGCGATGGTTGAGATAAGATGACGGCTTATCCTGCATGCTGTTTAACATCGTTCTTGAGAGGGTGATTCGGCGAGCAGGCATCGAAAGAAGTGGTACGATTTTTATCAAGTGTAGCCAACTCCTAGCTTTGCAGAAGACTTTCGGGATCTGCCATCAAAGCGAAAAATGCTAGTGTTTATTGACAGCATAACAGCAATAAATCTTCCATTTTTAATACACTTCTCATTAAAGAAAAGTATTCTATTCGCTTCTTTCTCTCAGCAAGAATAAAGTTATGCTTTTCGGGATATTATTCATTGCATATAGAGTACCCGTATTGTAACATGAGACCATGTCTCATGATAAATTTCAATTAATTATTTCGAAAATTGTACTTTTGGTGCACGTCAGGAGCTAGAAAAAAATCATTGTTAGCTTTAAGATAAAATTCCCTATCGAGACGCCGCGGTTACCAATGGTTCCAACTTCCAACGCACGGATCGACCGAGATCAGAGGAGTCAGGTAAGTGGATATTATCTCCCAAAGCCCCGAGAAGCCTCCTCGCGTCGAGTGGCGATCCGGTGCGATTACAGATTGCTCCCGCCTCCGAAAATCATCCTCCCACAGTGCTACGGTCGTGTGTTCAACCAAATCGTCAACGCGCGTCCGGGGAAAGTAACGATCGATAAAATCGGTCAGATAGGAAGCCCCCTTCACGGTGTTCAAAATACCGTTATTAAAAATCAGAGGGGTTGTGTACAAGACACGACCGTATATATAGGTGACGCAGGACTACGTGAGTCTCTTTGTAGTGATAGTAGCATGTATTCATGCTTGTAATCATTCGATTCTTCATGTATACATGCTATATGCAACATATATACATGCTACATGCGTTGTATGTAACATTTATCAAAGTAGTAACATTGCATACGTTCGATTCTCGAAATATTCTGCATTTGAAAACAATTTAACAAAATCAAGAACACAAACTATTTGCTACCTTACTGAAATTAAAGATTGTTTTTATTACCCATGGTTCCCCACGTTGAAGGGATTTTACCAATTCAATCCTATTTTATCTACAGCACATCTTTTCACTACACTTCTAATGAAACGGCATGCGTATTCATACAGAGTCGTATTATATCCGAACACTACAGCACTGTAGCACATTTTTCCAACACAGATATCAAATTCGCCGAGGTTTAATCGTCTCGCAGTAAAGAATTTGCGATCTGTTGGGACAACGAACTTGTGTCATTTTTTCTGCCACATTTCCCTAACACAGACATCAAATTGGACTAGGTTTAATCACGTTCGTAAGAAATCTGTTGGCACGAGGGGGCTTTGTCACTTTTTCTAGCGTACTTCCCAAGCAAGGACATCAAAATGGTCTAGGTTTAACCGCGGTGTTAGGAAATCTTGTCACTTGTATTGGCGTACTTCCCAAGCACAGATATCAAATTGGTATAGGTTTAAACCATCGCAAAGAATCTTCCAACCAATCACGAAGCGAGAATTCTGGTAAAACATAGGTTCATTATTTTCAATTTTTCAATAGTTCAACATCAAAAATCCATACTTTTCTTCATTTGGGTCAATTCTTAGAAGATTTACCGATCGATTGGTGTAAGAATATTGAAAATCGTTCGGAAAACCGCTGAGCTATTAGCGTTCAAAACCTTTCATTTTTCGTGACGCTCGCATTTTTCGATTTTTTGGAATGACACCCTATCTCAAAACTTGCCGTAAGACGTAGCCCTACGTCAAAAATAGAATAGGCCATTCAAACGAAAAATGCCAGTTGGTTTGTATTGCCATCCTACACCTCTGAGCCAATTTAAAAAACAATCGATCGACGCATTTTTCAGTTACGCCCGTTTGAAGTTTTAAAGGGCAGATTGCTCATGTAAAGTAAATAAAAATCTTCAATGACACTTCCAAAATGAACGTAACTCACAGCTGGTATTGATTTTTTATGCAACATATGCCCATTGCCGACCATTTTAGGAGTTTCACGCTGTATTGGGACTAACCGGAAATGTTGCGGATTAAGTTATCGCTGTGGAAAATAGCCAGTATCGAACATGAACAAATACTTATCAGGCGACACCTCAAATTACGCCAGAATTTAAAAACTAGATAACTGACCGTCAGATCAACTACCTAGCACCACGTTGGTTATATCTGGACAAGTTCCGGGGACTTCCGGGAACACCCAGACGAGTGGCCAATTTCGTTCATGAACACAAACTTATCGTGCGATACCTTAAATCACACTAGAATTCAATAACTAGATCAATGGAAGCCAAATCGGCTATCTAGGATAAAATTTGGTCATATCTGGACATATTTAAGGGATTCCGGGAACCCCTGGGAAGTCAATAACACAATGTGGTACATTTTTGGTAATAAAGAAATGTTCGGAATTGGCCATTGTAGTTCTTGGTACTCAATCTGGCTTACTTGAATCTATTTTAAAAGTTTTAGTGTGATTTAAGCTGTCGTATGATGAGCTTTTGTTCATGTTCGAAATTGGTCATTTCCTAGGGGTTTCCGGAGCTCCCCAAATATGTCCAGATATGACCAAACCTGACCCTAGGTAGCAGATTTGGCTTTTATTGATCTAGTTATTGAATTCTAGTGTGATTTAAGGTGCCGCACGATAAGCTTTTGTTTATGGACGAAACTGGCCACTGGTCTGGGTGTTCCCGGAAGGCCCCGGAACTTGTCCATATATAACCAACGTGGCGCTAAGTAGTTGATCTAACAGTCAGTGAACTAGTTTTAACATTCTAGCGTAATTTGAGGTGTCGCATGACAAGTACTTGTTCATGTTCGATACTGGCTATTTCCCACAGCGATAACTTAATCCGCAACATTTCCGGTTAATTTCAATACAGCGTGAAACTCCTAAAATGGTCAGCAATGGGCATATGTTGCATAAAAAATCAATACCAGCTGTGAGTTATGGTCATTTTGGAAGTGTCATTGAAGATTTTTATTTACTTTATATGAGCAATCTGCCCTTTAAAACTTTAAAAGGGCGTAACTCAAAAATGCGTCGGTCGATTTTTTTAAAAATTGGCTCAGAGATGTAGGATGGCAATACAAACCAACTGGCATTTTCCGTTTAAATGGCCTATTTTATATTTTAATAACGGTATTTTGAACACCGTGCCCTTGAGATAACCGATAAGTCTACATGCTCGAGTCAAATCATAAGTAGAACTCTTTTACTTACAGTACTTTTTGTCACTGAATGAAACTTTCAATCTTTTTCGCAAAGTTCATGAAAATCCATAGATTTGCGCACTTGTTCCGTTGGCCCGTAGAAAATTCCTAAATCCGTAGATCTGGCATCACTGGTACATACACTACTTGGACAGATTCCCATCGTACATCTGGCGAAAGTCGGGATGTTACGGTGGGCCGGACACGTCGAAAAGATGCTGGACGACAGTGCGACGAAAACAGTTCTCTTCAACAACCCCGCCATCAGCTCCAGGAACAGGGGAGTT
Source organism: Sabethes cyaneus (assembly GCF_943734655.1). Lineage (NCBI taxonomy): Eukaryota > Metazoa > Arthropoda > Insecta > Diptera > Culicidae > Sabethes > Sabethes cyaneus. The sequence continues at coordinate 157,818,309 of NC_071355.1, read as the reverse complement.
CAAGGTACGTGCAAGATGACTAGATCAGGTCAAAAGTGATTTGAAAATTCTGAGAAGACTGCGAAATTGGCGTCGAGTGGTCTAAGATCGAGTTGAACGGAGACGACTGCTTGAAACAGCACGAGCCGCACCGAAGCTCTGGCTGCTGACGACACGAAGGATTTTAACTGACAACTCGATATTGAGGTGATTGAAAAGTGGAAGCAGCATTTCGAGGACTATGACGACGATGAACGAAATAGCAAGTTTTGATCATTTTGGCATGTTCCGATAGAAAATATAAGCACGTCGAGAGATATTCCACAAATTAGATCAGCTTGGTTTAAAAATAATACTTACCAAATTGTATCAAATGTGCCGCTGCTTTCAGGAAGGAACCAAATCCTCTTGAAATATTAGTCTGAAAAAGAATAATAAAATAAACGTCAATAAGTATAATGGAGTGTTTCAAAGCTCAAGATCCAAATTGATTATTGATAAACTGTGTTGCAGAAATAAACGTAATACAAAATAGTATTAGTAGTGTAAAAATAAAACCAAAGAAAGCATTGCTTATGTTTGTAATTGTTATATTTTTAATTAATTCTAGAATGACAGCGGAGGTGAGTCTTTGTCGTCGTGCAAGCGCATTGCGATGCAATCTCCACTGCTTCCGATTCCACGCCCTTTATTGGAGAACATAACCTTCCCCTAATTTGTAGCACACAGACTGAAATTAATTAGTACATAGTTAACAGCTCCCAGCTGAATGGAAACCCTGTGCGAAGGTGCACATTACAACCACTATCAAGCTTACCTCCGCACACAGATAAAATAGCAGAGGTAAAAACTATGTAATAAAGACAAATACAGCATCTCCCATCACCTACCATCGGGTTTGCAACCAACCGTAGAATGGGAGCTCATCTCATCCACCAATTAGCAGTCGACGAAAGAGTAATGGTGCCCACGCAGACTGTCCCAGTTGTGCCAGCTAAGGTTGAGAGAAAATCAGCCCGATGAAAGGGGAGAATCCGACCAAGCAAGGAAAATGAGAAAATGTGGGATGTGGCCGTCGGTGGGGAGCTGGGACGGTGGAGACCGGAGACGCCGCCGGTCGGATTAATTTGCTCTGGTGTGGCTTTAATTAGATGGGGTTGCCTATGTGAAGGAATGCTGGCTTGTACGAACCGGAAGGCCTTCGTGTGCTGGAGATGGAGAAGAAGAATAATATACTTCTTCTATGTACGATGCTTCCGGAAGGGTATATAGTTCTTAAATATACTTTTCGGAGGGTCTATAAAAGCGCACACTCAGCGGAAATGATAATGTCTCAGCACTCCATTTTGTTTTTCTCTTGTCAGTAAGTAGCAGCATTCATTATGGAAGAGACAAAAACCAAATGTGCATACTTTTATCTAGAGAATCAACTGATAGTATACAGATGATGTTAGGTCTTAGGTATCTGTTTGGAAAAACGGCAACATACTTAACTCAATTTCATAGAAAAAATTCAAGCTATCACTTCTTATTTAATTTCCAGGTTTCGTATTCTACTAAGACGCTCCAAACATTTTAGTAAAACTATCACTTGGCCAATTGAAAGTTATTCAAATGAAAATAGACGTTCAATGACGATCAATCAGTAAAAAGCTCTTTTCAAAAAATACAAATAGGCAGTCCAGTATAAACAGTCGAAGTTTCATGGGAAATATTTGATGTCTTAAAAGAAGACATTTGTTTTCGTCTGTTTTTTCAATTTTTGAAACTGGTAATTTTGAAGCAAAATTATTGTTGTAGTAATTTTAGGTAATTATAAGTAATTATTGGAATAGGTATAGGTAACATGCGAAAGCGGCACAAAAGTATAGTTTTCATAGTTTCAGTCTTTAAAAACGATTGCGTTCATGCTAACTTTTTCCAGATGTTCCTCAGTGTTCCACCCTAAATTGTCCCACCATGTAGGTACACCATAAGTTGATTCACGAAAAACAAAATTAGTAAACATACCTATTCTTCCCCGAAATACACCCGCTTAAAGATTACGTGGAAAAAGCTTTATTATCTTCAATGAAAATGTGCAATTTTATCAGATCAGATTAGTTTAGTTTACCACAAGAAAGTGCTTATCAAATTAAGAAACTCTTCTGAAGCAACTATCATACTACAGAGTTCGTGACGAATTTTTGCAGTAAATGACATGTTTTAGAAAATTAACATCAGTTAATCATATATGCGAGGAATGTTTTGTGTTTTATTTTCTTACGTAACAAATGGGAATTGTAAATTATTTCATTCAAAAAAATCGCCCTCCTTTTTAATGACTGTTGATAGACGCTTCCGGAAACTGCCGTATGCACGTTTTACTATGTTTCGATCCATAGCCGTCATCACCTTGATAATCATAGCTTTGAGCGACCTAAGCGTGGTGTGAGGCGTCCTATTGGTATCCCGCTCGACGACGCCCCACGTAAAACAATCCAAAGGATTAATATCGGGATATTTCCTTCTCCACATTTACAGCGAGCCATTTTTGTGTTTTGTTGGCATTATGCTGTCACTTTTTCGATTCACCTTTTGATTCTGATTAAAGTTTTTTTCATCAGAGAAAAAGATGATAATCATTATGATGAGAATGCTTCAAGTTTTTTAGTTTTCTGTCTCCAATCGCCGTGATTTGGTCGCAGCATTCATAAATTGACCTTTGAGTAGCGCATACGAGATACGACTTATAACCAAGGTTTTGGTCATTACTCGCCGGATTGAGAAGTCCGAATACCCGATTTCCCGAGCCATTCACTCAACACTGTTTGTTTACATCTGACATCCATCAGTATAAGCTATTCAGTGTTGCCAGATATATCTGAATATTGTTTCGCAAGCATGAGAAATTGCTTTTTGAAATTTATTGCAAAAATTCGTCACGCACCCTGTATATCCTAAGGTTTCGATGCTATTACTTATGTCTTACTTTTTCTGAATCTGTCCCACTGTGCGTCGGTCGGCCTCGATTCCGCCGACCAGCATGTAATTACTTTGTTCTAGACAGATTTACTAGTAACCCTGCTGGAAAGTGCATGGGTCGAACCAAGCTATAATGTGAGATTATAACCGGATTCGTACCCACAACACCCGCTAGGGCATGTGGCTCCCTGGTACTTCTATCTTTGAACCAGCGCCTCTGTGGTACCAGCGAGCCACATGCCCGATGCCCTGGCGGGTGTTGTGGGTTCGAATCCGGTTATAATCTCAGATTATAGCTTGGTTCAACCCATGCACTTTCCAGCAGGGGTACAGCAGGCATTCCTGCAGATTCCTGCTCTTCCAGGCAGCGCTTTTTCTCCCGGAAGATTTGGTTACGCTGCATCTTCTTCCGTTTGTGTCTTTTCACGTTCTGACGTATGGCACTGCACAACTCCTCTTCCATCACTCTGCTACATTCATCGTCAAACCAATCGTTCCGCTGATTATGTGCCACATGCCCGATAGAGATCTTCGCCACTCTGCTGATGGCTGTTTTGATGGTGTTCCAACAGTCCTCGAGAGGGGCTTCGTCCAGCGCATCCTCTTCCGGCTGCGCAACTTCTAGTGAATGAGCGTTGCTTAGACGACATCTGACTGCTTTAGCCGCGCGAGATTGAACCGAAGCTGACGTCAGTATCGAATGTTGTTCACAACGGAGAGGATTGGGCGCATCTTAGCCATCAATGGATAGTGGTCCGAGTCAAAGTTAGTGCTTTGATAGGATCTGATGTCAATGATGTCTGAGAAGTGGTGACAGTCAATCAAAACGTGGTCGATCTGTGATTCTGTTTGATTTGGTGACCTCCAGGTGTATCTGTGTAGCAGTCTATGCTGGAAAAAGATACTACGTACGGCCATGTTCTTGGAGGCAATATCGGCGGCGGCGCTGAGGCTGAGCCCTCCAATCACCAATGTGTTCTCCTGGCCGACCTGAGCATTGAAATCCGCAATGACGATCATGATACGACGCGTAGAATTCCTCCTTATCGTCTGCTTCTGCTTCTGACTTCTGATGTGAGGACCGTGCACGTTGATGATGCTTATGTTGAAGAGCGAGCCTTTGACTCTCAGCTTCATACATTTACCTAGCGAAAGTGTATTTTTGTTGACTGTATTGCTCCTGTCGCGTTAATTTTTTGATAAAATAATAAAAATCGTGGAACTATCACATTATCTTTTGTCGATAATGAATTTAGAATGCATTCGCCATAGACAAAGACATCCAGCACCCTACTTAGCATCATGGATAGTTTGTTCGTTATCGACTAACGATAATGTAATTATTTTCGAGCGTTCTAATGGAGCTTTCGAAAAAACGACAAATTCTATGATATTTTATGGCATGTTAAAAGGACTTGTCATGCTAATGAAGGCTACAAGTCGTAACCGAAGTACGCGTGTCTGTGTAGATCGCATAAAACATAATATAATTTTTCCAATTTTTTTTGTTAAAAAAATAAAAGTCGATTAGGCTTTTCCTACCTACCTGTGATTCTAACTATCCACTCGTTTTGTGGAAGTTGGACAGCCCGCTCAAGTAACAATTTGGGTTTTATTACAACGTTATGGTGCCTTTTACGACCGAAATTGGTTACGAAAACCGTAATAACAGTGCAATAAAGCTCACATTGTTACTTGGGCGTATACACGGCTCATACTCAGATACATGAGTCTGTTGTACGCAATTACTATCTATTCATGATAGACGAAAGCAAACCTTATATATATGAATATGACGAACTACCGCTAGATGTCCTATTTGTTTTACTAAGAATGTAAGTTTTGAAGTATATGTCTTAATAAGCTTACATGCATAGCCAAGGGTATGAAATGGAGAGAGTTACCTGGAAGAAGCGTCAAACATAGCTCTGGCTCTCACAAGCTGCCACCTGGCGCCTCCACGCAGATCTAAGTCAAATGATGACGGTCACTGGCCTTACGCGGAAATGCTTCATGTACTTACTGAAGCAGCTAAGCTAGGAGGTGCGAACTAGAGCGCTTGTTCTCCAGATGAGGGGCAGCTCACACAGCGTCTGTCTCATAACGGGCGGCTGAATATGAAATGCTGTATCCCGCAAGCTATAGCTAAGATGGCAGACCCATCAGCGGGATGTAGGTATCGCGACCCCGGTGAGGTAGTATACCGAAAACTCAATTGCCACAAACAACGAACAAAGAAATTCAGGACGGAACAATCGGTATAGGACACGGCAAGGGACAAGGAAACGATTAAGGGATAACGATTGGAAACTTGGTACCTGGAATGTCCGAACTCTCCATGAACCGGCACGGGCTGGCTTGCTTGCTCGAGAGCTGCATCAACTCGGAGTGGAGATCGCTGCTATTCAGGAAGTTCGGTGGCCAAATTCCGGAGAAAGGGAGTTCCGTGCGGTAGGCCCTATTGCAGGCACTTCTTTCAAGTACCACATCTACTACAGTGGCGGCAAGAAAGCTGAACATGGAGTCGGTTTCGTAGTGTTGGGAAACTAAAAGCAACGAGTTATCAGGTGGAGGCCCGTAGATGACCGTATATGCGTGTTGAGGATTAAGGGCAAATTCTTCAACTATAGCCTAATCAACTTATATGCACCGACAAATGATAAATCCGATGATGCTGAAGACGAGTTTTACGACAAGCTTGAGAGGACCTATGGAGAGTGCCCAAAACACGACGTGAAAATCATCATCGGAGATGCAAACGCGCAGATCGGGAGGGAGGAATTCTTCCGTCCAGTTATTGGAAGACATAGCCTCCATCTGTCGACCAATGATAACGGTCTGAGGCTCATAAATTTTGCCGCGGCCAGAGGGATGGCCATCTATAGCACCTACTTTCCACGTTTGAATATTCGGAAACAAACCTGGAGGCATCCAAATGGAGACTCTAGCTCTCAGATCGATCATGTCTTGATTAACGGTCGTCACTTTTCGGATGTTATCGATGTACGGTCTTTTCGTGCACCAAATATCGACTCTGACCACTATCTCGTAGTGAGTAAGATTCGCGCAAGGCTGTCAGAGAGTGACAGATGAAAAGAACCAGGCCAGGAGTCGCATGCTCACTGCGGCAACGCGTCAAAACAGAGAGAAATACAGAGAGACTAGAGCTGCGGAAAAAAGAATCCATCGTCCAAAGAAACGCGAGTACGACTAGCACGTGCTCGCCGGCGCAGAGGAGCGATACGCCAGCAACGACACACAGGGTTTCTATAAAACGGTGAGATGCAGGAATTTTGCCATGCCTGTGATGTGCAATGATAGTGCTGGCAACCTGCTTACCGACAAAACGGCGGTAGCAGCCAGGTGGAAGGAGCACTTCCAGGCACTATTGAATGGAGAGGTAAATGAGGAGATCAGCAGGGACAGGATAGAAATTGTAAGCGATGGTCAAGCTGTGGAGCCACCAACACAGGAGGAGGTTAAGAAGGCAATCAGTGAGCTGAAAAACGGTAAGGCTGCTGGGAAGGACGGTATCCCGGCTGAACTTCTAAAAGCGGGAAGCGAGCGGCTGTTCGAAGCAATCCACCGGATCATTGTCAGGATCTGGGAGGAAGAACAAATGCCGGAGGAGTGGTTGGATGGCCTCATTTGCCCAATTTTCAAAAAGGGACATCGAATGGAGTGTAAAAACTATCGAGGAATTACATTGCTCAATTCTGCCTATAAGGTGCACTCCCGTATCCTGTTCTGCAGACTGAGACCGTTAGCGGAGTACTTCGTCGGCGAGTACCAAGCTTGTTTTCGTGAGGGTCGCTCCACGACGGATCAGATATTTACATTGCGTCAGTTGCTAGACAAGTTCCGGGAGTACAACTTGCAGACACACCATCTGTTTGTGGACTTTAAAGCGGTGTACGATTCAGTTAAACGAAATGAGCTGTGCCAGATAATGCTAGAACATAGTTTTCCGACGAAACTAGTTACGCTGATTCGTGCGACGCTGGACGGATCCAAATCATGCGTTAGAACAGCGGGTGACACCTCAGCTACTTTCGTGACGTTGGATGGACTGAAGCAAGAAGATGCACTCTCTAACCTGCTATTCAACATTGCCTTGGAAGGTGCATCACGAAGGACAAACGTGGAAAGGAATGGAACTATCATCACGAAATCTCACATGCTTCTTGGTTTTGCGGATGACGTCGATATCATCGGAATCAACCGTAGAGCAGTGGAAGAGGCCTTCAGGCCCTTTAAAAGGGAAGCTGCGAGATTGGAACTTACCATTAATACCGCCAAAACGAAGTACATGGTTGCTGGTGGGGAACGTGGAAGCCCAAGTGGTGTCGAGGTGGAGTTAGATGGGGAACGATATGAAGTAGTGGAGGAATTTATATACCTTGGTATACTCGTGACATGTGACAACGATGTAAGCCGCGAAGCGAAACGACGAGTTGCAGTCGCGAATTGGGCTTTCTACGGATTACGTAGCCAGCAGAAGTCCCGTAGTTTGCAAATTCGCACAAAACTGGCGCTCTTCAGAACACTAATCCTCCCGGTGGCCCTTTACGGACACGAATCATGAACGCTAAAGGAAGCTGATCGGCGAGTGCTTGGGGTTTTTGAGCGTAAAATTCTGCGATCTATACTTGGTGGCAAAATGGAAAATGGAGTGTGGCGCAGACGCATGAATCACGAGCTGTACCCAGTATACAAATATGCTGATATAGTGAAGGTAGTGCAATGTGGCAGGCTGCGGTGGGCTGGACACGTGGCCAGAATGCTCGATGAAAGAGTAGCCAAAACTATTTTCAGCAGAGAACCAGGAAGAGGCCGTAGACTCCGAGGCAGACCCCGCATCCGGTGGGTGTGTGCTTTCGAAGACGATGCACGTTCAGCTGGTGTTCGTGGGGATTGGAGAACGGCAGCTCAGGACCGATGGTACTGGAGGACCATAATTCGTTCGGCGCAGGATCGGTAACGGACCGTTGCCACTAAAGTAAGTAAGCATAGCCAAGAATTGTAAAATTAATCCCGTACCAAAAACTGATATAAGTGCAAGTATGTAATAACTTTAAAAAAAGTATGGATCGCATGACAAAGGGGGCCTGCAACTCTACCATTGCAATTCTTTTGAAAAAAACTCTTCCCGCCCTAAATATAAACGAAATTTACAAACAAGTTTTACATAGAAAAAAAACATAGAAACAGAAGAAAATGATGTGAAATAAATGAGTAAAATATGAAATATATAATTTGTTATATATAAAATATTTCAGAAAACTTTCTTTTGACTTGAGTGCAGCAAAAGTCTTGTTAGAATCACAAAACGATTGTGACCATTATGAAACATCGAACTAGACTAACCAATTTTCAAACACAGAAAACACGAACGACATCAACACCATCGACTGCTTTGCTACCATTGCGTTTAACTGTTCTCGAATCCATTCAATTTTCATAGACTTATGAATACAGAGCCAGCAGCTGGCATGGCCACCATGGGGAAAACGAATGAGCATAATTGAAAATGTTGAAAGTTTTCATACTCATCAATAGATTAAATATGAATAAGCTATAGCAGAGTCTCGTATTTGGTTCATGTGCAAATCCTGCCGATTCGGCTGCTTCTGCTACTGCTTGTTGTTGTTGTTGTTGACGGCGAAGAAGTCGGAGGTGTTAGGTAGCACTCGACCAGACACCAGATTGTGGCTATCTGCCGTTCTTTTTCCGGTACGAGCGTGGCTTCGATGCGGAGGGCAAAGTTCTCCAGTGTGGGAAAGTCTTGTTCGGAAGCCGGAGATGAATGCCTGCGCTATGTTGTAGTAGAGCTTTGTGTTAGCTTTTGTGGTAACGGCATTCCAAATATAGATGTTTTGAAGTACGTTTCTGGCGTGCTTCTTGTCAATCGAAACCTATGGAGAGTTAACCTATTGAATGTTTTTTTTTTAAATTTTATTGTATTTAGCATGATATTTCCTCAAAGTAGATCAGCAAGAAAAGTATTATTGTTACTAAATACTTAAATTATATCTAAATCTCTATTTTTATTACGCTAAACACTTTTCATTCCAGTACCGAAGTACGAACCTCAGATCAGTGAGCATGAGCATCGAAGCACGAGAGGTCTTGCTAAGCATCGGGCCTCTCCGTGCATGTGGCTATCCTCCCATTTAACTATGATGGCGGCGATGGTGCATCCGAGCCGGCGATGCCAGTCCGTTCCATGGAAGTGCAAGCTCGGAATGAATGAATTTACATAAAATGCATTTGCATATCATACATTTCGGCTTGGTTATTCATTTCGGAATGAAAATTTATGAAATGAGCAAAAAAGCCTTATTCCAATTCTTTACGGTTCGGTCTCGCTTCGAACCGAACCGGGCGAGCAGGAGGTTGGCTGTTTCAGTATGTAGAATGAATATTACGGTTCAGCGAATCCTTTCAGGATACATTTATGCGATTTGCCGGTTCGGTTTGGTCGGATTGACCGGTCCTGGACATACTCGCATATATCATAGATTTTGTTTAATCAAAGACCATCGAAGCCGAAGGGGCTTCCTCGTGTGCTTGCAGACTGGACATCCGTGCAGTATGGTATGGAATGGAGCATTCGAATATGCAAATCAAGCGTACCATTTGCGGTGCAACCGGGAGTGACAGGGCAGCCGTTTTTGGTAATAACCGTAATGATAAAATGCGCAGCGATGCGTTTATTCAATTTAGTATTAAACATAAATGATTGTAATTTATAATTTATAATCACCGGCATAGAAAGGGCACGGACAATCGGAATCTGCGCTGATGGTGTATGTGGTTTAGTGGTTTTCAGACGATAGAGCTGCATCGTAATTCGTTTTTGAGGTAGCTTTTCGGTTGGGCTGAGTAGGAATTAGATTGTTATTGAGCTCATCAGTATTATTTTAATCATGATTGGATTCAATCTACTATTCAAACGCGGTTCATGTATGTTATCTGTTGTAGGTAGCAAGCTTTCGTTTTCTGCATCAACTGAATCAAATTTATATTATGTAATATATTATACTAAAGATTTGTATGAATATTAAAATATATCACAGAAAAGGTTTGATTACTGCAGAGAAATAACTTCAGTGCTTATTCCGTTAGATTGAATATTTTCAATAAACATTCAACTTAAACTGATGGACTCTATTGCTAATGCATTTTTGATGCCCAATAACATGCCGGTACTTTGCATTAGAAACTCCAATTCAATTCCAAGAAATTTTCGTTACAACCAAAACAAGATTTGTATTTATCGAATACGAAAATTTTAATTCAAATCAGCATTTTATTCGTACTACTTTCAAACATTGCATTACTATAGATTTTACTTTAAAAAACTTTGCGTATAAACGTGTTTAAGTCTTTCTTACTTTCGGCCTTCTTTACTGATAGACTTCGCAGCCGGTTATTAGAGTACAGGACAACTGCGGGGCTAGTGTTACTCAAGCAGCACCTTTCAGCCGAGATTCGATCATACGACGACTGGCTTGTTAGACCAACATCGTACCTCGAAGCTGGGCGGTGAAGAGTTGCCATTTTAGTTTAAACAAGTTTGTATTTTGAGTTGTAGACAGAAAAGGCTACCTAATTTAAGTGCTTTTCGAAACTAAAATTAAAAGCAAATAGAAACACTTTTAATATAACCGTGTTTCCAAGAAATTTACATACGAACACGCATCGGCCGAAGGCTGTAAAGATCGGCACGTCACGGCCGACAGACATTACGAAATAACGAGGACAACACTGCTGTCGGCGATGATGATAGGTGCGGAGCTGGACTGAAGAGCTATTTTTCAAGAAAAAAGATTTTTTTTTCTTTCGGATACGAAATTGGCTTCCTCGTCTGTGTGTTATATACGGACACGGACACGTATGAAGAACCGATCTCATGGTTCGATGGGCTGAATTGCGGTACCGGATCGTCGAAAAATCCATATCATCATTAAAATAATGAAAAGCCGATGGCAATTCAAATATACGGCAAACAGTGCCTTCCTTTTTCTCCCTATCTCTCTTTCTCTCTTCCCCTCTTGTCACAGTACACCGATTTGCCTCCTGTATCGATTGGCATCCTTCTCGGAGTCGCTTCCAACCATCGTGATCCCGCGGAAAGTTGGCCAGGATTAGGGTTCGCTGCTCAAAAGCGATGGTGGCAGGCAACACGTGGGGTCTTTGACTTGGAATAGAAATAAAATAAGACGATGCGAAGCCAAGTGGTGCGCGATGGAAAGTAAATTGATTTTTATTCAACTTTCTCCAATTTTATTTTATTTATTTACGATTTTCCACGATTTTGGTTTTTCTTTTTGCCATCGATTTTGCACCAGAAGCAGCGGACAAGAATTGCTGATGGGTATAGAGCATGGCTGGCAGAGCAGTGCTGTTCAAATCAAAACTCGCCTCGCACGTTCGGCGACTTCAGTAAGTAGTGAAACTTCAGAAAGAGTGAGTTTTTTTTGCATTCAGCGAGGCTCAAATGAAACCCCCTCCCGGGTGGAGACGGTAAGGCGAGCAGGAACGAGGAAGCAGACAAGCGTCAAATGATAGGGTTTCATGTGTTCAACAAGGTTTCGAAGTTTGTCATTCGTTTGCTTTTAGAGTTTTCTGATTATTTCACCCTTCGAGTGTGAGGTTTGGATCCACTTGTTCGTAAGTGCCACCCGTAGTGCACGTGTGTGTTCAGTTATGTATGCATCATCTACTATAACGACGACAACGACGACGACGTTTTGTCATTCTCATCTACATAAACATACATTGTAGCTTAGAGTGTGTGCTTGCTGGATGTTGATTCTTTCAGCGGGAATGAGGAGCCTGCGTCGATGTCCCTCTTCTTATGTACAGAGCGAAATATAATGTGTGCAAAGGAATTTCATTACAGCTCTGCTATCAGTGCAATAGCAGAAGTGAACGGGTAGAAGCGGGTGTCTTTGAAATTGAATAGTACTTAGCGGAAAACCTTTATCGAATCACGAGGGGTTGTGGGCTCTGCTTGCCACCAGGCAGGACATTATAGAAATAAATTCATAGCAGTAAGTAAGTGATAATATCAATACTATAGCTTCCATAAACAGTCATTTTCTGCCCCTTAAGAATTGAATATGCACAAATAATATTGATTACCATAATATAGTTTTACATTTAATTGCGAATCTCTTATCAAATATATGAAGTACATATTTATTTATTTTTGTACAACTTCAGCTCGATTTGTTTATATTTTGTAGATATGGATTGCTTTCTTTTGTGCAAGATGCATCAACTTGGAGATAACATCAACAGTATCACTAAAAGACTCCTGGTTGTCCTCGAGGTCAGGCCCCGACAACGTCACCTTCAATTGCAAATCGTCACTCGACAATGAAGTAATGAAGCGTCGGTTTCAACTAAAGCAACACCGTTTCGCTTCAAAACTGGCTTCAATCAGCGTCAATAAAACGGGGTTCTTTTCATCATGATGATCGGGTTTAAAGTTTCATTTTCTGTTTTCTATCAAATATTCGGTAGAACGCCAGTAACTTCTAATGCAAACAAATTGAATTTGAGTAACATTTGCTACAATATAACGCATCTAATATTGAACCTAGTCAACATCGACAATCCGTGCCTGACTTTCAGTCGTCGTCACTTGAAACAGTCAGCTTGAGACGTTCTATATTCAACAAATGTAACTAGTCGCTTCATATATGTTGCGAAGGTAAGAAAAAGTCAGCTTCATTTACCCTGTTCGATTGTCCTATACTCTTACAGCCCGCTACGAAGTCTGTTGAACAAAAACAGAAGGTCAAGTTTCGAAAACGGAATATTTTAGCACCTTTGCTTTGCTTTTACCTCTAAAAGACTAGAATATTACAAACGACCATGCCATTTCCCATTTGCAGATCATAGACAGTACATATGGCACATCAGTAGGCGATATTTCAATGAACGCCCAAGCAACTTGGCCTTCTTCCTGTCAACCGACAGTACCGATACGCTTAAGACCAAAATAAGTGATAAAGATCAATAGTAACTGTATGGCCTAACACGAGCACTGCAGGTTCGGAAAATGAGAGACCCAAAGTGCGCTTCCAATTAAACTCAACGTCGCGGTAAGTAATTAACTATATGAGATCGAGAATGCTTTTACTACGTATTGTTCACCAACTGATAACAAATAATAACTTTTCATAACGTACTATGGTGGAAGGGCAAACTAACCAATCTTGGTCGGAAAGTTAGGCAATTAAGAACACGTCTTTTTGAGATAATCCCAAGGAATCCCTCTGTCAAGCTACGCCAAGTCGAAAGCAAACCCAGAGTCATTTTTGGCGAAAGTATGGTTGGCAACTGAAAAACATAATGCGTGTCTTAAACTATAACTACCAACAACACTGTGAAGGTTCTCCACAACACCCATGTCTTCGGCTTGATGGTAGTCAATGCCTGGTCGCCACATGACTCTGCTCAGTTTACTCTCTAATTGCTTCATTGCAGACTTCATTCAACTAGGTACTTAACTCCTTTAAATCATTGATATTTCCAATCTTGACAGCATTACCCTCATCTTACAAAAGACGAACGAAATCATGTCCGAGTGCATAAACCTTTTTCGAGCCAACTTTACCCCCTGTTGTTTTCAATAACAAGTCCTTCTGACGTTCCAATTAATTTAGCTTTCTTGAAAAATCGAATAGACTACATTACAAAGAGTAGTGTTTTCAAGCAGAGAAATCACAGCACCACCGGGATATTGATCTACAACGACTTCAGTGATTACTTTTGGTCATACGCTACTACAGCACGATCTAGGATAACCTGCAGCTTGCAGCAGCCATAGTTGTAAATACATTTTGGCTGTGCCTGAATTCTCCAACATGCTCAACGCAAATGTTCGCGAAAGTCGCATGTGCTTGAAAGGTAGGAGCCAAGTTTGCAGAAGACTATGTTAGAATCGGTGCTCGGATTGAATGATCCGGCCAACATTTTGTGCCTTTCGAGTTCACCATATTCGACCAAGTAACCAATAAGCCTCCCAGTTGGCTTCGAGGTATGATGCTGGCCTAATAAGCCAATCGTCATATGTTTGAATCTCAACTGGGAGAGGCTGTTAGAGTCAACTGCAACTGGCCCTGCAATTATCTTGTACTCTAACAGGGAAATAGGAGAAATGTGAATAACTATCGCGGCATCTCTGTACTAAACTCAATATCAAAACTGTTCGAGCTTGTTGTGTATGCACCTGTATTTGCATTCTTTAAGCAATATGTCGTAGACGATCAACACGGCTTTATGCCCCAGCGGTCCACGACAACCAATCTTCTAACTCTTACGTCCGACGTGATAAAAAGTTTTGACGGCCGGTCGCAGACGGACGTTATTTACACGGACCTTTCCGCTGCTTTCGACAAATTGAACCATCGAATCGCCATCGCCAAACTGGACAAACTCAGAATCGGAGGCTCGTTGCTACGATGGTTTAATTCCTACCTCTCCGATCGCCACCTAGAAATTAGCATCGACGGGTTCACCTCCAGACCTTTCACTGCTAGCTCTGGAATTCCACAAGGTAGCCATCTCGGACCTTTGGTTTTCCTCATCTACTTCAACGATGTCAACTTCCTGCTTAAATGCCCGCGACTCTCTTTTGCCGACGATCTGAAGCTGTATGCTAAAGTCGATAGTCCGTCCGACGCACAGTGCGTTGAACGTATGGGACTGCGGGACAAAAATCAAAACTGCTAGTTTTAGATTTTTTATCAAGCTAGTGTAATGAAAAAAGTAGTTTGTGATAATCGAAGCTTGTATTTGCTTAAAGGTTTCAAAATATTTACATAATGGCAAAAATGTCCTAAACGCCAAATTTTTACGCAAGCATTGCAAAAGTTTTTCATCATTATATGGGTTGCCGTCAGCTATATAACTACCAAAGTTGTTTGTGAAAGCGGCATTTATGCTAGAAATACTTTAGTAATTTCAGCAATGCCATCTAGTGTTAGATTAAGCAGCACTCGAAGATCAACCTTGGCTGCAATTTCGGTAATTGAAAAGTTTTTCTTCAGTGCATGAAAGCTTGGAAAGCTATGTTTATGGAAGACGTTTAAGCACTTCTAAGCAAAATATACTTTCGCACTAACAAATCTATATCTGTGAACAGAGCTAGTGTTTAAGTAATACTTAAGCCTTTTTTACCATTCTAAGCCGTAACGGAAAAGTAAATAATAATGTTTTTGTTGGGAAATTTTTAATTTAATGTTGGGCAAACCTTTTAATTAGATCCACGAAACGAATTTCCAGCAGGAAAACCGTTATCATTGATTGTTCGTCATTATTATCAACCCGAGAAGCGGGAAAAAACGGCGGCCGGTATTAAGTTTATTAATTTTTTTGAAGAAATATTTACTCGCTGTATTTTATTTCATATCGCTTTGAGTTTAATTTTGAACAATAATAGCACTAAGCTTAATAAACAGTGGTTTCTTTTAACAGGGATAACATAATATAGTAGAATCAACGGAAATCTGACAGTTTATCAGTGCTTGACGTTGATCTACAAATATTGAAATATCTTGCAGAGTTGCAGGTAGTTGCAGCTAAAACCTGATCGATCTTGTAGAGGACACTTTGAGCAATTATTCTGTGTATATTTTAGCTTGGAAGTCGGTGGAACATTTTTTAAATCAGTAATCAAAGTTGGAGCTCTGTTTTTTTGAAGGGCAATATCTATGTCGTTTCTATGGGGCGATTTTTTAAGAGTGAGGTCAAAATGAATTCCTTCTCTAACCAAAATTTATTCTACTAACCTTGATTGTTATTCTCCATTTTAAAGATTTTGATTACACCAACTATGAAACTTTTACGAGCGTGATGAATAACCATCAAAAATGAAAGCAAAATTTGTAAGTAAAATCCACTCTCCAACTTGACAGTTTGAACGCTTGTAATAGCAGTTGTGGTGCTTTCCCAAGCAAACTAATACTTGTTTATATAGCAGAAGGCATCTATAAACAATTCTAAATACTTAGTATACACGATTTAAAAAAAGTGAAAAACGATTTTTGTCTATGGCTCAACGCACTGTGCGACGCCGCGTTCCTGCAAGAGCAGCTGCTGATTTTTGCAAAATGGTGCACAGACAACCGCTTGCTGCTAAATTCCGACAAATGTGAAATAATTACATTCTCAAGGAAATTGAACCCTCTCGTTTTCGACTACATTCTATCAGACGTGCCTCTACGCCACGAAAATTGTGTTAAGGACTTGGGAATACTGCTTGATTCTAAGCTCGACTTCAAACAGCACATCGCATATATTGTCGATAAGGCCTGCAGGCAGGTTTGTTATTTCCTCACTCATTGTGCAAAAAGTGCAACTTTTTTTGTTCCACACAATGAGCAGAACTGCTTTCAGAAATTAGAAGCAAATCCACACAATGAGAAACAGACTAAACACAATGAGAAAAACTGACGTGCAGAAAAATTTCTTAATGCGCTCTTTAAATGAGCAACTTTCGGTTTTGCTCCCGGTTCTCTCGGTAGCTACAGCAGTAAACCTGGAAACAAAACAACCGGTGCGCGTACAGCAGCTATAGACTCAGAGGCGTCAAGACAATCAAAAGTCGTTATATTTTGAATCTTAGCGGAGAATTGCCTTTGTTTATAATGGGACTTTCCTGTTGGTACGCGTCAAGAAGCAAATGTATGGGAATTCAAATGTTGCCATATCTAAATAACATTTTTCGCACTGTTGCCGTTGTGACATGCCTAACCATATGATGCAGTTGCGTTCACGGGCAGCCAAACTCAACTGAATATACTAAATGTAAGAATCATGATTCAACTGCATTAATGGATTAATATTTTTCTGATGGCAATGACCGCTACTGACAATCGTCGTTTTTTCTCAACGCATTACCCATGTTAAAACTACCCGTAGTTGTCATACGTCAGCGCATCGCATCAACTTATTCAAAGTGTATTAACATTCTCCTCAATGAGTAGCACAGTGTGCGGTTGCTCATACAACTGCGTTCAGCAAGAAAGAGCACAGTTAAAATGAAACGGAGCAGAATAAATCGCGTTGAAGACTGAGCACAGTTTGAATTTTTCTCTTCTCTTTTTTTCTTCTGAGGAGGTGCCATCCCTGCCTGCAGGAATCTGGGATTTATCATGCGGATCGCCAAGAACTTCAACGACATATACTGCCTCAATGCTCTCTACTGTGCTGTTGTCCGGTCCAACCTTGAGTACTGCGCTCCTGTGTGGAGTCCGTACTACCAAAATGGAGTTGACCGAATCGAGTCAGTGCAGCGCCGATTCATACGTTTTGCACTTCGAAGATTGCCCTGGAACGACCCCTTTCAGCTGCCCTGCTATGAACAACGCTGCAGACTCATCGATCTTGACCCGTTGAACACTCGTCGCGACGTGATCAGAGCAATGGCAGTCGCCGACATACTGACCTCGAGAGTGGATTGCCCATGTCTACTCGCGAACCTCAACATATACGCCCAAAGTCGTGTTCTACGCAACGGTCCATTTCTGCGTGTACCGCATCGGCGAACCAACTATAGCACATTTAGCACAATCATCGGTCTGCAACGCCATTTCAATCGACTTAAACGTCAGCCGCGAGGTACTGAAAACTCGTTTCCTGGCACTAGCACGTAGATTCTAGTTTAAGTGTATCAGTAGGGCCAGTAGGCCTGTTGATATTTTTATACAAAACAGAATATATAAAAACAGAAGGTCAAGTTTCGATAACGGAATGTAGCACCTAGGCTTTGCTTTGCTTTTCAACCAATAAGCATTATCATTTACCAATGCAATTCAAATGCTAGCCAATAAGCTTTCTTAAGTCACCATAAGCAGCATTTAAAACTACGGCTACTTTACTGCTAACCGGACGTTTTATGCACAGTTTGATCGCTTTTGCTCATTTGCCTGCACCGCCTTCGCCAAGTATAATTTCAGTAAGTTGTGTATGAGTCACTTATAGAGTTAATTATAATCTACTATATTCCTAAAGTAAGTAATGTCCTATCTATATTAAGAGCTGTTTTCGAATACTACTACTCCGTTGCATTAGTAGCAAAAAGAGCTCTCTTTTCGCTACCAACTACTCGACGAGTAGTACTCGTATATAACAGCTTGATAGCACTATAGCTACATGAGACAAATCAATGCTTAGTTCTGCAATATTGTAGGTTATAACTAATTCTATAACTGTTCCATACACAAGTTTTGGAAATTCTACTTAGCTGAGGCAGTACAATCAAAAGAGCAAAATCGAATTAAACTGTTTATGCTAGCCAACCCAGTTGCTATAGTACTGACAATGCTTGTTTTAAACTAATTACTGATAAGAAGAATTTGAACAGAACGAGCAGTAGGTAATCCCAGAAATGAAAAAAAAACGCTAAAGCTTAGGTACTGGTTACCTGGGCGTACATGTATGTATGGGGTATATGAGAAGTAAATTTAAAATTTTCAGTACTGAGCTTTTAAGACAGACTGCAAACATTTTTAGAAAAAAAATTTGGGATCTTTTCTGGATTGACCAAACTCGTGACTTTAGTCATGACCTTGAAATGCGGTCAAGCATATATTAATATTTTTTTGAAACGATGATTCTACAATTGATGAAGGGACGGTATCAGCAGCATTTGTGGCTCGAGCAGCACGTATCTTTCCAGCATTGGACAAAAGATAGGAGTCACAACGACAACTTGTTAAGCATAGCTACCTAATACCCCCCTCCCCCCTTCCTTTCCATCCGTTCCCTTCATTCCAGGAAAAAATCCTTCTTCATTACTTTCCCTTACCGTCCCTTCATCAATTGTAGAATCATCGTTTCAAAAAATATCTTTTCCAGGCACCAGGCTCCTAGAACAGGATAAATGGAGAAGTATTTCTTTCTCTTTTTACTAACATAGTGTTGAATACTGCTAGATGTCAAAACTAGTAAACGCACAAAAATGAACTGTACCATTATAGTAGCTGTGACCTACATCAACAATCGAATAATCAACAATCGACTTCTAAGAATATCGGATGAAAGAGATTTTCCGAAATAATAACAGCCAACCTTAAGTTAGTATTCAATACTTATAGATTCTTATGCTTTTTACAGTATAGCGTTCAATACACGTTTTTGGCCATGCATTTTTATTGCTCTTAAATTTCTCGATAGTTCCTTGTGACTATAAGGTGCAAGCAAAACACATGTTTTCACTCTTTCCACGTCCACTTCGGTCATCAACGGCACCTTTCGGGTGGTAGGGATCTTTTTACTTCGTCTGCCCCCGGAACAGGCTCGAAAAATTCAGGGGACTGACCGGATGAAATTCAGAAGTTCTGATGTTATCGCAGCATGTTTGCGTGAGTAGGATTTCGTTTTACTTTTCAACCAATCATTCTACCGGTTTTCGGGCGGCATTCACCCAGCTTTTCACCAGGTGCGACTGCCCGTTCAGGTGTCATTCACAAAACAGTCCGTTCGTCGGCGGTAGTATGCAACAGGCTGATCTTTTATGGGGTGCGTCAATGAAAATGTTTAACTACATGTATTTTATTCGTAGAATAAATAACACTACAGAATCTGTAACATTTTAAGTAGGTGTAGAAAATCAGTTCACTTCGGTTTGTCTGCCTGTCTTTTGATTTCTTCTAATACAATATCAGAATTCGAAAACACATTCCGGACAACTAATTTTAAAGTGACTTTGCCGTTTCTGTGACTAATCGCTGCATCAAAAATCTCGCAATGTGTTTTCGTTCTTTACAGCCGTTCTAATTCTTGTGTAACTCCTGTAAGAGAAGTCTACAAAATTGCAAATTGTAAAGGTTTAACCGAAAAACTTCCACTTTAAACTTGGATTTAAAAGAATAAAATTAAAACCATTGGTAAAAACCTTGAAAAAATAATTCTGCATCAATCTGGAATATAATTATTCCACTGAATTAATGTGATTTTCTTTTAGCTTATCACCTAACAAACTCCATTAAAGGCTGGCGTAATTATTTTCCTTGCCATCTGCCATGAAGCGTGAAACGGCTAATGGCGGGCGATAGGCTAGCGATTTCATTAAGCTTGCTTTCGCGCGCGGTAGTCATTCGTAGAAAAAAGTAAGAAATTACAACCGACTGGTCTGAGTTTCCCCATGGCTTCTAAGAAAATTATGTTTATACTTTTTCTTTTAGCATTTTTCTTCAAACACCCTCGCGACCGTTCACATCCGTAGACAAACCAGCAGTAAGGAAATGTAACCATCCCGCTTGGCTGTGTATAGTCTGCTACAGGGCGCTTAATTGTTTTTCTTTCAAGCGTCAACAGGGCTCGGCAAGGCATGAAAAAAGTAGAAAAAAGCACAATTTCCACCTCTGATTAAACGACCTGTCGGTGTTGGTGTCCTACCGCCCGTTCCACCTTGGCGGTGAGTGTGTTTTGACGTAGTACTACGCCTTACTGAAAGGGTGTCGGGTCTCTACAAATATCTGAGCTGATCTACTTAACACCTAGTAGCATTGTAGCACCATAAACACAACAAAACCTAATTTAAAAAATGTAGGTAATAACTAGTTCTGCAAATGTTCCATATATAACTTTGTCGAATTTTGCTCGACTGAGATAGCACCGTCAAATGAATCAAAATTGAGTCAAAGTGATCGAACCATCCCAGCCAGCGTCGCATGAATTAGCATAGCTAGTTTCGTTGTAAAACCATGTTCAAACATTATCTGCCACAGCTTATTTCGTTTAACACAATCGTATACTGCCTTAAAGTCCAAAAATAGTTGATGAGTCTGCACGACGAAAGACTCCGCTGATGTTCTCTGTCTATAGAACGGGATACGGGAGAGCACCTTATAGGCAGAATTGTGTTAAATTAAAAATGGGTTAATCACAGATATGTCTGCTTATTTTTCGTTTAGAGTGTATCCAAATATCAACACAGCCTGTAAGTTTGTTTTGAATTTTCATTCGTTTAAGAGTCGTGGTAATCATGGACGCAAAAAGGGAATTTGTGACAAGTCTGTTCCAAGAAAGATTTCAATGGGACTAATTTAAGACTAATGTTATGGTATACTTTCACGGAATACTCACGAAAAACTAAAATCTATGCAAGCGTCTTATTTTTGTCACCATTTACTTTACTGACAGTTATTACTACTCACTCAGTAAATATTTTTTATTAAACCTGCAGACCTAGCGATGTTGTTCCCCATTGACGACAATGGAATGATATGACTACTTCCATTCTCATTTGATTATCTTAACAGATTCTCCAGTAAATAAAAAAATCATGCGATGCAGAAATTTTCATAATAAAATTTAATAACTTGATTTGAACTGCACAACTTTATTGTTGTTCAACAGAATGTGTAAATTTTTGTATTAATAACATACCACTAAATGTATTTGGTCAAAAACTTACCTAGAATAAGAACAAAACAATGTAATTAGGAACGTGTTAACATTCATCAATAAAAGTGTATTTTTTAGAACCTAGATAAAAAAAATCAGAATAAAATACCATCTTTACCATCTACTATTTTGTTGAATAAGTTATTCGTTATTCGCTATTGTGTTAATGATTTTTCTGATTCATTTCAAAAAGATTTACGCAACCACTTGCTCCCGCTTAGATGCATCGCCGCTACCAGAGGACTAAAGTAGCAGACCTGGCTTCATTTCCACCAAGGAGCAAAGACTACGGTATGTAGTCTCCTGTAAGTGAATTCCCTTTTTTCATTCTGTTTTATTTTTCAATTCCCGCCTTCTCTCCGCAGAAGGATGTAATTTGAATTTTAGATTTTCTTTCGGCGTTTCCCAGCAATTCTCCTAATTGGATTTTTAATGAGATCGTGCGGAATGATATCGTTTTTTCAAAAGATTTTTTTTCTTTTCTCTCCTTCTGTTCGTTCCACGATCTTCCGTCGGTACCCTCCCGGTGAGGGGTGCCCTTTTGGCTAAGGATCAAAATGTTTCCAACCGAAGGTCCTGCAGAAGATTATAACGAAGGTTGGTTAATGAAATTGGGTGGAAATTGGAGATGATTTCCATTGACTGTGTGTGGTTGCCAATAAGTTTCGTTCGAGTTTCAATTGTAATTTTTTCTGTTAGATTGTAACATTTTTTCAGAGCAATTAATTATCGCACGCTGAAATGTCATAGTCACAAAATTTGTCAAGCTAATGCTCTCCTTCGTGACTGTGTACTCATGATGTTGAGCCATTTCGGGTACGGAGCAGAACACGTATATTCAACAAGAAACGTAAACGGTTTCATGTTTATGACTGAATTGTCTCGTGTGCCTTTCAGAGGGTCTTATGAAAAGCGATTTCAAGCTTGATTTCGATAGCAGTTCGGCTAACTATTCTGCTCTTGCTGTCTACCCCTGGTTAGTTTCCTACGGAAGTCAACCACAAGCCCTCACCTGAATGTCTTGCGCATAGTAACCGCAAAAAAGAAAAACTTGTGTATAATAACAGCATGTATAATCGATCAATATACACACCCGACTGTCCCATCCTTTTTCCGACCGAAGAGCGAAACCGATTTCATCCACAAATGAGACCTATTAAACATAACAAACGAAGATACTCGAAATGGTTTCCGTCAAACCGTGTCGCGTCGTATTGCGAGTCGTCCTGTGTAGGAATCGTCAGGAATCAAAGTGGTTTTCGATATCGTGTCGTTAATAATATCACCCCCGCCCTTTCTCAACATTGTCGAACAGCTACCTAGTACACCATGGTTCGTCAGTGATGGTGTTTGGATTTGAGGGCGCCTTCGGTGGGCGGAAAGTCAATCCGGCCCGTGGTGATGCGGAAATGGAAGGGTGTCGTAATTATTACCGGGAACAAAATCGAATCCTGCGGCATTAATTATTCAGCTGTTTCAGTCGCGAAGTTGAACCAACCGGCGGCAAAGTCGACTGTTGAGCGGTGAATCATTGTATAAATTTTGTTGCTGTCAGCATAAATTAGAACGGTAAAAAACGATAGCAAGGATTTCGATTGACAAATGATGTCGGTGAGAGCACGCAAAGATCTTTAGAGAATTGTTATCCTAGGAGAATTAAGGATGATTTGGTTGTCACAGCCCAGAGCCATTTAATTTAAGCCGGCTTTACATTAAAAATTAAAACACCCAAAAAATAGTAGATGTTTAAAACCACACAAACCATTTATGATCCTTTTGCCAACAATACTCATTTTTTCATTGAGGCTTCACAAATGTTGGTATATTTTTTATCGATAATAAATGGACAACTTCTAACGATTGACTTCGTTAACTATATTTTCCATCCACAGTCAGTAAAACATACCAGAAACGTGTAATTATTCTGTAGCTGTGTGTATACTTCAGCCATGCGTTGTTAATTTCCAAAACAAAATTGAAAGCAAATGCCATATACCTTTTTAATTTGTAGTCCCTGATTCGTTGCCTGGTTGCTATATTCATCGCTATAGATTGCTACACGATGAAAAACGTCCTGCCTGCTTCAACCGGTACTGCGGGTACCGGGCGGCGCGGCTGGTCCTAGCCATGAATGCTACGGCGAGCACGTAATCGGTGTTTAATTTTAATGAGGGGGAAAGCTCCACTGAAGTCAATTAATGTAATTTTTCCCGCTGTCCGGCGGCGTTCGTTTCAATGGAAAACTAATTATATTTATTGAATTGATTTTTTTTTCGTAACGTAACAACGAATGCTTCAGAACGTGTTATTATGGTGTATTACAAAGGCTTGGTTGGTCGCTAATGTATTGAAACAGTCGTTCCGGTATAATTTAAAATCACGTATTAAATATTGTCCGAGAATTTACTACTCAGGTAACATTGCGTTGAGAAATACAACAATTTAGCCTATTTCAAAATAAGTCACTTTTTTAAATAAAATCTATTGCTTTAAACTTTATTGGCGTTTTGTCAATACATTCTTGTATACATTCTTGTTTTCATGTAAATTCCATTACATTTAGGTATTTGTCAGCTTGCTCAAGATGCCTTGATGTAGAACAAAACGAAACAGGCAGATGACGTTTGTAATTGTGGAGGTTATCGAATATAGAAGCAAAATTTCATTTCCAGTAATTACAATCATTCAATTTTATTTATTTAACAATTTCCTGCAGAGCTGTCGAAAATTGTAAATACCTATTTATTATCAGCTTCAGTTATATTTGCTTGATATAAACACTTGAATCAGTTTAATTTTTGTGGGTAAAATGAACAGATCACTATAGGTGTAAAATAGACCCTACAGTGGTTCACAGCCTCTGATCCAGCAATTCCTATCCCTACCTTCTCGTGATACCAGTTGGAGTACGAACAACTTTGGTGGAGATCGGGTAACCAACCCTAATGGAAGCCAAAGTCGTACGCTGGCAGGAAAAAAGAGCACTTCCGTGCTTCGTTAATCCTCCGGCGAGACAGGAGGTTGGAGCCGCAGGCCTTGCAGGCCACCGCCAGTAACTAATAAGCAATGAACGATGAACAAAGAAATTCGGACTGAAACAAACGGAAGACCCATGTGACGAAAAAGGACTATGGATTGGAAACTCGGGACGTGGAACTGTCAATCTCTCAACTTTCAAGATAGCATTTGAGTGCTCTTGAACGCATTGAAAAGCCGCAAGTTCGAAGTACGATCAGAGATGGACATACCATCTACCATCTATCTGCACAGTCCTCATCTCAGAAGTAGGCCGATGACCACAAAGTTTAACTCTACGCGTAGTTGGAGTGTGCATACAACCGCTATCAAAAACATGATATCAAGATCGTCATCGGGAGCTCAAAGCTCAGGTCGGTTAGAAGAAGGAATACAAACTTGTGATTGGTGGATTCAGGGTACACCTGCTGACCAATGACATGGACCTCTAAAACTTACCACCAAGAATATGGCCGTACGTAGCACCTTCTTCCAGTTTATACTCTTACACAAGTACACCTGAAGATCATCAAATCAAACAGAATCACAGATCGATCAGGTTTTGATCGACTGTCGGCACTTCTCAAACATCATTGACGTCAGATCCTGTCTAAGCGCTAACGTTGACTCGGTCCACTATCTAGTGTTGGCTAAGATGCGTCCAAAACTCTCCGTTGTGAACAAGATTCGATACCGACGTCAGACTCGGTTAAATCTCACGCGGCTCAAGCAGCTAGACGTTGGTACACACTACGCGCATTCACTTGAAGCTGCGCTGCCAGAAAGGGAGGCTACTCTCAAGGACTGTTAGAACAGCACCAAAACACCCATTAGCAGTGTAGCGGATAGCTCCATTGGCCACGTGGCACGGAATCAGCGGAACAAAAGATTTTCCAATGAATGTAGGAGTGTGATGGATGAAAAGAACGATGCACGGGCGGCCAAGATGCATAATACTACACATCGGAACGTACAAAGACATAGACGACAGGAGAAGATGCAGCGAACCTAACTCTTCCGGGGGAAAATTCGTTGCCTGAAAAAGTAGGAGTATGACAAGCCGTTATAGAGCGGCTGCATGGTTCTTAGAAAACGCGAAGATTCTAGCAGAAACTGAACGAATCCCGTAAAGACTTTGTGTTGCAAGCCGAAAGGTGTCGGTATAAGAATGGCAGTATTTTGCTGGACGATTGTGAAGTTGAACGGATTACCTTCTAGGTTCCTGTTCGTTTACGGAATTAAAACGAAAATAAAATACCGATGTTCTTTGCGAAGAAAACTCGACCAAACGCGTCGAGCAGTCTACCATCAGCTCTCTTATTTTTCGGGGTGTCAAACAGTTTTGACCTAATGCCCTAACTTATGATGGCCCTTCTCTGGCACATAGCGAGTGGCGATTCTTACACAAATACTGTTCTCGTTCTTTTCCCCCTTAGCGTTTACTCGCGTGAACCCTTTTGGCGTCGCGTAGGTGGGAGATGCCTCCAAAACCTCGCACTTCGAATGCAATGTTTACTGAGACCGCGGTTGTCCCTGGTGTCTAGGGACCGCTGGGAAAATGAAATATAAACGACAAAAGTGGTGTGCATTTGTCAGCGCGTACAAGTTTATGTCTTGCTGTGGCCTTGCAACGGAAGTCAAACATCGTTCGTTCGCGATCGCAATGTTTCAGCCGTTCGTGGGGCCTTCCTGGGTGTCAGTTTGTTGCATTTGGGATCATTCAATAATGACGTCCATTGCTTATGGGGTGAGGGGGTGTCAATTTTGTGACAGGTTGTGACAAAGGGGGGGGGAGGAGGGGGTCTAGGCAAATGTGACATCCGTCGAAAAAAATTGCATATTTTTCAAAAGGCAGCAAAAATATGTTTCTCAGTCATTCATCACTCATCGATTTATTTCGATCTTCGAACTTATCGTTCGAGCTGACGGCGCTTGAAAGTCAGGCACAATTTGTCAATGTTAACTAGATAGACAACGCGTTACATTGAAGGATATATGTAAATCAATTTCAGTTTATTTGCAATCAAAGTTTCTAGCTTTTTACTAAATATTAAATAGAAAAGTACAATGAACTCTAAAAGCTATCGTCACGATGTAGTGAAACCTGCTACGCCGACGCAGATTGAAGCTTGTTTTGAAGTGGAGCCGTGCTACTTCAATTGAAACCAAAGCTTCATTTCTTCATTGATTTGTAACAATTTGCAATTGAATGTTGTTAGAGACCTTGTTCGCAGTTATTATTTGTTATTAATTGTTATTTTCTATATTTTTTAATCATACATTAACTCTTAAAAGGTTAAGCTATTTTTATAAACCACTTTTTACTTTCAGCACGTTTTTCATTTTTATTTTATGTTTAAAGGGGGAGGTTGAGTTTTGTGACACAATCGGACAGAGGGGGGGGGGGGGGGGGGTAAAAAAGAGCAGAAATTTGGTGGACGTCATATTTGAATCGTCCCTTTACGCGCACTTTTATTTCGCGGTGACCTAGTTTTCGCCGCCCGGAAGGTGTGCGATCGCGTTCATTTGGCGTTAAAAATAATAGAACTGAAGATCTGCGTTCCCGAACCAATATTCAATGGATTAGAGAAGTACGCGAGATGCTTATTGTGCACACGGGCGTCTAGAGGCCGTACAAAGTGACCGAGAGATGGAAGCAGCACTTCGAGGAACACCTGAATGGCGTCTAGGTAAAGGACCATGGCGGCGTGGAAAGCAATTTCGACGGTGCGACAAACGGAGAAGAGGTACCACCCCCAATGTTAGGCAAAGTAAACAGATCATCATGCAGCTAAAAAACAATAAATCGGATGGGAGAGATGGCATAGGAGCTAAGCTTATTTAAATAGGACAAAAAAAGTAGGCCAGTTGTCTGCACCGGCTAACTGTCAGAATTTGGGATATAGAACAGCTACCGGAGGAGTCGAGAGATGGGGTTATCTACCCGATCTATAAGAGGGCGACTAGTTGGATTGTGAGAACTATCGTTTAATCATCGTGCTGAATGCCAGCTAACCAGTGCTGCCAAGAGCCTTGTCTGCAACCAAAATCAGGCTGCCATATTTTCGTGGTAAGAATCGCCCACATTAAGTAAAGACTCAAACCAGTAACAATTTTATCAATCAATTAGTATATCATTCACGCATTAATCTGCAGATAAAGCTAAAACGACCCATAATTCTGTATAACCCATGATTGTGGACTGACTGTATATGAGTAATTCTCGCTGAAACGGGGCCACTACTGACACGAGGTCTTCAAAAATTGGAACTTTTATGCTTAATTGGTTGAAAATGGTTAAAAAATAAGAATTGCACTTTTAATACCTCGAAATAGTGGACCCCTCGTTCGCCAAGGGGCCTAACAGTTTCAAAAAAAGTTGAATTTTGAGCAAACATTAAGATCTATATCAAGTGTTATTTCACAAAATTGTCATGAAATAACTTACAAATGGCCCGGACTTGGTCGTCATATTGGATATTATTAAAAAATCGCCGTTTCAATCGATTTTCATTTTAAGACAACCATTGGAAAGCTGAGAACAAATGCTTTGAGAAACCTTCATAACATGATGTGTGAAATGGCATTAACTGAGTAAAACAACCAGTTATTTGAAGCAAGGTTTACAATTTTCATATTAATATTGTTTTTTTTTCCAAAATTTGCTGTGAAACAAATTACAAACGACACGGTTTTGTAAAGAGCCTATCTCTTCTCTTTACAAAGCCGGGCCGTTTGTAGTTTGTTTCATAGCAAATTTTGGAAATATAACAAAAAATATATGAAAATTGGGAACCTTGCTATAAATAACTGGTTGTTTTATTTAGTTAATGCCCTTGCACACCTAATTTTATGAATCATTCTTGTAGCATATTTTCTCAGCTTTCCAATGGTGGTCTTAAAATGAAAATCGGTTGGGGGGCTCATGCTGAAAACGGCGATTTTTTGATAAATTCCAATATGGCGACCAAATCTAAGATGGTCGCTAAAAATTTTTTATTCCATTTGAAAGCCCTGTTCTTCTTCTTTACCAAACCGAGCCATATGTTAGTTGATTCATGGCAGATTTATAAAATATCACGTGATATTAAAAGTGCAATTCTTATTTTTTAGCCATTTTTAACTAATTAAGTGCAAAAGTTCCAATTTCTGATGACCTCGTGTTAGTAGTGGCCCCGTTACAGTGAGAATTACTCAAGTATAAAAGTGAGCGCGAGTATGTTTGTTTGTTTGTTTGTTTGTATGTATGTTCCACCATAACTCCAGAACGCGTAGACCGATCTCCACTTGGCGCACATATTATTTGATATAAGGGAATCATCACAGGGGGGTTGATAGGAGGGGGGGGTTCATAACAGGAGGGGAGACCATAACTCCGAAACACCTGGACAGTTGTTCATCAAACTTGGCATACATGTTCCTTGGCATAAGGGAATCAGAACTCAGGGGGTCGACAAAAGGGGGGCGACTCAAAACAGGGAGGAGGCCATAACTTCGAAATGCCTGGACAATTCTTCATCAAACTTGGCATATATGTTCCTTGACATTAGGAAATCAGTGCTGGGAAGTTGACAAAAGGAGTGAAGAGATCTAAATTAGTAAAAGGGGTTGTATTTCTCTTGCATTAAAACTGATTGCAGTTGTGCAACTGACTTTGAGAAAAGAGGGGGGTTCCACCGAGGAGAAATATATGGTAAATAAACTTTTGTTTCGTTTCCATTATAGCGATTTTCATTGAGCAAACCGATGCACAATTAGCTACGTGACTAAGGGGGAGCTGACTGGGAAGGAACCGACATGGATGGGGACGAGGAACGTGAGTATGAATGTATGTTCCGCCATAGCTCCGGCACTTTTGGACTGTTCTTCGTCAAACGTCGTTTGTCAAAAACATGTTTTTTGGCATAAAAGAATCAGCACCGGGGGATTGACAAAAGAGGGAGACGGTCTCTTACAAGGGGAGAGAAAGGTTCAAATGGGTAAAAGGGTGCGTTTCTCTTGCATTTGGAACGATAACAGTTGTACAAGTTGTTTTATTTCTGAAAAGGGGAATAGGGTGGCCATTAAAAAGGGGGAGGTTCAAAAACGTAAAAAAAGACTTTTGGTCGATTTATAGGTATTACAGAGAAGAAGACAGATTTACAAGTGGTTGGGAGACAACGTGAGAGGAATTGAAAAAGTGGTTTTGCTTCTCGCATTGTGAGAGTTTTTGTTATAAAGACAGATGCACACGGGACTGAGTGACAAAGGGGCCCCGAGTGAGATCGGGCAATCAGCTAGTTTAATTCAGTACTAGACCAGAGTAACACAAATTTCATCAAATAGAATACCTCGATACTTTTCTAGTTGTAATTAAAGATACTATAAATATTTTGAATCTTGAATGACCAGCGGTCTGTTCAAGCCTGTTCCGGTCTGTCTCAAATTCCGTTATACCAAAAGGAAAGGGAGAAAGGGGGTTAGTGAAACTAACTTTGTCTTGAATTTTGAGGGAAATGTAAATCCTCAAGGATGAGGAAACTGTGAAAAAGTCAATTCCTATAGAAATGGCGTTTGTAGGGTTTCTCAAACAAACGATTCAATTGCGGTCGAACATACTGAGCTCTTGTACAGAGTGTACCCTGTACAAGACGCTCGTTAGACCAGCTGTTCTCTACGGGCATGAAACATGGACAATGCTGCGAGTGTTCGGAATTTTTGAACGACGAGTGCTAAGAACGACCTTTGGCGGCGTAGAGGAGAACGGAGTATGGAAGCGAAGGATGAACCATGAACTCGAACAGCTCTATGACGAACCTGCAAAGATGGTGTTTGCCTCAAATCCGGTAGGAACGAGACGATCAGGAGCGCAGAGTAAGATGGTTAGATCAGGTGGAGCGAAATCTGGCGAAGAGTACTCGGTGTCAGGGATGCCACATATAATTCTGTGTTTTTTGTTGGAAAAATCTGACAATCTGTACGGCGAAGAAAAATATCTGTGCAAAAATCTGTCCAATGCAAAACAATGAGAGTGAAAGAGATAGAAAGTCATTTTGCTGACTATTTCCGTCTCTTACACTCTCATGTAAAAACTCAAAAATCTGTTTAATCTGTGTAATTTGGCGCAAATCTGTAATCTATGCATACAGATTCTGTACAGGCGATTTCTTTCAAATATCTGTTAAACACAGAATAATCTGTACATGTGGCAACCCTGCTCGGTGTCCGACAAATTGGAGACCGGTAGTCCACAATCGAGTAAATTGTAGAAACTTTCTTTATCAGGCTGTGTTTCAGGATGACATGCCAATGAAGTAAGTAAGTAGATAATTCCAATGAATATGTAAATATGATTGGCTATGATTGGTTACTGGTTGGTGAGTGTTGAGCAAAACATGGTTGACCATAGGGTGCGAACGAAGCACCGGTAAGCTTACGATGCAAAACACACTCGTGGCTTTCGGCTGATTTCATCGCATATGCTGTCCTAACTCGCAATTGCTCGTTCGACTACGTGGTTCTAACTTGTTCAATGATCAACATTACTGCAGTGTACTATCGGAATTTAATTGCTCGGAAATGTTTAGCATTCTCTCTCCTTCTCTCTCTCTCTCTCTCTCTCTCTCTCTCTCTCTCTCTCTCTCTCTCTCTCTCTCTCTCTCTCTCTCAAAGTCTTTCTCGCAATCTTTCTTTCTGTCTTTCTTGGCGTATGCCGACAAACCGCAGACAAATGACGCTTTGGAGGCCACATTCGTCAAGTTATGATGGACGGTTTCCTATGCAATGGATGCACAATGCATTGTTAATGCATGTACCCGAAAATTGCATTTTCTCCGGACTATCCGAGGTAGCCATATGGTGATATCATATAAAAACAGAACGAACCAAATAAAAACGACAAATATATCTTTCAAATAAAATCCATTGCAATTAACTGCATCTATCTGTTTTTCCATACAATTAAAATTTCTTTATCCCGTCAAAACAAATCCTTTATTTTACAGTGGTGCCCAGGTGTAGAGAAGGTGCGGGCCAAATTAGAAGTCGCTTTGAATACCGCGGACCGCAATGATTTCTAACCATTATCGCTCAAAACAGAATGTAAAATATTCGGCCTAAAGTATTATGTCCCCAGAACTCTTCGCAGTATTTATTTAGGCAAACATTCGGCTCCATAACATGCTCGAAGACCTATGATTAAACATTAAACTAGCTTCTCCATCAGTTAAATTATAATCTCTTTCTACTATCCTTCAAATTAGTTCACTGATAGGGCACGCAGGCCACAGTTTGGCCATCTCTGCTTTATTTGATAAGATGCAGATGAGTGTTCTTTGTTGATTTCTGCGTACAAATTTCAAAAAGCTGATGTTGAACTGCTGAAAAGCGTCATCGGAAATTAGTTTACATATATTTTAATGTTTAATGTCAAACAGTTTTGATTTGATTTTTTTGCATGCCAGAAGGGCACTGGGCTCAAAAATGCCACTGCGACAGTCAAGAAGATTGTCTTTTGTAGCTGGCTCCGATTGCTGTAGATTTGAAATACTAAAATAATAAAATACTTGATTTTTTAAATGCTTTCATTTGTTTATGCAACTAGAAATTTCAGAAATAAAAACTATTGGCAGTGACTGACGTTCATTCCAAACTTTTTGAGACATTATTTTCGAATCCTTCGAAATTTCGAAATAATACCAATTTCCTTAAAAATACACACACGCAATTAACGAATAAACCACAATCCACACTAATCCCACTAGCCTTATCAACAGGCTCCTCAAAGCAACGACCCCCGACTCCCACAGTCCCTGTCACAGTCGATCGCATTTTCCCCCACCCACCATCTCACAGTGAGATGACAATGAAAATAACGATGATGTTGATGGTGACGGTGGTAGCGAAGACGACGACGACGACCGGAAGGCTCTGCCGGTGACGTTTTAGCTGCAGAGAAGAGCGAAAAAACCAATCATTGACGTGCCTCCACTCCCCACCTACGTGTGCCAACGAACAGAAAGGCGAAAGACTGAAGAGGTCTCTTGCTCCGATTCGCGCCACGACAAGCTTGCGTGAAAAGTTCACATATGAGCTTTAGTCATTCCACCACTTTGCACCACCCTCCCCTCTATACCCCGATGATTCCTGCCCGTACGTCGAATACCAACAGAAGCAGCGTTGAAGTATATAGAATCCAGGCCGAAGAAAATAGCGTCGTTCCGAGTATGTAAATTTGCTTTCCACGGGAAATGGAAGCTACACGGGGTAACGAAGCGAGATGGAAAGGAGAAAATGTTTAATATGTATATGTGAATTTAATTTAAATTTAGTTTTATCAAACGGTGCGCACCAAGCGTGTGTGTCGGAGGGGCGGCTAGCGCGGGGTTTTCAGTATGTAAAAAGAAAGGATGGGAGCTGTCGAGAGGATTGGCGAAACGCGTTTGGTTGGTTGGGAAAATGAAATTGGGTGGCGCTGCGGAAGCTGTGTACATACATAGGTACGTACAGAAGATGGAAATGAGAGTACGGTTTCAGGGCAAACGATGTTTACTGTCATTTGGCACCAAGGGCATTATTCTGTGTGCATAATTTTTTTTCAAGCGAATGGCGCTCTACATGTTAGTTACAATGAAAATAGAAGTTTAGCTTTTTATATGCTCATCAGATGACGAAAACTAAGCAAATTTTTAAATTATCGTTGTTAATTACACTTTGATTTGGAAATCATTTGTTTTTAGGCAAAAATTTGCTCGTGGTCACATATTTTTAAAAGTTCGCTTACAATTCGACTACATGTAATTTCAAACGAAATGCTATTCAATACTAATAACAATTGTATAATTGCAAATGTTGGATTGTGATTTCCTTCCATTGATTCCCGAACCCCCCGAAAGAAACGGCTGGTGAAAATTGTATAACTTTTCAGGCAAAGCTACGTTTTCATACATATATGTGAAACTTTACTTGGGTGTCGTTCATTCGAGCTTCCGGGTAGCACAATGGAAAGCTATGGACAAATTGGACGCTGTACTCGTGTTGAAACGTACATCCATACGGAACTTTCCATGTATAAGTTAGTTGGTGGAAATGTGTTTGTGCGAGTAAAATAATAAGATATGAAGGTGACTGATTTTCCTCCGCTGCCTTGGCACCAAATGATGAAATACGGCTCGTTGTTGCTGTTGAGAGGAACAAGGCACTAGTGGAACGGTAATGTGTTGCTTTTCCTTCGATAGGGAGTGTGAAACTTTCGCTCGCTGCGAAAGGAGGCGAATGAAAAAAAAAATGAAAAAAAGAGTTTTTTCCTCGCAAGATTCCGTCGAGCATAAATATGAGCACATTATGAGTTTGCGTTGGAGTCTGGCTGGCTGTGTTGTCGCGTTGTAGCGCAAGGATGTGGGGGTAGGTAAACGCATAACAAGCGTACTGGGCCACGCTGATGCTGAAGAAGGAGGCTGTCAGCATCATTATTCATCCGCGCTGTAGGAGAGTGGATTAGCACTAGAATTTCAAATTGGTGTAACGTTGTCGACGGGTGTGCATAAACTTCGTACCAACTGTAAAGAAGCAGCACGAAGAAAGAAGACTTGAAAACCAATCAACAACCCTAGGGGTGTACGTAGTTTTATTGGTTGTAAAATCAGCTTTGCTTTTTATTTTGTGTTTTAAAAATGTTTTAAACATTAAACATTATTTTTAAAATGTTTTTGTTTAAAATCTGCACATTATACAATCTTCCCTTATAAAGCTATATCTGGGCACACAGTTTATTGTATTGTAGCGCTCCAGGTGGCCGGATTTGTAATATTGTGATTGTATATTATTATGTGTTTCGTATGCATTCATCGGAAAAAAATCTTTATGAACACCTATAAACTTAGAAATTACATAAACATTTGTTACAAGGTCATGAAAAACGTTAGAGCTACATTGAAGTCAAACAAATGGTAACACTAGTTAAATAACAAACACATCGACCGGATGGGTTCATTTTGTGCGTAGTCCGTTCTGTATTGCTGAAGCCTCGATAAATGCCGACGTTGAAGGGGTCGTGGTACAGCATTCATATTTAACCTGGTGAGAATCCACGGCGCATCGATTTGCCCCGACAACAGTTTACCGACAAAGGTCGTCCTTTGGGTGTTTCGTCGCTTTTGAAGGGTGTCCATTACCAGGAGTCTGCATGTAGCTTCGTTTCGTAAGGCGGCAGTTTATTTGGATTTCGCCAAAAAAGGAGTCTTAAAGCATATCTAATGAATCTTGATTAGATTTTTTCGATCTATGGATGGAAATGCTACGGAACGGACTCCAAACGAAAGCTTCTGTTTCCAACACAGATCGAACTAAGCTGAAGTACAACGCACGGAGGCAGTAATGAATCCGAGGTTTCAAGATTTAGCGCTCCCGGAAGCTTAGTTTTGAGTCTATCAAAACCCCAAGATCACGAAAAACATTTGATCTCTCCATTTCTTCGGTTCTTATTGTATATTTCCATTCAATTGGGTTCTTTTTCCTCGTCAACGTGATTACAGAGTATTTAGTCACGCTGATAGTCATGAAATTGTGTTGGTACAAGTCGTAAAACTTGTCAATGACTTTTGACGTAGGACTACGTCTTACGGCAAGTTTTGAGATAGGGTGTCATTATAAAAAAACGAAAAATGCGAGCGTCACGAAAAATGAAAGGTTTTGAGCGCTAATAGCTCAGCGGTTTTCCGATCGATTTTCAATATTCTTACACCAATCGATCGGAAAATCTTCTAAGAATTGACCCAAATGAAGAAAAGTATGGATTCTTGATGTTGAACTATTGAAAAATTGAAAATAATGAACCTATGTTTTACCAGAATTCTCACTTCGTGATTGGTTGGAAGATTCTTTACGATGATCTAAACCTATATCGATTTGATATCTGTGCTTGGGAAGTAAGCCAAAACAACTGACAAAGCTTCCTCATTTCAACAAGATTTCTTAACACCGCGCTTCAACCTAGACCATTTTGATGTCCTTGCTTGGGAAGCACGCCAGAAAGAGTGACAAAGCCCCCTCGTGCCAACAGATTTCTTACGAAACCTAGTCCAATCTGATGTCTGTGTTAGGGAAGTGTGCCAGAAAAAATGACACAAGTTCGTTGTCCCAACAGATCGCAAATTCTTTACTGCGTGACGATTAAACCTCGGCGAATTTGATATCTGTGTTGGAAAAATTAGCTACAGCTGTAGTGCTCGGTTATAATACGGCTCTGTATGAATACGCATGCTTGCCGTTTCATTAGAAGTGTAGTGAAAAGATGTGCTGTTGATAAAATAGGATTGAATTGGTAAAATCCTTTCAACGTGGGAAACCATGGATAATAAAAACAATCTTTAATTTCAGTAAGGTAGCAGGAAAGCAATAGTTTGTGTTCTTGATTTTGTTAAATTGTTTTCAAATGCACAATCTTTTGAGAATTGAACTTAGCTTCACCAGTTAAGTTAACAGGTTGTACCAGTTAAATTAGCTATTTGTACCATTGAAAGTTGAACTGCAACTGCCATGTAGAAAGTCACACCGAGATAAACTGTCACTACAATTGTCCTTGCCTGTGCAAGCACGATGGACAGCATTTTGTATTGAAATATTTCCTCTTTCTGTGCTCAAAAGTTCGTCACGTTTAATTTTGTTTCAAGGAAGTTGTACTTGATGGAAGCCTTCGAAAATCCGTCGTGGTCAGGTTCAAAAATCGCGAGGTCATTGAAATTGGCAAAATCGACCGCGTGCAGTGTTCTCAAATATATCCGTGAGCGCAAGCGTCTTAGTGGAACTAAGGAACGGAAGCTGTATTTGAAGGTGTTGAGAATGAAAAAGGCAAACGCCCAAAAGATATTGCCAAGAAATTTAATGCCAGCTAATGCACCGTCAGAATGCGAAAAGGATTTCGAGGCAGTAAGTTACCGAATGAGACCCTGAAGCAGAATATACTGATCAAAAGACGTGCGTGAAAGTTGTACAATGAGGTTCTTACGAATTACGAAGGATGCATCCTCATGGAAGAAGAGACGTACGTAATGATGGATCATAAGCAGCTTATGATCAGGTAAGGTATTTACTGCTGCAGGTAAAATACCCAGGTTTTCGTGACAAACAACAATATGGGTTAGTTTAGATAGACTGCCCGTAGTGTTGCATTTCCTGAACTCCATAGAAAACTTTATATTACTGTTCAACAAAACATTGGCTATTTACATCCAGGATGGTAAACGGTTGAATAACGCGCTCCAGAACCACCACGAAGTTCTACAGCCTCTTATTCAGCAACTCCTATCTCTAACTCCTCGTGGTACCATCCAGGATACGTTCCTTAGTGGAAATCGGATAACCGGTGGAATCTAGGGTCGTATGCAGACAGAGAAGCGGGCACTCATGCGAAGGCTGAGAGTAAACTCTCCGCCTACAGGACGGTTCTTGTAGAAGGTAAAACTATTAGGAACCAGGAAGCAGAGCGTCCAAAGTCCCTAACAGAGATGGTTTTAATAGCTGTTATCCATGGCTATTATGTAAAAACTTGAATGGATAAACCCCAAGACGAAATCCATGGATGGATGCATGGAACGTTATTATTTTGCATGCAAAAATCTACGAAAAAACCAAAACGAAAGCAAAATTTTTTGGCCGATTTTCGGAAATTCCGGAATTATCATTTCTATTTCGTGCTAGAGGTGTTAACTCAACTCGTACACTCATTTTTCGAGTTTTTCAGGCTGTAGGGCCCACAGACAGTTGATTTTATGAAAAACATTTAACTCATATCCTTCAAATTATTTTTTTGCCTCCCGATTTTTCAAGCCAATTTCCAAGGGGGGGGGGGAGGTGACAAAAACTTTAAAAATGTAATGGCCTAAATTTTAGCATCTAGAGGGTGAATTTGAATTGCTTCAATATATTTAGTATTCTGGCTAATTTTATATTCGTGTAAATGAAACTTAGGTTTACACTTGTTGAAAATAGTTTCCAATCTGCCAAAACTGAAACATTCACAAAGCATAAGGCTTGGTGTTGGCACGGCAAAGATGAGAAGTTCCCCTGTACCTACCCGTTGGCCGCCTGCGTTCGTGTATGTGCGAGTAAACACGCATTTCAATTAGTGCTCTCCGAAAAGATACAGCAACCTATGTGACCGGTGAATGGACTGAGCAAAATAACACCAGAAAAGAAACGAGAAACAAAAGACAAGGGAAAACTTTCCGTTCCGGAAAATACAACCTGGCAACGTGAAACACGTAAAATTGTTGATGGCAGACGTACCCTCAGATGGCTGACGAAAGGACGATGACGCCCGCGCCGCCCGGTCCGAAACCGAGGGACGACAAAGCGTACCGGGGCAAAGTGTCGGTGCGTGCAAGAAGTCACCATGTAATTGGTGATTGTTTGGAGTGGTGTTCTTGGCAAACTACTGCCAAAGTGTCTAATTGGATCAATTATTTGCTTTCCTGCCGAATGGCCCCCGGATGAGTGTAATCGAATGTGGACTTAATCTGCTTTCATCTGGTCATTGATTGGCAATGCCGGAGGAAATCCAGCTGAATGGACATGTGTACTTGATACTTTATTAAGCGTGAGGATTCTCGATGGGAATGTGGTAATGAACAGGGGATCAAGACATGTTATTTAGGCTAATGAGAAGCCAAGCTGGATACTAGCGTGGGAAAAATTAGGGTAAATGATTCGGAAATTACTATATAAAAATGAAATAACTAGGATTTTTTTACTATTAATTCTCAAGCATAATTGTATATTTTCAAATCTTATTCAGCCAAAAGTTCAAAAAGATAATATTTATTCGAGAAATAATAGATTCAGAATCACAGTATATCGAGCTTGAAAACATCACAATAAATGATACCTATTTCGAATGTTCCTTAATGTAGCATCCGTCAATGTAGCATGAAATTAACTATTTTTTTACTCTTCTTTCAAAACTTTCTTTCCAGATGACCATGGAAGGACACTTCAGCTTATGACCGCTCAAGAGTAAAATAAAATTAGATGCACCCAACAGAAGGGGTATACGTTTGATGGTCAAAGGAACCGAGTATAGCCACCATACGATACTGCCATAATACTATCGAGTTACAAAAGGCAGTCAATTTTCTTGGAATTTGGTCATCATTATCATCATCGCTTTCAAACTGCACCAAACGAAATGAAAGACGAAAGACTTTGTAAAGAAATTGCTTCGGTCCTCCGTCGTCTTGAATATTCGTGCGCAAAACAGAAGGGTGTGGAACAGACTCCTTCTAATTATCTCATAACAAGTAATTTATAGTTACTTGTCTATACTTTATATAGTCACACTGCGTCTTCAGATAAATTGAAATGACACTCTTATGCTTGTTCAATTGTATCCTACATCCTACTATTTGCCAAGCACTGGAATTATTACTGACAACGTGGATGTGATTACCTCACATTAGGCGATAGTGTCCATGTAAGTAGGGGATTGTCCCCGGTTGTGAAACACCCATCATTTTTTGTGTTTATTAAACTAGCACTACCAAGTTGCTACCCACGTCTCGTCTTATTGTATTCTAGCTTTTGAGTAAACAACAATGAAAATACAGTTAATAGAATTTTTTGTAGGAAACGTGTTCGAAAAAAATACCCGAAAAACTATAGAATGTTTTGGGATTGATTTTTTTGTGTATCAAATAGAGTAGAAAAAGGCAGTCAAATGCATATAACCTTAGTTTTGGACCTCTATTTCATCACACCAACAAATGTTATGCGAAATAATTTACTCAAAAAAATATGTTTGAAAATCAGTTATTCAATACTTTAATTTCAACATTTTTTCAACATTACATTTTCAACACACTTTTCAGGCACATTAGAGTGAAATCCGCATATTTGAGATCTCGAACTTCCTGTTTTTATATGCATTGATTACAATTCAGAATTGAATTATTAATTAATTGAAACTGATAAATTATTTTGCATTTAATGTGTTTTCCGTTAATAACTAAATGCCCTAGTAGCACAGTTGTTACAAATTAGTTGTAGCAACCGATATGTGACAAATTTTAGTTATAAATAAGTTACTGCAACTAAAAGTGCCAAATGTGTGCTGCTTGAGTGAATGTAATATTTTCATTTTCAATTTCTTTATTTTCTTTTTTATTTTTATTTCCTTTTATGGATTTTCCGAAGTGTTTTACCAGAGACACTTTTTTTGGCCAAACAATACTATGTCTCTCAATTCCGTTATAACTTTTTTGTTTCAAGCAAAAAATATACGCTGTCTTCAGCAAAAAGATACGTAAGTCTTCAATCTTTCAAATGGTTTGAAAAGATTCGAAATTAAACAATCTGATTATAAGCTATGACCCAGATAACACAAGATCGTAATGGAAAGTTCACATTAAATCGTAAATCGAAAACAAAGTGAACAATAAATTATAAAGCAGTATAGATGATTGCAATATTAAGTTATATCTTAATCTTAATATATTCAGGAGTATTAGGAGTCAGGAGTAGCGTGTTATAAAAACCGCTGTATAAAATGCAAGATAAAATTACAAATAATTTTCAAAATTTTCGCACGTATATTGTCTCCACTTTGGTACTTATATGTTCTTATCTGGTGTGAAATATAACTTTTTCGTTCAGATATGATGTCGTATTTCCTAGTTGCAATCGAGATATACAAACCAAATGGTTTATTGTGGACCGAAAAACAAAACCAGCTTCACGACCGGGGGCATTCCCCTACATATGTGGTGCTTGGCACAAATTGTGTGATTCATTATAGAAAAACTGCTGAACCGGGGCCTTCAACCTGATAAATTTTGCGGACAATATCATTTCACTAATATCTTGGTGTATTAAATATTTTGTGTGCTCTGTATATCAGTAGAATCGCTGCGATTAGGCGATCGGCGGTTGAGGCAGTCTACACCAGACTAAAATCGTTGGCTAAGAGGTTAAGTTTTAGAATCAATGCGTTGAAACCCAAATGTAGGAGCAATAGATGTTCGAGGATCGAGGCCTACCGCGGCATCACGTCGGTCCACGCAGCCTACAAGGTGCTCTCCCAGGTTTTGTTGCGTAGTCTATCCCCAATAGCAAGCGAATTCGTATAGGGCAGTATCAGGCGGGCTTTTACGGATCAAATTTTTGCTCTCTGAGAAATCCAATAAACAATAAACAATAAACAATAAACGTGAACAGCTATGGCAGATAATGCACGAGTACGGGTTTTCTAGACAAATTGACGCGGCTGATCAAAGCTACCCTGGAGTGAGTGATGTGCTACGTGTGCGTTTCGGGGATACTCCCGAGTCCTTTCAAATCGCGCTGAGGGTTGCGATAAGGGGATGAACTGTCCTGTATGTTATTCAATATCGCTATTGAAGGTGTGATCTGACGAGCAGGCAGTGACTATTGACGGCGATGAACTGGAAGTGGTTGATGAGTTCAAATATTTGGGATCTCTGGTCACTGCCGACAATAATACGAGTAAGGAGATCCAACGACGCATTCAAGCTGGAAATCGAGCCAACTTTTTCCTCCGCAAGACGCTTTGATCAAGGAGGATTTACCGGCGCACAAAGCTGCCGTTGTACAAAACGCTAATCAGACCGGTAGTCCTCTACGGACTAGAGACAGTAACGTTGCTTACGGAAGACATACGTGCACTTATCATATTTGAACGAAGGGTGTTGTGGACTACTTTTGAAGAGTGGCGGAGGCGTATGAATCACGAGCTACAGGCTCCGAAGAGATTCCCATCGTACACCTGGCGAAAGTTGGAAGACTACGGTGGGCTGACCACGTCGCAAGGTTGCCGGACGACTGTGCAGTGAAATCCGTTTTCTTTAAGAACCCCACTAGCATGCTGCAGCACCAGGAAAGAGGGACCCGACGTGTTAGATGGCTCGACTAGGTTGAAGCCGACTTGTCCAGTCGTCGGTAATCCGAACCACGGCTGGGCGGTGATGCTAGAGCTCGTAGGATCGTTACACTAACCCCATGATTGTCCTGTACGCTACCAACCAGCTGGGAAGGCTCGAGTCATTTATACCCAAGGCTTTGCTTTTAAATGTTGAAGAGAGGATAACATTCGTTCCGCTGGACAGTAACTATTGACGGCGCTGAACTTAAAATGGTTGATGAGTTCATATATTCGGGATATCTTCATATGTTTGGAACATAATAACATGGGTACGGAGTACCTGGGAAGATTCAAAGACGTGTCAATCAACGAGTAAACATCGATGCTAATTTCAAACACTAATCAGAGTAGTAGCCCTCTACGGACTTGAGATTGTAACCATCATTACAAAAGAAATACTTGAGGTGCCGTATTCGAACGAAAGGTGATGGGAAGTATATGTTGCGGATTGTAAACGGAAAGCGGAGAATAGCGCTGACGCATTATCCAGGGGCTGTAGATAGTCTTTTGATAGATTCACATCATGGATCTGGCGTAAATCGTAAAATTACGAAGGGCCGGTCACGACGCGACGATGCCGAGCGCCAGTGCGGTGAAACCTGTTCACTCCAAAGGCGCAGTTGGCACCAAGGGTAGAAAGACACAACGTGCTAAATGGATCAACTAGATCAGCGAAGCTGATGTTATAGCTGAAAGAAATGGCGACAAGAAGCCCACGGCCGAGTAGAGTGGAGACAAGTTATCCATACAGTACGAGCCACCCCGATTAAGGAGAAGGAGGAGTGTTTTACATATTTCATTTTCCATGCAACATTGCTGATTGCTTTCTAGTTAAAAAATCCTTCTTAAATACTACTTTGTTTGAGACTGCTACTCTGAAATACACTTCGAGACTTGAACTTTAGTCCAATTATGGCATTTTCTGGCAAGCGCCCCATTCTGTGTTGGAAATTGAGCAAAGAGTTTATTTCATGTCAATCAACTCGTAAACGATGCTGTGAATGTTTTTTGACCCACGAACGATGAGCCCAAAAATTCGATCAAAATTTTCCGCTACATGCCATATGAGTGCGAGTTCGCAAGATAAGGAATCCGTGCAGGCCTTACGAGTTAACTGTAAAAATTACTAGCATGAAAAGCGAAAACTGTAAATGTAGAGATCTACGTCAGCATTATCCACGTTTTGTACATAATACAGTTAGTACAGGGGTAAAGTTTACCAAATTTTAGGATGCAGTTATTGTCCGATATCACCAACGACCCGAAGTATACAAAACTCGTCTAACATCTCGACTTCGTCACCGATCGCGCTCGGTTCCTCTTGCTAATAGCT
The DNA here is from genome assembly GCF_943734655.1 of Sabethes cyaneus. Lineage (NCBI taxonomy): Eukaryota > Metazoa > Arthropoda > Insecta > Diptera > Culicidae > Sabethes > Sabethes cyaneus. Next base: position 157,775,677 of record NC_071355.1, on the reverse strand, counting down.
ACTTGGTTTTAGACGTATTCATAACTAATCCAGCCTGCTCTTGTTCACAACGCAGTATAGCATACGGCCTTGCAACCATCTGGAACGTGCTTCCAACAATAACCAAATCGTCAGCAAAACAGGGCCTTAATCAGCCTAGTCAGATTTCTGGTACAGCAGTTTTCATCCACCCTTTAGCTATAGCTCTTTACGGTCGATAGAATAATAGGTGGCCTAAAAATTCGCGACACTTTTGGAGGATCTGCCGCGCACCATATATGTCGTCATAACAACATGGTTTCGTCCCAAAGCGTTCAATCTTATGGCTTTCACTTCCTTTATAATTCGCCATATGGAAAATGACTCAAAAGTAGACGCTATTTACACTGATCTTTAAACTGCATTTGATAAAATGGATCACGAAATCGCATTGGCTAAATTTGAGAGATTGGACTCCTGCACTCCTGGCTACGTTCGTATCCGACGGGTCGGAATATGCGTGTAAAGATAGGAGTTCATGTTTCGTCTTCGTTCCCAGTCCGGAGTTCCTCAAGGCAGCCATCTTGCACCGTTTCTTTTCCGGCTATTAACGACCTTGCTCGTTATGCTGATCACTGCAAATTAATCCATTTTGATTCACCAAGCGTTACGAGAGACGTCGCTAAAATGTGCCTCGTCCCCGACCTAATAACATCCTACATCGGCTATGCTGGCCTTCTCGGTGCTTTGGATGTGAACATTCGCAGACGTGCCTTCTGTACTCATACGTTCCTCGAGGTAGCCTGATCCAGGACAAATTTTGAAATGCATGAACCGATAGTAAGCATGCTTCGCATGCATAACAATAGCAATCTGACCCATAATATAAAAGTGGGTATAATTGTTTTTTAACCTTACAATAAACAAAAGTATATTTGACGAGTTCCCCCTTCATTCTAAATAGTTTTTCTTTGAGAAACTCTATTCTAACAAAATCAACGAGAATATGATACTTAATATTCGCTATGATTTCTGTCTTTTTCTATCAAACATTCCCGTTACCATTACCCGCATATATTCTCTACCTTCCCACTGTCTGTGCCGGGGAGACCAAAGCTGCAAAAGGTGGTTTGTTTATTACGTGCCATGCCTATGGAATCACTAGCATGCATATACGCGCTGGACCGTGCTATAGATAAAACAGATAAGCTACTCATGTCTCATTTGCGACCCTTGTCTGTGTGGCGCCTTGAAGCGGCACTTTCGGCTGAGCAGGAGAGCAGGAGGGGGTTGTCGTTTTCCATCCACTAATGGGAGCATATGTTACGATGTGATTAGACCAACAAGCGGTTTTTCCCCGACCGGTTAAATGATTTATTGATTCGGAAGTGATTTAATTAAGCTGTCATTGAGGTAATGAATGTACTTTTTAGGTCCACTATCCCCCACATCTAATTGCTGTCATTTACTGTGGGGATGATTTGTGGTTAATTATGGGTGACATAATGGTAGAAAATTACGAACCATCAGGGATCGATCGATATGAACGATATGAACCGACGATGCAGGGCTCGTTTTTTCTTCGCTCGAATCCAATTAAATTGGCTGCATTCTAAGCTGTTTTGATCTAACAGCATAAATCCAAACTAACCACAAACACGAAGGAAATCCTTTCACCAAATATGCAAACTTCAAAGTGGAACCGGAAATTTTCCAGCAGCCAACTGAAAAATTCCTCAAAAAACCTTTCACGATGTTAGATGATGTGAAAATGTAAAGAAAATCACTAAGCCGGTTGGTGCTTCCGTACAGGATTATAGTTTGTTAGTGAACCCAAAAGGGAAGCTGATTTTTCCGGACGGGAAGCAGCTTATCAAAAAATTTGTTTTCTTTTCATGCAGTTACTAGCCGAACGACATCAAAAACATGTTACTTGAAGAAGTCAAAAACAGGTTTTTATACTTTATACAATAATTGCCCCGTTTTGAGATTTCTAGTTCATATTGATTTCAAATCATTAGTCTCTGCCCGACATTGATCATTCTAACCGTAGTGCACCGGGATAAGTTCCACGCAAAATATCAATAAAGAATGACGCTTTCAGCATGAGTTTGCCTACTGCTGCCTGCTATGCATAAATATGCACACGTTCGCGCAGGATGCAGGCTGGAATATATTGGCTTTGCCTGAACAAACCTTTTTTCTCCCGAACAGACAGCGTACATCATTATGGAATGCTCAAGAATCTGGTTGATCGGTCGGATTGGAGAGAATCAGGGTCTGGGTGGAAAATCCTCTTACATCGGTAACGTAGCGCACTTGCACGATGTTAGTCCAGCATACCGGCTAGATTTTTCCGAGATGTTCCGAGCATCATTGCTGTATGCAGGAGAAAGTTTACATGTGTGAATGGGTACTGGTAGCGTCTTCGTTGTCGTCATACTGCATACAAGACGCTAGAATCGCAGTGGAACTTCGAAAGGCTGATATTTTCATCAAAAGAAGAGTTTCTTCCTTTTTGATGCACTTCATGTCGGATACGACCGGAGTAGTGTGTGGTGGTGATTGGATGGAAAGAGTTGAACCGCTATTGAAACGGGTCGTCTAAAGTGGTGCTATCGTGCCTGGCACTGCCTTATTGGCTTGGTTGAGTTTGGCGTTCTTTTTTTATTTTGCTGCAATGTGTTCGTGCAGCTCATAACTCTGAACGAAGAAGGAAATACATGAATTTTACTTATGCAATTATAAATTACCAAACTTTTAGCTCGTGTAAAAGTTGCGCGCTAGTGTAATTCGATATTAAGGTAATAAAAATAACCAACAAGGTTTAATTAGTGTTATAAATATATAAATAATATCATTTAAGGTACCCCGGAGCAAGTGGAAACAGGGTTCATAAGCAGCTTTAACCTCATTTTCCCCAACTGAACCTTTCTAGAAACCTAATACTATAAGCGCCTTAATCCTTAATCGTTTGCAACAAAAACAAAAGTCGCAGCTCGCTCACTAAAAAATTATTACACAAAACAAAGACTATACATCTGGACCTAAAATACAGCTGGTGCGAGAACCGTGCGGCGAGAACATTCAGGGCAGTACTGGTGAGCCCGAAAAAGCAATTAGTGTTACAAACATAACAATATGCGTGATCAACGATGTCAGTGTCGATACAAATGTCAGTGCCCAGGTTAACACCCCAGTGCCACAGTTGACAATGGCAAATTAGTATAAAAATGTGAATGAAGACTCCAACTAATTATGACAGATTGATATCAAGACAAGCATCAGTAGTGGCATGTCATGGAATTATGTAGCATCAGAAATATACATTTAGGTGTTTTGGTCATATTTCGGCTATCTCCGTTATTGTGAATCTGTTGGGCAGGGAAGCAATGTTTAGACCGATGATCGAGTGCCGTAGCCTACAAACCGACAAGAATGATAACGTTCAGCGATGACTTTATTTTTGTCGGAAAGTTTGATCACTGTGACCATTATTTTGATCAATTGTAGTGGCGATGACGTTGATCTACTTTGTAGCTTCCCGAGGCCTGGTGATCAGAAGCCACTTGACCAACGAACCTTAAACCAAATCGACCACCGATACTTCCTACGGTGTGCGGATATCGAATCGGATCATCACCTACTAGCAGCACGTGTGCGCTCAAAACTAACCAGCTCGCGTCAAAGCCACCTTCCTCGGTTAATCATTCGGCAATTGGGCAACCCGCGAGTTGCCCAGAACTACGCGCTCGTACTGGATGAAGCTCTACCTTCCTCTGTGTAGCTAGGTACCTCGACCCTCGAAGACGGATGGAGCAGGATACGCTCGGCCGTCAATTAAGCCAACGGTGGTGCTAGGTGAAGAAATCTCGAGCGCAAGAAATGATTGAGTTGACGGGGGATGCCAAGAAGTGATGAGGAAAAAAAGAGCAAGGAAACACTATCTAAGCATATTCACGAGAGAGAATTTCGCCAAGTATCGACGACCGCGGAATGAGGTGACCATGATGCTGAAGAGGAAAAGCGCCAGAAGGAGGACAGATATCGTGAGAAGCTGGAATAACTATTCCGGGCTAATGACACGAAGGGAAGGGAATTGGCTTAAAACGTCACTGTGACAGTCTTAAAGATCGTCTTTTGGAACAGGTTTCGATTGCTGTCATGGATTATGTACTGTTAAAACCCATTGATGAAGTTGGGCTAGATAGTTGTAATCATGTGCCCCAATTCGGTTCTACATGGCTAATAAAATCAATGACCTTTCGGGAGATTTATTATACTCGGTATGGAGTGAGAAGGAAACTTGCAATTGCAGAGCAGATGCGCAGAACTTTCAAGTTCAGAGTAACAAAAGGGGCAGATGTCTGCATCATCCAATATACTTTAAATAGTAAAGATCGGGACTGTGTCCAGTTAGAAGCCTTCTGATTGTGCGTAGTTCACTGTTTAACTGTTTAGTCTACAACCCTGTATTTGATTCCAACCAGGTGCTTTCTTAACAGCATAATCTAGGTGTGCAACCAAGTTCAGTTTTTTTATATAGAATTATTGCGAGGAGTATAGGGGAGTAACAATATGTTTTTTTTTGCCAAGTGAATGGTATAACCACTATTTTTGTGTCGTTTATATTAAGCCACCCTTGTAAACATCATAACATGGTAGTGTTTATAGCTCCTAGCTGCACTGCGTCAGACTTTCCTTTGGCGGCGCAAGCAATAGTCTCATAACCAAGCTGCGATAGCTTGTGAAGGAATGCGTCGGCCACCAGTGATCAAAGCAAGAAGCAGAGAACTACTAGTGGACTTCCTTTCGTCGTCAAAATCGTAAGCGACGTCTCTCCCAATGATGCTATGATTACTCTGCTCGAATATTTTTAGAATCTAGTTCATTGCAGTGTGGTCGATTTCGCTTTGAAAGAGAGCCACACACGATAACACTACAACCATAATAATTAAGGGGAAGGGCGTGATTTCGAAAGCGCCTTCAATATCAAGGAAAGCACAAAATACCGTTTCTTAATATTTGAGCGATTTTTCGATTAACTTCAGCATATAGTGCAATTCGGTTTCTGGAGATTTACCGTGTTGGTATGCATGTTGATTTCCATACAATACAGTTTTTTTTAAAAACTCGTTGCGGATACAGTTATCCACGATTTTCTCCATCAACTTGAGAAGCGTTGATGTCAGACTTATTGGACTGAAAGACTTAGGTAAGATTTTCTCTCTTATCTGCCTTAGGTATGCCTTTAGGTATCTGCCTACTTTCCGACAATTCTCCGGGATGTGTCCCAAAGTGAAACCAGGAGCTCGGATTTTATAACGCTATCCATTTTCTGTGAGAAAGTAGGAATAATACCATCCGGATCTGATGATTTTATTGATACAAAAGAGCTAAGTGCCCATCTAATAGAATACTCGAATCAGCGTACCAGCAGAGTCGAGTCCTCTGGCAATTATATAATGAGACTTTGTAAAGCAGCGAGGCTTAATTTCATAGCTTTATTTTTAACACTTTACACTCTGCATTTTAATAAAGGAGGAAAGAAAATAATCGAAATCATGCAAATATTTCTGAACAGCCCATTGTGTTGTATACAGCCAAGGATTGTCCACTACAATTTTTAACATTTTCTCCAATCATCACCAACCGCGAGGCCCCCTGAAGCGCGAAGCTCTTTGTGACCGCACGGGTTTACCGGACTCTACCTAGCAGCACCGCCTAGCCGAGATTCGAACATACGACGACTGGCTTGTTAGACCAGCATCGTACCTCAAAGCCAACTGGGCGGCTCAATAAGGACAGGATGTAGGACAGTACCAGATAGGCTTTATGGGGGCTCGTACTACTACGGATCAATTTTTTAATCCTCCAGAAATATCGGAGGTACACACGCATCTTATTTTCACGGAGTGCAGGGCTGCATTCGATACAGTCGATCGTATCGAGCTGTGGCAGTTAATGATAATGTTAAGTATCTAACAAACGTTTAAACCTTGTAGAATTTTCTATACAAAAATTCTGATGCCCTGTTTTCTAATTTTTAGAATTCTTACCGTGAACGAAACCAGTTAATAAAATGTACCTGAAAGAAGAAGAAAATATAGTTTATTAGACTTTCACTTTTAGATTTTAAAATAAGCGAATATAAACGTAACGTTACGTAAGGTAGTTATGTATGAAATTGCCTTAGTATTAGCTAAGTTTTCGTGACTAAAATAAATTAATACCGCGTTTTGTTTTCAAAAATGCTAGGAAATTTTACAGAATTATCGTACAAAATCGACTGAAAGGCCAAAGAATATCATGGAGTTTTGTCGCGGGCATGGTTATTAAATTTATGAACGAAAATATTTTTTTTTAAATGTTAGTTTCATACTTTCATAGAAAACTTCAAATGAAATTTTCAGATTTTCTCTTCTTCTTCTTCAGCAGCATAGAGCCGGGGTGGCTCGTGCTGTTTCAAGCACTCGTCTCCATTCAACTCGGTCTTGGGCCACTCGTCGCTAATTTGCTAGTCGTCTCAGAAGTCGCAAATCGCTCTCGACCTGGTCGAGCCATCGTGCACGTTGGGCCCCCCTGTTCCTGGTGCCGGTGGGGTTGTTGAAGAGGACTATTTTCGTCGCACAGTCGTCCGGCAACCTTACGACGTGTCCGGCCCACCGTAGCCTGCTAACTTTCGCTAGATGTACGATGGGAGTCTCCCCAAGCAGTGCCTGTAGCTCGTGATTCATACGCCTCCGCCACTCTCCGCTTTCAGTTTGTACTCCGCCAAATATCGTCCGCAATAGCAAGCAACAGCATCAATACACAACACCCCTTTACACAGAATATTCAACCATCACAGTAGCCATAGCCAAATAATGTACCGATTCAGCCAGGGTGTATGTTAAAACGATCCGCAAGAATTTCGTTCGAATACAGTGAGTTTTGAATTTGTTCGTTGCATTATGCACAAATCGATTTAATAATAATTTTGTATTCAACATTATTATATTTTAAGCTCGGTTAATGCTAGTATTACTTATCAATGTGACTAGTTCAAACCTTCTACAGAAGCCACCAGACAAAATACGATACGTGGTTCTGTATGACGTTCTATTGTTATATCTTAGAAATGATGCTAACTATGTTATTTTATGTTGTAGAACTCCTTGAGAAAGATGTTAAATACATCGAAACGTCGGGCATAGAATAAATAAGTGTCGTTTTGCTTTGCCGTATGACTGTCCTGCCGAAAACATAAAGTTTGGAATCATAAACAGTCGATAGCTCCACTTCGATAAGTGTTTTCAAATGTGCACTATTTTTTTTCAACAATGGACAATGTATCTTTAATTTCGGTAAATCAGCATTGGCGTAGCTAGAGGGGGTGCCTAGGGGACCAGGCCCCCTACAGAATTCTGCAAACCCCCTCCAGATATTTTCATGATTGGAATTTGAAAACCGGAAAAAATCAGTGTATATGTTCCCAACCTGACCGAAACCTGACATGTGATAGGGACGAGTAGTGGTTGGAGAATTCGTGAAAAAATGATTATTTGAACCGATGAATATCCCTCATGAACACACACTATTCGGCTGTTTCGATGATAATGCATCTATCGACATTTGATGTTATCACAAATATACCCTCATTGTGAATATCGGAATTCGCTAAGAAGTTGAATATTATACATTGAACATGGTCCATTTAGCTGGTATCGGATGAACGGATGATGCCTGAAAGTGTCCAAAATAGAATCACTATGAAAAGTTTAAAGTAGTGTTAGTTGCTTTAGGAGCAACAGACTGTTTGATTTCGCACTTTTGCGTTGCACACGATATTCGTATATTCAGCGATGCTTTGAAGCATGAATGTATACGGCTCATCAGTTAAAAATGGTGGGGAATTGTCAGGCAGGCTTCCTGGTGGCTCGGGCAACTACGGACCAGATTTTTACTATCAGATAGATCTTGCAGAAATGTCGGAAGCACAACGTGCCCACGAATCACATCTTTATTGTTTTCAAAGCAGCATTCGATACAGTCGATCGAGATCACCTATTTGGCAGATAATGCAAGAACATAGGGCCCTATTTTGTAAGTAGAGCTACTAGACTCGAGTAAGTCACTGCCGAAGGTCGAGTGTGGCGAAAACGGGCAGCGTAGCGGCTCAATGCACCACCAAAATAAAACAAGCTCACTCGACACTTGTTGACGGTTGAGTCACTGATTTTTTAGCGGTCGACTCAAACGCGACCAAATCGTGTCGCTTGTGACTTACGTAATACCAAAAGTAGACCAGTCGAGTAAAGTGACAATCGACGTGGCTTACAGAATACCCAGCAAATACCAACTCGTATGTCAATGTACGAAAATTATCGTTACTGACGTTTAATAAATTCAGGATCGTAAATATAGCCGAATGAAATGCACACAAGTTTATATTCTGTCGTATTTGACGATAGCAAGTGATTGACCTACGACTACGAGAATTGTATAACATTATAAAACTAATCGCTTTGAGTCGGATCTTATCGCATTCAAAGACTTATAAAGTTGAATTGTTAATGTATATTTTGTAGTACGTATATGGCCTCCAAATTAGTACGCATTTGCTAGTTTTGTGCATCAGATACGATTTTGCAGGGCATATATATAGGTACATATAACTCATTCGTTACTCTGATGTTTACTGGGTAGGACCCATTGTTTTCCGGAAAAACTGATGGAACGGATCAGAGTTGTGCGCTTCGTGCGCATCTCGAAGACATTCTCGAGTCCCTTCGAGACGCAGCGAGGTTGAGACAAGGAGACGGCATGCTGTTTAACATCGCTCTTGAGGGGGAGAGCCGACGAGCGGGTATCAAAATGAGAGGCACAATTTTTACCAAGGGTAGCCAACTTCTAGCCAGAAACTTTACGACGCAAAACGCTACGATCAAGAAGCTACGATCGCCGTCGTACAAAACTGACAATGTACAAAACCATTATTAGATCGGTAGTTCTTTACGGAGTTGAAGCCGGGACGCTACTTACGGAGGACATACGCGCCATTGTCGTGTTCAAGCGGAAAGTGCTGCGGACAGTATTTAGCGGAGTACAAACTGAATTATTGAGTCAGATAGAAACACAGATCGACCACGTTTTGACTGATTATTAAGATATCATTGACGTCAGATCTTCTCGAAGCACTAACATTGACTCGGAGCACTACCTGAAGAACAACGGGCACAATGTGCCGTTCTGATTGAAACTTAGAAAAGTCTCAAACTTCGAACACTTGAAATAAAATGCTCGTTAGTATCGCTAATACGATAAAATATTATGCTTATTATGTACCACCGTGTTCATTACAATGTGCTCTACCTGGTGGTATACAATAAGCATAATATTTTATCATATTAGCGATTGACCAAACTCGTGTTTTAGTCTTTGACCTTGAAATGCGGTCAGGCATTAATATCAATATTTTTTTTTAAACGATGGTTTTTACAATTGATGGAGGGACGGTAGGGGAAAGTAATAAAATTTTTTTTGAGAAAGGCAGGGAAAGAGTGGAAAGGAAGGGGGGGGGGGGGGGTAATAGGTAGCTACGCTCACAACGACAACTTCCTTTCCCAAAAAAAATTTCATTACTTTCCCCTACCGTCCCTCCATCAATTGTAAAAACCATCGTTTCAAAACAATATTAATATTAGCGATGCTAATGAGCATTTTCTTCTGAGTGTTCGAAGTTTGAGACTGTTTTAAGTTTAAATCAGAACGGTACCTACGCTAGCATTCGACGCCAAAAATCACTTGTATTCATTGTCGACCTGTCGATTCACTGCACCGACGGAAGAGGATGAGCTCAACGAAGGATCGTTACTCAAAGACTGTTGAAAGTTGAAACGCTATCAAAATCATTAACAGTCGCTGGGGTACATGAAACGGTACCAGCGAAACGATTGGTTTGAACGTAGGAGGGTTATGGATAACAAAAACATTGTTCGAATAGAAAAAATGAGCAGTGCCATTCGTCAGAAAGTGGAAAGACGTAGACAGAAAAATTTCAGCAGAAAGCCCATATTTTCCGGCGAAAAAAGTGCTTCCTGGAATCTGGATTCTGGAACTTTCTCAGGAAACAGTTTTATCAGAAACGGGTTAAGAATGGAAAGAAGTATTTTGAAGAACGATCGTGAGGTGATTGAAAGGTACAGGAAGCAATACTATTCTTAGGTGCTCTCCCAAATTATCTTCCGTTGACTCTCACCGATTGCTAATAAATTTGTGGAAAGTTATAAGGCTACTTTAAAGGACGGTCAACGATGGACTAAATCTTTACACTGCGGCAGATCCTTCCAAAAAGCCGTGACTATCAGAGTCCACCATCATCCGTTCATCAATTAAAAAAAGCAAAGCCTAGGAGTTTACCCTACCTTCAATGCTAGATCTACTTTACCCACCTTGCTCCTCAATGCCAGTAGTGTCTCCAATTACAGCCATCTCTGGCGAGGTTGACCATTACATTTAACTATAAGGGTGACTTTTTCAACTAACAAGAGTGCTTTTATGAGGGTCATATAGAATTCAGCATGAAGGAAGGGTAATGAGGGGCCTGAGTATAAACCGATGCTAAAGTCACTTGACATCGAATGGCCTGATCCTACTAACATTCGAACCCATGACCACTCGCTTGTCAAAGCAGACCTTGCGGCTACGGAGCCCCCCTAAGAATCAAGTCTGAGAAAGGAGGTTTAAGCTCAAGGCTTTGCTTTTTTTTGTTTAATGAAACCGAGATCGACCGACGCTGCTTAGGCAGCATTGTAACAAACGACAGCGATGAGTTTTAGCTAGTTGAAGATTTTGTGTACCTTGAGTCACTGGTAACGGCGCACAATGATACCAGCCGTAAAATTCGAAGGCGAACTTTTTGCTTCCTATGTGCTTTACAAGTAATTGCAGTCGAACAGACTAAGCCCCCGTACCATGTTATTCTATGTATAAAGCGCTTAAAGACCGGTTGTGCTTTACGGGCATGAAACGTGGACAATGCCCGAGGAGGACCCTCGAGTCTTCGAAGCTTTCAAGAGGCAAGTGCTAAAAACACTGGAAACGTGGCTTATTAGGTATGCCTTCTTAAGGCATCTACTATGGGACAACCCACAGAATACTGGTTGGCTACAAGCGTTGCATTAAAAGTGATCATTTCGCAAAGGAACTGTCAAAAGAGGTTTCCTATGGATGTTCTATTGATTTGTCTATACCAGCGGTTCCCAAATGGGGGTTCGCGAACCCCCAGGGGTTCGCCAAAACTTTAGTTCGCTGCAGAATAGTATAGGGAAATCCGTCAGGGGGTACGCGAACCAAAAAAAGGTTGGGAACCGCTGGTCTATACAGTATTCAAGTCGTAGTGGAGTAGAAAAGGAAAACAGAGAGCGTAGCTGGCGTATGAACCACGAGGCGAGTGTGTATGTTCTCTTCATGGCCATCGAATTGGCAACGAGGTGCTCAGCACCAAGTACAATGGAGAGAAGTTCTTGATACGGCAGGAGAAGAGTGTCGTAATTTCACGAAACCATTCAAGAATTTACATAACAATCGAAATACGCGTTCCTATGGAATATTTGTGTAATGAAACATTTGTGTTAGATTCAAATATATTACATCATTCACACGAAAGGTTTTCCGAAAGCGCTCAAAAATTATATTTAATTTGAATCACAAACTGAATTATGTGCATTTTAAACCAAAATAATTCTCTAACGTCAGAAAAAGTCCTAACCGCTACGGCAATGCAACGGTCATTGCAATTTGCGATTTGCGAGAGAATATAATTTCCGGTTTCTAGCAAATATTCTTCTAAATATTCTAGTGACTCGCGGAACAAACTCGACGCAAAGACTCCACTCCAGTAAAAATACGTATTTCAAGCTTTATGTATCTTTAGCTCACAAACTAAAGAACAAATTTGAACAACATGTATTATTATTATTTTTGTTGGTGTTTGGAACAGACTTTTGAAACTTTTGGGCTTTGTAAATAAAACTCTACCCGACCAACACATTAAGAAGACAAAATTTTGTTTCTTTTCGTCCATCTTTTTCGTTTTTTCTTTTTTCCTTGGGTTGAAATAACAGAAAATGAGGTTAATCGTGTTAGAAAATCATCAATGCGAAACAGATACCATACGCTAATTGGTCGGTGTTAAGTCAGAACGGACCAAGTCACAAAATTTAAAAAAATGAGTTAATGACAGTAAATGATGAACGATTTCCTAACCTACATTTTGCTCTAGTTAGATTATAGAAATGTTGCACACAACCCAGAGATTTGAGATGATTTCGGACTACTGATAGCTGCAAACATTGACTTCGTTTTCTCGAAATCACAATTTTGTCACTTGGTTCGGTCTGACTTAACATCGATCAATTAAAGATCTCTGTTTAAACAACAAGCAAGGTAACGAACACTGTACAAGTCATATGAAACTTTAGATAAATCAATGAATTCAAAAATAATTTAGAATAAAATATTTCGAATCAAATGCAAAAAATAAAAATACAAGTTGGTAGTGAGAAAATAGAACAAATAAAAATAATAATCAATACAGTTTCGATACATATAGAACTGTTTACCAAAACGAATATTTTTTCCCTCCAAATCTAACGGCACTCTAATATCATACCTGGACGTCTCGACTGTGCTATCATCATAACCATCTTTTCCCTTTTTTATATTTTTAATTATAATTGACGAAGATTCTGTAGCCGGGTTGCTCTACAGGAAGCAAGGGGATATAAAAAAAATATAGCCAGAAATAATATAACGAAAAAAACACTAGGGTCGAGCAACGAAGCTCACCACTACTAGCAAGCGTGGGTAAAATAAGTGCGAGGTAAAGCGGGTGGGGTGAAAAAAGTAATAAATTATAAATAAGCAATAAGGTTGCAAGAGTGGAGAAGGGTGCTGCAAGGCGCGAGGAGCTTTGAAAAAAAAAACTAGACGATGACGACGACGGCGAAGGACGACGGCCAGAGAAAAATACACGCTCGACTCGAGATGCTGCCGAGTAAACATAGGGAGGATGAGAAATTATTTTCTTTTGCGCGCCCATCCTGGGGCTCTTTTTCTCTTTCACTTCAGCCTGTGGACACTCTGATCAGGGTGGAAGAAACAGAGCTGCATTAGCGGTACCATACCATACTTGGCCGATGCTTGGCGAGGTGGGTGGAAAACGGAAAGCGATCGAACCTGATTATCATTATTTTTCCTTAGCCTCTACGTAGGTCCCTTTCGTTGTTGTTGGTACTGCCACTACGGCCGGCGTCGCCTACTGAGATGCTTCCTCTGCAGGACTCATAGACACATAAAATAGCAGAATAGATTGGAAAATGCGCTGGATGAGAAAAAATGATTCCCACCCTCACCTCGGTCGTTCGGTGATGTGGCTGGCGTGAAGGGCCGACGGAGTGATAAGTGCAGTAGTTTGAGGTTGAAAAAGAAAAAAATCAATATGGATTATTTGCTAAGCCATGGACCATGCGAGTGCCTTGAGGGAGTAGGAGAAACAGGAAGCGACGACAATGTTGATTTAAAAAGTATACTGGAAAGGTGCTATGGCAGAGTTCTAATTGCTTAATTTTTTTGATTACGCTAAAAGCTACAATTGGGTTAACACGCAAAGGTCAGATCAGAAAAATTAAGTCAAAATAAAGATAAAGCAACTCTGTAGAATAAATTACTTACTAATCAATCAAATCTGGCGCTTTTTGACACTAAACACAGATTGGTATTTAAAAATAAAAAAATCAAAAAATACTATATCAAATAAACAACCTAAACTAGAGATGGCAGAAAATGAAAAACTGGAACTAAAATTGAAAAAAGTAAGTCGAAAAGTAGAAAAATAACATTGAGAAAAGACTATGGATAATGGATGAACAACTAAAAAAAAGTAAAAAAATAGGAAAGAAAGAAAGTGTGGAAGAGGTAAATGTAAAAAACCGAAGAAAATAACAACAAAAAATGAGACAGAAAAGATGATAGAAGAAATGCGAATAGCAAACAGTGAAATATAAGTGAAAACCATAATCTTCCGAAAGCCGGACAACAGAGAAGCGTAGAAAGAGTAACAAAAAGCAGCAAGTTAGAACTCATCCGCACAGTAGGTACTCGTTAAAAACGAAAAGCATTTTCTCGAGTATTAGCCAAGCAAGCAGCATTCAGCCCGGACGGCAACGTCCCTTCCTGTCTTTGATTCCACGCTCATGGATTCCATAAAACCATGACATATCCTCATCATTCACCATCCCCCGACATGCTCGCGCCACCCGGGCAGCAGTGGCTGCTTGGGTGTGCTTTCTTTAAAGGTATTTTTCATTTTCTTCTCTCTCGGTTCTTTGTTTGAAATAACACAATTAAGAAATTGTATACTTCAGCTCCACTCCCCCACCGAGTTTCCTCTCCTCAATCAGTGAAGGACCGCTTTTGCTAAATATGTATTTGTGAGCGCTAGTTTCGTGTATGTATGTGAATGGCGTTCGAGCCAGGCTACATATGGAAAGAGTAATAATGGTAGCTTCTCGTTTTCTATACATGTGTTGATTGTTATATATCGGGACCATTAGCGACACACGCGGCTCTACATTTACACGGAGTTTTGGCGTCACATGGGCAACACCGCATGCAGAACCGCAGGAAGAATATTCATTCCTTATTTGAATATTTTGGTGGAGTCACATGGTGATCAAATTTATTTAAAAATTGCACCTCATTCAAGTAAAACATTAGTAATCGAATAATTGATGAAAAGTAAACGGAACTTATCTCGATTTCCAATCGCAGTGGGTCAGCATTTTCGATTTCCTGCTTTCTTCCGAAGTACATCCTGATAAATAGTTCCACTGATATTTATCGGCATTGTATGACGAACCTCAGACTCGTTTTCTTTGTTTTGATTCTACTTTCGAAGCGAACCATCGCTCAAATGCTACCTACTTGTGTTGCGGTGGGTGGATAGTCGGTGACCGACAGTGACTGGGCACGTTTTGCTGGATTTTCGAACAAAAAAGAAAATGCTCGCATTTTCAAGGGGAAAAGGCAAAACGTGTTGAAAGTGCAATTTTCACCCTCCATTGAGTCGAGCACCCATAATTGTGATCTAATTCGAAGCGATTCCGCATGAGAAACGTAGCGAGCAACCGAACTGTTGTTGGGAGCGATCCTAAAGATGCCCTAATTAAGATAGAATCGTTCTGACAATGGAAACTGAATGAAACCATAAGATTGATTGATCTGCTCATTTCGGCATTTTCTTTTTTTCTTTTGAATAGAACAGTAGCTTTTGGAATTGATGAATGACAAAGAATCTTATGCCTTAGAGCTTATGCCCACTAAAGACTATTGAATTTCTTTTTGTACTGCTCGATAACTTGAATCTGAAGAAAGATTAAAAAGATTATCTCATGTTCATTATGGCATGTTATGAGCTCACCGTGTCAACTACTTGATCATACTTCCTCAGCAAGGGTTTATTATCGATAATCCTGCAGCGTCTCTTCAACTGCAAACGTTCCTCGCGTAACGCTTGCTTCCGATGCAGCAATTCACACAACATTGCACGATTTTCCCGCATTCGACGTTCCATCTCAGACAAATCATCCAACTTGCTAAGAATTTTGTTTTGAAACGCAAACCATTTCTCCCGCACGTGAGCCGCTTTCGAAATGTCACTTTCGTACTGCGTCCGAGCTTTGGCCATTTGCTTGTTGGTTTCGTCAATCTTCTCGCCGGTGCGAGCTACCTCGACCTGTAGATCGTGCAACTCCTCGAGACGAATGTTTTGAATCTGCAGATCCAGCTCCGAGTCCAATCGATTCAAAATCTCCAGCTGTCGAAATGTTCCGATTAGCTTTTGACGCTGCCTCGACAGGGCAACTCTTACACCGCTTATCTGATTGAGAAGAAGTTCAACGGATTCTTGAGTTATTGGTTTTCTAGTTTTATCAACTGTCATCGATCCAAATTTCAACAGTTTGGAGAAAACGTTTTCCATGTGAGTATTAAAGTCCTCCAACATTTTCTGATGTTTACTTTGCAGTTGTTCAAGAACTTTCGGATCCGGGAAACTAGACTTCAGAGATAGGGTTATAATACTTGGAGAATCAAACGGTTTTGCGCTAATCTTCCGAAGATTTTGGATCATAAGAGAATCACGTTGCAAACTGGAAACACGCCGAACTTTTGACCGAATGGAACTACTCCTTTCGGTTGACCATAAGCTGGATGCTTCCTGCTTCGAAAGTGACTGGTCGATCGTATCCTGACCTTGACTTACTTTTGACGTGGTGATTTTAGATTCTGATTCTTCTGCTGAGAAGTTGTAGGTTTACATTGTAATTATTGGAATGAATCGGTTGATTAGGTTCAAAGCAATACCATCAGCATGTTTCTCTGCACCGAACAGTGCTTCCAGAATGTTAAACGAGGCGCAGCTTTTTGCTTCGGATGTTTCCAATACGATTGGCATTTTTGTTGTGTAATTCAGGATACTGTTTATTGATTTTAGAGTTGTGGAAACTGTTTAGTAGAATCAACAAATGACTACTTGATCGCTGATGGTAACGCTCTAGCGTGTATAAAATAGATTTTTCAAGCCAGGGTGTCAATGCGGGCGTAACGAAAAATTGATCACTTTTAAGCGCAAATAACTCTGTGATTTGCTGATCGATTTTAAATATATTTGCACTAATCGATCGAGAAATTTTCTACACATGACTCACCAACATAAAAAACTACGCAGGTAGAGTAAGTTAGGACTTGGACACAATGCAAACGGGTTTTCATACCTACGGAAAGTTGACAGAATTTTCTAATTAAAAAAATATCTAATTTTAAAAAAATCGATCGACGCAAAAATCTTTTGACGTTTTAAAGGGCAGATTGCCCATATAAAGTAAATAAAAATTTTCAATGACACTTCTAAAATGAATGTAAATCACAATCGGTATTGATTTTTTATGCAACATATACTTATTGGCGACCATTTTAGAAGTTTTGAGCTGTATTGGGAGTAACCGGAAATGTTCCGGATTGAGTTATCGCTATAGGAAATGGCCAGTATCGCACATAAACAAAACCTTATCATGCGACACCTCAAATTAGGCCAGAACTTAAAAACTAGATTAATTGAAGCCAATTCAACTACCTAGCGATGGTTATATATGGACAAGTTCCGGGGATTTTCGGAACCACTCCGACAAGTTGCCAGTTTCGTTCATGAACAAAAACTTATCGTGCGACACCTTAAATCACACTAGAATTCAATAACTAGATTAATGGAAGCCAAATCTGTTATCTTGGGTCAGGTTTGGTCATATCTGGACATGTTTGGGGGACTCCGAGAACGCCTATGTGCAATGATAGTGCTGACAACCTGCTTACTGACACGTCAGTGACAACACGGTGGTTGCAGACTCGTGAAAGGAGCACTTCCAGAATTCCAGATGCTGTTGAATGCGGAGGTAAACACGGAGATCAGCAGGAATAGGATAAGAATTGGGCTGGTAAACGGCTGAATAATGCGTACCGTCGGTGCCTTGTGCACGTGTAGGCATAAAATAGACCCTACAGTGGTTCATAGCCTCTTATTCAGCAACTCCTATTCCTACCTCCTCGTGGTACCAGCCGGGATACGAAGAACTTTGGTGGAGATCGGGTAACCAACCCCGGTGGAAGCCAAGGTCGTATGCTGACAGGAAAGGAGGGCTCTTTCGAGCTTCGTTGGCCCTCCGGCGAAACAGGGGGTTGGTGTAGCAGGCTTTGCAAGCCGTCACCACGAAAAATACTAAAGCACGGAACGAAGAACAAATATATTCTTACTGGAACAATCGGAATAGACCCACGCGACGAAAAAGGACTATGGATTGGAAACTCGGGACGTGGAACTGCCGATCTCTCAACTTCCAAGGGAGCACTCGAGTGCTCTCCGACGTATTGAAGAGCCGCAAGTTCTACGTCGTAGCGCTGCAGGAGGTGTGCTGGAAGAGCTCAACGGTACGTACGTTCAGAGATGGACATACCATCTACCAGAGCTGCGGCAACACACACGAGCTGGGTACAGCTTTCATAGTGATGGGCGAGATGCGTAAACGGGTGATTGGGTGGTGGCCAATCAATCCTCGAATGTGCAGGTTGAGAATCAAGGGCCGATTCTTCAACATAAGCATCATCAACGTGCACAGCCCTCACCTCAGAAGTACCGATGACGACAAGGATGAATTCTATGCGAAGTTGGAGAGTGAATACGACCGCTGCCTAAAACATGATATCAAGATCGTCATCGGGGATTTCAATGCTCAGGTCGGCCAGGAGGAGGAATACAAACCGGTGATTGGAAGGTTCAGTGCACACCAGCGCACCAATGAAATAGGCCTAAGACTTATCGACTTTGCCGCCTCCAAGAATATGGCCGTACGTAGTATCTTTTTCCAGCACAAAATCCATCACAAGTGCACCTGGAGATCACCAAATCAGACAGAATCACAGATCGACCACGTTTTGATCGACAATCGACACTTCTCAGACATTATCGACGTCAGATCCTATCGAAGCGCTAACGTTGACTCGAACCACTACCTAGTGATGGTTAAGATGCGCCCAAGACTCTCCGTTGTGAACAACATTCGGTACCGACGCCAGCCTCGGTTAGATCTAGCGCGGCTGAAGCAGCCAAACGTCGTCGAAAACTACGCGCATTCACTCGAAGCTGCGCTGCCGGAAGAGGACGAGCTGGACGAAGCCCCTCTCGAGGACTGTTGGAACACTATCAAAACAGCCATCAGCAGTGTAGCGGAGAGCTCCATCGGGCATGTGGCCCGGAATCAACGGAACGATTGGTTTGACGATGAATGTAGGAGGGTGCTGGATGAGGAGAACGCTGCGCGGGCGGCCAAGGTGCGCAGTGTCACACGTCAGAACGTGGAAAGACACAAACAGAAGAAGATGCAGCGAAACCAAATCTTTCGGGAGAAAAAGCGCTACCTGGAAGAGCAGGAATATGCAGAGCTGGAGCGGCTGCATCCTTCTCAGGAAACGCGAAAGTTCTACCAGAAACTGAACGGATCCCGCAAAGGCTTTGTGCCGCGAGCCGAAATGTGTCGGGATAAGACTGGCAGTATTCTGACGGACGATCGTGAGGTGACGGATAGGTGGAAGCAGCACTTCGACGAACACCTGAATGGCGCCCAGGCGGAAAACCATGGCGGCGGGGAAAGCGATTTCGACGGTGCAGCAAACGGGGAAGAGGTGCCAGCCCCAACGATAGGCGAAGTTAAGGAGGCCATCATGCAGCTAAAGAACAACAAGTCAGCTGGAAAAGATGACATCGGAGCGGAGCTTATTAAAATGGGACCAGAAAAGCTGGCTTTTGTCTGCACTGACTAATTATAAGAATTTGGGTTACGGAACAGCTACCGGAGAAGTGGAAAGATGGGGTTATCTGCCCGATCAACAAACAGGGCGACAAGTTGGACTGTGAGAACTATCGGGCGATCACCGTTCTCAATGCC
Source organism: Sabethes cyaneus (assembly GCF_943734655.1). Taxonomy (NCBI): domain Eukaryota; kingdom Metazoa; phylum Arthropoda; class Insecta; order Diptera; family Culicidae; genus Sabethes; species Sabethes cyaneus. The sequence continues at coordinate 157,756,181 of NC_071355.1, read as the reverse complement.
GCTTATAAAGTGCTGTCCCAAATCATTTTCCGCCGTCTATCACCAATTGCGAATAGATTTGTGGGAGCTTATCAAGCCGGCTTCGTCGAAGGTCGGTCTACAACGGATCCAATATTTAGACTGCGGCAAATCCTCCAAAAGGGCCGTGAATACAGAGTTCCCACGCATCATTTATTCGTTGACTTCAAAGCCGCATATGACACATTCGACCGGGAAGAGCTATGGAAAATTATGGACGAGAACAGCTTCCCCAGGAAGGTCATCAAACTGATTAAATCTACGATGGATGGTACACAGTGCTGTGTTCGGATTCCGGGTGGATTGTCAAATTCATTCGAATCACACAGAGGGCTTCGTCAAGGTGATGGTCTCTCATGCCTGCTGTTCAACATAGCGCTACAAGGTGTTATGAACCGAGCGGATATCAACATGCGGGGCAGGTTATTCAACAAATCTAGTTAATTCGTCTGCTTTGCCGATGACATGGATATTATCGGCAGAACATCTGCGGCGGTGGCTGAACAGTACACCAGACTAAAGCGCGAAGCAGAAAAGATTGGGTTAAAGGTAAATACGTCTAAAACAAAGTACATGCTGGCCAGCAGAACCGAGGCCGAACGACACCGCTTGGGCAGTAGTATATTGATCGACGGCGATGAGTTTGAGGTAGTCGATGAATTTGTCTACCTTGGCTCACTGGTAACGGCGGACAATGATACCAGCCGTGAGATTCGGAGGCGTATTATCAGCGGAAGTCGTGCTTACTATGGGCTCCACAAGCAATTGCGGTCGAGCAGACTAAGTTCCCGTACAAAGTGCACCCTGTACAAGACGCTTATTAGACCGGTTGTTCTCTACGGGCATGAAACATGGACAATGCTCGAGGAGGACCTGCGAGTGCTCTGAGTTTTCGAACGACGAGTGCTAAGAACGAACTTCGGCGGCGCACAGGAGAACGGAGTATGGAGGCGGAGGATGAACCATGAACTCGCACAGCTCTATGGCGAACCCAGTATCCAGAAGGTAGCTAAAGCTGGACGGATACGATGGGCAGGGCATGTTGCGAGAATGCCGGACAACTACCCTGCAAAGATGGTGTTCGCCTCAAATCCGGTAGGAACAAGACGACCAAGAGCGCAACGAGCAAGATGGTTAGACCAGGTGGAGCGAGATCTGGCGGAAAGTACTCGGTGTCCGAGGAATTGGAGAGCGGTAGCCCTCAACCGAGTTACATGGAGAAATTTTGCTCAACAGGCTTTGTCTTAGGACGGCAAGCCACCTAAGTAAGTAAGGATAAGAATTGTGAGTGATGGTTAAGCTGTGGAGTCACTAACATAGGAGGAAGTTGAGCAACCAATTAGTGAGCTGAAAAACGATAAAGCTGCTGGGAATGATAGTATCGCGGCAGAATTTCTAAAAGCGCTAAGGAGATATCGGCTGTACGAAGCAATTCACCGGGCAATTGTCAGTATCTAATTTGCCCTATTTCCAAAAAAGAACGTCAACTCGAGTGTAAAAACTATCGGAACATTACATTGTTTAGTTTGACCTATAAGGTGCTCTCCCATATCATGTTTTGCAGACTGAGACCCTTAGTGGAGTCCTTCATCCGTGAATATCAAGCTGGTTTTCTTGACGGTCGCTGCACGATTAATTAGATGTTTAAAAGCAAAGCAAAGCCTTGGGCTTGAACGTCTTGTCGAAGACTTGACCCTTCTTTATCGACAGACTTCACAGCCGGCTATTAGAGTACAGGACAGTTACGGGGCTAGTGCAACAATCCTACTGACTCCATCTAGCAGCACCGCCTATCCGAGATTCGAATTCGAGATTCGTAATTAGATGTTTACTGTTCGTCAATAACTCGACAAGTTTAGGGAGTACTACTTGCAGGTGCATCATATGTTTGTGGATTTTAAGGCGGTGTACGATTCAGAGCATGGTTTTACGACGAAACTAGTTACGCTGATTCGTGCGACGCTGAACGGGTCAAAATCATGGGTCAGAATAGGGGGTACGACCTCATTTTGTATGGACTGACTTTGTATGGACTGAAGCAATGGGTACTTTGGTATGCTAGTGACATGTAACAACGACGTAATCCGCGAGGTAAAACGACAAATTGCAGCTTCAAATCGGGTTTTCTATGGATTACGCAGCCAGCTGAAGTCCCGTAGTTTGTAAATTTGCAAATTGGCGCTTTACAGAATAGTAATCTTCCCAGATCTTCCCAGCCCTTTAGGGACATTAATCATGGACGCTAAAGAAAGCTGATCGATGAATGCACGGGGTTTTTGAGTGTAAAATTCTGTGATCTCGGCGGCAAAATGGAAAATGGAGCGTGGCGTAGGCCTATGGACCACGAGTTGTATCAAGTATTCAAATATACTGATATAGTGAAGGTAGTACAGGTAGTTAAGGAAGGTAAGCTGCGACGGCTGCGCACGTGGTCATAATGGCCGACACAAGGGTTGCCAAAACAAGGTTCAGCAAAGAACCAGGAAGATGCCGTAGACTTCGGAACAAGCACCGTCTCCAATGTTTTGTGCTGTCGAAGATGATGCACGTTCAGCTGGTGATGGTCGAGGGGATTGGGGAACGGCAGCCTGGACAGTACTGGAGGACCATAATTCGTTTGGCTCAGGATCGATAACGGACCGATGCCACTCAAGTAAAGTAAGTAAGAAATATGAAAAAAGTTTTTGAGAAAAAACTAAAAGTCGAAAAAATCTCGTGACGCCACGCCGGTAATGATGGTTCCTTAACACAGAGATCATAATGAATTACGCATAAAATTCATACAAAGATCCGTGGTTTCACCATTAGAAGATAATTTGCTCTGCATTCATAGTCCTACGTCAAGCGGGCCCTTCTATTTTTATTTACAACTTTGACTTTTGAGTTAATCAAAATTGAGTAAAAGAAACAATAGCATGTAAATTATATTACGTTTTTTTCTATTTATTGTCTATTGTTTATTATTTGTTGTTTATTGTTTATAGTTTATTGTTGAAAACAAATTGGTTCTACTGGAGATTTAGCAATTTTTATACCGTCCAATAATTTATCACCTGAATCAACAATAAATCACTTATTCGGAGTATATTCTGTTTATGACAGAAATTCAAAGCATGTCTTTCGATATTTATTGACAATTGACTTTTCTGAGCCCGTAATGCATATGCACAGCCTCACCGAGTAGGCTGCATGTACGCAATTCGCTGGAATGAATGAGTAATGAGCAACGAGATTGGATTTATTCATCCAAGATCACACCGTTGCGTTGCGTTTGTTCGTCGCGTGGCGGCACTGCTTAAACAGACACCAGAGCCTCCGACCGCCTCGCCAATGAAAATCATCAGATAAATGTGACGAAAATCGGTTCGTTAAATGAGGCCGAGGAATTATAGATTCGAAATTAATTATGCATGGATGCACACATACCGAACGGTTGCCGCCAGCACCCAAACTGCGAGAAAAGTGACGAGAAGGATAATCATTATGATGAATGATGATTTGATTTCATAATTTATGCTGTTCGTTGGCTAGGACGAACGGTTCTCTTGGATTGCTTTTACCTGCTAACGAGCAATTGCTCGAGGGTGTCAGTGAATTCAAACGCTACTGGTAAATCTAGAGGGGAGATGTTTAATTACTTTCGCGTTCCAACGAGAAGCATCTATTTTGCAACACTTCAGGGAGGTTTGAATTTGAATGGAATGGAAACGATGACTATGATTACAATATTCCGATGATATCATCAATCACGTTTCATACAGTACATATAGGCTGGTTGCCTTCCAGGATCTATAGGCCGGCACCGTAGTACCCGGGCAGGGTATTCCACTTGGTGTTTTGGACTATGGGAGGATCGGTGACGGAAACGGTGATTTGTGTATGATGCGTGATTTTTCACATGTCACGTTAATTGGAATCCTGATGAAATGGGGTGACACCTGACGTGAGTGATCCAAATGGTCTCATTAAAGATAACCGCTGCATTCATTTATGTAGTCATTCCAACCGAAAGGTGACAGAGGTTAGGAAAATGTTGAAAACCACAAAATATCATAATTAGCGTTCTGACACGTTGTTTTGCCATTGTTTCTTGCATCATAGATTAGACAAGTTAAGCTTGTGCAGCATAAAATAGGTTTTCATAATGGTTGCCCCAAGCTGCTCAAGCACAGCAAAGAAAAGAAGAAAGGAAACAATATACTGCACACACATAAAAGAACAACAAATGAAAAGCTTGGCAAACAACGACCACAAAAAAATGATTTTAATTATATTTCCCAGTTCCTTCTGCTCCGCGTGGGACGGCAAGGGATCAAAAACAAGGTTCCATCCATCCGGATTGCGGATAATGGATATTACACGCAAGCAGCTTCGCATCCCACTCGCGACCCTTCGAATGGCCGTAAAAAGTGCTTGGGAAAAGAGACTTGGGACTTTTTTGTCCGAATTCTAGCACGGGAAAAAAGATCCACCAAGGATGGTCGAAAAAGGGGCGACCGTTGGCGGTGCGGACAAGGGACAGTACCATATGTGTAGCTGATAAAACAGTCACGAGTGAAAGAAGGTCGTTTAGCGGCGAGTGGAATGGATGGATTTTTATTAGGTTTCTGGAAATATGATATGAAAATTTATTTCTTTATGTGTGGGTGGGTCGGGCTTCTCTGTTTGATGTGGCTAATATTATCCGCCGAGCATTTGTGATTTTGTTTCAACCGATTTCATTAAGCATTATTTGATTTGCACTGTTAACAGGAAAAGTAACACTTTCAAAGAAACTCGCTCACTACTTTATGCGCTCACTATATTATGCGCTGTTGATGCTCATGTGGAAATATGTTCAAAATGCATTAATGCAATGTACACAAACCAGCCTTAACGCTCATCACGTAGAAAACTTTTCCCACCAAACTGGTTCACACCCCTTTCGAAAAGGTGTCGTTTTTAATTACACCCACAATGCAATTCCCTCTAGACAAGCAACAGGTTAATTAAAACCACTTCACCGGCAACCCTTTGCTTATTGTATTGAAGTAGCGTACCAAACAAGAGCAGCTATCAATTGACAATCCTCTTTAACAACCCATTTACAACAGGTTTCGTAGCTCAGCGAGGGTGGCAGCATATTTCACAGCATCATTAGACCGGATAATTATCACCCAGGCTCCCCTTCGTTTCCGTCATTGGCGTTGACGTTGCTGGCTGTATAATCACTGTGGGAGAATCATTCCCCTTTTTCGTTGCTCATTAGCTGTCGCTGTGAGGAATCGTGTAGAAGGAAACAACCCGTCGGAAGTTTTCCTATATTAGTCAGGTATCTACTGTACGGATGGAAACTTTATTCAGAAGGTCACGATCACCTACTGGGGAATATTGGTTAATTCGATTAAGAACCTTCATCCATCATACCCAAATTTGCTTGAGTTTTCAACTGACTTACATATATGCAAACGATGACAGAGCTATGGGTGAAAACTTCGATGGTTTTTCGCACATTACAGGGCACACATAAAGGTTACAAACTGCCGTTAAAAAAATGAGACTTGCATAATATTTTTACTTTTTGATGTAAAATTTCATTTTATTTTATTTAATCCGCATAAAAATTGAAATCCGCATTTCTTCAATAAACTTTTTACATTTGACTTTGACTGCCTTTATTTCTGGTAAAGATGCCCCTCTCAGGGAAATTTCCTAATAACACCCCTGTGATCGGCTAACTGGAATAAAGTGTGCTGAAATGTTTACTGATACAGTTGGTAGTAACTTCAACCGCAAATTTAATACTGACACGAGGTTATCAAATATTGGATCTTTTGTACTTAATTGATTGAAAATGGTTAAAAAATTAGATTTCTACTTTTAATACCTCGAAACAGTGGACTCTCCTTTCGCCAAGGGGCCCGAGAGTGTAAAATGAAGTTGAATTTTCAGCTAATCTTAAAATCTATATCATGTTACTTCTTTGGGAAATGGCGTATGTGGTCAAACCAAAATCGTAACAAATTTTCAATTACTTTCCTACGTTTTGTTTATACACCCTTCAGTGCTGATTTCCTTATGGCAAGGAACATGTATGCCAAGTTTGGTGAAGAACCGTCCAGGCATTTCGGAGTTATTGCCCTCACCCTCCACTCCTCCCCCTGTTACGACACCCCTCTCAGCAACCTATCAGTGCTGATTCCCTTATAACAAGAAACATGTGTACCAAGTTTGGTGAAGATCGGTCAAGGCGTTCTGGAGTTATGGTGTAACATACAAACATACAACATATCACGCTCAATTTTTGGTCTTATTTTTCCTCAACCTTTCACTCGTTTTTTGCTATATTCTTTCCCGTTTCCAGTCATTTCTCTTCTATTTTTCCCTTTTTTTCGTTTTCAGTTCTTCTTCGTTTCCTTCTCGCTTTTCGTCTACGTGCGAACTATTTTTCTTTGTTTGATGCCTCGTTTTCCCGTAGTTTCTGTCTTTATATTCTGCTTTTGGTTCGTTTTCCACTCCGGTTTAGTCTTTTTCTGTTTTGTTTTTAGTTTTTCTGTAGTCCATTTTTTCTGTTTGCCTTTTTGTCCCTTTCCCCGTTTTTTGCAATATTTTTCTATCCCATTTGACATCTTTCTTTCATTTTTCTCATTTCCTCTACAGGGTTTCTTATTTCTGTCATATTTGTTTTCCCTTGTTTTCTTTTTCGTATTCCATGTCTTGCCTCGTATTTCCACTTACTCTCTCTCTCTCTCGTTCCTTTTCTATGCTCGCTGTTTCCTTTATCAATGTTCCTTTTCTCTTTTTTTCCTGTCACGTTTTCTGCCTTTTTTCTGAGTCTTTTTTTCTTTTTTTTTTATTTAGAGTGGTTTTAACCCAAAGGGTCATTCACCACGTCCCAAATTTCTTCTGTAACATTTTTCCTGTTTTCTTCCAGTTTTCCCAGTTTTCAGGCCCGTTTTTTGTTTTCCTGTCTCTTTATTTGTCATTTTTTATCCCGCTTCGATTTTTTTTTGTTTTACTCCCGGTTTTTGTATTTTTTTGCTTTGTATCTCTATTTTCAACCCGTTTCTCGGTTGTTCGTCGATTGTTTTTTTTCGTTTGTCTATTCCGTTGCTTTTTTTGTATCCTGTGTTACCTCCTTTTTTGTCACCTTCTGTTTTCCGTTCTCGTTTTATCTCTTTTGGCCTCTGCTTAATTTTTTTCATATTTTATTACATTTTCTGTTCCATTTCCTCTTTATCTGTTCTCGTTTCACTATTCTTCTGTTCTCGAGATTTTCTCCTGCTCCTCTTCTATCCCGTTTTTTCTGCTTGTTTGTCCCATTTATTCTCTTTTGCTGTCCAGTTTATTCTCATTTTCTTCGTTTTATTTATTTCTTCTCTTTCTTTATTTTTTTATTTCCAGTTCCTGGGTTTTCTCCTCGTTCAAGAGGGGAACGCCCACCTTCTTCCTTCCATTTTCTTTATTCCACTTTTTTATTTCTTTTCATGTCGCATTTTTTCTCTCACGTTTTTCTTCTGTTTTGCTTAGTTTCGTGTCCGTTTTTATTCTTTTCTTTCTCGCCTTTTCCCTCTCAAAACCGTTGTGATTTTTTCATGTCAGTTTGTATTCTTTTTTCTCTCTGGCAATTTTCCCTATCTAACCTGGTAATCCAGTTTTCGCAACGGTTTCCTTCGCGCTCTTTTCCTCTTTTTTCTCCATCTGACCCATTTTGTTCTTCTTTGCTTTTTTTCTAGATCCAACAGTAATTCATCTGGGAGTCTATCTATCTATCTATCTATCTATCTATCTTCCATCTATTCTCTGCCTGTACCCGAGCAACAATGTGAGTTTTATTGTACTCTTATGGTGGTCTTCAAGACCAACTCGGTCTTAAATGCCATCATAACAGTGTAATAAAACCCGAATTGTTACTTGGGTATATATATAAAAGTGAATATAAGTATGTATATTCCGGCATAACTTCAGAACGCCTTGACCGTTCTCCACCAAACTGGGCACAAATGTTCCTTGACATAAGGAAATCAGAACTGAGAGGTTAACAAAAGGGGGCTCCCCAACAAGGAAAAAAAAGCAAAGCCTGGGTGCTAATGTTATTGAAATTTGACCTTCTGTTTTTATATGACAGACTTCGAAACCAGCTGCTAGAATACAGTACAGTGCGGGGTCAGTGCTATGATCCTATTGACTCTAACAGCCTCTCCCAGCCGAGATTCGAACATACGACGACTGGCTTATTAGACCAGCGTCTTACTTCGAGGCCAACTGGGAGGGGTGATCCAAATAAGTAAAAGGGGTTGCGTTTCTCTTGCATTTAGAGCGATTGAAGTTGTACAAGTGGCCGAGAGACAAGATGGTGGAGAGGGGGGGGGGAGTAACGAAGGGGTGGGTTCCAGGAGGATATAAAGAAAAAAGGCTTAGGGTTTCTTTCGTTATAGGGCTGCATAATATCTAAAATTAAAGAAAAGAAAACACAGAAAAGGTTTTTAGGTTTTCTTATTCCATCAAGACGCTCCAAAAACTTCAGTTGCAGTTCATAGCCTACACGACAATAGGGGGGACCTGACTAGGAGGGTGCCAACAGGAGAGGAAGACGAGGAACGTGTATATGAATGTATATTTTGCAATAACCCCAAAACGCTTGGATGATTCTTCATCAAACATCAAGGGGGAAGAGATCTATATAAACAAATAAAAAGGGTTGCGTATCTCTCATTTAGACCGATTGCAGTTGTGAAGTAACTGTGAGAATAGAAGGGGGTTATCCGAGGAGGTATACAAGGGGGAGGAAAGGCAAGTGGCTGGAGGATAACAGGACGGCAACTGACAAAGGAACTAGACACATTCAAATGAAGAAAAAGTGTTTTGTTTCTTGCATTATGAGAATTTTCGTTACAATGACAGGTGTACAAGTGACTGATCGATAAAGGGGCCCGAGTAGGATCGGGCAATCAGCTAGTATGCTATAAAATATACTAGCATTTACTAAACTAACATAAGAAACTGTTTGTTCCATATTGTTTGCTTCATGAGATATGTATTTCTGAATCAGGCAAATATTTAGAAATACCGAGTTTTTCAGCAATAACTCATTAACAACAGAAACAATTATTATGAAAATTTTATCATTAAAAGATTAGAAATTGAAAAACGAAAAAAAATATTTCGAAAAACGATTCATGTGCCAGAATATAATTTCTTGATTTTTGTTTAGAGTTTTCCACCATCACGCAACTTAAAATTGGACTTAACAATGGAAATGAATTGGTTTTTAATTGGACTTGAAACTAGATTTCGAATTAGATTTGGAATCGGTGTTGAAATTAGTCATGAAAATAAAATAAAATTTGAATTTGAAATACAGCAAGATTAGGCTTGAAACTGGACTTAAAATTTAATTTATAACTGGAATTTAGATTGGATTTCAAACTATTTTTACGCAATAATTGCTTATTGCTTTTGCTTATCGCAAAAATAGTGGCGGATTAAATTTTAAGAAAAAGTGGGGCACGAACCTAATTATGGGACATTTTTTTAACAAAAATATTTCCAAACACTAAAATGTTTGAAACATCTGCGTAATGTGTAAAACTTAATTTTGACAAAACTCAAACCAAAAACGAGTTTAAAATTTTTCAGCGAAAATGACTAATTAATCCAAATTTATAAGCCCCCAACATAAAATTTGATATTGTGTTGATTCACTTTTTTGTTTCAATAAAGTATAATTTTTACCTAATTATATGTTTATTAATTAAGGGTATGAAATGGGAAAGGCAAATGAGGAGCGTCCAATATAGCTCTAGCTATCCCAAGCCCCTACCTAGCGCCTCCACGTGGCCATACCCGGTAATGCTCTATTGAGTAGCCAAGCTAGGAGGTGCGATACTGGGTGATTCCCAGCTGCCTGATCTCAAAATCGAGGTTTTGGGCAGATGACGGAGCCACACGACTTTGTTAATAGGTAAGCATAAAATAAGTTATTTTAATTATTTTTTTCGTTTTAGCTTATGAAGCACCTCGTGCTATATAAAACTTTGGCCAATACGAGTTTTAATACTGCACATGGATATTGGATACTAGAAGAAAAAATAAATTAATTATTAGAAGCACTTATGGAAACTAAAAGGACGCAACTTTAGTCCATTCGAAGGACTACTGGTGAGATTGTTCTATTTTTATCCATATATACCACATTTCATAAATAAACCAGAATGTTTGTTTGTTTGTTTGAACTTGTTTGAAGCGATGGGCCTAGGGAGAGTGAGACAGTCAACTTTCTAGGGTTAATCTTGGCCCGATTAACAACACATCGTGGATAATGAGCGGGCTCTTCTCCCCACTTGCTGGAGTCATTCTGCATTAAGACGGTTTATTTAACGATTGACTCAGGCGACTTACCCCTTGGAAGGAGATTCTCTAAATCCCTGGTACGTGTAAGTGATGTTGCTTATCGACCAATTCCCTTTTGGCCCTTCATACAAGAGTTGGGAAGCATGACCAATCGTTGAATAAATTCAACTTCTTTTGACATGATAGGCTCATTGCTGTGAACGGATGTTCTGCTGAGGCAGGTGGTAGTACCATATATTCATATTCATATTCATTATATTTTTATTAATTAAATTTAAAAAGCGATATAATCAAAATCAATCAACAGTCCCCTTTTCAAGCAGCATTTACTAGTTTGTTTCAAATTGAAAGGTCATTTCTAACCCCCCAAATTCACGAGCCTAGTCTAGCAGCATCCGTCCAACTCCACTATCCAGTAGAGAGAGAGCTAAAGATTACACCGAAAACTGGCTTCGGACAGCAGGGAAATTTTCTTCCGTCAGAAGTTTCACTCACAACCGCCGCGGCGCGTAGATGTATCTGTGGGTGGGTGCACACATTATGTGATGAGGAGATCCATTTCGGCGATGTGACTGAATGAGAGCAAAGACAGAAGCAGCGAAGGAGAATGAAAAAAAGGAATTTAAAATGCAAATATCCTTCTCTTGCATACACGCTCCTTTGCGCTGGGTGGCATGTGTTGTTGGTGATGGTTAAACATACATGCATATAGTCGAAACCGGTCGTTTGGTCTTACCGAGCAGTTATTGGAAAAGCAAAGGAAAAGCGTGTACCTCCTGGAAAAGTGGAAAAAGAAGATGATGGATAACAAGCATGGAACAGGAAGAAGATGAAGAAGCACTAAATGGATGTAGATGGAAAGCTCAAGACGGCGATGGTTCTCTGTTTTTATCCGGGGACCATGTGCTGGGTCGACTACGGCTTAAACGAGGGACTGTACAGAGTACCTACTTACAACCAGCGTAGTAACCGAGAAAGGATGGAGGTTCTTTTTCTGATTTCTGTGGATCTCCGACCGAAGGGACCGCGAGGTGGAGATGAAACGAAGGATGTTAGCATATATTGTGTTTTAATGAAAATACATAAAGATCCATCGATAAAGCTCGGCTAGGTGGGGAGGAGGGAGTTGGATTGGGTGCACAAGTTCGCCTCACTCTGGGTTGGCAGTTTGGTTTCTTTTTGTCAGCGATTTTTTCCTCGATCAGCATCGAAATAAGCGCGGATGGTACGGCTTGAAGGGGTTCGTTAAGAGGAAGTACATGTATTTTATTTTACTTTCTCCTATAGATTTCCCATTTGAAATGTGTCGTTCCAAGTGCAGCGGAGCTGTAAGAAGCGAACACGATTGCCTGTGCTAATGTGCTCCGAAGAGTGCAGAGCGCGCGGCCGGAGAATGAGCGTTTCCCGGATTTATTTTATATTTTTTAGTTGTTCTGCTTTCACGATATCCGTCCAGAGCGATGAGTTGGTTGGGTCGTTCGATGCAGCCATCAGGAGTCGTGAAATCCGTAAGCACAATCGTCCTTAGTTCGGTGTGGTTGGAATACTGATAAATCAAAGCGACAGTTGAGACAGTTGGTACTTGTGTGCTTGAAGGATTTTATTTCAGTGGAAGTGGAACCGCCACCAGACGGAAAGGGGAAAATCAATAAAATATGGTATGATTTACTTGCAAAGGCACTAGCTGCAATGGGGACCTTGATGGGTAATTGGAAAAAGAAATGTTATTGTAATGGCGCAGGTTGGAAAAAATCTTCAAACTTCAAATAAATTGGGAGACTTTGTAACTATTTCAACCGACAATTAATATGTAAAGTAAAATGTATGTTGGCAAATATGAACATATAGCATCTATTTTATTTCTGTATCGTCTGTAGCGTGGACGTGACGATACAAGCCTATACATCAAGAGGTAAATACGAAAAAAAACATTAATACAAAATTCCATAGGAAGAAGGGCTATTGTAAAAATATTGCTCCGATTTTGTTCAAACTCGCTGTCCTATTTTTTCTTTTTGAAAATAATTAGACCCGTAATTTTCCATTTGGCAGCTAGAGTGGCGCTTTCTGAGTTAGCATGGACCCAAAAGAAATACGCGGTTTTACCAACTTTACCTTTTCTAACTTTTAAAACTCATAACTTTAACCACTTGACCGATTTTAAGTAGAAATACTCAAAACAAGAGATACGCACAAACTAAAGCCAACAATTTGACAACAATGTACAAAAACTGCCAGCATTTGCTGCGGAGCAAAATGCTGTAGCAGTGTGACTTGATTGTTTTCAATATTATTTGCGCCTGTTTTATTTACATTAGTTTTCTACAATAAAGCGATATATCTTTCAACATAATTAATGTGAAGTGCATTGCCAAGCTTTGTATGTACTGAGTATAATATGCGAGAGCTTAGGTGGTTTTCATCACTATTGCAATACTTGTTAATCAAGCATTTATGCGAACTGCTTACTGTTAGATTGGCTTTTTTTGACAATTCTCGCTGCACGTTTGGCTCTCTGACGTACTCTGAGTATTTCTAATTTTAAGAATTAATGCGGCATATAAAAGATATTAGATATGGACTTTCTGAAGTCTGACTAAAAATAAATTTGGACACGCCTCGTGCATCACCAGCACGCTCCTTGTGGTAGGAACTGGAACCATTTGAGTTAATTTTAGCACAGAGAACAGACTACAAAAAGTGTGTAAAAGGTTTTTATGTAATCTACGAGTAATCCTTCAATAGAGCACCCTTCGAGCAGTAAGTGGCAAACTATATCTTGATGTCGCTGCCATCGCTGCTATGTAACTCCAGCACAAAGAAATGATAGATAGGAAGGCGATCAAGAAGAAGATGTGTATGTTGAGGATAAAAGGCCGTTTATTGAACTAAACCATCATAAACGTCTAGCGTCAACATGAAGCAAGATCCAGCAAGGGACGAGGGAGGGGTTCTAATCACAAACGAGCGCGAAGTGGTCGACAGGTGGAGGCAGTTCTTCGATGAGCACCTCAACGGCGATATAGCAACAGGAGACGCAATGGAAGTTAACCTAGGAGTACCTACAAACGACAACAGCGAACCGGCTCCCGAACTCGAACAGATCCGGCGAGAAATCGGTCTGCTGAAGAATAATAGAGCCGCCGGAAAGGACCGACTCCCGGCTGAACTCTATAAAAATGGCCAAGAACCGCTAGCAACGGCACTTCACTGGCTGATTTCAAGGATTTGGGATGAAGAGAAACTACCGGAGGAGTGGATGGAAGGCGTAGTCTGTCCCATCTACAAAAAGGGTGACCAGCTAGACTGCTGTAACGCTGGTCAACGCCGCCTACAAGGTGCTCTCCCAGATTCTGTTGCGTCGTCTATCCCCAATAGCAAGAGATTTCGTATCAGGCGGGTTTTATGGTGGCTCGTGCTACTACGGATCAAATTTTTACTCTCCAACAAATCCTTCAGAAATGTCAAGAGTACAACGTGCCCACGCATCATATTTTCGTGGATTTCAGAGCAGCATACGATACCGTTGAACGCGAACAGCTACGGCAGATAATGCACGAGTACGGATTTCCGGACAAACTGACGTGGCTGATCAAAGCTAGTTTGGAACGAGTGATGTGTTACGTGCGCATTTCGGGGACACTCTCAAGTCCTTTCGAATCGCACAGAGGGTAACGGCAACGGGATGGATTGTCCTGTATGTTATTCAATATCGCTATTGAATGTGTGATCCGGCGAGCGGGCATCGAAACGAGAGGAACGATCTTCAGCAAGAGTAGCCAACTCCTAGCCTTTGCAAACGACCTCGACATCATTACTAGAAAACGTGGGACGGCGGAGGCAATCTACGCCAGACTAAAAACGGAAGTTAGGAGGATAGGGTTACAAATTAATGCGTTGAAAACCCCCGAGAAAGTAACGTTTGCCTTCCACGGACAGTGACTATTGACGGCGATGAACTGGAAGTGGTTGATGAGTTCGTATATTTGGGATCTCTAGTCACCGCCGACAATAATACGAGTAAGGAGATCCAACGACGCATTCAAGCTGGAAATCGAGCCTACTTTTCCCTCGCAAGACGTTTCGATCTAGGAGCATACGCCGCCGCACAAGGCTGACGATGTACAAAATGCTAATAAGACCGGTAGTCCTCTACGGACTTGAAACAGTAACTTTGTTTACGGAAGACATACGTGCACTTGTCGTGTTTGAACGAAAGGTGTTGCGGACTATTTTTGGTGGAGTGCAAACGGAAAGCGGACAGTGTCGGAGACGTATGAATCACGAGCTACAGGCATTGTTTGGAGAGATTCCCATCGTACACCTGGCGAAAGTTGGGACACTACGGTGGGCCGGCCACGTCGCAAGGATGCCAGACGACTGTGTAGTGAAATCCGTTCTCTTCAAGAACCCCACCGGCATCAGGAATAGAGGGGCTCAACGTGCACGATGGCTCAACCAGGTTGAAGCCGACTTGCGTGTGTCCAGACGCGCAATAAATTGGGGACGAGTAGCCTAGGACCGAATACAATGGAGAGGAATTCTTGATACGACAAGTGCCACCCCGGCTCTCGACTGAATAAGTAAGTAAACAATTTTTGGGACCACTTTAGCCCAAAAGGGGTAAAATACGGTTTTAAAATGTTTAGATAAGAAATAAGTAGGTATAGACGTTTTAAACCGAATGGAAGCGCTTCAAAATTTTGATAGTATTTTTTATGGAATTGTTTTGTTATATTTTCAACTACCATTTTGCTTAACTTTTGATGCATGATTAAGCAAAAAAACGTTTTATGGCTCAGAATGCGCATTTCCATTTTAGGTTCAAAGAAATCTTCCATTAAACCGTGATTCCGGCTTGGTGCCACTATCATGAGTATGTCAACCAAGCAACGCCAGTAACCGCGAAGCTCCGAAAATCCCAAATTAAAAGTGTAGAGCTCTGCTAAAAAGCTCAACCAACGTGGTTGACTTTCGCCGGAAAGTGGGTGACGTGAAAGATAATCTTCTTTCGTGAGCAAATATTTTCACACTAGATTCTGCTTAGAAAATTTTCCTTTACTTTTCGTGGCAGTTCCTGTGTGAGTTTATGTGCTTGCTCTACCATAAGGAAAAGATGGGATATTTTTTCATGTGAACGGTAAACCATTCCCGAAGCATTATTGTGAGGGGAGGCAGTTTTTTTTCGCTTTCAGTAAGGTTTTTAGAAATATATTTTCCGTTTTCTGCCATCCACCGACGAGTAAAACGGGAAATAAAAATTAATAATAATAATAATGCGAACCGGGAGTCATTCCATCCATCGGCTAAACAAAGAAAGCGCAAAACTAACGTACCGCACATAATCGCACATACACAACCGTACAGGGTTTCCTACATATGAACATGTGATACGGGAATGCTGCGCGGGAAAGCGAAGTAAGAAAATTATAGCATTTTTCGTTAGCCAGTGGCTCTTCCCCATGAGCAGAGCATCCCATCTCGTAAGCCAAGATGTGGGTTTATGAAGTCCCTCGCATTGTGCCACTTGGGATATGGTCGGTGGTGATGTCAATCATAATTTTCTTTATGTGTTTGGGTTTTGGGTTATTCAATACAAAAGAATTTTTAATCTATTGAAGCAATATTCAATTAACTTACTCTTCTGTTTCCCAGTTTAGTAGAGTTCGAGACGTACCTGGAAGTCAGAAAATAAATATTGTTAGTTTTATTTGATTGTTAGATTGTTGGATGGTTTCATTGAAATCGATACAATAAAAGCAACATTCGCGCAAAAATTCAGATGAAAACAAAAACAAACAACATTAATTGCATGATTGTCGTGCAGCCAACCCTGATTTGATCAGAGGAAACCAATAAACCCCGATTAATTTCTTCCATCTACCCCGTATAATCAACAGTTTTGTTCTCGGTAAATTTGATTATCTCCAGCGATATTTATGAGCTCGCCGATGTTATACCCAAAAGACCGGCTTTTACTCCTTTTTCTTCCTCTTTATTGGTGCCCGTTTCTTGAAAGGCCATACCAGAGCCAAACAGAAGAGGAATGTGTGGTATCCAGCCAAAGATACAATCCTTATAATGCAATTGTAATTGTAGATAAAATTTCCCTCCGTTACCTCAAGTGAAACTGAACCCCGTTGGGGGATAAGCGGAGGTTTCATCGTCCTGGCTGCCCCGGTTGTATCGGCAAACGGTACGAGATGTTTTCCGATCGAAGTTGAAGCAAAAGAATGGCCTCCATCGCGTCGTATTAATTCGCTTTCATTAGGGCAAATTGATTCGGTTGAATAGGATTGAGATAGTTGCTTTGTATCCTGCAGGGAAGGGGTGAAGGATTTAAAAAGGAGAAACAACCGATCGGGGTTCGAAAGGGGATAATTTATTTTCGATTCTATCTGTTCTTTTTGAGGCAGAATAATTTGAGAATTCTTTTCAGAGGTACCTACGGTCAGAGTGTGATTTTAGTAAGGGTGCACAACCCTTGAGGGCGAAAATAAATCGATTCCAAAAAATACAGTTGCAAAAAGGCAGACAGACACAGATGCGAGTGCAAGGAATCACATTGATACTTATGGTATTACGGAACTCACAAAAATTCTAAAAAAATTTCATTAGCAGAAAAGTTTCATTAGCATTGAAATACATATCTACATAAAATATTCCATCATCTCACATAATATATGTATAAATTGGTATCCACCCCCATGCCCTTGAAGCATCTTTTATAATTCACCTTGCTTCAATTGCTTTTGAGATTTTTGCATGCGCCTCAAAGCAGAGTAACCAATGTACCGAGAGTTTACATTTATACATGTTACTCTGTACATGACGCCAAATTTTGGGAATTCTGCCTTATAAAATAAGCGAAACGGTACCCCAAATTTCACACTTTAACTTTATATATCTAGCAGAAGGCGAGCGGAAAAAACACAATTCAGACACGTTTGCGAGAAGCACGATAAAAGATTAAAAAATACCCCGAATGGAAGCAGAATTGAACATTATTCATAAATGAGCACACATTATATTTTCGTCGTTCGCAGGCCGGAAGTCCGTGTGCCGGTTTTGGAAGGGGAACGAAGGCAACGGCAGCAAAAACTAATATATTATTTATATCTCGAAACAACAGCGGGAGAAAAAAAAACAATCGTTCCTTGAAGTTGCTTCAGATATCCCAGAAAAAGGATCTCTACCGAAAATAACGAGATACGCAATCTAGATGCGCACGTGAGCGCCCATTATACGGCCATATCTTAATCCAATTAAAATTATTTATGGTTAGCGTTATTACACGGAAGCGAACCTTTGGCAGTTTCGTAATCGGCTTTATTACCTGGATCTGCTAATTCTGAGCCCAAATTGAGCTTTATGATTATGACGTCGTTAAATGGTTCGTGAAAGAATTTTACCGATCAGAAAACGAAGCTTTGCTAAAGAACCTACAGTATCTTTGAATTCGAATATAAGCAAACATGACATGTAGCATTTTTCTATCAAAATTTAGAAATTTGATCCCTATTCGAATAAAGATTCAGTTTTATTTGTACAGCTTCTATTCATTTATTTATAAAAATTATGTGCCGACATGATGATTATAGAACTAAATTGCATTTAGCAAAGTTGCAAGATTTTCCTAGCAGACGTTAAAAAATCAGGGTTAAGACAGACAACAACTTAATCAGATTCAACAATATATTATCATACTCATATTTCTGCTTTCGTAAATTTGCGTCCATCCTCCACCCGAAAACTCTCTCCCATTTGCCATCGATTTTCCAACCAGACAATGAAAATCCTCTTCCACCATGTCGCTTCACTTCGCTGTAGGCCCCTGCGCCATCGTTCGAACCTTTGACTGGCCGATCGAAAGATACAAAACAAGATTTCAAGTCATTCAAAACGGATTCCTCCGGCACACACATTCTTGGTGGCTTTTTTTGGATCCACAGGTTTTCCGATGACGATGGCACTCTCGGCGTTACCGTTGCCGTCGTCGTCGTCGTCGGCTCCGGTGTGTACGGTTACATAAAACTGACCATGACCTTTTTATCTTTGGGGATGTTGTTATCGTGCCACCACCACACCGCACCGTCGCAGCATTTCCTCTCCTTCCATGGTTTCACCGACGACCGACCACCCATGCTTAAGGTTGAAGGCAATGACGGGCTTTCCTCCGCAAGAGATCTGATCCGGGTTGCAGTGTCGGTCGGTGTGGAAAAGCGATCAAAACTGTTAACACACAGAAACACGCACACATACACACATCACACCCATGCAGTTTCGATTGATGTTTCACCAGTTACCGCCGGCCGGCAGCTCACCACTCGCTTGTCGACGATTTGCGGTTCGATATGGCAATCGATTTTCGGTGGTCAGCGGTCAGAATTTAAAGTAGTTTCGATTGGTGCTCTAGCAGAAAGTGACCAAACGAGCTTGAATGTTTGAGGAAAATTGTACCCATTTTGAGTGGATCACACCTTTGGTTGAAAGCGGTACATTTAGGTCAGTGATGGCCAAACTGCGGCCCGCGGGCCGCATGTGGCCCTTCGGGATGATTCGTGCGGCCCGCGGACTGATTTGAAAGATGGTGGACTTATGAGAAATATTTTTGATGACATAGGAGTCCTTCAGTTTAGTTGTAATGCCTCGTGCATGTTATGAATCTGAATGCTTTCAGGTTTAAAACTTGTGTCGATTCCTAGAAAATGGTTTTTGTTGTCGCATATTTTACATTTTGTTATGCACAGGAATGGCCAAAGATTATTGCGGCCCGCGGCATTCATGGGCGATCTGATTTGGCCCGCACCTTGCCTATGCCTGGGCACCACTGATTTAGGTGATAGTTGACATACCTACACTGTAAACGAGAGTATTTTTTCTGGTCACAAAACTTGTTATAAACTTGCTTCAAATAGCATTGGAACAAAAACAATTGCGTGTCAGTTATTTATTATTGAATTCAAGAACTTTTCTTATACAAATGTGGCATTTTCTTCATACTTTGAAGAAAAATACGGATAAAATTATTCGTCACGGTTTCGAAGGAATTCTCGAACTTTTCTTGTAATATGGCTCATTAGGCGACGCACACTTTCTTGGTCCATCGTTTCGGCTATCTTATTCCACCAGGTCTTCATCTGATTGATGTCTTTGACAACTTTTCCTTTTGCCTTGAGTCTTCTCTTCATGATTGCCCAGTATTTCTCAATAGGGCGGAACTGGGGGCAATTGGGTGGGTTAAGGTTTTTCGGAACAAACTGAACCCCTTTCTCTGCATACCATTCTTGAAAAACTTTGCTGTAATGACAGCTTGCCAAATCTGGCCAAAACATCACGGGATGGTGGTGGGATCGAATGAACGGCAAAATTCGTTTTTGGAGACACTCCTTTTGGTACAGTTCCGACGTCATTGTCTGATTTGTGATTCCCGGAGTCGAATACTCCGACAGATTGGGATTCCTCTTGATGGTCTTCATAATTTTACCACGCTGTTTCCGGTCGACAGTTCCACTCCGATGACTAGCTTGAGGCTTCCGAATCGTCGTCAATGCTTCCTTATACCATTTGATAACGCGCCATACGGTATTTCTAGGCAATTTCAGCTGTTTAGCCAACCTAGACCACAATGGATTCTCCAAATAACTGTGCACAATTTGTTTCCTTCCTTCGGCTTCCTTGTTGTTTGTTTACATAATAAAGTCGTTTTGCGGAATGTCAAAAATACATAGGTGAAGCTAACAAAATTTCCGACACGTGGGCACCAAGAACTTCCAAATCCGTCCGCCCAGAGCGCCACAATATGAGTAAAAGTTTGTTCCAATTCTAAATGAAGCAAGCTTTATCCAAAGTACTGAGCAGTGCAGAACAATCGATGTGTCCTTGCAAGAGATCACTAAGAAAGCACGCTTTTGCTACATTACGTCTCTCCTGTAAAGGGTGGCCCACATCAAATTGCACCACGGAAGAAAGGCTGTAGAAAATTACCCATTGGGTATTTTCTCTTGAAAATTTGAGTAGAAGCAGTTTAAAGTATATTGTTTACATTCTGTTTTTATCGCGATCAGCACTTCCGAAAATTGGAAAAAATGGCGTCACCCGAAAAGCAACGTCGCGAATTTATTTTGCGCAAACACTTGGAAAATCCTCAATTCTCTCATCATGAAAGATGAGACTTACGTCAAGGCGAACTTCCGGTAGCTTCCGGGGCTACTGTACTTCACCGCCCAGCACAAGTTTGATGTTTCGGAGGAAGTAAGGATCCAGAAACTTACATAGTACCCAACGATATGAACACCTCCAACGCACCGAAACTAAGGCCCAACGAAAAATACTAGGCTATTATAAAACAGGTACTACGGAAGCATCCCAAGGAGGTCAAGTCTGAGGAAGGCATGAAGAAAGAGTGGATTTCCGTACAGATGAAGCTACAGCTGTACAAAACTTTTTGAATGGAGTTAAGCGCAAAGGGCGAGCATACGCCCTTGAAATTGAATAAAACAAATATGCCAAAAGCTTACTAATGGGTTATATTTTGTTAACAGTCTCAGCAGTCGATCATACTGTTAAATTTTGCCTAGCTGCGAGAAAAAAGGTCATACATGTTGTTTGTATTGTGATTCATACGATGCACACAACCAATCGTCTGTATCTGTTATATTTCTCAACGGAATCATGCAATGAACATGATCTGACATGAGGTTTGTCATAATTGGTACGGATCGCGACAAAGTGTTTCTCGCTTGTAAGTAGTGATGTCAATGAATCTGAATCTGATCGCTCCTATGATCTTGATCGCTAGAAGCGATTTTTTCCATCCCTGGTTTTGGTAATAAGGAGACTAGACGACGGACGCATATTCTAGGACAGGTGGCACAATCGAGTAATATAAAGTTTTCAAGCAGTAGACTTCCTTAAACATATTTGTAAAGCGAAATAAAAAGCCCAGCCGCGAAGAGGCTCTTGACACGACATGACGTAAGCGATGTGACCCTCAAGGAGAAATTAGTCGTCATCGATTCTGCAAATTTCAAAAGCAGTTTTTTTGTTTAAAATAAAAATTTTCTTAATGAAAATATATTCGCTGTGTTCAGATTGGCAAGAAGAATGCAGTCAAATACATTTCTATAAACAGAACCCCGCTTTTGAGCCCAAAAACTGCTTCCGAAATTGGGCTCTTTGACGAAAAGTTAATGACGGCTAGTTTCCCGTTAAAGGTTAGTTTAGTGTCTATTTGAATTCCCAAATCCTTGACTGTTGCTGATTCGCCCTTTAACTGTTAACCCTCTAAGGCATAATTAAAGTGGAAAATAATTGTCCACTACCAAATGAGGCTATCAAGCATTCGGACACATTTGGCGACATGCGGTTTATTTGGCACCATTCTGCGAAAACTTGCAGCTGTTTTTGTAGGAAAAGTGTATCTTGTGGTTGCTTATAGTGTAGTAAAGCTTTAAATCGTCTGCGTACGAGAGTTTCATGCAATTCAAAATGAAATTGACATATTTCATATATAGTAAGAATAAAAACGGCCCAAGATGACTTCATTGTGGAACGCCGGACCAAACTGAGAACGGAGATGAGATATGATCACCTATTTTAACAGACATACTCCGATCGCTTAGGTAAGATTTGAGCCAGAGAAGCAAATGTTCATTCATGCCCGGTTTATCAAATTTAGCTATCACTATTAAATAATTCATTCAGGCGAAATATAATGTTCGTATCTCTGCAGCAATGCCTCGATAATTCGATACGATTCGCTTGCAATCTTTCTTAAAAATAGCAAAAACATATGGTTGTTTCCAGCAGTTTGGACATACGCCTGTAGTTAAGGATAAGTTAAATAATGTTGCAAGAGGTGTCGCATGTGTCTGCATGCAACGTTTTAGGGTTAGGGTCGTATCACAGCCCCAGGGATGATTTTAAGGCTTTTCCAACTGATATAAACATATCAACGGAGATAACAAACAGGAATGCGGGTGCAGAAAGTCGAGGAATGTTTTCAGTAGCGACAATTACATCCTGTGGTTCGAGAATTTCATTAGTGCAATTTGCAGTGTCTTTCCTTTTTCAAATTTAGACGCTATAACTACCGAGTCAGCATTTTCATATGTATAATTAGATTGCAAATAAGAGTTACGTACTGATATGTATCCAACAAAATCGTATTCGACGCGCAAAAGCCGCTTATTCGTCCCATTTTGGAGGCGATATACGCACTGTGGAATAGTTTTGTGGAGTGTTTCAATACGATAAGATCCGATTAAGTGCTACCAGCTACATACAGCTATACAACTTTGTGCTGAAAATCGTATGTTTGTCAGCTACTAGCATTATAAACGATAGAATATCAACTTGTGCGCGCTTTATTAGGCTTTGTTTACGAATCCGAATTTGTTAACAGATATTTACGATAATTTTCGTACATTAATATACGAGTTGGTGTTGGCTGGGTATTTATATGCTTGGAATTTCAGTCTTCAGCTAAATCGATAATTATTGATATTCTTTTGATCAGACAGCTAAATAGTGGTAATATTTTAATAAGAATCGGTTTAAGTAAGAATGGTGAAGCAAGGCCTCGCTTAGCGGCATTTGCGGATGGTGTGCAGAAAATGGACGAAATTCTAATATTGTTCCAATTATTAACCAACATGGATTAGAACACAAGAAGAGAAACATATAGTTATTTATTTAATCAAACATTATGAATGCAACTACTTTGAGAGGGATAGAAAGTAATATGAGATAAATTTGCTTTTTGCTGAGGTCTAAAAGCTTAAATTTGATAAGTGGTTTCTTAAACCAAACTGTAAGCTTTCGATGTATTTTGGCTTTACTAAGAGTCGGATTTTATGAGCTAATTTTTCTATGCCAAATATGTGTTTGCTTACAATTATGTTTACATACACATATTTGGAGGTAATGACATATATATATGTGTTTTGATCGTTTGGAGTGCTGCGATAATATTAATATCTTCAGACATTACATATTCTAAAACCGAGAAGTGAGCAACAATTGGGTGATGGGCAACAATTGGCAAACTACCCTACTTCGACTTTGAGTTGACGAAAACAGTCTTCTCGAATAGAAAAATTTCAAACTAAACCTAATTTAAGATATTTAGCGTGTACGATCAAATTTTCACACTCCAACATTTTTTTTAGAAATCTTAGGAGTCCAATGTGCAATCGCGTCATATTTTCGTGGTTTACAAGACAGCTTACGATACAGTCTAACGGGTACAGCTGTAGCAGGTAATAGAGGAATATACATTACCAGATAAACCGACGCTAGTGAGCAAATCCTAGGACAGGACATGGTATGTGACTTCTTCTTCTTCTTGTTTTTCTTTTGGCGATTCCCTTTCAAAATTTACTACGGCAAGCGAAAAGTGTTTCCAAGAATGCAGCTGCAGTTTATGATAGAAGCCACTTGTCCTAGTTGATCACTAATTACACAAAAATAGATCCAATCCGATCGAATAATACTTACATATCGATTTAGTTTGTTTTATGTTAACACTCCACGATAAACAAACTCTTTAAAACCTAGTAACGTGAAAAACTTGATTGTTTCAGGGTTTGCTATGGTTTCCAGCAACACTTTTGCGCTTCCCTTGTGAATTTTTGTTTCTACAGTTGCACGCATGAAATCAGCCAATCAGAAAGCTGGCTCTTTTTTGACAGCAAATTGGCTCCATTGCGATACAACGTGTCATGTCCTGTCCTAGATCAAATCTATCTTGAGTCGAGTTACATGCGCGTTTCAGACACTCTTTTGAGTCACTACGCATTCCGTGGGCTGCAGCACGGAATAGACTGTGCTGTATGTTTGCCAATAAGGATGTGATCCGGCGAGCAGCAATCGAAACGAAAAGCACGATTTTCAGCAAGAGTAGCCAAGCTTCGCAGAGATGATTTTAGGATTTCCATTGGAACTATATACATTAGACTGTTGACGGTGATGAACTTGCAGTGGTTGATAAGTTCGTATATTTGGGATCTCTGGCCATCACAACAATACAAGAAAATAGTTTTAATGGCGCTTTCCACCGGCTCCACCGCAAATTCCACCTGCATAAGACGTTGCGATAAGGGAGCATATACTGCCGTATGAAGCTGAGAATGTACAAAAGGCTAATTAGACCGGTTTGCCTCAACGAATACTGTAGGCATGCTTACGGAAGATATACGTGCACTTGCACTATTCAGACGAAATTCATTGCGAGCAATTTTTAGTGTGTTGCAGACTTTGAAGAGATTTTCATCGTGCACCTGGTAAAATTTGGAAGTTTACGATGGACTGAGCACGTCGCGAGGATGCCACGAAGATGCTGTTAATGTGACAGTGCGATGAAAACTGTTCTCCTAAAGGACCCCATCGGCACTAGAAATGAGGGGCCTAACGTTCTGGATAGCTCAACCAGATTGGAGCTGACTTGACTAATTTATAAATACATTCGCTAAACTACTAACCATAACATTTTTAGTATCCTATTGTTGAAGGACGAAACGAAAACAGTTGTCGAATTTCGATTCTTCGTCCTATTAATCTCATCACCCTACATTTGCCAAATAATTTTCCTTCACAGTACAGAAATATTAAAAAAAACCACACTGCCGGGACGAGAAATATCCCGAAAAAATAATCCAACATTGCCATACCCACGTACAGTATGTGGGGACTGTCCTTACCCTTCGTCCATGTGTGCACGTGTGCAAAACCGGCCAAAATAAGAAAAATCCATCATGCATGTTTGTATTATATATACACTTCTTTCTCCGACCCAGCCGTGGTTCTCGTGGAATGAGTATAGGTACTTGCTGCCAGCGTACACACGGGATTCCAATTTTCATTCAACTTTCGTACCCTTTCCTTCCGTGCACCACCTTTGCCGAATCGCTCATCCCTTTCCTTTCCCGAGCATATGAGCATGTTAGCAAATGGGAGAAAGTATATCCTACGCAATTGTGGATGATTTTCGGCAGACGGCAGAAGGGACGATTCTCGGCAAAACCTTCCAAGCTCCTGCTTTAGGGAGGAAGCCTAATCAATTCTGGTTCGGAAATTTCTGCCAGCGCAGCGCGGGTTCGCGAAATATTTTTATTAATATTCTAACGCACGACCATTCTGGGGAAAACCGAATTCGGGATAGCAGGAAATTGCTGGGTTCTGTATTGATTTTTGTCGCAGATACGGCTGGAATGGTAGCGTGAGATTTTATTACCTCGAAAAACGGCATCGGAGAGGAAAGATTTCATGTGATTTCCGATCAGGTTTTTTTACAATTTAATTTTTTTCCAAAAGATAATTCACGAGTATTTTGATTAACAAACATTGTGTAGTTAAGCTCAAGTTTAAACATTACGAAACGATTTGTGTGGTCGATCCTCGCTGTCCACCAAACTGACAACATAGCACCATGGTAATGGCTGCTCGTTATTGCTAAAGCATTTTGTGATAGAAAAAAACGACCATCGTAAAATCATAACCCGTAAGACAAGAAAAACTGCCTCCCTAAGCACAAGAGCCAGTAAAAAAACCATGCGATATCGTAAAATACTCATAAATACTAGAACGCAGCGCTTTTTCATGTTTCTGATGGGATTCTTAAGCACCTCCAACTTGAAACAGTTCGCCAATGAGCCAGCGTTGCTTTCAGTCCCAACAATGACTATAGTAATAATTGTTTTAGTACTATTCTGGGTATTTCGCCCGTTCCCGTGTTCGCTACCGTCAAACCGCTAACACCAATCGTTTGTTTTAATAATGACGGCAAGTGAAATAAAATGCTAAAATTGTGTGTCTCTGGCTTCGTCAGCATTGAGGGCGAACGAGGAAGCGTCGTTGCATAACATGACAATTTTCCAGCGCTGGTTCGTATCGGGTCTGTACCGTTTCGTGAAGTATTTTGGATGGAGAAGACGTGAGAAGGATAGCATGACATCGAATATTATTACTTTGTGGTGCAACAACATTGTATGCTAGTCGAAACCGGCGGCGGCATTAGCCTGTCTGTGGGTTGCAAGGCTCTGTTTCACCAGAAAGCGGCAATCAAAAAACTGCATTTCGCTCCGCCCGCCCGGTTTGTAACGGGGAGGGGTGTTTTCGAGGGGAATTTGCACTTAGTTTGCAAAGTGTGAGACTTCTTTTCGCACAGCAGAAATCAATATTCATTGGTGCTGAATAACCTGGTTTCCTAGCCTTTGTAGTATTACTTCAATCGTCGTTTCAATAAAATGAAAATAATATTGCATTTGGCATCGCAAAACTTCATAAACAAACGAATCTTTTTTGGTTTCCAATTTTTATGTTGACTAAATACGTCAGTTTTCCAAAACATGCATTCTAATTTCATTATTTCATTATTCCTACAGATCGTAGCTATATGCCTCTTGGACCCGGAGTTATTCCGATGTCGCCATAAATGCGTTTCCATTATTGCAAGAAGTCCATTATGTTGAGAATCAAAAATCTGAAGGACAGACAACTGTCGCGACATTTAAAATGTATAAATCTGATTCAAAGTGTGTCGTTAGAGCTCAAAAGAATTCTAACCATGTCAATATTGCACTGAGTTCCAGCCACTCAGTGATTAGGAAAGACATTCCGATTTAAGGTAACGTAATGAACCGCAGCAGCATAAGTTATTACATTTTGTTTATATTCCTTCCGATTATTTGCTGCCACAAGCCAACCATATTCAATGCCGCCGCTATTACTGTTACATAGACGCACGCGTCAGAAGGGATTATGTTTTTCGTACCCATTTATCTGCTCCATCGATTGGGAATGCAAACAGCAAAGTCTTTCTGCTGAGCGGTGGCAGTCGTATGCTGGCAGCAGATGCATCGTTTCCTCGTGAAAAGGAGCTGCACCTCTCCGATCTGGCCCGGCCCAGTCCGACCCTGGGCCGTCCTGAAAAGATGATTACTGCATTCGTGCAATTTGGGCCAACAAATTTATACGCGGGCGGCTCAGCGAGTTGCATATTTCTGCTTCATATGCAACTCGAACGTAAAAACTGCATACTTTCGCCCGCACACGGATATCAGGTAAGAGGAAAATGCATAATAATAAGATTTTTTCGGCATTTCCAAATGATGGAAAAATAGTGCAGAAGAATATGAGCAGGTTCCGCATCGAACAGTTGGCTAGAGCTCCGATGCGGAACCTCCAACTAGGTGCATCACATTTACAAATAATTTACCAAATACATGCCGCACACACGAAGATACTTTCCTTGCTTTCTTGCGCTTCCCGGGTGGGGGGTGTATCAACCTCGTTCGGTGTTGCATTTTGCATCGTGATATATGGAGAAACAGTGCAATCAATAGCTTTTGATGGATATCTAAATGAACTGCATACACACTCGGCGGGCCCTTGCAGTAGCGCGGAATGAAACCAAATAACCTATTACCTTGGCTAGGCCAAACAGGATCATCATCAACGGATTGCAATGCATTGCATCGCACCGAGGGCCTCCGTGAGCCTCGAAATGGATTTATGCAGCGAAATGGAAATGAAGCACAGATTGATATTATTTATGTCAGTCATATCTTCGAGTTTTTTTTTTCTACTCGCATACACTCGATGTCGTGCGGTGGAATGAACGGAATTATTTGTAAATTTGTTACTAGCCGGTTATGGGTTATCTACACACTCGTTGCCGATTGCGGAGTTACGACTTTTTTTGTTATACTTCAACAATGGTATAACAACCGGACGGATGAAGCAAATGTGATCCAAGAACTGGAGGGACGAGTGCTCTATGCCAATTACTTGCAGTTAATAAGTAGTATATCAAAATTTTGATTAAATTTTCATATTATTATTTATATGTTAATTGTTGTTTGGTTTAATAGATCTTTTTAAATGCTAATGAATCCACCTTAGGGCTTCTCAAAATAACACGTTGTCATAAATCCCAGCGGCAACCCCTGCAAATTACAGTTTAGAGTGTCACAACAAAATTTTTCTATGGCGGAAACATTGGTTGAAGAACATATTTACGCGATAGAGTCTTGCAAGTCAAGTTGGAATCTACTGTTCCATCTGTGTTTACAAATAAGTCTGGTGTTCCTCAAGGAAGCAATATGGGGCGCTTGCTGTTCATATTGTTTTTTAACGATGTAGTTATGGTACTAGAAACTGGATGCGCACTTATCTACGCTGACGATCTTAAACTGTTTCTTACCGTGCGCTCCATCGATGACTGTCGGTGGCTCCAAAGATTGTTAGATGGCTTCGTGAATTGGTGTAAGATCAATTACTTGATAGTGAGCATAGCAAAATGTGAGGTAATAACGTTTCATCGTGCTCAAAACCCTATCATCTTTGACTACAATATAAATGGAAATACTCTCCGGACGAGGGTAGAGCAAGTTAGCGACCTCGGCATCTTACTCGACTTCAAACTTATGTTTAACGCTCACCGTTCTGCTATTATTTCCAAAGCATCCCGACAGCTAGGATTTATCTCCAAAATCGGAAGAGATTTTAAGGACCCTCACTGCTTGAAATCTTTGTACTGTGCACTAATTCGTCCTTTGCTTGAAAACGCCTGCGTGATTTGGCAACCACATCAGCTCACCTGGATTCTAAGAATCGAACGCATCCAAAGCCGATTTATCCGTATTGCCCTCAGAGAGTTGCCTTGGAGAGACCCAGAGAATCCCCCTCCTTATCGTTAACGTTGTCTTCTGCTCGGTTTGGACATACTAGAATGGCGCAGAAAAGTTCAGCAGACAAAGTTTGTAGCAAAAATTTTGAACAACGACATTGATTCGCCGACGCTGCTTTCAAAAGTGAATTTCCGAGCATCTCAAAGATCTCTGCGAACTACGGCTTTATTGCACACGGAATTTCACCGAACCACGTTTGGGTACCACGAACCAGTGACGTCATGCATCCGGATGTTCACTCGGGTTGAAGAACTGCACGAGTTTGGAGAGCCTACTCGAATTTTTGTTCAAAAATTGTTAAGAAGTGATGCTTTGTAAGAGTTTGTGTGACCTTCATTAAGACATTGCCAGATGAATGTATCAAATAAAATAAATAAAATTAAATAAAAAAACTTTAGAGGTCGCATATTTGAGTTTTGGCTGCTAAACGGCTGAATAAAGCCGTCGGTGCCTTGCACACTTGTAGACATAAAATAGACCCTACGATGGTTCACGGCTTTTTAATCAGCAACTCTGCTACCTCCCTACCCTACCTCCTCGTGGTACCAGCCAGATGAAAGCCAAGGTCTTATGCTGGCAGGGTAGAAGACTCGTGGGAAAAGGCGTTGGCACCATGAAAAACTAAGAAGCAATAAACAATAAACAAAGTAATTCGGACTGGAACAATCGGAATAAATCCATGCGACGAAAAAGGACTATGGATTGGAAACTTGGGACGTGGAAATGCCGATTTCTCAACTTCCAAGGAAGCACTCGAGTGCTTTCCGACATATTAAAGAACCGCAAGTGCGACGTCGTCGCGCTGCAGAAGGTGTGCTGGAACTGGAAGTGCTCAACGGCACGTACGTCCAGAGATGGACATTCCATCTAGCAGAGCTGCGGAAACACACACGAGCTGATGGGTACAAATTTCATAGTGATGGACGAGATGCTAAAACGGGTGATTGGGTGGTTGTCAATCAATCCTCGATCGGGCAGGATGAGAATCATGGCCCGGTTCTTAACATAAGCATCATCAACGTGCACAGCCCTCACCTCAGAAGTACCAGAAGTACCAATGACAACTAAGAGGAATTCTACGCGCAGTTGGAACCCGCATACGACCGCTGCCTGAAACATGATATCTAGATCGTCATCGGGAATTTCAGTGGTAAAGTTGGTCAGGAGGAGAAATACCGGTGATTGGAGGATTCAGCGTACATCCACTGGCCAGCGAAATGGGCTTAAGACTTATCGATTATGCCACGTCCAATAACATGGCCGTACGTAGTACCTTCTTCCAGCACAGATGCAAGTACACGTGGAGGTCACCAAATCACACAGAATCAAAGATCAACCACGTTTTGATCGACTGTCGGCACTTCTCAGACAACATTAGACGGTGAATCTATGAGAGAGGTTGAGTTGACGGCTGCCCACTCTATAAGCATTGTTGAAGATTGGATGCGATCCAGGAAACTGGAGCTAGCGCATCATAAAACGGAGGTTTCGTGGTGAACAACCGCAAGTCGGTGCAGCAAGCAAATATCAGCGTCGGGGACTGCACTATTTCGTCAACGAGGTCCTTAAACCTCCTTGGAGTAATGGTCGACGACAAGCTCAAGTTCGGGAGCTATGTCGACTATGCCTGCAAGAAGGCTTCTACAGCTATTTCGGCATTGTCTCGTATGATGTCTAATAGCTCTGCGGTATATGGCAGCAAGCGAAGGCTATTAGCCAACGTGGTCCAGTCCATACTCAGGTATGGCGGGCCGGTGTGGTCATCGGCGTTAGGTACCAAAAGCTATCTAGCCAAGCTGGACAGCACCTATCTTCTCATTGCTTAAGAGTGGCGAGTGCGTATCGCACAGTTTCACATGACGCAATCTGCGTCTTAGCGGGTATGATGCCCAGGGCCCGCCATCGTCGAAACAAATAAAAGAAGCTGACTTTCTCTTACCTTCGCTTCATCATGAAGTGACTTGCTTCATTTGTTGAACAGAACGTTTCAAGCAAGCTTCAATTGAAGTTGGTGGCAGTTTCAATGGACGACGACTGAAAGCCAGGCACGATTTGTCGATATTGAACGGTTTAATTATAATATGTGTTCATTATAAGAAATGTTACTCAAACTCAATTCATTTGCATTCAAAATTGTTGGCCTGTTTCTGAATATTTGATAGAAAAGTACAAATGAAAAGTTAAAACCGATAGTCATGATGAAGTGAAACCCGCCTTACTGATAGCGACTAAAGCCAGTCTGAAAGCGAAGCGGTGCTGCTTCAGTTCAAACCGAAGCTTCACTGCTTCATTGTTGTGTGACGCTATGCAATTGAAGGTGACGTTGTCGGGTCCTGATGATGCCTATTGGTATCATCATCAGCGAGGACGTAGGGTGCTTCAACCAACGTGGAACTAGAGGCATACGGAGTACCACAAGATCGGTCTCGATGATCACATGGCAGCGGGCATGGTCTAATTCCACAAAAGGCCGGTTGACACACCGACTTATCCCGGAACTATCCGGAAGGGTCAACAGGCGCCACGGCGAAGTCAACTTCCACCTGACACAAATTCTGTCAGGGCATGGTTGTTTTAGAGAGTATCTGCACAAGTTTGGGCAGGCGGAGTCCCCCGCGTGTCCCGAATGCGTGGACGTTGAGGAAACTGCAGAACATGCTTTCTTCATATGCCCTCGTTTCGCGGGCGTGAGAAGCAGCATGATGGCAGTGAGCGGACAGGACACTACTTCGGATAACTTAGTCCAAAGGATGTGTTCTAGCTCGGACGTCTGGGGAGCGGTCAATGCGGCTGCTACCCAGATCGTACTTGAGTTACAAAACCGCTGGAAATCCGATCAACGGCGAATAAACAGCCTAACTACCATAGTCCAGTAGTTATCTAAGAGTGTGCGTTAAGCACAATAGCCCCTCCCTGAAGTAATACCGATAAGGTGGTGCCAGGGAGGATTGAGGCTGGAGACTCGAGTAGGGTTCTAGTGGGTCTGGATCCTCACGCCCCAGTAGGGGGGTCGGGATACCAAACCCCACTCCCTGAGTTGTCTTCTCAGGTGTCTGATGGCAGATTTCCCTACTCGTTAAACAAAAAAAAGACTACATTAGAGCCAGATCCTACCGAAGCGCTAACGTTGACTCGGACCACTACTTAGTGATGATGAAGATGCGCCCAAAACTCTCCGTTGTGTTTCGGTACCCCAGCCTCGGTTAAATCTCATGCGGCTGAAGTAGCCAGACGTCGCCGAAAACTATGCGCATTTACTAGAAGTTGCATTGTCGGAAAAGGACGAGTTACACGAAGCCCCTCACAAGAACTGTTGCAACACCATCAAAACAGCCATTAGCAGTTCCATCGGGCATGTGGAACGGATTCAGCGGAACGATTGGTTTGACGATGAATGTAGAAGGGTGATGGATGAGTAGAACGCTGCGGCCAAGATGAGCAGTGCCATACGTCAGAACGTGGAAAGACACAAACAAAAGAGGATGCAGCGAAACCAAATCTTCAGGGAGAAAAAGCGTTACATGGAAGAGCAGGAATGTGCAGAATTGCAGCGGCTGCATTGTTCTCAGGAAACGCGAAGTTTCTATCAGAAAGGTTTTATGCCGGGGCAAAAATGACAGTATTTTGACAGAGGATCATGAGGTGACCCAACGGTTGAATTGACGGCTTCAATGAACACCTGAATGTCGCCCAGGTGGAGAACCATGGCGGTAGGAAAGCGATTTCGACAGTGCGACAAATGAAGAGGTGACTGCCCCAACGATAGACGAAGTTAAGGAGACCTTCATGCAGCTAAAGAATATTAAATCGGCTGGGCAGGATGGCCAGCCAGTCGTCGTATGTTCGAATCTCGACTGGGAAAGGCTTTTAGAGTCAATAGGATCGTAGCAACTGGCCCCGCAATTGTTTGCACTCTAACAGCTGGCTGCAAAGTCTGTCGTATAAAAACAGAAGGCCAAGTTTCGATAACGGAATGTAGCACCTAGGCTTTGCTTTGGGCAGGAAGGCATCAGAGTAGAGGGATTGGGACCAGAAAAACTGTTTGCAGCTGTCTGACTTGTTATTTACAAGGTAGACTAATTATTAAAATTAGAGATACAGAAAAGCTACCGGAGGAGTGGAAACATGGTGTTATCTTTCCGATCTACAAGAAGAGCTATAGATATTCAGTAGGATCGCACTAGCCTCGTAATGGTCCTGTACTCTAATAGCCGGCTGCGAAGGCTGTCGATAAAGAAGGGCCAAGTTCTTAACAGGACGTTTATACCCATGGCTTTGCTTTGCTACAAGAAGAGCGACAAGTTGGACTGTAAGAACTATCGTGCGATCGCCGTTCTCAATGCCGCCTACGAAGTGCTATCCCAAATCTGACGAAGAGTACATAGTGTCCAAAGAATTGGAAACCGGTAGCCCACAACCGAGTGAATTCGAGAATTTGTAATTTTGTCAATCAGTAAGTAAGTAAACGTTATCGGAAAACATTGTCGTTGGATCGTACGAAGCAAATGTAAATCAATCGTAGAAAAAAATCATATGACCAGAAACTACGAGTGGCAGTCCGAAATAATCCTAGGATCTCCGGATGTGCTTTGGCGAAAAGCTTTACTGCAGCGCACAGTGCAATTCGACGGATCTGTATGCTAGAAGACTTCGGTTATACCATCCAGCAAACATCCCAACAGAACGTGCATGGAACTGTACGACCAAGTACAACAGATTTATTTTGATGGCCAATGAAACATATGTAAAAATGGACTTTGGACAAATCCCGCATCAAACATATTACCTTGCTACCGGGAATTCTCCGGGTAAGTGAAACACAGATAAGTTCACTTGCAACTGGATGATTTTGAAAAGCATCTGTAGTTGTGGAAAGAAAACAAACGCTTTTTTCACCGGAGCAACTATGAATGGATAACTTTAGAAGGAGAAGTGCCTTCAGCAGAGGTTGGAGAATTCGCAATTTGAATATATACACCAAGCATCGGCAAGCAATTTTATCACGAGTATTGACCAAAATGAATGGTTCAATTCGCCACATCAAATGAGTTGCATACATTCACGCTTCTTAGCATTGCTGAATATACAATTATCGTGTACAATCGTGTGCGATATAAAACGTTCTGTTGCTTCAAAAGCCACTAATACTACTTTAAACTATTCTCTATTCACAGTAATACTATTTAGGATACTTTCTGGCATTCCCGGATATATCATGTCCATTAAATCGGCCGTATTCAAAGTTCAACATTCAATTTTTGAACGAATTTGCGATGCTCATGATGAACTATACTCGTGATAAAGTCAAATGCCGATAAATTCATCGTCGGCAGCAGAAGCGAATAGTGTATGTTCATGAGGGACATTCATCAATTCAAATGTTCATTTTTAGTGAATTCTCCAATCACTGGTCTTCAGAAAATAACTTTGCCACTTATTCGATCACACAAAGGTCCTGTGAAGTTCTGGTCTAACTTGGCCAGCTGCCGTTATATCCGGGATGCAGTGTTGCGAAGCTCATACTCGTGTAATCTAATTTCCTCATACACGCATACTCCTTCTTACGAACACGCCGGCATAATCATCTCTTTCGAACTTTCGAGCTTATTTATTCTGCGACGAATTTTTGCGAGCATATTTTTGGCTAATAGCCGCAATCACCGCTCATGTTCGTCATTGCAGCCCGAGATGCTGATACCGATCACTCGCGAAGATTCGCCCGTGAGTAGAATCGAGAGCGAAGATGAAAAAGTAAAGAGAAAATACTGCAAAATCTGTATCCCAGTGCGCAATTAGCCTTCACGAGTAGCTGGTTGCTCACGGGTTATTTGACTCGCGAATGGACTATGCAGAAAGACGATATTGGGCTGTGCGTTCGCGAGTGTGCAGGTAGCAGAATGTCTGCACACAGCAACGGCGGCTGTTTGTCTTTCGCTTGCATGAGTGGCGTAAACGTTGAATGATATGCTTTTTATACTCGCTCGCGTGAGAGTAGGCATGGTTGGCTCCTCGCTCGATTTGCAACATTACTGGGATGTCGTAGAATAGCAGAATAATATTATTATTTTTTAGTTTTAAGTTTTTAAAATGCTTTTTTATAGAAATTTTATAATCATAGGTCCTATAGTTTTTGAGTTATATTGTTTATTAAAAAAAGTTGCTTATTTATATGAACTTTTTACACACATAAAGTTGCATTGAATTCTTAGATGGTGCTGCCAACCCCACAGACGAGTTGGCGTGAAATCCGTCTACTGTAATTCTAACAGTCCAGTCAATTACACTATTGAAAAACCAACTCGTTCCGTTTAGACTGCATAAGTTTTGTATGAATTCAATTAACCGAAAAATGTTATGAATCTTTCCGCACGCAGGACAATTCCTATCTCCGATAGAGAACGATTATAATTTTGGCGAAGCTGGAATCTCATTCAGCTGTCCGTTTCCCTTCCAATTGCCCGAAGCACGCCAATAAAAAAAGAAACTAAAGTACGCTCCGCTTCAACGGCTTTCGTCGAGCGGGCATCCTCCAGTGGATGGATAGCTAGCTAAGGTGACGACTAGCTTGTTCAGAATGCCACTCGCACGCGTGAACTTGCCGATGACGGTCAAGAGGAGCATAGAAGAAACGACGACCGACGGACGTATTCTTCGAAGCAAGTAGGGCAGTTGTCACTGCATCTTTTTCCACGATTTCCTCCCGGCAAATATGTAGTACGGTCATGTTTTTTTTTGTACGGGATCTAAAACGAGGCGAGATGCCGTATTTATCTTGTAGTGACCGTAACACAAAAAGTTACGCTTTGTGTCCGGTGCGTGTGTGTTTCGTCCTTCGTATCGGATATCTCCCACATGAGTCAAAGAAGATGTAAGATTTCACACATCCCGTGTGTTTGTTGTCCAGCGACCAAAACGACAACAAACACCAGTGCTCTTGCCCCCTTCCATGCAAGTTGGACCCTTCGTATGAATCCCTGCTGCAGCAGTCGGAATAGGTGCAAACGAAACACGTTCGGCATTTGTACAATCACATCGATTATCGTTTGTTTGTTTTGCTTCCTTGCATTGTTCGGTTCAAAGTGACTCGGAAAATTCCGATTCGGTTAATCGCTTGATTCATCCTCCCTCTTGAAAACTTCGTTGCTCCCTTTTGAAGTGGTTATATCAATTTTCAAACGATTAAATATTTCAAAATCAAAAATGCAAAAACTTCGCCGGTAAAAGTTGGTAGAGAAGGAAAACTTTTCATTGCACGCTACCAGTACCAGGCAATCACTTTCAAGCGATACCAAAATGACGGCGTTTCTACAATGCCTTCGTTTGGCCCTTTTCCGTTCGCCGTATCGATCGAGTGTAATTATCTGAAGAGCTTTCTGAAAGTTTTCGCAATCAAATTAAAACCGCATCGGCGTCCTGGACGTCCTGTGTAAAGGCAGAACAGATCCAAGTGCAATGTTGCTCCTGCAGCACTGCAAGCAAACGGAAAACCTACTGCAGCGGTGCCAAGAAGGACTAACTTTTCCCTTCTGCTCATGCAGATGCATGAATAATGAACAGTCAGGTTGTGGCTTACAGCAGCAGTCAGGAGTGGCGTAATTTCAACTTTGTTTCAAACCCTGAAAATGAATAATAGCAACGTCTGGTTGGAAGAAAGTAGCGAATAATAATAATAGTAATTTTA
Organism: Sabethes cyaneus; assembly: GCF_943734655.1. Taxonomy (NCBI): domain Eukaryota; kingdom Metazoa; phylum Arthropoda; class Insecta; order Diptera; family Culicidae; genus Sabethes; species Sabethes cyaneus. The sequence continues at coordinate 157,719,458 of NC_071355.1, read as the reverse complement.
ACACGTCTTTTCATTACAACAGCAATAGGGAAGGGGATGAACTCGAGAAAGTGGCAAGGGTGGCCAGTCGACACCAGCCATCCTTCTGCAGACGGTCACAATCAGTTCAGAACAATAGCAGAATTTAAACTGCGGTGAAAAGTCCTTTCTGTTTGACTTCATCATCCCCTCTTCCCATCATCTGCTGTCTACAGTTCTCAATCCTATCTACAAATGAACTCGGCTGAGAAAATATAATTTATTCATAGAGTTCAACCCTTTCATAATTTCCCTCTGGCATGCACAAGCCAAATTCTGCAGTAGGAATATTAATTGCGTGTAATTTCCTTAATCTCTTACCCTTTACTCCCAATAAAGCATTTGTTGGTCCTTCCTCACTCTATCGAGCATGTTGCTCGTTGCTGGATGTAAAGGATTTCAGTAGGAGTGATTAAACAATCTGGCCATTTTGCCTGCGGTGGGAAAAAGCGATCCTTGATTGGAGCTAACCCTCCAGGCATTTGATGACGGACGGACGTTTGATGCTAAATGATTTCCAGGCCGCCAGTCAAGCTACTAGAAGGCTGGTATCGCACAAAGGGACGTTATTAGAATACATTGCCACTTTTGTCGGGATGCGGACCAACGGACGGTGGTGGCTGGACGACCGCTTCCGGTGGAATATTATTTTAATTAGAATTATATTTATGCAAGCATGACGCGAACGGTTGGATGTGATGTTACTTTATCCTTTGTTGACTGAAGTGAGGGATATATAGTACAAGTGCATGTGTGAAATTATTATACCGTGTTTACATGCGTGTTTAATCCAGTTGTTCACAGCTGGGGGAGATGTTGGAAAGGGTTGGTGTGATTCGTATCACTGATGAGGTTAATTAAGATTTCTGCCTTTACCTGCAAAGCGCCGTGCCTCTGTTACAAGTGTAACCAACTTCAAGACTGTTTTTGCAGCAATCATACTGGCAGCAGCTATATCTATAAATTTGCTAAATGACAGTTCAGGGTTTTGTTTAAAAGCTAAGCATTTTACCAAAAGTGAACGTTGTCATAAGCGATGGAACTCAATCAGGTGATTATTATTAATATATGGGTCATTCCATCTCAAACGTACACAAGCTTTGGATTCGACCATCAACGATTTCAACCAAAGTTGGCATAATTGTTCATTCCAACCCCACAACCAATTTCCCAAAATATTATGCCGATTGATCAATCCCCCTAGCAGTGGCGCTACTTCGTTTTTTACAGATTTTCAAAAAAAGTCATTTTTTGGGTTAAAATATCTCTGAAACAGTTTTCTATGTATTTTTGGCCGCGCAATCGAATGATGTTATCAGTTTTTATCTAATTTGTCTACTTCATACACTTTTTGCAATTTAAAACGAAAAATGCGAATATCTCAAAACACCCCCAATTTTATTTTCAAATAAATATACTCAAAATGTTCGCCAGAAATTTCTACATAAGAAACACTTAACTAGAAAAAAACAATATTGGTAGTTTGGGAGATTTTGAATATCTGGGGCATGCCTAATTCTTTCTGAATTGTTAGCGAAAGTATGTTTACACACATCTACCTGAAGTTTCCGGACATTTTCATGACTAAATAATGTATTTTAATGAAAAAGATGCATTTCCAACATAGAATCAGCATAATAAATTTTAATGTTCTGGATACTTTTGTATATATTTAAATAAAAGTAACAAATTCTTGCAAATTTTTAAAGTTTTGTTATTTAAGTGTGCTAGTTATTTGAGTGATATAATGCATTTTTATGTCGACTAATGTGGTATTTCAGTCTTGTGATTATTCGAAAGTTCGAAGTAATTTCGAAACTTGAATATGGCTTTATTTACACTATACTGCACTATGGGAAAAACTAGTCTAAAAACGAACGAGATTCAGAAATGGTCTACCAACTGATGAAATATAAGTGATCTTATGTAAAATTTTCCGGCGAATCTCATGGTGCCCACCTCTTTCCTAATTGCCATCGAAAGTATCAATTTTTGCTGATTTTTCCCTATTCTTAACAATATTTTAACTTAATGGACCTAATCAGGCAAGACTTAAAAAACACAAGTCTAAAAACCCTATTATAATATGCAAAGAAGTTCGTAGAATTGAAGAGGATTATTCCAACCATGCTGTTTGCTTTCGAAAAAGACACACTGTTGTATGCTATACATAATATACGGAACAAAAGCAAACCTAATCATCACGACCGAAATATATATTTTAGTCATGCCTAATCATATCATATTGTGTTGGCAGCGGCAATGTTTGGTAGTTACTAAGGTAACGTTGATACCTTACCAGTAGTAAGCATTGTGCGACAGACTTTGGATCAAAGCAAACTAGGCTTTTTATTAAGTTTTTTGTAGTTGTCCTTTTTGTACAAGTTGATGATAAAGTATTGTCTGTTGAAGCTAGTCGACTTACGAAAAACACATATTTTATTTTTATACCTCTAACACAAAACCAAACGCTTGTGAGAACGAGTGTGTATCAAAATTTATTTTCACCGAAAGTTGTCCTGCTCACTGATTCGAGGCAACATGTGTTTGTCCTATTATTTTGTTGTAGTGATACATTCTGGTTGCTACGTATGTTTGTTTTATAGGCAGAGAACAACTGTTTTCCAAGAAGTCAAATCCAAGATCCAAGAAGTCAAATGAGAAATCGGGTTGCTGAAGACCACCAAAGCCGCTGGTAAGGACCACCTACTGGCAGTGCTTTATGAAGATGGCCAAGAAAGGCTGGCATTGGCTCTTCACTAAGTTATTTACAAGATTGGGGAGGATGAGAGGCTACCGGAGGGATGAATGGAAGGAGCGGTTTGTCCCATCTACACAACGAGTGATTGGCTCAATTACTGCAACTATCGCGGCATAACACTGGTAAACGCCACCTACAACGTACTCCCACAGATCCTGTTGCACCGACTGTCACCGATAGCACATGGTTTCATTGAGCAGGCAGGCTTCATGGTGGCTTGCAAAACTGCGGACCATATTTTTACCATGCGACAAATCTTGCAGAAATGTCGGGAATACAACGTGTCCACGCATCTTTATCGATTTCAAAGCAGCATGCGATACAGTCGATCGAGTCCAGCTATGGCAGATAACGCACGAACACAGTTTTCCGAATTAACTAAAGCGACTGATCAGAGCTATCTTGGATCGAATGATGTATTTCGTTCACATCTCGAGGACAATCTTGAGTCCCTTCAAGATGCGGCGAGGGTTGAGACAAAATGGCGGTTGATCCTGCTGTTCAACATCGCTCTTGAGGAGGTGATCCGACAAACGGGTTCGAAAGGCCGCGGAGTCGCCGTTCGAAGCTGATAATGTACAAAACCCTTATCAGTTCGGTAGTTCTTCTGCTCACGGAGGACATACGCGCCCTTGCCGTGTTCGAGCGGAAAGTGCAGTGGACGATATTTGGTGTATACATCACGAGCTACAGGCACTGCTTGGCGAGATTTCCATCGAATATCTGGCGAAAGTCGGTAGGCTACGGTGGGCCGGACACGTCCTAAGGATGCTGGACTCCAATACGAGGAAAATAGTTCTCTTCAACAACCCCACCGCCACCAGAAACAGAGGGCTTAACGTGCAGGATGGCTCGACCATGTCAAAAGTGCTTAGTCACTTCAGAGACGACTGGGAAATTGGCGACGAGTGATCCAAGATTGAGTTGAACAGGAGACGACTGCTTGAAACAGCACAAGCCACCTTGGCTCTATGCTTCTGACGACCACGTTGACGATGGTGCTTATATGAGTTTTGCATTTGAGGGTTTTCTGCCTGCATATTTTCATTTCTCTTTACATCGACGCGACGACTTGGCAATGTAAAATAAATAAAATATTCACTCCAAGCACATTAACATTTTATTTATGTAGTTACTAGTAGATCGATGTTTCCATACCCTAGGCCCCTCCTATCGAAATTTCCTAGCTACGCCAATGCTTATTTGTATCGGACGGATAACTCTCAGTAGACTTTTTAAACATAAAATGGTTGCAATCGTGGAAAAATCGCTGTTGAATGATATTTAGTCATTTACATTCAATTTTTTCATATCAAAAAAAAGGGTCTCGATTTTGGCACGGTTTCGATTTTGGCAGCATAGGCGACACGCATTTATTGCCCAAAATTCGAAATCCTACTGTAAATGGTTGCAATCTGTTTCACTTTCAGGACACCAAATTGGACTAAAATAAATGGTCAAACGATAAAATCGGTTGAAAAAGAAGTGGTTTTGCACTCTGGCGCTCTTCCCAAGCACTTGACATCTGTGCTTGGTATAGGTTTAAAAGTCGTAAGGAATCATTGACCTGTTGAGATGGGCAGATTTTGTTACTTTCTTTTGTAAAAGGAAACCACACTAAACAGATGGTGTGTTTAACTGTCGTCCCGGCCTGTGAAGCAATCACAATAAAAAAATGTATGGGGAAATTTGACCTTGAAACTTTTCGTTAATTTTCACTAGTTCATGTTTGAAAATGAAAATTGTAATATAACCGCATAATTGCTACATCTATTATGAAGCTGATAAAGCTACCTTCCTGAGAGACATAGCTCTACGTCAAAAGGTTACAAACGAAATGTAGACAATTACCGACGAAATATATCGTTGAGTGCCATCTCTAAAATGTTTAAAATAATCGTCATGCAAGAAATATTACAGCGCGGATCAGTATGAATTCCTTCCTGGTCGATCCACTACTACCGATTTGCTGTGCCTTACTACGCACATTATCGATAACATATCTGCAATGACGCAAACCGATGTCAATATACCGACCTGTCACTCGCCTTTCATAAACTCGGCCACGTCATCGCAATCGCTAAGCTCAAAATACTTGGGATAAGCGTAACTCTCCTGCGATGGTTCCGTTGTTATCTAACTGATCGTCGGTTAATGGTTGATTGTAGGTGATTTTAGATTCAGTACATTTAGTGCCACCTCAGGTATTCCGCAGGGCAGTCGTCTAGGACCGCTCATATTCCTGCTTTATTTCAACGTCGTGACCACGATTATCATATGCCGACGGTCTAAAAAATTTCTTCAGTATTCGCTCAACTGAAGGCGGCCTCACACTCCAACACCAGCTGGATCTTCGCTAATTGGAGTACCTTAAAGACAATGGTTGTAAAACTCTCAAAGTGCTCTGTAAAATTCTTCTCACGTAAAAAAGATGCTGTGATTTTTAACTACACGTTGCTATCGTACACTATCGAGCGGGTCGATCATATCAAAGACCTAGGTGTAATCTACGATACAAAGCTAACATTCAGACAGCATATATCGTATTTCGTCAACAAATCCTCCAGAGACCTGGAATTCATTTTTAGGATCGACAAAAGTTTCAAAGACGTCTACTGCTTAAAAGAATTATACTGCCCCCTGGTCAGATCGGCTCTGGAATACTGTTCTGCGATCTGGAACCTGAACTTCCTCAACAGTTCAGAACGAATCGAATCCATCTAGCGTCGCTTCTTACATTTTGTTCTTCGCCGATTGCCGATTGTCGATATAGCGAAATCCTTATCAATTGCCGAAATACGAAAACCAATGTCTGCTGATCCCAATGGATACTCTTTGTATACGGAGGGATATAAAGCCCTGCTATTCGCTGACACTCTGCGAAGAAAAATAGACAGCCTTCAAATTCTTGAGTGAATTGTGCAGCCACGAGCCTTTCGAAATACTGATATGCTGAAGATGTCACATCACCGTATGATATACAGCAAAAATGGAGCCCTCAGCGATCTCCAGAGCACGTTTGACAAAGAAGCATCCACATTCGATTATCACTATTTTAAAAATGCAACTTCAGCAAACTTAGCTTGTAGTTCTTTACTTGGAAATTGATACGACGAATCGAGACTCGCAATATATTGAAGAAATTACAATAAAACGGTACCCAATATTTTAAAAGGTGGCGAATGCCAATTAGGTCTCTATAAAAAATTAAAAAGGTTTTTAATTAAAAAGAGTTCAACATTGGCCTGACTTATCAAGCATTGTATACTCTTTTGTTGATATTCAAAACATAAAATATACTGCATAAGAATTTCTAAAGATTAATCGACCATGTAGCTAAGATAAGTATAAATCAAAACACAATAGCATACACTCAACTGCCCAAAACCTAGGGCAGTTTAAATTCACCCGAAATTGCACAATTTAAATCTCGGCAACCGTCATCGTCCATAAAAATAAGCATGCAGGCGACAATTGCATTGTAATGTGCATAAAATCAATATGCTCCTCCATTCACACGCTGAAAACAAGCTTCCAAGCCCATTCCAAACACCCACCGCAGCCAACAGTTGATATCGCGCAACGCCACCCACTGCATCACACCCGACGTTCCATTGATCCTGCATATTTTAAAGCATCTCCAGCTCGCCCATCCCAACTAGCCTAGTCCAACCATCTCCGAATGCAGCCGAAGGCAAGCGCAAGTTCTTATTAAACTTTTCTTCCGTCTTCGAGTGAAAAATTTTCAACCCATCCACCCACCCAGCTTTTGCCCGCTTGACAAACTACCCCTCCTTTTGCCGGTGCTGTCCGCCAGCCGTTGTTCCTGCTGCTGGTCGGATTGAAAGCAGAAGAAGCAGTATCGATTTTTTAAGGGATTTTTTTCCTCTTCCCGCTTTTTATCCCTGGCAACACACTCTACACACTCATATTATATATGCAATAAATTATGCTGAGTAGAATTTTTTTCTCCTTTCTTCCCTGGGTACCGGAGAAATACATAAATATACGACAACAATTACAAAGAGGGAAAACTGTGCTGCTCCAGCTGCCTTGCTAAGACTTGTCCCAAACGAACACAACTTTGATGATGGAAAGAAATTTGTCCCAGCCAGCTTGCAAGGATGCTTCTTTATTTCGGTGACGTTCTTTTCTTTTTTTCCCTTTTTTTTTTTTGTTCCAACCAAGCAGCAGATATAGGAGAAAACTTTGTCTCATTTCCCGCTCTACTTTTTTTATCGCGCGGGTGCATTTTTTTTGTACTACCAAGGCAACCAAAAAAAATGAAAGCCAATTCGCGCAAGAGTAAATGAGTGAGACGGAATGCTGCACCAATACACGAGACTCGGGTAAACGACAGCAGCACTTACAATTACAAGCGTACGCGAGCGGGCTGATTTTCATATTTCCACCCTGCATTTAATAAACACCAATGATAAGCTCTAAAGATTGTTTATGTAATTATGATTAGTTCTCACTCGGAGCCGGGTGGCCTGTGTCTGTGTGCGAGCGTCTTCTTCCGAATAAGGTAAATACAGGCGGACTCCTTTGGGTGGCTGTGTTGGTCGAGACTCGCTCTCAGCTCTCAAGATTCGTTCAACATCCGGCTCCCCTCTCTTCGCGTGGGGAAAACTGGGGAAATTGCATCCAACCGCACTTACACATACACGCCAACCAGCCGCGAACAGCATAAGTGGAGAATCTTATCCTTTCACAGTGACTTTGGAAACCAAGACGTCTATCGGAGATTGTCCTCCGCTGCATACACGTATTACAATTGAGCATCGAAGCGAGGTGCGGAGTTCTGCAGGACGACGTGTGCAGTAACCTTTCTTTTCCGTTTTTTTTTTGTTTGCTTATTTCACTCATTCGCGCAAAGGAACAAATTTTTATACATAAACATTAAGACAAATTCCGTACTTCCACTAACGCGGTGACAACGCGCAGTGCTTCTACTCTAGCAGCCATCCACCATTAGGGATGTGAAACAAAATTAAAGTGTGAGTGTGTGACTTTTTCCCTGCCATGGGTTTGGGGGCCACTGAGCGTGTGTGAAAAGCCAAAGGCATGTACGAGCTCTGTATGCAAAAAGATCGCACATCTCTGGAACCCCGTTCGGTCGGATACCTAGCGGTGGTCATTAGTGATGAAAAGAGATTTTCCGAAGTATACAAGTAAGCGAGCGATAGAGGCAGGGAACGAGCGAGAGAAAGAATGAAGCAAGGCTTCGGAAAGATGCTGCCACTGGAAACTTTTAATTTGACTTCGCCTTTATGTGATTCTTTAAATTTCAACTTTCAACTACTCAGGCACTGCTGCAGCAAAAGTGGTTGGTTTTAAATGACGAAATTGGCAAAATGATTTACGAGCACTGAACGGTGCACATGTTTGCCGATTGGAGAGCTCTCGTCGTTAAGTTGGACTTTTTCAGTTTAATAAGTTGTATTTCCTGTACTTATTAAGATTATACAAATTTTATATTACTACTTGAAGGAAGGCTTATCACTGCATATTTACCGTGGAAAAAGAAAATACTTATCGAATTTTATTACCAGATGACGGCAAAGAATCCTATGTATGATTTTTTTGATTGGCTATCGAGCTCAGGTAAAACGTTTATGAAAGTCAATAAAAAGTTATTTGAGTTTGTCTCGTAATGGCTATGTTCTTAACAATTCCACACGCTGTTTGATGGAGTTTTATCATTTACCTAGGTAAATAATAACCTGCGACATGCTTCTTCTAGAGGCCGAGTTTTTCTCATGGTGCTCAGTTATTTAGGCATTTCGGGTTCATAATCCGAAGTGCATCATAAGGAATTACAAAAATTTCGATCATGTTTTATAGAGAAAAAGGCAGGATACATCAGAGGTGTGAAACTGTCAAAATTTTACGGACTAAATAGCCATGGACGGTGACAATTTTGAAGTAGCCTACATATCGAAAATAACAGCTAATAATAGTTAAATTATAGCTTAAAGGCCGTGTTTAACTGCTTTCTGCTTAGTTTCATTTGTTTTAAAATGAATCAACCAGTAAGTAAGTATCAGAACCAAACAGGTACCAAAACCAATGAGTGGGGCATGGGCAATGTATGTAGTTTGACAGCCTCAAAGCACCTCCACAACCACAAATTAGCAATCTCTATTAGCAGAGCGCATGCTGACTTTCGATGCTATAAACTTTCGTATGCTAACAGATTGTTAAACTTAGCTTGATATTATTGCGATTTAAAATTACATTGAAATATTGAATATTGAATTGAAACATTGGTTTAGCACACTCAACGCAAGCGAACGAAAATGGCCTAAGACTTGTCGATTTCGCCGTCTCCAAGAACATGGCCAAACGTAGTACCGTCTTCCAGCATAACGTCTACCATCGGTACACCTAGAAACAGATCACCCAACAAGACAGAATCCCAAATCGACCACGTTCTGATAGATGGTCGGCACTTTTCAGACATTATCGACGTCAGAACCGGGTGCTAACATTGATTCGGATCACTACCTAGTGATGGTAAGGATATGTCAAAAACTATCGATTGTGAACAACATACGATACCGGCGCCCGCCACGGTATAGTCTAGCGCGACTGATGCAACCGGATGTTATCTCTCGAAACCGCGCTGTCGGAAGAGGGTGAGCTGGACGAAGCCCTTCTTGAAGACTGTTGGAATGCCGTGAAAACAGCCATTAACAGCGTAGCGGAGAACGTCCTAGGCCGTGTGGCCCTGAATTAACATAACGAATGGTTTGACGAGGATCGCCAGCAGATATTGGCTGAGAAGAACGTAGCGCGGGTACAAATGCTGCGTAGAATCACCCGTCAGAATGTGGAGCGATATAAACAGAAGCGGAGACAGCAAACTCTTCAAGGAGAAGAAGCGCTACCAAGAGGAGAAGGAGTGCAAAGAACTCGAGCAGCTGTACCACTTTCACGGCACACGGGAGTTCTATCAGAGACTCAACGAATCTCGTAAAGGTTTTATGCTGTGGGCCGAAATGTGCAGAGATAAAGATGGAGGTATCTTGACTGATGACCGTACGGTGATCGAAAGGTGAAAGCAGCACTACGATGAATACCTGAATGGTGTGCAGGAAGACCATGATAGCGGAGGAAGTGACCACATTGGTGTAGCAAGCAACGAAGATGTGCCACCCCCATCGATATGGGTAGTTAAAGAAACCATCCAGCAGCTGAAGAACAGCAAAGCAGCGGGAAAGGATGGCATTGGAGCGGAACTTATTAAAATTGGCCGGCTGTCTTCATCAACTGATTGTCAAGATTTGGGATACGGAACGACTACCGGTGGAGTGGAAAGACGGGGTTATCTGCCCTATCTACAAGAAAGGTGATAAGCTGAATTGTGAGAACTACCGAGCGAACACTATCCTGAATGCCGTCTACAAAGTGCTGTCCCAAGTCATCTTCCATCGACCATCGCCAATAGCCAATAGATTTGTGGGAAGTTACCAGGCCGGCTTCATGGGGATCGGTCTAAAAAGGATCAAATCTTCACCCTGCCGCAGATCCTCCAGGAGTGCCGCGAATTCCGAGTCCTCGCGCATCACCTGTTCATCGATTTCAAAGCAGCATATGATGGCGTAAACCGACAAGAGCTATGGAAAATTTTGAACGAAAACGGCTTTCCGGGTAAGCTTACTAGACTTATCATGGCTACGATGGATGGGGCCCAGTGTTGTGTGAGAAACTCGGGTGGATTTCGAACCCATTCGAACCTCGCAGGGGACTTCGACAATGAGATGGTATTTCCTGCCTGCTATTCAACATTGAGCTTGAAGATGTTATAAGACGAGCAGCGATCGAAATGCGAGGCACGATTTTCAATAAATCCAGTCAATTCATTTGCTTTGCTGACGACGTGGATGCCGTCGGCAGAACATTAGAGGAGATGGAAGATCAGTACACCAGACTGAAACGCGAAGCAGAGAAGATACGTCTAAAACGAAGTATATGCTGGCGGGCGGGAACGAGCACGACAGGGCTCGCTTGGGCACTACCGTGGTAATCGACGGGGATGAGTTCAAGGAAATCGACGAGTTCGTATACCTTGGCTCACCGGCACCAGAGGACAACAATATCAGCCGTGAGATTAAAAGGCGTATTATCAGCGGAAGTCGGGCCTACTACAGACTCCACAAACACTTGCGGTCGAACAATCTGAGCCCGCGTACACAGTGCACACTGTACAAAACGCTAATTAGACCGGGCACGAAACGTGGACACTGCTAGAAAAGGACCTACGAGCACTCGGAATTACCACCGGAGAACCATCTTTGGCGGAGTGCAAGAGAACGGTGTATGGAGGCGAAGAATGAACCACGAGCTCGCGCGTCTCTGCGGCGAACCAAGTATTCAGAAAGTGGTTAAAGCTGGACCGACACGTTGGGCAGGACATGTTGCTAGAATGCCGGATAACTATCCTGCAACAATTGGTTTCGCATCGAATCCAGCAGGAACAAGACGAAGAGGGGCACAGCGAGTGAGGTGCAAGACCAGGTGGAGCGAGATCTGGCGCACATTGGGTGCCCGCGGAACTGGAGGCCAGCTGCCATGGACCGAAATAGATGGAGAAATTATACTGTGCAGGCCTTGTCGTGAGAGGTTAGGTCAATTAAGTAAGTAAGTAAGTGTGTGGGGCGAGTTGCGATTCTTACCACGAAAATATGGCGTCCTCTCAGGGGCATGGTTTTAGTTACAGACTCTTACATATATAGATTGTATGCGTGCTTTCGTGTATATGGATTTACCTTTCTAAGCTTCAACATATGTGGCTCGAGCAGCACGGTAATATAAAACTCACCATGAAGGGTATTAAGGTCCTTAGCTTCGAAATACGATGTTCGGTTAACTAGCCAGTCGTAGTCTAGCTTGTCGTAGAGACTCTCAGCCTAAGTTTGTATGCTGACAAAAAAGGAATCATGCGAATGCTGAGTATTGCTAGGAAGAATAATCTTGACAGCCTGAAGCGTCAGTTCCCATGTCAGGGTGCCTATTGATCGCTTGACCCTCGACCTAGTGAGCGTCTACACTCTAGGCTAGAAGCGGATCATGACAGCAATGTGTTGTCCCGGTGCACTCGGTTTGGTGAACGGTTGGATAATGCACATAGACCCTATAGTAGTCGTTAGCCTCTAATCCAACAACTCTTATCCCTACCTTCTCGTGCACGGAAAGAAATTTGATTCCGATGCCATGAATGAAATCATGAAATCATGAAATGCGAATATCAAACAGAACAAAATCTGCAACTGCAAGAAGCTCGTGATATCATGACTATCATGACTATCATTCATGGTATATTTTCATAACTTATAAGCTAGAAACCTGGAATCATGAGTCATTTTGCTCGTTTTGATGATCAAATTTTTATCCGTGTGGTACCAGCCGGAACAACCTTAGCGGAGATCGGATAACCAACCCCGGTGAAAACTGGAGGCTTTGTGTTGAACCCCGAAAGTGCAGTATTATGGCACTGCAGGAGATCTGCCACAAAAGCGAGAAGGAGTGGAGGATCCATTGCAGCAAGACCAACGGTGGAGCGACCAACGAGCTTGGAGCGGGCTTTGTAGTGATCAGCAGAATGCAGTATCGCGTAATGGACTGGAAGGTTATCAACGAGAAGATGTGTATGTTGAGAATAATAGGTCGATTCTTCAATTACACTATCATAAACGGGCACTGTCCACATGGAGGTAGACCCGACGACGAGAAGGAAGCGTTCTCCTCACAGCTGAAGGCAACGAACGACGGGATATTGTGGTCTTCATCGGGGATATGAACGCCCAGATCAGCAGGGAAGCAATGTACAGACCGGTGATCTGGTCCCATAGCCTGCACACCGATACGAACAATAACGGCCGACGTTACATTAACTTTGCAGCTTCCCAAGGCCTAATGATCAGAAGCATTTTTTTTCTCCGCAAAGAAATCCACAAAGCCACCTGGAGATCACCTGATGAACGAACATTGAACTTAATCGACCATATTCTCATCGACGGCCGGTTTTTCATTGAAATTGGGTACGGATATCGACTCGTATCGTTACCTAGTAGCAGTATCATGTGCGCTCAAAACTATCGACGGTTTACATCTCGCGACAAATCTGCCCTTCTCGGTTAAACATTGGACAATTAGGCAACCCGCGTAGTGCCAAGAAATAGGCACATTTACTGGCGTCGGTCCTCGACGACGGACGGAACAGGATACACACCGCCGTCAATGAGGCCGTAATCGTGTTGTTAAATGAAAAAACCTTGAGCGCAAGAAATGACTGGTTTGACGGGGAATGCCAGCATGCAATGGAGAGAAAAAATGAGCAAGGAAAAACTATCTAAGCATTGCCACGAGGGAGATGTTGACCAAGTATCGACGAACGCGGAATGAGTTGACCGCGGTCCTGATGAGGAAAAAGCACCAAAAGGAGGGCCTGGATCGTGAAGAGCTAGAACAACCATTCCGGGGTAATGCAACGCGCATGTTCTATGAGAAAGTAAACCAATCTCGTAAAGGATACACTCCGAACCCTAATATGTATAGGGACGAGAAAGGAAACCTGAGCCTCCAACGAGCGCGAAGTGGTCGACAGGTGAAAGCAGCGCTTCGATGAGCATTTCAATATAACGCTGATATAACAGAAGGAGGCGAAGCGAAATTTAACCTGCAGATGACAACAAACGAAAAACGTTTTGTCTTCCGATCTCGAAGATATTCGGTGTGAAATGGTAAATGATAAAGAACCACTAGCAATGGTACTCCATTGCAAAATTTCCAGGATTTGAGGGCAATAGAAACTACCAGAGGAATGTACCAATGGAAGCTGTGGTTTATCCTATCTGCATAAAGGGTGATCGACTCGATTGTAGTTGTTACCGTGACATTAAGACGATCGACGCCGCCTACTAGGTGCTCTGCCAGAACTTGTTAAGCCGCCTATCCCCAATAGTTTTCGAAGGGTAGCACCAGCTGGGTTTTATGAGAGAGGGGCGTGCTACTACGGATCAAGTTTGCACACTCCGACAGTTTCTTAAGCAATACCGGGAGTACAATGTGCCCGCGCATCATATTTTCAAGGCAGCATACGATACAGTCAAGCGCAAAGATCTACGGCAGCTAATACATGAGAATGATTTCCCATATAAGCTGACGCAGCTGATAAAAGCTATTTTGGAGCAAGTAATGTATTGCATGCATGTTTCGAGGACATTCTCGAGTCCTTTTGAATTGCGCAGAGAGTTGCGGCTCCTTGCTTTTCCTGTGCTATTTAAAATCGCTATTGAAGGTATGACCCGGCGTTGGCACCTAAACTAAACTTATTTAATATAGGGTGTCGTGTACTGATAGTTAAATTGTCAAAACATTTGGGCGCAAACCGAAAGAGTGTGGGCTAGAGTCCCATTCAGTAATTGAACTACGCAATATGTTTTTGGCCTCACATCGAAGTTTCGCAATATCATCCAGTCTACCATTCTTGCTTGCCAAACATTCCTCCACCTTTAATAAAAAAAATGACCTAAACTAGAAAAACCATCTTAAGAAAAAATAGCCAACTTCTATCTTTTGCAAACTAGAAACTTTGAGACGGCAAAGGCCAGAATACGCCAGAATGAAAACGGAGGCTAAGTGGATTGGGCTAAAAATTAATGCGTTGGAATCGGAACCCAAATGCATGGTAGGAAGAGGATCCAAAGAAAATAACGTTTGCCTCCCACGGACAATGACTATTGACGACGAACTACTTGAAGTAGTTCAGTTTTTCATCGTCACATGCTCAAGTCTCGACTGGAAGTGACTGTTATAGGACCAAAAGAATGTTATGTAAACTAACAAATGGCTGCGAAATCTGCTAGACAAAAAATTAGATCGTCAAATTCCGTATTTAGCTTTATGGGCCCATTCTAGATCGTTAGGGTTCTTAGCATTTTCCGACAAATTTTTCAAATTACAAATAACTTTTCGTAATTGGTATTAGTTGATTTAGGGACCAATTTGCAAAGGAAGAATTCGACCGAAAACCGTATTCATTGCTAGCGATAGCATCGTGAGCTTATTCCACACAAGATAAATAGAAAGTCCTCGAGCGCTCTTAATGCTTCATCATTAACATTTTCGAAATTCCAATTCAGCTGCCAGCTCCAAAGACAATACACATAAATTCATATACGTAATATGTACATGTATGAAACGAAATAAAAGGAATACAAACAGTAAGAACAAAACTCCCCATAAACATAACTTCGTGTTTTTTATCCTACGCCAGGGGTTTGTGAACACACCGCTGCTTCCATTAAGGCAAACTGGGACAGAAAAATGTACAGGCGGTGTACAAGTTTCACACATGATACATATGCAAGGGGGCGCACTAACAAAAACAACCATACAGTTACGGCTGCTGGTGGCTGGACCGAAAAATAAAGTGTATAATATTCACACATGTGTGAGGTACCTTTTTATCCGAAGTAGAGCTTCTGCGGCCATTGCTAATGTACGATTTTTTACGCTGTTAATAATAAATCCAAGGAAAAAAATCTTAAAAGAGAACTGAAGTTACCTAACCTTCGACCAACCCCCGTCCGAACGGTACACACTGTGAAGGACTGTGCTGGATGGTGCGGCACAGTGGGGTGCAATGTTAACGGTTGGCCTGCACAGGAGGTGGAAATCACCGCAAGCCTGATTGTTAATGTTTTTCTCGGAAACTTCGTATTGGCGAATATCTGCTGCTATGAGAGTAGGAAAAAATCGTTAAAAAGTTGCTAAATTTTATATCAACAACCGACTTATTTAGCTTATTGCTCGAAAAAAATTTTCAGTGAGATTTTGCTGTTTGCTAAATACGAATGGTTTATTTGTTACGATTTAGCTGAACTAAATCTCCGGAAAGTTTCCCGGAATGTACATTCTAACATCTCCAAAAACATTGAACATCAATTCCTTAAACATTGTTTAAGGAAAATTTATGAAAAAATTATTTCTGTTGAACAGAAATAATAGACTAATCTCAAGATTTTAGTCTTGACCTTGGAATGAGGTCATACATATATTTAATATTTTTTTGAAACGATGGTTCTACAATTGATGAAGGGACGGTAGGGGAAAGAAATGAAAATTTTTTGGTGAAGGAGGGGGAAGAGCGGAAAAGGAAGGGGGGGGGGTATTGGTAGCTATGCTTGACAAGTAGTCATTTTGACTCCTACCTTTTGTCCAATGCTGGAAGGTGCATGAGTCGAACCAAGCTGTAATCTGAGATTATAACCGGATTCGAACCCACAACACCCTCCAGGGCATGTGGTTCGCTGGTACTTGTACCTTTGAACCATAGAGGCGCGTGCAGTACCGTCACGTGCAGTACCTTGCAAGTCGTAAGGACCGGCACAGTGCCGTCGTCCTGAAAGTAAATAGTAGTTAGATTAAAACTTCTCGCTCGGTGGTAATCTGCAATTGATGCAGGAAGCGGCACAATATGTGTCGATAACACAACCAACACGCGTAGCTATCCTTGAGAAGTGGATTTTGCGGTCTCCTTTTGTCCAGCGCCTCTATGGTTCAAAGGTACAAGTACCAGCGAACCACATGCCCTGGAGGGTGTTGTGGGTTCGAATCCGGTTATAATCTCAGATTACAGCTTGGTTCGACTCATGCACCTTCCAGCATTGGACAAAAGGTAGGAGTCAAAATGACTACTTGTCAAGCATAGCTACCAATACCCCCCCCCCCTTCCTTTTCCGCTCTTCCCCCTCCTTCACCAAAAAATTTTCATTTCTTTCCCCTACCGTCCCTTCATCAATTGTAGAACCATCGTTTCAAAAAAAATACAGAAATAATAGTTGAAATACAGATACCTAACAAGGTGGCGTAATTGACAGATAATCAAAAGCATATGTGTTCAAGGGGCACCACAAAAACATAATGCACCAAAATTAGGGAAAAAGAGCAGTAAAGTTGGTTCAGAAGTGTGTTTTCTGTGGTATAAGTTGTACTTATATTCGTTTTCTAGAACTACTAAATTGCGAAATGCGAACATATATTCACATGTCGTTTTTACAGTTCGATTCAGAGATATACGTTTAAGTTTATGAAATTTCAAAACCTCAGACTGTAATAGCCCCATTCGCCATCCACAAATATTAGAAAACCCTCCGCCAATCTTCCTACCCTATTTACACACAGTGCGGATCCACTGAAATTGTACCGAATAATAAAATGAAACTCCGAACTCCGAGTCGTTCGTTAGCGAATGCATTAGCAGCAGAAATGTGTACCCATGGATGGATGGAGGGGTATTCGACAAGTAAAAAGAAGAAGAAAAAAAACAAGCGCAAAAAATCATCTACAATCAACCACCCACCTACCAATATCACCCGCTGTCCTACCGCGTAGGAAACCACGCAAAAGCGACAGGCTCATATGTGGAAAATCTTCGGCCGCCACCCGAATCTGAGCCGCCCGCGGTGGGAAGGGACGACCAAAAACGAAGGGACGAAGGCAGCCAACATGACAGTGTTTATATGTTTTCGTGTTGTGCCGGATGGGATGAGGTTGATCCTTGAGGGTGAATGAGCGGTGATGGGTGGTATTCGCAAAACAAGGTAACGCAGGGATGGGAAACGTGACACCGACCGACCAAACGAACGAACCGATCCGGACGGAGAAGGAGAACCGGAGTATGTGTGTATGAAAATATGTGATTTGCATTTAACTCGATTGAATTTAGCGAGAAGAAATTTCTTCGACTTCTTCTTTTTTGCACGCTGTTCGATTTTTTTTACTTTTCCCGGGGATTTTCTTTCGGCTCGGCAAGAGCTGGCTTGAGCTGATTGCGTTGGATGGGCGGTAGGTTGGGAGCGGGAAAGCAATAAGAAAAATACGAAATCGAAGGGATAGCGAAATTACTCCGAATCCTGACAAATTCAGCGAACGAGCGTCTTGAGTGCTGATGGGGAAATGTGGATCGATATTAGTATACCCTGGATCGCTGCTTAGGAGAGGTTATAAAATGGAAATCATGTATGATTTGAATGTTAGATTGCACGACGGTGGCACGTGAGCAATTATAATGATGTCAATAATGTTCAATTTTGTCGTGAATCCTTTTCTGGTTAGATTTGCAATACGAAGTAAATGGATCTGTAGTGCAGCATAGCGTAGTTTGCTGTTGAACTTTGTAGTTAGGGTCGTAGAATATCTCTTATAAGAGGAATAGGAATACGTATTTTTACAAAAAAGTAAAATTGAATGAAGTGTGAAAAATAATTGACTGGACAGTTGGGACTTTATACTTTTAATACCCAAAAATTGTGAAGAATTGTGATGATTTTGAATTTGGTCTTTAGCTCAAAATAATTCAGCGCTATATCTTTTCAAATTTTCGATAAGAAATCAACGGAAGTGACCAGTTCAGTATTCATTCGGCTGTAAATATTCTTCTGAACGAGTTCGTAATGATAGGATACTTAAAGCCTTCGCGATACATTTTCCGGATGTTACGTTATGTAACAATTTTCTTTGAAAAAGTATTTAACTACTTTAGGTATTAAATGATTGAATTTCACTTTTAATTTTATTCACGGCAGATACGTATTTCGCCTACGACTTCAATTCGAGGGCTTCATCAGTGTCTGTTTTCGAACTCAGATCCGACTCGACTGATGAAGCTTGTAAGTCCTAGGAGAAATACGTATATGTCGTAAATAAAATTAATAGTGGAATTTAATCCTGAAAAAGTTTTCTTTAATTTCAATCTTCGTATTTCACTGAGACGCTCAAAGAACTTTAGTACTTTAGATATGCCGTGATTTAGATTTTTCGTTTACTCGATGTTCTGTTGAGATATTAGTTTGGGATTGTTCATTAAGACACAAATGTCAGACGAATTTTGTAAAACAAACATAAACATATGCAAATGATGAAAAAACGACTTCTAAATCTGGAAATAACTCAATAATGTTCTGTTGAGATATTAGTTTGGGATTGTTCATTAAGACACAAATGTCAGACGATTTTTGTAAAACAAACATAAACATATGCAAATGATGAAAAAACGACTTCTAAATCTGTAAATCTGCATTCATAACTCAATAAAAATAAATATTCATTCAGCCGCCTCCTAATATTTATTTCAAAATTCCTCCTTGTTCTGTCTTTCAATGCTGGTTATTTCTATTCGTATAAGCAATTTCATATTGAATACTTCATATAAACCGCATACTTTATATTGTACGAAGTTGATATACAACTCCGTACTTAACAGCTCCCCTTTCCGGATATTCTGAAGTTCGGATGAATGTTGTATTTTCTATGTTAGATTCGATTCTTATTGCAACCACTAAGTTTTGCAATTTCGAAATCTAATTCCTAAAGCAGAACCTTGGTTGCTATCTTTTTCGGTTTTTAAAACTTCAACCTTCGTATTTTAATTTGAATGTCTTCGCAGTCAGCTGTTAGAGTACAGTACCCAAGCAACACAGCTTGTTATAGAACAGTATAACATTACATATATCAGAACTTCTCTCTTACCAGAAAAGCGCAAGAAATTGAAGTCTACTGAAACAACAATCGGAAAGAAGTTTGTATCAGGTTATTTCATACCAATTTAAAACTTTATTATAGCGTAGGCTACAACTTGTTCTTCCAGTAGTTTAAATTTAGTAATAGTGACATAATAAACACTTCGTGTTGACATGTTGACAAAAACAAACATTATTCTTTTGATATGAGCTGTCAAATAAATTCATGTCATCACAAAACATCTCAAAACCTTAATAATAACGCCATATGTTTTCAAAGTACGTTTATAATACTCTTGAACAACTACTTTCCATGAATATTATTTTCTAACTTGTTTTGTGCGTTACTTGGGTACAATGGCGAGGCTAGTGCTACGATATTCTTGTATTCAACAGCCTCTTCCATTCGAAATTTGGACACTTAAACATTTAAACATACGACGACTAGCTTGTAAGATCAGTGCCGCATCTCGCAGACAACTCGATGGCCTTAATTTAATTCCATTTCTTTTTATTTTGACTCATCATTACTAACAACAAAGGGATGATAAAACTAATTTTAGTTGCTAAAGGAGTGATTAAAAGTGTTAACCGCTTGCTAGTCGCGTTATAAAAACAGCCGAACTCATAATTTGTGAAACTTCTCACCAGTAAAACCTCTAGGAACAACAATTGGTTTTGAAATACAAAAAATGTCGTTCTCACAGACTCAGCAGATCTGATACGCTGGATCTGCTGTGATTCAAAGGTTCTGTGATCACAGGGCCTGGAGGAAGATATTCCACTTATAATTAGTTCCTATTATTACTAGGTTCAATCCACTGATCCCCCAGTATAGGTAAAAAGGAACGTTATACAAATTAAAAAAGCGTTGCTTCTATGACCCTTCCATACCTAATTTTTCGCTTTTTCACCTTCACGCCTTGCCTCCTCTGAGATACTATCAACACTTTTGTTTTGTTTCTTTCTTCTACCGTTTTGTCCGTCGATCATCTTTCCGGCGTCCCCGGGCATCTTATATTCGCCAAATCGAACACACTCAATGTTCAATATTCTATTTTTGAACGAATTCTAATATTCACAATGAGGTTCTGTTCGTGATAAAATTCAAAGCTGATGGGTGCATTATCGGCGAGGCAGTCGAATAGTGTATGTTCATGAGGGAGGTTCATCGATTCAAATGAATCGAATATGTTGATAGCACATAACTTTCGGTGCGGTAAACTGATTTCTCATAGTTTTTTCTTATATCGGTATGACGGATCTCCACTACCTGTTTCGCAATGGCTACGCAACTATAAACGTCCTCAAATCGTACGCGAGCTCGAAAGATCAATTCCTTTCTACTAACAACAACTCCTTCCTGTGACACTTGTGGATGATGCAGAGGATTCCTCGGTCTCTAGCAGCAAGTGTCGGACTTACATTCCTTTCCCGCCCAAATTGACCTGCATCAGCGTGGCCAGCTTTGCTATTGATCATCACAAAGAGTTAGGTTCTGTGATCACAGGGCCTGGAGGAAGATATTCCACTTATAATTAGTTCCTATTATTACTAGGTTCAATCCACTGATCCCCCAGTATAGGTAAAAAGGAACGTTATACAAATTAAAAAAGCGTTGCTTCTATGACCCTTCCATACCTAATTTTTCGCTTTTTCACCTTCACGCCTTGCCTCCTCTGAGATACTATCAACACTTTTGTTTTGTTTCTTTCTTCTACCGTTTTGTCCGTCGATCATCTTTCCGGCGTCCCCGGGCATCTTATATTCGCCAAATCGAACACACTCAATGTTCAATATTCTATTTTTGAACGAATTCTAATATTCACAATGAGGTTCTGTTCGTGATAAAATTCAAAGCTGATGGGTGCATTATCGGCGAGGCAGTCGAATAGTGTATGTTCATGAGGGAGGTTCATCGATTCAAATGAATCGAATATGTTGATAGCACATAACTTTCGGTGCGGTAAACTGATTTCTCATAGTTTTTTCTTATATCGGTATGACGGATCTCCACTACCTGTTTCGCAATGGCTACGCAACTATAAACGTCCTCAAATCGTACGCGAGCTCGAAAGATCAATTCCTTTCTACTAACAACAACTCCTTCCTGTGACACTTGTGGATGATGCAGAGGATTCCTCGGTCTCTAGCAGCAAGTGTCGGACTTACATTCCTTTCCCGCCCAAATTGACCTGCATCAGCGTGGCCAGCTTTGCTATTGATCATCACAAAGAGTTAGATCACCAGAAAATGCACACTGAGAATGATCTGCTAGTCTCAAGCATCATTTTGATAGTTCTCTGTGCAATCTCAGCTGATCTAGATCAATCGCGAGCAACTCACGGGTGGTCAAATTATGCTATGCTGCTATGCTAACTCTAGTATAAAAAACACAATCTATATATCACTTTAGTTGATTTTTTCGGTGAAAATAAAAACTATGATGTTTTTAGCGGACATTTCAACTTACTATCCTTCAGTCATTGATTACGCCTAAGACATAATTACATTTATTTAACTATTTTACACAAATTAATTTCAAACAGTTTTCTATCGTCAACACAAACTTACATTAAACATCTATTCTCACTACGTCGTCCTCTATAACTATTACCAACTAAGCTATCGTTTTTTCTTGTTTTCTAATTGTTGCAGTTTAGTCATTAGACCGTTGTATGTGTCATTAAAATTCCCGCACTCTCGCTGTACGTTTATGGTCCGCTCTTGTCCTTTTACTTTAATGTGAAAGATTTCGGCTGTGAGACGGGTTTCCGTGTTTTCCTTTTTTTCCAAAACGCGCGTATTTTTAAAGTCAAAAACATGGCCTTCTTGTATAGTAGGTAGCGTTAAGGGGACATGAACGACTAAAAATGTTGAAAAAATCATTATTTTTTTATTTCAGATTTTGATTCTGCAATCTTTTCCGCGTATTTTGATACTAAATTTGTAATGATCCGACCACGGGAAGTGGTCGAAAAACGATCATACACATAAGCATTCCAGTGCGGCGTGGAACAACTTCGGCCGAATAAAGCGCCGCTCCTAGAAAACCACGATTTTCAAACTTTATGTACCTTTTTCTCAGAAACTACATAACGTATTGGAACAAACTTTTTTTTGTTTTGTTGGTAGTAGCTTGGCAAAGACTTTTATAATTTTTCAGTTTCGTAAACTAAACACAGCTAGAGAAAAAAGAAAAAGAAGACAAAATTTTATTTTTCCAGGCATCTATTTTTCTTCTTTTTCGTTTTTCTCAAGCTGTGTTTTGTTTACGAAGCTGAAAAGTTATAAAAGTCTTTGCAAAGCTACTACCAACAAAACAAAAAAAGTTTGTTACAATACGTTGTGTAGTTCCACAGAAAAAGGTACATAAAGTTTAAAAATCATGGTTTTTCAGGAGCGGCGTTATATTCCGTCGAAGTTGTTCCACGCCGCACTGGAATGCTTATGTGTATAATCGTTTTTCGACCACTTCCCGTGGTCGGATCATTACAAATTTAGTATCAAAATACGCGGAAAAGATTGCAGAATCAAAATCTGAAATAAAAAAAAAATGATTTTTTCAATATTTTTAGTCGTTCATGTCCCCTTAAACCTGTCCTAGCTTCTGAGTTTCTAGTGGCATTTTTATGTTCCGCTATTCGGGTTTCTAGCCTTCTACCTTTCTGTCTTATATATTCCATGTAATCTCCTGCTCCACATGGTATGGAGTTTCTTGTTTTGTAGCCGGGATCGGGTCTTTCAGTTTACTGAAAATTTAATTTTTTACTTTGTCTCTCGGTTTTGTAGCCACTATTAAGTCATTTTTCCTAAGTGTTTTTACTATTTTTTCGCTTAAGCCTGGTACCTAGGGAGTCGACAAGTATTTTGTTTCCGTACTATTTTAAATTTCATTTTCCATTGTGTTGTAGTGTTTGTGTACGCGCTGTTTCAACATCTTTTGAGTGAACCTAAACGGATAACTGTAGCTCTCTAAAATTTTTGTTGCTGGACCGCTGGACGATCATTTATGTTTGTTAGTTTGATTGCTCGATCGTATAATGCGATTACTGTGTTACACTTATGTTGAAACGGGCTCTCCGATGTATAGTCCAGGTATCTTCCATTGGTTTGTTTGGGTAGCAAACATACGATTTTCAGCACAAAGTACACATAGCAGTATGAAGCTGGTCGCGCTTAATCGGATCTTATCGCATTGAAAAACTTAAGTGTATCACTAAAAATTATTTCAGCGTAATTTTACGCATAGGACTCATTTTATTCTTATCAGCCGTTAATGCATATCAATTGAAATCAAATAAAAAAAAGACATCGAAATTTAAAGCTGCTCCGATTTGATTCAAATTTTGTATACTTATTTCTTTGCAGTAAATTTTAGATCCGTATTACGATTTGGCACTTGAGGTTCTCCTTTCTGAGTCAAGACGGTCCCGAAAATTGCCATTTTTGTCCACCTTACTCTCCTTTTCCTCCTCACAACTCGTGAACCGCTGAACCGTTTTAAATAGGGTGATTGATCGTGGTTCGGCCTATTCTCACTGTTTCACATAGCACACATGGACTAATGCACGTATATCTACAAAATCACAATGTTTTTCGAAAAAAATTTAGAATGTTTAGGAAGAATAACTAAAGATGATTCTATTTCTTAATTTAGAAGAAACTTTAGAGGGCCAGTTGAATTATAATTTGATTTTTAATGACAGTCAAATTATGATCCTGGTTCGGCCTATGTTGATCGTGGTTCGGCCCATCGATG
This sequence comes from Sabethes cyaneus, assembly GCF_943734655.1. Lineage (NCBI taxonomy): Eukaryota > Metazoa > Arthropoda > Insecta > Diptera > Culicidae > Sabethes > Sabethes cyaneus. The sequence continues at coordinate 157,695,388 of NC_071355.1, read as the reverse complement.
ATCTTGGTTCGGCCTATTCCAATAAAAAGTTTCTGAAACGAATGTTTTTATATATTAACCAATTATAAATGGTATAAGCTTACTTTTGGTGCCTAATATAGTATCTCACTTCAATTTATCTACCTAGCAGTGTTAAATGAGCTTGTACATGGTCAATATTCTAACTATTTCGGGTTATATAAATTCAGATAATTTTTTACTTCCTTCGGAAGCATTACAAATAGTACAGATGTATTTTTGGGTAAATATAGTATCTTTTTTCACTTTATCTACCTAGCAGTGTTAAATAAGTTAACTTTCTCCTCCCAGTTGACCTCAAGGTACAACACTGATTCAACAAGCCAGGCGTCGCATGTTATAATTTCGACTGGAAGAGGCTGTAAGACTCAATAGGATCGAAGCACTAGTCTCGCAATTTTCCTGTATTTTAACAGGTGCCTTCTAAGAAAGACAGAATTTACATTTAATTTCAGCATGTTTTCAAATCAGTGAAAATAGCTGCTTTTGAAATCACAACTGTGTTAACAAATAACCGGTCATACACCGACGTTAGTCGTTGGTTTTTGCCCTAATTCAGGGACAACAAATAATCCTAAATTCCTATCGTTAAAAGAATAGAAATTGGCGAACCGAAATACTTTTGAAAAATTCAAAAGGTAAAGCATACTTTTATTAAAAATTATTTACGAGCGTCTTAGTAGAACTCACGAAATATCGCGAACTAATTGGAAATGAATTCCTTTTAGTTCTACTATAATTTCTGCAGAAATTTGCCACGCTGATGAAGGTTGCAAGTCGTAACGAAAAACGCGTATGAAAGTCAAATTATAGTAGAACTAAAAGGAATTCATTTCTAACTAGTTCGTAATACTATACTTTTATTGATTTTTCGGTAGAGTTCCCACAATCGTGAATTTTTTTCCAGATAGTATTTTTCTGGATTGATGAGTAAATTTGCTTACATTAGCATGAAAAAATATTTATTTTTCAATACTTGGCTCAACAGCTATGAATTTTTAAAATAGGCACAAGCCCTGAAGTCGTGTACAAGGTTGCATAAAATTCTGAAACATTACAATCCAGTTTGTACGCTTCTTTGGAAAAAATACCCTCATATTTATTGTTAAGAAAAACTCAATTTTAGGATGCTAATAATTTTGTTTCTGAAATGCATGAAATAATAAAATATGGCATAAAACACAACATTTAGATTTAACACAAGTGGTACGTACAGCCAGAAATTGGTTAAAACGTGGGCGAAGCGCGGCGCCACTAGCGGCAATTCAGTGAAGCTGATAGGCCGAACCACGATCATTTGTAGGCCGAACTAAGATCAAAAAATTAAAATCGTATTTTCTCAATAAGTCGTAATCTCGCTTTTTGTTTGGAATAAAACGATCCAATAATGGAAAAATATAGTTAAATCTATATTTTAAAATTGTTTTCAACCAATACTTCACAGACTAAAACACTTTCTAGGCGTTTAAAAAGAGAGCTTTGATGACGACATTAGAGGTCACTTTTACATATGTTATAAATTTAATTATTTGAGCTAGTTACATTAATTTTTATGGCAAATAAATGAAGGCAATGCATAGGAAAATATTATAAGCTGCTTATAAAATTATTTTACCTTTAAATCTGTAAATATTTAATGAATTATCGATGATTATGCTAATGGGCCGAACCACGATCAATAACCCTAATCCCGATAGCAAATAGAAAGCATTTTAATGACCTTCTCACAAAAAACACCGCACTGAAGTCCTTTATGATCGCAAAAATATTAAAAATATTCGCTTTTTATGTTTTACCTTTGTCAGGACTATAACAAAGGTTTAGGAATTGGTCGAAAAACACGAAATTGATCCAAGGCCCGGAGGGCCGAGCCACATATACCAATCGACAGGGACAGGGACGAACTGAGCAATGTCTGTGTGTTGTGTGTGTGTGTGTGTGTGTGTGTGTGTGTGTGTGTGTGTGTGTGTGTGTGTGTGTGTGTGTGTGTGTGTGTGTGTGTGTGTGTGTGTGTGTGTGTGTGTGTGTGTGTGTGTGTGTGTGTGTGTGTGTGTGTGTGTGTGTGTGTGTGTGTGTGTGTGTGTGTGTGTGTGTGTGTGTGTGTGTGTGTGTGTGTGTGTGTGTGTGTGTGTGTGTGTGTGTGTGTGTGTGTGTGTGTGTGTGTGTGTGTGTGTGTGTGTGTGTGTGTGTGTGTGTGTGTATGTATGTGCGGGGCGCAACTTTTCTATCGCCTGTTTCTCGGAGATGGCTGAACCGATTTGTTCGCTATTACTTTTGTTTGAAAGATATTATTGCCTAGTATATCAGTATTGAATTGTTTCGAGGTCCGACATTTCGTTTAAAAGTTATAAGTAAAAAAGTGAAAATTACGTGACACCATTTTCTCCGAAACCGAATGACCGATTTCAACGATCTTGGTATCGAATGAAAGCTCTTGTTAACGCTAAATTTTTCGGGTAAATTTAATTGAAAACAAACAAGTAGTTTGAAAGTTATGCTAAAAAACCTGTTTTGACAAGGTAATAATTATAATAATTATTAATAATTAATAATTATCTTAGAGATGACTAAACCGATTTAGGCGCTATTAGTCTCATTTGAAAGGCAACATAACCTAATAGATCACCAGTGATTTGTTTTTTGATTGGACGTTTAATTTGAAAGTTATGAGCAATTGAATACAACACATTGAAATTTACAATAATTTATAATGATTTCATCTAAGATTATTTATCTAGTTTGAATTATTTTGGCATCAAATTAGAGATTTTAATGCTGCAAATATATCTGCAAAATTTCAGAAGAATCGGTTTTGCCGATCAGAAGATTTTTTTGAAACAATGATTCTACAATTGATGAAGGGACGGTAAGGGAAAGTAATGAAGAAGGATTTTTTCGGGAATGAAGGGGAAGGGTGGAAAGGAAGGGGGGGGGTAATAGGTAGCTATGGTTAACAAGTTGTCGTTGTGACTCCTATCTTTTGTCCAATGCTGGAAGGTGCATGGGTCGAACCAAGCTGTAATCAGAGATTATAACCGGATTTGAACCCACATTATTTGATAATCCGGTTATAATCTCTGATTACAGCTTGGTTCGACCCATGCACCTTCCAGCATTGGACAAAAGATAGGAGTCACAACGACAACTTGTTAACCATAGCTACCTATTACCCCCCCCCCCCCCCTTCCTTTCCACCCTTCCCCTTCATTCCCGAAAAAATCCTTCTTCATTACATTCCCTTACCGTCCCTTCATCAATTGTAGAATCATCGTTTCAAAACAATATTAATATATGCCTGACCGCATTTCAAGGTCATGACTAAAGTCACGAGTTTGGTCAACGATCAGAAGATATTAACCCTCCAACACTCGCGCCTACTTTTGTAATTTAAATTTAAACTCGCGCGCACAATGGCCCAAAGCCAAAAAGACATGCGCACTAGAATTTTGACTGGGAAAACTTGGTTTTAGGTTTATGGAACTTTCGGAAGAATTTCTTGAAATTGAAAGTTCTATCGTCTGGTGCAATTTAAGTTTTGATTAATCCCCCTAAAAGTGAAATAAAAAAAATATTTTTCTTCAGTTTCAATATAACACATTGATGTGTCCTGCAAAATTTTAGAACATATTATTACAAGAAATTTGGTTGAATACAGTAACTTTCTATCTATTCAGCGAAGATAGAAAAATCTTATTCATTGCATATGAATTTGTAAAATCAGTTTTTTCTATTTTAGCTCTTTTTGTAATTGTTGTATGACTTTTTCATGTATTACAAAATTGTATAAATAGTAAAAATACACAACTTTGCTGAACTAGTATAGCTCTATGTTTGCTTGTTTAAGAACTGTAGAACTTTGATTATAAAAAATACCCTGATTTTGACCCCGATTTACTCGACTACTAACAGACGGATACATTTTAAACATTTTACATTTGCTGGCAGTTTTGCTGCATACAGACACCATTTTTCCATATGAAGAATGGAATTCTTCCAGTTGGGGCCAATTGCAGTACACCTCACATGCTACTTGCTTCGTTTCTGTGATGTCGGTTTTTGCTAATCTATTTTCCTAACAATTTAAACTATCAATGCATTGAATAATTCCGACATTTTGCTCATAACAAGTTTATAGAAGAATATACGTTAGTATACACGTAATATACGATTTGTAACTTTATAATAATATGGCATTCAAAAACCTACACATGGTGTACAAAATACAACATCGTGAGTAACTGAAGGTTAATAAAAATTGATGAATTTTATTCAAGAAAACTTGTATTGTTGTGAATCAAATAGAATGGCATTACAGGAAATTATGCATAGTTCAAAAACCTATAAACTAGACCTTTACTACGCAATGTATATGTTAAAGAATAATATTTCATCTTACAACTTACTTTTACTTGCACTTACCCTCATTAGTAACAACTTACTCAGCAATTTCATGAGAAAAAGAACTATCAAAATTTATAAGTGCTTCTATTTGGTTCAAATTTTGTAACTTATTCAGTTTCCAAAAATTTCATGTAAACCAAACGTGTCAGTTTCTATCTCAAAAGGCAAATAAGACCGAATAACAAAGGTTCCTTTCACCACTAGGTGCATTAAATCAGGTTTTATGGTATATAGAGAGTTATTTAGTTTTTATAAAGTGGCTAGAATACAATGGAGACGCATGGTTTCTGTCTTTACTTGTAATTAAAGGGACATTTTTGGCAAAGAAATGCGTCTGGTTTATCATCGCAGGCAAAAATAAAACACCACGTGAGTTCATTGCATTTTCGCAACTATTTCTCTAAAAAAATATCTCAAAAACTTAAAATGTTTCATATCTATTCTTTGATATCTTTTGTTAGTTGTTTACACAAAATATAATGAAAAGACAAAAAAAATTGTAAAGTAGTTTTAAGTAGTGTAGTAGTGAAGACTCTTACAAAAAAATATGTATGCGATCATAGAAACCCTGAACCCTGAACCTGTCCAATGTTTCCTCTGAAAAACCCATCAAAACACCTTTCACTTGGCAACAAAATCCTTGAAATCGGTTCAATGGCTCAAGAGCTCTGAACCTTTAAGGAAAGAAAGACTGACAGACCACAGTTCCTAGCGGAGAGCGGGTGTGCCCATTAGCGTTGCGGTATAGAAAAATCTCACAAAAGGACCATTATAAAATGTTAAAAATACGCTTTGCAAAATAAATTGATGTTACTTTACGTATTTGGTACTAGCATTTTTAGACCCATTCTGTGTGTAACTAAACACCACAGTTGCCATATATTTTACTATAAAATACATAGTAACATTCTCTGTTAGGCATTAATTCATGAAATCTTTAGAGTTTTCATGCCGCATGGTTGAAATGACAATTTATTAAAGGGTAGATAAAAAGGGGTGCTAATGGTAGACAAAATCTGCAAGGATAATGGAATGATTGGAGTTTCCACCACTACTGGTACTACCACCACTAATGGTGTGTTTACCCTATTATTGATCGCGAATCATAACTAACAAACTAAAATATTTGGGCACTATTAATTTTACAGTGTTTGTTATGAAAAACGTGTATATTTTTAATAATTTGTATTGGATAGAACGGGAATATGCAATTATGAGTCATAATTTATGACAAAGCAGTACCTGCACCAGACCCCATATGGTGTCAACAATTTATCTTCATAAAAAACACCAAGAATTTGATACAGCTTCCTTGTATTCTTAATTTAATTTCAGTTTGATCATTTAGCAGTTAAGTTAATATTCTCAGTTTTCATTAGTGGTGTTGAGATGTTCAAGTTCAGAATACGTTATAAGGGTGTTCAGCGTCGTTTACTTTCGTGCCTCATTCATTGTAAAAACTTTTACAACCCTAGAGGCGAATGCACGAAAGTGTAAAACCTCTCGAATAAAATAACAACAACTACAACAACTTTTACGACCTCCTTTTTCCAAATCCGTCACATTTTCGCAATTGAAAATTCGGGCCAGCCATTTGCCAACTCATTGTTTATATTATTGAGCATGTAAACTAACGTCACACGGTAATTTACAATATTTGTTTGTACTGAGGAGCCAAGTATACGAGTCTGTAACATGGCAACCGGGCGTCCGGTTCTTAAACGAATTTAAATGCGCAATATTGATGAGGTATGAACGATATCGAGGTATTTTTATCTTAAAATCGCGAGAAAATGTCAAATCAAATCAAAACATTATGATCTATTGCCAGAGACATTGTGGATGCTGATCGTGAGAAATAGATATTTGATACAACGGATTCGCGCGGGATTATTTTATATCTTTTATAGCAATAAATGTCCATAGCATAATATTTTTGCCCGTCGGTACAGTTGCGATATAGTTTACGTGTTGAATTAAGACCCAGATACGTCACACGTGTTTTCTAAACGAGAATGTTGGATGGAGATTGCGTGAAAGTTATTGTAATAGATGAAATGTAATTGCCGAAGTGCGCGTTGTATCGTTGAATCAGATCATCTAACGAGATAAACTTTGAACAGTACTTTCCCTTGCTAACACAAATCCTATCCCGATATACTTGTGGAAATGCAGTGGTACCCGCGGTCCCTAGCAACAACAAGTATTGGCCGAAGTCATTATTGATCAATTTTCAAAGTACTGATTTAAGTAGAAATTGCATAATGAGAATATCATGTTCATTAGTGGAACTAGAGGGGGGGCTAGGGAGGACCAAACCTTTTTCAGCAATTCACCCGAAGTGTGTATGGGAGTTGGTGCAATAAAGTGACTGAAATGAAGCGAACGAAGATAAGAGAGTATTACGCAATTAGATTTGATTGTAATAGTGGTAATGTGAAAAAAACCTGGGATACTATCAATGAAGTGCTGGGGAATAAACCAAAACAAACTCATACAATCACCCGTAGTGGTTCAACGGTCGAAGATAAACAGTGTATTGTTGAAGAAGCTAACAAATATTTTGCTGCGATTGGGAAGTGTCTGGCTGGGAAGATACCCTACACAGGTACACAGCCTATCCGTGAAGAAACGAGTGCGAGGTTGAATCTGAAAACCGTATCTAGATGTGACATTGAACAAACGATAGCAACACTTCGTTTGTCTCCGTCGACTGGTTTTGACCAAATTCAGGCGAAAGTGTTTAAGTCATGTAGCAATGAAATAGTCGATAGTGTTACAGATGTGATTAATTCATCAATCTTGCAGTCTAGTGTACCATCTGATCTGAAAGTGTCCAAAGTCGTTGCTATTCCGAAGACACCTACGGCAAAAGAGTTTTCTGATTATCGACCAATAAACATACCCTGTGTCACAGATAAAATCATGCAGAGGATAATTAACAAGCAGCTAGTCAATCATCTAGAACGTCACAGTTTAATATCTCCCAAGCAGTATGGGTTTCGACCAAAATCGAGCACACAAACTGCACTATTTGATGTTGTGTCCGAAATTCAAATGCAATGTGATATGAAGAAAAAAGTAGCTGCAGTTTTCCTCGATTTGAGCAAGGCCTTTGACACTTGTGATAGAAAGATTCTGATTCGTAGGTTGAGTGAATTAGGGGTAATTGGTCGATCAATGCAGTGGTTCCGAAGTTTTCTTGAAGACCGTTCTCAATTTGTTCACGATAACCCTGTTAGTAGCTCTAGAAGAAACGTTGAGTATGGAGTAGTTCAAGGAAGTACACTTGGGCCAACACTGTTTAATTGCTACGTGAACAGCCTGAAGAATGTGCCTTTGCGTGGAACGCTATTTATGTATGCTGACGACATTGTACTAACTTACGCAGTTATGACCTGTGAACAGCTTGAACAAGCCATCAACGATGATCTTCGTATGCTACGGGATTGGATGCATATGCATAAACTAACTGTGAACATAGCAAAAACAAAGTACATGTTGTTCAATGCTCCTAAATCCCTCTTGTTGAATATCTCCTACAACGGGAATTGTATCGAAAAAGTAGATGAATTCAAGTATCTGGGGGTTTGGTTGGACAGTGAACTTAAGTGGATTCAGCATATCACTAAACTGGGTGCTAAACTGGCACAAGTTGCAGGTGTATTCAAAAGAATCAGTGATTTGGTCCCACTTGATACTAAGCGCAGTCTGTATTATACAATGTTTCACAGTCATCTAGTGTATGGTATACTTGCGTGGGGAGCAGCAAACAAATCAGCAATAAAACCTCTGCAAGTTATCCAAAACAAAGCCATCAAGAACCTTTTCGGATACTCTTGGAGAACATCGACGGAGTATATTCATACTACACATCAACTGTTGAAGGTCGAAAGTGTTTATACCAACACAGCTTGCTTACATATTCACCAAATTCTTCAGAAATCCGTCCACACTAATACCGTGTTGAGCAGAGTCTCGGAACGACACCAGCATCAAACTAGAGGCAGAGACAACATAACTACCAGCAGGAGTAACACCACCAAGTTCGGTCAACATTCGGTGTTGAATAAAGCAACAGCTCTCTACAACAACTTAGATGAAGCTTTGAAATCACTCACAATAAGCAACTTTAAATCATGCATGAAGACTAATTTATTGTCAAATCAATTCTCAAATGTGTAAATGTGTAATTTAAAATCTAATTGAATTTGTTTGTAGTTGTACACTGTACGGTGTTTTGGAATGAAAAAATGTCCTTTTTTTTCTTGTTAATGTTTTCTACGTAGTAACAAAAATAAAAGCCAAATTTATTGTTAGTTGTTAAGCTAGTCAGTCTTTACGAGCCAAAGGCTCAGAGACATAATCGTTTGTAAATAAAATAAAATAAAATAAAAAAAAAATATTGTAGGTAATAACTAGTTTTGCAAATGTCCCATATACAGGGTGTTAGGTAGCTTAGTACAGATATTGTACAGTATAGATATGGGTGACAGAGGACCACATTTGATGAAAAAAATCCTTCTACTCATATGGCCAAATCAAAATACAAACACGTTACAAAATATCGTAACACAATGTCCCACCGCGAAGGTAGTTAACTAATTGTCTTTTCTAATTTTTGGAAAGAGCGACAAACATATCTATTTTAGCTGTAAGATTGCCATTGGTTTCCAATAATTTTTAAGAAAGAAGCAATGCGAAATGGATTAGAAATATGGATAACGGCCTCATGTCATGATGTTGTAACAAAAAAAACTGATCACTAAATGTAAATAAGAAATAGTAAAAGTTGAGTTCTGTGTGTCAACTACTGTATATATTTTTTAACCAACTGATGAGTGAACTACAATTATGACTGCCAGTGTCAATTATCTAATTAGGTACTATAAAAATTCGCGGTGAAAATTTTTAATAAACACTGAATAAAGCTATTTACCATTCGAAAAACCTATTCTAAGTAAGAGAGCAAAAGTTGAACATTTTCTACACCAATTAGCTTAGGCACTAAATGAAATTAACTCTCATCAATTTGCAATTTTAAGCACAGAATAATTTATTCTCCTCGTGATAAACACTGAATGTAGGCTGAAACGTGTATATTGCTTTGAACTGTATTGTAAATAAGTAATTCATATTGTATTTATCAAAACAATAGTTGTAAGCAAATAGTTTTTGGAAAATAATCAATTTTTCAACATAGACAGCTAACACCAAATTAAACTTTTAATCAAAGAGCAACCATAGAATATAGAACTTCGAATGCTCCTACCTTTTGCTGTAAAATCACCTTGAAGCCATAAAGTATGTAGTAAAAGGGGTTCTTGCGAGATTCTGCAAGAAGATAATGAGAAAAAAAACAGATAACTATTGATTCACCACACAATCACGATAATGCTTTGTAGTACAACATACAATCTAAATAGCAACACAACACAACAACACTTTTTGCTGATTTTCAATACTTTCTAAGCAGTCGACAGCACTAGTCCAGTGTGTGGTGCAACTTCACGCAAAACTTCAAATATAACGTTCTGCTGCATAGTTCATCGTCCCAGTTCGATCAAGTGTTTAATCAATAAAACTAATTACCACACATCTAGCTACGTACTTTGTTTATAGAATCATTGTCAAATTCACCAAACCGTACGGTCACGAAAGGTACACTTACTAATTTTACCACTCACCAGCAATGGAAATTCGTAGTAATCCACACGAGTGACTGCCCGATCGAAATTCTCGACGTGCGACCGGACAGGAAAAGTCCGAAACAGCCAAACATAAATAAATCGGCAAACAGTTTCTTTCATATCATCGTTTTCCCCGTGCCAGGAGCCAGGATGTTGTTATGTGCTGCTTATTGGCTGCGTTCAACGACAGTGTCGGCGTACAGGGAAGAGAGGAGACTGAGACTCTGTTTGTCCAAAAGTAGCGGCTGATGTTTGTTTTGGTCAATCCTTTCACTGTGCTTCACTTTCTGGTTGGTTTCCACGTTCGTCCACCAGCGTAACATTTTTTTTTCGTTCGCTTTTGACTGACTGACTGAGTGACTGACTGGTTGCGATTTGCAAGGGGGTGGTGAACAGCGGCAACACTATCGACAAAGGGTCGATGTTTTCTTCTTTTCACGCACAACTTCCACGCTGTTGGTCGGTGTGACGACACAGGCTCGAAATAAACAACCTCTTCAGCTGACTCAAAACAGTCATCGGTCAAGAAAAATCCCGCAAATGGACACTACATTCTGCACTGCACTCTTTCGATGCCAACTAGCCAACGTCACTGTTATACGGGTTTCACTTTTTTTTCAGTTTCTCGCCATGAAAGATAATATCCACTTGATTTTGGAAACAATCAATTATTTACCTGTGCCCAACGGACAGGTGGTCAACTGCAATACGTGTAGCGGTCCTGTATCGTAAAATACCGCGTCAAACAATTCGCCAACCGCTGCTGCTCCTAGCGCGAGCAGGCTGGTTAACGGCAGCTCGCGAGCTGCCTAAAAAAGGCTCCGCTGCGCTCGCTGCCTGATTCGCGTATGCATGCATAAACAAAGTAGACAGCATAATGATGTAAAAAGTTACGAAGCAATTATTTCACACCAGAATGAAGTTATCACCGAATGAAATATTAAAAGAAAAAATAATTTTCGTATATAGAAATATATGCAAATTAAGATTCGCCTCTCTTCCTTTCGTTTACTCACGAGAGCTTGACTACCGCGCAAGCACACACAATCACACACAGCTTGAGACGCATGTATTAACTCTCTCTTCCTTCCGACGCGCGACACCAACACAGATTGCACAAGGACAATCTCTCAAGCTCAATCGCCTAGCAAAAGCATCCGCTCGCTGTGCGATGCTCCGCACGCTGGCTGCGATGCGATGGTTGCTGTTGCTGTTTTCTGGTGTCGCGACGAGATCCTTCAGCAGACCGTCATCGCCTCCTGCCGGCCCACAGCGCAGCCGAAAGGGAGAGAGTCCGCGCGCGTGGACACACGTCTCTGTCGTTTACTTGCTCACTTGCTATTGAATGTTCCAGCGTGTCGACATACCAAGGATCTACTCCTCGGAGTGATAGAGTATATTGTGCATTGCACTATCTACTTACCGGAAGAATTGAAGTGGAAATTTGCTAGGGGGTGGATGGTGCTGATGAGACGAATGGTTATGTTGATGAGTGGGGTGGCTAGGGGTGAATCAATTTTGGTTACTACGGTCACTTTAGAGCTCACTGCTGCTTGTTTAGTGAGCGGATAAATGCCCCGAAAAGTTATTCATTAGATGTGATTGTTGAAACTCTGTAATGCATAATAGTTTTAATTTTTGTAATGAAAATAATGATTAGATAATAATCATCTCGCATTGGTTGCAATCTTTAATATATGCACTCAAAATAGTTTTTTATTTATAGCAACAAACAAGTGGTGGTTGTCACTATTTTAAAGTGGAACCGCTATGTGATTCTAGGGAAACCTTGCATATGGTTATTGTGACAATTAAAAACAAAACAAAAAAACTTTTGGTTTGGTTTTAGTTTCTAATTCCAAAGAAAGTTGCAAAGCGCTTTTCATGCGCTTCATTTCTCACGTCTCATAGCTCATGAACCCCACCCGTCACCTACTCATCATTGGCAACAAAACCTGCTGGAATGGGATCAGGCTGCTTGATTTTCCTCATTTGTGTAAAATTAGAAGCGCGTTTGTTCATTGGCTAATGACCACCACCACAACAAATCAAGACGATGATCGGGTTTAGATTGTAAGTGTAACCATTTATGTACGCAAACACATCTACATACAGCCTGCGGAGTAAGGAGCGAGGTGTCACACCTGCGCAGTTGTTGAACTCCTGTTGCAATTTGCATGTATGGGTAAGGAAAACTCCCAACACTCACCCGAATGCTTCCACTGGACCTACGGTAGTGTGCGGTACTAAATACTCTCAGTTTTCATAATTATTCCCGGCATCCTGGCGGTTCTGGCCTAGAGCGACGGGGAGGGATGAAACAATGAGAATAATTATTTAATTTTTTCCTTCTCGCTCGCTGACACTTGTACTTGGCACACAAACTATACCATCACTAGACTAGACCAGAGCCTGATACACAAGATTTGTGGGTGTTGCCAACGAAGCGACGACGAGAGTGCGAAAAATCGCAAATAGCCAATGCTTGTCGCGCGCGATCTCACCTCGTCTTGCCTGCCCGTCGAGGGGGTGGAATCACAGAGGAGAAGCGGGCCTGTACATAAGGTAAATTAATTAATTAAACGTTCCCGAGTGGACGTGGTAATTCTAGGAAAACACATCGAACAATTTCAGCTTATCGACGCCCTATGCCTATAATGCTCTGCTTTGGTGGATGCTTTGACAATGGCTGTTGTGAATCTTAATTACGACCCAACCATTGGAGGAGTTCATTCCAACTTTGCATGATCTAATGCAAGCGAAAGTCAAGTGATGATGACAGCGAAGAATGCTTTGGTTTGGACATTCGTTGCGCAAGTGCAGCCGAAGCATTTCGTCCTCCGAGTACCAAAGGACTCATTTCTAGTGTTGGGCAAAAAGAGCATCCGAGACGATAGCCAAAAACCAACAACTGCAAAAGAAGGCAGAGAGAAACTGAGAGCAACTTGGCAAATCTTCGCTCAGTGCATACTAACCTCCTCACTGACTGGCGCAAACTATCAACGGAGCAAATATATGGCCATCACTGTAGTGGTACCGCCGAATGCACGCGGAAGATGCATGTAGTTTAATTATAGAATTTCCCCTCCGAAGTGGAATTAACGAAGGAGCAGAATGCGAAAAATTCAATTTAAAGCAGCATACAGTAACAGCGGATGTAAAATATAATTTCTAAGAATAACGCCATAAGTAATAGAAGAACGTGAAAACTAATGCTGCGTCTTTTAGAGAACTATAAAATCAGGAAATATACATTAAACTGATATTATCGTTGATTATTTTTAACTACTTTGTAATATCCTCAAAGAATGTATAGCAGTTGTTTGAAAAGGGTAATCGAAAATTTTTCGTATTGCCTATCTTTTAAGAAATATTAATTTTTTCGAGCGTTTTAAGTAATATAGTAATAGCTCTGGAGATATCAGATCAAAATGTAAACTAACAGCATTGAATCCCAGCTAGCCTTGAAGTACGATAGTGGTTGAACAAATCAGTCGTCTTATATCCGAATTTTGACTGCAAGCGATCTTCAGAGTCAATAAAATCCCGCACTAGCCACACTGATCAAGACCTACTGTAATCTAACTAAAATAAATAGACTTAGTCATTAACAATCAGTAGCACTTTGCTGCATGCATTTTGAAAATGTTTAGCACCCAAAAGATTCAAATAGCGTATGAGTAGACAATCCAGCTGTAGATTTCCGTGGCAGATTAGTCAATCAGAAATTGGGATTTCGTCCAAAAACAACAGAAAAACACTAATCTGAACTAGTTGTCTCTATCCAATACATTAAAAACTTGTGTTTAACTTCGATTTGATTTCGATTTGAATAGTTCGATACTTTTAAGTTTCAATTTGAAAAACGTCGGTACGAACTAAACAATATTAGATGTTATCAACTAGAGACATAAGCAAATAAAAATTTATAGAGCATTTTCTTAACCCGCTTTGACCTCAATTACTTAATCAACAAAACGAAATTCGCACAATATGACATCGCAAAAAACATTACGTTATTCGCAAATTCTCGCGTAACTTTTCAAAAGGACCTAAGTAACATTGTGAGGCTCTCTGTGGTCTCCCTCTCTTCCGATTATTACGGCGGTATAAATGCATTTCAACAAAAGTTTTCTTGATTCGATTCGATTAGCTAGCTAGTGACACCAGCAACCGATTTTTGAAAGGCTGATGCTTAAAAGTGCATTTGCATCGCCGTGGCAACCGAAAGAGAAGAGGCACAAAGAGAATCTCTCTCATAGTTACTTAGGTCCGTTTGAAAAATTACGCGAGAATTCTTAGCATTTATTAAGAATTCAAAATTGCAAATTTGCACGTTGAAACACAACCAAGTGCTTCCTTTTTTATTAAAATCGATGGAGGCGCCTTGTTTAGTACGAATGAAAAGCGGGTTTTAATGAAATTGTCTCGAAAAACAAGTATCAAAACCGCAGGTTCTAAGTTATCTCCTAGTTAAAAACTAGTAGTTATAAACAAATTTGCTAAACAGCTCTTTGATGACTTGAAATTAGGTTAAGAATTAACCTATTAAGCGCTATTGAAGGTTAAGAAACCCTCCGCGAAATGACTGGTTTGACGGAGATTTCCAGCAAGCGATGGAGAACAAAAAATAACATGCGGAAACTATATGCATTGCTACGAGGGATGATTTGGTCAAGAATCTACGAGCGCAGAATCAGCTGACCACGATCCTGAGGGAAAAAGCAGCAGAAGACAGACGGAGATCGTGTAGATCTATAGCAGCTGTTCCGGGATAATAACACGCGCAAGTTCTTTGAAAGCGCTACACAGTGAAGCCTGGATACGAGTAGCAGCGAAAAAGAAAAACTGATCACAAATGAGCGCGAGGTGGTATGGTAGGGGGCCATCCAGATACCACGTGGACAGAAAAATACCAATTTTTTGTCAAATTTTCGCACCTTATGCAAGGTGTTAGGACCTGAATTCTTCTGTTCATAGTAATCTTGTCTACAGCGAATTATTATCGACTGCAAGAAAGTCAGTTTCAGTTTGACTTTTGCTTGATGATTCTTCTCCGTCAAGAGTATTCCTGTCTAACTGTCCTGTCTAAGAGCACCTCAGCTTTTTCGTCTACTTCAACACAACACAGGACCTTTCCGATGCGACGCGGTTCATAAAATCTTCTGAAGACGAATCCTTCCGTAATGCTCGGTTCCTGTGTTAACGTCAACATATGCCTCATCAGAAGATAAAACTTTATTTGAGCCTAAAAACGATCACTGATCAATGGTTATGTACAATTAATTCAATATTTCTGTTTCTAATTTCTGTTTTTGGTATGAAAAAAAAACTTGTCCATGTGGACATTTACGATACCCCCTCCCCCCCCTTCCGTGGACAAGCGTGGACATTTCCATACCCCCACCCCCCTCTAAACTGTCCACGTGGTATATGGATGGTCCCTAGGCAGGTTGAAACAGCTCTTCGATAAACATCTCAATGGTGACACAATGGAAGAAGGCATAAAGGAAGGTCACCCAGAAGTACCCACAAACGATTGCAGCATCGCTAATCCCAATCTTGAAGAGATCGTATCAGGCAGCTAAAGACTAATGGAGCCACCAGAAACGGCCGACTCCCGTCAAAGCTTTTCAAAAATAGTAAGATGACTAGCAACGGCCCTTCACTGTATAATTTCCAGACTTTAAGAGGAGGATTTACTACCGGAGGTTTCATTTAGAAAAATGACGAACAATTATTGTAAGTGCATCTCAATTACGGTGATCAACACGGATTTAAAGTGCTCTCCCACGTCGTCAATATCCACAATAACAAGAGATTAATTTCACACTCCAACAAACACTCCAGAAATGTTGAGAGTGCAACATTCCTCCGCGTCACAGCATACGATACAGCCCAACGCGAACAGCTATGGCAAATAATATATGATAATGGATTCCAGGATAAACCAACGATAAACACCGCGCGCAGTACTTGTGTCGTCCAACTTTCACGATAGAATAAAGCTCCTCTATCCAGGTGAGCTTCTACTAGTTTGAAATCGGGCCTTTGGAAGCCACAATTCTCTCGGTTTAAATCTTGTACCATTTGAATACCATGGTTGTATTGTTGCCGATCGGTGAGCGATTTTGTTTGAGTGACCGCTCCGTCCGTGGACGTGGAGTGTTATAACGCCAGTTAATGTTATAATGGGCTGATGTTATAATGTTATAACGAAAGTTGTGAGTCATGCTGGTGGTGGTAGGCAAAACTTTCTTATCTAAGTGACCACTCCGTCCAAAGACATGGAGTGCTATCACCAATATAGATGACTGCGTGCCGTCTCGGTAAAACCTCCCACCTGAGTGGCCGCTTCATCCAAACGATTTGGACTCACTCACATAGTTGATAGCTTATCCAGCGCTAGTTACTAGCGCTGAGCGATATCCACATCAGAGAAAATTTTCCCGTGTAAATCATCCCTCCTTCCAAAGACTTGGAGGGATATCATTCACATAGTTGACAGCGTACTCAGAGGCGGGTTTAGGGTTTATAGATTAAGGAAATTCGAACAAATCTTAAATTGGCAAAGATAATATTATATAAGTTTTGTAGCCAAAAGGTTATAACCGAGCGATCACTATTCTAAATGCCATCTACACAGTGGTTTCCCAAGTCATCTTCCATCGACTACCGTTAATACCCAAGTAACAGTTCTAAAGCCACTTGGTTTTACTTAAATTTTATAAAGGTTTTATTGCGGCACTAATCATTACCTCTGGGTTTATTATGGTATTGCGCAATACCAAGAGGATACGAGTCCAAACACACTTATAGCTAGCTAGAAAACCATAATAAAACTTGTGATAAAGCAATTTTATTGTGGTTACTTATATTACCACGTTAAAACCTGTTGGCTGCACCACGTCTCTTATAAACTTACCATAAGTGTATAAGTGTATAAGCGTAAGCAGTACAAAATGGCGCACCAATCAAAATTGATTTTATCGCGAGTACTTGTCAAACCGCAATAAATCTGTTAGTTTTATAGAGCTATTAAATCGGCAACACCCCGACCAAAGAGTTTTTTTGCTGCTATTATGAAGAATACCAAAGTTTAAAACCAAAATCATTTTTTATGAGAAGCCATATTGCCATATTCTAATATTTTATTTAGCTCGCAAACAAAAATTCATCAAAGCAAAGTGTTTTGCAAAAAGAAAGTTATTATCAATCGGTTTTCCTGTCAGAGGAAGCAACTAAAAAGACTTTGCTAGAAATTGAGATTCACTAACTGAATATTTTCAATTTGTTAAAACAATCAGTTTTCGAAAGTTGTAACATTTCAGTGGAGCGCTGATTTTATCGACCTATTATATCAATCTGCACGATGAAATTAAATGCGCACATGCTGCAAACCAACGAAATTGCTTAAAATTTAATAAATATTCTATGGGATATTTTATTCTGATCGCTATAAACCAAATCGTTCAGAACGATCTGTCAGTAAAATTTAAACTTTTCTGCTCACGGATATATTTTCAAGTTGACAAACCTAGCGAACTTATTTAGCTTTTGCCAGAAAAGCGAAAAGCGGAAAGCTTTTTTAAATTATGGCGATGGCTGTCAAGCAGCGAAAGCTTAACCGGTTTTATTGCTGCCTTCAGCAGAGCGTGATACGACTACTTGAGCTTCTAACCTGATTCTAATAGCGGCTATGAAAACATTCTGAGGAGTGGGCCACTTGGTCAAGCAGTTTTATAGCGGTCATCAGAAAGTTCTAGTGGAGCTCATAGTTTTATTAACGGTTTTATGAAATTGGTCATGAAAACTACTATACGAATGTAATAAAACTTGAAACTGTTACTTGGGTAACGAAAAGATTCGTATGTCATTATCAAACCGTCCTTATAGAAGATTGATCTACAACATACCAAATCTTCACCCTGGAGTCGATGCTTCATTATTGTCACGAATTTCGAGTGCCCAGGTATCAATTGTTCATTGATTTCAAAGCGGTACATGATCACGTAAACTGTCAAGAGCTATGAACAATTCTGAACAAAAACGAATTTCCAGGAAACTGATAAGATTTTGTAAGCGTCGGTAGGCTCCGCTATGGAGGTTTTATGGATTTGTTGTTTATTTTATTCGTTTGTTTCTTGTTTTATTTTAAAAAAGTGAGAAATGCTTGTTCTGGTTAATGTTAACTCCCACAAGACATCCCACAGAAGGTAGAAATAGGCCACGAGTCCCACTAAAGTTAAATATAGAGCCATATACCTCAAGCACGCAGCCCACCACCCATCGAGTTTCCACCCGCTGCCACCAGGGGAAAACAGGCAGAAAGCTGGACATAACTCACAGATGATCGGAGGCTGTAGGTGGTGAAAAGATGGCGATCGGGGATTGTTTATGTACATACCGGGGGCAACGTCCTTGTGGCTAAGGGGAATAACCTGCAGGTATTAAAACGGTTTTGACGAGATACAAGAAGTCACTTGTGAATACAATCCCGGTCGAGACAGTCGACAACTACATGTTAAATACGTTAAAGAAAGTGACTATACAAATTGAAGTACCTAGTGACAATTGTTGATAGCACTGCAGGTAAACCTTTTCCCCTTGCCTTTCGACAATTTGCCCTTCGTCAAGTTACCCGTCGCCAGCCTACTAAAGCCGGAATGTTCATGCTTCAAATTACAGAACCCCGCTGTGTTTATTTGAAATAACCGTCATCGTCAGCGCCGGAGTTTAGTGCACCGCTAAGCTGATAGTATCGGATTACGTGGATCCCGAAGCGGAAGGAGAGGAGCGAAACGGAGTGTATTCTGGAGTAAACAAGGAAGGTGTGCTGTTGAAACGGGGCCCTGTCGACGAGAGAAATCGAAAGGTTAGATACAAGGTTAGTCAAGAGAGGTTTTCTGATGTTCAAATTTGTTGGTTAGATTAACTCACCTTGGTTAGATAGTCAATAAGAAAGTGGGAAGAGTGAACACAAAACCCGTAGTGAACGCTAAATAAAATTGTGAACCTTTGTAAACCAATCGTGAGTTTCCATTGACGACTGCGAGCATTTCCCTTGACCCGCGAAAACTAGGATAGGCAGGCCGACCCTGAGGTGTTGATTCAGGGGGTCCATGCTACGCTCGTGGCTGTGCTTAGCGATAACTTACAATTTATCATGGTTAAGCTGCTGGGTGTGTATTCCGAGTAGACTGCCAGATCCATTCGAATCTTGTAGGAGCCTTCGACAAGCATAGCCTTTCCTGCCAGCTATTCAACATTTCGTTAGAAGGTGTAATAATTCGAGCAGCGGTAAACTGTTGGTACCCGATTTTCAATAAATCCAGTCAATTTATCTGCGTTGACAATGACGAGAATACTTTCGGAAGAGTATTTGAGGCGATTACATACACTAAAAACATAATTTCGTTTTTCTATGAAACAAAATTCGTAAAACTATATCCGTACCTAGCTGATAAAAATAATTTCGTACCATTTAAAAACATTGGTAGGCTTATTGGCTCTAACAGCCTCTCCCAGCCGAGATTCGAACATACGACGACTGGCCTATTAGACCAGCGTCTTACCTCGAGGCCAACTGGGAGGCTTAGTGAAGGAATACTTAATAAGTAAGCAAAGCCTTTGGCTTAAACGTCTTTCTATGACCTGACCCGACAACGACAGCCTTCACAACCGGCTATTGGAGTACAGAACAGATACGGGGCTATTGCAACAACCCTACTGACTGTATCTAGCAGCGCCGCGTAGCCGAGATTCGAACATACGACGACTGGCTTGTTAGAGCAGCATCGTTCCTCGGAACCAACTAAGCAGTATAATATTTAATAAGTGTTCATGCTCAAATTAGAGTAACAAAGCTTCGATCGGAATTTACATCCCCATTTGTTGAATAAACTTATCAAGGTTAGGTAATGTCAGTTTTTAGGTAAACCCCCCTAATTTTATTTTCTGACTACGCCCCTGCTTGGAAACATTGTCATCATACACCTGGCGAATGTCGGGAGACTACTGTGAGCTGGCCTCTTCACAAAGATGCTAGCCGACTATGCAGCGAAATCTATGCTCTTCGAGGACTGCACCGAAACCAGAAATAGGTGCTCTCCCAGATTTTGTCACGTCGTCTTTCCCCAATAGCAAGAGAATTCGTAGGGCAGGATCAGGCGGGCTTTATGGGGGCCCGTTCTACTGGGGATTAAATTTTTACTCTCCAACAAATCCTCCAGAAATGTCAAGAGTATACCGTATACACGCATCATAGTTTTGTGGATTCAAGGAGGTATACGATACAGTCGAGCGCGAACAGCTATGGCAGATAATGCACGAGTACGATGTTCCAAATAAACTGACTAGCTACCCTGGAGCGAGTAATGTGCTACGTGCGTTTTCGGGGCACTCTCGAGTCATTTTGAATCACGCATAGAGTTGCGGTAAGGGGATGGAACGTAACTATTGAAGGTATGATCCGGCGAGCGAGCATCGCAGACGACTTCAATATGATTGCTAGAAACCTTGGGACGGCGGAGGCAATCTACGCTAGACTAAAAACGTAGGTCAGGTGGATTGGGTCACAAATTAATGCACCAAAAACTAAATATATGGTAGGAAGAGGCTCTATAGAAAACAACGTTTGCACAGTGACGGCGATGAACTAGTAGTGGTTGATGAATTGGTATATTTGGGGTCACCGCCGACAATAACACATGCAAGGAGATTTAACTACGCATTCAAGCTGGAAGTCGAGCCTACTTTTGCCTCTGCAAGGAGCTTCCATCAAGCTACGCCATCAAGATACGCCACCGCACGAAGCTGACAATATACAAAACGCTAATCAGATCGGCAGTTCTCCACGGACTTAAGGCAGTAACTTTTCTCACGGAAATCCGTTCTCTTCAAGAACCCCACCATCACCAGAAATAGAGGGGCCGAACGTGGTAGATGGCTTGACCAGATTGAAGCTGACTTACAAGTGTCGAGATGCTCAACAAATTGGGGACGACAAGCCTAAAACCGATTGTCGATTGTCGATACGGCACAGGCTACTTCGGCTTTAAGTTTTTACAGAAAGACAAGGATGTATAGTAAATAAATATAAAGAATTGTTTCTTTAATAATCGACCATCTAAACACAAATAGGTACCTACCCAAGTAGCACACTTTTGTCACTTCTGGTTGCTGCAACCTATTTATGACTAAAATCAGTTATTAATTGGTTAACACATCTAGCTTATAACAACTGTGCTAGTTGGGATAATTTTTAATTGCCGTTTCTGAAATTTTGACTACATCCATCAGAATAATCATAACATGATCGAGTTTTCTGAGATATATCGTTGACAATTTTCAGAATTAGTGTCCTCAAAACTCTTTGACCGTCAGTGACCGAAAGCATAAAAAGGCATATGATTTTCAGTTACACCATGTAACTGGCTACGTAACCTCGGAATTTCTCTAAATGATGCAATTTCGATTAAACTACACTACACCACTACACCACTACACTGTTACGAAATTCAACCAACAGCTGGGTTTTAAATTGTCCATGAGTTCCAGGATCGATTGTGCCTCAAGTCGCTGTACTATTCTTTAGTACGACCGATACTCGAAATCAGTTCCGTTGTTTGGTGTCCGCACCAGAGCAACTGGATTGCTAGAAACGAATCAGTCCTGAATTTGTGACTTTTACTTTGAAGCTTCGACTTTGAAGTGATCCAACTTACAGTGATCGTTGTCAAATTAGTGGTAGACAAACATTGGAATGAAGATAATTCGATGCGCAAGGGGCCAGTGCAAGGATCCTACTGACTCTATCTAGCAAGCACTGCCTAGCCGAGACTCGAACATACGATGACTGGCTTGTTAGACTAGCATCGTACCTCGAAGCTAACTGCACGGTCAATAGGGTAAGGGCACTAAATTTCGACCTATATAACCAACACATAGTCAACAAATTGCAATATATCGTCCAAATAATGCTGTTTTTTCGTAAATATGATAAGTAGAAAAGGATGTATATTCAGTTAACATTTAAAAGGAAATAAGTTTACGATGTATATTTTTACTCATTTTCTCGTTTCAATCCCAATCCCATAGTGTTTAATTTTCGACCCCTTGTTTTAGTTTTCAATCCTTGCGTGTTCTAATATTCGACCCAACTACAAAGTAATGTATTTTCAAAGTTGAGGGTCGTTTAAACTGATGAATTTAATGCAAAAAAATAACTGCAGCATTTCTGTAATATGTATCACGAAATCGTCGAAATCTAGAACTCAAACAGTTTTGCGTTTCAATTTTCGTACTTTTTAAACACCTTTAATTACAGCATGAAAATTAAATATGTACTGTAACAAAAGAAATTTGACAAAAATATTGCCTTTTCTTGGTATAACATATTGCATGAATTCTGTGTCCTAATATCAGGGATGGTTCGATCATTTTGACTCTATTTTGATTCATTTGACAGTACCATCTTAACGGGGCCAAATATGACAAAGTTATGTATGGGACATTTGTAGAAAAGGTTATTATCTATAATTTTGCTGAATAAATTTTTGCTGTATCTGTTGTAGTTACGGCCTTACAATGCTAGTATCTTATTAGTAACTAAATGAACGTTCATTTAGTCACTGATGAGTTACTAGCGTTGTAGCACCGTAACTAAAAACGATACAGCAAAACTTTGCTCAGAAAAATTGTAGATTAGAACTAGTTCTACACATGTCCCGTGCATAACATTGTCATATTTGGCTCGACTGAGACGGTACTGTCAAATGAATCAAAATTGAGTCAAGGTGATCGAACCATCCCTGCCTAATATACACAATTTATGGAAAATTTGATTCCGTATTCGTTTTCACTAGACGAAAAGAAAACACTCAAACTCCAGTTCCAGTTTAAAAAACTTGATTATTTGGACATACATGCCCAAATTTTGGTGGGGCATTGAAAAATCTCTGGCAAAATAACAACCTTGACAATATTCTAAATAATAGCTTTCCTCCACCTTTTCCTTAGGAATTTATTTGATGAATGTTTCAGCAATGGTGCGAAAACTAGCACAGGGTCGAAAACTAGATCCCTTACTCTATTAATTGACGAAATCGTCGACAGAGCCTTACTCAGATAGTTTTCTTCATTAAGACTACAAAATGGGTTAGATTGAAATTTTGAATAACAAAGAATAAAAACTTAGCGAAAATGTTTACAAACAACAAAACGCTGGCTGTCGGAAGGTTGCATTTCCGATTACTGTGAACGCCGCTATCGTCAAAACGAAGCTCCCATTTTTATAAAATGTAAACTTTAGTTAATTGTTTTTGTTTAAATAGATTGCTAAATCTTATAATTTTGCGATTTTTGTAAATATTACGTGTTTTTTGCTAGCGATGTTATAAATTTTCGATTTGTCGGTGATACCAGACAATGCAGGTCAACTGTAAACAATTACGAAGATTCCTGGGATATTACTAAAAGCTCGACCAGTGAGATATAGTTGAAACGTAATCGCTCTATGGAAATTGTTTGTTCACTTTCTACCCAATGTAATTACCGATCCATGTGAACCAAATCGGATAAAATATAATATATTTGCATGCTAATTAGAAGCATTTTCAATGAAGCATTGTCCGGAACAATGAACAACCTTTTTCCCGTTTCCAGAAATGAATTAATTTTCTCATCTGTTCGCACAAAAAAAAAATCTATTCCAACGCGAATGAAAAATACATCACCACCCAGAAGAACGCAAATGTAGAAAAAAACACTACCGGGCAGGATTCGACCGTCAAACATTTAAATTGCTCCGGGTAAGTCTGAGACGGTTCCAATGCCGCCCTCCGCCACACACCACACTGAAAAGTGTGTCTGCGAGCGTAAAGCAAAAAAAATCACCCTCTTTTTCCGCCGGCATCATAATGCAATAAAATGTAAGACAAAAGCACCCTCGTTCGCCACCACATGGAAGAGAAAAAACAACGCGTTTTCTACTTGGTCCTTGTGATGATGCGATCAGACAGAAGAAAACGTTTTTTTTGCGAAGGGTGTCGCGGATGAATGTGGGGTAAACTTTACCTCCTCATTTTTTTTTACAGAAAATAGGAATAATAATCGTGCGCGTGTGCGTACCTATATGTACGGGGACCACGTGCTTGAGGAATACTTTGGTTCAGGGTCAAATTTCACCCCGTCGTAACGGTAAAAAAGTTTACATTCAATGGATGGCGCTTCGAGATAACAGCACTGCGTTGCATTTCTGAAACGATGATAAAACTTAAAGCTCATCTCTCTTATCGTAACGTAGAGTAACTCAACGAAATTATTTAATACCACGGTGAGTTTACCTATAGTGGACCCTTCACCTATTATGGACCTCGGGAATTAGTTCAGCGTTTATTAGCTTGTACTTCCTATATCTGAGAATACATGACATCAAACAGAAATTTTAATATTAATGCCTTAAAATCGACATTTTCAACAAGTGATGGTCCAACATACGGTTAATAATGCAATAAATGTTGCCATTAGTGGACCCTCGCCATATAAAATACACTAGAATTCATATGATGAACCCGGCCGATATCGTATTGTACACCATAAGGGTCCGTAAAAGGAAAACAGACATTCCAATTAGTTTTGGAAAATAGGGTAAATTAACCATTAGTGGACCAGTTAGTACTTGAGTAGTTTTTTTCCACGAATTATTTTAAACTGATAACGCTAAATACGCAACCGATGGCAATTACCATACGAGTAACTTTCGAATAAACCTAAAAAATATCAATTAATGTTGCAAATCTCTATATTTTGCACATTTGTTAAAACAGATTGGAATGTCCGTTTTCCTTTACTGGACCTTGTGGTTTACAATAGGATAGCAACCGGGTCCATGATAGGAATTCTAGTGTATTTTGCATGTAGAGGGTTCACTAATAGCAACATTTCGCATTGTTAACCATAAAATGGACCCTAACTTGTTGAAAATGTCGATTTTAAGGCATTAATCATTAAATTCAACTAAAATTTTATAAATTGAACTGTGTAGTATATTTAATACTTTCTGTTTCATGTCATATATCCTCGGAAATAAGAAGGACAAGCCAATAAACGCCGAAACTGTACCAGAGGTCCATTATAGGTAAAGGGTCCACTATAGGTTAACTTACCCTATGTACAATATAGATATTTGCAACATAAATTGATATATTTTCAGGTTTAATAGAGAGTTACTAGTATTGTAACTGCTAACGGTTGGGTGTCTAGCGTTACCAGTTCAAAATAATTTATAAAAGAAAACAACTCGCGCACTAAAGGGTCCACTAATGGTTAATTTATCCTATATCGTCGATTTTGAACTTGACCAAAATTGACTATGTTCAAAATTTGGTACTTTCTATATGATTAATATGGTTCTACCATATGGTTATACCGATATGCAAGATATACATTTTCAAGGCAGCACGGCTCGAAGCAAAGACACAAACCGCACGCGCATGAATTGCTTGTATACAGGGGTTACGCTCCTCGTTTGCCTCATTTCAACCGTAGAGCGTTTTCATATTAGTGAAAGCTACCGAAAAGTTGTTAAGCGCTCTATAGACGAAGCGACAGGCGACACGTCGCTGAGAACGACTACGGCTGCACTATTGTCCGGCATCCTTTCGTCGTATGTCCATTGTACTCTCCTAACTTTCGCCAGGTATGCTATGGAATACTCTCCAAGCAGTGCCTACTATAGTTACTATATATATATATAGTTCGGCGGATACAAAAATCGGAAGCCAATTAAACGTCAAAAGCGGAGCCAAACGTTTTTCAAAATTCGAATTGTGGGAGTAATGCTAATAAACACACTTTATTTTCATAGAACTAGTCATTTTCAACACCCGCTAGCGATTATCTTTCGTAAAAACCTGCGGATTTCTCCATAATTTCAAATTTAATTTCAAAAATCAGGGATGCCAATTCGCCTGGTTTTCTATCCGCCGAACTATATATATATAGTAACTATAGTGCCTACATCTCGTAAGTCATGCACCTCCGCCACTGTCTGCATTAGTTCATACTCACCATAGATCATTCACAACGTCTTTCGTAATTAGGGTATGGGAGGGTATTTCCAGCACGCTACTAAATTCTGCATACATTACCTTTTTTTGCTGCACTATCCCAAATAAAAACTTTGCCGCTATATAACAATACTGAAACGAATGTAGCACTCATATGCTTTAATGTGTTATAACTATTCTCATAAAAATGTAAGTAATTTGCTAAATTTAATTCAATAAACATCAAAACCACTGTTTTTCCACTGGCACGTAATCAGGCTGAAAAAACCAGCAGCAATCGCTTACGCGTATCCGCTCTTGATGATGGTTTGGAAAACATACAATTATGATCACGTTTACTTATTCTAGAAACTAAACAGCCGTGAATATGTCACAGAACAATTCTATTTCTTTTCATCACGGAAGAACACGAAAATTCCCCTCTGATATGAAAATATAAATCAATTTTCATTAACTAGCAATCTGCAGCATTTTGCTTTTAATTTCAGCATATGGTGCTCTATTTACACTACTACCAAGATGTGATGCAGTTGCTCCTGAAACTCTTCTATCGTGTTGACATAGCCAGTATTTGAGTGACAACCATTTGCTTCTGGTGCTAATGTATATGCACGATTCGATGATACACTAGCGCCAGCAGCAATCTGTCCATCGGTCTCTCTTATGATCTGTTTTTGAAAAGCATCTAATCCCTGTGCAGGCTATTTCGGTTGGTCGGGTTTAAAAAACACAAACGCCACTATAGAAAATGGGCCCAATTTAGCCGCAGCGACTTCGTCATTTCTCGCGACTTTAACTCAAATTCAGTAGTGTTTCATTATGACCAAAATACACGCCGATATTCAGTAAATATTATTCTATCAACTGGTATAAAAATATTGTCTCGAATGAATATAGTTTCAACGTAATTCCTGAATATTGTTTAGGCTGCCGCTTAATGGGCTGAAAATACCCTCCCGTACCCTACGTGATTTCAAGTTCACGGCGGCATACACTCAAAAAAATCAGCACGTCAAGTTTACGTGAAAACATACGTAATTCTCATACATCACACTTTTCATGTAACATTTACGTGAATTGTTGGTAACTCGCACTCATACTAACCAGTTTACCTGCGATCCCAGTAAGTTTTATTAATTTTCTCATTAACTAGTACATGAAGTTCACGTAAGTTGCTGTACAGAAGTTTACGTGATTTTTCATGTGGATGTGACGTGTCGATTTTTTTGAGTGTAGGCTTCTTCGTCGTAGCGTTGCTCTTTACCGCTATTGGCGTGCCCAGGCTGGGGTACACTGGGGCGTGTGCAAAATTTAAGCTAAAACAAACTAGTGTCTATAAGCCAGAAGTACGCCGTTAATTTAATTCGTTAATTTAATTTCATCAGTCGCTATTTCGCGATAAGTAAACTAATCACGTTTAAATAGTTCCAATTGCAAGTTCGGTTATTATACATTAAAATACAAGTTTAGTTTCAAGCCTAATTTAAGCTCAATTTTATATACAAATTCATTCTAATTTCATACCCAATTTAAAGTCTAATTTATAGTCTACTTTCAAGTGCAATCCAAATATAATTTCAAATGCAATTTAAATCCGATTCATATCCACTTTCAATTCCTATTTTAAGTCTTTAAGCTTAATTTAAAGTCTTATCCTGTCCAAATTCAACCTTGATTTTAAGTTCAACTTCAACTATAATTTAAAGACGGGTTTCAACTCCAATTTCAAATCTAGCTTCCAGCCTAATTTAAAACCAATTCATTTCCGTTTTCAAATCCAATGAATCATTGAAGATAGCTAGTTTTTGAGTGACAACCACTTGCTTTTAGCGGTAGTGTATTTGGACGATTTAATGTACACTAGCGCCCGAAGCAAGCTGTAGTCACTCAAAAATCAGCTACCTTGCAGAGAGACGTAGTCCTACGCCAAAAATACACCAGAAAACGTAAAAAACGTGATAAATGGGATAGAAAAAGAAAAAAGCACAAGAGAAAAAAGATTTAAAGCTTGTATGAAAAAAATAGGAAAAACATGACAGAATAGAAGGCAAAAAAGAGGGGAAATGTCGAAGAGGGGACGGCAAAAGAAGCAAAAAATGAGGAGACTCGACAGAAAAGATTAAGAACGGAAGAGAAAAGAAGATAAACGAGAGAAAGGCAGAAAAACTATAACTATAATGAGAAAGAAAATGAGGATAAACCGGACTGGAGGAAAAGAAAAGGAAAAAACACGGGAGCAGGAAAATGGTAAAACGAGCACAAAAAGCAAAACGCGACAAAAAAAGAAAAAAATAAATAAAACGAAAAACAAAACGCTTCACAGGGGAAACAGGAGATAACGAAAAACGGGATAGAAAAACGAAAGAAACGAAAACCAAAGCCAAAGAAAAATTGTAATGAGACAGAAAAAAACGAGACGGGAAGAGACGAGCAAAACGAGAGAGAGAGAAAGAAATCAAATCAATCATTTCAAATCATAAGGAGGAACAAAAATGGAACAGAAAAAGAAGGAATCAAAAATAACGTAAACGGTAATAAAAAGTAAAGAAAAAGGTATAACAAAACAGAAATGGGCGTGAAACGGGAGAAGTGAAAAAATTGGGAGGAAAAAGAAAAAATGTAGCCTAACACAGAATAAACGTTACAGAAAAGATGGAAAAACAGAGCATCAAAGCGATGAAAACGGAACAGGCGAAGACGAAAAACGAGAAACAGATAAAAATTGCTATAAAAACTAAAACTGAAAACGAAAAAAAGGAAAAAAGAAGATACAGAAAATGTGACAGAAAATAGCAAAACACTATTTTAAAACAAAAGGAAACCACAACTGAAAATTAGAAAAAATAGGACAGGAAACGAAAAAAAAACGGAACAATGAAACAGCAAACACGGGAAAAAGGAAACGATAGAAAAAGAGTAAAAACGAAAGAAAAGCGGGTACGAAAACCAAGAAAACAGAACAGAAAAGATGAAAAAACGGAACAAAAAGTGGGCATACGGAACTGGAAAAGAAAAAAAAATGGAACAGTAAAGATGTACAAGAGAATGAAACGAAAAATGTTACTCCTAATTTCAAGTAAAATATCGTATCTAATTTCGTGTCCATATCCGACCTGAAGTAATACGTCATGTTCAAAGTAGTCCAAATTCAAGTTTGTCCAATGTCAAGCTCAATTTCTATTTAAATTGCAAACTTAACTACCACTTCTGGTTCGTCGCCATCGACGGTTACTTACCTTTCCTTTAGGTATTAAATCTTCGATGCTTTTATTTGTAGGTCAATACTTCAAACATTCGCTTGATGGCGATTGCCTTCGGCGTTCCAAAGCTTCTGGCTACAATGATGATATTATCTGGAAGTCCTAGGAGGTGGGTGGTTTTTCTGAACCTCTCGTTTCTGTTCCTGCCCGTTCAGTTACCCTGCCATTGAATCAATGCCATCGCAACACACGCGAAACATATAACTCGAAAAGAACTCAACTGTTGTTCACTTTTATGATGTTTTTCTAGACGACGGTATTGTTGATTTGTTAAGGTATAGTTATTCCACTATCAGCAAAAACATGGTTTTAGTAATTTTCGGATAAAAACAGTTTAGCCATACAACACCAAACCACCCGATAGTTTCAGTAATTTTTATTACTATCTTCATTCATCACTGTAATGTAAATTGTTAATGATTTGTTCGTTTTTGTGTTTTTTTGTCTCTCTGTTGTACGTCGGTACCATTGCGTTCCGATTTCGACCACCAAAAACATGTCAATATCAACCGCTGCAAAATGTGACACTTTCTTTCGATTCGTTGAAAACTAGCCGACACATTCGTCAACTCTTTATTTTATCTTTCTGTAATTTTATTTAAGTACTTTTTGCCAATTGAAACGCGGCAGTATCGGATTTTTTCGAGAGCTTACATCTCGCGTATTTTTTATCTGTTAAGTATTTGTTTTCTGTTTTTGAGAATATGTTCTCATCCAAAGTTTAGTTTAATGATGCTGGAAAATGTATTTTTTAATCACTTGATTTTATTTTTTCTCATTGTTTTGTCCTTGCTTACCACAAGGGTAAGAAACATTCAACGCAGCTTGTACATACTCTAATATGAACACTTTTATGATTTTTTCAAGTCAGTAATGAAACAACAACCAAACTATTGAAATTTAAGCTTTTGATAATAATCCGTCGTCGCAATGTCTGGGATCTAAGTTGAAGCTCTTCAACTGAAGCGTGACTATTTGATGAACATAAAAATTGTCATAAGAAGAAGGACTATTAATTTTTCGGTGTGAAGTAGTCATTTTTCTATTTTAATACGTGAAATTGTGCAAGTTCGCCTAACGTATTCTACAAACATCAGGTCAGAAACTTTCTCAAGGATAAATAGACTTCCAGCTGTGACA
The DNA here is from genome assembly GCF_943734655.1 of Sabethes cyaneus. Taxonomy (NCBI): domain Eukaryota; kingdom Metazoa; phylum Arthropoda; class Insecta; order Diptera; family Culicidae; genus Sabethes; species Sabethes cyaneus. Next base: position 157,664,809 of record NC_071355.1, on the reverse strand, counting down.
CGAACCATTTGTTAGCGGTGACTTGTGTTCAATGTCTTGCGTACAAACGAAAAATTTAGAGCTTCAAATTATATCCTCATTTATGATACTTTACCGTTATTAGTTCTCATTTACTATTTTTTCGATTTCGTTTCTATGAATCAAAGTCCGATTAGCAATTTTTTTTTTCGTTTTTTAATACGAACGCTTGCAGAATAAAAATGTTAGCTTATAGATGAGCTTTAGAGATGAGTGAATGCTACGAATATATTATTTTCTGTGCAACATTTTTTAAGTAATTTATCTGATTTTTGCCTTCCTTAGCGTAATTATATTTGGTCACATGATTGTTTGTTTTAGCAATTAGCTATCTTACCAGTAGTATAAATGGTGTGTGCTAAATAAGGATACATTCATTGTTTTATATAAACTGTTCGTGAAAAATTACCTAAGGACTAGAAGGATTCTAACAAAAGGTGGATTCTATTGCATCCGTTGCTAACTGAAAGCTTTGTAAATCTTATTTGGTTTCGAAATACTGTTGATTCGATTTTGGAATGCGTACACACACAAAAAAGCATTTGGAACACGATCGGTTTGCACAGTTTCGATTTTGGAAAACAATGGAAAGAAACTTATTCTTTTGCTATGCTAAGGTTGGCCTTATTTAATTTAATCTTAATCTCAAAAGATAAAGCGAGGAAGGATTTTCACAACGGGAGAGCTGTTGGGAGCTTAAACGTGTTACAGCCAATCGTTCAATTCTCGATCCGGAATGTCCATGCCATCTAACTTCTTTTTCTCCATTGAAGGCAGTGTATGCGTTCGCGTACAAATTCAAATTGAGTAGATCGCCATAACCTCTAAAGCATTGGAGCTTAAACAAGATTCACATTCATATTTTTTCTGTTAACTTGCGCGGCTTGTTTTCGGTCTCCACGTCCTGCTAGCCGGATCACTTTGAAACAAAACCAACGTTTCTGCTAAAACTAAAATCAAATGGAATATGAAAATCACATATTTTTCCGATCGCCACCGCCATCCTCGTATCAGAAATCTTCTCCAGGATCATGCTCCATACTATTTCCGCAAGTTGCCTTTGATTGTGGCTGATAGTTTTGCAATGATGTCGTGTATAAAATCGGATACCACTGTGCAGGATGGGGGCAATTTTTGTTTCTTTATCTGTGAGAGAATGGAACGGGAAAATAAGGAACCTGGTCAGGTAGCAATACAAAACAAACCAAATCTCCAGAGGGCAAGTAGTTAAACTATGTACACACTACGGAAAACCCGAAAAACAGCGGAAACAGAAAACGAAACGGAAGGACACTCACTCACTAACTGTCTAAAAACATGTAACAAAAATATCCGACAACACTACATCTAGTCAACATCGCGCAGGATTAATTTCAATATCGTCCTCATAAGCGGTTTAGTATTGCTAGGGGATTATCGGGAAACCATACCACAGCCGCATTGGAACTGAAAGGAACTTTCATAGTTAAAAGGAAAATGAAACAAAGCGAGTTACTCGATCATGCATGAAACTTTTCTTATCGATCGTCTCTCCGGTATTTTAGAGTATCTTTATTTCAGATTATTGTTTTACTTGTCAATTATCTTCCTATAAATATAACATACAACTAAACGCATAAGCCTTAACCGGATGCCATGGCATTCGAATAAAAACAAACAAATGAAACTGCACAACATCGAACAGACCACTGAGACAAGACTGTTATAAATAGTGAAGATTCGCAATTTATTCTATAAAAGTTTGACTCAAATTTGTAATATATGTAATTGCGGTAGATAAGCAGTAGTTACTATTAGTAGTAGTAGCAGTGGTAGCATTCAGTGGTACTGTGGAGGATATGAAATTAGGTGAAGAAGGTTGTATGGATGGATGTGTTGTGGTACTAGTTGTAGTTGTTGTAGTAGTTAGTATTAGTAGAAGTGGGAGCAGCTGTGTTGCTGTTTTGATGGTATTTACATGATGACACATTTGCCCTTCTCTGCCCATGGGTTGTTCTTCTTGTCAGGTGCGTGGATCAGCGGGTCATTCTTTTCGTTCTCCTCCACGTATTCTCGCATCCTACAAGGGAAATAAAAGAGTAAAAATTACAAAAGTTAAGAACTTCATTGGCATTTAACAAATCTTAAACATTGGGTATTCCACAGAATGAATTCTACAGAATTCAATGAAACATAGTTTTATTCTGATATTTCAAGTCCTTTTTAAACAATCCAACATTCAAAAGCATACGAACTTGAATTCATTGTGAAATTGTATACTCCTTTGAAGGTAATTTTAGATGAGATAATAAATATAAACGTACTAGCTGATTTGCCGATCTCATTCGAGGCCCCTTTACTGCTGCTGTCTCCTTTGAGCCTTCCCTTTGATGTATTTGGTCTTAGCCCAATCATCTTTGTCTACACTTTCGGCCGAGCGTAAATTGCCTCCGCCGTCGCAAAGTTCCTGGCTATGACATCAAAATCTTCTGAGAAACCTTCTACCTTCTGTAAAAAATGCACCTCTAAATCCTCGCCGCGTCTCGAAGGGACTCGAAAGTGTCCGCGAGATGCGCATGAATCACATCACTCGATCCAATATAGCTCTGATCAGTCGCGTCGGTTTGTCCGGAAAACCATGTTCGTGCATTATCTGCCATGATTGATCTCGATCGATTGTATCGTATGCTGCTTTGAAGTCAATAAAGATGTGATGCGTTGTTATGCCGCAATTTCTGCACTATCCATTGTCGCGCGATGCCCGCCTGGGAATGCTTTACGAAACCTTGTGTTATCGTTGACAGCCGGCTTAACTAGATCTGGGAGAGTATTTTGTAAGCGGTGTTGATCAGCGTCAAATCACTTGAATGTCTATAAAATTCGTGCCGTCATCTGAAACATACGTTGCGTCCCTTTTTTAAGCAATTCATTCGAAAGCAACAACCATGTCAACGATCAAAAGTTCGGTTTTGTCAGAAAAATGAGCACTTCAGTAAGTTTGAGCGTATCGCGAGTAAGATACATATCATGGGACAATCGGATTCGAACTAACTTTTTCCTTAGTCCCCATGATTCGTAGGTATTACGTAACCCTTGAGCCTTTTCCTAATTTTGAAATTCAAACGTTCAAATTTGGTGAAAAAGGTTACCATAAATATGTTGTAAAACTGATCTATATATTAATTCATCAATAAAAACAATTATTTATAAAATTTTATGCGAATAGCAGTTTGAATTTGCATAAAAACATGGTGTAATTTTGTCACTGATAACTGATAAAAAAGGGCTTAAACGTCTTTATGACTTAACTCTTTTTTATCGACATACTGCGCAACTGTTTAATAGAGTACATAGAGGACAATTACGAGACGAGCGCAACGATCCTGCTGACACTAAGCAGAACCCAGTTGATAGACAAACATACGCCGACTTGATTGGTACAGAATCAGAATCGTACCTCGAAACTAACTGTGAAGGCTTGTCATTGGCATAAATTACATAAAACTTTAAATATATTTTGGGACACATGCAACCTTGTGTCCTAAGCCAGCGAGTGACATAAACAATAGGTGGGCACCCGACCTTTCAGAAGAATGTTTTGGCCGCTAGAATATCGAGTAATCGTAGGATGGCGAAACTACTATCACTTTTCACAAAAACACCGACAGATTAGATTAAAAACTCCGGACTTTCGGGTACAATTTAAAATCAATGCTCAAAATTGAAATGATTGGAAATTAGACTTCCCAAGCAACAATGTGAGTTTTATTGTGCTCTTATGGCGGTTTTCATGACCAATTTTGGTCTTAAATTCCATCATAAGGCTGTAATAAAATCCAAATTGTTACTTGGGTTCTAAGGGGACTAGAAGTTAGAGTCGAAACTAGACTCGAAATTGGAACTGACATAGGGCATTAAATTAGACTTGAATTTGGACTAATTTAGGCTTGAAGTTTTATTACACATTGCATTCGAAATTGAGCTTGGATTTGGAATAGTTTGGACTTGGACTTAAACATGAAAACGGACCTAAAGGAGAATTTATAGTTTTTATTTGAAATTGGACTTACAAGTTTTCTTGATATTAGAATTAGCTTTAGCATTAGCTGATTTGGATATGGACACAAAATTAACCACGAAGTCATACTTCAATTTTGGATTGACATATTTTGTGTTACTCGTTCATATATTTCAAATCCTTTTTGTTCTATTTTTCTCTTTTCCAATCCCGGCTTTCCACTTTTTGTTTCGGTTTTTCATGCATGTTCTGTTCTGTGTTCCGTATTTTCTGTTTTCTTTTCCCTTTCACCTTTTTCATTTCCAGTTTGCTGTTTCTAACTCTTCCTCTTGTTTTTTGTCTTCGTCGGCTCTCTTTTTCCTCATTTTGTTGCCCCGAATTCTCTTCTCATCTGTCACTTTTATTCTGTTTTCGACTCCATTTTTCTGTTGCTCTCTCTCTGTCTCTCTGTATCTCTCTCTCTCTCTCTGGCTATCTATCTATCTCTATCTCTCTATCTATCTCTATCTCTTTATGTATGTATCGTTTTTCCACCATTTCTGTAACATTTTTCTTCCGTTTTTCAATCCCACTGTTTAATTTTTCGATCCCTTTTTCACCCTTTCCTCTGATTTTCCTGACCCTGATTTTTCACTTGTTTTACTCTTTTTTTCGTTTTCAATCTTTTTTCTTTCAGTCAGGCGAGGTTTTCTTCTTTTCCAGGCTCGCTTTTTATTTTCTGTCTCGTTTACTTCTTTTCATTTTTTGTTTTGCGCCTATTCCATTCTTTCTCTTATTGTTCTGGTTTTCGTTTTTATTCCGTTTGACTTCCGTTTAATTTTTATTTTCTCCGGAGGAATTTTCTGTTATCGTTTCTAAATTTTGCTGCTCCCGTATTTTGTTGTTTTTTCTTCTTATTTTATTCCGTTTTTGTCCTTTTTGTTTGTTCCATTTTTCTCCTTTTCTGCCTAGCTTGTCCTTATTTTCTTTTTCATTTACCTCATCTACTTTATTGTTCTCCTTTTTTTCTTTCTTTATTCTTTTCATTTCCGTTCTTTCTCATTTGCTATCCAGTCTCCTTTTTTTATGTCCCGTTTTGCCTTTGTCTCCCGTTTCCTTCTTACGTCTTATGTGTTCGTTGAAAACCTAAACGTTTATTTGAATGTTGCATTAGTATTGGTAATATATGTCAAATAGCAGAGCTTGCAAACATAAACACAGCTGATCCGCAGCCTACCGCACCGACTACGAACATCCCGAAATATGGTTTGTTTTCTTTATTAAGACATTCCGCTTCATTTAAGATTTGCAGCAGCAACTGAATAATGCATATGATCAATAGGATGGTTAAGTAATCCGTTTACATTGAAGGTCAGTTTTCGTTTGTTTACTTCACTTTAAGATTATCGATGCGGCGAAAGCTGAAAGCTCTTCAAAAGCTCATTGATGTAGCGAAACTATGAGACCGTGGTGCTGTTTTTTCGGAAATCGCTAATGTAACGAAATATGTGCGCAACCAAATCTCGGGTAATTTTTCGACCAGACTTATGTGATAATGAGAGATTCTCTTCGCGTCTCCTCTATTTCGTTTTTTACGACGATATTAATGCATTTTAACACATCAGCTTTGCATGAATCGGTTGCCGGAGTCACTAGTTAGCTAAATGTTTTGAAACTTTCCTTTAAATTGCATTTATGTCGTCGTAATAGTCGGAAGAGAGGGACACCAAAGAGAATTTCTCATTGTCACATAGGTTTATTCGAAAAATTACCCGTGAAATATCTATTAGCAAATCCAAATTATTCGGTTTATGAACACGTAATGATCTATAAGATCAGTTTAATTTATTTTCCATTAGCAATTACGTTTTGCTGAGCGTTTGTTGATGTATAGCGGACCGATAAATGGAATGACAAGTTTTAGGAAACTATAACAGCACTAGAAGCACTGATTGCGTGACGAAAGCGTGCTCTACTAATACCGATGCATTTTTAAGGAGCAAAAGAATACATTCATCAAACGGTAGCCCTTTGTCCAGCCATCTTTGAGCCACTTTCGGTTTCCCCTTAAGACATTCTTATACACATACATTGTAAAACCACAAACAGATAGAACTTGCCACGTTTAACAGTTATTAAAACACATTTTCTTATAAAATTACGTCACAAAATGTAAACTTTTTCATGCGTTTTGGAAACAAAGTTTTTTTCGCCATTTTTTCAACTTTTTTTCCGCCATTTAACACAACTTTGCACTGTTGAAAATACAGATGAAAAGACAAAAATTGACAGATTATCTCACATACACACAGATTGATGTCTTATCTCTCTTGTAGTGATATATTAACAATGCGAACTATTGAAATTCAGCAGTAAACCGGCTTTGAAGTCGGGGTATGATATATCATACGCTAGGACATAATGGGTTAAAATCGATTATATTCCTAAACTTGTAAAACTAAAATTGAAATTACAGTTTAAAAGCAAACTTCTAACCTAAAACGGAGTTTCACTAAAAAGAAGTCCCAAAAACTTCATTTCGTTGGCTGTACTAACACTCTTATTTGCAGAGATATAAGTCTGCAAATACTAGGTTTAGAAAGACTATTTCATCATGTTTCCAAAGGAAATTGTCCAAGGAATCCGAAAAAAATATTAGTTTCTAGCGGCTGGCCTGCCAAATATTTTTGAATTTAATTTAAAAACTAAATTTGCATTTTTCTCTCAATAAGTACAATTTGATTTTAAAAATTTCAATTCCATCGTATTCTCCAGTTTTTTGTACATAAGAATTGCTCAAAATCTCGAGGTGTTCTTTGCCGATCGAGAATTACAACGATTTGAAGCAATCAACCCCCAATTTTTCATAAATAATCAAGAGTAAAATTACATTTCATTGAAGCAGTGAGTCTCTATGCATTGCAAAAACACAGTGCGGTACCGTGGAAGCATGTATACAGTATCAATATAAGTTTATTTTTCTTAACAATGTTGCCAAATTTTCCGTTTTTCTCAGTATTACCCGCACTAATTAAATCAATATTAGTATGACAGCAGCAAAGCAACAAATAAAGGAGGTAAAATCTAGAGGCTATCAGCGAGCTCAAAATATTTTACAATGTTACGTATTTACCCGTAACAACGTTGCTAGAATATTTCACGCCATTTTAAAATTATATTCCCATAACTAGCATTAACATTTATACGAAAAACTAAAAAGTTGGCAACATTGTTAAGAAAAAACTACATTATCTGCGGTATTTATGTGTTCACAATAACAAAAAGCGTTTTAATATTTTTTTAATTGTGGTTCTACAATTGATGAACGGATGGTAGGGGAAAGTAATGAAGAATTTTTGAATGGAGAAGAAAGAGTGGAAAGGTGTGGGGGGGGGTTATTGGTAACGACACTAAATAAGATGTCGTTGTGACTCCTACCTTTTTGTCCAATTCTGGAAGGCGCATGGGTGAACCAAGCTATAATTTGAGATTATAATCGGATTCGAACCTACAACACCCGCCAGGGCATGTGGCTCGCTGGTACTTGTACCTTTGAACCATAGAGGCGCTGGATGTAATTTTACTATTGATTATTTATGAAAAATCGCTGGTTTCTTTCTTCAAATCACTATAACTCTGGATCGGCAAAGAAAACCTCGTGGTTTTGAGCGATTCTTATGTAAAACAATCTGTGGAATGCGATGAAATTGGAATTTTTGAAATCAAATTATACTCATTGAGAGGAAAATGCAAATTTAGTTTTTAAATCGAATTTAAAAATATTTGGCAGCACTGCTGCTGAAATATTTTTTTCGGATTCTTTGGATAATTTCCTTTAGAAATGATAGAATAGTCTTTCTAAACCTAGTATTTCCAGAGTAATAAGCAAAAGGAAATAAAAAGATTTGACAAAAACGTGTCTTTTCATTAAACATGGAGGTACTCCCATTAATCGAGGAAACGTTCAATCGGCACCAAACTTAGGATTTTTTCTTGCTGCCCTGAAACAAATAATCTGACAAACAAAATTTGGTTCAAATCCGAGAAGGTTGATTACATGTCAATCGCTACATGAGATTGTCGTGCTCGAGCGGAAAGTGCTTGACGTGGTATGACCCCTATATCTTTATGTACATAGACATATCGCAACTAACTTTTTTTTGTATAATAACTTATCAACCTATTGTACAGCTAATTTACGTGGCACAGATGCTTGATAAGTAATTATACAACAAAATTGTTACATGAGGTTGTCGTGTTCAAGCGGAAAGTGCTGCGGACGATATTTGGCGGAGTACAAACTCAAAGCGGAGAGTGGCGGAGATGCATGAGTTACAAGCTACAGGCACTGCTTGGAGAGATTCTCATCGTACATCTGGTGAAGGTCGGTGGGCTACGGTGGGCCGTACCCATTATTTTTTCTTTTTTTTTTATTCCAGTTTTTCTTTTTTTCGCGTTTTTCACACTCGCACTTGAAGTACTTGAAGTTGGGTTTGAAGTCAATTAAAATTAGACTTGAAGTTGGATATAAAATTGGATTCAATTTGCACTTGAATTTGTTTTCCAAATTAAAACTAGTCTTCAGATTGGACTTGGAAATACACCGGGATTTCGAATTTGTCATGGTTCGATTTTGGCATGCCTCGATTTTGATAACAAAAGTATCCGTTTTTAGCAACACAAAATATTTCACTTCCAAAAATATGCTTAAATATCGATCAGTTTCCGCATACAAACTTTAAATGACGAAAAAATGATGCCCTCGGTGTGTGCATGACAAAAGTTTGCAGTTATAGAATGTTTTGAACAATTTTATTTTTATTGCCGTAGGACTACGTCTTACCGTACGTTGCCGAAAACTTATTTGCACCGGACGGATGGTTCTTGACGGACTTTTTTAACATAAAATGGTTGCAATCGTTGATTAATAATATTTAGTTAATTTTTTCATATCAAAAACGGGTCTCGATTTTGGCCCGGTTTCGATTTTGGCAACATAGGCAACGCGCATTTGTTGCCAAATTCGATATCCTACTGTATTTTAAAAACTGCAAAACTTCAGGATTGCAGAAATTATTTTGTTTTATATTAGCTTTTGAAAAGAAGGTGGCACGCCAGTGCCAGTAAGCAGAGGGTAAGGTGGAGTCCAATGTTAATGATTTTTTCTAATGATCTGATTAAGGTGAAATTAATCGTCATCGATTCTGAAAATTTCAAAAGCTGTTTTTTTTTTTGTTTAAAACAAAAATTTTGTTCACGAAAATATATTCGCTGTGTTCAGATTGACAAGAAGAATGCAGTATTTACATTTCTATAAACAGAACCCCGCTTTTGGGCCTAAAAACTGCTTCCGAAATTGGACTTTCCGACGAAAACTTAATGACTGCTAGTTTCCCGTTAAGCAGACTCTGTAACTATGCTATTATTTATCCCAATTATTTATTTATTAATTTAATTTATGCAAAATGGAACTAGCCGTGGAAGATAATTTTATTTTTACATCTAGAAACAACGTAACTGTAATTTTTACTAAATTTATTTACTAATTTTTGCTATACAAATAGATAAAAAAATAGAAAAGGACTACAGTTCTACAGACTTCAGACTATTACAGTTCTTTGAAAAAAAAAGTTGTTATCACAATAAGAAGTATATTTCAATCTTCAGGCAGATGGGAATTACTTTTTATCTGAAAGGCTAGACAAAGAAAAACTATTAACCATATATGTTAACAAGAGATAAGTTTGAAGAATATAAATAAGGTGATAGACTGAGAGCTGTTCATCAGTGTAAATCTCTCGATTATTTTGAAAATAATATGAAAATGCTCTGAAATGTTATTAGCCAACGTCACGTCTTGGCCAAAATCGCAATTGCAAAAAAACAACTATTTTCAAGGTATTAAGCGACCAACTTAAAATGCTCACAAAACGAAAAAGTTACTATATGTGTCTATAAGTACATATATAAACCTAAGAATATCTCGCACTGAAAAAGTTGTGATATATTTGATGATGAAGGTAAATTAGATGCTTTGAAAGGAATATATTTAAACTCTGGGGAACGTATAGGACCCCTTCTTATAATATTCTTTTGTCGACAGCAGCGACAATACAATCAATTTTAACTTTTCAAGTTCAATCAGAATAACTTGATTTATAATTCACCTACCTTCTGCAACGAATCAGTTTCACGTCATGTTCAGGCACATTCTAAATCAGAGCAGTGAAACGTTCTTTCAGGCGGTAGCATCATTTCCGAACCGTTCAATATAGGTACTGCGGATCAATTTCCACCTGCCAAGCGAGCATTCCACCTGAAGTATACGGTGGAGCTGGCTCGGCAATGATGGAAGCAAACATTTACCTTCCGTCGACTAATATTTTCCAGCGATTTCATCGCCAGCTTGTTTAATCACGTTTCTCTGAATCGTGAGGATGATTTCAATGTAACTGACATCATCGCTTCGATTGAGCTGGAAATAGCGGGAATCTCGTATAGCATTTCAAAATGACCGAAGTAACAACGGAAAATTTTCCTCGTCTCGCATGTCTTTAGCTTAACACGGCACTGCGATTGGCCTTGAATGCCTCAACTTTGCATAAATCGTTTGCTGGCGTCGTTAGAAAATAATAAATGCAAGTCTCTCAATGTTACTTAGGTCTTTTTGAAAAGTTATCATCTTTCATAAAAAAAATTCAGGATTTTCAAGAAATGTAATATAATTACAAAAAACATTATTATGTAAATTTCGGCCTTTTTAACTTTTGAAAAAAAGACATCCAGGATAAAAAAATCGAAAAAATATAAGTACCTAATTTGAAAAAATATATGTGTAGAGCGTTCGACATAAAAAATAAAAAAAGATTTTAGACTGTTTCTTAGCTAGCGCTCACCCAGATAATAATTTTTGCATCTGAACTTAACCTTCTTCTGAGTGTACTTTCATGAAAACATAGTCATTAGCTTGATGGCATCGTCTTTACGATGTCGCCTGTTAGACGGTTAACTACTTGAGATACCGAGTAAAGCAGAATAGTTTCCGATAATCGTCCATTCCTATCCCGGTTTTAAATGAATGTATAGAGAACTTTATCACTTTATTTGTGCGTTGGTGACATCCACCGGTAGTGTTTACGGTTCTACTGTACCTAGTTTTTATTAGTTAGATAAACTAAGCTCTTAAGCTCAGTGACCAACATACAGTCAGTGCAAAAAGACCTAGTTATGAATCAGTGGGACAACAGAAATCTCTCGTACGCATCTTTAGTAGAATCATATTATTTCCGAGGTAAACCGTAATAGTAGACAATACGTAATAGTTTTTCAGTCAACATGTTTTCAGTATTTGATGCCAGTATCAATATTTCATAATAAAATAAAAATAATAAAACCTTCAAGTTTGTCTCATGATGGTTGGGCGACCAGAGGCTTCTCGCACATAATTTCGTTTTTACACCACCCACCCAGACGGCTACAGAAGAATTATAATTCTGCCCTATGGCACCTTTTGAAGCAAAGATCACCAACAGTAGTAATATAAATGCTTCCCCCGAGCGGACAACATTAGCACGTGACCGACATCTTTATTGAATCCAGGCCTTTCAAAGACGCTAACGATTAATTATGAAAATGTCACGCTTTCTCCTTCAAGTTAAATGTGAAATTTCTGTATCCGTGGTTATTTACAAATCGTTCTACCATCAGCAGCAACCTTTCAGCTTCGACCCAGGAAATAGGTTCCAATATTTTCTTTTTTCGAGAAGAAAAATGCTCGAGAAAAAGGTGACATTTAGGTTTCTATTTAAAAAGCAAATGATGATATTCATAAGAAGACGGTCTTACTGACTAGCTTCAAGCAATGGCTACATAAAACAATTAGATAAATCATTTCCCACAGACAATCGTGATTAAAAGATGGTTTGGTGTCTTGATTGTTTATAATGTAATGTAACTTCTTATGTAATTTCGAAACAAGAATTTTGAACAAATTTTTTAATAAAGCATATTTGGATTTTTAATCAATTTTATCACTCTATTGGTCAGCTCGAAAAAGCAATTAAAATCTTTGCTGTAGAACGTTAAAATCAGGAAAATGCTTTATGAGATTTTCAATCCTTTTCCAGCGCAACAACTCCCGTCCGTGTGGGTCGGTGGCAGCAATAAAGTGACTAGCACCACTAGCACCATATATTTTATCTTGCCTTTGGCCTGTAACGAGAGCAGCTTCTATCAACAAGCACTTATTTAATGATGCTATAATGTAAGGAAAATATAAAACAGTTCAGTCCCACTCACGTACCCACAAAATTATCCGCCTTCATATTTTACTATGTACACTCTGATCGATTGTAGTGCAGAATATTGCAGAAATGAAAATAAAAATCAATGCCCAGTGAGAAATGTTGATTTCAGAACACAAAACAGAAATATGCCGTGACAGGTAGCGTTAATAATAATACGGTCGTTTGATACTGATAAACAATTTATGACATAATAAAATTGTACAAATTATCAGTGGTTACACCTTCAGATGATTCTTGAACTGAAAAAATTCTGTCATTGGAAACAGTGTAAATTTTCGAGTGTATCATGGCTCTAGCAGTTGCTAGAGTTGAATGTGCAACATTAATTACTACTTTCCTTTCTAGTTCGTATAGCACACAAACCACATCTGCTTATTTACCCGTGTCTCTTGTAATTCATTTACCGTCCTGAATGCTTGGAGTATCACTCATAGCACGTAAATTGATGAAGGAATTTTCTATTGGGTATTCCCGAGCAGCAAAATGCTTCATTATTCACTATTTGAATTAAAACTTTACTGGTCTAAGGTAGGTATAAAAATAAGAAAAAAGGAACATACCGACTCTAATAAAAAACGAAACAGAATTAATATGTTTGTCGATATGAAATTCGAAAGTTTAGGATGAATTTGAAATAAACCGGAATATATCCTTTTTTCGTTTTACTGTTACTGACTTTTTCGCGGTCAAACGTAATGTGTGCGAAAAATGGAATGCTTGGACTGGTTGGAACAAAACTAGATCTGAGACTAATTAATACATGGGTGTGGTATAGTTTAAATGCCTTAAGCACTCGGGTACCAACCGAGAAATTGTGGGTTGGAGTCCCACTACCACAAACTACCCAATATTTTTAGCTGCAGATCGAAAGTTTCCCAGTATTCGGTCTAACATTTTTCGCACCAAACGCTCCTCTGCTTTAATCAAAATAGATATATCCTTGTTCAAAACTAAAGCAATCGGTCTTCATCTTATCCTCAGAGCAAAAAAGTATGGTAACACAAAAAGCAACATCTTGATACTGCATTCCGTTTTCGAGACTGGACGTTCTTTTTCCATGCAATTGCAATGCATTTTTTCATTGACTTGGGTCTCTAGCGCAAAGCCCACGTTGACCAGTATTATAAACACTCAAAAATTAAATACTACCGTGTGCCTGGAAGTGATTGAAATCCTATTGTGTAGTTATACTAGTCTACGCACGGATTCGAAATTGCCAATCTTTTACATTTACGAATCAGTGAGGTGTACCGCAGGGTAGTTACATGAGTCCCTTGTTATTTTCAGTATTCGTAAATGATACAATGAAAACCGCTCAGTTAGCTTCGAGGTACGATGCTGGTCTAGCAAGCCAGTCATCGTATGTTCGAATCTCGGCCTAGGCAGCAGCACCGATAAAGAAGAGTCAAGTCTTACAAAGACGTTTAAGTCCAAGGCTTTACTTTTTTATGCAGTGGCCTTGATCAGTCAAGGAGGCGGACGACAATTTTTTGCTGAACCTCGCAATTCAGCATATTGAGGTCTGTAAGGACCTACACAATCTGTTAAATTGTGTTTATTCACTGGTGTAAGAAAAACCAATTGTTATTGAACGTGGCAAAATTTACGTAATCAGTTACCATCGTACGACTCGTAAATGCGTAAAACGTAAACTCAGCAAGATCGAGCAGGTGAAAGATTGGAGATGAAAAACTATCATTCAAGCATCACACTGGCCCAGATCTAAACAGAAAGTGGGGAACAGACCTTTCAAAAGTAAATTTTTGCTTAGAAAAATCAGATAATTAGTTTAAGTTATCGAATGATTTCGTTAAACACTCCAAACTTGCGGATTACACACGAGACCAAGAAATTTTGAGTTAAATTTTAAAAAGTTGGGGACAACGCCCCAGTAAAACTCAACCTGGGCATTGCCAGTGTTTATCACTGATTACCATCCATCCTCTCCGACTAGGTATAGAAACAGGTGGATTGCCTTTTGTGTCATTCACATTATATTCCAATTCTCATCCACTTATCTACGGCAGTCTATCGATATCGAATTACATTTTCTCCTTGAGCAACAGTGTAACGAACAGGATACCGAGCTCTGACAGAAAGTGTATGTCCGCATTTTTACTTCAATATCTAGCGCTCAAGCAACTCGAAAGAATGTGGCTATAAGCAGAAGACAGAAAGAAAATGTCATACACTTTGACAGTCTATACATAACTCGATTAAGAGAACCTCCGTGTCCCCCTTTGGCTTGGTGTATACATTGGTGTTGCTATCTCGGTTGAACTTTTACGACAGTACATAATCCATTTACTGTCGCGGTAATCCATCGACGACATCACCTGGAATCAGAGTGCACACAGACAGTACGCTACACGATGTATATTCATCGGAGAAAAACAAATCCAACCCGATTTTGATAAAGCTTGTCCCGCATGGTAAAGATACGAAAGGTATAAAAAAAGGATAATACTTCATAGTCAAACCAGAACCTCATTTACTCTGCAAACGGTTCTATTCAGGCGTGATTTTTATATCCGCATATACCAAATTGTTTGTCACTTTGACAAGTCTTTTAAAAGATATATTCGTAAACGCATTTTGTAAAAAAAAAAAACATTTAAAAAATTGTATTTATTCAAAATGCACACAATTGAGTAGAAATTATATAGTACTAGTTATTTGCCCGATCATACGCGGGCCCCTTTGTCTCTCAGTCACTTGTACAACTATTATTGTAACGAAAATCCTCATAAAGTAACAAACAACCCCCTTTTTCTTCATTTGGATGTGCCTACTCCCTTTGTCAGTTCCCTTCCTGTTATACCCCAACCACCTGTAAATCTGTCGTCTTCTCAGTAATCCCTATAAAACAACACGAATCCTTTTTTATGTTTTTGAACCTCCTGTTAATGGTCACCTTATTTCCCTTTTCAGAAATGCAGCCTTCCAAATGCACGTGAAACGTAGACATTTACCTATTTGAACCTTGCTCCCCCCTTGTAAGAGACCAACTCCCTCTTGAAGAACCGTCCAGACGTTCCGGAATTATGGCGGAACATATATTCATACACACGTTCCTCGTCCCCCCTTAAGACTCCTTCATGGTCAGCTTCCCTTTCTGTCACGTAGCTATAACGGAAACGTAACAAAGATTTTTTTTTTCATATATCCCTCCTCAGTGGAACCTCCCACTTTGTCACAGTCACTTGCATAACTGCAATCGGTCTAAATGCAAGAGAAACGTAACCTCTTTTATTTACTTGGACCGCCCCTTGCCTTTGTCAAGCCCCCAGTGCTGATTCCCTTATGTCTACGAATATGTGTGCCAAGTTTGATGAAGAACCGTCCAGGTATTTCGGAGTTATGGCCTTCCACCCTATTAATAACTCCCCCCTTTTGACCAAACTCGTGACTTTAGTCATGACCTTGAAATGCGGTCAGGCATATATTAATATTTTTTTGAAACGATGATTCTACAATTGATGCAGGGACGGTAAGGGAAAGTAATGAAGAAGGATTTTTTTTCGGGAATGAAGGGGAAGGGTGGAAAGGAAGGGGGTGGGGGTAATAGGTAGCTATGGTTAACAAGTTGTCGTTGTGACTCCTGTCTTTTGTCCAATGCTGGAAGGTGCATGGGTCGAACCAAGCTGTAATCAGAGATTATAACCGGATTTTAACCCACAACACCTGCCAGGGCGTGTCGCTCACTGGTACCCGTGTACCTTTGAACCACAGAGGCGCTGGACAAAAGAAGTCTGCACAACCCCCCTTATTAACCATAGCGCGACATGGGTTGATCTATTTTTAGACACACAAATTGTGCCCCCCTTTTGTCAACACCCCAGTGCTAAGCCCCTTATGTCAAGGGACCAAATTTGATGGAAAATAATCAAAACGTTCTAGAGTTATGGCGGAACATACAAACATAGTCACGCTCACTTTTATTTATACAGAAGACAGACAGATTGAATAGCATGTGTGCAAATTTCTGAAATTTCTGAGATATTTACGATAGACTTCGTACATTTACATTTAGCGCTGACTTGATTTATTGGAAATTGATCACTTGACTAGACAAACTAGCGTCCGAAGCTGAAAATAATGCATCTAAGCCAGATCTATTCGTCGAACACGGGTGAACACAAGATATCATCTGGAGCAAGTCATACACGAGATATAGGTGACAATATGATTTAGGAACAAGAGTTGAATTTCTGTTAAAGTCCAGAACACCAAGCCATCTTGACTATATATGGAAACCAATAAACGATAGAATAATTGTTGCCAGATTCGATACAGAGCACGAAGAAGAAGCAATAATGACCCGTATGAATCTTATGGAGGAAGTCAAGTAAACTGTTTTAGTCATACGGCCCAATGGTTCAGTGCTACGCACCAACAGATGCTGCCGATTTCCAGTAAATAGCCAATTTTTACAGCCAGCTGAGTAGTGCAGTGCAGTCAGTGGTGCAGTTCAGAAAGTCCCAAAGTGTATCATCCAAATGAAATTAGGTGATTTCAAATGGTCACCTTATTTCCCTTTTCAGAAATGTAGCCACTTGTACAACTGCCATCGGTCCAAATGCACGAGAAACGTACACATTCACCTATTTGAACCTGGCTCCCCCTTGTACGAGACCGTCTCCCTCTTTTGTCATCCCCCCTGCGCTGATTCGCTATGGAACTCCATGACCTAGAAGTAATGAAATGATATAGTGATATGGGGTTTGCTCTTCCCTCATTGATCAATACATAAGGTCACTTCGGTTTCGCCAATGGTCGAACAGACATCACCAACATTGTGTGAGTTTGAATCAAAGCACCCAAGGGAGCAGCATGTCAACGATAGGCCGAGCTAAAGATGTCTGTTAAAAACTCTTGTAGGCGAGATAAAAAAAACCTCGGCCAAGAAGAAAGGCCCGCCACCAGTAGAGACAGCCGCTTCTTGAACATCATTTTACAATCAAGATGCTGCTCAAGGACAGAGCTGGTCATTCACTATCCATACAAGCATCCATTAAACAATTCTTTCGAGTCTGCGATAACTAGCACTAGCATCACTAGAAATGTCGCGTTTACTCAGAAACACTCGACAATGCGGACAGCGTGCGGAGGGAATGGATTTCGGATAAATCTTGGAGGACGATCGATGAGCGGAGAGTCGAAGGTCGGCATTGAGCGGGTACGAATCCGAGCGGCTAAGACAGCTGCTCGTCAACAATACACCGAACTGGAGAGAACTGTAAAACAAGCTTGTTTGGAGGTAGTACAGGAAAGCCTGGATTAACTCCCTATCTGAATAAAGTGGAAATACCGCCGCTAATAGTGATATCCATTTAGTACCTATGCGATATTTCTCGCCGTATCAGTGGTTTCAGGATAAATACAGTACGCTAAAGTACGCTAAAGACTTAATAGTGACCATTTTGAACAACTGTTTCGTATATCAAATGTCAGCAGCTGACTATAATCTAAACAAAAATAAAAACAATGTCAGCAGCGCATGGCGCGCAGTCCTGCTTCCGGCGAAAAAGTGCTGCGTATTTAAACGAATGTGAGCGAAGTCGCGTCGCGTCGCTGTCGCGTTTACTCTGGCGGTACTCTGAGGCTCCATCACTGAATTCGATGAAATCCTAGTAGCAATCACGAATATGAAATCCAACAGAGCGGCATGGATAGAGATGGTCGAAATTCGCCCATCTTTATCAGCCTAGATGATTCATCAGCTATTCAGTTCCCGGACGAGACTAGATTCAGGGTATATTAGTCAAAGTCCCTAAAAAGGAGACCAAACTGAAAGCGGTATCTAGTGTGTCCTCGCGTTGGTTCGTATTACTCTTAAAGTACTTTGTATGGTCATTCTCAAACAGATCCAAGAGAATATAAACACTACGCTTCGGCGGTAGCAAGCTGGATTCCGCGCTGGCCGATAATTTGTAGTCCATGGCACAACACTTCCCATTATAATCTCTTTTCATTTACTAGGGTATGTTGCTGCTTCGTAATTGCCTATTTCCGTCCTATCCAACACAAATTATTAAAAATATCAACATTTTTATGACACACAATGCAAAATTAGGTAGGGTCTTTTTCTAATTCCCGTCGTATTGAAATTACGCAACTGACTTTATTGCTAAAATTCGTCGTACCGTTTTAAAATCCGTCCAACAAA
This sequence comes from Sabethes cyaneus, assembly GCF_943734655.1. Taxonomy (NCBI): domain Eukaryota; kingdom Metazoa; phylum Arthropoda; class Insecta; order Diptera; family Culicidae; genus Sabethes; species Sabethes cyaneus. Next base: position 157,646,340 of record NC_071355.1, on the reverse strand, counting down.
ATTTTTCATCGTCCGAACACAACAATGTTTACGAAGCTAACGCGCATGTATTTGTGTAGAACGGCATGACAAATGTTATTCTACAAAATTTCTGCAGGTCAGGCAAGTTTTTCTGGCTGTAGAATAACGACAATGCCTTGCGTGAGTTATTTTCATTTATGAATGATGGAAATTAGCACGATTAGTCGACATTTTCTTCTTCGTCGCACGAAAAAACGTAGGAAATTTGGCTGGTAGGACTTCTTTATTAATAAAAAGCATTTGAATAGATCTCAGCTGACTTTGATTGATCGCGTATGATAGACAACTAACTAAAATATTAGGGAATACCTAGTTTTGCATTGTGTGTCATAAAAATGCTGATATTTTTAATAATTTGTGTTGGATAGGACGGGAATAGGCAATTACGACGATGTAGCAACATTCCCTATTCCCTAATATTTTAGTTTGTTGTCTATCATACGCGATCAAAGTCAGCTGAGATCTATTCAAATGCTTTTTATTAATAAAGAAGTCCTACCAGCCAAATTTCCTACGTTTTTTCGTGCGACGAAGAAGAAAATGTCGACTAATCGTTTTAATTTCCGTCATTCATATATGAAAATAACTCACTCAAGGCATTGTCGTTATTCTACAGCCAGGAAAACTTGCCTGACCTGCAGAAATTTTGCAGAATAACATCTGTCATGTCGTCCTACACAAATACAGCGTTAGCTTCGTAAACATTGTTGTGATTTTTAGTTCGGACGATGAAAAATTTTGATGGACGGATTTAAAAACGGTACGACGAATTTAAGAAATAAAGTCAGTTGCGTAATTTCAATAATATGTTTTTTTTTTTGTTTTAGATTATAGTCACTTTAACCAGTTTTGGGCCATTCGTGACTTCTGCGGGGTACGTTTGCAGGTCTATGAAACATCTGGTTCTCAAATCTTCAACTAAACGTTATATCCGATAAACGTTAAACGTTCGTATTTTAATACGATCAACAAGCAAATTTAGTTAAATCTGAATTGTTATATGTTTGTAAAACGTGGTTCGTCTCAGTGGAGATAACTTTAGGTATTTATTAATCGCTGCCCGCGATATATCATTCATGCCTGGTAGTCTGACAACTGAATATCCAACAAGAAATTCCGTCGTCGATATCATCAACGGCCGATAGCAACAGAAGCTCGAGAACGTAAGTAAGTGGAACTGGATCTGACACTCCTTGAGGCGAGACACGAACGTAAACTGCAGAGAAACACTCGACTGTGATCCTCAAAGATATCGAAGAAGAGGAAGACTCAGCTAAGGTCAACAACATCTGTAGACCGGATCCTGCTCTGGCGACAGGTGAAAGTTACCATCGGCAGTTGAAATCTCTGAATGCATGCCTTTGTCCTGCCGGACTGGCGGGCTTGAACCAGTAAGTAAAAAGTAAAAACGCAGCATTTATGTCGGCTTTAAACTCGGCTGAAATGCAATGTATTCCTGATGCTCTGCTGGATTTCAATCTATTCTGCTTCGATTTCACCGTTAATGGCGCCTGAGAATTAAGCTCATAGTGGCGTAGTTTAGCCAACGACATTCATAACATTGCTGCGAACCTTTCCTGACGGCAACTGAAAGCCATGGCAGATGAACATGTTCAGTATCGAAACCTAGCTTCATCCATTTTTCCCGTCGAACTGCTGGACATAGTTTAATAAGTGAGTGAAGTAAGATTCAGGACATTAACCAATTAGGTATTATCGACTAAATACTAATTTCGATCGATAAATAATTTGAAGCCCAATTAAAAGTTCTTCACGTATGAAAATAATTACTTTCTTGACCAGGTATACGACTTTTAAAAAAATTCTTCCTACTGGTATTGTTTGTAAATTATTTCAGTCTGAAGTTTTTATTTATCGAAGAACATTTAAGATATGCAAATATAGAAATGGCGACAACAGTAGCAACAGCTGCTGATGCTAGGTACTGCTACTACGCTCAACCAGAATAAATTCCTATTCCAGGGAATCATCCACCGTACCTACCTTCAGCAGCAAACTATTATTGCATTAATTTTCTGGAAAAGCGAACGCAGAAAATTTACACCAGCAGAGGCTGGTAACGGAGAGAGTTTCTTTATTCCTGTTAAATTCTTGATTCTCGGCACGTTTACGAGTTTTAAATTATGTATTATTATGCTTTTTTCTTCCCTTGAAATGTCTGGTCTTTTCTTCCATCCAAGTGCCATAAAGTGTAGGAAACTGACGAATTATGCGAAATCGTCACTCGCTTCGTTCGTTTTGCAGTTCATCCTGAACTACGCAGGCAAGTTCAGTGAAACAATAATAGAGTAAAGTAAAGTAAAGTTCTTATAGTTAAGTTACGGATGCAAAATGTCAATCAAAATTAACCATTGGTTTGTTATTGTGCACAAAAAAATGCGGCACCCTTGGCCGCCCGTTGAAGAAGGTGACTTGTTTTTCCTCAGATCGTTGAGGCAAAACAAATATCTCGAAAAGGTAGCAAATCATAATGATATAAACAAACAACTTGAAGTGTGATGTTTTGGTGATAATAAAATATTGATTAAACTGCTGTTGCTCATCAAAACCAGCAAATAAACATTTAATTTACAAGAAAAATGCATTCTAACAAGAGGTTTTCTAAGTTGTTAATATCAGCTAGTCTCTTTTTAAAAATAAGGCTTGATTCAAAATGACATAGAATGAAATGGTAAAATCGTTATAGAAAATAATTGTTTTAATTTTTGAATTGGGAAATTATTGAATGTCTTATTGCAGATAGCTTTTCAATATTTATAGAATAAATTCTGTAAAATTATTTCAATATTCTTTGCAGTACCATTTCATGGCTGTAATATACATAAGAATATATCACAAAAAAGCAATCAATTCCAATAAAATTAATTGACAGTTGGCCAACTTGACCCGACCTCCATCGAATCACACTGATTGTTGCTTCGATAGAGACAGCAAACTGGAAATTTCCCTAACGAGCAGTGACTGATTCTGGTATCGACCACGCAAGGAGCAGCATGCTGGAAAGAAAATCCTCCCAGAAAACCAACGCTTCAACACAGGGCCAGACTCGAACGACTGCTAGACTATCAATCCCGGATGTGGAATAGCAGAGAAAGTCTATCATAGCTAACGTCAACACTTCCACTTTACTGCTATAGCTCGGGAGGATTTACTCCTACCACACTAAAGAAAGGCATGATTTCATTCCAAAAAAGATTTCAACTAAAGTTTGCAGAACAGTGAATAATTGTCACTGTTCCAAAAACTGTGCAAACTTGTTTGTGTCCTTGTGGTGTATGTGTATGTGAAACTCACACAATTTTTGAGGAACAGATGTTTAATTAGAAACTTGTGCATAAAATATATTTCATAACGGATTTTAAGAAATTCGTTCTGCGAAAAAGCTGTTCAGTATGGTGTTCAATTTAGATTTACCATAATATGGCAACTTAGCATCAGTAAACTAGTATTGAATCTACTATGGTTCGATGTAAAATTGCTCAAACCTCTATTTCAATTTATCTATAACTGATTTAAGCTTTTTCGATATGCTCCTTATAGACATATTCGACAGAATTTAAAATTATATGTAAATAAACACTGACAGGTGGATTAAGGTGGATTTGCAACAGCTAACCATATCCCATAGATATGAGATTGTGTAAGGATGGCATAGATTCACTGATAGGTAGATTAAGTCGGGGTTTCACCTCCATCTTTCCTACCTCAAATTCATCAAATGAGAAAAAATGTTCGTTACCTTAATCCTATCTGCTCTTCTGTTGGCCAACAAATGGAATCGACAGCTGCCACGAGAAGAAAAAAAGCTGATGCCAAATACAAACAGAAGCAGTTGACACAAAACCAGATTAGTGAGATTCGATTAAAATTGCAAGGTGTCTTTTGAGCACTCTAATAAGACTATTTATTCAAGTGATCTGTATGCTTTCTGGTTCCCGTCACTCAGTGGTCAATTAAATCGCAGTGGCATCGGCTTTTGATGAAGTCGATTTCTAGGTAAATTAAGAGGATATATTCTGAATTGTGGTTATCCTCCAACATGAAAAATGTTTTAAATAACGGTGTTAAAATTTTGTCAACTAATTTCGGCATTCAATCGATTTTTTTTTTGGTTCTATCGGATAACGCTTATTTATTTTAAAAATTGATACCTTTAAATCAAACATTTTTGCGTGAAACCAAAAACAAATTAAAGCTATGATTATTCAGAAAAACTGATTCTATTCTGTAACTCAAAAATAAAAAAAAACGCTATCATAATAGAAGAGAAAAATTTTATATAATTTTACTACTCAATGCGATCTTCGGAGATATTTCGTGCATTTCGGTTATGACTTGTAACCTTCAATGACTTTTTTCGAATTATTCTGCATTCTATTTAGATTTCTTATCACTTGTATGTTTAAATATCTTCACACATTAAGGCTCAAAAGCGCGCGATCGAAATCTACAAATCCAATACACGTTATGATTTTTTAAGTCAACATTGTTTATGTGTTATTTAACTCACATTTTTATGACGTAGGACTACGTCTTACTTTAATAGGGTGGCATGCTGCGGAAACAAAAATGATCGTGACACGAAAAAGTGATAGATTTTGAACGACAATAACTCAGTCAGTTCTGTACGGATTTTGCTGGTTTGCATACCAATCGATTCACAAAACGTGTGCCTGTTCTGGGGTTTTTACAAAAAGATGTATTTTTACAGCTGGAAGTTTTACGTAAAGTTGAACAACTTTAGTGAATTTACATAAGCTTCCAACCAATCACGTTTGAGTATTTTCAGCATTTTGAGCATTGAGTATGAAATCGATACTTCCATTGCATTTATCAGGTAGATATGAGAGTGATATCCATCATTTTTATAACCTTTTAGTCTAATTATTGCCGTTTTATTGAATATTGGATATTTCACTGCTACGTGTTGCAAAAACAGCAACAGTTTCGCAGCCTACTGGTACTGCATCGACAAGCTACGCCCTATAGTTCCGTAGATGATGGAATGAGAGACTTTGAAAAGAAGGACTGACTTTGAATCCCCGTTCTAATGAAACAGAGACTACTTGATCACATAGTTTCTGCGAAATGTTCAAATGTATACCTATGTACGTGAAGCTCCTAACATTAATAGCAAAAACATCACTGAGGACTCAGTCCCGGCGTAGTGGTTAGCATTCACGCCTCTCACGCCGAGGACCCGGGTTTAAATCCCAGCCCCGCAGAAGTCACGAATGACATAAGCTGTTAAAGTAACTATAATCTAGCACAAAAAATCACTGAAGGCGATAAGAAGAAACAATATACATAAAGTTCTGAAGTAGGTCCACTCTTACACTGGTAATTCTTCAAACTGCCGAGACTTCTACTTATACTCACTACAATAAGCGCTCTACGATTACTTCTGCCGAGAGTCGAATCTCAAAAAATCTGCTGACTTGGGCAAGTTCATTGCCTCTAATCATGTGTACTTGGTAATTCTAAGTAAATGTTGCTAAAGTTTTATAAATCATCCGCCAACAAGCATTTTTAAGAGCCACCAAATAATGGTTGATCTTAGAATTAATTTCCTTTTAACTGGAATTAACTTATCAAGTTCTAAGGGTTTCGTCGAAACCAATTAAAAATGTTCATTTATGTTTGTATTTCAAGCTTAATTTAGAAATCGGTTTTCAGTTATTCATTTCGAGTTTTGTTTTAAATTTGCTAGATTTTTTTTGAAACTCGATTCATTCGTAAAATTTTCAATACAATTGTAGTGTTTTGTAAAACAAATTCTACAAACCCTTTTAATATAAAGAAATAGTTCATCAAGTGAGAGTTAGTTGAATCGACCGTCCTGTTCTAAATCAATTTTGAAGAAGCTGAAGTCATTGTTAATAACTCAAAATATCTATTTTTTCAATGCATTCATTTTTTTTTTGATCGATTGATGAAAGTATTTCTATAGGGAAAACATATTACTAAGACTCTCATATAACCAATGGTTAATCTCTTAGGTCTTTTAGAAAATGACTGTGTTATGACCGTGTAAGAAGTATTCACTTTCGGGTATGAAATGGGGAAGGCAAATGAGGAGCGTCCAATATAACTCTAGCCATCCCAAGCCCCTACCTAGCGCCTCCACGTAATGCTAATGCGTAATGGTAATGCTCTATTGAGTAGCCAAACTAGGAAGTGTGATGCTGGGTGGTTCCCGGCTGCCTGATCTCAAAACCGCGGTTTTGGGTAGACGGCGGAGCCACACGGCTTTGCTAATAGGTAAGCCTAATATTACTTTGATTTTAAGTCACCGCAAAATCACTATCTTCAGGTTTAGTTGAGAATTTTCGGTGAAATAATGAGTTTATTTCATTATTACATTACATTATTTCATCGAAAATTCTCAACTAAACCTGAAGAAAGCCTAATATTAGTTATTTTAATTTTTTTCCGTTTCAGCTTATGAAGCATCTCCTGCTATATAGTAAAAACTTTGGCCAAAACAAGTTTTAATACTGCACATGGATACCAGAATGAAAAAATTAAATTAATTTTTAGAAGCGCTTATGGAACCTCAAAGGACACAACTCTATTTCATACGAAAGACTGCTGGTGAGATTGTTCTATTTTTGCCCATGTATACCACCTTCCATCTTAATATCATATTAAATAGTATTATTGTTGACATCATAAATGTGGAAGGCTGGATGAAGGAGTGGATTGCCAACCTGAATCTTTAAGGTCTGAAGCAAATATGGCACTTCTCAATTCAAAACAAACAAATCATCACGTGGGTTAATGTTGGTACAGCGAACTTGATTATTACATGGAAGGATTCTAATGCTGGAAGGCGACCCTTATAACCCCGGAATGCGTACAAGCGCCTCTGCTTGTGGGACCGCCCAATCCCTTTTGGCCCATCTGTAACAGCATTAGTGTGAAATTCATTTGATAATCAAATTTGGATCTACTGTAATTCTAACTACATATATTGGCAAGTCCTTGAAGTGATGGTGGCTTTCCCCTACTACTACTACTACTATGAGAAGTATCCACTTTCCGTTATGTAATCATTGACTTTTCGTGCACCCCAAAGCGTAGTAAAAATATATTTATAAAAAACAGTTCTGCGTGGTCCTACGTCTATAGACGGTAGTGTCTCTGATGCAACCATCCACTTTTTTCTAAGTTATAGGATCACAACATTCAGTTGTGTTCATTTTTTCAAACAGTAGCATTGATGATCAGTTTAATAAAGTCGCCAATAAACTATTAGCTCCACCAGAATATCCTGATGTCCGCCATTAAACTGCATTCTGACCAAGGGGCTCATTCTCTAGAAGGTTTTTATAACCTCTATAAAAACAGCTTAAAAGCTGCTTAAAAGTGCCCGATCAGATGATTCTAACAAGAGTATTACAGATTTGTAGCTCCAGTTGATATTTCTATCAAAGTGTGTTATAAATGTGATAGCAAAACTTGCGACTCAGGAAATGTTTTATCATGAATCTATCTTGTTTTGCTACTTATAACACGGTTTGTTACATTTTGGTTATAAAGTAGGGCAGAATGTTGGTTTTTGTACCTTATTTTGAAATAAACTTGATCAAATCATATCGTAATTTGATATAATTGTCATAAGGCATATCTTGAGTGGATATTGTCACAATTTTTGTTATTTTAACTACTAACTAGGCAAAGTTTATAACAAAACGCAAAGGAGATTTTGTTATAAAAAATTTGTTATTTAGAACTCATCCTTTTACTTATTTTCATTTTTATAGCCTTATCACACTCTGTACAAAGCAGCAATAAAACTGCTGCTTGACAGCTACCGCCATAATATAATAAAGCTTTCCACTACAAAGCTAAACCCAAGTAACAATCCAATAGCAAATTGGTCTTATTCATTTCTTATAGTACTTTTATCAGAGCATCGCAAAGTCTATCAGGTTTTATAATGTTTTTCCCAAAGTAAATTTTATCTTCTTTGATTAACATTTCTGAAGAATGACTGAAGGAGACTTAAAGAAACACTCATAAAACTGCATTATGAATAAGTTAATTCACCTTATAGCTTATAAGCAGTTTTAAAGGAAACTTGATTCCTGCCCAATAACAACGCTCCTTAAAACTTAACAATAGTTTTGACAAAAATTTAAGACATTCTTCTGTAAGATTGGTTTATCTTAACAATGCTGCCATAAAATTCTCTTAAAACCTTATATTCTTGAAAGAGAAATCATACTCTTAAGAAAGAACATTCTAGTGTAAACAACTAATCTGTCAAAATGGGCGTTTGAACCTAGAGTAAATTGAACAAATATGGAACAATGAAGATATCAGGAACAACTGACTATGGTGTGTTAGTTAAGGTACGCTAGAGAAGGACGGTGCCGGTATTGATGCACTAGTAAATTTGTATGAATTGGATAAATTTGGTTCGATTGTGTTTTGCCGGCGGCGGTGCGGGTTTCCTCTAGAGTTGTTCATATTTTTTAAACTTTATTAGCCAGGGTTTTTGTTTGGAAAATGCTTGGAGGGGTTAAAGCAGACGAGGCATATTTTCTAAAACCGACAGTAAAGATGAAGTACATTGAAAATTCTGTAAATTAAGCTTTACGCATTGTCGTGCAGCCCTCTTTTAATTTTTAAAATCAATTTATATTGATAATCAACATGACTGCTATACTTTAAAAATATTGAGCTCAATGCAAGTACAAACAACACGTTACATCGACACTTCATTGACGTTTTCTTTGTTTTGTGTACCATTCTAGTGGTAATCTTGCAAAAAACTTGATGGCCTGAAGTAATTCAAACAATTCTTTTTTAAGCGTAACTTGTCTTCTTCAAGAATGCAATAAGTATAGATGAACTTATCGCCCTCTTGGATAAATTTTCTTTGTCTTATGCAAGAAATCTTAGTCTAATAAGCGCTTTCTGGTTGATTTAGATAAAACCATTGAAAAAATGGCGAACAGGGCTGTTTTGATTACTTTTGAAATTGAAACCAATTGCATATGGTTGTTTATAAATATGTTTTTTTACAATTCCGTAGGTGTTAAATAAGTGTTTGGGCATGTAAAAGGCTTTTTGCCGCAATTTGTTAAAAATTTGGTAGTTATCAACTTCTTCATGAAATTATAGAATTTTTTTATTGATTAAATTTTTCAATAATCTAGCAAAAATAACCGGCGCGTTAAAATTTTCTAACTTTCATGTCACAAAACATCGACAAACTGAGCGTGGCACGAAAAAAATCTCATTTATGGGCAACCTAGCAGCTGCTTTTATTACCATTTTTATTATTCATATCCATTTTGGAAAAGCAATATCTGTGAATACTTTTTTCTCTTATAGCTCTTAGTCACTTTAAAAAATTCAAGGCTGTGAAACGTAAATGTTGTCGTGCAATTGTTCTTTGAGAAGATAACCATAAAATCATCAACACTTGTGGTGGTTTACTTTTAGTTTTAAGCGACTCTTGAAAATCACTATAAATAGATATCGAAAAGAATTACAAGTTTTGAAAGGAATTCGGAAAAAATTTTTGAGATCCTTCTCTAGCGTGGGCCTCCCTAGTTTTATACGGGTTTTATATCTGTTTTATCGAAGTTTTGTAGAATTACAAGTTTTTTGATCGGTTTTAAGGAGCAAATGCTGGAAACCTCTTCAAGTGCATCTTAAAATTGAATTTGTTACTTGGGAAAAGCATACAGCTTGCTCTGGTAATAAACTAAATCAGTCCGCAAACTTTGTTAATTTGAAAATACATTCGTGAGCATAAAAGTTACAGATTTACTGTCAGATCATCCTGGATCCTGATCGATTTGGTTTCTAGCGACCATCCCATTCAACTATAAATAAACTTTCAGCAGTCTCTGTTAGGTTGCAACCTACTATGCGTATTAAATTTTATCGTGCCTATTGATATGATAGGTGGATAAAATCAACGCACCATCCAGATTTTGCAATTTTCGAAAACTGGCTGTTTTAACGAAATATATATATTCAGTTAATCAATCTCAAAATTCCAGCAAAATTGTTTTAGTTGCTTCCTGTGACAGGGAAACCGATAACTAATTTGTTTTTGTAAAACACTTCACTTTGATGAATTTTGGTTTGCGAGCTGAAACAAAATACTAGAATATGGCAATATGGCTTCGTATAAACAAATCATTTCGGAGTTGAACTCTAATATTCTTCAAATAGAGCAATAAATCTGATTGGTCAGTGTGTTACCGTTTCAATAGCTCTTTACAACCAACAGATTTATTACGGTTCGACGTGGTGCAGCCAACTAGTTTTATCGTGGTAATATAAGCAACCACAATTAACGTGCTTTATTGACAGCTTTATTATGATTTTATAGCTAGCTACAAGTGTGTTTTGACTTGCATACTCTTGTTATTGTGCAAAACCACGATAAAACCAGAGGTAATGATTGTTACCGCAAAAAAAAAACTTTATAAAATTCAAATAAAACCAAGTGGCCTTAGAATTGTTACTTGGAAACCCTACAGATTTTGTCTGTAAATATATGTGATGAACAGTGGCTGGAGAATTCGCGAAAAAGTGATCATTTGAATCGATGAACATCCCTCATGAACATACACTATTCGCCTGCCTCGCCGATAATGCACGCATCAGCTTTGAATTTTATCACGAACAGAACCTCAATGTGAACATCAGAATTCGTTCATAAATTGAATATTGAATATTGAGTGTGTTCGATTTTTGGATATAGAATGCCCGGGGACGTCGGAAAGTATTCAAAATAATATTACCACGAAAAGAGAATACTTTAAAGTAGTGTTAGTGGCTTTACAAGCAGCAGAAAGCGTCAGTTCGCACTTTTGCGTTGCTCACGAGATTCGTAGGGGAAGGGCGGTAAAGACGGACACTGCGGGAAAGACGGACACTTGTCATATTTCATAAACAATAATTTTTTGAAGCAAATCAATGATGGAAAATGTTTCTATAGATTGAATTAACACTTTTGAAATAAACTGCCGATTTTTAGCAGCGTATTTTATAAGCAAAACAAAGAAAAAATGCGTATATACGCTAACCGATGTAATTTTGTGCGTGAAGAAAATAGCTGGTAAATCGTTAAAAAACAACATATTCATGCTAAACCGACGACATTGCGTTAGTTTTATCTTTCATTGAATATCGATTGGAAACCTAGTGAATTTTTGAATATTCAGTAAAAAGTTATTGAAGTTTGAAAAAATGGTATCCAAGTCGGGAAAGACGGACACCCAACGGTAGGGAAAGACGGACACACAGATTTTGAACAAAATGGGTTCACAACAACGCCCAACAACGATTTAACATTGCAAATACTTCCATATTATATATGTAAAAGTAACCAGAAGTCATATAACAGTTGGAATGAGCCAACTTTTAGAAACGATTAATTCGTCACCAATTAAAATATTGAAGGGAACCATTCTATTTTCTCGCTCAAAGGGGGGATCGGGAAGGGGGTTTCCCAAACCAATTCTTTCCTAAATACATTATGAAATATGTTAATTTTTCTTAATACAGTTGGATTTCGATTTTGGCAACAAATGCGAGTCGCCTATGTTGCCAAAATCGAAACCGTGTCAAAATCGAGTCGAGACCCTTTTTCGATATGAAAAAATTTAATGTAGGGGAAGGGCGGTAAAGATGAAGAAAGATAGATTATGAGCCCGATATTGGTTTTCAAGACGTAATGAAAAAGAAATGATAATCGTGTCTCACCCTGGCAAACCAAATAAGAATAGCAAAAATTTCTAGTAAAATCAAAATACAAATGTCGTGCTGGAATGATCTAGCTAACCGCCTCTTGAAATAATTGATCTATGACCAACTTTTAATTTTTCTCATATTATTTTTCCTAAAAGGAGAGCCATCACTTCTTACCTGGCATAGAGGAGTATTTATGATTCATAGTTCGAGTTTTCTCTCTAGCAATTTTTTCTTCTTTTCTGCCACGTTTTTATCACTCCACTTGATAGTAACGTAATTTCTTCAGCCACATGCAAGGCCAGACTATGTACGATGTTAGTTTTCACTGTTAGTTCGGTTAGTAGTTGATTGTTAGTTGTTAGTTTTAAATGTTAGTTGAGAGCATGCAATACTTATTATCTATGTATTAGTCAGTTATGATCATGCAACATGCTTTCAGAGGTTAATACAATATGTTAGTAGCTGCTGTGTAGTTTGGGTTACGAATCTTCATTTTTCTTCTCTTTTCTTCTTTTGCTCACTTTGTTTTTGCTTCTTCTTCGATTAGGTGAGGCTCTCCTTTCGGGATTTTCTTTGCTGGTTCGGACTAATAATCGTTTGCACAATGGATCATTTTAGGTAGATTTTGCTTATACTTGCCGCTAGATGGTTACTAAAGCGCCACTAAAGGCTGATACAGATAACACGTCATAATTTCTTTCCGTTCCGTTGTTGTTGACGTTTGCTGACGGTTAATCTGACTCGACATTTTTGGGTGGACCAATCAGATTGAAATGCAGTTTAACACTCGTCCACAGACGTTCGTCGTGTAGGAGAAGACTGTCCAGAACGCACCGTGGGGGTAGAATGGCCCATGCTATTAATTGTTTAAAAACGCGTAAACTATTTGGTAAAATTATGAATGCGCATTTTATTTTGGTGTAAAACAAGCTAATTCATAATTGTGTAGAATGTAAAAACATCAAACATAGCCACATCTAATAAAATCAAGCGATTATCCGCGATCTCATTCCACATGTAAGAAATCACGCTTTTCTCTTAAGCTTTTACCACTAGTCGGTATGCAAATTTCATAATAAATACAGTCTATCTAATTGATATACTGTCATACTCGTTGATTCATCACAAGAACGGCATTAACTAGTCATATTTTTCACATAAATTGCAGAAGACTTCAAAATACAAAACAGGGGTAGAATGCATCACAGCGGGACCGAACAGTTATAAAATATTTTTAATTTGCAGTACATCTTTTGTTTCGGATTATTTATTAAAAATGTAACAATATTATGTATTGTATAGGACTTAGAATTTGCCTTAAACCTAATTGTACATTATTTAACTTACAATATTTCATCACACATCAGTTGGAGAAAAGTAGATGATTAAATTTTATTGCCAATTATGTTGAGATATGAACCCATTATATCCCAGCAAACAAGCGTATGTAACAAACGCTATAACGAACGCTTCCGCCATTTCGGCAGCCTAGTTTTAGGAGTTTATACAACAAATGATTAAATGTAAATTTTCTGGTTGCGTTTAACGCCTAGCTGGGCAAACTTGGTGCGTTTTGTCCACGGGCTTTGGCATTGTGCCCCACATAATGATTTTGACTCTTACCAAAAATCGTCAAAAGTAACAAAAAATACTGGTTTTTGTTAGGAAATTTCACCGTAATAAATTTTATCGCGCGTAAGTGTAAAAAAGATCCCAAAGTCTTCTAGAAGTTGAAAAACGTGGAACAAACACGCCGTTGCTCTGCAAAATGATGTTTTGCTTAAGCGGCGCATTCTGCACCACTTTACCCTATGTTTAACAGAATAAGTCTATGTCAGACTTGTATTGCCAATCGAAAAAACTACTTTGATAGTGTTTAGAATTTCAGTCTGTGTTCGTAACTTTGTTAAAATTGTAAACAAAAACTAGCTATCAACCCAAGTAATATAAAAATAAATTATGAAAAAAATCAATGATTTGGGTATAAATTTAATAGGTTTCTAAATAAAAGATCCAACCTAAAGGTAAATGAAACGAGATTTCCTATTAATGCTCTTTTCGTTTGTTTATAAAAGTTGCACAGAAACGTGAAGCAATTTTCATATATATTTTTTTGCATGGATTTTGCATGCATGGATATATATTTTTTTTACATGGATATTAGCAGCGCTGCCTGTGTTTTGCTCAATTGTAAAATTTTCCAATTATTTTACTTATATTCTGCACTTCGTTCCTTTTGCAGTAACGCCATTCAGTAAGCGAACTGAATATTATCAATGATTTAATTTCGGAATTTTGTCCCTTTTTTTCCTTTATAATGTTGCTTCAACCAATCTTGCCCCATGTCCTCTGTATCTATACGCTTGCTCAGAAAAGTAATGTTTTTCTGGATTCTCACTTTTTATTACAAAGATTCATTTTGCTAATTTTTATTCCATGACAAATGCAAAAAAGCTGTGCGGGATGGATCATTGCAAGAGACGAGCTAATCTCATTTTTTTGACAACCGTGGGTGCATACTTGGGAAAAATCTTGTAAATTTACGTCTTTTGACATGCACATAAATGATGGAGCATTGCAAGTCATGTTTGTAAAATTACGATTTATTTCACAATTTAAAATATCGTAGCGTGTGTTGCATACATGTAGGTTTGTTTATTACATTTGGATTGATGTAAAAGTACGGTTTAAGCTATTTACGTTTTATTTAATGGAAAAATATATCTATATATCTATAATAGAAAATCCTTAATTCTTTTAAGTGTTTGTTGAAGAAATAGTGCTCTATAAGTATTATAAGGTGATAGGTACAACTTTCACGAACTCTACTGCCACGATTGCTATGAAATACATGTAAGCACTCTTACTTTAATAAAGGCCGAAAGCCTCTGAAATAAAGAACCAAATCAAAATTTTTAAAAGTAATATTAGCTCATCCAATGCAGTGATCTATTCTTGCTGATCTTGACTCGCTTGTTGGCTCAGCCTCGACATATGGTTGAACGAATAATAATACCGCTTATTTTATACAGATTGCAACCACATGATTTTCCATTCTTGAAGAAAGACAGAATGCTTCCGTTTAACTTGGCCGTACAATATAATGAAAAATGGAATAAGAAAAGATCTGATAATACGCTTTATAATCAGCAGCGCTTTTCCATCAACGGCGGGGAGTGCTGACTGCGCAATATTTCTTCGAGGTGAAAGATTTTTTTATACTCTCTTATAAACTTATAGCTCGAAACGGAACTGAAATTAAGACTTGTTGCCAAAGACAAACTTTTAAGAATTGAAGAATTCAAGAATTGAAAAACTTGTACCGTTTTCTCAGGTTTGTACTATGATTCGCGGATGCTTTTAGTAAATCATTTGAAAGTCCTTGATAATCGTCTTATCGGAAAGCTGAACTAAATAAGAATATTTTTATTTTTAAATCTCAGGTGTTGAGATGCTACTCGAAGCTCCACCATCTATTTCGCATAGTAAAATTTTGACATTCGGTAATTCACACAGTCGTGGAAACGGACACAGCAAAAACATCTGCTGCCCGGACGCCATTAACGAGCTACAACGGAACTTAACTTGTTTTCCATCCCCGGTAAACCAGAGCAGCAGTGCAGCAGCGGACCAAACACATTCATTTAAAAGGAACCGTGCTCATTTCAATTGTAATGACAGCCTGGGGCAAAGTTTTTATCTTTGAAGCAAAAAACAAAAAACTTTCAACAGACAAATTAAAAACATCCACCGCATTCATCGTCGGTTGCCCTTACCGCGTTCACTCTTAAGATGGACGATTGTTGTTTTATTTGTCAGTCGACTGAGTAGGAAGAAATGGCGCATAAGAATGTTTTGAAGATGTCCAGCCGGGAGTGATAATCACCGACCAAGCATTCACATAATAAAAATATGTTCAAAATAGATTTCCTGACATTTTGATATTAATATCACAACATTCGGACTATGCGTTCAAAAGTTTTCATCTTTCAAAAACAAGAATTTCAAAAAATTCCGAAAAAAATTACGGTGCGATTGTTCCATTTGTTTACTTTTGAAGAGAAAGGACATCTAGAACAAAATGTTCGACCTCAAATTTTTTCTATGAGTAATTTACATGCTTTATTTCAGTTTTGTGACATATTTGAACTGAAAAAATATTAGAGTAGAGCATAAGGCATGAAAAACGTAAAAGAGAAATTGGACTATTTCATACCCGGTGGTCCTGGTATTTTTTCATGAAAATCTACACTCGAGCTTCTTTTGAGTGTACTTTGATGATAAAGTAGTCACTTGATTGATCGCATTATTTTTACGATGTTGCCCGTTAGAGGGTTAAAATTGGCATAACCTAAAGTTTAAGCTTTAAAAGTTATTATTAAATTAAATTATTATTTTTTAGATTATAGTCACTTTAACAGCTTATGTCATTCGGGACTTCTGCGTGGTTGGGATTTGAACCCGGATGCTCGGCGTGAGAGGCGTGAATGCTGACCTCTACGCCGGGACTGACCCTAAATTAAATAATTAAATTTGAAGCTGAGGTAATGAAAATAACTGAATGAATCTATACAACTTTTTTTATTCGTAATGTAAAAATCCCTATGATTGTAAGTGGCATTAGCGAGCATAATCTTTTATTCCTTTTCTGGTACCAGTATGGGAAAATACGTTTTAAATGCAGCAAAGTTTATCACCGTCATCATTGCGATGGTTACGCGATAGGAAAAAAGCAGTATCCACATTGTTCATCCATCGGCGCACTTTTAGCCGTCACTGAAGTGAAAAGCAACAGCTTTGTGCATATCATCATATCATTTTCTTGCTTTCCACGGCTTCTCGGCTGCTCTAAAAGAACTCTAAAAGCCACTGTTTCTGCCATGAATTTCGGTTTCCCAGCGCTCAAGCGTACTGCAGCTGCAATTATTTCAGCGCGCGTAATCCTGCTTCCTTAGTCTTTTTCTGCATGTGTCAGTATCTATAGTGTGCAGAAAGTAGAAATACACAGCAGAAGACTACTGAATATGCATGTTGAAATTGGAATTACGAACGTTACATTTGCGGAAAAACAGTACGGTACATATTTCATGCTTTCAGCGTTGCAGTTCATCTACATAAAGGAAGCAGCTTCGCGGATAAAACTTTCCGAGGATGTGCAATACATGTGGAATCAACAAGTATCTATGTACAACCATCCGACTGTTCTATTTCCAATGGTAAACTACATACTTTAAAAAATGTTAACCAAACCAGCGAAGAAAACCTTTGCATGGATAGGACTTTATATTTTCTGTGATTGGATTTTACGAAATTTCATAAAATAATCAAAAGTAAAAAGAAAAATTTCCACACAATGAATAAATTTTCTCACAGTGCTCAGAAAATGCACAATTTGTGTTCAAATTCTATGTTCCCGTTTCTTTCACTTCGTTCCATCATCGCTTGGAAAACGAATTCAGTGTAAGTAAATAACACCTGCAGATGCGACAATGACAAGATACAGCGTTATGCTTATAAAGCGAAACATTGCTATTTTGGAGCAACTTGTATTTTCAGTATTATTTTTTAAACCATTCTAGAGCCGCTACCGTGACTCGGGGGCGAATATGAAAGATATTATTTATGGCTTTCAAATGTACCTACTTACATCATAAATAATAAACTAGCACATTTTTCGATCAATGAATAGAGTAATACAAAATATCAATCAACCATCAACATTTCAATCAGAACCTATGAATTACTAAGTTTAAATCGCAATTTACCTTAATTTATCTGTAGCGATTTAGGAGAGGGTGAGACACATAAAAGACTTAGGTACGAAAGCATCTTTTCGACACAACCATTTTCCGTGGGCGTTCAGCATCCCACATCCCAGGGTTGATTTTCATTATCGTAATTATTTTCACACCATCACTTCCAGGTTCTGCGGTTGTCAGTTTTAATTAAGACCCCGCCAAGCCAAGCACAAGCACAAACGTACCCTCCAGCGCCGACCGACGTTATTGTCAAAATAATCAAAGTGTATCGTTAATCTTCTGAGCCAGATTGACAAGAAATTTACTGTTGATGGGAAGTTTAAAGCTATGTATAGTTTTATTAAGCTCCCGAAAATTAAACTTCCAAAAATAAGAGAAATTTGCTTGTGATTGTGATACCTATTATTTCCAACTTATAATAAAATTGGAATTTTCACCCGCGTTACTCTGCCAACCAAGCAGCTTTGGTTTTTGTAATATTTCTGTCTGACGAATTTGCTAATCCTAATTATGCAATTCAAACTGTTACTCCTGCAATGCATAGTAACGAACGAATATATTGTGAAGCATATTCCCCAGCTAAATTATTCATTCAGAAGGATCTATTCTTCTGTTATCTATATTTAATCTGTTAAAGTTTCCAGCGATAACGGTTTCAACCAACTATACAATTATCATGTGCAAACATTTAAAGCAATTTATTAAACCCTAATAAATGTTTCTATAAAACCAAAGATGGCAACTGTATTTTTGTTATATTAATAGTTTTTCCAGTTCATATATATTAATATTATTTGAGACGGTGGTTCTACAATCGATGAAGAGACGGTAGGAGAAAGTAATGAATTTTTTTTGAATGGAGTGGAAAGAGTGGAAAGGTGAAGGTGGGGGGGGGCTTATTGGTAGCTACGCTTAACAAGTTGTCGTTGTGACTCCTACCTTTTGTCCAATGCTGGAAGGTGCATGGGTTGAACCAAGCTATAATCTGAGATTCTACCCTGATTTGGTCTACGTTCATATATAGGTACGCAGTGCTTTTAATTCCCAAAAATTGGCGGCTAGTAGTTTGTTTAGCGGTTTTTCGATTTAGCAGAACTAATTAACGCGCTAGGCAATTTCAAATTCAGCGAACGCACTTTTCGCTAGCCAGAACGTTAGTGGTTAGCTAATTAGCGGTGCTCATGCCCACCTCTATTGCCTATTAATATAATATAATGAATATAATGTATTACTCATAATCGAACGGAATGATAAAATGGGAAATTCAATACGTCGGGTGGTAACCTTGCACACAAGTAGTCAATAATCTATAGTATGGAGACTGTAGACCCCGTAGTCTACAGCAGTCATTGAAGGTGCTGCCACATTTGACTATTAAATTAACGTTTAGCGTTTATAAATTGCGTTCACGTTTCGAAAGCATAGTTTATTTTGTTTGCAAGTTTCAAAAGCAGACCCTCCGAATCCTTTTTCTGCTCAAAAAAGTGTAGGTATAAATGTGAAATTTGCGCTATTCAGTAATATTATATTATTCAGTAATATAGTGTCGTTTGTCATTAAAGCTTGCAAACAAGTTAAACCAAAAGCTTTAAAAGGTTTTTGATTATTATGATCATAATTTCACTAGCTAGCTAGCTGAGCTCAATTATGTTGCTTTCATTCTAAAGCTGAGAACATTTTGCACCAATTTTGAAAACTGCATTAGTATTTGAAAACTGCACGAATTCATACATAACGCAAAGCACACTAGATCACCGCGTGCGACGGACACGGTCTGACTCGCACGGAAAACAACAACGAAACAGACTTCTCAGGACTCTCTAGGAAGTTTCAGAACATGATTGCTACAGCAAAATGTATTCTCCGTAAGAACTCGCGAATATTCACCTTTGCTATGGCGTCGCTAATTGTTAAAGTCCTGCAGAAGTATGGTTGTAGATTTTCAAACGGTCGACCACCTAAAGGTGCGTTTAGACTGGGCAATTTCTTGGCAACATGTGGAATGCAACATGCGGAATGCGACATGTTGCTAGTTGTTGCTAAGCGTTGCTTCTATCGGCACCTGAATACTTGTTATACGTTGCTATGTTGCTTGGAAACATCGCGCAACAGTTTGGAAAAAGTTGCATGCCACATGTTACCAATCTAAACGCACCTTAACGCAAGTGTGGAAACACAAATCCAGAAGCGTTCGTTTTGTTACACAATGATTTTATTTCAGTAAATTTTACGACAACCGTAGTTTCCAAGAAGGAACGTTGTTTTCAACGAGACATCGAGGAGAACAACATCAGTAAGTGGCGTCAGCAATTGACGCGGGCTGAATTTTGCAAGATTATGCAAGCAAAAGTGGAGGTGAACCCTCAATTTATGAGAAACATTGTTGTTGCTGTTGCTGTTTTTATACGCGTCAGGTCGTGTCCGTCGCAAGCGATGCTCTAGCATGCTATGCGTGATGTATGATTTCGTGCAGTTTTCAGATATTAATTCAACACACAACACGATACGTTTAAAATTTAATTGCAACGAAACCAAAAGAAATAGCTGTTTCACGCCAAAGAATAAATTGAAAACGATACCAAAGCTTCAAACAGGTAGATAAAAGCAATCAACTTTATTACAGCTTTTAAGGGGATATTTGATTAAAGCGCCTTGAAACACTTATTTCGAAGCTTTTTGGTTCTGAAAAGTTACTAAATTTCATGAAGTATAGGGTTTATGGGCAGTTTTGTCAGCTTTCGAACGAAAGCAACAGAATTGTGCTAGCTGGCATACTTTTTGTACTAGAGCTAATTTAAGACAAACAGAACTGAAAACTTAAAATGTGAAATAAATATTCAGATTCAGATTCGGTCGGTTCAGATTTGCCATATGCGTAGAAGGATCATCAAATGTGGTGTTCTATCGCCGCCGGAAATATTTGCACCGAGCTACCTAACACCCTGTATACTTTACCACTTTTACATGAAATCTAAGGAAAGTCAACCGGGAGCTGAATTAATACTTGAATCACTTAAATCGAAGGGACGGATCTTACTAAGATTCAGAGCACAACGGTGAGCTGAGATCTATTTAAACGCTTTTTATCATTAAAGAACTCCTCCCAGCCAAATTTCCTACGTTTTTTCGTGCGACGAAGAAGAAAATGTCGACTAATCGTTTTGATTTCCTTCATTCATAAATGAAAATAACTCACGCAAGGCATCGTTGTTATTCTACAGCCAGGAAAACTAGCCTGACCTGCAGAAATTTTGCAGAATAACATTTGTCATGTCGTCCTACATAAATACATGCGCATTAACTTCGTAAACATTGTTGTGATTTTTAGTTCGGACGATGAAAAATTTTGTTGGACGGATTTTAAAGCGGTACGACGAATTTAATAAATGACATCAGTTGCGTAATTTCAATAATATGCTTTAATAATCGCTTTTCAGTGATTTCAAAGCTTACGGATCTGGAGGTAGGTGTGTTTTAGTCAAATCAGCACAAGAGCTTTTGAGTATTCTTTAAATCCATCCAACAAATGATGAAAATTAGAATGGCTTTACTTACTGCGACGGAAATTAGAAATAAACCCTAAATGTCACCAATTCTGCACCATCAAGCAATCTAATGCTCGCATAACGATGCCATGTCAACTTATTTTCGAAAATTGAGCCTGTAAGCTGCATGTTCAAATCTTTTAAACCAAAGTAAGTTCTGTGAAAATCTGCAAATTGGACAGTGAATATTAGACCCATTCCAACGTTACGGGACACTATCCCTACTATGCAGATCGGTTCGTGTTTCATCAAATCCCTGGCATTCTAGTAGAAAATAAAGTACTCTTTAAACAAATATTTTACAAGGTATTTGCCAAAAAATTGGTGAAACAGGAGGCGATTCATACGGTAACAATGGGTGCTAATTGTGTCCCGTAACGCTGGAATATGTCATTAGGTGATTATGGTGATGTTGTTGTTTTTATTAGCAACGCTTGACACCTGTTAGTGCATTCAAAACAATATCAAAACAATAATGATAAGACAAGACATGTTGGTTATTGATGTTCCTGCTTACATGGTTGCTTTAGGCACATTCGAGATTACTGAACCCGGGACCCGGGATTCTGGCTGCAATTAACAAAATGAAAAGTTTGTTTTCTCCTGGCCTGTTGCTGCTTATCACCAATGCACTGAATGGCTTGTCTTTCCTCTCAGACTGATATTCAATAACTCTTTTGAACAGCGTATATTTGTATATTTCCAAAAATCTGGAAGCAATCACTCATGTTTCTATGTTCAAGACAGATGATAAAAGAAATGTTGTTATTGATTGTGAATTAGGGGAAGACTGTCTAGAACGCACCGGGGGGGGGGGGGTAGAATGGCCCATGCTATTAATTGTTTAAAAACGCGGAAACTATTTGGTAAAATTATGAATGCACATTTTATTTTGGTGTTAAACAAGCTAATTCATAATTGTGTAAAATGTAAAATCATCAAACATAGCCACATCCAATTAGAATTTGCCTTAAACCTAATTGTACATTGTTTAACTTACAATATTTCATCACACATCAGTTGGAGAAAACTAGATGATTAAATTTTATTGCCAATTATGTTGAGATATGAACCCATTATATCCCAGCAAACAAGCGTTTGTAACAAACGCTATAACGAACGCTTCCGCCATTTCGGCAGCCTAGTTTTAGGAATTTGATTATATGTAAATTTGCAGGTTGCGTTTAACGCCTAGCTGGGCAAACTTGGTGCGTTTTGTCCACGGGCTTTGGCGTTTTGCCCCACATAATGACATTGACTCTTGCCAAAAATCGTCAAAAATAACAAAAAATACTGGTTTTTGTTAGGAAATTTCACCAGGAGTACGTGTAAAAAAGATCCCAAAGTCTTCTAGAAGTTGAAAAACGTGAAACAAACACGCCATTGCTCTGCAAAATGATAATTTGCTTAACCTACTAGTCTTTCGGCAGCATCGACATTATTCGAGATCATTCGCAAAGGCGCGAAATGCTACATCTCTCCAGTTCAACACGATTTCATGCCTGGCCGATCGGTTACCACGAATTTATTGAATTTTTTGTCTGCTTGTTGTAATGCCGAGAGCAAAACATCGGAGCACTTGCTCTGCAATTATGGATCACTAATTGGACGCAGACTGCAGTATCTCGAAAAGGGCCTACTAGAGCCTAGGGAGATCTGGTTTGCGTCGCCGATCAGGGTAACAAGGTTCATAAACCAAGTCATCCCAGATTGACACCTGTCTTGCTCCAGCTTATCACTTCCTCAATAAGTGATAGATAAGCTTGAACCGTACAGTAAAAGAAATAAACGGAGCATACCACAACAGTTCAAAATAATGGACGCAATGGTAAGAGTACCCAACCGTTTTGTAACCTGAATGGACTCCCAAAGGGAGAAACTTGGGACCTTTGCTGTTCACAATATATTTCAACGATATTCCATGTTTGCTTAATGGTGACTGTGAACTCATTTACACTAAAATGAAAAAAACTTATTGTTGCGTCCCAAAATGCTCCCTCACGACATTTCATCGTATTGCACAGCCAATTATTTTCGACTACCACATAAAAGGCATTAAGTTCAACAGAGTCGAAGAGCTTAGTGACCTAATTTTGCCAATCATCGATCAGCTATCATCGCTAAAGTTAATAATGAAAATAGCCACAGATTTCAACGAACTTTACAGCCTTAAAACTTTGCATTGCTCATTTGTTCATCCTATTTTGGAAAATGCAGCACTTATATTGCTAGCTTTGACTCTCTGAACCTTCCGTTTTATTGCGTGATCGCTCCAAACTAATCAACCCCGCACTTTGTCTAGATGCCGGAAAATTTTGCAGGTTACATTTGTTGTCAAGATTCTATACAACGAGGTTGACTGTTCACGACTGCTATCGCTACTTGATCTCCGAATTCCGAACTTGATCTCCGAGTCGGTCTCTTAGGAATGCCACGTTACTTCAGCCAAGATTTCATCGCACAGTATTCGGATACAATCAGCCTATGTCATCGATGATACGAGCTTTCGCTTCTATTGAAGACATGTTCAAGTTTGGGGAAATCTCCAGCATTTTCTCACATAGATCTCACTAGATCAGTCTTTTTTGTATTGTGATTTTTGTCTGTTACTGTATTGTGATGTCAGTCGAGGCCGGCCGTGTCTGAACAACAGGTAATCTTCTGGATGATTAAAGCGATTAAAGATGTTGGTAAAAAACATGTTTCCTGGGGAGGCGCCACATCGTGGTTACAGTAGATGACGAGAACTAATGACGAACTACGAGAAATGCGAGACGCTGAATAGTAATGACTGACAGGAGGCCGTCCCCCACGAAGGAGGTAAGCGATGATGTCAAGTATATCTTCCATACCAAGCTCCCGACGAAGGCCCTTCTGTGGATGACGATCAACGAGAAAGGAATGTCCAAGCCGCTGTTCTTTTCTTCGGGGCTTGCGGTAAACAGGGAGATCTACAACACAAAGTGACTGTCGGAAGTTGCCACCTTTATCAAGAAGTATCACACGAAGGAAAATGGGGTCTTTTGGTCGGACCTGGCCTCGATCTATTATGACCAGAGAACACTGGAGGAAATGGACCGGCTGAAGATAAACGCTGTAATGAAGACTGCCAACCTTCTCAACGTCCCCAAGCTGCAATCGACAAATCATTTTTGGGCGAACCTCAAACGGAAGATCTACTCCAATAATTTCTAAATCCAACTGATAAAGCCCTGAAGCTTTAGAATCCACTTTTAATACTCTTTCCAGTTAAGCAAAATGTAATATTCATTATAGTTAATCGATGTTTAGTTTACTAATTTTTATTGATTTTCTTCTAATTTATGCAACTTTGTAGAAGAAATAATGAAACTAGGGGCCAGTAACCAAATGATTAAAAAAAAGTCGCTAGTGGTGAAATTAGGATCAATAACTAAAAATGATTACCATATTTGGTTACTTTAGGCTTGGTGAATTTTTCGATATTATTCAAAGTTTAAAATGAAATCGGTATAAAATTAATTGAAATATTGTACATTGAAACAGAGGGAGCAATTATGAAAAAGTTTATTTTACTCATGTCTTTTTTTGCACGGGGGATACGTAGCGCATAAAAGAAAACTTTATAAACAAAACCACGTTAATTCGAAAAATGTTGTAAAAATAAACCGCCTTAATTCAAAAATCGTCATAAAAATAAACCTAGCTAATTTAAAAATCATCGTAAAAAACCGCGTTAATCCAAAAATCACCCAAAAAGCTATTTAAAAGCCGAAAGTTATCTGAAAAACCGCTAGAATTTAAACATTTCTGAAAAAACCGCTTTAATTCGAAAAATGGTTTTAAAAACCCGCGTAATTTAAAAATCGCCATAAAAATTAACCGCGGTAATTCAAAAATCGTCAATAAAAGCCTTGGTAATTCAAAAATCGTAAGAACAACGTGTTAAACAAGACTTGAGTGCGTTAACAATTCCTAGATTTCACCAATTCTGTTGATGATTTCTGTTAGGTGGGCCAAAAATATGCAAAAAGGCTTTGGATGCGTCAAATTAAAAGATTAAATAAGACTTTTACATACAAATAACTTTCAGAATAACAATATTCGTAGCATCTAAGAACAGCATAACTTCAACGAATAAAACTATTTCTCATAGATCCGAATACTTAGCAAACACCATAAAATAAAACAAGCCAATGAACGTTATTAGCAGAACCCCTACGTTACGTTACGAAATAACTGTATGCACGAGTAAACAGAAAATCGATAATAGGAGAAACGACCTGTTTCCGCCCGATGTGCCATTTTTTCTATAAATAAAAATTTCCAGCACATATTCTGCAATACCTTTCTGGCATATTTTTACAGAATACCATTTAAATAAATTCACTTGCAATTTAAATGGAAAACATATCCTTAAGATTTATAAAATAGAAGCGGCTATAAATAATTCACACTGCGCTTCACATTTCCATGTTCGATCGAAAAAGTGTATATTATTCCATGATCAAGATAATGCCAGAAAAATCTTTAAAACCGGTACAATAAATTGGTTCATTAAACGATTGAATAAATCCTGATAAAAAAAGAGGACATTTTAATGGAGCGAACGTTCTCTACCTTACCCTTCAATCCCTAGTTCACCGATTTCCCTCAGTCTGATATGCGCCAGTTTTTTCACTGTCGTTGTCGTCGTCATCATTAATGCCCCATCACCATCATCGTCATCAGTGTATGTACGACAGTCATCCACCCCTCCGTTATGCTACGTGCAGTGCTCGCGCAGGCCAGAAAGAGAAAAACGAACACCCTTCGCACAGACGTTTGCAAGTGTGGGTGCACGAGGCAGCAGCATAATTACAAGAGCGGTTTTTCTTCTTTTTCATTTATACGTTCTGTGTAACACTTAATCACAAATTCACATTTTCTTGTATTCTTTTTTCCGAACCATGAACGGGACTTCCGACCTTTTTCGACATTATCATACAGCTTTTTTCTTCGATGCAACAAGATAATCCCTTTCATGCCACGGGCTTGGCAAAAGGTAAATACACACCCCGAAAATATCGACATCCAGTCAGTATACTCCATATCCTTATCGATGAACAGGTTGAGCACACCTTCGGTTCAAAAAAGTCACTTCCATTTACTATATCTGATTTTACGGACTAATCCATGCACATAATCCATGTTTTATCACAATTTTTACTCGGCGGACTTCCGGTAAATCGTTTTATCCTAACCCAATTTGTTTAAATATTGAAGAAATGACAAGAAAAATTGTACTTACGCTGCGATGCTCTTAGACAATGGCCACCGCTCCATCGAAGCCTGGTACTTCATGTTCTCGATCTGCTTCTTCAGTGCGTCACGGTCCATGGTTGCTAGAATACTGGGATCCATCGCGCCTGCAAGTAGATCAACGCAGTGTCAAACGGCGGGGGAAAACACTGGGAAAATTGGCACCTTGCGTAGGGTGCGGAAACGATTGCCCGATGCGAGTGAGGGAAATTCACGCGCAACGTTTGATTGTACAGTTATCCGTAGAATTGTTAGTGGTGGCCTCTCCCTTAGAAAATTATTATAATATCTATTCTATTTCTCTGTGGATAGTTCTAGGGAAATATTTATATAAATTTGATGTTTGATACACGTATCGTATTGAAAAACGATACAATTTAACGGAAAACAACATTTCACAATCAGACTGTTAAAACCATCTTCAAGCATGCGCTTTACTATCGAAGGGATATTTTTTCGACGACAAGAAATCGACCAACAATTCGAGCTTATGATTTTTGGCAGATGGCGGAGCAAAAAATAAGAAAAAGAGCATCCGGCCACTTCTAACACACACTGGATTATAATGAGTTGAGTCAGCAGCCAATACTGAACTGATACTGCTGGCGCTAAAAAATATTGATGGTTTAAAATAAAACAAGAAGTGACAAGAACTTGAGGAACAAATCGAAGTTTAAGTATATTGTAAAAGCAAAGCAAAGCCTAGGTGCTACATTCCGTTATCGAAACTTGACCTTCTGTTTTTATATGATAGACTTCGTAGCCAGCTGTTAGAATACAGGACAATTGCAGGGCCAGTTGTTACGATCCTATTGATTCCAGCAGCCTCTCCCAGCCGAAATTCGAACATACGACGACTGGCTTATTAGGCCAGCATCATACCTCGAGGCCAACTGGGAGGCATAGTAGATTGTACATGATGGAAATTGTACAAGAATATGTTCAAACATATTACTGTTCGAAACGGTTAAAGAGAGAATTGGCATTTCATTTGAAACACAAGGGTTTTCCAACAGCAATGATTAGTACGCACCTTCGAAAAAAGTGACTTTTGATGTCAATTAACCCTCTAGTGCCTAACCCCGCCAATAGGAGGGCTAAGAGTATTTCTCTTCAAATCGCCATAAATCGCTGATACTTTATTTTTATATGTTAATATTTACTCATACCTTCTCATTATTGCTTAATATATCCTTTCAAATACATAGTTTGATTTATAACGTTAATTTGGAGGACCCAACAAACATTTTATTTGAATAGTAGATTATTCGACCTTTGTACAGCCAATATTCAATAACTAAGCGCTTGAATTCCCGAAAACTACGAAAAAACGTGGGCACTAGCGGATTAACTTCCAGCATTGGTTTACAAAATCAGTCGTATATTTAGTATACTGGTCAACCGAACGTCATGTGGCCTCTGCAGGGACAGCTGTATGGCTGGAGATAATATTGGTTCGATTTTCAGTAGGGTCGGTTTTGAGTCTAAAACATCCAGTATTATTTTTTATAATTTTGGTAATTCAGAACTACAGGGTCCGGTACTCGATGTGTAACCTATTTAAAAGGTCGAAAAATCGGTTTGGAAAACAATTTTTATTTATTCCAAAATCGAAAATACTGAATGTATGAAACTAATCAGAATCCAAAATTAATTAATCTTGGCTCCGGCTAAGTGACTTGCCGGTATTTTGGCCCACTCACGGATAATGGCTTTCTTCAGTATCTCGAGGTTGATGAGTTTTTTTTAGCTTGGGCCTTGTTTGGTTTGATTGGTGCATTCAAGAGCCATTGTGTGGTCGAAATAATACGCGGAACGATAGTTTTCAACCATTCTTGGTCCACTCAAGAACTCAAGGCTGGTTCTGGTACCGAATGACCGAAATTCAACAACAGTCGCAGAAGGCCGAATCATTAAAGGCCGAATCACGAATGGCTGAATCACGAATGGTCGCGTATATGTTATTGGCCACCTACGCCAAAATGAAATGGAAGTGGCAAGTTTCATATACGCCTAACACTCTGGCCACAACTTATACGTTACCCTATTTACCATAGAGTATAGATGATTGAAAGTTCTTTGCCTCCCTAAGCGCAGATAAATTTCGTTCATTATAAAGTGCGAGACCTGTTTCCTAGATCAGCGTTTCCCAAATGGGGGCTCGCGTGGGGGCACCCCCACGGGTGCGCCAAAAATGTTACTCAGGGCGAGACAGCTGCAGGCCGTGAGCATGCACCAGTGACTCGCTGTCTGAAGCGCCACCCCCAGTGGGGGCGGCAGCCGCCCCACAGCAACCTCCATGCATTTTCCTAGGTTTACTGACTAGTAGCTATCCTTTAGTTAAGTCCGAACGAGCGGCAACGAGTAAGGACAGCATGTACCCAACGTTTGTGCCGGTTGAAGGCCGTGAATATTTTTAGCCGAATATCACATTCCATGCTAGTCTAATAGCGTTTTATATATGACACACTTAGTATTGGAGTGAGTCTAACCAGTCCTTAAGGTCTCGTAGAATCCGTAGTAACCACGATTTCCGAACACGATTTGAGAACGGTAAGAACAAGTCTACGTATTTCTTTGCTATGTAGCTGTTATTTGACATCACTAAAAACGAATTATCTACGAATGACCGAATCACAAATGGCATAATAAATTCACCGAAAATATTCACGGCCTTCAACCTGCACAAATGTTGGGTACATGCTGTCCTTACTCGCTACCGCTCATCGGATTTAACTAAGAGATAATCCCTACTAGTCAGTAAACCTAAAAATGCATGCACCTAAATAGAAGTACAGTAGTCCCCCCAATAAGGACGCTAATAGGGACCGCGTTAATGGAAACCGTGTTAATGGAGTCTATGTAGCATATGGGAATTGACTTAATTGGTTCCAACATGGAATAACTCGTGATCCTGACCTAATAGACGGTTGGTGTCTTCGACAAAGTTGTTCAGTACATCAACGGGTTTTCAGTAGATTATAGTATTGCGGAATTGTCTCACTACTTGGCGCTAGCGTATATGTAATATTTTTGTATAGGCTGTATCTGGCGCTGCAGGCTATCTAGAAAGTTGCGGCCTTCGGGAAGGTTGCTCAAATGACTGCCACCTTCAAGATGGCATGGAAAAAAGCGCAGAACTGATTCACTACGTGGCGCTAGTGTATATGTAATCCTCTTATGCAGGCTGTATCTCACGCTGCTGACTATCTAGCAAGTTGCGGTCTTCGAGAAGGTTATTCATATGACTGAGACCTTCAAGTAGGGATGGAAAATATTGCAGAATTAACTCACTACGCGGCGCTAGCATATATGTAACATTCTTGTATAGGCTGTATCTTGCGCTGTTGACTGTCTGGAAAGCTGTGGCCTTCGGGAAGGTTATTCATATGACTGCCACCT
The DNA here is from genome assembly GCF_943734655.1 of Sabethes cyaneus. Lineage (NCBI taxonomy): Eukaryota > Metazoa > Arthropoda > Insecta > Diptera > Culicidae > Sabethes > Sabethes cyaneus. The sequence continues at coordinate 157,616,588 of NC_071355.1, read as the reverse complement.
TCAAGATGGTATGAAAAATATTGCAGAATTTCTTCACTACGTGGCGCTAGTGTACATTTAATCCGCTTAGGCAGGCTGTATCTCGCGCTGCTGGTTATCTAGTAAGTTGCGGCCTTCGAGAAAGTTATTGCAGAATTGTCTCACTACGTGGCGCTAGTGTATATGTAATCTTCTTGTGAAGGCTTTATGTTGCGTTGCAGTGAATACAAAATATCTTATAAAACCATGCAACCAATTCACATTCTAATAATAAGTTTAATAAAGCTTATACAAATTTGTAAAACAGTTTATGCCCTACTAGCACAGTTGCTATAAACTAGTTGTGGTAACCAATTAATGACTGATTTCAGTCATAAATAGGTTGCAGCAACCAGAAGTGACGAAAGTGTGCTACTTAGGTGTCCTGGTCTGGAAATTTTTTTGAAGAGGGGGGCAAGAAAAAGATAATAACATCAGACCGTCAATAACTAAACAAAAAAGAAAAAAACCAGTGTTTATTTTTCCATATAATAAAAATTAAATACAACAATTTTGTACATTACTTAAATTTTTGTTGAAACCTAACAAAGCAAAATTTTTCAACTCATCCTGGTAAGCATCCTGGTAGAGATGAACCAGTTTCATAATAGTGGTTCAACGGTAACCACGAAATAGTATCGTGGTCTAATCATCTTTTGAAAATGGCAGTTTAGGTCCCTACAACTTTTTTACATGGAACGCATCTGCTCACCGGCGTGCCCAGAGGTGGGGCTCCACAATTGCAAATCAATGCTGACCTTTATGTTTATGCTATTATGTTCAGCATGCTTTTTTTAGAAGAAACTCGTATATCTCCCACAGTCCTCGCAAAAATAATCCATGGGTTAGTCTACCATCTATCCGTAAATGCTACTTCCTAAATAGCCAGAAAAATCTCACCGTCATTTGAATTACCTTCTCGAAGACCACAACTTGGTATACAGACAGCAGCGCGTGATGCAACCTGCTTAAGAAGATTACATATATGCTAGCGCCACGTAGTGAGGCAATTCTGTAATATTTTCCATCCCTTCTTGAAGGCCTCAGTCACATGAATAACCTTCCCGAAGACCGCAACTTTTTAGATAGCCTGCAGGGCAAAAGACAGCCTCGTTAAGAATGTTACATATACACTAGCGCCACGTAGTGAAGCAATTCTGCAATATTTTTCATACCATCTTGAAGGTGGCAGTTTTATGAGTAACCTTCCCGAAGACCGCAACTTTCCAGACAACCAGCAGCGCGTGATACAGCCTTCTTATAAAGATTACATATATGCCAGCGCCACGTAGTGACACAATTTTGCAATATTTTCCATCCCTTCTTGAAGGTCGCAGTCATATGAATAGCCTTCTCGAAGACCGCAACTTGCTAGATAGTCAACAGCGTAAGATACAGCCTGCATAAGAGGATTAAATGTACACTAGCGCCACGTAGTGAGACAATTCTGCAATATTTTTCATACCATCTTGAAGGTGGCAGTCATATGAATAACCTTCCCGAAGGCCACAACTTTCCAGACAGTCAACAGCGCAAGATACAGCCTATACAAGAATGTTACATATATGCTAGCGCCACGTAGTGAGATAATTCTGCAATATTTTCCATCCCTTCTTGAAGGTCGCAGTCATATGAATAGCCTTCTCGAAGACCGCAACTTGCTAGATAGTCAACAGCGTAAGATACAGCCTGCATAAGAGGATTAAATGTACACTAGCGCCACGTAGTGAGACAATTCTGCAATATTTTTCATACCATCTTGAAGGTGGCAGTCATATGAATAACCTTCCCGAAGGCCACAACTTTCCAGACAGTCAACAGCGCAAGATACAGCCTATACAAGAATGTTACATATATGCTAGCGCCACGTAGTAAGATAATTCTGCAATATTTTCCATCCCTACTTGAAGGTCTCAGTCATATGAATAACCTTCTCGAAGACCGCAACTTGCTAGATAGTCAGCAGCGTGAGATACAGCCTGCATAAGAGGATTACATATACACTAGCGCCACGTAGTGAATCAGTTCTGCGCTTTTTTCCACGCCATCTTGAAGGTGGCAGTCATTTGAGCAACCTTCCCGAAGGCCGCAACTTTCTAGATAGCCTGCAGCGCCAGATACAGCCTATACAAAAATATTACATATACGCTAGCGCCACGTTGTGAGACAATTCCGCAATACAATAATCCAATGAAAACCCGTTGATGTACTGAACAACTTTGTCGAAGACACCAACCGTCTATTAGGTCAGGATCACGAGTTATTCCATGTTGGAACCAATTAGGTCAATTCCCATATGCTACGTAGACTCCAATAAGGACGTTCGACCGCGTTAATGGAATCACTCGAGACCGTCCTTAATGGAAACGTCCTTATTCGAAACCGCGTTATTCGGGGGACTGCTGTAGTTTCTGCGGGAGACTGCCCCCCCCCCCACGCAGTGCGGTGGCCGACGTTTCCGATGGCGTGTCACCGGCCGCACTCAAAGCCTGCAGCCGTCTCGCCCTGAATCATATAGGAAACATTTACTATTGACACGGTAAATTGGTCTCGCACCTTATAATTAACGTAAATCATTTGCGATTAGGGGAAGAAAGAACTTTCAATCTACTATACTCTATAGTAAAAAGTTGTGTTGCTTATTGTGTTTGTTGTTTAATCTATACCTATAAAGAAGGATTTCTGTCTGTCTGTCTGTCTGTCTGTCTGTCCTGTGTTCCTTATAGAATCAAAAACTACTGAACCAATCGGCGTGAAAATTTGCATGTAGAGGTTTTTGGGGCCCGGAAAGGTTTTAGTGATGGTTAGAGACCCCTCCCCCCACTAAGAGGGGGGGCTCCCATACAAATGAAACACAAATTTCTGCATAACTCGAGAACTAATCAAGCAAATAGAACCAAATTTGGCATGTGGGTGTTTTCGGTGACAAGAATTTATTCTAGGGTAATTTGAGACCCCTCCCCTCTTTATAAGGGGAATTATAACTCCTCTCCCCTTTAAGAGGGGGGGTTTCCATACAAATTTCCTCATAACTCGAGAACTAATCAAGCAAATGGAACCAAATTTGGCATGTGAAAGTTTTCGAGGGCAAGAAAATTTTCTATGTTGAATTAGGACCCCTCCTCACTTTAAGAGGGGGGGCTCCTGTACAAATGAAATACCAATTTCCTCATAACTCGAGAACTAATCAAGCAAATGGAACCAGATTTGGCATGTGTGTGTTTTTGGAGACAAAATTTTTTTCTATGATGAATTGGGACCCCTCCCCACTTTAAGTGGTGGGGGGGGGCTCCTATACAAACGAAATACAAATTTCCTTATAACTCGAGAGCTAATCCAGCAAATGGAACCAAATTTGGCATGTAGGTGTTTTTGGAGGCAAGAATGTTTTCTATGATGAATAAGAACCTCTCCCCACTTTAGGAGGGGGGGCTCCTATACAAATGAAATACAAATTTCCTCATAACTCGAGAACTAATCAAGCAAATAGAACCAAATTTGGCATGTGGGTGTTTTCGGTGACAAGAATTTAATCTATGGTAAATTGAGACCCCTCCCTCTTTATAAGGGGAATTGTAACTCCTCTCCCCTTTAAGAGGGGGGGCTTCCATACAAATTTCCTCATAACTCGAGAACTAATCAAGCAAATGGAACCAAATTTGGCATGTGAAGGTTTTCGAGGGCAGGAAAATTTTCTACGGTGAATTAGGACCCCTCCCCACTCTAAGAGGGGGGGCTCCTGTACAAATGAAATACAAATTTCCTCCTAACTCGAGAACTAATCAAGCAAATAGAACAACATTTGGCATGTGGGTGTTTTTTTTGGTGACAAGAATTTATTCTATGGTGAATTGAGACCCCTCCCCTCTTTATAAGAGGAATTATAACTCCTCTCCCCTTTAAGAGGGGGGGTTTCTATACAAATTTCCTCATAACTCGAGAACTAATCAAGCAAATGGAACCAAATTTGGCATGTGAAAGTTTCCGAGGGCAAGAAAATTTTCTATGGTGAATTAGGACCCCTCCCCACTTTAAGAGGAGGGGCTCCTGTACAAATGAAATACAAATTTCCTCATAACTCGAGAACTAATCAAGCGAATTGAACCAAATTTGGCATAAGTGTGTTTTTGGAGACAATTTTTTTTTCAATGATGAATTGGGACCCCTCCCCACTTTAGGAGGGGGGGTCCTATACAAACGAAATACAAATTTCCTCATAATTCGAGAACTAATCCAGCAAATGGAACCAAATTTGGCGTGTAGGTGTTTTTGGAGGCAAGAATTTTTTCTGTGATGAATTAGGACCTCTTCCCACATTAGGAGGGGGGGCTCCAATACAAATGAAATACAAATTTCCCCATAACTCGAGAACTAATCAAGCAAATAGAACCAAATTCGGCATGTGGAGGTTTTTGGAGGCAAAAATATTTTCTACGGTGAATTAGGATCCTTCCACACTTCAAGAGGGGGGGCTTCTACACAAATGAAATACAAATTTCCTCATAATTCGAGAACTAATCAAGCAAATGGAACCATATTTGGCATGTGGGTGTTTTTGGAGGCAACCATTTTTCCCATTATGAATTAGGACTTCTTACCTTTTTAGAAGGGGGGGGGGCTCCCATTCAAACGAAATACAAATTTGCTCATAACTTTAGAACTAATCAAGCAAATGGAACCAAATTTGGCATATGAGAGTTTTAGATGGCAGAATTTTTTTTTCTGTGGTGTATTACGACCCCTTTCCCTTTTAAGAGGGTGGGCTCCCATACAAATGAAATACAAATTTCCTTATAATTTGAGTACTAATCAAGCAAATGGAACCAAATTTAGCATGTAGGAGATTTTTGAGTCTTGAATTTATTTTGTGATAGTTAGAGACCTCTCACCCCTGTGGTAGGGGGATATGGACTCTCATACAAATAAAACAGAAATTTTTGCGAAACTCACAAACTAATCCAACTCGAGAAATTCGAGACTCTTCCATAAAACATTAATCAATAACAAGACCACAAAAACTATCTATAGTAACACTAGATCATTCAGGACGAGCCGGTCGCGAGTGTTGCCGGTGACCCGCCGTCGGAAGCGCCGCCCACTGGGGGGCTTGCAAAACTCGAGATAGTGACAAAGATCATCCGAGATTCATGATTTATGTACAACACAGGTTAATTTGTGGCAATACGAAGTTTGTCGGGTCAGCTAGTCTATATATATATAAAAGTGAGCGTGAGTATGTTTGTTTGTATGTTTGTATGTTTGTATGTTGCACCATAACTCCAGAACGCATTGACCGATCTTCACTAAACTTGGCACACATGTTCCTTGATATAAGAGAATCAGCACTGGGGGGTTGACAAAGGGGGGTCGTAACAGAGGGGAGGCCATAACTCCGAAATGGCTGGACGGTTATTCATCAAACGTGGCACAATTGTTCCTTGACATAAGAGAATCAGCACTGGAAGGTTAACAAAAACGAAGGAGGGAGGTTCCCTGTTAGGGGGGGAGGGTCCTTAATAGGGGGAGGGGGACATAACTCCGAAACGCCTTGACCGTTCTTTTTCAAACTTTCATACATGTTCCTTGATATAAGGGAATCAGAATTGAAGGGATTGACAAAAGAGGGGGGAGTAACAGGGGGAAGAAATGTTTGGACGGTTCTTCCTTAAGTGGTGGGAGTGGTTGGACAAAAGAGGGAGCTAATGACAGGAGGTTGCTGACAGGAAGGGGGAGTAACGCTCACATGACTGTAACAATTTATCCGTACAACAGAAAAAATCAAAATACGAAACACTAAACGGCAATGCTCGCAGCTGTAGATTTGTCAATAAGTGTCATTATGCGCTGAAGCAAAGTGACCCGTATAAAAAGTGTTCGACCATTAGTGCTAAGTGTTGCTGGCCGACTCTATTTGAGTCACAGGGGCAATCATTCAAACAGTGTGGAGTTGATCTGAGAACACTATGTTTTCCCATGGTCAACTTTATGTGGCATGTTCCAGAGTGGGCTCGGCCAATAATTTGTGCATAGTTGCTCCTGGTGGTGAAACTAAAATCATTGTTTACAAACAAGTTTGTCTTGAAGTGAGATGAAAGGAATGACAGGTTTTATGTATCTATGAAAGAAACACTGTTGCACCTTCTACTTTTTTTTGAAAAGTACAATAACAAAACTTTGCGTGGGGTGGCCATTGCTAAAAGGTGCAAATAGGATAAATGTCTTTCTCTTTCTGTATCGGGTTTTATAGGGATTTCCGTAAAGAAAACAGATATGTAAGTGGCCGGGTAGACAAAAGAGGGGGGCTGACAAATGGGAAGGAACGTCCAAAAGAGGAGCAAGCGTTATATTTTTGCATTATAAGCATTTCTTACAATAACTGATGTACAAGTGACTGTGAGACAAAAGCGCCCCGAGTAAGATCGGGCACTTAGCTAGTTAAAGTTATTTGTTAACTGCTACATGTTTTTTATTGAATAGTTTTTTAGGCATTCCGAAAAAAATCGATTTTTCGTGACTCGGCCATTCGTGATTCGACCTTCGTGACTGTTGTTGAAATTCGGCCATTCGGTACCAGCCCCCAAAAACCCGAGATATACAAATTGATTTACTACCTCGAACTCATCTCTTTTAATTACAACAGTTCTGTCAATGCGAGCTCCACAGCGCTTGGCTCCTCCTGCTTGGTTTTTGATAAGCTGTCACCATGTTTAAACCTTCGCCGCGCCTCAAAGAGATTCGAAAGTGCTTCCGAGAAGCGCACGAAACACATCACTGGATCCAATGTAACTCTGATCAGTCGAATCAGTTTTTTCCGGACAACCGTGTTCGTACATTATCTGCCATAGCTAGTCTCGATGGACTGTATCGACATGCTGCTTTCAAATCAATAAAGAGGTGATGCGTGGGAACATTGTAGTCTCGACATTTCTACAAGATTTATCGGACTCGGATGGTCGAATGGTGAAAATTTGGTCCGTAGTGGCGCAAGTCCACATGAAGCCCGCCAGATAATTCCCTACGAAACCATGTGCTACCGGTGACAGCCGGCGTAACAGAATCGCGGAGGGTACCTTACAGGCGGCGTTTGAAGCAGTCGACCAACCACCCTTTTTGTAGACCTAGCAGTTTTAAATAAAGTATTTGGAGTACAATAAAATGGAACAATGCCTGATCTATCAGCAGTAAAAATTTCAGTATTCTGAACAAGCAAGGTATATTGTCAAAAAACAACAACAAAAAAACAATGAGTTTACCGACTTTCCATAGGAGTTTTCCATCTTTCCATAGGTCTTTTTCCTGAATTGCCGAGAAAGCTCGATTACAAAACTAAAATCGTATCGTATTTTAGAAAAATTTACAATCAGGCTTTTTTACAGAATAAATTATTTCAATAATGGAGAAATATAAATAAATCGATGTTTGAACATTCTTTTAATGCTGCTGAATATTTAGTAAAGGGTTTTCAGCAAAAATAAAAATTTAATAGTTACGTTGCTGACAGTAGCAAATTCTGTTCACCGTAACACATAAAGATTGATCCAAATTTCAATGGAAAGAACGCCGATGGCAATTCTATACCCTACTTTTCATTAGACAGTCAGTCAGCACTGGAAATATATTTCATTTTGATTCCATTGCATCCAATCAGATGTTTCTCGTTGTGCATTCTACCACAGCAGGAAAACATTCTAAAGCTGAGGCATTGAATGGAAAAGGAAACGGCACACTTCCTTCTCAACGTTGCCGTTGAATTGACATATCTTTACAACATTGCATGAAAATGTTGATTTCAGATAACGTCACCCATTGTAATTGGATATGTGAGAAACTATAAGAATGATGGTCTGTGTCGTAGAATACATTAATCTGTAAAGCTTTTTGTTTAAAAAATGTCATATGATGTCAAAAAGAGAAATGAACCTCTTCAAAACACATTTAATCTTTTCTCAAATTACAAGTACGCCGATTAAGATGCACCCGTCACCTGTTTGCTGTTCACGTTATGCGGTCAGCAGCGCTAAACAGCTGTAACCTTGCATTTGATTTGAACAGCACACTTATTATCAGACATGCCCCGGTGGTGCGGTGCCGGCTTCATTCCGATCGATGTGCACACCCAAGCGGCGTCCGGCGTTGATCGAGTTGATGGCTTGCGGTAGCCAGGGTTAATCCGGTGGGAAGCGATTATCCACTCCACATGGGCTGAACTGACGCCTGCTTGTTTTAAAATGCGGCCTATCTGTTTGCATTCAATTGTTTCATCTCCGCTTTTCTCATTCGTTTTCTGGGCAGACCCGGGTAGACCTGCGGCGATGCAATTGCCAGCACACAAACCGCACAAATACATATTGGCACTTGGCACGAGCCACGGTGTGGAAAAACGTTGAGCATCTGTGTTCATATTTGATGTTAAAAACAATTTCAATGCTGATTATCGAACCTATATGTATTGAATGGAAAACTGTTGCTAGCTTAGAATGGCCTGTAGGCGTAACTGGCTGAAATGTGGGCAATTGTGGAAAGGTGTTAATTTCGGATGTGAGTGTGGTTTGAACAGTATGCGAATCTAGTACGCGAGACTATCATTGACGGTTGATAAAACCATCACGAAATCGCATCGGGTTTCAAGGCTGCGCTGATAATAATTATATGAAAAATTGTTCATGATTATTACTGATGAATGCGTAAAAACCACGTTAGTGTAACATCTGACTAAATATCCACTACTAGCCATTCACTTAACTGCCTTTGCGCGGGCATCCACTGCACACTCGACCACACTCTGTCCACCGACCAGTTACACGCTACCGCTTATTTGCCAAGTATCGTGTCAAAACATACCTTTACACATTTCAGGCGAAGCCTTACGATATAGTATAAAGAACAGGGTGCCAAAATTAGCTCTTCTCATTTCTGGAAATCAAATTTCCAACACTGAATTTAATTCCTACCAGACAACAATTAAGGATTTTCGCTAAAAGACAAAAGAAACTAGAGATGGTACATTAATCTACTCGTAGTAACCCCTCAGTTAGTTTCCAGATACGACGCTGATTTAAGAAGCCAGCAGTCGTATGTTCGAACTTCGGTTGGGAGAGACGGTTAGAGTCAATAGGATCGTAGCACTAATGTCGCAATTGTCCTGTAACATGTACTCTAACAGCTGGCTGCGAAGTCTGTCGTATAAAAACAGAATGTCAAGTTTCGAAAATAGATTGTAGGGTGATTTATCTATTTTGGACAAGCGTTACGCGTACTCTATTTTGGACATTAACAGCAAAATTAAATGGAAGTGTCCAAAATAGCGTACGCGTAACGCATGTTCAAAATACATAAATCATCCTATTTAGTACCCAACTAGACAGTATTTAGCTTTGCTTTTTTATATCATTGTCCATAATAAATCCTACAAAAACTAAAATATCAGAACTTTTCCGCTGTTATCAAATCAAGCAGCTATAGTGATGCTAGAGATTTAGGGATAACTTAAACAACTTCTGTCTTTTCTAGGAATGCTTTATCTGGTGATCAGGTGTCGTTACATGAATTTGACTGCACTGTGTACGGTTGTGAGCCGTCCCAAGTAACAATCCAATAGCAAATTGGTCTTATTCATTTGTTATAGTAGTTTTATAAGAGCATTTCAAAGTCTGTTAGGTTTTATAACGTTCCTCCTCAAGTGAATTTTATCTTATTTGACTAACATTTCTGAAGTATGACTGAAGGAGACTTGAAGAATCACCCATAAAACTAAATTATCAATAAGTGTAATTCACCTTATAAGGGGTTTTAAAGGATACTTCATTTTTGCTTAAAAATGGCGCTCCTTAAAACTTAACAATAGTTTTGACAAAAACTTATGACATTCTTCTGCAAGATTTGTTTATCTTAGCAATACTGCCATAAAACTCTCTTAAAATCGTATATTCTTGAAAGAAAAATTATACTCTTGAATAAGAACATTCTAACGTAAACAACTAATCTGTCAAAATAGGCGTCTGAACCTGGAGAAAATTAAAGAATACAGATCTTTTAAACGAAAATTAAGCGAAAATCTGTGTAATATTTTGAAAACTCTTTCATATGAACAATCAGCGAAGTCACAAAACAATAAAAATCTCAGGACTAACTGAACTGGGGAAAGACAGTGCCGGTAATGATGCATTTGCCAGAGGCGGTGCGGGTTTCTTCTAGAGCTTTTGTATTTTTTAAACTAAATATAGAGTTCATAAGTCAGATGTCTTTGTATGGAAAATGTTTGAAGGCACTGAAGCAGTTGAAGCATTATTTTTAAAAACAGTTGTACCGATTGTAAATTAAACGTTTGGAACTGCCGTGCAGTCCATACAGCACAAACAGCACAAACAACACGTTACGTCGATACTTCGTTGATGTTTTCTTTGTTTATACTAGAATGGTTACCTTGCAAAAACTTGGTGCCCTCAAGTAATTCAAACAATTCTTATTCAAGCGCAACTTATCTTCTTCAAGAATACGATAAGTATTGATGAACTTATCGCGCTCTTGGAAAAATTTTCTTTGTCTTGTGCAATAAATGTGTCTAATAAGCGCTTTCGGGTTGATTGGGATAAAACCATTGAAAAAATGGTGAACAGGGCTATTTTGATTACTTTTGAAATCGTAGTCAATTGCATAAGGCCGCTTATAAATATGGTATTATGCAATACTATTAGTGATCTTATCTTTTTAAATATATGTTTAGACATATAAAAGCCTTTTTGCCACAATTAGTTAAAAATTTGGTAGCTATCAAATTCTTCATGAAATCATTAATTTTTTTTATTAATTTAATTTTTCAATAATCTAGCAAAAATAACTGGCGCGTTAAAATTTTCTAACTTTAATGCCACAAAACATCGACAAACCGAGCGTGGCATGAAAAATTTCTCATTTATGAGCAACAAAGCAGCTGCTTTTATCACCATTTTTATTTTCAATTTTCATTTCTACCCATTTCGAAATAGTAATATCTGTGAATGCTTATAGCTTATAGCTCTTGTTCAATTTAAAACATTTAAGGCTGTGAGAAGTGTATGATGTCTTACAAGTGTTCTTTGAAGAGACAACCATAAAATCATCAACACTTGTGGCAGTTTTCTTTTTGTTTCTAGCGACTCTTGGAAGTCATTATAAATAGATATCGATAAGAATTACAAGTTTTAAAAGGACCTTTGGAAATTTTCTTGAGAACCTTCTTTAGTGTGGGCCTCCCTCGCCGTATAAGGGTTTTATGACTGTTTTATCGCAGTTTTGTAGAATTACAAGTTTTGAGATCAGTTTTAAGCAGCAAATGCTGGAAACCTCTTCAAGTGCACCTTAAAATTGAAATTGTTACTTGGGGTGTTTTATCAAGAAAGTGCATCACTATCCGAACTATCAGATGTGTCAGAGAAAGAGAGAGAGAGAGAGAGAGAGAGAGAGAGAGAGAGAGAATGTCACAAAGTTCTAATAGCCCTTTGTCGAAGAACATTTGCCATTTTAGATTTTTTTTTCCATAATAGGCTCGATTTATATAATATTTGCGGCTTTTCCATAAGCTTTGTATGATAGCAGCTCGGGCAATGTGCCCTGTCCGTCGCCGTTTTTATTCAGTAGTGGCCAAATTGCCAGATATCTCAGAAGCCGTCAGTCGCTCTCGACCTGGTCGAGCCATCTTTTACATTGGCGCCTCCCGTAACTGATATCGGTGGATTTGTTGAAAGTACAAGTACGGTTCTCACTTGTCGCACTGTCATCCAGCATCCTTACAACGTGTCCGGCCTACCGTAGCCTACCGACTTTCGCCAGATGTACAATGGGAATCCCTCCAAGTAGTGCTTGTAGCTCGTGATTCATGCACCTCTCCCACTCTCCGCTGTCAGTCTATACTACGTTAAATATCGTCCGCAGCACCTTCCGCTCAAATACGGCAAAGACGCGTATGTCCTCCGTGAGCAGCGTCACGGCTTGATGTCCGTAAAAAACTCCCGGTCTTACGAGGGTGTTTTACATTTTCTGCTTCGTACAGTCAACCAAAAAAGTATTCGGACAGCAGCGCATAAAATTTTCTTTTAGTAATTTTGCACAGTATTTTTGCAAAGAATGGTAACACATATTTTTTAAAACAATGTTTAATTAAAGCATATTTATATGCACAACAAAAATTCGGGGAAAAGCTTTCCGTTTTGAAGATAGGGTGCATATAGTTTGAATTCCTCAAAAATGCAGCCAAAAAAGTATTCGGACAGTTAACTATTAGTTGAAACAAATGTCCTTTCTCGCTCATCTACTACCTCGTAGGACCATTTACATTCTTGATGACCTGTTTTAATCTGTTTGGGATAAAATTAACAATTTTTCAAATATCCCTCTGTGAATTGCTGACTATATTTTTACAAGAGCTCGGTTTAAGTTATTGTGATAAGAAATCGAATGATTTCTCATTTAGAAATGAGATTATCTAAAAAGATGTTCAAAAGGGTTCAAATCTAGACTGAATGCTGATGTTTCGGTAGCTCTAGGACAATTATATGGTGCCTACCGCTTACAATTATCGACAGTATGTTTAGATTCAACATCCCGGTACAATATGTATGTACCACACAATTACAATTTTGCTTTAATTTCACCTAAAATTATTCAGATAGTTGAGTTTACATTTAGTTCTATCCAAAAATATATATCTTTGGTGCCTCGGAGCTTTCCAAGCATCCCAACAAGGTATGACACTAATCGCATTGCTTGTTTACTTGCTGACGAGTGATCTTTCGCTTGTAACCCTTCTCTTTTAGTTATTCTTGCATAAGGGTTGTTGATGTCGTACCTTGTTGGGGTGCTTGGAAAGCTCCGAGGCACCAAAGATATATATTTTTGGATAGAACTAAATGTAAACTCAACTATCTGAATAATTTTAGGTGAAATTAAAGCAAAATTGTAATTGTGTGGTACATACATATTGTACCGGGATGTTGAATCTAAACATACTGTCGATAATTGTAAGCGGTAGGCACCATATAATTGTCCTAGAGCTACCGAAACATCAGCATTCAGTCTAGATTTGATCCCTTTTGAACATCTTTTTAGATAATCTCATTTCTAAATGAGAAATCATTTGATTTCTTATCACAATAACTTAAACCGAGCTCTTGTAAAAAAAATGGTCAGCAATTCACAAAGGGATATTTGAAAAATTGTTAATTTTATCCCAAACAGATTAAAACAGGTCATCAAGAATGTAAATGGGCCTACGAGGTAGTAGATGAGCGAGAAAGGACATTTGTTTCAACTAATAGTTAACTGTCCGAATACTTTTTTGGCTGCATTTTTGAGGAATTCAAACTATATGCACCCTATCTTCAAAACGGAAAGCTTTTCCCCGAATTTTTGTTGTGCATATAAATATGCTTTAATTAAACATTGTTTTAAAAAATATGTGTTACCATTCTTTGCAAAAATACTGTGCAAAATTTCTAAAAGAAAATTTTATGCGCTGCTGTCCGAATACTTTTTTGGTTGACTGTATGACGGCGTATGCTTCTTGATCGTTTGTGAACGGCAAAGTAGGCCCGATTTCTTGTTTGATTGCACCTCTGACTTTGAACTTATCTACCACTTCTAGTTCGTCGCCGTCAACAGTTACCGACGGCGGGAGACGTGCGTTTGTCTCCTTTGAGTCTACTACTCTCATGTATTTGGTATAAGACGCATCTATTTTCAATCTAACCCCACTAAAATCCGCTTTCAGTCTAGCACAGATTGCCTTCGCTGTCACAAAATTCCTGGCTATGACATCAAAGTCATTTGCGAAGCCTTGGCTTTCTTTGGTGAAAATCGTGCCTCTCGTTTCAATTCCTGTTCGTCAGATTACCTCACCAAGAGCTATGATGAACAACTTGCAAGATAGGCCATCACCGTCTCACCTTGTTCGCCCTAGCTGGTCTCGATCGATTGTATCGTATGCTGTTTGGAAGTCAATAAATTAAATTGCTTGAATTTCAGCTCGGAACACAGTGGGCTATCTGTATTCGTGGTAGCACCTTGTTAGTGTCATGATGTTCAGCTGGTAAAAAATGGACCCGGAAACGGAAATGGTTTTGAATAATCTTTTGCATTTCCTTCTACCAGACGAGAGCCGTATCAAGAATTCCTCTCCAGTGAACTCAGTCCTGAGCTACACGCGGCCAATTCGTTGCGCGTCTCGACACACGCAAGTCGGCTTCAACACGGTCGATTCATCTAGCACGTTGGGCCCTTCTATTCGTGGTCCCGGTGGGGTTCTTAAAGAGAACGCGTTTCACTACACAGCCGTCCGACATTCTTACGACGCCCAACTTTCGCCATGTGTACAATTGGAATCTCTCCAAGTAGTGCCTGCAACTCCGCCAAAAATTGTCTGCAATTCGTTTAAATACGGCAAGCACGCGTATGTCTTCCGTAAGCAAAGTTACAGTCTCGTAGAGACCTACCGGTCTGATTAGCGTTTTGAACATCGTCAGCTTTGTGTGGCGGCTTTTGCTCCTTGATCGAAGCATCTTGAGGAGGGAAATGTGACGGGTGACAACTAAAATTTTGGAATTTTTTTCTCAAGCTGTCAAAAAAAGACAAAGATACATGAAGAAGATCTGATTTGCCGAAATTAAAGATACATTATCCATTGTTGAAAAAATAGTGTTCATTTGAAAACGGTCCGTAATCGGCTGCTCGGCGAAGCTTCCGTTCGATGTCCCAATAGGAGAGTTGTACGGCCATCATGTCAACTTTGCGAATGCATCTCTTGATTCTACCAATCAACTGTTTGCAATTAGTGGCTCTCCAGTTATTTTTGTACACCAAGGAACTCAAAACCACGAGGAAATCTTCGATTGGGCGCACTGAGATAGATTTAGTTCAAGTTAGTATTTGGTCGCTTCTTTCTAATTACTGCAGCGCCTCTAGTTGTTGTGCCAAGAAACTAATGATAGCGTTTTTATCTGGAAGAATTGTCTACGTAATTTTATCAGGATCAGGATTAATACATCCGTCTAAATGTTTTCGAAAATGGGTCGCGAAAAAACTCTGCATAGTCAAGTTGAACCCCCAACGTGGTCAGGAAGAATGATAGCCAAGGCTCTTAAATTTCCATAATCGACTGTAAATATCGCATTCAAACGCTATCGGGGAACATTGACGTAGCATGTGCAAAGCAATCCAAATGTAAAAGAGGAACATACAACCGGAAAGTACGACCGAAGATCATCTGGGCAGTCTGAAATAATCCTGGGATCTCCAGACGTGTTATGGCAAAAATATTCACTCCACAGTATAGTTCGGCAAATCTATATGTGAGGATCATTTGGGTCATAGCATGCCAGCAACCATTCCCATAGGAAGCTGAAACAGAATCTGGTTGTCAAAATCCGTGCTAGGAAACTGTACGAACAAGTTCTGACCAAGTAAGTACAACGAAAGTATGTTGATAAACGATGAAACATATTAAAAAATGGACTATGGACAAATCTCGAGTCAAAAATATTTCCTTGCTAAACATAAGGGGGATTCTCCCGGTAAGTTCAAATTTGTCTTCGCAAATAAAGCAAAAGTTTTCATCACTGGAGCAACTATGAATGGACAACTTTACAAGGAGAAGTGTCTTCATAAGGTAATTTTGCCATTCATTCGATCACACGGAGGTCCCGTGATATTCTGGCCTGACTAAGACAGCTGCTATTACAGCCGGGGTGTCGTAGAATAGTAAATGGTATAACTGAATAATATTCATTTTATTGAAAAAAGTATGAATCCACCAAACGGTCCAAATTTCCGTCCCATCGAAAAATATTGGACAATTGTCAAGCATAAATTCAAGAAGAGTCGCACAACATTCAAAACACCATTTAAATGGAAAAGTGGTGGAAAAAGATACATGATAAGGTCATCTTGCAGATAATAATGGAAAGTATTCCCCGAAAAGTTCGAAAATTTATCAGAGAAGACGAAGAATTATTTTAAGCTCGTCATGTTTTCGGGTTACGCATACCAGCCTCACAGTTTAGATGCTTTAGAAGTCAACAAAACGCATTATGGCCTCAGATATTGAGAAAATTGGTCCAAATTGGACTAAGGACCGTCTACACACATATTATGGTAGAGAAATCAATGTTTTCAACTAAAAACGACTTTTTTGGTAGCAGTAACTACTATTTCTCAGTGATCGACAGCACTAAACAAAAAGAAACAAATCACAGAATTAGATGCAATGCACAGTCTAATTAAATTTCTAAAATCAAATTTATCATTCAGAATTGTTTATCATTCTAACAAACTCTGGAGTTCTTCGCTTAACCTTTACAGCTCGATAAGTAACCGAAATCAAATATTTACTAGAAAACATGCACACCTTTTCAATGATATCTTTCTTCCACACTTTCGAAACAACGCTACGCCGCAATCGTTATCGCGGTTTGTGATAAGCAATCAGCCCGTATACGAAGTGTTGCGTCTCCACGTCCTGGGATCTCCGGTCTCGTTTATCAGAAGTAAGTATCAGTTCTGCTTCGTTTCTACTTCGCTCCGCCTGTGTACGTTAATCACTTAACTGATTTAACTGATTCACTTGCGCTAAAATCAAGCGCAGCTTGAACTAAAACAAGCTCAAACAAGTTAAGATTCTCCCGTATCCAACGTGACACTTTTTAGGTACTAACTGACAAACAAATTAAACTCTTCGCTGCTGTAAACCGGAGTCAGAACCGTTCGCGGTGAGTATCGTTTAGCGACTAATTCGAGTGGCCACCTTGAATGTTTTTTTTCTCACCGTTTCATTTCTTGTCTCTACCTTCAAACCACATCGCACATACTCGGCAACGGCACAGTATCGAACCCTCACACATCGTAAGAGGTACTGTAACAGGTACCTGCCGAACCAACAACTGTGCTCCAACGCGCCAACCAGCAGCACCGGTGATAAACTATCGTTTAACTGTGCCTCCAAACAACGAACAACGCGATTCAGTTCGACAGATGCATCACTGTCAGATAGGCGATGCATCGTGCCGGGGTGGCATGCATCATTGCTTTACAGTATAAATGACACCTTCCAGCTGATATACGGACGACAGGTTTGTCGTGGCGGTAAATTGCAAACTCGTCAATACTGCAGCACACCGGCGATGGCAGATGACATGGAGATTCATGGTTATTTGTGAGCAAAAAACACGATTATTCTAGCTTAATGGGGAACAAACATTTTTTTCACAGCTTCAGAACCGAATATAACTTTCTGTTTGCTGTGAATAGAATTTTATTGTGTTTTGTTTTATATTATTAGTTTTTATTTTTTGTATTTTATAAAAATTCATGAATGCCTGACTTCATTAATAAGTCAAGACAACAAATATGAGATAAGTTTATTAACTAAACTTTTATTTTTCGGAAGAATTATATAGCTCGAATCTCTCTCCTTCTTTTAATCGCCATTCAAAGGCGTTTATAAAATACGTCATAGAGTTTCCTGAAGCAAATCGTCGTAATTAGTAACCAAAAATTTCTTGATTGATTCTAATGTGCAATTTGTTGTGGTTTCAATTAATATTATGTAATCCAAACGATTGAAATCCGGTGATGAAGAAGGCCATTCTTGTAATAATATGAAATAGGGTAAATTCTAACGACTCCACCGACACCGTAATCTCTTTAGTACACTCGAGTCTTTTTTACACGGTTTGTTTTTTTCGATTACTTAACAACGGTGCAATTTAGGGACCATTTACAAAATACGTGACGAATGTCGGGCCTCACCCAAACGTATTGAGAAATAAATGAATGGTCCCTAAATAGCCCCGTTCTCAATATTCGAAAAAACAAATCGTGTAAAAAGGTACTTGAGAGTATACTACTGCTGCTTTCTTCATCCGTGAATTTTCTGTTAAATGCTTTGAGCTTCAAATCATGTCTGATGATATTTCTGATCGAAGACTGAGACACATTCACATTATTGGTAATTGTTTTATATGTATAGGGTGATTTATGTATTTCGGACAGGCGTTACACGTAGTCTGTTTTGGACATTTCCATTTGATTTTGTCGTTAATGTCTTACTTACTTTACTTTCTCGGCATGATTTAAGCTAAAATAGCACTTTTATGAGCGATATCGCACTTTGAATGGTACAATTTTGCTTACAATCAGCAATACATGCTATCTGCTACAGATGATACCTGGCGGTAGCTGCCCATTACGTACAGATATACATGCTAATAAATCGTATTTGATGCACAAAATTGGCATATCCGTGCTATTTTGGAGGCGATACACGTGATTACGAATAATTTTGAGCGTTACGACTATATAAGTATTTATATACGATAACATCCGATTAAGCGCGAATCGCTCCGTACTACTATAAGATTTTGCGCTGAAAATCATATGTATGTCAGTTATTATCATTACATACGATAGAAAATCGACTTGGTCCCACTTTATCCAGCTTTAGTTACGATTTCGAATTTGTTAGGAGATATTTACGATAATGTTCGTACATTGATATACGAGTTGGTGCTGGTTGGGTGTAGGGATGCTATACCGGTTTTACCGAAACCGGTTTTACCGGTATTACCGGGCTATTTTCCAATACCGAATTACCGGTTTTTCCACGGTCAAAAACCGGTATTTTCGGTATTTTTTTGCATAATCAAATAACAACTAAAGAAGCCTGAATCGCTGGTAAAACTTTTAAAACATAGGGTAAATTTAATTTCATGATTGAAGGTTCTACAATTATGTAGTTCTTCCAAAGGGAAAATCCCGAAATTCTTCACCGCTGGCGGCATAGAGCCGGTGTGCCTCTTGCTTTTTAAGCAGTCGTCTCCATGTAACTCGGTCCACTCCATGGGCTACTCGTCGCCAATTTCCCAGAAGTCACAAATTACTATCGATCCGATCGAGCCAACTTGCACGTTGAGCCACTTTGTTCCTTGTGCCGATGGGGTCGTGGAAGAGAACTGTTTTCGTTGAACTGTCGTCTGGCATTGTACGACATGTTCAGCCCACCGTGTAGCCTACCGACTTTCGCCAGCTGTACGATTGGGAATATCTCCGTGCAGTGCCTTTAGTTCGTGATTCATACGCCTCCGCCACTCTCCGCTTTCCGTTTGTACTCCGCCGATTATCATCCGCAGCATCTTCCGGTCAAACACGACAAGAGTGCGTATTTCCACCTTGAGCGACGTCACAGCTTCAAATCCGTAAATAATTACCGGTTAAATAAGGGTTTTGTACATTGTCAGCTTCATACGGCGGCGTATGCATCATGATAGTAACGTTTTGCGAAGGGCAAAGTAGGTGCGATTTCTTGCTTGTATGGATATTAGGAATATTACGCAACAAAAGAAATGTGCGGTATACAGTGGAGCTGTTCAGAAAATCTTCAGTGAAAATTAACGAAGTACTCTAGAGAAATGTCAGAACACACCACGAAAGAGGAATTCGTTCGGTTACTAGTACAAACTGGAATAGAAATAATTTTACGATTAGTTAAAATTACCTGTTGGCAGGGTTGAGCCAATAAGTCGGGCTCATCGCTTCGTACGTCTCTGTTCGATATAAGAAGTAAGGATACGTAAAGCGATGAAGTTCATAAATACATAAATCAGAAGAAATTGTCGCAGTGCTAGAACCAGCCTTGGCCGCTGTCAAATTACTATACACTAAAAATTGCAAACTCTACGAACTACGAATTCTACGAACTCCTAAACTATGAACCTTTCAGGTATCGCACAACTACTGTTTGAGTTATTGTATTGGCTCAGAGAGAGTTCCTATATTTAGATTTATTCGTTTTATAATTAACCGCACTCTTCGTGATGAGTTTGTAATATTCTTCAAGGCACCAAGGATGTTTTGATAATAAAATTCTGCAAGGTTTTATAATTTTAAAGGTCAACGGAATTAATTCAAAAACCGAACAGGCAGAGGCACTAAGTCAACTGAGTTTTCAGTATTAATTTATCATAAATGTCAGTATCAGTATATGAGCCGCTTATTAAAAGCTCTTGAACAAGGGTTTTCTTATGTCACATATCTAATTTAGGAATTGTTCTTTCTTTCTCTGTGAACACCGAATAAAGATTCTCTGCCTCCGGTAGTTTTTCATCAATATTTATTCTTATTTTGAAGCTGGCACGGTAAATTCTCTTGGCAATGTTAAATATTTTTTTAATGAACTAGTCAATTATTTTTGCTAAAAGAAATTGAGTACTATTGATTATGGAAAGATCTTCAAGTCATACTATTTTTAAATGTAGTTTTCAAGTCTTAGCTTTTACCGGTTTTTTACCGGTTTTACCGGTATTGCATTTATCAATACCGGAAAACCGGTTTTCAAAATACCCTCCGGTATTGGCATCTCTAGTTGGGTGGTAGCGAGTGTCTTCCGCAGCTAGTCCGGGATCCAAGAAAGAGTGATAGATTATTGAACTCTCTCTCTCTCTCTCTCTCTCTCTCTCTCTCTCTCTCTCTCTCTCTCTCTCTGTCTCACCTCTCTCCTCTCTCTTCTCTCTCTCTCTTCTCTCTCTTCTCTCTCTCTCCTCTCTCTCTCTCTCCTCTCTCTCCTCTCTCTCCGCTCTCTCTCCGCTCTCTCTCCGCTCTCTCTCCGCTCTCTCTCCGCTCTCTCTCCGCTCTCTCTCCGCTCTCTCTCCGCTCTCTCTCCGCTCTCTCTCCGCTCTCTCTCCGCTCTCTCTCCGCTCTCTCTCCGCTCTCTCTCCGCTCTCTCTCCGCTCTCTCTCCGCTCTCTCTCCGCTCTCTCTCCGCTCTCTCTCCACTCTCTCTCCGCTCTCTCTCCGCTCTCTCTCAGCTCTCTCTTCGCTCTCTCTCTGCAGATTCTGGGTTGTCATTCACGCTTCACGGTATAGAGTTATAGGTGTAGCAATAATTTGTCATAATCAGAAATGAATTATTTCTTCTATGTGTTTCCGGAACCTGTTCCATGGTCAATGACCATTGGTCATACATGGGACGGGCATTATAACTTAATCGAATAGATTTGTAGTCCATTAACATGCTCATAAAGTTCTGAAACTCCTATATGTAACATGATTACTTTTTGTTGGAATCGGAGACAGGCCACTGAGACATTCGGATCTTGTTTCCGTCACAACAGAAGACTCTATCCGGAAGTCTATGCACACTATTTTTTAGTTTCTGTTCAAACCTACAGCTTTGCTGAACATAATTGCTTGATTCTGTTCTGTCGTTTAAGCTATATAAACAGTATGGGTACAGGGGTACCCCGTCGCCCTTCTCCGGGATATAAATTGTATTTGATCCATGGTTATTCCATCTCTTAACCAAATCTCTCATAATTTGCACTAAGTTGTTCATCTTGACCAATTAGAAGATGTCAGAAAGTTTCGTAGTGATATATATTATCTACATGATTTTATTAATTTTTGAATATCAAAATTGGTACAAGGGTACCCCGTCGCCCACATTAGGGCTAAGATACGTGTACACCACTCCCGCTCACAGTTTTTGTTGCCGATGTTTTTAAGGGGTAAAAAGTGACTTATCTGATGTAAAAAATCTCTAGAAATTGATTGGTGATGATCTCAATGCGCTGAAATGACGAGAAGTAGCCCATTTTACCCCATTCACTCTTATTTTCCAATAGTTTTGAAAGAATTATTTACAAACTCTCTCTCTAATTTGAGATTCTATGGTAAAGAAAGTAGAAGTATTTTAGGAAAATGTAGTATGAACAATTTTATTTTAATGCAACATAATATAGAAGTTTGCCCCATTACACTCACCCCCTTAAAAATAACGGCAACAAAAAGTTCCATTTTTTCGGTCGATTCTGTCCACTGTGCGCTGCTTTGCAGTTAACGCCGATGATGATGGTATCGGACCTTGTTGGAAACTCTCAAGCTCTTGTGTCAAGTAGACAAATCGACATGTACGATGAGGGATCTTGGTGGTTTCCCGACTTCGGTAGCAGTACCAGTCTTTGGATTTTCCATTTGTCTGGAAATTCGCACACTTCTTCACAGCTCTGAAGCGTGTCTCTTAACATATCAAGATATGCTCAGATTGCCGCTTTCAGTGCCCCGTGCGGAGTCCCGTAGCTCTTGAAAACAGGATTTCTTGCTACACCTAATCTCTTTGTTGAGCGCCAGTCTGGCCGCTCTAAGCTCAACCCCACATGCTTCGACACCTGCCTCGGTTCAAGCCCTCTGTAATGGATGGTAAATGGTTGAAAAATGCGCTCCAGAACTACCACGAAGTTCCACAGCCTCTTATTTACCAACTCCTATCTCTACCTCCTCGTGGATCCTGGATACGTTCCTTAGTGGAAATCGGACAACCGGTGGAAAATAGGGTCGTATGTGGACAGAGAAGGGGGCACTCATGCGAAGGCTGAGTGTAAACTCTCCGTCTGCAAATGACATATCTCAGTAGAAGCATGTTTGATGAACCTGAAAATACTGAGAACCTGAGCAGAGGGTTAAAAGCCCCCAAAGGAGGATGGTTTTAACAGCTGTTATCCATGGCTAAAAGTAAAAATATGAATGGATAAACCCATGCGTCATGCGACCCGTGCCGAGGGATGAATGGTGGGGGGGGGTTCTATAAAAACTCAGCCTCAAACGGAGCCTGTGGAGTACCAGAGCGCCCTCCACAGTAATCAGCCCTTACCGCATTATGAGGAGCTCTGCTGTGGCGGACTTTTCTTTCCCCTCAACTCGTGGGATTCTTATGGAAAACAAAATCAAAACTACAACAAGTGTAGATACGGTGGAAAACCCGTTCGCGAGAGGAGGCATCCAGCGTTCTCCACCAATGGTGGAAAGGATGCAAATAGGAGCGCTAGTGTGGGTGGCAAAGGCAGCGGTATGCCTACCACACCGGACACATCGATGAACGGCCCAGTGCTAATCAGGACGATGGAGAAGAATAGAGACGCTGTACCTAAAGTGGTAGCAACGTCACAGCACCTCGATATAATAATCGAGTTCACGTCAGGTCGCGGCAATTTCTCCAAGGACCTGAAGCAGAGCTTGCTCATGCTTCGGAGAACCTTGAATGCAGCGACCAAAACGCACAACGACCTCGTGGCGCGTGCAGGAGAGGCGAAGAAGGGGACCGTGAAGGCGTCGAAGGCAGTACAGACGGACGCTTGCCCGTTGACGGAGTGTCGCAACGCGGACCAGGAGGCCACGGAAAGCGGTACCAGCAGCGGTAAGGCGTCCGACAAGCGTCTGAGACAGTCCCCGGGGAATAGCACCCCTAGTGGACCGAAAAACACCTGATCGGAAAACGCCCTCACGGGGTGGCCCGTGGACCGAAGTTAAGGCCAAGAGAAAAGGCGGAGGGGGCTCAAGTAAAAACAGCTCCACCTAAAACGGGAAAGAAAGCGAGCGAAGAAGGGCGACGCTCTTATCCTGAAAACCGACGAGTCGAAATACTTGAAGGTTCTGAAGGCCATGAGAGGAGACGCCCTACTCAAGGATCTGGGCGCGGACGTGCGGAGCATCCGCCGCTCACGCACGGGCGATATGATCCTTGAGTTAAAGAAGGACGCCACCAAGAAGAGTTCCGCATACAAGTCCATAGCGGAAGGAGTGCTCGGGGACGGAGTGCAGGTACGTGCTCTCACACCAGAAGTGACTCTTCAGCTTAAGAACCTGGACGAGATCACCGAAGTGCGCGAGGTCGTACAAGCTCTCAAAGAGCAAAGTGGAGTGGTGGTGGCGATCGAGGCGGTTCGCCTACGCAGAGGTCCGGCCGCGACCCAGGTAGCCACCATACGACTTCCGCTAACTGACGGAAACAAAGCCCTGAAAGCTGCTAGGCTAAAAGTGGGGTGGTCGGTATGCCCACTGAGCGTGCTCAAGCAGTCGGAAGCTTGCTTCCGGTGCTTCGAGCACGGACATAAAGCCTGGGACTGCAAGGGGCCAGATAGGAGCCAGTTGTGCAGGAGATGTGGTAGTGCTGGCCATAAAGCAAGGGACTGCGCGGAGCCTCCCAAGTGCCTGATCTGTACCGGTAAACGGGACGCAAAGCACGTAACGGGAGGTCCAAGGTGCCCGGCCGGTGTGCCGGCGACTAAGCCACGTTCATAGTGTAAGTGACACAACTCAACCTGAACCACTGCAGCACGGCTCAGCAGCTGTTACACCAAGCAGTTTCTGAGTCAGCAATGGACATTGCCATAATCTCGGATCCATATCGCATCCCTGCCGGATACGGCAACTGGGTCTCGGATAGATCTGGGACGGCGGCTATATGGACGAAAAGCAGGTTCCCGGTTCAGGAGGTTGTGTCAACTGCAGACGAGGGATTTGCGATTGCCAAAGTGGGTGAAGTGTTCTACTGCAGCTGTTATACTCCGCCGAGTTGGTCGATCGAGCGGTTTACGCGGATGGTAGACCGAGTATCAGTTATGCTGACTGGTTTAAGGCCGGTGGTTGTGGCGGGCGACTTTAACGCTTGGGCGGTAGAGTGGGGAAGTCTTCGCACGAACCATAGGGGTCGGATTCTGCTTCTTCTTTTGACGCAGATTCTGTCAGGGAATGGTTGTTTTAGACATTATCTGCACAAGTTCGGGCATGCAGTGTCCCCCGCGTGTCCCGAGTGCGTGGATGTTGAAGAAACTGCAGAACATGTTTTCTTTATATGCCCTTGTTTCGTGGGCGTAAGAAACAACATGCAGGCAGTGAGCGGACAGGACACAACGCCGGACAAATTAGTCCAAAGGATGTGTTCTAGCTCGGACGTCTGGAGAGCGGTCAATGCGGCTGCCACCCAGATTGCACTTGAGCTATAAAACCGCTGGAGAGCCGATCAACAGCGAGTAAATAGCCTAACTACCATAGTCCAGTAGTTATCTAAGAGGGTGCGTTAAGCACAATAGCCCCTCCCTGAAGTAATACCGATAAGTTGGTGCCAGGGAGGATTTAGGCTGGAGACTCGACTAGGGTTATAGTGGGTCTGGGTCCTAACGCTCCATTAGAGGGGTCGAGATACCAAGCCCCACTCCCTGAGTTGTCTTCTTAGGTGTCTGATAGTAACGTATCTTCTAAGGTGCTGAGCAGATTTCCCTACTCGTTTAAAAAAAGCGCTCTGTAATTGCTTTCTTGCTCTGTGGCATCTGTAACGGAGGAAAGCGATGGTCTCGTTTCACCAGTATACCGAGCGACGACCGTTCGTTGGCTGTCCCGTCCTAGGCATGGTGGTATCACATGCCCGTATTAGAATGTTGGTCAGCTCACGGGCACTCAGGTTCGAGCGGTTGCTCTCTGCATTGAGTGCTTCAACGAACAGGTCTTTATCGAAGGTTTTCACTTTCCACCTCCTCCCGGTCGACTCCAACCCGCGTGACCGTGGCATCCGTCGTTCAATCGTGTACCGTATAGCTTGGTGGTAGCCATGCGTGATACTCATCGGACACCCTCCAGCCCATGTTGGCTAGCAACGTTGGGCTGCAGAAGGTGATATCAATGATCGATTGTTGTACCCCCCTACTAAAGGTATTGACAGGTCCCACGTTTGCCAGACTTACGTCCAGCCTAAACAAAGCTTTCAGTAAGCTTTGTCCCCCAGGGGTAGTGCACCTGCTACCCCATTCAACTAACCAAGCATTGAAGTCTCCTCCAATGACAACCGGCTTGCGGCCTGTGAGCTCGTCGGTAAGCACGTCTAGCATCCGGCCAAACTGCTCCGGCGACAACCTAGGTGGAGCGTACTAGCTACAGATGTAAACGCCATCGACCACAGCAACCCCGAACCCCTCTTGGTCGGTCGATACCACCTTCTGGATGGGATATCTACCCATGACAGCAATCGCTGCCATCCGGCTCTTATCGGTAACCCAGTTTGCGCCGCCCCGGGGGACCCGGTGGGGGTCCTGGATAATAGTAATATCGCACCCCGTCTTGGTTGCCGTTTGCTAAAGCAACTTCTGTGCCGTGCCACAGTGGTTTAGGTTAATCTGTATAACCTGCACCATTATCGTTGCAAGGCCCTCCTATAAGCCGCACACAGTGAACCACCTGTTGTGTGCTTATATCCTGCTTCAGCTGTGCAGAGCAAGCATCTGGGGGGTTTGCTACACCCCTTAGCAAAGTGTCTATCTTCGCCGCACCGCCTGCACAATAAAGACCGATCGGGGGCCGATGGCCGATGCCCATACACCTGAAACAGCGTTCCACACGCTGCTTGGATACAAGTGTACAGGCTGAGCAACCTACTTTTATTTTGCCGGACGCCAAAATTTTGTTGCATATCGCCGCCAGGGACAATCTGAAACGACTCAAGTTACCTGAAGTCGCTGCTGAGTACATGCAAAGAATAGTGGTAAAACAGCCATTAACAGCACAGTGGAAGGTACCATTGAGTTCGCTGGAAGGATTTTTCGTAACGACTGGTTCGACGAGAAATGCTAGACGATGCTAGACGAGAAGAATGCAACAGGGGTGTGGATGCTGGAGAAGGGCACCCGACAAAACGTGGAACTATATAGACAGAAACGTCCACAGGAAACCCAGCTATTTCGGGATAAGAGACGCCGTCTGGAAGAAACGAAGTACGTACGCGTAAATTCCCATCAAGGCTTTGTACCGCGAGCCGAAACTCAGGATCTGGCAAACAGAACAGCTACCTTGGAAGAAGGAGGTAATATACCCAATATACAAGAAAGGCCATAAGTTGAAATGTGAGAAATATCGAGCCATCACCAACGCCGCCTACTGCTTTCTCAAATCAGCATACACGCAGTACAGTACACGCATATTTTCATTACCGTTTCCAACAACAAAATAAGTTATCATAGAATTTATATCTCTAAAAAATGATGGATTGACTGATAATAAAAAACATTTTGGAATTTTTCCATGTGGTAGAACATAGTAGGTACATATTTCCAGTTTTGCTTTGGAATTTTTCCCTGCCGTGGAAAATTTTGTTTAAAACTTTTTCCAGGTAACATTTTTCCTGGATTGCTGAGAATAATTGCTTAAATGTTTAAACAAAAAATTTTGTTTTACGATATTTGGTTCCAGAGTTATGTGTCTGAGAAATTTGGGAAATTTGGGAAATTTGTCTTACAGTTCTCTGGAATAATTGGAGGCCTCACTTTTGTAACAGTGTTTTCATTCACAAGTCCCGTGTAAAAAAAAATTAAGATTCTGGCATCCTTCGGCCAATTTTGGATGATAATTTTTAAAATGCCTTGAACCTCAATTGAACCATGCCAGAAACGAACCCTGCCATCCATTACACTATTTTCCACTTTTCTCGTCCATACCTCCAAAGCATCAAAAAATGCTTCAATCAACTTTCCTCTTCAACTTTTAAAACGCTTTAATAGAATTTGCAAGCCTAATATAAGTTTAAAATTTCCGGTTCAACGACAGTTTTCAGCACGCTGACTGCCGTAATGCAACGATGACCGACTGGCTAGGTAGGCACAAAGGTACAGCTGCACTGGGTTTCCGCTCGGTTTTCAACAAAGAGACGGAACAAAAAAGAAAAAAAAAAGTCAGACAAAATCGTTCAGTTCCCGAATATGCTACCCCACTGGGACGATGATACAGACAGCTGACAGTTCCTATATGTATTGATGAATAATAGGCTTTTGCTGTAGCTCACGTGCACGCTGGACAGTAAGTAATTAAATTACCTTGTGAGCGCAACCGAATCCCCTCGAGGAAATTTCTATGTTTTCCATTAACCGACGGAAAGGAAAACTAAATACAACGAGTTTTTTAAGTTTTCATGGTGTTTTATTCTTCCGTTCAGTTTTTATTACAGTAAGAATGTGTATTAATATAATCATAATCCGGATATCAATGCAATCAAATATATCGATTTATAAGTTTACTGCTTACAGAAACACAATAAAACATGTAGAAATTCGCTGGTTATTGAATTCGTTAAGTTTTTCTATGTTTTGTTGCATCTCTTTCCTAGTTATGTTCTCATGTTTCCGTTGTTCATGAGCGTGTTGAAATAGCTCTGCTAGCTTCTGTGTTTCATTATGGTCAGCAGAATGATTTGCTGATCTTGATTTGGCATAGCTTCACGATTAAGTTAACTGATATTGTTCAAGCTTTATGAAGTGAAATATTTAAACAAAATATACTTATATGCTAATTATTAGCTGAACCAACGAAAACAAGTTAGACAATTGTTATTAAGGAATTCATTATGCAAAAAAATCACTGCATCGTTCGTAAGTTTAGTCAAAGAATTGGAAAAATCAACGACGATATTTACGAACGGTACATATGACCATATCTAACGGCAACCTTCAATGATGCTCAAAATATCAACCCATCAACTTTAAATTTATTTCAAATTAGATATTTCTGAACGTATTACATCATTCACAAGGTATGGCATTCTTTCACCTTACAGTGGAAGAAAAGATTCTTCTATTTCTTATCGTTACTCTAAGCGTAAAGCTTGAAATTTAATTCTGTGTCTTATTCTTCTATCGCTAACTCACTTCTTGATGTTTTCGATAAACTTTTTTTCCGCGTTAACGATTTTTTTTGTATTCCTATTGTGTTTGTCCTCATTACGTTGGCCCATTTTGTAGTATAATCGGTAGTATGTAATAGTGAAATGTTACTCTTTGTCTTTAATTATGTCATTGCTTTTGGGTTTCACTTTTGTCCCATCTGTTTGATTTATTTTAGCTTTATCGTTTTACTTCAGTTTCTTTCAGGGCTTGAATCACTGAAGTCGCCTCATCCAATCGATTTGATCGATCTGTATGTTCAGCTTATCACTTTAAAAGCGTCGACTCGCATTTCTTTCAGTTCAGTTAAAATGGTTGAATTTCATCTTTTTGTTTTGTGACTTACTCGTTGAGACAGGCTGCCTTTAGTGCCATGTCAAATTTTCGCTATAAGATAAGTTCTTATCATGTTCGTAGATTTCGCAATCCTTGTTATAAAACGTTCGTAGAAAAGTCTTACGAATTAGTGCATTTGTATGTATGTTTGTCAATCTCGTTATGCATGATTCTCAATCCAAGGGTGTACCCTTTCACTGCGCGTTTAAAAATTTTACTAATGATTTTTTATCACATTTGGCAGGAATCATTTTTAATATATTCTATATATTAGTAATAACTCTTTCTTCTGTCTATATTGATTTGTATTTATCATTTGGTGACTATATATGTGTAGGTTTTTCTCTTTCTGTTTTCCATGTTATCATTTTACGAACCATGACTACTTTGCAGAACTAGCGATTATTTATTTATGTAGTATTGAGCGATATCAGTCTGTATCTGACTTATTCTTGTTGCTGAATTATTTGATTTCATAGCAAAACATATCGTACACATTCTACTTTCTATCGCAGATCCGAATCGTACGACTAACATGGTAATTTGGCTTTTTTTATAACTCTCGTTGGGTTTGGTTCAATATGGCCACCGAATATGAACAGTTGATTTGTCATGTAGTTTCATTTGCATTACATTAACTGAATATGTTTTATGTACGTTACAGAATAGCTGACACCATTGAAGAAAAATTAACTAATGACGTTTTAAGTATGAAAGACCGTCACCAACCAACCATTAATTGAAGTACTACTTTATCAACTAAACGAAACGTCAATTTCAGCATTTTTATGAACAAAATTTTTGCCACCGTTGCATAAGTCCAGAAACTTTTGATATGTTCGAAAAAAAAATTAAGTAAACCTACAAATCATTCAAAATCAACTGTCCATCGGTCGATTCCTAGCAATAGTACTTCGCCACTTACTCGTGTCTACTCAAATAGGATTGTTCTCACTATTGTTTCTCATGCTGAATAGCAAAGTTGGCCGATCGATTGGCATTTTTTCTTTTTTCAGAAATATATAAATCAAATAAATCAAAAGCGTTCGCTTTCACCGCTTCTGGAAGCGAGGAACTAATATTTTTGCTTTCATTGCTTGGTTTTTATTAATTGGATTGTGTTCTGTAAATATTTGTGATTTTTAAGATTTCAAAGTACACCTACGCTAAGTGTGTTTTGTAAATGTTTATCCCTATACTGGTTCAATCTTGTCACGTGTGTTGGTGTTTTAGCTTTTTTTTCTTGTTACTATAATATATCTTTCAACTTTGATCTAATCAGCTACGTTTTGTACAACTAATATTTTTTTTATAATTTCGGATGAAGTGGAAGGAGTTTTGCAACAGAACTCATGTACGTACTACACACGTGCTTGAAATTCAATCAACAGTTATCATTTGTTAGAGAACGGAAATCGTATATGACTAATTATTTTCTTAATCCAGCAATTGGTAGTCAGGCAATTCGACAGATGAACTCTTTACACATCAATAATCATAATTTTGTTGACGTTGATATCCTCTACAAACTATATATTTGGAGCATTTACGACTAGCCGGTAACCATTGTTGATAATCTTCTCTCGTTTTCTAGTTTGTTTGATATAACTTCATGTAATATTTCGACAGGAATAATCATAAATATCAAAGTCACACTGAAAAATATACACTTAATATCGTTTTTGTGTTTACTTACGGATTACTTTTTTTTTGTTTATATTAAAATTCCACAATTATATCTGAATACGGACTAATACAAGTAGTTGCTTCATCAATACTGCATTGAGAGATTAAACTAGACTGAAATCTATAGTACGATGTTTCATGTTTTATTCTCATATATAATGGGCTGGTGGAATCGTAAGAGAATAGATGTTATATCTGCCTACATATCCTGCTCACTCTACACAGACGTAAAAGTAATGAACTAGTTGTTGCGCAGTTGACGTTGAGTTGCTAAAATGTCACTACAGATTGCTCTAATCGAAATAGAACAAGACTGAACTGGAAGATGTGAGGTTAATATAATCGTGTTGTATCATGACTTACTAGTTAATAGGCAAAAGCGTTGAGAAAAGGAATCATTAATTTTTTCGATTACAAATAGTGTTAAAAGTCACGAACTTTGATTAATAACTTTAGCTTCTCTAGGTGTGAAATGATTGTATGGAGTGCATTTGCATAGGGCTACAAGAGGTATGCACCATTCACTATTGTTTATCTTGGCCGTAAATGTATTGCGATCGCCGATACGATCATTAACTAGTATACCTCGAACACCAAGTAGCAATCATAACAGTGTTTTACTTTGCATGCCTTACATGCAATCAATATCTTGGGACTGGGTATATTTATATCAAAGTTTGCTACAGGTTTTGTTACACAATATATAAAATTCATCAATATATCGTTGTATGACAGTGGCCTCTCAATTTTGGTAACGTTAATTTTCTTTCTCTAGTTTTCGCTTCTTCTTGTCCGTTTTCAACACCGAGGGGTTCGAGGAGTTTCTCTGGGGGACGCTAATAAGTAAGAAAATCAATAAATGAAAGCAAACGAAAAAGTCAAACGAAATACCATACGATAATCGCAAAATGTTGGTATACTGCTTGTCGAACAGTCGCTAATAGGATTACCAATGTAACAGCCGATCGAATCGATATCATTAACTGTGTGCACCAGCATTTGAAATTTGATCAAAACGTGAAAAGGAACAGGAAATATTTTAAGTGTATTTTGTAGTACATATGACAACAAAACGTACTCTTCTCAAATGATCTTGTTACGATGTAGCATAATGTATGATGCATACACTAAATCCAGAAAACATGTTTCATCAATCATTTTTTCAATATAAACTTATTAATATTTTCTAAATTTAAAAAAAAATGAAAGACAGGCAAGTATGAACGCTAATAGGCAACAGTTTTCAAAAAATTTAGTATTGTTTATGCAAATATGGACACTCTTAAGCAAACTACCAGGGTAATAAAAAAAACGAATGAATGACCAAATCTGAAAAATGAAAAATTGAGTGATGTCCAGATCCGAAGAAACCTTTTGGGAGCTCGGTTCTGCTTATGACGGATTTCACGCCAACTCGACTAGAGGTTGGCATGACCCTCTCAGAGTTGAATGAAACTTTTTGTGTGTAAAGAGTTCATGTAAATAAACAACTTTGCGTACTTAGTTTTTCGAAAATTGGTCTAGACTAACTTTTCGAAAGGGATTAATTTTTTTTTCTCTTTTTTATTATAAAAAATATAACTCGAAAATTATAGGACCTACAAAAAATGATATATGGTTGACTTTTAGAAAATCTTCCGAATTTTCATTAAAAAATACTGAAAAAAATAAAAATTAATTTTTACACTGAGAAAAAAGCATTTTAAAAACTAAAAATCGATTTTCTAAAAAAGGCCATCTCAGAAATTGAGGAAATTTATTTTTAGGATAGATTATTATATAGCCTACAATTCTTCCATACATTGCAAAATGGGCATATTTAAGGGAAAAAAGTTTTCCTAACAAATACTTTTTAAGTCCTTTCATAAAAAAAATACTGGAAAAATAAAAATTAATTTCCACACTGAAAAAAAAACATTTTAAAAACTAAAAATCGATTTTCTAAAATAGGCCATCTCAGAAATTGATGATTTTTTTTAAGATATATAATTATATGACCCACAATTCTTCCATACATCGCAAAATGGGCATATTTGAGGGGAAAAAGTTTTTCTAACAAAAACTTTTCTAAGTCCTTTCCAGAAAAAAGGAATTTAAGTATTTTCGAAAATTATAGCACCTAGGAAAAAATAATGTAAGAGTTACTTTTAAAAAATCTTTTGAATTTTCATTGAAAAATACTGAAAAAAATAAAAATTAATTTCTACACTGAAAAAAAAGCATTTCAAAAACTAAAAATCGATTTTCAAAGAAGGCCAAAGAAGGGAAATTGATGAAATAAATTTTTAAGATAGATAATTATATGGCCTACAATTCTTCCATACATTGCAAAATATGCATATTTAAGGGAAAAAAGTTTTTCTAACAAAAGATTTTTCCGGAAAAAAAGGAATTTAAGTATTTCCGGAAATTAAAGCACCTACAAAAATGATCTATGAATGACTTTTACAAAATTTTCTGAATTTTTATTAAAAACTGCTGAAAAAATAAAAATTATTTCTTCACTGAAAAAAATAGCATTTTATAAACTAAAATTCGATTTTTTCAAAAAGCACATCTCGGAAATTGCTGAATTTTTTTTAAGGTAGATAAATGCATGGCTCACAAGTCTTTCATATATTGCAAAACGGGCAAATTTAAGGGAAAAAAATTTTTCTAACAAAAACTTATACCTATTTAAACCTTTTTTCCCGGAAGGATTTGAAAAAATTCTTGTTAAGAAAACTTTTATCCCTTAAATATGCCCATTTTGCAATATATATATATATATATATGAGACTTGTAGGCCATGTATATATCAACCTTAGAAAAAAACTTCAGCAATTTTCGAGATGCGCTTTTTGGGAAAATGGAATTTTAGTTTTTAAAATGCTATTTTTCCAGAGTAGAAATGATTTTTATTATTTTCAGTATTTTTTAATGAAAATTCAGAAAATTTTGTAAAAGTCGTTCATAGATCATTTTTTTATAGGTGCTATAATTTTTGATAATTTTAAATATTAATTATCTATCTTCGAAAAAAAAATTCATCAATTTCTGAGATGGCCTGTTTTGGCAAATCGATTTTTAGTTTTTAAAATGCTTTTTTCTCAGTGTAGAAATCAATTATAATATGTCCGAATAAAACTGATACTACTGTACTGAGAACCATAGCACAGGTTCCAAAACCCCTAACAGGAGAATGGTCACAATAGCTGTTATCCATGACTATTAGATGAAGACTTGAATGGATAAATGGTATCGACTAGCGAGAGATGAATGGCAGGGGTTCAACTAATACCCAGCCGCAAATAGAGCCTATGGATTACCAGGGCGCCCTCCACAGTAGTTTGGCCTTACCGCATCCGTTGGGGCTCTAATGCAGCGAATTTTTCTTTCTCGTGGTACTTCTTATGGATCTTTTTAACATAAAAAGTTTAAAAATTTGGGGAACCGGCCGCCTCACAATGGCGGAAAAATTTCGAGGATTCTGAAGAATCGCATGCAATCAATCGAACGAGCGAGCAAGAGCTTACACACTTAATCGGTTCGGTAAAATTTTACCGAAATCTAAACAACAGAACGTTCGGTAAAATTTTTTATTACACCAAACATTATGAATGATCTGTAAACGGCGATTGGCACCATCGAAATTTTTACCGAACGTTCCACTGTTTAGATTTCGGAAAAATTTTACCGATTTCGGTGCTTTTTGTTAAGTGTGTAAGGATAGCTTCAGACCTTCAGTCTCGTCGCTGATCCTGAGTTCACGTACGGAGCAACCGCTACCACTCGAGCAGATCGTCGAAAACTGTGTCATCAAACACGAGTGCAAAAATAAGAGGCATCAAACCCCAACAGCCCACTTATCTTCAAGGTACGATGGTGGTCTCGTATGTTAGAATCTCGGCTAGGCGATGCTCTAGATAGAGTCAGTAACATTGCTGCACTAGCCCCGTAATTGTCCTGTACTCTAATAACCGACTGAGAAGTCTGTCGATAAAGAAGGACTTTGCTTGCGCTCAAACCCCATAAAGGGGTTTCGTATAGTAAGATTGTGAATGCCTACAGTATCGCAAACCCGTTGAGTGCTTCACTATATTTACCGCGGATCAACGGTTAACCGCAATGAAATCCTGAGCACCAGCCATATGGGCAAATTTCAGCCGGCTCAAGAACGGCGACGGTACAAACCCTCAAGCCGCGGCCCAGTAAACCATTTGGTTTGTATATCTCGACTGCAACTGAGATATACGAAATCATATCTGAACGAAAAAATTATATTTCACGCCATATAAGAACATATATGTACCAAAGTGGAGGCGATATACGTGCGAAAATTTCGACAATTATTTGTAATTCTATTTTGCGTAGTTTTTATAACAAGCAACTAAATACTCCTGAATATATGATTAAGATATAATCAAATATTGCAATCGCTTTATAATTCACAGTCATGAATTGTATATGACACGCACGACTGCAAAACAACTTATTGTTGACTTCGATTTGACATACTCTAATCATTATACAATTCCAATGTAAAATTGACATGAAAACGATTTAATGTGAACTTTCTATTACGATTTTGTGTTATCTGGGGGATGATGCGCTGTTACGAACATATACCATGAAGGACCCGAGGCTCCTGATGTTCATGGCGTGTTTTTCGAGAAGCGTGGATCCGTGGAGAGCGTGGAGGACGAGCTGGACGAAGTCCCTCTCGAGGACTGTTGGAACACTATCAACACAGCCATCAGCAGTGCAGCGGAGAGCTCCATCGGGCATGTGGCCCGGAATCAGCGGAACGATTGGTTTGACAATGAATGTAGGAGGGTGATGGATGAGGAGATGGAGGAGGAGGCGGCCAAGATGCGCAGTGCCACACGTCATAACGTGGAAGGACACAAACAGAAGAAGATGCAGCGAAACCAAATCTTTCGGGAGAAAAAGCGCTACCTGGAAGAGCAGGAATATGCAGAGTTAGAGCGGCTGCATCGTTCTCAGAAAACGCGAAAGTTCTACCAGAAACTGAACGGATCCCGCTAAGGCTTTATGCCGCGAGTTGAAATGTGTCGGGATAAGACTGGCAGTATTCTGACGAACGATCGTGAGGTAACCGATAGGTGGAAGCAGCACTTCGACGAACACCTGAATGGCGCCCGGGCAGAAAACCATGGCGGCGGGGAAAGCGATTTCGACGGTGTAACAAACGGGGAAGAGGTGCCAGCCCCAACGATAGGCGAAGTTAAGGAGGCCATCATGCAGCTAAAGAACAAGTCAGCTGGAAAAGATGGCATCAGAGCGGAGCTTATTAAAATGGGACCAGAAAAGCTGGCCGTTTGTATACACCGACTAATTGTTAGAATTTGGGATACGGAACAGCTACCGGAGGGGTGGAAAGATGGGGTTATCTGCCCGATCTATAAAAAGGGCGATAAGTTGGACTGTGGGAACTGTCGAGCGATCACCTTTCTCAATGCCGCCTATAAAGTGCTGTCCCAAATCATTTTCCGCCACCTATCACCAAATGCGAATAGATTTGTGGGAACTTATCAAGCCGGCTTCGTCGAAGGTCGGTCTACAACGGATCAAATATTTACACTGCGACAAATCCTCCAAAAGGGCCACGCATCATTTATTCGTTGACTTCAAAGCCGCATATGATACCATCGACCGGAAAGAGCTATGGAAAATCATGGACGAGAACAGCTTCCCCAGGAAGCTCATCAAACTGATTAAATATACGATGGATTGTACACAGTGCTGTGTTCGGATTTCGGGTGGATTGTCAAGTTCATTCGAATCACACAGAGGGCTTCATCAAGGTGATGGTCTTTCATGCCTGCTGTTCAACATAGCGCTACAAGGTGTTATGAACCGAGCGGATATCAACACGCGGGGCACGATATTCAACAAATCCAGTCCATTCGTCTGCTTTGCCGATGACATGGATATTATCGGCAGATCATCTGTGGCGGTGGCTGAACAGTATACCAGACTAAAGCGCGAAGCAGAAAATATTGCGTTAAAGGTAAATACGTCTAAAACAAAGTACATGCTGGCCAGCGGAACCGATGCCAAACGACACCGCTTGGGCAGTAGTATATTGATCGACGGCGATGAGTTTGAGGTAGTCGATGAATTTGTCTACCTTGGCTCACTGGTAACGGCGGACAATGATACCAGGCGTGAGATTCGGAGGCGTATTATCAGCGGTAGTCGTGCTTACTATGGGCTTCACAAGCAATTGCTGTCGAGCTGACTAAGTCCCCGTACAAAGTACACCCTGTACAAGACGCTTTTTAGACCGGTTGTTCTCTACGGGCATGAAACATGGACAATGCTTGAGGAGGACCTGCGAGTGCTCGGAGTCTTCGAACGACGAGTGCTAAGAACGATCTCCGGCGGCGTACAGGAGAACGGAGTATGGAGGCGGAAGATGAACCATGAACTCGCACAGCTCTATGGCGAACCCAGTATCCAGAAGGTGGCTAAAGCTGGACGGATACGATGGGCAGGGCATGTTGCAAGAATGCCGGACAACTACCCTGCAAAGACGGTGTTCTCCTCAAATCCGGTAGGAACAAGACGACCAGGAGCGCAGCGACCAAGATGGTTAGACCAGGCGGAGCGAGATCTGGCGCAGAGTACTCGGTGTCCGAGGAATTGGAGAGCGGTAGCCCTCAACCGAGTTACATAGAGAAACTTTGTTCAACAGGCTTTGTCTTAGGACGGCAAGCCACCTAAGTAAGTGGATCCTCCGTATGCTCTAAAATCAGAATGACGGCTGCTCTACATAAGCATGGCGTGTACATTGAACACCGTCGAACATTAGAGGTAGACCCTCTATCTGCAAATCTGCGAAGGTACGTGCTGCGAAGTCTCGCACGGTTGCCAGCAAGAAGGATTTACAACAGCTCTCAACCAATGTTCGCACGTTCGTGATGGTTACGAAGGTTTGCAAAGTTTCCCGTAAAGGAGCACTGTATCAACCACTAATCGCAGATCCACCGAAAAACGCCGATCGTGATTCGGTCTCCTATCGACTGAAGCCCACTGTTGTTAGGTAGTAGGCTTATCAACAAAACGTTCATGCTACTGTTCGCCGTCCGTCAGTCTTTGAGTATAACGATTCTGCCAAGGACAGCAAATTTCAAACGCAGTGGGCAGCCTTCGCTGCGTGCAAGCGCAACTTCATCATGCCAAGGACACTTCTAGCGTTCCTTGTTGAAGGTTCGTAAACCAGCAGCTAACGACCTTCTACCTTCATTCAAGAACCCTGGGTTTACGGAATGAGCATTCTCGACCTTGCTATTTCTTTAGTTAGATTCTCACAGTCACCTCACTCCCCTCACTTCTCTCACGGAACTTATTCTTACAGTCACCCTCACCCCAGATCCCATTTGATTTGTATAATCAACTTGTTCTACTTATTGTTGTTACTTGTTCTCAACGCTAAATTGGTTTTTATTGTATTTTGAGATGCACGTTCTGGTCGCTGATTGGCACTTGTCGAATGTTTCAGATGAGTGGGCCTTCCGGGGATCAAACTAGCTAGTAGTCCTCTAAACTCGGACTCGGATGTCTAAAATATGCTATTAAATGATTCAGACAATTCAGACCGGATACTGTGGTTCCACCGACTTCAAACGAAATTTGGGGACTTGCCGACATGCCATGCGTGTTCATACACTTCAAGGCGGTGTACGGTTCAGTTAAACGAAATGAGTTGTGGCAGAATATGGTTGAACATGATTTTCCAACAAAACTGGACTTATACTTGATGAGTCAACGTCAAACGCCAGAGTAGAGGGCAACATATCGGATTCGTTAGTGACGGTGTTACCCGTAGCTTTGCAGACTAGCTTTCATTGGAAATTTTCTCAATTAGTCACGCACTGTCATGTTCATGATTGGAAGGTAAGGGGCGATTGCAGATGGCTGCCTAAAACCGACAAATGTGGAAAAGTTAAGTAAAGTAATATATGGAAAACTTCTCGAGTAACTTTTCAAAAAGATCTATGTCACAATGAAAGTCTCTCTTTGAGACTCTACTCTTTTGCTTATCACGGCGATGCAAACGTACTTTAACACATCAATTTTGCATGAATTGATTGCTGGTGACACTAGCACACTAATCAATAATCGTTTTTGTTTTTGTTTAGGTCCAACCTAGGTTCGCTCTAGTTCCAATCGAATGGCTGTCAAAACGATTGTTTTTTCACTCAGATTGAATCTAGTTTCGCTCTGGGTTGCACATTTCAGGCGACGGGTTCACTCTGGGTATTTTCACAGTTCACAACCCCGCTATAAGCAATACACTGACAACCCAAAACGTTTGTTTATTCTACCGAAAATGTTTGTTTATTCAGTGATTCGGTTGGAACTAACCCAGGTTAAAAAACAAAAACGCTTTAAGAAAACTTTTGTCGCCGTAATAAATGGAAGAAAGGAACACCAAAAAGAATCTCTCAATGTTGCTTGGATCCTTTGGAAAAGTTACGCGAGACTTCTAGAGTTAATCATTCTTCACGTGTCAAGAACCCGTCTTCACCCTACTCGGGCCTGAGCGACTCATCGCCAATTCCTTGAGCATCCTGACACGTGTGAGTCAGTTGTAATGCGGTCGAACCATCTCGCACGTTGCGCCACTCTATTCCTAGTGGGACGAGGTCTTGACGAGAACAAATTTCACTGCATTATCGTTCAGCATATTCGTGCTTGTGGTACATCTTTCGCTCGAACACGTAACCCTACCCCGTATATCGTCCGTAAGTAAAGCTACAATCTTTAGTCCGTAAAAAACTACTGATCAAGGATTATAGATTTTTATAAATGATGTCCGTGAAAGTTAAACGATTTCCCTACGATTTTTCTGGAAAAATAAAGAGACGCAGAGTTTTTTTATATTGCTTTGATTAATAAGTCCATAGGCTATGCTCGTATGCAAAATTTCTCCCATGCAAAAACCCCCAGTATCACAAAGCTTTACTATTCCAACAATGAAAATTCCAATTGTACAATGTATCAACTGCACGGAAAATCATTTCTAAACCTTTAACGACAGTTCGACATATAAAAAGTATACGCAAACAGGGTTGCTCTACAAAACTAGTTAAAAAGCTTACTAGTTCATGCTACGATTATTATCATAAAGTTAGCTCCTCAACAATACATACATTAATTTTTTTTGTATAAGTATACTTTATTGCTTGACGGGCATCTTCACACAACCAACGAAAGGGTTTACAGTGATAATCAAACACTCGAAACATGACAGTAATATGTTTTCTACGTAGATGCACGATCGAGTACAAACGAGGATCAACAATCACACGAGAGTAGTCTTTTCCCTACATTTTTCTACCCTTCAAGCTGTTACTTAGCTGAATAACATATAGTTCGAGACATAAAAAACACAACGCATGAATCAGATTCAACACATAAACATTAAACGCCACGATACTTTCACGAATGGCATCAAAGTACTTCGATGAATTATAATATTTGGTTTCGGAATGCTGCATAGCGTTCAGTATTTTTATCCGTTCGGTTGCCTTGAAGAGTTCAGCTCGATTATAATTCCAGCATCTATCCGGTGTTTGTGTTTGGAATATAAAACGTTTCGTTTCTTAGCAGTTATTAGCTTGTTTCAATCTTCTATCAATATCAAAAATGTTAACGTGTTTTAAATTTCCACTTTTCGATAATATATTGGTTTTGTCTTTATCTAATTTTTTACGATCTAAAATGTTTACTTTCCATTTTATTTTATTGAAATTTACCTAATAAATTGTAGTATTTCTTCTTTTGTTTTTTTTTTGTTTTGTAGTGTATTAATTTTATCTTGGTGGGATCACATTTTATACATTCTCGGTTGTTTTCTTAGATCGGTTTGATTCACTTTCGACTTTTAATAGTTGTTTCTCTAGAATACACGGAGATAAATGTAAGCCAGAAGGTCTAAATCTGCTACCTATTTTCGTTTCGCAAAATTAATTACTGTGAGAAGACCTAGTCTTTTGAGCTGAAAAGAAAAATAGACTCTTGGTAATCGAACCAAACTGACCAAAATTTCTATTCGTCGATCAGATGACGCGCTCTGCGCTGTATGTTCTATATTATTTGATATAAATGTGGGTGAGTGCACCGTTTGATTCATTTCATCTAGCAATTAAGTTAATACTTGTATGAATTTTTCACTTAATGAAAGCTGATTGGAAATTCATACTCGTTTGCACTCTATTCGCTACTAATCATAGAAAAATTTAAATACGGTAATATTTTTTGTTTTGTTATTTTTTTGTTAATAGACGATGATAAGTCTTATAATGATACAACTGTTCGGAACAACACCAAATTAATATTGAATATTTTGAGAAGGACAAGTAATTAGTACTTTTCATTGAACGATTTGCTTTCTATCTGCATGTAAATATCTGACTTTTTCATTTTTTTTTCTTCAATTGATACCGAACGATAAATATAATACGCAATTCATTACATAGCCCTCACGTAGACTAATCGAAATATTAGTTGAATATGTTAAAGTATTTGTTTGACTAGGACATCCTTAAGAACACAAATCAATTATTTGGTTTGTGTTTGTCAGGTTTATTTACCTTTGGCTTAGCTCTAGATGTGGAATGTTCGTCTGGTATTCCTTTCAGTGCACATAACCTATCCGATTCACCAGCACGAAGTTTTCCACGACGGTAAGTAAACTAGCACAACCTCTATGTTATTATGATTTTGGTGATTTCTATTTTGTATGAATGTGTTATTGTTGCTGTTGTAGAATTCTAATGCTTGCTGGTGATACACACGATCTTTGGGCTGCTAGTGACTATACAAAGAACTATTTTAAAACAAAAACGAAAATAACAATGCCAAGAAATAACAGCCAATCTTCAACATATCCAACGTTAAAATCATTTTACTTTTTACTTTTATTCAACTCATAAAATATTAACTCAAGAGTCTAAATGCTAGAGGCTCGTTCTAATGTTGTGGTCCCTTTTTCTAATTTTGGACGAATATTAATTGAACATTAGACTGTTACGGCGCTTGAATCGACTGTACCGTATTTTCTGCTTTTTCTGGATAGAATACAAACAAGATACATGGCAATTTTAATGCTTAATAGATGGTTCTTATTATAATTATGCTGAAAAATGTGTTAATTATGACAGTTTGTACCACATAATAACAATGCATTTAATACGACATATATGCAAACTTTACTGTTCAATGGATTTTGTCTAAAAATAACTTAAATTAAACTACCATATTTAATAATAAGGAATATAAACCTGTCATTAAGTATCACGTGATGCAAAATGTCGAGTAATCGCATTGTGTAAGTGTGGTTTTTGCCTTTGTTGGTTCTTTTCTTTTTTGTTGTTTTTTTTTTCTTATCTTTAAAACATCCAAAGAGTCATATTTTACATTGACGACTCGGTATAACAAAAATTTACCCTTCTTGTTTAAAGAGTCACTATTAGAAATTACGTTTTGTGTGAGTTTGCCAACCGATTTGTTGTTATGTTTTGTTTTAACCATGCAACCTTAACTTGAATATAAATAAAAAAAATTGATTTCTATATTTGCCATATTGAATTATTTAAAGACAACGACATAACGTTCCGCACCAAGTTCTGAAATAGGTAATCAATTAATATATATCGCGTCAAGGTGCCGGTTTAGCATTCTGAATAGCGCTTTAATTCTATAAAGTCTACAGGTCTTGAATGCGACAAGCCAGTTCAAGAAGAAACCTTGAACAAATCTGTACGTTGGATTTCCGTAGTTTTGAAAAAGTATGCATATCTCTGTTTTATTTTGCTTCGGTTTTTTTAAATATAAAAAAAATCTTTCTGATAATCCATGGTTGATCAAATAGCCAAAAGCAGTCACACACAAAAATCTTAAAACTTCTCACATTGTTACTAGTTTTGTTTTCAGAGGGTATCTTTTCGCCAGGTTAATAAAGATCCCGAAACACAGCGAAAAATAATTAAGTCAATATGAAACTAATTGGCTAATAACCCGTTAAT
Organism: Sabethes cyaneus; assembly: GCF_943734655.1. Classification (NCBI taxonomy): domain Eukaryota; kingdom Metazoa; phylum Arthropoda; class Insecta; order Diptera; family Culicidae; genus Sabethes; species Sabethes cyaneus. The sequence continues at coordinate 157,574,015 of NC_071355.1, read as the reverse complement.
CTAAAAACATATTGCAAAAATAAGTGATTATAAGTAGCTTAGCTTCATTAAACTATTAACATAAAATAAATATCATACAATATAAAATTGTTTATATGTTTACAGCGGTAAATTATATTTGTTGTAATTCAATTTGGGAAACAATTCAAATAATAAAATAAAACTCAATCTCCTTTACTTCCGTATGGTGTATTTCTGTTCATCATAATAATTTTGTTTTAACAAATATTGCAATAGAGGAAAACAACTTATACCTCAAACTTAAAATTTAAATCCAATAGATATAGTTTCGCAGTAGTTTCATAAGGTTCAGGTGTTGATTAAAATTTTACATAAAAAACGAAGAAAGCAAAAAACGACTCATTTTAACGACTACACATTTAAATTGTAATAGATAGATTCTCTATGATAGGTACAGTAAATAAGAACGGATAAATAGAACTGATTTATTGCATAGAACTATAATATAAAAGACTAGAATCGAAATCAATCGGTTTCGTTCGTACCGTGGCTCAAACTGAACCAATGTTTGTCCTTGTCGTATATACTCGGCATTTACATTGTTTTATTATAACAATCAAACAAATACAATAACTCAAATGTAATTACTGAACCAAATGCATAGAAACCAAAATTTACGCGAAATTGAATTCGCAGGTATAATAAAATAGTCAATTGGAATAATCCTCCAATTGATGCAGCAAAATACTACTAAATGAAATTATCCTATAACATCATATCAAAGTAAAAAAACCAACCAAAAGCCAACAAATAAGATTTCAGAAACAAACACAAGAATAAATCGTATGGTTCAATAAATGGTTATCTCCGTTTTCCCGCTTTCCGCAGTTGTTCCTAGTTTCCTAAGCTCTGTTTTGTAAACTGTATGTATAAACTACAAACTTTCTAAACACTTACGCATACCGATCTGTTCTACTGATTCAAAACGCGAAAATTTTGCCATTGGAAATGAACCCTCATCGCAAAACATAATTTGTTCTACTCCAACGCTCGCTAGCTTCGAACCAGTTTCATTTAAAAATCATGGAATTATTATTGCACAGTACAGCAATCACACATTCATTGGCCACTGTTGGTTGGGTCACAATTATCTCAGCTTCTCTGGAGGATTTTCACTTGATCTGACTTTCTTCCTAAAACATTCACTTTCGCTTCAAATCTTTAAAAAAAAAACCGGAAAACCCTTTCCAGTTCACATCAAGTACGAATACTGACATTTTGTTTCAGTTAACTTAGTGTCGTTTGGTTTAAAAAAGAAAATTAAAATCGAAACACTCTTCAATTACATATATCTACAACGAACTAAAAAGAAGTGTCGAAACTGCTCATCGCTTGACAGTTGCCGACTGTTGACTAGCATCTTACGCGTTCTTGGACTTGTTGGTCTTAAAGCTGACCTGTAGCACCCGGTTACCGAGAGTGTAGCCATTCAACGACTGAATGGCAACAACCGCTTCGTCGTAGTTAGTCATAGTGACGAAACCGAATCCCTTACATTTGTTGGTTTGCAAATCCTTGATGACCTGAAACACGACAGCAACCCCGTTAGTAACGTACAGTAGTGGGTTTGAAGTTAGTATATACTTACTTTTACTGATTGTACCGCTCCGAATGGACCAAACAGCTGCCACAATACATTCTCCTCCGTTTCCGGGGCCAGATTATACACGAAAATGCACCATCCGGATCCGTTGGCAATGGCATTGGTTGGAATCATCGTGTTCGCTAGTAAATCGCCGGCCAATGGCGAATATCTGTAATTGGGAATAGCACTATCCCATTTCAAAAGCGTTAGAGCGTTCACTACGGTTTGTTTAACATTTACTTTCGTTGCAAACTCTTTTAAAACAACAGACTGGGAGGTAGATACACTTTTAAATTATCAACCACAGTCTCTTAATGTCTCACTTATCTCTAAAAGCATGCAAGTTCGGCAACGATGCTTGCAAGCTCAAATACCTAACTATGAGTATGTTTACTTTCGAACCACAAATCAAATGATTACCTGAATCGTCCCGTTGGATGATGAATTGGTCCGGGAAAGCGACGTGCAGCTTGCGGTCCGAGGTATGCAGCCAACGGGGGGACGGTTTTGGTGTTGCTGGGATTATTGGCGAACTTTACCGTGATCGGTTCGGTCGAGCCTTTTGGTATCGTTCCGTTTAGTTCTTTGATTGCCTTTTCGGCTTCCATGCGCTGATCAAAGCGAATAAAACCAACCCCTTTGGAAAGACCTGAAAGATTGAGAACAAAGAGACGATAATTGTTGATTGTGAGTTTGAAGGACTTGAAATCGCTAGTTCGCTAGATAGTGTACAAACACTATCACCGTCTGAAAGCTATAAGTTATCACCGTAAGTTGTGGTCGAAAATTTTTGATTTAATAATTGGTTTATTGAAAAAAATTGAATTTCATACCATTTGTCATACCATTTCATTCATAGATCATTTTACTAACATGGAAAAAGACAATTATGGAGAGTACGCCATCGCTAAATGACAACGCAGGAGCTGATGATGGAAGCAGACTAATAGTCTACAAGCCAAATCATCGATCAGAGCTTCGTGCCTAACTTTATGTTCGGCAGAGCTTGCATGCGACAGACTGGCAACTACCGACTAAAGAAGTCGGCGTCAAAACTCAAAGGTAGTGAAAGTACATGCGAAGCAACCTTGCACGTTCGTAAAGGTCGTAATTTTGGCAGCGTACTTGGAACGGGATTGGGCCTCAACCAATAACCTTCGATCTTTGAATTATCTGAGGAACGCAGCTCATGTTTTGTTCGCCAGTCACCTGCAGGAAATAGAGTCCTCCAATGCTATAGAGCAGACTCCTCAAAACAGCGCTACCGTTCCTGACCGCCGTCCAATAATTTCTGACAAATAGACTCGCCCAACGGCCCAACATATAATGGGCAGCCTCCAACGCGTGTAGTCTAACCTCACGCCATCTGATGAGGATCTGAAGAACGCGATTCTGCAGCTCACAACCTCATCGCAGCAGCAGCAGTAAATCGAAACCCTGGAAAACCGTGCAAATTCGGCTGGCAATGGCAGTGAGCAAAACATCCAGCGACCGGCCCTGGATCATGCCACCCAAATGAGATGGCTTCTACGAAAATTAAGCACAGCGTTACACGAGAAGTATGTAACTACCATTCTTCCCATACATCCTGAAGCTGAAGCTGAAGCTGAAGAAATTGTTGTTCGCCAAAAGTTCGTATTCCATTACCTTTGCCGGTGAGTGCTTGCAGTACTCAAAAAGCGATGCGGATGGGTTGCACATCGTATGTATCGTATGCTGATCAATTCAAAGCCTTTCGTTTCGTCTGTGGACTTCAATCGCCACGGGATGTAGACATCCGAGCCAGATGGATTTCGAAGCTGGAAGTCGATGAAAACGTAGCTGGAGACACCTCTGGAGAACCTAGCAGAAGAAAGTCATCGCGTGACCAAGCTGAAGCAGGGCATACTGATGGTGGTGTGGTGAGCAAAGAAGCACGTAACCACAGAACAGAAGTGGAAGTAGAAATCCAAACAGGTACATGCTACTTTGTACAGATACTAGCGAACCTGGCGGTAGCGAGTCACTTTTTTCCACGAAAACCCACGAACGCATACGAATGTACACGAAAGCATGCGAAAGCTGCTTTGCGATTGGCAGCGAGCGTTCTGCCTATATTGCTGTTATTCGCTTCTATGCGGAAACCTTCCCAAGGAAAAATAAAAACAACAAAGACTCTGTTACCAGTTTTGATCGCCGAATCGTTCGGACTTCCACTTCTGTTCTGTGACGTAACGTTAACATTGTCTCTCACTACCAGAAGAATCCTGCCATGAAGATAAGGCAAAAAGTATCCAAAATGCCCTGTTGGAAGTGCGATGACCAGCACTATGTCCGTGAATGTCTGTTTGCTTCACATACTTACTCCAGATGTACGCAACAAGGACGCATGGAAGGCTATTGTTCCAGTAGCAAGCCTGGTTGATCGAAGTAGTCGAAGCCCAAAGAGAACAACACGAGAAGAAAGCGGTATGTAGTTCGTACCGGTTAAGCCGAACGGTGTGGCAGTCAAATTTCAACATGACTCGGCGTCCGACATTTACCATTCACATCACATCTCTCAAGCGGCGATAAAGTCTGCTGTTACAGCTTCCAGAGGTAACCTAAATCTTTTTTCTTAGTTTCAGACCGAAATTGCCATCGGCGACGTCACCCATAGTGGTCGCATCTTTAGCTCGCACAACACTACCCAGTCAGTATTTTCATATGTATAATTAGATTGCAAGTAAGAGTTACGTACTGATATGTATCCAACAAAATCGTATTCGACGCGCTTATTCGTACACTTTTGGAGGCGATATACGCACTGAGGAATAATTTTGAGCGATACACTTATATAGGTGTTTCAATACGACAAGATCCGATTAAGCACTACCAACTACATACAGCTATACAACTTTGTGCTGAAAATCGTATGTTTGTCAGCTACTAGCATTATAAACGATAGAATATCAACTTGTGCGCGCTTTATTAGGCTTTATTTACGAATCCGAATTTGTTAAGAGTTATTTACGATAGTTTTCGTACATTGATATACGAGTTGTTTGTCAGGACTATGGAATGAAAACTCAGGACGTGAAACTGCCGATCTCTCAACTTCCAAGGGAGCACTCGAGTGCACTCCGACGTATTGAAGAGCCGCAAGTTCGACGTCGTAGCGCTGCAGGAGGCGTGCTGGAAGAGCTCAACGGTACGTGCGTTCAGAGATGGATATACCATCTACCAGAGCTGCGGCAACACACACGAGCTGGGTACAGCTTTCGTAGTGATGGGCGAGATGCGGAAACGGGTGATTGGGTGGTGGCCAATCAATCCTCGAATGTGCAGGTTGAAAATCAAGGGCTGATTCTTCAATATAAGCATCATCAACGTGCACAGCCCTCACCTCAGAAGTACCGATGACGACAAGGATGAGTTCTACGCGCAGTTGGAGAGTGAATACGACCGCTGCCCGAAACATGATATCAAGATCGTCATCGGGGATTTCAATGCTCAGGTCGGCCAGGAGGAGGAATACAAACCGGTGATTGGAAGGTTCAGTGCACACCAGCGGACCAATGAAATGGGCTTAAGATTTATCGACTTTGCCGCCTCTAAGAATATGGTCGTACGTGGTACCTTTTTCCAGCACAGAATCCATCACAAGTACACCTGGAGGTCACCAAATCAGACTGAATCACAGATCGACCACATTTTGATCGACAGTCGGCACTTCTCAAACATTATCGACGTCAGAACCTATCGTAGCGCTAACGTTGACTCGGACCACTACCTAGTGATGGGTAAGATGCGCCCAAGACTCTTCGTTGTGAACAACATTCGGTACCGACGCCAGCCTCGGTTAGATCTCGCGCGGCTGAAGCAACCAGACATCGCCGCAAACTACGCGCATTCACTCGAAGCTGCGCTGCCGGAAGAGGACGAGCTGGACGAAGCCCCTCTCGAGGACTGTTGGAACACTATCGTGTTACGTGGAAAGACACAAACAGAAGACGATGCAGCAAAACCAAATCTTTCGGGAGAAAAAGCGCTACCTGGAAGAGCAGGAATATTGCGCTACCTGGAAGAGCAGGAGTTGGAGCGGCTGCATCGTTCTCAGGAAACGCGAAAGTTCTACTGGCAGTATTCTGGCGGACGATCGTGAGGTGACCGATAGGTGGAAGCAGCACTTCGACGAACACCTGAATGGCGCCCTGGCGGCGGGGAAAGCGATTTCGACGGTGCAACAAACGGGGAAGAGGTGCCAGCCCCAACGATAGGCGAAGTTAAGAAGGCTATCATGCAGCTAAAGAACAAGTCAGCTGGAAAAGATGGCATCGGAGCGGAGCTTATTAAAATGGGACCAGAAAAGCTGGCCGTTTGTCTACACCGACTGATTGTTAGAATTTGGGATACGGAACAGCAACCGGAGGAGTGGAAAGATGGGGTTATCTGACCGATCTATAAAAAGGGCGATAATTTGGACTGTGAGAACTATCGAGCGATCACCGTTCTCAATGCCGCCTATAAAGTGCTGTCCCAAATCATTTTAAGCCGACTATCACCAATTGCGTATAGATTTGTGGGAACTTATCAAGCCGCTTCGTCGAAGGTTGGTCTACAACAGATCAAATATTTACACTGCGGCAAATCCTCCAAAAGAGCCGTGAATACAGAGTTCCCACGCATCATTTATTCATTGACTTCAAAGCCGCGTATGGTACCATCGACCGGAAAGAGCTATGGAAAATCATAGACGAGAACAGCTTCCCCAGGAAGCTCATCAAACTGATTAAATATACGATGGATGGTACACAGTGCTGTGTTCGGATTTCGGGTGGATTGTCAAGTTCATTCGAATCACACAGAGGGCTTTGTCAAGGTGATGGTCTTTCATGCCTGCTGTTCAACATAGCGCTACAAGGTGTTATGAACCGAGCGGATATCAACACGCGGGCCACGATATTCAACAAATCTAGTCAATTCGTCTGCTTTGCCGATGACATGGACATTATCGGCAGAACATCTGTGGCGGTGACTGAACAGTACACCAGACTAAAGCGTGAAGCAGAAAAGATTGGGTTAAGGGTAAATACGTCTAAAACAAAGTACATGCTGGCCAGCGGAACCGAGGCCAAACGACACCGCTTGGGCAGTAGTATATTGATCGACGGCGATGAGTTTGAGGTAGTCGATGAATTTGTCTACTCACTGGTAACGGCGGACAATGATACCAGCCGTGAGATTCGGAGACCTATTGTCAGCGGAAGTCGTGCTTACTATGGGCTCCACAAGCAATTGCGGTCGAGCAGACTAAGTTCCCTACAAAGTGCACCCTGTACAAGACGCTTATTAGAACGGTTGTTCTCTACGGGCATGAAACATGGACAATGCTCGAGGAGGACCTGCGAGTACTCGGAGTTTTCGAACGACGAGTGGTAAGAACGATCTTCGGCGGTGTACAGGAGAACGGCGTATGGAGGCGGAGGATGAACCATGAACTCGCACAGCTCTATGGCGAACCCAGTATCCAGAAGGTGGCTGAAGCTGGACGGATACGATGGGCAGGGCATGTTGCAAGAATGTCGGACAACTACTCTGCAAAGATGGTGTTCGCCTCAAATCCGGTAGGAACAAGACGACCAGGAGCGCAGCGAGCCAAATGATTAGACCAGGTGGAGCGAGATCTGGCGGAGAGTATTCGGTGTCCGAGGAATTGGAGAGCGGTAGCCCTCAACCGAGTTACATGGAGAAACCTTATTCAACAGGCTTTGTCTTTGGACGGCAAGCCACCTAAGTAAGTAAGTATGCCAGTCCGGTCGGACAATACCTACTCAGCTTGCTCGCGAGCCGGACCGAGACCCAATCAGCAATACGCTACAGTCCTTCAACTCGCTGAAAAAAGACTCAAAAAGTATGATCAAGTTTAAAAATTCTAAAATTTTATAAAGTATCTTAAAATCGACAAAGCATTACCAAGTTCAAATTTGTTTCCTGTTTTGGTTTTTAACTAAGAAGAACTCGACGTGACGTACCTATTCATCCGACCTTATCACACGTCTTCAGACACATATTCAGCCACCATAAAAAACCACATTGCACTAAAGTCAATTTGTTTTATTTTAGAAACCTATCTAAAGACAGTACTGACCAACCAGTGTTCAACCGGCCAACATAGGCTAGTCCGTCTGAAGTACTGTTGCAAGATAGAAGCTAAAATTTATTCTTCTTTGGGTTGAGCCTAGAAAATCAAGCTGCCAGGCAGCTCCAACTCAACACCCCACAAAAAAAATTCTTTTGATATTTTTATAAGGATTTCGATGACGTGGTGACTTGTTCGCGGCGTCATTTTTTGACAGTGTTAGCCAAATGTGGTCTACCTTTTACGAAATAAAGAGGTGGCAAATATCTCATGATTTCGCTGCATATATGCTCAGTGTGTGAATTATGCAAAAATATGTAAAATCGAATAATCCCATGTCGTCAGTGCAAGCACCCTTTGCCAAACCACAGGTGTTCAAAGAAGCTACGATACCACGCCAAACCACTGCACAATTATACTATTGAGGGTGATGAAACGATAATAAATTCTTTATGAAGTCTGCTCGTTTATAATAGCAAAGCTATTGTTCAAGTTCTACACGGATACACACGGAACCGTTCGATTTAAATAATTCACCATGCGTCTACATCAACTGGAGGTCCAATGAAACAGTACGGTCATTCAGAATAAAATAAAAGATAGAAAAAAGTAAAACAAAGCGTAACCGATACATTAAAAACGCAATGGTCGTACATACCGGGTGAAGTTTCTCCAGAAGCTGAACCATACTGGCGTGCTAGGAAATAAAAATAAAGAAAAACACAACATAAGAATAACGAAATTATACTAATTTGGAAACCTAAAGTAGTAAACCTAAACTGAAGCCATGTACCTACGTACAGCAATATATATTAAAGATCTTCGAAAGAAAATAAGGCTTAAATAATGTAATAGGACAAAAGAAGAGATTCTTCGAATAAATATAGTAAACATGTATCATGCATTGTTTGAGACATTCAAAGGAATCTTAAGAGCTTGCTAGATTGCCAAACGATTTCAACTGTAATCTATGAACAGGGAAACGATTCGTTTGCTCCATTTTGCTTAATTGCTGAAGTGGAACTGTACTAGCTTCGTTTGCTTTCAATTCACTCATTTCACTTCAATTACCCTAATGCGACTGCTAATAAACTCACCGGTAATATTGTCACACAGTATGCGGGAGGTGATTATCCGTCCGTACGGGCTGAATAACGATTCCAGATCCGCTTGCAGCATATTTTTTGGTAATCCGGACACATACAGATTTGCCCCCTTTATTGCTTCGGAACTTGGTCGTGCAAATGATACCTATTATAGACGAAACAAGACCAACACAAAACATGAAATGCATTTTTTTTTGTCCCGACTGCGATGAGCCTCACCTTAATTTGCTTATTTTGCAATCTTAGGCCGTTAAGTGTATTGATCGCTTTGCTCGCATCTTCCGCTCGTTGGTAGTTGACGAAGCCATAGCCCAAACTTTGACCTACAAATAGGCGAGAAAATGGCGCTAATTAGCCGTGCGAATCGCATCGTGTTATGCAAAGCGAAGAACACCTCTTACCCGTAACTTTGTCCCTAATCAGTTTGCAGCTCTCGACCTCACCGATGCTGGAGAAAAGCGACCGGATTTCCTCCTGGGTCATTTGCTGTGGCAGATAATTGACGATAAGATTGGTCTTTGAATCTTCCTGGCCGCCACCTCCGTTTTGCTGGTTATCCGCGATTCCGTTCGTCATCATGCCGGTCCGGTGCCTGCCTACCGGGGTGCCACTCGGGTTCGGATAGATGTACTACTACTAATAGTAAAAGAACTTATCAGGTTCTTTGGCACTTGTAAAAAGTGCAGATCGAGCGTATATGTATATGTATAGTCTCTTTTCCGTTTCGATTAGATTCACAGGTGCGCGATTGCTAAAAATCTGCTCCTATGCAGCGATTTAAAATTTATTGGATTTCTACGTCAGGTTACAACTGCTTCTTCCTTGGTTTAGTCTTATACGATAGTAATACTGTTGATATTCGCTTAGCTTCTCGTGTTTAGTTGGTTGATTGATTGGGGGGGTGTATGCGTCTTTGTATTAAGCTGGAAAAGACAATGTTGACTGGCGCAATAAGTCCCGTTTCCGTTGATTAAGCCGGTGCCTTTCTTCTTAACTCGTGACGTACCTTTGCCAGGGCTCTGCAATTCAAATGAAGAAATTCTTTGCTGGAACGAAAGAAAGAAAGATGAAATAAATTAAACTTGCGAACAGTGAAAGCATAGAGTGAAGAAACAGAAACGTGGCATGTCAGGTTTCCTTACAAATGGTAACGTTAATAAGACATTATTATTCCGTCGCTTTCCAATGCAATGAAATTTAGTTAGCGTTCGTTTTACTGAAATTCCTTGTCAGAACAGATTATTATAGCGTCAGAACGGAACTATATGCTTCAAGGTAGAAACGAAAGATAAATTCTTGTTGCTTCAATGTTTTTATCATTTTATGACCTCTTCTAGGCAATAGTTTGTAACTGTATTTTTTCATCGATGCAATCATTAAAAACCCAATTCGCGGGTCGCGCAGAACACACTTTGACCATCACTGTCCTCAATAAGGATTTATTCGGAACAGGGATGGCTGTTAGAAGTAAAATCGTATCTGCTTAAAATTGAAGATTTTACAAGAAACCCCCTACAATATGAACGATTTTGGAACAGGCTTAGTTTGAAAATTCAAGTTGGGAAGCTGTTTTAACACACTGCATGAAAAACTACAATACAACATGGCCTATTATTTCGAAAGTATTTCAAAATGGCGCTAAGCTTATGATTTCTACCATTCACCTAGTTTTCAAAAATACAAATTTCGGTAGTAAGCAACTTTAGTGTATTCGCGGATCGTGAGTTAAACTGTTCCTAAGAAGTTTTAGACAGTGGTCCAATCGTATTTCTTGGACATGCCAATCCAACTCTTTATGATTCTGGCATGTTGTTTGATACTTTGCCATTCTTTTTAAAGCTGCACTTTATGACAGCCAAATACAGCCTAAAAGGAATACCGTCAAACGGGGTAACTTGCAACAGTAACTACTATGAGTGCAAGTGAAAACTTATCTGTAGTACATTTGAGGACGTTTGATTAATACGTAGTTATTAGGTCTACCATAGAACAATTTCACATATTGAGAAAAAATATGCGGTCAATATTGGCTGTTGTAAAATTTTTTAACTAATTTGTTACTAGTAACCCCTTAAACGGGGTAACTTGCAACAAGCCATATTTTTTGGAAATTGAACGAATTTAAAGATTTGCATGAGTTTCTTTTGATTTGAATATGCAAATGATAATCCGACTTGCGATTTTTAATGCTTTTGCTATGAATATACGCATAAATGCCCTATGTCACGTTGGTAAAAACAATTTATGAGCCCCGTAGCGGAAATTACAGAAATAACTTTTTATATTATTCATGCAGATGATATTCCTTGTCTGGATACAATAGAGCTGCCTTTTTAAGGACCATTCACATATTACGTAACGCACTTAGTGAAGTGGGAATTGTGTAACAACGCATTACACGTCGTATATCCATTATGCAAAATCGCGTCATGAAGTGGGGCGGGAACGTTAAAAATCATCGATATCTCGGTTACGTAATATATGATTGATCATTACGTTACGAGTGATCGTAATTAGACACTGCCGTATTGCTGGTCGATTCTCTCAGTGACCTTATTTTCGTTTTGGCCGTTTCTATGGCCATTTTCAGTATATCCAGAGAAAAACTGGCATATTTCCGACTTACCGAAAGTCTCTTACACTCTTCAGGTGTGCTTTAGTTTTGATTGATGCAAAATTAAATGATAACGCGCCTCTTGAAAGTAACTTTTTATATCTACCAGCTGTTGCAAGTTACCCCGTTTAAGTACTTGTTTTACGAATAATGTGGTAACAAGTAAGATAAACAAAACTAGTCATCATAAATCAATTATTTTGTTTCCTTATTGTTCATTTTACTATAAAAAATGGTTGTTAGGCTTCTTTTATTTGAAGTGCCTGTGGGCGACACAAACGTTTTACTGACGAAAAATTGACGATGAATTTGACACCATCTTGTGGGATTTTTTAAAAATCATCAAAACAGCAGAAAATCAACATAACAGTGTCAAAGGCTTCTTTGAAGTGTTAACAACAAGATTCAACAAGATCGGAGGGATGGCGTGGAGCCTTTCAAGCAGGCTCGGAAAGCCTATGCAAAGGCTTTACGATCTTCAGCACGCACGAGCTGGCACAGGTTCTGTAGCAACGTTTCCAGTTTCGGCGAGGCAAGTCGACTTAATAAAATACTGTCAAAATCGAAATATTATCAGGTTAATAACATTCGAAGTTCGAACGGTGAATACTGTTCGAATGACAATGAAATCCTGGAATGTCTCTTTTATAGTCACTTTCCGGGCTGTGTGGAACCTGAAGTTCGAAACGATCCAAAAATCGTTTTAGGTGGCTTAGACTCATGGGCTTTTGCTCGGAGACTTGTCACAACTGAAGCGATTGAGTGGGCCGTGAACAGCTTCTCTCCATACAAATCTCCTGGAACAGATGGAATATACCCTATTCTACTGAAAAAAGGATTCAAGTACTTCAAACACATTCTGAGAAGGATGTTTGTGTGTAGTATTGCTATTGGGTACATCCCAACTCAATGGCGTGAAATAACCATTAAGTTTATTCCTAAAGGTGGACGCGCGACATACGAGCAAGCCAAAAGTTTTAGACCAATCAGTCTAACGTCTTTCTTGCTTAAATCACTTGAGCGGATTGTTGATCACCACATCCGCGAAACAAGTTTAGTAGAAGTTCCTCTTCATTCAGCACAGCATGCTTATCAAAGTGGCAAGTCTACAACCACTTTATTACATGATGTGGTGGATAAAATTGAGGTTGCTTTTTCACAAAAGGAATCTTGCTTAGGAACTTTTTTGGATATTGAAGGCGCGTTTGATAACGTATCTTTCGCTTCCATTTTGGAGGCTGCTCGTTATCATAATGTGCCTTCAATAATCATAAAGTGGATAGAACAAATGCTTAGTAACCGATTGCTTTTTTCGTCCTTACGGCAAGCATTTGGAAGCAAAGTGTTTGTGGATGTCCACAAGGTGGCGTTCTCTCGCCTCTTTTATGGAACCTTGTGGCGGACGGCCTATTGAGGAAACTCAATGGTCTAGGCTATCCGTCATATGGTTTTGCGGATGACTATCTCATCCTAGTAGTTGGAAAGTGCATAAGCACATTATTTGACTTAATGCAGCAGGCACTACGTGTCGTAGAAACGTGGTGCCGAGAAACTGCACTTTCGGTAAATCCGAGCAAAACATCTATCGTCTTATTTTCAAGACGTAGAAATACCAATGGAGCTCGCGCTCTGCGCTTTTACGATTCGGATGTTGATGTTGTGAACGAAGTGAAGTACGTGGGGTTGATTCTCAACTCCAAGCTTGACTGGTCCACAAATATTGATTTCCGAATTAAAAAAGCGTGCATGGCCTTTGGGCAATGTGGACGAGCAATTGGCAACTCTTGGGGGCTTAAACCCAAATACATACACTGGTTATACACGGTCGTTGTCAGACCAATACTGGCGTATGGTTGTCTTGTATGGTGGCAGAGAGGGGAAGTTGTGACTGTCCAGACAAAGCTAAACCATCTTCAAACCCAAGTAACCAGTGAGCACTTAAAGCAGCAGAAATCTAGCTTTTTATTAGCCTATGGTGCACACCATATCGTGCAGCATAGTTCAATATGCCTATAAAAAGCTGCTAGAAAGCCGGTTTTGGCGAAATATCCGGCTACATTAGTGCTCGGAGCTTTACAAAAGTCATAAAACGTAACGCCTGTTGCGTAACGGTAAAACGTCAAACATAAAAAAATGCGAAAAATATATTGTACATCCTTTTTTATCTTCCCTCTCTGTTATGCTTTTATGGCGTACTTTGTTGACGTTTCAAGATTGCTTTTTGTTATTTTCTTTTTCGGTTAGAATTGAACCGCCAGCCAATCTGTCGATAGGAATAGGAATAGAGGAGTAGGGCAACGCCTTTACCAGTTGATCTGTAAACGGTAGTTGCGAGTCAGCTGCCAATAGCTCTACTTAAATTACCGAAATTCTTAACTCGGATGTTTGATTTGCTTATCAAAGCGGAATGGAGGGAAAGATTTTGTTTTTCACATATCTTCCATAAGTTGCGCTTTGGGAGAATTACCTACCTTTTATTTTCTTTTTATGTGTTGGCATACATGTATAGAAATATTTCTTGCATATTATCCGTATGCATATGCCCTATAGATTCGTGTTGATGTTTATTCAATCGGCGGTGCAGGATTTTGCGTAAGACAAAAAGAGAGGGAAGCATTTTTTCTGTTATCACGCGTACGTTCGCAAGGAGATTTCCTGCAAGTGTGAGCAGTGTTCAAAATCTCTTTTGATGCCGGTAACGGCAATAAAGCTTGCTTAGAGCATCTAATCAGCTTTTCATAGTGCTTCAAGTAAATATTAATTCAGCATTGAGAATGCCATTTTAAAGCTGCTATGCTTTGACAATGCTGAATTATATCTGGCAGCATGTAACTTGCAAATTTAGAGCAGCTTTCAAGCTTAATTCAGTGCTTAGCGGTTACCTGGGAAGGATGTGTTTAATGGCAATGTCTGGTGCATTTACTACAACTCCTACTGCCGCCCTAGAAGCTATTTGCAATATTAAACCTCTACACTTCCACCTGAAGCAAGGGGCACTAATATGTGCTTATCGACTACACGCGATTGGCCTTTGGCAGTCTGTGGACGGTTCCACTGGTCATACTCGATTGTGGTCGCAAATTGTTGCAGAGGACAAGTTTGCCCTTGCTCCTAGCGATGTAACGCTCATGCGTACTTTCCCGTATAGGACTTTCTCAAGTGACTTTCCTCCTAGAGAGGATTGGATGTCAGGCTACATGGAAAGGAAAATTTCCGACTATGTGGTCTGTTATACCGATGGTTCCTTGTACGAAGGTCGCGCGGGTGCTGGTGTTTACTGCCGTGAGCTGGAATTGGAGGAATCCTATTCGTTGGGTAGTTACTGCACCGTTTTTCAAGCTGAAATCTTTGCAATTATGTGCGGAGCTCAGTTTGCACTTCAGAAAGAACTGATAGGCAAGATTATCTACTTCTGTTCTGACAGTCAAGCCGCTATAAAAACCCTTTGTGCGGCAAATTCTAAATCTAAAACAGTCATCGCCTGCCACACCCAAGTAGAAGAACTAAGCATTCTAAATGCCGTTCATCTGGTTTGGGTTCCTGGCCATTCTGGTATAACCGGAAATGAATGGGCTGATGAACTAGCAAGATCTGGAGCAGAAAAGTCGGTTTTCGGACCGGAACCTGCTTTACCAATTGCGGCATGTTGGATAAAACAAAAGATTCGATCTTGGTTTTCATCTGAACATGAACGTTATTGGGAAAATCTTGAAACTTGTCGTCAAACGAAAAGTTTCATTGTTAAGCCTTGTGAGAAGGTTGCGAAATTTCTTTTGCAGCACTCAAAGGTAAATTGCAGTATTCTTGTCAGATCACTGACTGGTCACTGCAGACTAAATTATCATATGGCTACGATTCAGCGAGCTGAATCGTTTCATTGTAATTTATGTGAATCCGGCTACGGTACACCATATCACGTAATTTTCAACTGTCCTGCAGTAGCACAATTGCGTCATAGGATCTTTGGATCCTACGTCTTAAATGAATCGGATTTTAGGAAACTAAAATTACGAGACATTTTGATGTTCCTTACCGAAAGCGGTATTGAGCTATAAGCTCTTATTTATCATGAGTATACCCCCCAGGGGGTGTACTTTTGATAAGTTAACTACCAAGGATTGCAGTATCCCCTCGGGGGTACAAAAATCTCTCGGTATATATATGTTTGTGTTTGTCCAAATTCCTCATCCACCCCTTCCTATTCCTCCTGTTTTCCTTCCCGTCCTCATCAGGTAAATGATGACACGGGCAAGATGGGCAAGGCACAAATCTTCCACATGATTGTGAGGAACGTGCTGCTCGAGCCAAAGATGCTGATACCTGAAGATAAACAAAACTAGTCATCATAAATCAATTATTTTGTTTCCTTATTGTTCATTTTACTATAAAAAATGGTTGTTAGGCTTCTTTTATTTGAAGTGCCTGTGGGCGACACAAACGTTTTACTGACGAAAAATTGACGATGAATTTGACACCATCTTGTGGGATTTTTTAAAAATCATCAAAACAGCAGAAAATCAACATAACAGTGTCAAAGGCTTCTTTGAAGTGTTAAATTGGATCGATATAGCGTTGTTGCATGTTACCCCGCTGTTGCAAGTTACCCCGTTTGACGGTAGTGAAGTGTTGTCAGTCCCGGCGTATTGGTTAACATCCACGCCTGTCGCGCCGAGGACCCAGCTTCGAATCTCAACCAGGCAAAGAAATACGACTGACTTCGCAACCAGCTGTTAGAATACAGGACAGTGCGAAGACAGCGCTAAGATCCTATCGACTCTAACAGCCTCTCCCAGCCGAGATTCGAACATACGACGACTGGCTAGACCAGCGTCTTACCTCGAGGCCAACCAGGCAGAAGTCACAAATGACCCAAGCTGGTTAAAGTGACTATAATCTAACAAAAAAAATCTCTACTGTACTATACGAATATTCTGCGACAAATATAGAATTAAATATTTGCAATTTGAATGAATGTTTAAAAGTAAATTTCATATACCAATCTTGTCAGTTTACATAACTTTGTGTGCGAGCTGGCACCGCCTTAAGCGTAAAACCAGTATCATTTTGCTATTAACTTTAAGTGAAAAGTTATACAAATGCTTTCCATGAATTGGCCCCTTCACGTGAAAACTTGCAGTAAACCAACGCCACGTGTCTGCACCGTGCATTGGATTATTCGCAACCAGCGTAGCCGCACCGTAACAATGTTGGGCGTATGTTTACTTCTGTCCTCTATAAATGAACTCAAATCGGATATTAAAACGGAAGAAAAAAGCTAAAAGTAGCGTTTACATTGAAGAGAGGATTAGCTCCTCTGAGTGACAGGTGCGAATGACTTTATAAGTTGCTTTTTAGTGTGCCACTGTTGATTTTATGTTATTCAATTAGCCTATTATATCTGTCGAGCTCAGGTTTGTATTTTACGTCAATATTTAAACATAAATTTCTCTATAGTTTAACTGAAGCAGGATTAAGCGTTGCGATTATCGCACTGTTCATTTTGTGGACAAGAATACCTAAGCGTGTAACTAACTATAAAGGAAAAGACATTGTTGTAATTGATATTGAATGAATTTAAAACGTCATATGTAAGTTACCAAAACGCAATCAGAATGAATCTAACGTTATGGTAACAAAAAGGTTTTAATTCAAACAGCGAACTTTGCTTTCTATTACAAAGGCATAAAACGGAGGAAAATAGCCTGTGTCAAACTAGTACGCCATCCCAGATACTCAACCGAACGAATAGTGTTTGATATCTCTTGTGAAAAGCGAATGCCAGGATTAACATACATATTTTCATTACATACCGCTTTCAAAACAATAACAATATTTACATGCATACAGCAGATATAAGATTTTTCTAATGGCGTAGAAATTTTTAAAACGCAGTTATTTACGCTTGTCAACAAAGTGTCTCTCCTCCTGTATCTCTATTTAGTTATGAATTCCTAATATTAGTTTCAGACAAGTCATAAACATGTACTTGGCAAACTATGCACATCTGTAAATAATAATCAATTTATCTGCAGAGTGTAAGAAAGTGCGTAGCTACTTCTAAATCACGTATATTTAATTTAAATTTTCTTTCTGAGTTTTTGATTCATAACAGAAAAATTGAAAAATCCTTCAAAAAGCATAATTCCTATTATGTAAGGTCTATTGAAAAAAAAGTTTAACACTCTGCTCTGTCATAATTACACAGATGGATTTTAAACCTAATTTCTTATAATTTCGATAAAATTCTTTTGAATTTAACTTGCCATCAGTATGAACCACTACGGAGGTCGTTTACACCAATAAAAACAGTAAGCAAGCTTTCGTCAATACGCGACATCATCTGCTATATGTAAGTATATTCACACGCTTGCCTGTGATAGTACGCAGTAGCAGCTGTTTAGGTCAATGTTATCCACATAATTGGCCAGAAATTCGATTTTCGAACTTACTCTGGCAAAGAACGCAGACAGCAGATGGTGAAAATATCATGCCACAATTGGAAACACTTCATTAGTTCAGTGCATATCGACTAAAATTGCACTATTTTCATAAGAAGCCGCCAAAAGTCATTGTTCGTCAACACTAAATAAATCATGATTATATGAACAGCAAGTACCTGCGGGATCCACAATCCTATCACGTCATTCAGAAAAGGGTATCACGAAATTTCGCGCTCCGAAAATAGCTACGCATTCATATTTCGGCTGTCTGCGCGTTCGAGCGAACTATTTTTAAAAATACTCACTTTTCCCCGCATGTTTTAGACATAATGCACATATTCTCTTCTTCCTTCAGCCGCGCATCTCCACCGACTACATAGCAGTAGTGCGCATGGATTGAATAAAAATTTTCCGAACGGACTGTTTCTATTATATTAGCTTGGAATTTTGAATGATCTATCATCTTAATGGATTTGGTGATGTCTAGTAGGGTTTTTTTAATTCCAAAAACA
Organism: Sabethes cyaneus; assembly: GCF_943734655.1. Classification (NCBI taxonomy): domain Eukaryota; kingdom Metazoa; phylum Arthropoda; class Insecta; order Diptera; family Culicidae; genus Sabethes; species Sabethes cyaneus. The sequence goes on along the minus strand of NC_071355.1, from coordinate 157,555,637 downwards.
AAGCAATTCATCAGGCAGACTAAATGAGTGTTTTTGCGGAAAAAGCATTGGCCAGCTGAAAGATACTATGGCACAGGTCGACAATATTAGCAAATTCGTAATAAATGCAATATATCTTATCAGTCTATACATAAGGAGGGGTAGGAGCAATCGATTTTTCTATTACGATTTTCCTGCTCTATAATATACACCTAATGGAAAATTGTAGTACAAAAACATATGGTGCCATTCGATAGCCATCTTATCAGAAAGCCATAATACATGGAAAATGCGGCTTATCAAATATTTACCAACCATCCCCTAAAAGGATGAACGAAACATATATTTTGTGGTTTTATTACATAAATAAACAAAAACGGCAACAGCTCGAAAGATCATAGGTATAGCACTAAAATTTCTTTCAGTTAACAATTTCTTTCAGTTAAGAGGAGATCACTCGTTTTTTTTTCATTCAGATTCCGCTTCTGCAAAGTTTTTCGCTTATTTTGATACAAATTTTGTAATTGTAATTGTAAATTTATAATGCTCCGAATGAATGGAAACCAATTCTACACATAAATAGGGTCTTTTTCTAATTCCCGTCGTAATAAGGAAAGCCATTCTAATTTTCATCATTTGCTGGATGGATTTAATGAATACTCCAAAACTTCTTGTGCTGATTTGACTAAAACACACTTACCTTCCGATCCGCGAACTTTGAAATGACTGAAAAGCGACTATTAAAGCATATTTTTGAAATTACGCAACTGACTTCATTGCTAAAATTCGTCGTACCGTTTTAAAATCCGTCCATCAAAATTTTTCATCGTCCGAACTAAAAATCACAACAATGTTTACGAAGGTCACGCGCATGTATTTGTGTAGGACGGCATGACAAATGTTATTCTACAAAATTTCTGCAGGTCAGGCAAGTTTTTCTGGTTGTAGAATAACGACAATGCCTTGCGTGAGTTATTTTCATTTATGAATGACGGAAATTAAAACGATTAGTCGACATTGTCTTCTTCGTCGCACGAAAAAACGTAGGAAATTTGGCTGGTAGGACTTCTTTAATGATAAAAAGCATTTAAATAGATCTCAGCTCACTTTGATTGATCGCGTATGATAGACAACTAACTAAAATAGTAGGGAATAACTAGTTTTGCATTGTGTGTCATAAAAATGCTGATATTTTTAATAATTTGTGTTGGATAGGACGGGAATAGGCAATTACGACGATGTAGCAACATACCCTATTCCAACGCGGTGCGAAAAATAAAACACGACGCAACAAGTACCCTTTTTTAGTACGCCGCTTTTGTCAAAACACGATTTTCAAACTTTATGTAACTTTAAACTTAACAAATTTTTTCTCGGAAACTAATCAACGTATTGGAACAAATATATTTTTGTTTTGTGGTAGGAGTTTGGAAATGAATATTATGTTTTTATAACGGTAGTTTTTACAATCAACGGTAGAAGAAAATAATGAAACAGAGTTGTTGATAGCAGCCAAGCAGAATGGGACCAGGCGTTAAGGGGTATGAGCGGTCATTGGGTGATTACAAGGGAGGGTTCGATCCGCGAATCCCCAGCTTCGACAAAAAGGATCTTTGTTTCATTACTTTCTTCTACCATCCTCTCTGTTGATTATAAAAAAAACTACAGATAAAAAATTCATTATATGCCTAACTCTTTAAAAGGTCGAGGTAAAATACGAGATTGGCCTAAAGAATTTTATAACTTTTGCTGCTAAATGATTGAATAACGCGTACGGTCAATGCCTCGTGTACTTCTAGGCATACAATAGACCTCGTAATAGTCCTCAGTCTCCTATCTAACAACTCCTATCCCTATCCACCAAACATTTTAAGAATAGTTTATTCAACGAATGTACAGCTGATTCCCATGGAACAAGTATTTGATAAGCTATTATTCAACAAAAATTTTACTTGGGTACTTCCTCGTGATACAAGCAATTTTAATGGAGATTGGGTAACCAACGACCTGAAAACTCCAGACTCGGGTGGAAACTAAGGCCGACAGGGAAGGAGGCACTAATGCTTCCGCTGAGTGTTGGCAAAAGGAATAGCCAATCATAAGCGCCTGTTTTCAGGTTAGCGGCGGCAGATGGTGGTGAACGCACTGCACGATGGATCGTCGTTTCCTTGCCAAGTACGCGGCTGTATCCCAGGTTGGGCGCGGCGTACAACAGCGACCGTTGCGGAGCGGGCGGCTGACTTATATGAAACGCTATGTATCGTCAGCTACATTCAACACGATAGACCCCAAGGAACAAACCGGTAATACTTCAAAAAGCAATATCCGACGTTGAACAAGCGAAATTGCTTAAGAACGTTTTGTAGAAATGTCATATCCACTATTTTTTCTCTAGCTTCTAATCAACATCTATCACACTATCTCAACAGTTTTAGTGTAATTGTTGTTGTGTAATTGTAACATTCCGATAAACTCTTACTTTGCATCAAAGCCAGATAATCAGTTAGCACTCGTACTCAGATAGACTTGCCAAATTTGTTTTGGACACGATTGTTTAACAATCAACAATCAAGCGCGTCAAAGCCCGTTGAACAAAGTTTCTCCATGTAACTCGGTTGAGGGCTACCGCTCTCCAATTCCTCGGACACCGAGGACTCTCCGCCTGATCTCGCTCCACCTGGTCAAACCATCTTGCTCGCTGCGCTCCTGGTCGTCTTGTTCCTACCGGATTTGAGGCGAACACCATCTTTGCAGGGTAGTTGTCCGGCATTCTTGCAACATGTCCTGCCCATCGTATCCGTCCAGCTTTAGCCACCTTCTGGATACTGGGTTCGCCATAGAGCTGTGCGAGTTCATGGTTCATCCTCCGCCTCCATACTCCGTTCTCCTGTACGCCGCCGAAGATCGTTCTTAGCACTCGTCGTTCGAAAAATCCGAGCACTCGCAGGTCCTCCTCGAGCATTGTCCATGTTTCATGCCCGTAGAGAACAACTGGTCTAATAAGCGTCTTATACAGGGTGCACTTTGTACGAGGACTTAGTCTGCTCGACCGCAATTGCTTGTGAAGCCCATAGTAAGCACGACTTCCGCTGATAATACGCCTCCGAATCTCACGGCTGGTATCATTGTCCGCCGTTACCAGTGTACCAAGGTAGACAAATTCATCGACTACCTCAAACTCATCGCCGTCGACCAATATACTACTGCCCAACATCAACAACAAATTAAGTAGGAATTTTGAGGAAAATATCCGCCTTTGTGCATACATTCCGGTTAAAACGGCTATATTTTTCACTGTTGTATTCTAAACTATAATACCTGGTCGCAAATTGGGGTCTGGCAAGCAGGTAAAACTTGCATGAATTGCAGGTGTTACTGAACCGCTGTCTTAAAGGGGTTTACGGGAAACCCCAACTGTACTCGTCATCCTTGCTGTACTCCGATCTGAAAGATTCAGTTTTGCCCATATTAACACTGCACAAACTGCAAGTACTGCTGCAAATGCATAAAATTGCTACTGATTCTACGCTGTATCACAACATGACACTACTAAGAATTCATCGTACACAGAAGTCGGCAGGAAGAAGTTTAGCTTCAAAGGGTACAGCTTATAGGTACAATGCTCTAACAGATACGTTCAAATTGGCTACCAACTCAAATAGCTTCAAACTGAGCCTAAGAAAATGCATGAAGCAGAGGATTTCGCAATACCTTTGGTCATTGCAAAATACCCACTCATACTTATTTGTGTTTTTCTTCTCGTCTCTCACCGCCCAACCGCCTAGATACCCGCCTCATGCAATCCGCCACCCTACGGCACCACCGCCAACCACTACCAAACAACGCCAGCCACCCAACGCAGCAGTAATCAGCCACCCACTACCGTGCATCAATGCAATCTGCCAATACCTCGAGAATTACAATAGAAGAAGTGAGAATAAGTCGTGAATGGATATAAGGCACTTTTTTAAAGAGCGCTTTGGCTCACTGGAATATGTCAATGTTAATTATGTTAATATGTCAATTAATTAACGGCCGAATCACAACTGGTCAAAACAGACGTGGCCGAATGTCCTAAAAAATATAAACGGCCTTCGACCTGCTCAAATGTTGGGTATATATGGTAAATCATCTAGGGAACGTTTACTACTGAAACGGTAAATAGGTCTCATACATTATAATGAGCGTAATTCATTTGCGTTTATGGTAAAGAAAGATACTTTTTTCATATATACTCTACTGTTTGTACTACAAATAATTACTAAAGTGAAAAATATGCTGCAGATTGTGTGTGTCTTGTTTTTCTAAGACTAAGGTGCCAAAATTTAGAAAAATGTTATTTTTTTCATTATTTGATATTTTTTTAAAACGCACGAAAATATCTTTTAGTTATTTTGATGAGAGCCTAACTATTTTTATTAATAGTTGTCGAGAAAATAGTTTTCGGCGAAATTCAGCCAAGTAGCGGCTTGACCTTTTGTGATTCGGCCAAATACAATTTCGGCCTTCTGTGACAAAAATCCGCGCTCGTGTGGTCTAATTTTCTTACACACGTGTTCTCGTTCTAATGCACTGGTATGAGCATCTCTCTCGGACTCTCTTATTTTTTCATGCCCTGCGACGAGTTTAGCGAGTTTATGTTTAGCTATCGCCCCAGTCGTCGCTCTTACTCGTCATTGCAACCCGAGTAGTCGATACCGAACGTTCACGAAGGCCCGCACTTACAGCCGCGTGTGAAGCGAGGCCGTAAAATGAAGAAGAAAAGAAAAAGTAAAGCAGCCATCACGAGCTGTTGATTTCGTGAATGGTCTGCGCAGAAGGACGCTAATAAGTTGTGTGCTCGCGAGTGTCGGTAACTGAGAGCATGCATACAGTACCAGCGGTTGTTTGTTGTACGCTTGCAACAGTAGAGTAAGCGGTGGATCCTATACTTCTCACATTCGGCATCGTCTGCTTTTCTCTCGATTTGCAACATTGTTCCGTGACAGTTGTTAAAATTCGGCCATTTGAATTTCGGCTATTTGTTATTCGGTCATTTGTATTTCCACCATTCTGCGCCAGTCCTCTGGCAAGAGAGCTACAGAAAATGAAGGTCAAGGTTACAGTCACTCAGGAAGTGCGATGGCCGAAGACGGGAGAATGCGAATTCCGCGCATTAAATCTAATAGCGGGCACGATATTCAAGTATCACATCTGCTCAGTAACGGCAATAAAGTAGAGCATGGAGTCGGATTCGTATTACATGGAAAACAAATGAATCGGTGGAGGTCCATTAATGACCCTCTTTGCAAGATGAGGATGAACGGTAAATTGTTTAACTACAGCTTGACAAATGTGTACGCACCGACGAACGACAAACCCGATGACGCAAAGGAGGAGTTCTATGATCTTCTCGAAAGGACATGTGGGGAGTGCCAGGGACTCGATATAAAGACAGTGGAAGACAAAAATGTACAGGTCGGACGCGTGAGAGTTCTTTCGCTCCGTTACTAGGGGAAAAGAAAACCTCGTTCTACCACAAACAACAATGTCCTGAGGCTAATCGATTTCGCTGCAGCCCAAGTTTCGTGTCTCATCTGATCAATTTTGGTTATGCCAATTATACCATGTTAATCACCCCCAACCCAAAACAAATAGTAAAAGCAGACTACTAATTTTTCGAATCAATTATCCGACTGACTAATATTTTTACAATTAGTGATAAAGTTCAAAAAGAGATAAGTTCTGCGTTTGCTGTTACATCATGCAGAATTATTTCTCAAACAACCGTTTTGAACCTATTTTGTAACGAAAAGCATCAACTTCAAAAAAAAAATTAAGAAAATTATCCATCAGAATCTACAGGGTAGATGCTCCAGTTTTTTGAAAATTTTGAGTTTCCACCACTACTGGTGCTACCACAACTACTGGAGCATCTACACTACTAACATTTGAGATTGAGATTGATAAAAATTTGGGAAAAAACTATCGCAAGTCTGAAAAAATCCGTAGCGTTACAACAGAGAATGTATTAACTGTAAAATTGCTCAATGAAATTGCGGTACGTTTCCTTTAATTAAGTTTTAACACTCTAAAAGAATTCTGGGTGGCGAAAATCCTGCTTCATTAAGGCCAAGCAAATCAGTTCACGTCAAGCAAATCAGAAAAACAACAAACGAATACTTAAGCTTTCAACATAAGTACATGAGATCATGCTATCGGAATCAACATTTGCAACAAACTAGAGTTGGAAACCTAGTACTAAAGTGAAGTATTCAATGAATTTACTACGATAAAATAGCAGCACTTTTTCCTAGCTCGCATATTTCGCGCTACGTTTGGCAATCCGTTCCGGTCCGGTCCAAATTTGTTACAATATCAATATCTATCTGTTGCAATTCATTCTGATATTTATCATATATTGTATTCTGATAACTGCCTTTTTCTCTACTGAAATCCTTTTTTTTCTTTTTTATTTCTTATCAGGGTAACTTAGAATATCGGCTTAGGATTAGGATATTCAAAGAGCTTTTCATCTGAATTAGAACTTTGCATGATTAATTCTTCTCCATTTCAATTATTAAATAAGAAATATTTTTTTGGAAAACTATCGCCAATGAAGTTAATTAGCATTACGAATCTGTCAAGTATTGGGACTGTAGATCAGCACAAAACTTATACCATGGTCCTATACCCACCAGTTTGCAGGATTAAACGATTTGACCTCCTATTAGCAATTTCAGCACGTACATTCTGTTGCAGTACCACGGATCACGAAAGAACCAATAAAACAGATACAGCACAACTGTACTTAACTACATCCCTGTATCAAAAGAAGTGATTTAACCAATGTATTCAGTGCTATGATGACGGGTAGGTCTGTAAGGTCATTAGTAACAGGATTATAAATTGGCCATCAATTATGAATATTATCTTTCTCGCGATGAGAATGATTCATCGAAAAATTTAATCCTGATTCTTGTAGCGTACTCGTTTGTTAATCTGAAATCACATGTTCTTTGATCATATGCGCACATTAATCTTCTGAAATTATAGGTCTCATTACTGAGAAAAAAAAATAGAAATGTGCTACTTCAAAAAAGTGCTCTTCACATTTTCACCTCCGTGAGAAAATACACGATATCCTGAAAAACCTCAAACATTCGGTATTAAAATAACCGCGCCAAAAGACGATACCAGTGTGCAGTTTCTTTTTCTACAGATTATTCGCCACTGCTGAACATGCATGATAAAAATAAAACTTACCTACAATAATAAATAAGCTTCAAACAAAAGTCATAAATATTGCTATTTTTAGTCGGCGGTTGGTATATTCTGCGCGCTTCTTATTTTAAATTACATTTGCACTATTCTCCGCATCCTCGATTGCATATTATATAGCTTCTTCTGCTTTTTATCACTGCATGGAAAGTTTACGTAACTCACGATACACATCAAACTACCGGTTTTCGAAATAATACACCTTCGAGGGTCACTTTACCGAAATGGTATGGAAATATAAGCGTATTATTCGTATATATCACGTTTCTGACGTCCGTTATTCGAAATTCACACTCAATCGAGAAATAGTTGGAAACCAATCAGTTAGTAAAATTATTTTCCTACTAGGTTTAAACCGCGCATTGTCACCGAACGTCCATCGATTCCAGCACACACCGTTCAGGCGACGGGAAAATGTTTTAAAGAAAAACACAAAGGCAGCGTAAACGAAAAGTTTCAAACATTAACTCAAAGAACCGAAAACAAAAACGAAACAGAAATGAAAGAAAATCGAACGGCCAAAAAAACGCTCAACTTGTTCACTGGGCAGAAGGTGAAACAGAATTAAGCCAAAAAGTATAATTTTCCTCCCACAGGACCCCACTATTAACACGCCAACCCGTATACCAGTACGTACCAGTGGAAAGAGAAGGAAAATGAGCCGTACGCGCGTGTGTGCTCGCCGTAACGTAGTGTGACTTTGTCTGCCTTACCGGCAGAGTGTAAGTTAATATTTATAAACTGGAGAATCAACTCCAAAATCAGACGAGTTGTTAATGAATAAATTAGTTATTAAATGGTCGCTATAATCCTAAACGTTGTTAAACAAATTGGTTAGGTTTACCTAAAACTTGATTGAAACTACTACAAATCCGTTTACAGTAAACAAACTCAGATTTTGAGTAGAAAATTGGTCATATTTTGGCAACCTGCTATCAGTAATTGAATTATTTACAGCGGTGTGGCATTTAACCCGTTTTTAAATTCCTTCTACCAATTTTTCCCTTTCACTACTATACAGAATCTGAGTTTATACACTTTCCAGATTCTGAGTAGTTTCAGTCAATTTATAGATGAAAATATTGAGAAGTGTAGAATAATTACCAACGGCTGGGGTCGGTGAATTTGGGGTGAAAATTGATAATCAATATATGAAGATGGGTCTCCAGTTGGCTCTTACAATTCTTGTTGTTGTTATTGCTTTATTAGGACTTTTTAAACGCAAGGCGTTCATTCGAGTCCTATGTTATAATTCTGAAATTACACGTTTATAAGAATTGGCACAAAATCAGTTAGTTGACTCTCTTGCCTGGCTTACGTATCTTGTCTTGCTAATCTGGCTTAACAGAGAGACTAGTTCATTTTCTTTCTTTCTTTCTTTCTTGTCCCATTGTTCTGTCTTGCCGATGCATTTTCGTCTTAACATCTTGGCTATCTTGTCTGTCTTGTCTATATTGTCTATCTTGTCTGTCTTGTCTTCACACTCCAACACGTGCCCATGCATCATATTTTCGTGAATTTCAGGGCAGCATACGATACAGTCAAGCGCGAACAGCTATGGCAGATAATGGCCGTACAAACTGACGCGGCTGGTCATACCTACCCTGCCACACCGACAATAATACGAGCAACGAGACTCAACGACGCATTCAATCTGGAACTCGGTTATACTTGCCCCTCCGCAATACGCTTCGATTAAAGAGCATACGTCGACGCACAAAGCTGACAACGAACAAAACTCTAATTAGAATGGTAGTCCTTCACGGACCTGAGACCATAACTTTGCTATGTGTTGTTGCGGAATCTTTAGCGGAGTACAAACGGAAAGCGAACACTATGAAGAACGAGCTGCAGACACTATTTGACGAAATTCCCATCGAGGACCTAGCGAAAGTCGGAAAAATATGATGGGCCGACCAGGATGCCAGATGACTTTTCAAAAACCTTACCGGCACCAAGAACAAGAATAGAGGGGCCAACGTGCTAGATGGCTTGACCAGGTAGAAGCCGACTTGCGTGTGTCGAGTCACTCAACGAATTAGCGACGAGTAGGCAAGGACCGAGTATAGTGGAGAGAAGTTCTCGACACAGCAAGAGCCACCTCGGGTATATGCTGCTAGAAAAAGAAGAAGTCTGTCTTGTCTGTCTTATTGGTCTCTCTTCTTTGTGTTATGTATACCTTGACTTCTGTCAAATCGAACAAAATCTAAGAGTAACCTAACAGAAGTGAATCTAAAACCTACTAAAGCGTAGGTATGCAAGTTTATTTTCAATATGACTTCAATCGTATCGGAGAGTATTCAACTTTATTTGTTTATCACCATATGTATGTGCTGGAATTTAGCTTTCATACTTTCCATGTTTGAATTGGTTATGTTTCCAAAAAAATATAGATTGCATATCTTATCCGTTCTATTTCTCTAGCAAATTAATAGTCAACATGATACGATGTATGAAACAACACTACTCTACAGTATTGCAATATTGACATATTCACGACACCACACTAGTCACCTCCACCATCATACCGCTTGTTTGTGCACTGCCAATAACCTACACCTCATAGAGAACCGCTGATCCCATTCGGAAAACACGTTGTAGGGACACGCGTGTGTATAAATTTGTATGTATTTTCATAGCGCACCAGCATCAGCCGCCTGTCTGCACTGAAAAGGTGCGCGCCGCATTGTACTTTGTATGGCTTTTCCGAATCACTTTGCCGTGCAGCGTTGATTTCACTTTATCCTCAAACTCAATGTATACTTGGTAAAAAAACCTTTTTTCAGTTTTACCTGAGATTTCAATTTTTTGTTTATTTAAATAATTGATGTCGATAAAAAGTTTGCATGCGCTGGATGGAAATATGGACCAGATGTACTGAGTTACATAAAAAAATGAATTTATAGTCATACTATACTACCGTGACGCACAACATAAATACATATATTATCTGTACAACTTTCCAATGCAAGTTACTGTTTTTATAAGTTTTGTACAATTTCTCGATAATATTATAATATTTGAAACAGAAAAACAAGTTAACATTGCTTTCTATTTCGATGTAGTCCAATTACTAGCCGTAAAAGATCAATGAAATAAGGACGCTCATACAATCAGTATTAAATTATTGAAAGAGCTTTAGTTCAGTTCAATGAATTGAGAGATCGTTATAGAAATTCCACTTTGGTAGAATCCCAAAATTGATAATTTTTAATAAGAACATTGGCGGAACGAGCGCTCATTTCTAGGGGAGCTATAGCCCCCGGCTTTTTTTCGACTATTTTATTTGGTCGGCCAGCTCCATTTTTCTAGGGGGGGCAAAATCTCTCCAAGAAGGGGCTTAGCCCCCCTAGCCCCCTGCCCCCACCCTAGTTCCGCCAATGAATAAGAAACAAAAGTTCTTGGACAGAGGTCTATCCCAAGTAACAATTCTAAGGCCACTAGGTTTTACTTTAATTTTATAAAGGTTTTATTGCGGTATTAATCATTACCTCTGGTTTTATCGTGGTTTTGCGCAATACCAAGAGGATTCGAGTCCATACACATTTATAGCTAGCTAGAAAACCATAATAAAACTGTTAATAAAGCAAATTTATTGCGGTTGCTTATATTACCACGTTTAACCCATTAAGCCCTACACTTTTCCCAGCAGGGATAGAAAGTTGAAACTTTCAGGAAAGTTCTGTTCTAGTTCAACTAAGAAAAAGCCGCTGACATGTATTTTTAATTTTGACCCTGTGTCCCGCAACGATACGTTGCGAAAACGCAACGCTGGGCGTTAAGGGTATACCATTTGTGCATACCTTCATTATTATGAAAAAAATAATTTGTGGGATGTAAGTCGAATTTTTTTTAATAAAATCAATTGTCTGTGGGCTCTACAGCTGATAAAGAACTATGAAAATGAGTGTACGCGCTTTACACCAAATAGAAATGGAAATTCAAACTATAGAATTTGCAAAAATCCCCATTTTTTCTTTCTTTTCGTAGGTTTTTGCATACCCCCTTTCTTCCCCTCTTAAAGGGGGGAGGGGTCATAATTCCCCTCCTAAAGAGGCGAGGGGCTCAATTCACCATAGACAAAATTCTTGCCTCCAACAACACTACAACACCCACATGCCTAATTTGGTTACATTTGCTTCATTAGTTCTCGAATTATGAGGAAATTTGTATTTTATTTATATGGAAAGGGGAGAGGGATCATAATTCCCCTTTTAAACAGGGGAGGGGTCTCAGTTCACAAAAGAAAAAATTCTTATTCCAAAAACACCCACATGTAAAACTTTGTTCCATTTGCTTGATTAGTTCTCGAGTTATGCAGAAATTTGTTTTTCATTTGTATGGGAGCTCCCCCCCCCCTCTTAGTGGGGGGAGGGGTCTCTAACCATCATAAGAACCTTCCCCGGCCCCAAACACGCCTTACATTTTCACGCCGATCGGTTCAGTAGTTTTCGATTCTATAAGGAACATACGGTGCCTGGTGATCCGAAGCACCTTTTTCCCGCGCAAGGATATCCACAAAGCCACCTGGAGATCACCTGACCAACGCACAATGAACCAAATTGACCACGTTCTCATAGAGGGCCGGTTCTTCTCTAACATCACGAACGTACGCTCCCGTCGGGGTGCGGATATTGATTCTGACCACTACCTAGTAGCAGTACATGTGCGCTCAAAGCTGTCCACCGTATACCGGACACGTCAAAGCCGCCCTCCTCGGCTGAACATCAGGCAGCTAGACAACCCACAAGCTGCCGAGAACTACGCGCGAGTACTGAATGAGGCACTGCCTTCTTCCGACGAGTTAGGTGCTTCAAACCTCGAAGACGGTTGGGGCAGAATACGCTTGGCCATCGGAGAGGCCGCTACCGTGGCACTAGGTATTGAGCCTCGGAGTACACAAAATGATTGGTTTGATGGGGAATGCCAACAAGCGGTGGAAGAGAAAAAAAATGCTTGGAGAAATTATCTAAGTATTGCCACTAGAGATAACCTGGCCAAGTACCGGCGAGCTAGGAACCAGTTGACCACGATCCTGAGGAGAAAAAAGCGCCAAAAGGAGGACAGAGATCGTGAAGAATTAGAGCAACTATTCCGAGCTAATGACACGCGCAAATTTTATGAGAAGGTGAACCAAACTCGAAAGGGCTACACACCGAAACCTGACATGTGTAGGGACGAGGGAGGGAATCTAATTACAAACGAGCGCGAGGTGGTCGACAGGTGGAAGCAGTTCTTCGATGAACACCTCAATGGCGAAGTCGCAGAAGGAGGCGAAACGGAAATTAACCTAGGAGCGCCCATGGAAGATAGTGATCTCCAAGAAGTCAAACGAGAAATCGGGCTGCTGAAGACCAATAAAGCTGCTGGGAAGGGCCGCCTACCGGCAGAGCTTTATAAACATGGCGGAGAAACGCTAGCAAAGGCTCTACACTGGATTATTTCTAGGATTTGGGAGGAGGAAAAGCTACCGGAGGAATGGATGGAAGGAGTGGTTTGTCCCATCTACAAAAAGGGTGATCGGCTAGACTGCTGCAACTATCGTGGTATAACGCTGGTAAACGCCGCCTACAAGGTACTCTCCCAGATCCTGTTACGCCGGCTGTCACCGATAGCACAAGGTTTCGTAGGGAATTATCAGGCGGGTTTCATGGGGGCTCGCGCAACTTCGGACCAAATTTTTACTATCCGACAGATCTTGCAGAAATGTCGGGAATACAACGTGCCCACGCATCACATCTTTATTGATTTCAAAGCAGCATACGATACAGTCGATCGAGACAAGCTATGGCAGATAATTCACGAATACGGTTTTCCGGACAAACTGACGCGACAGATCAGAGCTACATTGGATCGAGTGATGTGTTTCGTACGCATCTCTGGGACACTCTCGAGTCCCTTCGAGACGCGGCGAGGGTTGAGACAAGGTGACGGTCTATCCTGCATGCTGTTCAATATCGCTCTTGAGGGGGTGATCCGACGAGCGGGCATCGAAACGAGAGGCACGATTTTTACCAAGAGTAGCCAACTTCTAGGCTTTGCAGATGACTTCGATATCATTGCCAGGAACTTTGCGACAGCGGAGGCCATCTACGCCAGACTGAAAGTGGAGTCTAGGAGAATTGGGCTAAAAATAAATGCGTCGAAGACCAAATACATGAAAGAAAGAGGCTCAAAGGAAACAAATGCGTGCCTCCCACGGACGGTAACCGTTGACGGCGACGAACTAGAAGTGGTAGAGGAGTTCGTGTATTTAGGATCGCTGGTGACCGCGGACAACAACACTAGTAAGGAGATCCAGCGGCGCATCCAAGCGGGAAATCGGGCCTACTTTGCCCTTCGTAAAACGCTACGATCAGGAAGCATACGCCGCCGCACGAAGCTAACAATGTACAAAACCATTATTAGACCGGTAGTTCTTTATGGACTTGAAGCCGTGACGCTGCTTACGGAGGACATACGCGCCCTTGCCGTGTTTGAGCGGAAAGTGCTGCGGACGATATTTGGCGGAGTACAAACTGAAAGCGGAGAGTGGCGGAGGCGTATGAATCACGAGCTACAGGCACTGCTTGGGGAGACTCCCATCGTACATCTAGCGAAAGTTAGCAGGCTACGGTGGGCCGGACACGTCGTAAGGATGCCGGACGACAGTGCGACGAAAATAGTCCCCTTCAACAACCCCACCGGCACCAGGAACAGGGGGGCCCAACGTGCACAATGGCTCGACCAGGTCGAAAGCGATTTGCGACTTCTGAGACGACTAGGAAATTGGCGACGAGTGGCCCAAGAGCGAGTTGAATGGAGACGAGTGCTTGAAACAGCACGAGCCACTCCGGCTCTATGCTGCTGAAGAAGAAGAAGGAACATACGGACAGACAGACAGAAATACATTTTTATAGGTATAGACTACCTGACCCGACAAACTTCGTATTGCCACAAATTAAACTGTGTTGTACATAAATCGTGAATCTCGGATGACCTTTGTCACAATCTTGAGTTTTGCAAGTTTCTGGGGAATTCATGGGTGTTTTAATATACAAATTTTCCTCACAGTAAAGTAGAAAACAACTCCCCTATTGCTTAGCCTGATAAAATAAAGCGGATAGCATTTAAATATTCGCCATCATTACAAACCATTTCGCCGAATACCATTATCCGGAACACCAATTCTCGGTTGACCATAACGCGGAATATATAGTTTCGCAGTATACCATTTCACGAAAAACCTTACGCGGGATGTACCATTTCACGGAAAACCTTTTCGTAGAAAGTACCATTTCGCAGGGGTGACCCAACTTAAGGAAAGTAATAGGGGTCAGTAGATCTAGGAAAATAAATAAACCTAGATAGAGGTAATCTCTACGGGGGGCTGTGGGGAGAGGTTTCAATTCACCATAGAAAAAATTCTTAGAATAAGTATAACGTGATTTGGAAAGTTAAAATTTAGAAATTTCGTGATTAAACCTTTATGCCAAACATTGTCGAATGCTTTTTCTATGTCTAGAAGAGCAACTTTAGTAGAGATGAAAATATGGTTCATTTGCTTCACTGTTCGTTGGTTAGGTTATCTCCAGGTGGCTTTGGAGATATCCTTGCGGGTAAAAAAGGGCTTGTGATCACCAGGACTTGGGAAACTGTAAAGCTGGTTATCGCTAGTCGATAATGGTCATTGTACAGGCTATGGGTCCCGATCACTGGTCTACACACCGCTTCACTGCCGATTTGGGCAATGACGATATTGATGTTCCGTGGCAAACAGCTATCGTACTTTGCCTGCAACTGCGCATAGAACACTTCCTTCTCATCATCGAGTCTACCTTCGTGCCGACAGTGCACCATTATGATAGTGCAGTTGAAGAAAAGGCCTTTTATTCTCAACATACACATCCTCTCGTTGATTGCTTACGAGTCTATTACGCGATCCTATATTCTGCTCATGACTACCAAGCCTTTTTCCAGTTCGGTGGTCGCTCCACTGCTCTGGTGAATCGAATGTGCTTGATTGTTCGTAGTAAAAAGGTTCGGATTTTGGTCTTACTAGGGTCACGCTACCGAGTCTTATGATGGGGCTGCCATCTTAGGCCTAGTGTCGAGCGCAACGGCCGGTGACCAGACAATAGACATAAATACGATAGCCACATAGACGTTTGTCATACGTACGGGTGTCATTAAAACGATTGCCGAAAGCCACAGTGTGTGTTTACCAGATGGGGATAGATGGGGTTATCTGCCCGATCTATAAAAAGGGCGACAAGTTGGACTGTGAGAACTATCGAGCGATAACCGTTCTCAATGCCGCCTATAAAGTGCTGTCCCAAAACATTTTCCGCCGACTATCACCAATTGCGAACAGATTTGTGGGAACTTATCAATCCGGCTTCGTCGAAGGTCAGTCTACAACAGATCAAATATTTATACTGCGGCAAATCCTCCAAAAGAGCCGTGAATACAGAGTTCCCACGCAGCATTTGTGACTTCAAAGCCGCATATGATACCATCGACCGGAAAGAGCTATGGAAAATCATGGACGAGAACAGCTTCCCCAGGAAGCTCATCAAACTAATTAAATCTACGATGGATACACAGTGCTGTGTTCGGATTTCGGGTGGATTGTCAAGTTTCTTTCGAATCACACAGAGGGCTTCGTCAAGGTGATGGTCTTTCATGTCTGCTGTTCAACATAGCGCTACAAGGTAGTATGAACCGAGCGGATATCAACACGCGGGGCACGATATTCAACAAATCTAGTCAATTCGTCTGCTTTGCCGATGACATAGATATTATCGGCAGAACATCTGTGGCGGTGGCTGAACAGTACACCAGACTAAAGCGCGAAGCAGAAAAGATTGGGTTAAAGGTAAATACGTCTAAAACAAAGTACATGCTGGCCAGCGGAACTGAAGCCGAACAACGCCGCTTGGGCAGTAGTATATTGATCGACGGCGAAGAGTTTGAGGTAGTCGACGAATTTGTCTACCTTGGCTCACTGGTAACGCCGTACAATGATACCAGCCGTGAGATTCGGAGGCCTATTATCAGCGGAAGTCGTGCTTACTATGGGCTCCACAAGCAATTGCGGTCGAGCAGATTAAGTCCCCGTACAAAGTGCACCCTGTACAAGACGCTTATTAGACCGGTTGTTCTATACGGGCATGAAACATGGACAATGCTCGAGGAGGACCTGCGAGTACTCGGAGTTTTCGAACGACGAGTGCTAAGAACGATCTTCGGCGGTATACAGGAGAACAGCGTATGGAGGCGGAGGATGAACCATGAACTCGCACAGCTCTATGGCGAACCCAGTATCCAGAATGTGGCTAAAGCTGGACGGATACGATGGGCAGGACATGTTGCAAGAATGCCGGACAACTACCCTGCAAAGATGGTGTTCGCCTCAAATCCGGTAGGAACCAGACGACCAGGAGCGCTGCGAGCAAGATGGTTAGACTAGGTGGAGCGAGATCTGAAGGAGAGTACTCGGTGTTCGAGGAATTGGAGAGCGGTAGCTCTCAACCGAGTTACGTGGAGAAACTTTGTTCAACAGGCTTTGTCTTAGGACGGCAAGCCACCTAAGTAAGTAAGTGTGTTTACCATAATAGACAAGTATCATAATGTACGATAGCCATAATATACTTTTTATATTCGCCCAACGAGATTGTAAAAAGTACAAATAATGATAAAGAATCGAAACGGCTTGTCGGCTTACAACTAAAATGTTGTAAATAGTTTATAGATGACTCAGAGCGAGACGGCTACAGGCCGCGAGTGTTGCCAGCGATCCGCCGTCGGAAGTGCCCACCACCCTCCTGCATAAATTGCCTCTGTCTAGGTTCGTTTATTGTCCACTAACTCTAGCTAGTTTTCCCTAGTCTTCGCATCGATTCATCTTACACGCAAAGGAAAGCGGCTTTACCGAAAAATTCCGAAAAAAAAATCAATACGTTTTGAAGACTTGACACTTCTTTATCGACATACTTTACAGCCAGTTATTGGAGTACAGGACAATTGCGGGGCTAGTGCAATGATCCTACTGACTCTAGCAGCACTGCTCAGCCAAGATTCAAAGAGACGACGACTGGCTTGTTGAGCCAACATCGTCCCTTGAAGGTACCTGATTAATTAGCCACCAATATAACATTCGTTTTTGTGGCACCCGTACGTATGGCAAAGTGGTATATGGCTAATCGGGTATCGTCACCATTAGTTGGTCATACTATCGGGTAAGAAGAATCTGAAAACAAAACAGCGCAACCACTAAAGAATCTAATATTTCAAGCCGAATTGAAAGAGACCGATTCGAAAATTTATTTTTTGTGACACTCAACTGGCAGCATGGAACGCGTCACGAGATTGTCAAACATGGTATGATGGAACAAGTAACTAATACAGCCTTCCGGTCATCAATTTCTTTTTAGCCCTTCACACAGGCAGGGGTTTGCTGAGCATGACTATTTGTAAAGTTGAGAACAGTTGTCCTACTACCATAGGTAGTCAAAGTACTGCATATACATACATATGCTAAGCTAAAGGATAGCGGAAACAGCCATCTGACACGCTGCATGGCTTTTCGCTTCAGGGTACGGTAACATTTCCAAATGGATTATTTTCTCATATGCCTTAAACTGTGCTGGCGAGGTCGCTAATTTTTACTGAACCAGAAATTTCCCGTTAAACTCGGTTCAGATTTAACCTCTGATCTTTATCCCGGTGCAATTCACATGGAATGAAAACATAATTCTATGCCGATGAGAAACTTCCAGCAACGTTGTAACACCAATCTCGGCACAGAACTAAATAATAACGGCAAGATGTAGGTCGCCAGTAGCAGTGCTGGAGTGCCACTAGGGGATCCAATTTCAGCACAACATTATGTCTGTGCTGCAAATAAACTCCCTCCAGGACACGAAACTACCACCGACCAGGAACTACAAAAGCCTGAAAATTGGACACAACCCAAATTCGACTTTGCGAATCGAATGGAGCCGCTTTTATGCACTGATGCTTCTGCTGTTGGCAGCTCGACTCGACTGTTCCATCCGAGCCCGAAGGGAGTAACGGTTTGTGTGCAACTTGCATCAGCAGCGTGGATGTTCTCAGAAATCAAAGTTTCACATTTTCCCGAAATGGAACCAATTACTACCCGTACGATCACATCGATAGTTCATAAGCGAGCGAATGCTTGACGGAGCCTTTGCTAGGTAGGTACATCTACTAGGAATGTAGCAGAGCTGATGGCGGTGTTTTACACTCGGTTGGTGGAAATTGAAAATAAATTGCAAACTGCTTATTCACTGTTGATAGCTATTTGGGTCGGAATAGCTTCTCATGATAAGTTGAAGGTAGCAGAAAAACTGTAAAAATCATAAACGAATAGTTTTGCTAACGATTACAATAAATACTTTCAAATAAATTAATCGCATAAAATAATAGCGTTTGCTAATAAATTCTTTAAAATGCAATTAACTTGACATTAGTTGGATATTTTTCATAACGACAGTTTAAATAACCTGAGAAAATGATCGAAGAAAATATTGAAAATACAGTCCGATTGCAGTGTCTGGCTTGAAACTCACTGTGACTTTAGATGTTTTGAGCACACAACAACCAAATATGTCACAAAAGTATTGAAACTTATCAATGTGTCTTCAATTATTTAAACCTAACAGGCTAGCAAATTTTATATCACTTATGATTTGGACATCAGGCTAACTACATTATCATGCGTGCTCTAGCTAACTAAGTCATAAATATTCAAACAAGTTTTCAATCTCTGTTGGCAGCAATTGTTTGAATAAACAGGATCTTAGCAATGCTCCTTCTGCAACTATCTTGACAGCTGGCTGCGAAATCTGTTAAATAAAAACAGAAGACCTCATTACGAAAATACAAAGTAGTGCTTTGCCTTTGGTAACGTGCTTTATAACACGTCTCAGAAGATAGAATTGTTGTAGGGATCAACAACACCTCACATTAGGTGGCCAAGTTTTGAAAGATACGATTTCATACCTTCATTTAATTCAAAGGTGTAAGATATTGAAGAGATTGATTACAAGTTGTTGAAATTAGTTAAAAAATAAGTGATGTACCTTTTAGTGAAGAATGTACCGACGCAATGTAATTATATCAAGGAAACTAATTACTCGCTGGTTTTATTGTGTGTGTATTTTTTTAAACTAAAAATATCAGCTATCATTAGTTTGCGGAGAAAAAAGAAGCCTATTTGATGTGCAAGCGCGCCCGATAACAATAATGACATGCTCCCAGAAACACCAACTCCATAAATGTTCAACCGGATGCCGTTGCCATTAAATATCAATTTTGGAACTAAGCCAAAAGCATCAACCCGCGGAGGTGTTGACGGCGCTATCGGGGTGTCGTGAGGCAGCACGAAAGACGGGCATAGGTGACAACAACCGTAATGAAAAAATGAATAATAAACCAGAAGCCGCTGCAGGTAAGCCCAATCTAAAAGGCCGGCCTGTTGATGAGGATGATTTTAGCACTGAGCCGTTGGTTGTGTTGCTCCTGTTTGAGAGATACACGAAGTTGTCCGGCATCGAGGGAGTATCGAGTATCGAGTTTCAGCATTCGGTCCAGCCGGTGTGTTTATCGAACTGCACCGTGCCATTATCGATTCTTTCGGTTTCTGCTATCACGGAAACTAGAAAGAGGACTGGCCGAGTTATATTATTGATGACCCTGCTGGAAGCGCATTTCAGGCTAAATTAGGCTCTGCACGTAGGGTTCATTTATAAATTGCATTTTCAAATTAGGCTGATGGAAAGAGGCTGGGCCTGTTTGGTTTGTCAACTGTTATTGCCTCGTTGCTGCTGCAGCTATACCGAAAAAGCCCATTTTATTGTCGTAAAGGGCTGAGGATTGAACAAGAAGTGCTTCGGAATAGATGTGTATTTAGAAAACCGAAAGTTTGTTTTCTCTTTATACATTGCTTCATTGTTTCATTGTACAATAATAAATTTCATTTGGCATGCAAAAGTGTGGAAAACTTATTTTTTTTATTTAAATCCAGGTTTCGTATTCTACTAAGACGCTCCAAAAACTTCAACCATGCAAAAGTGGTTGAAAATCTGTTCCATGAGCTCTTCAATAAGTAAACTAAGATTCAAATCAGATTCAGATAACTTCAGGTCCTATTATGTAAGTCGAGTCGAGCGAAATGGTCGCATTATACATCCCAAGCAACAATGTGAGTTTTATTGTACTCTTATGGTGGTCTTGAAGACCAATTTTGGTCTTAAATGCCATCATAAGAGTGTAATAAAATCCAAATTGTTACTTGGGATATCACGTAGAACTGGTTCTATTTCTGGTGCCAATAGGGTTCTGGAAGAGAACAGATTTCACCGCACAGTCGTCCGGCATCCTTGCGATGTGCCCAATCTACCTCAGTCTCTCAACTTGAGCCAGGAGTACGATGGGAATGTCTCCAAGTAGTGACTGTAGCTCGTGATTCATACGCCTACGCCATTCTCTGCTTTCAGTTTGTACTAGTAAATCCGTTTGTAAAATAGTCCGCAACACTTTTCGTTCGAATACGACATGCGCACGTATGTCTTCCGTAAGCAAAGTCCGTACGTTTTGTACATCGTCAGCTTTATACGGTGGTGCATGCTTCTTGATCGAAGCGTCTTGCGGAGGAAAAAGCAAGCTTGACTTCCAGCTTGAATGCGTTGTTGACTCTCCTTACTTCGGCAGTGACCGGATAGCCCATATATATGAACTCATCAACCACTTCCAGTTCATCGTCGGCAATAGTCACCATCCGTAGGAGGCAAACGTTGTTTTCTCTGAAGCCTCTTTCTCCTATATATTTGTTTGATTCTCGACGCATTGGTTTGCAAGCCAATCCTCCTAGTGTCCGTTTTTAGTCTGGCGTAGATTACTTTCGCCGTCCCAGGTATCAGAATTTGTGGCTCGAGCGGAACGTTCTTCATTGTTATTCGCCGTTCTCCGCCGTCCCAACGTTTCTAGTAATGATGTCGAGGTCGTCTGCGAAGGCTACGAGTTGGTTACTATTGCTGAAGATTGTTCCCCTCGATTCGATGCCCACTCCCCGGAACACACCTTCAACCGCAACCCTCTGCGCGATTCAAAGGGACTCGAGCGTGCCCGAAACGTAGTACATCACTCGCTGCAAGGTAGTTTTGGACAGCCGCGTCAGTTTGTACGGAAAACCGTTCTTTTGCATTATCTAATATCTACGATAACTGTTCGTGCTCGACTATGTCGTATGCTGCCCTGAAATCCACGAAAATATTATGCGTGGCCGTATTGTACTCCCGGCACATCTGGAGGATTTGTCGGATAGAAAATTTGATCCGTAATAGCCCCCATAAAGTCCGCCTGATACTGCCCTACAAATTCTCTTGCTATTGAAGATACACGACATAACAAACTCTAGGAGAGCACCTAAAGGGTGTTCAAATCAAATACACGGAAAAAAGGCTGTAAAAATTACCTAGTTCACCGATCCTTTTCAAACTTTCAGACAATAAAATATAATCCATCAGTAAGCTTTTGGCATATTTATTTCATTCAACTTCAATACCATAACCGTATGCTCGCACCTTACGCTTAAGTCCACTCATAACGTTCTGTACAACATCTGGTTACTGGCTACTTCTGTACGGAACCCACGTTTTCTTTATGTCTTCCTCAGATTTAACATTCTTGGGCTGCTCCGTAGTGCCTGCTTCCAATAGCCTAGTAGTTTTCGATAGGCCTTAGTTTCGATGCGTTGGGGGGGCTTCAGCTCCATGGGTACGGAAGTGACCCCGTAGGGTTCGTACCACTCCATGACATCCTTTGAATAATGGTACGAAGCTAGATCCGGCCAGAAGATCGTAGGGCCCTCGTGTTACTTCAACAGAGAAAGCAGACGCTTCTGTAGACACTGCTTGAGGCAGATGTGTCCGTTTACAGTCGCGGTAGTCACGAACGGCGCATTCCGTTTGCCACATGAGCAGATCGCTTCCCAAATCATGTATCTCTTGGCAAACTTTGAAAGTTACTGCTTCCTTACTTTCTCCGGAACATCAAACTTGTGCTGGACGGTGAAAACCAGTAGCCCCGGAAGCTGCCGGAAGTCCGCCTTGACGTATGTCTCATCATCCATGATGAAACAATGAGGCTTCGTCATCATCTAGGTGTACAGTTTCCGGCCCCGTGACTTTCCCACCGTAATTTGCCGTTCGTCACGATTTGGAGCCTTCTGCATTTTGTACGTTTGCAGTACTGAGGGTACTGAGGACTGAGAGGGTCATTGGCTCTCTAAACGAAAGCCTTGGACAGATTCAACTTTTTTTGCCACATCCCTGACCGAAGCATTGGGATTTCGCTTAAACGCTTTTACGACACGCTTGTGATCCTGATCACTAATAGAACATCCATTCTGACCGCATTCCTCCTTCCGTTCGATGCAGTTTTTTTGTTTTTGTTAGATTATAGTCACTTTAACAGCTTATGTCATTCGTGACTTCTACGGGGTTGGGATTGAACCCGGGTCATCGGCGCGAGATGTGTGAATGCTAAGCACTACGCCTGGACTTACCTCATTCAGAGTTTCGTAGTAACGTTCAATCACACGACTCACCGTTGACTGCACGATTCCGAGTTGTTATCCGATGTCCCGATGAGAGAGTTGAGGATTTTCCTCGTCGGTGCTTGCGCAAAATCGATTCGCGACGTTGCTTTTCGGGGTGCGCCATTTTTTCCAATTTTTGAATAACTGACAGTGATAAAAATACAGTGTAAACAATACACTTTAAACTACTTCTATACAAACTTTCAAAAGAAAAATACTCAATGTATAATTTTTAATATTTACCTTAAAGTGGACCTTTAAAGCAAGTGAAGGTCCATTATACGGTTGACAATGTAAAAAATGTCCCCCTTAATGGAACCTCTCCATGCAAAATACACTAGAATTTCTATAATGAACCCGGTCGGTCGTCATCGTATTGTGAACCACAAGGATCCATAAAAGGTAAACGGACATTCCAACCTGTTTTGAAAAATATGTAAAATACAGTGGACCCCCGTTTGTTTGAACGACTGCTCATGCAAACTAACGGGGTTTGTTTTTAAGTTGAACCACTGGCAACCCTAAATATGCTAAAACTTGCATGAACTGGCCGACCTGCTCTTTATTATTGTTTTGGTGGTGTGATTCAGTTGGTTGTTGCAAGCAGCGAATAGTTCGTTCTCCGATCGGATTTCCAACATAATCGTTGAGAAAACGGAATGTAAAACAGATTCAACACGCTAAATCAGTACATAAAAAACCGTGTTTATGTGTATTGTCTGCATAAGCAATTGATGTCATGTTGAGAATGACATTTGAACCATTTTTAATTTGCACGTCATGCAAACCATCGGGGTTCAAATTAAAAAGTGTTCAGATTAAAAAATTGATTGATAAAAAATTAATAAATTGATGCATTTTTAGGCTTAATCGAAAATTACTAGTATTGTAAGTCAAAGTGACATCGGTTGAGTATTGAACATTACCAGTTAAAGATAATTCATAGAAGAAGACAAGTGAAGCACTAAAGGGTCCACTAATGGTTAATTTACTCGAGTTTGCTAAGAGGTTTCGCACGCAGTTTAACAAAACCATACCGAATCCTTACGTAACTTCTGTCGATAGGTCAGAACATATATGAAGATGAATCTTGATCTATTTTCCCTCTCTAGTCTCTATTAACCTTTACGTCCCCGACATCAAAAATGAAGGTACTTTCAGTTACACTTTTGGCTCTATCTCCACTAATTTTCAATCGATTTTTATGAAACTAGTCTTAAAAGAACCACATTAGATTGGCCTTTAATGAAAATATATGCAGGTAAATTATGGTTTAATTTTTCCGGAGATATTCCAGATCGCGGTGGGATTTTTTTTGACGTCATAAGTAACAGATGAAATAAAATTAGAAATCTGTTTAATTGACAGCGCAAAAGTTATCCATTTTATTTGTAGTCACTAATAATGACTTGTACACTATCCTGTAGAGCGCTGGCTTACGCCTCACTCTCCGGAACATCCGTTGTCGGTTCTACCGGAACTCAAAAGTGGTCATTCAGTATTCTCTTCGAAAGTATGGCAAATGGGGTATCAAATCACAGGATTTTTCAACACGAGCTCGTTAGTGGACATTTGGATGTATTTTGAGTCGATCTGGACATTTTGGAACATCCGGCATCGGTTCTACCGGACTTCAAAAGTGGCCATTTGGAATTCTCTTCAAAAACATGGCAAATGGGGTATCAAATGACAGGATTTTTCAACTCGAGCGCTTTAGTGGACATTTAGATGTATTTTGAGTCGATCTGGACATTTCGGAACATCCGGCATCGGTTCTACCGGACCTCAAAAGTGGCCATTTGGAATTCTCTTCGAAAATATGGCAAATGGGGTATCAGATAACAGGATTTTTCAACACGAGCTCTTTAGTGCATATTTGGATCTATTTTGAGTCGATCTGGACATTCCGGAACATTCGGAATCGGTTCTACCGGAACTCAAAAGTGGTCATTTGGAATTCTCTTCAAAAACATGGCTAATGGGGTATCAAATCACAGGATTTTTCAACACGAACTCTTTAGTGCATATTTGAATGTATTTTGAGTCGATCTGGGCATTCCGGAACATCCGGCATCGGTTCTACCGGACCTCAAAAGTGGCCATTTGGAATTCTCTTCGAAAACATGGCAAATGGGGTATCAAATCACGGGATTTTTCAACTCGACCACTTTAGTGGGCATTTGGATGTATTTTGAGCCGATTTGGACATTTTCATACCCCATTTGCCATATTTTCGACAAAAATTCCAAATGACCACTTTTGAGTTCCGGTAGAACCGATGCTGGATATTCCGGAATGTCCAGATCGACTCAAAATACATCAAAATTTGCAATAAAGAGTTCGTGTTGAAAAATCCTGTGATTTGATACCCCATTAGCCATGTTTTTGAAGAGAATTCCAAATGGCCACTTTTGAAGTCCGGTAGAACCGATGCCGGATGTTCCAAAATGTCCAGATCTACTCAAAAAACATCCAAATGTCCACTAAAGAGCTCGCGTTGAAAAATCCTATGATTTGATACCCCATTTGCTATGTTTTCGAAGAGAATTCCAAATGGCCACTTTTGAGGTCCGGTAGAACCGATGCCGGATGTTCCGGAATGCCCAGATCGACTCAAAATACATTCAAATATGCACTAAAGAGTTCGTGTTGAAAAATCCTGTGATTTGATACCCCATTTGCCATGTTTTTGAAGAGAATTCAAAATGGCCACTTTTGAAGTCCGGTAGAACCAATGCCGAATGTTCCGGAATGTCCAGATCGACTCAAAATACATCTAAATGTCCACTGACGAGCTCGTGTTGAAAAATTCTGTGATTTGATACCCCATTTGCCATATTTTCGAAGAGAATACTGAACGACCACTTTTGAGTTCCGGTAGAACCGACAACGGATGTTCCGGAGAGTGAGGCGTAAGCCAGCGCTCTACAGGATAGTGTACAAGTCATTATTAGTGACTACAAATAAAATGGATAACTTTTGCGCTGTCAATTAAACAGATTTCTAATTTTATTTCATCTGTTACTTATGACGTCAAAAAAAATCCCACCGCGATCTGAAATATCTCCGGGAAAATGGAACCGTAATTTACCTGCATATTTTTTCATTAAAGGCCAATCTAATGTGGTTCTTTTAAGACTAGTTTCATAAAAATCGATTGAAAATTAGTGGAGATAGAGCCAAAAGTGTAACTGAAAGTACCTTCATTTTTGATGTCGGGGACGTAAAGGTTAACAACAATTATTTTTCCGAAATGCTTGTGAAGTTGCAGAGGATTTCCTGGTCTTTAGTAGCTACAAGTATTGGACTAACATTTCTTTTCATCTCAAAAGGATCCGCATTATCTAGTGAAGTGCCGTTACTAGTGATTCTATGCCATTTTCGCAGAGTTCTGCCGGGATTCGGTCATATCTGGTGCCTCTATTATTCTTCAGCTGACTGATTTCTTGCCATATTTCTTCGAGATCGGAACTCGACATGCTGTTATCGTTTTAAGGCACACGTAGCTTACCTTCTGTTTCGTCTCCTTTCGTTATATCGCCATTGATATACCCAGCGAAAAACTGCTTCCATCTGTAGACCGTCTCATTTGTGACCAGTTCTTGTCTCGTCCCTATACATATCTTTAAAATAGAAGTTATTCTAGTCTGTTCGCGATCTCTGTCCTCCTTCTAGCGCTTTTTCCTCCTCAGCATCGCGGTCAAAACTCATTCCGCGCTCGTCGATACTTGGCCAAATTCTCCTTCGTGGCAATACTTAGATAATTTTTCCAAACTCTTTTTTTCCTCACCCCCTCATTTCTTGGTAGTCCCCGTCAAACCAATCATTTCGTGCACTCGATGTTTGTTTACCTAGCACCGCGGCAGCGGCCTCATTGACTGCCGAACGTATCCTCCTTCATTCGTCGTCGAGAGTCGAACCACTTAGCTTCACAGAGGAGTAGAGCTGCATCCATTAGGCGTGCGTAGTTCTCGACCACTCGCGAGTTGTGTAGTTGCCGAATGTTTAACCGAAGAGGGCGGCTTTGTCGCGAGGTAATCCCGTCGATAGTTTTGAGCGCACATGTACTGCTACTAGATAATGATCCTAGGCGATATCCGCGCTCCGCAGGGAGCACGTATGTTGGTGATGTTCGAGAACAACCGGCCATCGATGAGAATATGGGCGATTTGGTTTAATGTTCGTTGATCAGGTGATCTCCAGGTGGCTTTGTGAATATCTTTGCGAGGGAAGAAAATGCAACAGCCCAGGAAACATCTGTACTGCACCTCTAAAATTATCATACTTCTTGATATGCTGCTTAAGTAAAATAAGAAGCTAGATGCCTTAGTTGCCCTGACTCCAACATGCAAGATTACCATGAACAACTTGCGTTCTGTAGATTTGAATATTTACTTTCTTCTGTATCAGCAATATGGATATGGAGGTACGCAAATTGATGCGATATATAAGCAGCTTTCGACACAGTGAACCATGAAATACTGTACGCCAAATTCAGTCGTCTCGGTTTCTCGGATAGATTCTGTGATCCTGTGTGGCTACATCCTACTTGACAAACCATTAGCTACACGTAACGATTGGATCAGCTGCGAAACCTTTCATTCCACAGTGTTCCTCAAGATACTAATTTAGGACCACTTCTATTCGCTATCTTCTTCAATAATGTCTCCTGATTCTACCGAACGGCTGCGCGCTAATCTATGCGGATGATTTGAAGATTTACCTCGCCATTTGCAAGTTAGATTATTGTTTCCGTCTACAGGAAATGCTTATCTATTGTAATGAAGGCCAACCGGCAACCTGGTTTCATTTCGAAAGTTGCTGCTGACTTCACCGATCCACTGTGTTTTCGCGCATTGTACTGTATAAGCTTGTGATTTTATATATGTAACTTTAGATCAATAAGACCACATGTAGTCGAATGATTTTTTATACAATAAACAAGTAAAAACAAAGGTCAAAAAGTATTAAACCCGTTTATATCCAAGGCTTTGCTTATTTGTCCGAGTAATAGGGTATTTTACAATTTGGTAGGTTCCTATTATAACGACTATTATCAGAGATAGCAATGAACAGTTCTTCCAACTATCATCGCGAGAACCGTAGGCTATGATGACAAAATCAAGCATGTTACTAAAGTAACAATTTGGGGTTTATTGCAGACTTATGTTGGCTTTCGTGACCAAAATTGGTCTTTAATGCACCGCCCAGTTAGCTTCGAGGTCGGTCTAACAAGCAAGTCGTATCATGTTCGAATCTCCGCTAGGCGGCGCTTGCTTGATAGAGTCAGTAGGATCGGTTACACTGGCACCGTAATTTTCCTGTACTCTAGACAGCCGGCTGCGAAGTCTGTCGATAAAGAAGGGTAATGTCTAATGACGGTTTAAGCCAACGACTTTGCTTTTTTGGTCTTTAAAGCCACAATAACAGCATAATAAAACTAACATAATAATATGCGTATCCCTTACAGTAGGCGTGAGGATAGAGGGTTTATAAGGACGTCCAATATCTCGTATAGTTTTTGAGACAGTAACGAGCAACTAGTTAATCATTGTATTCAACTTTCTAATACTCTAATATTCTGACTGTAGGATGTCGATGAAATATACAGACACAAGGGTGCTCAAGTCGAAAAAACGGCAAATTCACGTACTGCTTGACGTTTGATTGACAGTCGTTAATTGCATATCGATATTAAACTACTACTTAACACATTTCACGGCCGTGTGACGCACTTGCAAAGTTAAGAAAACTTACTTGAAAGCACGTTATAGAAGAAATTAAAAAATTAATGGAAAATGATCATAATTGAAATTTTTACTTGACGTGCTGAACTAAACCTATCAGATGCGCTGAAGTATGTTAGCGTGCTATCATATCCAAACTGTTAAATTAGGTCAGCACCATCCTTAAAAAAACGATGATAGCAAAAGTTCAACTCGGTTGCAGAATAAATTTTTATTTCAACCAACCCCGTATTAGAAGTAGTCCAGTTTGAACGATTCAGCAGATTACTACACGCTACTACAAACGACGAATGTGTTACATGAAAACCAATCATTGATAAAGCAAACTAACTGAATCTGTTGGCAGTCTCTCGTAGAACTTCCCAGTTACTCGATTGACCTAGCCCGGAGCTTATAAAGCTTCTAATTTGCGTATATTTTTGTACTTCCTACAGGGATAGTTTTTGATGCTATAAATTCACCTTTGCTTGCATCAAGTGAATCGCAGCATATTCGTATCATAGAAAACTAACATAACAGCATCCGAGGACTCTGGCTTACACAGATATGTATAGTTATATACCATGTGGGCGTTTTTTCATCATGTTACCCACTTCATCCGAATGGGTGGATACATCAAAAATCCACTGTAGAAATTCAAGCTCTATTCAATTCGGCTAAAGTAGACGTATACAGAACGATCCTTAAAAAAATTAATCAATTTCATCTGTATTTTCAGAACTACAGTACTACCTAATTTCTGAGTGGGCGTTAGACACTGCACCCTTAATGTATGATGGTAAATTATATAAGTCCATAGAAGTGTACAGATAACATACTTTTGATCTACCCGCTAGTATTATGTTATTCCAGCCAAGGTTTTGTGCTTCTTTTCAACAGAACTAAATATACAGATGGTAGGACTTTTAGGTTTTCATATCCTGGATTTCGTTTGACACAATTCTCAACTAGATTATTACGGGCGGTTTTCACGGTAAGCACCAGCGGCGAGGCTCAGATAAATACTTGGTGTCCTCTTTTTCACACCTCACAGCTTAAATGGAACACTTTTCACCTCGTTGACAGTAACACTCACTTGCAGCACTTGCACCTCTGTTAAGCTTCGAATAGCAGCGAAAAATCACAGCCAAACAAACTCTTGCTTTTCTTCGTTTCCAAAATCCTCAGCTTCTGATATCATTGCTTACTCCTTTGAAAAAATGATACAGAGAACACACTTGGAGACTTTTAGACCGAGATTAGAAAAATACACAACTTGATTCCATTGAGTGCGGCAACTAAATGACGACCGGATGGCCACGACCCAGACGAGAGTGAGAGATGCTTTGTGTGGCGACCCTTCTCACCCTATCCAGCCAGCACAATTCGGAAAATTGCAAACAATCCGCCTGGCACCACCCAAATCAGGACCACAGCAGCAGCAGCAGCAGCCCACATGCCTGTGAGATAACATCTCAAATGTAGCAAAGAAATGCTACAGCTCCTCTCAAACAGCAGCACATATGTATGTGTCGGTGGTGAGGATATGCCGTATTGAATTGCATGTCCAGATCCCAGACACGCCAATGGTGCCGTGAGTTACCGGTGGCGACATCCGGCAAGGAAAAACGAACCCGAGAGCTGTGAGAGTTTTAGCTCTAGGATGATCTTATCAATGGAACTTAATGAGACAGTGCGATCAGAACTATTTTAAGAATAAATAAAACCACCATGTAATTCAAAACCAACAATTCAACATACCGAAGTCCAAAATGTAAACAAACCGAGCAAGAGTTCATTTTTCTACACTAGTCCAGCAGCCCTTTCCAACTGTTGTTCCCGATTTCAGCAATGATATCCAAAAGAAAATTAATTTCATTTGATACGTCCATTGTATTGGTTGCAGTGTCGTAAAATACTGTCAAGCTACAAATTTTTGGAACTCAAGTTGACAAAAATATCTAACAAATGTATTTATCAATGTGACTACTATCACTGCTTCCACTACTGAGATTGAGTTACAGTCCTTTATGAAGCTATCCTTAAAGTGTGTTTATACGCCTGTTGGGCGGCAGGGAAGGGGAACGGCAAACCACGTGGTCGGCGGGTCTTGCAACTGTGTTTGTGCGAAAGAGAGATTCGAGAGCGTCTTTGGTAAATCTCTGTGCATCACATCGCCGAATAAATGAGAATGAAAGGATAGTATTTGTAGAAATTTACTATTTTTCCGATGCACAGGATCAAAAACAAAAAAATGCATCTAGCGCGGGCCAATCTGCACAATAAATTTTCTCAGCAGGAAGCCCAATCCGAAAGCATGCGTATCACGACAGAAAATGTGGTATACACCAGCATCAAAGCTGTCAAAGCTTCTGATATTCAATGAGTTACCGAATTGAAAACGGTAAATTTACTCTTCTGGTACAAGGACTCGTTAGAATTACACGAGATTGACCATATATCGTGCGTCTCCTTCAATTTCTAATGCATTTCTCCTTTGCGACTAACCATACGCACAAAACAATTTTCGATCGTTTTGGGATTCAGCTAAAGTTTGCTACTCAGTATCTATGCCTTTATTTGTTCTTGCTTTCGTGCCAATGGAATATATCATGCGGAGCTTAACCGAGCTTACAATGCATATCATGATGATGAAATGTTGCTAAACGTTCGCTTAGAATTAGAAGATAATTTTCACAAACAGTACGATACTAGATAAAAAATTAGTTGTTTTTTTACAATGAAAATTTTTTATCTATTGATTAGAAAGATATGAGATGAAAAAAACCTCCGTTTAACACTAAACATACCGTGAAGGGGTCATTTAACCCCTTGCTGTTTTGGCTCATTTTCACAGCGTTATAACACTATTCCGCTTAACTATTTTTATTAGAAAATATATCCAAAACATAATGCAAATCTTGCTGCTCTAATATTTCTCTTTTTAGGTATCGAGAAATATATTAACGCTAATCTATCGACAATCGCGGCATATTCGATCCGTTAGTCTTAGCATTTTTATTTTACCGTCAACGGACATAACTCTGCGCACCGCACATTTCAGTTAAAACTTCCAAATTCCTGCAAATTTTCATCGTAAATAACACCTCAAGGAAAATATGTGTACATGGACCGATGTGGACATAGATGCCCGTACTTTAACCCCGGCTTTAACCCCGCCGATGAGCTTTTGCACAACCTTAAAATCGACATGTTTTTGCATGTTTTTGACATGTTTTGCACCTATGCTTTCTTCATTCCTCCAACTGTTTGGACTACTTTAGGACGTTTCAGAAGATTCTAGCTTAGTATTTTTCGATTGGCCGCAGGTCCGGAGTACATACCTACATGAAATAATTTGCGGTTTCATCACTAACGAGAATGACATTAGCTGCGGCTCGTTTATGTAGGATTGAGAGGGGAGCGAAGAGTGGAGGAGAGGATCCGGGAGTTTGATATTTGATGTTTTTGATATTATTGCTACTGCAAACAGTCTCAGCGAGGGCCCCAGCTAATGTCAAAAAATCTTTATATGTGTGCGTGGTGGATTACTTCATAAATGCGTTATAAATTAATATTTTAGAGACTAATCATAAAAGAAGAGAAGGATGTAGAGATTTTAGTATGCCATGGCATTGTATGTACAGGAAGTAAGCTTCTGAAAATAAAATTTATTAATTGTCAGACTACGATTCGAAGAGGTTTGTCTCTACACGACTATCGTGACGTAACGCTGGTAAACGCCGCCTACAAGATACTCTCCCGGATTCAGCCGGCTGTCACCGATAGCATAAGGTTTTTAGGGAAATACCAGGCAGGCTTCATGGGGGCTCGCGCAACTACGTACTAAATTTTTTCCATCCGAAAGATCGTGCAGAAATGTTGTAAGTACAACGTGCCTACGCATCATATCTTTATTGATTTCAAAGTAGCATACTATACAGTTGATCGGGACTAGCTATGGCCGATAATACACGAGCACAGTTTTCCGGATAAACTGATGCAACTGATCAGAGCTACGTTGGATCGAGTGATGAGTTTCGTGTGCATCTCGGGGACACTCTCGAGACGCGACGTGGGTTGAGACTACGTGACAGCTTATCCTGCATGCCCAAGAAACATTTTTGTTGTATAGCAGCTAATCAAGCGTTTGCTCCATTGGTTTCAGTTATACAGTAGTTGAATAAGCAATTGTATGACATTTGCCCGAAAACCACTTGTCAGAAAATTATTTGCCAGAATGAACCAGTTCCCAGAAAATCATTCCCCAGAATGGACCATTTCCCAGAAAACCATTCCCCAGAATGAACCATTCCCCAGAATGAACCATTTCCCAGAAAATTATCCCGTCTCCCAGAAAACTTCACCAGAATGGATCATACCCCAAAATACATGTATTTGCATGAGCTTACCAGAAATTTGAAACAATTAAGCGTTTTATTGGTTCTTCACTCGATTGTAGGGTTAACCTGATTTATACTTGTTTTAAAAATAATTTATTGAAGAAAAACGTCGAAGATTTTCAGTGCAATCAATGGTACAGAAAAAAATATTTTGAGTGGATCATTTCTCAGAATATTTAGTAAAATACTTTTCGCAAAAATACTTGCGGCCTCTGAATGACTCAACATCCACATATATGCTATCTTTACTCGGTCACTCGTGCCTAATCAACTAAGATATAGTTCCTAAGTTTGCATGGAAGAGGCCGTTGCCGTCAACGGCGGGAATAGCGATCAGGTGAAACCATATAATCGAAAATAACGAACCAAAATGGCACTAAGCCGCTATGGTATTTGTAGTCTCAATTGACCGCTAATCTGCCGTTAGAGGCGGTGATCTCTTGAACAAGAGATACTGGTTTCTTAGGAGTACTTCAATCTAGGGTCTATGTTGTAGCTGAATCCGAACGAGCGGCAGCAAGGTATTCTGGACATTCAGCGAATATTCGCGGCCTTCGACAGACTCAATTAGATTCGCAGATTTGCGCGTGGAAGTCTGCTATATCCGTCGGTGAATTGATTATCATTCAACACATGGAGAAATTTTACGTTCACCTTAGGTCCTTTTGCATAATTTCTAATGGATAAGAGACAAATTATTCTCGGATGAGTTTAATATGATTCATATGAGTTATTCTGGGATATGGAGCAGCCCCCCCGCAGTGACCGGCGCTTCCGACGGCGGGTCACCGGCCTACGGTAAAAGCTTAAGAGAAAACCGTGATTTCTTACATGTGGAATGAGATCGCGGATAATCGCTTGATTTTATTGCGTGTTTGTGTATTTGATGCTTTTACATGCTACACAGTTATGAATTAGCTTGTTTTACACCAAAATAAAATGCACATTCATAATTTTACAAAATAGTTTCCACGTTTTAAGACAATTAATAGTATGGGCCATTCTAACCCCCGGTGCGTTCTGGACAGTTTTCCCCTACCATAATAAACCATATATCATAACCAGTAGATCTTGAGAAAAGCTTTTTTCTTTCCTTCGTTATCCCATATTCTGCTTAAACGCAAAAGATTAACTTTGAATTGTTTTTATGACGGTCAATGTTAACCTTAAAAATATATTCTTATTAATGCATGATATTATTTTAGGAAAAATTGATTCGGGAAAGAAAATATCGGGAAAACGAAGAAACGAGACAAAGAGATTAAACAGTCTATTCGGGAGAGTTGTATGTACTACGCGTAATGCTGCTATAGTCAGTAGGATCATTACACTAGCTCCGTAATTATCCTGTACTCTAATTACCGGTTGCGGAATACTCTGGAAAATGGAAAATCGTTGTCGGGGAAAAGTCGTAGGGGAAGGGCGGTAAAGACGGACACCTTAAGGTTAAGATTCAATATCTACTCAAATATAACTGTATTGATCGCCATTTTCATACAAACTGAACCTTTAAGTCTCTGTCTAATAAAGTTACAACATGAGCGCATGAGCGGGAAAGACGGATACTTGATATGGAAAATATGGACACTCGCAAAAAGGTGTCACGCGTCGTCGAATCATCAGTATTGAGAAAGATTAACATATTTTATCATGTATTTAGGAAAGAATTGGTTTGGGAAAACCCCCTTCCTGAACCAATATTTTAATTGGTGACGAAATAATTGTTTCTAAAAGTTGGCCTATTCCAACTGTTATATGACTTCTGGTTACTTTTACATATATAATATGTAAGTATTTGCAATGTTAAATCGTTGTTGGGCGAAATGGGTTCAAAATCCGTGTGTCCGTCTTTCCCTACCGTTGGGTACCCGTCTTTCCAGACTTGGATACCATTTTTTCAAACTTCAATAACTTTTTACTGAATATTCAAAAATTCACCAGATTTCCAATGGATATTCAGTGAAGGATCACACTAACGCAATGTCGTCGGTTTAGCATGAATAATTGCTAAGGGTGTTCATTTTACCCCCAGTTCCCCTATGTTGTTTTTTAACGATTTACCAGCTACTTTTTTGCCAAAAATGGTTCCAGTGATGAAAGTTTTTGGAGAATAATCTATTCTGGGAAATGGGTTTTTCGGGAAATGCTACATTCTGGGAAAAATATTTCAGGGGAATGGTACATTCTGGGAAATTTTTTTCTGGGAAATGGTACTTTCTGGGGAATGGTTCTCGGGCGAATTGCATTCTGACGAAAAAATTCTGGGGGATGTTTTCGGGCAAATGTCATACAACCGAATAAGCTAATCTTAAACAAAAATGTTTGTTGAGTGCTGTTCAACATCGTTCTTGAGTGGGTGATCCGACCAGCGGGCATGCTTGAATCAGTAAGAGCCACCCCGGTTCAACGCCGCCGATAACGTCGACAACATTTAGAATGTTGGAAGAAATTCACACTAATCAGTTTGATCAATGTTTTTTTTATGATTAGTCCATCCATTTTGGAAAGTACTCTGTTTTGGATAGTTACGAAGAAATCAAATGCTAGTGTCTAAAATAGAGTACACTATGACACACTGTTCAAAATAGATGGATCACCCTAGAACTTGACTTTTTCGTGATTCTTTTTTTTTGCAAATATTATAATCATAGGTTGGTTGATTCACGAAATGCTAGTTATGACAAGTGTATAATTACTGGCTGTAAGATTTAGCATAATGAATATGTATTTAACATTTTACCGTCAATATTGTCTGCACGATCAGTGAAATTATTTGCTCCTTTTCTGAAATAGTTTATTCTACTACAAAAGAGTAGGATCTGAAATTTTCAGATAGAATAATTCTTTTCACATGTTGCGCGAGTAATTCTACTAAACTACCTAGTAGGTTGGATATGATATTTAAGTCTCGCAAATTAATCGACATCTAGAGAATTAGAGAAATTTTTGGGGTCACTATTGAAACACATTGCTGTCGATAAATTAGATACCTACTTAATTGCATCTAAAATATCATCATCGAATATATAAATATCTCTATGCAAATGCAACATACCTTTATACGTAAATAGACGGCTTGTCAGGCAAAAACTCCAAAATTGATGATTCTTTGCAAAGGACGGCTGTTGATTATATGTACCTACCAGCTTTACCCAATTTTTTGAACTAGGTAAAATATCACTGAACAAAACACACGTGCATCTAGCTAATTTACAGAGCAATGTCAAGCGAAGTCGGCTACTTACAAAAGACATACAAACAATAGCACTTTCGATTCTATAAATCTTTGCACTGATTCTGAATCTGATACCGGCGACTTAACGCTGACGGGTGACGAAAAGTTTAATGAACGGCAACGGCAGTCGCCAGTGAAGGCAGCTGCACGACGGTGTATCCATAAAGTACCGTTATATTACAAATCAAAACACACGTGCCCGACGTTCCCACGCTATAACTGTTGAACTAAAAGGATCTGCTCGACCCCACACTGCAAAAAATTGCCACGTACTTTCTACGTAAAAAATCGCCCGTTAGCCAGAATTGAAATGCATTTCATTTCATTTTTATTTAATAGATAATAGACAAAATTTGCATGTGCACTTGCTGGTGAAGTTGAAAGTACAGAAGATAAAGATTTAGATTTATTAAAAATATAAACATAGACTTTTGTAAATGGTTAATAGCGAATAACTGGTATGGTAATTGGTTGTTTGACGGTGATAAAGACGTTCCACAGTTTGAGTGCTGGGTGCTGGCATACACAATTGTAGTGTTCTATAGCGCTTGAGATGACGCTACCCAATGAGATATATACAGGTATGGTGATGTTGATAAAGTGACATTTGAATCGAAATGTGAATGCAATCAAAAATCGCTCAATCAGAATCACAATTCACAATCTAGACCCAACCCCATTGTTCGTTCGATGCGGTTGGTTTTGGTAATTTGAACATTTGAAGACCAACAATTCCATAGAACCAAGGTCCAACATATAAAAAAAACACTCACTCGGTTTTTATATAATAGAATTATGCACATTTTAAAATAGAGTTTGTTTTACGTCCATTATTGATTTTACGCTACTAATGCCAATCATTTTCATTCACACATTATACCTTATCGGACGTTATCCATCTGCTCTTCGCAGAAAGCATCCCGATAAAAGTCTCTTCTAGTTTTCGCCCTAAGAGATTCACTTGAACGGAGTTGTCCGATTTCGTTTCCTTATCGGCCGATTCTTGCAATAACTCTGGCACTAGTTTTCAAAAAGTCGCATAATGCATGCAAAAGGGTTGATTATGCGACCTTCTGAAAACTAAAGCCAGAACTCTTATGTCAACAGAAGGAACTACAGACACTACTGATTACAGAGGCGACAAGGCACTCAAAATCCGCTAAATTTTGAATCAAAATAGAGAGTACCATCATAAATAAAGGTAGCTCTCCGCTTTCATTCAAAATTTAGCGGTTTGTGAGTGCCTTGTCGCCTCTGTAAGCTATAGTCTCTGTAGGAGGAACACATAACGAAATTCTTCAGATGCACCGACAGGTTGAGTTAATAACACTAAATGTACTGATTTTGCATTTTGTTTTATTCTAAAATTTCTACATAATTGTAATAATATAATAGCAATAATAATAGTATATAATAATGTATATATACCTATGTACAAATTGTTCTGATTTCCTTTTTCCCCGCTACTCAAATTGCATTTTCATCGCATAGGTTTAGTCATTTTTGTTGTGTTGAAGCATTTCGTTTTTTTTTTAGTATAAACTTCGCAACGGCCCAAGGTTGCAAATATTTCTTTTTCTCACTCACGCATCACCTACAACATATTTGCAGCATTCATTAGAGTCTAGTCAATGTTATTACTACTCGATTCTGTTTCACCGAGTGTGCTAGTAATCGAACAGACCACTGTGTTTGATTTGCTCCAAATACCGCAAAGTTGCGCACCTAAACTAGAGTTACGAGCTTTTTGTATACAACGCACTTAGAAATTTTCTGTTATTAGCGTTCTGTTTTAGTTATTATACTGAGTTGCTTATCAAGAGAGTACCTCTACATCATTACTAAAATCTACGGTGTATATATAATATAGTAATTATCAGCTTCCAGTTCATTTTATTCTGTTTTTAGGATTATTAGTTGCTGTTTGCTTGGTTTCGCTATATAGTTTAGAACTATGTCAATTATACACGCTTTAGTATCTGCTGCTGTGCTGCCTTCTGCGTCAATCGTAGTTTAGTTCCACTTGTTTAGACTTCGTTTCTGGTTTCGATGCGACGAAAAAATCACATCATCATATGTATATTGACTTAACTGACTCCTAATATATCTAAAATAGTACTTGGTTGCGTATTTGTTTTTCCTATTTGTTGGTTTTCTTTTTTTATAACCTATTCATTCATTCCAGTTTCTTGGTATTGTATTGATGTTTCCATTGTTAAAGTTTGAATCCCGTTCCGATTGTTTGAATCACTTCCTCAGAAGATGATTTGATTGATTTAAATCTTTGTCTGTGGTTCTAATTCCCTAACATTGATTATATATTATAATTACCCTTTTTATTACGCGAGAAGGATACGGCCGAACAGAAAAGTTGAAGAAAACAACAGAGGAAACCCTCGTTCGGCCTGTGGATGATAAGCGATATGAAACCGTTACCTTTTTCATTTGCTTGTTGCTAGACAGTAAAACGACGTATATGGGATAACAAAATATTTCAGATAAACTAAAAGTTATGTTAAAAAGCATCTTGTTTAAATAGGTAAACGAAAATAAAATAAACGAAAAACGTAGGCAACACCAATGTAACAATTAAAACTATTGTTGTAGGTGTGTCGTTGTTCTTTAGTTAACTCACCAAGCACTTTTGCTACATATTTACTAGAGCTATTTTTTGTGAACTTTAGTGGCGAAACTGGACGATTCCTGCTGGTAGGTAACCTGTCTGCTTAGTAACACCGCCTACACAACTTGTCAAAGTACAGCGCTGAGTTTTAATTACTTATACTATTTAAAATAACAGATAATGAAAGGCATTTAAATAAAGGAATTTTACAACAGTTAAGATCTTCGTACCGTCCCGTGCGCAGGACGCTTTGTTAACTAATCTTTGATGTGAGTTTCTAGTTACATTTTTCCTAAAATCTTACGATGTCCATAGCCTATTTTATAGTAATAATTTAATTCTTACAGTTAAAAGAATAAAACAGACTTTTATGAATGTGTAGGTTGGCGATTTCGAAAAATCGAACAAACCGACTGCGGTAGAGTGTCGTACACTGCGGTAGTGTTTATGAAAAAAAAACAATTGTTTGTGTTGTTGCAGCTGTGAGTGGCCTTGAAGAAATGGGTAACTATTTCTAAATTGCGTACGTGTTATCAACATGAAAACATTCATGTCGTTCGATTGGAATCGACTAATACCGAACGAAATACGAGTGACGGCGAATTGAAATTTACCGTATCACATCACTTGCCTCGCAGGATGTCCCCAATGTTTGTCTTTGCAATGTTCGACTTACTATGCCGTTCAAGAGAATATATCCCGTGTCCGTCTTTTAAACGCATTAGTGCAACCAGTGAAAAATACCTTTTTTGAATTTTCAAATATTATTTTCAACAAGAAAATAAAATTTACGTAAGCGCAGTAAAAGATTTTTACTATCAACCAAAATATTTATAAGAATTTGTTATGAACACATGCATCACCGGTCATTCTTCATCAATAACCAGGTTTTTTGTTTTTTTCGAAGGGATTCAAGAATGTTTGTCCAATGGTTCGATTCACGTCAAATTTCAACACAAGCTTTTTAAGAACACACTCAACAATCAATATTTTTAATTTTTTCGATATCTTAAGAGAGAAAATTACAAAAAAATTAATTGTTTTGTGTTTAAGAAGCTGCCATTTAATCAAAAATTATTATTTCACTTATTGCTTCAGTCAATTACAAGATAATACATTATATTAACGAAATTCTTTTGGTTTTTTTGATGTCCGATGACCATGATTCAGTATCATAGATATCGTGCTCGCCGCAAGTTGCCTTTTTAGAAGCATCCCATTTAGAAGCAGATATATAAACGGTAGCAGCTACTTCAGTAACTAGTTTTACAAATGAAACATGTTGAAATACAGTTCCATTACAAATATTTTAGAAAGTTTTTGTCCTTCCGGTATTGGGCCACTGAAGATTGGGCGAAAAGATAACAAAGAGATTTTTTGAATTGCGCAAAAAAATATTGATTTTAGGCATTTTTACTTAAAGTTTAAAACCAAATCTATTCTTGCTTTTAATATATATGTTATAATTTTCCATTCAAAAAATCTACGAAAAAAACAAAAACGAAGGAAAAATTTTTCGGCCGATTTTCGGAAATTCTGTTGTTTGAATTTCCATTTCTGTTTCGTGCTAGAAGCATTAACTCAACTCGTACACTCATTTTTCGTGTTTTTCAGGCTGAAGAACCCACAGACAATAGATTTTACGAATAAAAATTAAGTCATATCCTAGAAATTATTTTTTTGCCCCCCGATTTTTCAAGCCAATTTCCAAGGAGGGGGTGACAAAAACTTTCAAAATTATTTGCAATGGCCTTACTGTAATATGTGCAAATTTTTACTTTAACCAGTTAAATGGTTTTCTCTGGGAAAATCGACTTCTTATGCCCCCAATTCCTTTAAAGAAGCAAATAATCAAAATGACGCAAGAAAATGGCGCTTGGTTTGCAAGCAAGTGTAAGAGTGATTTGTATCATATTTCCACTCTTCCACCCTCTAATAAATCAGAAGTGCTACTAAATATCAGAACTAGTACCACATGAAACGAAAATTGAATAATTTCTGTTAATGATACGGAAAAACATAAATATATGGTGGCAATAAAGTTGCCATTGCTCTAAGGATTAACAGTTGCACATCGATTGATTGAATTGTCTAACTATTGAGAGACTATTTTAACACAAACCGTTTTATATGGTGTCTTTCGTTGACATATTGCAACTATTCCCCAGTAAGTGTGATTCTTGCCATGCATTAAATTTTTAAACGAAAAACGCTTGAATACGTTATATTATAGTCTCATTAATAATATTCTTAACGCACAGTAAGAATTTAAAATCCAAAACAAAAGTTAACTAATAACGGAAATATATAATGAGTTCAATATAGTTCATAAGTCCATTTGTTCGTGCCTAACCTCTTATGCACAACACAGCTGCAAGGCACAGAAAACTCAACAGAATAAAAAAAATTAAAGTACCCCTTCGACTTTATCAATCGGTTCGAAATGGCGCAGCCATTTCAGCTGTTACCGAAACCATCTATGCCCAGCTATTGCCTAACCGAGCTTACTAAATCCTTAATATTTGTCCTAAACAATCGCTGACTGTCGTCGATATCCTTCCTTGAAAACACTATTCATATACAAAATCACAGCTGTTGCCCTCTCTCTCCGTAGCATCTCTTCCCGGTCGGTCTGTTTCCAACACCTTTGGCATATTGCGTTTCCACATCCGTATTTGCGCCGTACGTAGCAAATGAAACGTGAACCAATGATTATTGTCAGTTACTGACGATACGGCGCACGCAGCACAGGAACTTGGTTCTTGTCGCCGTATCTCCTCTCGCCGACGTTGCGTCTCATCGGTGCCATCGATCTCAGTCCTTTTGGTTATGCGGAGCATAGAATTCCTGTTTATGGTCTATTGATTGGGCTAGAGTTTCTCCTTTACAGATCCGATCAGACTTTCCTTGTTTTGTCTTTGTTTTTTTTTTTGTCAATATTGATGTGTATGTTTTCACTAGGATAATAGGATTGGACCCGTTTATGTTTTGCTTTGATTTGGTTTCACTTTCTTCTACATCCGTCGCAACTTTTGGATTCCTGCTTGAACGTATTTGACTACATTGTACAACGAGCTGTGCAGTGTCATCGGACCGTTCTCGTGATCCAGTTCAATGAAGAAATCTAAACGAATTCCAACAATTAGTTATATAGTACTAGCAACTAGAAGCTGCAATAGTCTACCTGTGTGGTTCCCCCGTATTACTAAATTGTCCGCCTGCTCCCACAAATCCTGACAGTTGAGCAGATGGTTGAAGAGAGTAGCTTGCTTTTGGAATGCCATATGCACCTGCAAAATTGAAGAAAACCAAAACATTAGCATCATGCTGAAACATTCGAATAGAACTGAAAAACTTACGTGGACCGGCATTACCATGCACGGCGACGGGGACGAACTGATCGACGAACACTGGATTGGGTTAGTTTGACCGGTTTGACCAGAACAGTAGCCAGAACTCTGATGGAGAAAAAAAAGAATAAACATTGATTATGAAGCAAACGCTAGAGTTTATGTTTAATTCTTTAAGAAGTTTTGTTTTGGAAAATAAAAATCATATGCATGCAATGCAGTGCAGTACAACAAACACACAAAATTTGTTTTATTCTTGTGTTTTTTGTGTTGGCTCATAAAAGCAACAATTTTTTTACAAACGGATCAATTTTCGAAAAAGAAATGTATATCTAAATGTGGGTAGCAATTCCCGAAAACCGTTATCAAAAATCGAGTCAAACTTTTGATGTTTCTACAATATAACACCATAATTCGAATTTTTATATTTTCAATTGTTACATTCGGCCATCTGAGAGGTCCCTACCGCGGGACTAGGAAAAACTAGGGAGAACTTGGCCAAATACCGACGATCAAAAACCCAGCTGACACGATCCTGAGGAGTAAAAAGCACCAAAGGAGGACATATACCGTGAAGAATCAGAAGATCCAAGATTTGGAAGAAGAAGAAGCTACCGAAGGAATGGATGGAAGGAGTGCTTTGTCCCATCTACAAAAAGAGTGACAGGCTCGACTGCTGCCATATCGCGGCATAACGCTGGTAAACGCCGCTTACAAGGAGCGCTTCCAGATTCTGTTTTGCCGGCTGTCAACGATACTGTTGGAAACGTGGACATCCCTACATCGTTACTGCCGGAGACATTGACATTCATTACATCGTTAAGGCCAAGCTCTCTGGTCAGTGACAGCGGTCATCAGTTGGCGCTAGTCAGTGCTGACAACAGGACGTTCCGGTCCTGTTCCGTTTTACAAAACAATGTGACACAATTGTACCTCGTCCATATAATTGTCCAATAAAGTTAAGTTTTAATTTGTTTAATGGACGGGTCGTATTTTATATTTTATATTTTACCTCCGAACGCGAACTGTAACAGATACCACTAGGTTTCGTAGGAAATTATCAGGCGGGCTTCTGGGGGCTCGCGCAACTACGGACCAAATTTTTACCATCTGACGGAATTTGCAGAAATGTCGGGAGTGCAACGTGCGCAAGCATTTTACTCTCGAGTCCCTTCGAGACGGCGAGGGTTGAGACAAGGTGACGGATTATCCTGTATGCTGTTCAACATCGCTCTTGAGGGGGTGAGCCTAAACAAGAGGCACGATTTCCACCAAAGGTAACCAACTCATAGGCTTTGCATATGACTTTGATGGCTTTGCACCAGTAACTTTGGTGGAGGATGGCGGAGGCTATCTACGCCAGACTGAAAGCGGAGTCTTGGAGGATTGGGTTAAAAATAAATGCGTCGAAAACTAAATACATGAAAGGAAGAGGCTCAAAGGAAATAAACGCGTCTCCCATAAACTGTAATCGCTGACGGCGACGAACTAGAAGTGATAGATGAGTCCGTGTATTTGGGATCGCTGGGAAGAGCAACACTAGGAAGGAGAACCGGCGGTACATTCGAGCAGGAGATTGGGCCTTCTTTACCCCCCTTCGCAAAACGCTACGTTCCAACAGCATACATCGCTTTACGAAGCTTACAATCTACAAAACCTTTATATATTAGACCGGTAGTTCTTTATGGACTTGCAGCCGTGACACTGCTCACGGACAACATACGCGCCCATGTCGTGTTCGAGCGGAAGTTACGGCGAACGATGTTTGGCCGAGTATAAACTGGAAGCATATAAATCACGAGCTACAGCCACTGCTTGGAGATTCCCATCGTGCATTTGGCGAAATTCGGTAGGATACAGTGGGCCGGACACGTCGTAAGGATGCCG
Source organism: Sabethes cyaneus (assembly GCF_943734655.1). Lineage (NCBI taxonomy): Eukaryota > Metazoa > Arthropoda > Insecta > Diptera > Culicidae > Sabethes > Sabethes cyaneus. Next base: position 157,511,570 of record NC_071355.1, on the reverse strand, counting down.
GACGACAGTGCGACGAAAATAATCCTCTTCAACAAACCCATCAGCACCAGGAGCAGCGAGGCTCAACATGCACTATATCTCAACTAAGTCGAAAGCGATTTGCGACTTCTGAGACGCCTGCGAAATTGGCGACGAGCAGCCCAAGATCGAGTTGAATGGAGACGACTGCTCGAGTTACCCAGACTCTATGTTGGTGACGACATCCAGCTTTAGTGCATCCTGCTTTTCGTGATTCTATACTTCAAAATGAAAATCTGCAGTCGAAAATTTTAAAAATTTTAGCTACCGGCAGTCCAACAATGCTGAAAACAATGGAGACAAAGGACTCCGTCTTTCGTAAACTGGAAAAATCACGCAAAATTGCTAGAGGAGCTTGACGACATCTTCTACCTCGACAATCAATCGCTATACGGAGGACCCTTAATTTCTTCAAACAAGTTAACCCAATGTAAAAGATGAGAACCGAATGGTCTTTCTTCCCGATCTGACCGCGAATAACGAAGAGGATCGGGAGTCATTGTGAGTACTCGTCAAACGACTCTGCGAGCACACGAGGGAGGAGACCAGAAAACTGGCTTTTCTTCATGTCGACAAGCAGCAGCGCAATGTTCAAGATAAGAACGAGTAGCAAAAATCGTAAAAAGCGACCTAAAGTGCACGACAACGAAGAGCCGTCGTACGAAGATGCGCTATTATGGACCGTTCGAGATCCCTTTTATTCATCGGATATTACCTGGACAGCGTGGATGCCGCAAACCAGAAGATCTCTCGTCCGCGAGAATATCAGAACGACGGCTTCTCAGGACCTAGTCGTAGCGCCAAAATCAAAACTCTATGTAACTCAAGAGCCAAGAAGGTAAAAAACTGGCATGTATCAAATGAACCTAGATTGTCAGACCCTAGATGCATCTTCTTTTTTTATTTAGAAGCTGATTCTCCTAAAAGAGAAAAATTTAAAAACCCAAAAAACAGCTAGGCCTCCTTCAAAGAACATTTAGTTAGCTCACGGATTTCCTGCAATACATATTGACATGCGTCCTTCCGTTGAATTGGGCATCACTATTACCGTTAATTCTACGGACAGTTTACCGTAAGGTACCCGACGAAATAAAACACTTAGCAAAATTCATCGGAAAGGTTTATGCAACAGGGCTAAGATTACGTTCAATATAAAACGCAGATTGCGTTCTCCAACGATCGCAGCAAGGGACTAGGCTAACGGGTGGGTGTCTCACCGTTACCACCAGGAAAACGTTCTAATAAACACGCACTTTTCTGATTCGAGTGTGATCATTAAATACGATGTCGGCGAGCAGCAGCGGGATGGGTTAGATCCAATGATGTGCCAAACAGCTCAGTTCTGCTTGCCCGCCGACTGTTTATGTAAGTTTCAGTCAACTGGACATTAAGCTCATTTGAACCAATGAATGGTATTCTACCCATCTCACAAAAAAGGATGGAGGCATAATGCCCGAGCTCATCCATCTGTTACATATCCCAATGAGCTAGCAGAAAAATCAAGTCAGTGTTCTTACGTAAAACAGACAAAAAAGATGAAGCCATGCATTTAAACCACCACTTTTAGATCAATAAATCTGCCGTCAACGTTTCTCAAGTTGATAAAAAAATTACGAACAATCAGATCCGCAACTAGTTATGAAAGAATTCACCTTTACATAATAGTCAATATACAAATCGACACGGTAAATTTACAGAAACCGTACTCCATTGCCGATAGTCCCTCAAATATAAACAGACGGCACTCTGTGCTTTTTTCGATAGTGAAGGTGCCTTCGATGACACGCTATTCGCTCCAATTAAGGTTCTTAAATTTTGAGATTTTAAGAGTAATTTTTATGCTCAAAATCTCAAAATGACAATTCTGTGTTCGGCTGAAAGCCAGGAAGAATTCAGTAAAAACTGCGTTTAAAACCCAAAAATACAACAATGACTGCTTGAGTCTTAATTTGATACCGGAGCCGCCAGGGAGCAGAAGAAGGAAACCGCAAACACCCCAATGAGATGGATTTGATCAAGAAATTGAAATAAATAAAATCAGGGAGTTTGCTTGCAACAGTCTGTTACTAACCTGCGAGCCCACGGATGTTGGTGACAAGGGCGACGGAGTATTGCCGTTTACCATATCTGCCGATACTGTCGTGTTAGGCTTCTGATTGTACTCGGCGATAACTCTCTGCACCTCCTTTATATCGTGACGCCGCATTTTATAAAGCTTAAGGTAGATCAGAGATTGGCACCGCAAACTGAAAAACATTAGAAAACATGTCATTCAAAATTTTCCCACGATGAATTATTAATTCATAAGTCCATACACACCTTAGGATCGCCACTTTGCTGTGGATGCTTCCCTGTACCGTAAGATGCTGCTGTTGGCTACGAAATTTCGATGAAATGTATCTGTGAACGAGAGTTAACAAATAAAACATTACAGCTATGTCCAAGTTGCTTAGGCAACAGTCCAATACTCACTTGATCAAACTAAGCGTATCTTTGTACATGGTGAATGCAGCTTTCTCGGTGATCGGGTCGCGCTCCATGGTGTCACCAGTAAGCAAAAAGAACAACACCGCCTCCAGGTAGAGCATCGCTTGTGCCAAGTGATCGCCCTCTCGGTCGGCCGCGTGCTTCAAGCGTTTCGCTTCCGACAAGAATCGGTTTTGGTCCCGAACTTCAAGCTCATCCTCATTCGAACGTTCGAAGTATGAAACGTACATCATTTTGACGGCCGGTACACTTGTGTTGGTCACGCCAGGTGCCGCAACATCTTGGCTAACCGGCTCGACGGGCACCACCACAGACGGAGCTGACACTAACTTAACGTGAGTGTTTACTACGCCTGCAACGGGAGCAGCGATAGAAGGCACGGAGTCCGCTTCTAACCGATCGTGATTGGTGGGGGGCATTTGGTCAAGAATTTCAGTCTGAAACAGGTAACACTTTAAAATCATGTAAAACTCAAAAGTGGTGATATCTTGTGAGTGGCTATCGCTAACTCGCACCATGTTTATTATGATTGAGTGATGATCAAGCATACAGTTCTGAGATGCGATCAAGTCAATATGTTAATGTTTTGTCGGTGGTTTGATTGGGATGAAAGGAGCCCTTTAGAGTGAACTTCCAAAATGATTTTTCCACATAGGTATAATAAAGAAAAAAATACCTAGCTATGAAGTGCAGAGTTTTAGAACAGCGATAGCAAGTATCAGCATTATTGGAACTACTTTTTGACTAACTATTGGAGATCATCCGTTTCATTAAGGTAGATAGACTTTCAATTAGTATCGCCTATCGTAGAAAGTTTGTCCCCCGTTCCAGGAACTAGAGTTTCGTTTGTCTAGCAAGTTTTTGAAATATTCTGCTCTTTGTTTATAAACGCGCAACAATTCCCGCGCCTGCTGCAGCTCTCTTCGAAGTTGCCTAACTTCATCTATGGTTTCTGTCTGGACGGATGTATCTACCGTAGCTACCGCTGATCTGGACAGATCGTTACGCCTGTGGTGATGGTGGTGTTCCGAGGCAGAGGAGGAGGTCGAGTGTGCCATCTAGAATTGAGAAACAAATGCGTGTGCAATTCTGATGTGCTGAATAGAACAACACCGATACCCGTTTGCTGAAATTTGGTTTTGAAATGCGTATGTGATGCGATTTCTGGTTGCTGGGTTAGTGACGAAGTTTCCTCGTTGAGCACCTATATAGCAAGACAAATCCGGTTGCGTACAGCAACCACATGATAATATTAAGCTGCGAAGAAGCATTTTTAGTGTTGCAATCCCTCGAATGGTGTTTTTATGTTTTGTTAGTTCGGCCACGTTAAGTTTCTTAATATGGCATATGTATGTACAAAATGAACGAAGCAATTCATGGAACTGTAATTTGTTTCATCTCTGCAAATGCTAATTTTTTGTCGTTTGCTTTGCTTTGAACTACGGTATCTATATTTATATCCGATCAAATTCACAGGAAAAGAAACTATTTTGTAGCAAATATCGCATTTGCTGGCGTTTGACAACAGAGTATTTATCAATGAACTAGAATACACAAGTTAGGCTTTTTTATTTTAAATGCTAACAGATTAATGACATCATGATAATGCTATTAACAAACGATGCAAAAGTGCTACAATAGTGAGTAATGTATTAATGCAAATTTTGTTAAAAATTATCATGATTATCATGCAGATACATCATTAAACAAGAAATAATAAGACTTTTCAAGGCACATTAACCGTTCTCGTAATGTTAAACAATTGCTTGTAAAATATCAGAACAATTTTAATTTTGTGTTAAACTTTTTTTATCACCTAATGATCCATCATTATGTGTAACTCAGATTTTTTGAAAATCATGAAATCATATACCAAAATACTGCACGATTCAGATGTAACTGTTTGTGAAATAAACACTTCGATTGCTATTTTTCCTATATAAGAATAATTTCACAAAACAATTTATATTATATAATGATAACCAATACCGTCCCAATATTACTTACTAAAAATTTAGTATTTAACTGTCCTCATTATTAAGAGAAATGCCAAAATTATAGACTAACGCGGGGCGAAATGCACAATGCTAATTTGTAAAAACCTGCTTTATGCAATTTTTGCTTCGATCTTCGAGTTAAGCAAGATTAGTAACCTCAACTCAACCTAGGTGCCCGCTACTTACCGTTATGAATACCAATGTAAATGTACATGAGACGGTGTGCTTATCGATGTTTTATATGCCTTAATATATCCAAAACTATAAATATCGAAGCACCAAAGCGAAAGCCACCCACGGTAAAAATGAAACAAGTGTCCAACTTACCTGCGCATTCACATTGCGCGTTTTTCGTCGTTTATTCTTATAGGAGTTACTGCTGGAACTGGATGTGCGTTTCCGGCGGCTGCCGCCTTCCACTGGCGCTGCCGGCATCGGTTGCGACTGTGTCGTTTGCTGTGCAGCCATACCTAGCTTGGCCAGAGTGTTATTGGTAGACTGCTTGCTGTCCTCGCCCACCTCGGGATATTCCTGCTTAATCAGTTGCTTAATGTTAAACGGTTTGGTATTGGCGCCTGCGCTGGAACTAGCAGAGTTGAAGAGTATTGCTGATTTATCCTCCTTAATGGGATATGTAACGGCATTGCTTCCGTACTGCAGTTTTTCGCTTTTCGTCGGTAACTTTTCATCGTATGTTAAATGTTGTTTGGCTGCGGGAATTGGTTTTTGCGTGGGACCACTACATCCAGAAGAAAGCGAAACGATATTGTTGAGATGGTGGACTGGTAATGATGGAGACGCCCTATCTCTGTGGTATTCTCGCGAGCGCTCACGTGATTGATGCTCACTGGCATTACTGTTGCTCCGATGGCGACCATTTTCCAGCAGCAGAACCGAATCGCTAGCCGGGAGCTTATGATCGACGCCCTCAGGCAGTTTACCGTTGGTAGCTGAGGAGGGTTTGTCATCGATATTCACAGGACGCTGGACGCCCGTATCAAAGTAGTTAACGGCAATTGAATTGCGACGTTTCTTCTTCTCGTAAGGGCTTTTGCTCTTGTTTCGAGCGGAGGCACTGCGCTGGGCACTGTAGCTTTCATTCGCTTTGGCAAGCTGTTGCTTGGCTGACGGCGGCGGTGGTATCTTGAGCAGCCGACTCAAATCGATACGGCAGATGAGGGAGATATTAAGTAAGGCAGTTCTGGCGGGTGATAAAAGCACTTTTTCCATGACGGATGGCGCTGACGATGGTGTGTTGCTACGCCGGCTGTCGGTGGCAGCTGTTACTGCAGTAGCACCTATTGGCGGAGTGTTAACACGCGAGTGATCTGGCGGAGGCACGGGAACATGGTGCAACTTTGAGTTGGGAGTCGTTCTAATGGTGGTTTGAATCGAAGATGCTTTTGAGGTGTGTACCTCTTCGATCACTACCTGGCCTTTACCCTTGCCACCCTTGGCGCCTCCTTCTTTAGAAAAGAGTTTCCTCAAAGTGTCCTTTTTGTTTTTGTCACTTTTGATTTTGTTGATTTTCTGAAAAAGTATAACCGAATGTTAGCTGATTATAATGGAATATTCTAGTATCTTTTTGTCGCACATTTGCTTGGCTATATCGCATATAACTATGCCCCGAAGAATACTGCCGAATGTACAATTCACAGCGAAGCAAATGCCTCGATCGATTTTGACAAAATGTGTTACGCTTAATATAACGATACTATACCTTTTCTCGTCGCACTCCCCCGTCGCTAGCACTCCCCGAATCGCTTACCGACCGTCCCAGATCATCATCGTCGTCGTCATCATCATCGTCATCTATTGAGGCGGATGTAGAGGTGGATGTTTTTCTTGGCATCACTTTCGAAACAGACGACGGTTGACTGTTGCCCGAAATCGGCATAAAAGGTGGTGACATAAGCGGCGTCCTTCGCGGCGAAGATAAGCTACGATTATAAGAAAAATTCAAAACTTGATTTCTACCTGCAGCTAGCGAAATACATACTCATCGTTACTGTCGGATGATAGCGGGTCAGTTCCTATCGGTTTTGGAGGTAGCAACATGTTACCAACACCTTTCATGGGGCTACCATCAAAACATTTCGATTTCTCTGGACTCTTTATTTTGTCCTCCAGCTCGCTGTTTCCTACGTTACTGTCTCTAGCCGGTTCTGAATCGGAATCATCCGTAGTAGAGAGTACTTCGCGACTAGTAATTTTGCGATTAGCCCTGGAAGGTCGCCTCCGAGAGGCAGTCTCCTTAACCGGTGTGCTAGAAGCATCCTTTTTACTGGGCGTTGAAGCTACGGTCTTAGTGGATGACATCGATAATCGCCGTTTACTGTTGCTACTGGCCACCGAGTCTGCATCGGATTGTCTAGCACTCGAAGAACCAACAACAGAAGAACCAGCTGTAATCGCTGTCGAGTTCTTTTTTGGCCTGCCTCGTTTTGCTTTTTTCTCTTTTTCGAAAGACTGCGAACGACTTCTTCGTGAGCTCGAAAATCCGTCATCGTCACTACTACTCGACCCATCCCGTTCTCGCTCCTTGAAAGATTTAGTAACCTTTCGTATCCGTTTTACTTTATGCGTTACCTTGGGAGCAGCATTGGTCATCACGGTATTCACTAACGCCGTGGCCTTCGGTTCTACATTATTGTCTTCAATATCGGATATCCCGGACAAGGGTTGTATATTTTGAAGCTCTTTGACCTTTCGAAGTGCACTACTCACTTCATCCGATTCTATGCTATCCACTTGATCATTAGAATCTTTTTCAGAATTTTTCTCTGGACTTTTGGCGGGACTTGACATATCCATGTCGTCTTTTATATCACGTAACTTATTGAAATCTTGCAGAATACTTCCGCCGGAGACACCACTGAGACCAGGAATGGCTGAGATAGGTGTCGCCGTGGGAATCCCACTGGCGCTGAGCGAAGACGTGCTGTTTTCGCTAGGAAAAGGTTCTTGCTTCACAAAAACTCCCTCCGGAATACTACTGCCATTGGATAAATGATCATCCTCTATTGGTGGAGGCTCGTTTTTTATAGCGGTCGGTGAAGATCCTGGCATTAGTGGCGAATTGGAATTTTCATTCAGCATTAAGTTCTGATTCGAACCAGAATTATTAGAACCAGCCACCTGCGAGCCGATGTTGGTTTCATTTGGCACCTGTGATGGAAGAAAGTTCATCAACGACCAATCAATCGTCGATCGTTGGGGACTGCTTGCACTTCCGGTGACACCGGTCCCACTGACAGGCACATTTCCCGGACCACTCGTCTGACTGACGCTGCCTGGCAAACCAGCGGCACTGTTGGCTTTATTGCCAGTGTTCGAGTCCTCACTGGATGACTCATCCCCACTCTCGTTGGAGGAAGTATCACTAGAATTGCGTTTCTTCTTGTAGGCACCGTCGTCACTATCCGATCCATTTGGGTCATCTTCGCGAGCACTGCAAATAGATGGGATTAAAACATAATTTGTAGCCATTGTTGTTACGCCATTTGCCACTTGCTTACCCAATTGGTTTGAACATTGCGGGTAGCGTGTCCACTGCATTCGAATGACCAACGATAATAATTGCAAGCATGAAAGAAAACGATGGACAATATAGGAAAAATATCGATTAAAACGAGATTATCAATAATGCATCAAAAAGTCGCAAACGTTGGCAAAGCAAACCGAAGCACATACTAATTTTGTACGGCCCGAATCACTCTTGGAAAAGCATTCATAATATCTATCACGTATGTATTTGCATGAAAAGTTCACAGGAAGGAAAGAATACTCACTTGGCGTCTTGAAGGAAGGAGGCTTCATTAGCACGGGTTGCGGTGCGTATTTGTGGTGTGGCATGTTGGGATTGTTAAAGCTAAACTTGCTCTCCAATTCTTTGCGCGGTGTCGCCCCAATTTCCGTTAACGGCGTACCTACGTTGAAAGTTTTGATCTCGCTCAGTATCTTCTCTATGCTACCGGGTGTTTGCTTCGGCATCAGTCTATCACTGGGGCTCTGTAGGCGGCGGGAAACAGAACAAAGGTTATTGTTAGTGAATTTTAATCTGAGCTAAATTACAATTACAGGGATCGGTTTAACAAACCAAGGCTTAGCATTCCAAATACGTCAGAATATTATTAGGCAATCAACTAATACAACACAACACAAAAACTGATATCAAAAGATTGCAATTACGTGAAATTTAGAAACGATAATTGGGATGCAAAGTTGGAATTATGTAGAAATAAGCAAAATAATAATAAAAAATGTGTGACAACTAACTACTCTAGAAGGCATTTTGGTGTTTGAAACCTGAGGAAAACGTCCGTTCGGTATTTGCGAGTGTAACTTATCACCAATGGAACCGGAACCGACCGTAGTGCGACCGTTCATCAACGATGGGGGCATCGAAGACAATCCTTTCGAGTGCGCCTGAAAGAAAGTCAAGAGATCTAACATCAGTTTGTTGCACCACAGAAATGAACCAGAATGGAACTAAAACAAACAATATGAATCAAGATGCTATCGCAGTTTTTTATTTTCTTTTTCTGTTTTATTTTCTTTTTCTGTTTGAAAACTGAACCACTGTCCATTAAATCGATTGTGCTCAGGTGTAGGCATAATGCGGGCTAAATCAAGTGTCCTTATTAAAACGCGGGGTGCATTTTGGCCATCACTGTTTTAAACCAAAATATCAAAAACATATTCTCTCAAAATGTCAAGTCGATCCAAGAAAGACCACAAAAGAAAAACATTATTAATAGTTAACTACCATTTGATTTAACATCCCTTTATCGACAAGACCGTTCAAAATTGTAAAAATAAGTACCCATATTTCAACCAAAGCAAAGACAATCAAATGAGATTTTTATCTAGTTTGCTGCCAGCCAACGACCTTGACAGGTACCAAAGATTCAATTATATAGAAGCACTTCCTGTCTCAGCATCACTGCTCCCGCGCTCCGCGTACACGTTTAAGGCGACGGTCGTAGGTATGTGGGTAAGGTTAAACACGTCCTTATGGATTTCCCTCCTCTACCGTTTCCGATTGCCATAATCACATTGAGTGGGCTAGGAAAGGGTGTATTGGATCCGGAAGGGTCTACCATAAAACTTTCAAATTTATTGGCAAGGAAAGATAAAATTCGACGCTACCACGGTGTCTGACATTTATTTTTACCCCGTCCATTGTCTCCGGTGGTTGGCGAAAAGCCGAAAGAAGAAACCGAAGCAGCATGATAGACAAAAAGGTTTCAGAGATTTTTGGACTACTCGGTGTCTCATCCAGCATCTTCGGTGTCAAGCGCTCCATTCCAAAGTAAACATTATGATGGAGCCGAAGCACCGTTTGTACGTGATAGAAATTTAGAGTAGCTGGTGATACACAAACGTACCACGGAGCAAAGTGTAGAAAAGATATCGCTTCTACACTGGGAACGGACGGCGACGGGCAACCGAGATGAAATGGTTTTAAATAGAACATCCCAAGCGGTCGGTGAAATTATTTCTCCTGTTCTTTTCGATTTGCTGTGAAGCTCATCATCATCATATTCTTCTCAATGAGCCGTCAACCCTCATTTATTCTCCCGGTATTTACTGAAGTCCATTCCAGCATCAGGAAGAACGTGACGACGGTCTAGTAAAGTGGTGTCTAATAATATCGCCGAAAACCAATTGTGTACAGGTTTCTTTCGAAGATTACAAATCGTTTCGAGACGTTTGCGATACTTATTGAAATAATTTGTGTGGTGATAGGTTTAAATCTAATTTTAATTTGAAAACAATAAAAAAGTGCCAAATTGCGTAGAAATTTTTTGTGAAATTTGATATTTTCTAATCATGACAAAAAATGACGGCATCGTTAAATTTACACCATTAGAAGATTAAAAATTGACAAACAACCAAAAATATAAGCCAAAGAAAAAGAAGACAAAATTTTTTTTTGTTAATCAACATTTTCTTTCTCTTTTTTCTTTTTTTCGAGCTGTGTGTCGTTTACAAAGCTCAAAAGTCATAAATCTTGGTCAAGCTTCTACCAGCATAAAAAAAGTTAGTTCTAATATGTTGTGTAGTTTTTGAGAAAAAGGTACATAAAGTTTGAAAATAGCGTTTTTACAGGAGCAGCATTTTATTTCGTCAAGGTTGTTTTACGCCGCACTGGAATGTTTCTGAATGTATGATCATTTTTCGTCCATTTTAAGGTTGGATCATTACAAAATTAGTAACAAAATAAATGAAAAACACTATTGACTCAAAATCTTAAATAAAAAAATAATGATTTTTTCCAAATTTTCGGTCATTCATAGCTCCTCAAAGCAATTTACAATATTTTTCACATCGGATTAGACCCTGAAGATTGATCGTTTGCAATGGAGACCTAACCACTCAAATAAATAGAGTTGGAATAACCGCATTATTCCTTGTTTACTCCGCTATTAAGATATGCACGGAAAAAGTTGGGATTTTCGATGAGTAATACTATAGAATACAGTCTGTGCTCTCACACCTACTTTTGTTGATTGTTAGTCAATATCGTATAGATAAGATCAATTAAAAGTCATCGGATACATACCTCAAGCTTAGGAAATACTCCCGCCCCGGTTCCGGAAGACGCTTGGCCATAATGGCGACCACCAGCCGATGAGGAACGTCCATTGAAGACCGGTCGGTTGTCCGTGGGCTTGACGAAACCGCCACCGGTGCCACTATTGCTATTGCTACTAGTGTTATTACTGTTGCTGATACTACTATTGCTACTATTGGTTTTTGGCAGAAGCGTTCGGTTGTAGAGCGAGGACACCGACGAGCTTGAAGCCGTGCCCCCTCCTAGCGTCGACAGGGACGACGTGCTGGTGAGGCTGTTCGACAGTTGCGACGTCGGTGCATTCGAGCGCGGCGTGAACGCGGCCGGACTCGTGGCGATGCCGATCAGGTGATGTGCCGTTGAGTCGTAAAGAAAATGCGGCCGCGCCTGATCGTAGTTGCCCAGCTTCGACTGGATCCGCATGTCCATATCCGAGGGACTGAGCTGTAAAGTCGAGGGAGAAGATAAAATACGGAAAGTTAGTACATACTTCAACGTCATTTCAATTTTGCAATTATGCAATGGGCGATATTATTGTTAAGTAATAAATTTGGTATTATATGTCACTATTTAACATAGTAGTATTACTTCGTGTTATTTCCGCAACGCGAGAAGTTTTTCCCAATAGAAGTGATAGCCGAGCTGAACTAATCCCGAAGGTTCACAGTAAAAAGACTACTTTTTCTATTCAAGAGTTCGATAGTCGATAGTCGGCCTATGTCCGAAACTCGAGCTCAAGAAGGGAAAAGCTTCTCTCTTTATTCTAATGTCAAAATGAGACAATATGAGTGACGACATTGCTTTCCCAGCATTATCGGAATTTATTGTTCAATTTGTCTAAGGACCGCACAGCGCGGAGGGGAAAAGGTAAGCGAAAGTAAAGAACGAAAAGGTTTTAGCGACAATTGCTCAACATGTGTGTCGCTTCAAATTCATAATTGCAAACATTGCCGATCGTTACCTTCGATGTGCGTTGATTTTGTTTACGTGAACGAGAAAAATTTGGAGAAATACCATTTACACCTATTACTTCGAAAGATCTTTACATATACACTTATTTCTGTTACAACTGCAAACTTGATAGGTCTGATGCCACACTGATGAAGGTAACAAATCATAACCAAAACACGCGAATCTGTGATCGCTTTGAGTAATAGACACGGAGAGCATTAAAAACGAATGTTTTTTGGCCTGCCAAGAAAGGCTCTCTCGTTGGGTTTTACATCCTTGCTTGGCCATCTGACGGATAATTGCCCGCTGGGTTTCCATGCAGTGTAGTTCCGGCCCATTTTGGTTGAAATTATACCTGAAATTTACGGTCGAGTATTGCACTAAAAGTAACTAGATTCTCCTCGTGCGTCACCGGCACGCTTCTTGTGATAGGAACTGAAACCATTTGACATAAGTTTGTTTACATGTTTATGAAGAATAGTTAGCCTAAATTTTGTCAAAATATTCCACCACGCTACGGAACAGTATAAAATGGAACACGAACGACTCTTGTTTAAAATGGAACTTGTGTGGTCTGGATCATAGTTGTTAACAGTACGAAAAATGTCAAAATCAACAGTGTGTAATGTTCTAAAAGGTTATAAGGAAAACCTAGGCGCGGAAAAGCGGTAAAGAACTGGAACTAAGGACCGAAAGCTGAAGGGGAAGATATTGAGGTGCGTTAAGTCCAATGCTGGCATCTCCATTCGGGATATGGCTAGAAGGAACGATGCCAACCATCAAACCACGTGGAATATCCTCGCTATCTCACAGTGCCAGTAATCATCCGAATCGGTATTTGAAGCAGAATTTGGTAGCCAAGAAGCGTGCTAGGCGTTTGTACTAGCAAGTTTTGACGAAATTCAACGGATGTATTTAAATGGACGACGAATCCTACGTGAAAGTACGTGCTAAAGAAATGCGTTCAAAGTGGAAGAAACATACTAGGTACTGATTCAGTTGCATCTTCAACTGTACTGGGCATGATAAGCACTATTAAGAAAAAGGTTCGAGATTTAAAAAAAATAGAGAAATGCAATGATGTAATACTGTGAAACTTAAAGCTTTCGAGCTTCGTTGGTCCTCCGGCGAAACTGGGGGTTGCTGCAGCAGGCTTTACCAGCCGCCATCACGAAAAAAGCTAAAGCAGTGAACAAAGCACAAGGCAATTCGTACTGGAACAATCGGAATAGACCCATGCAACGAAAAAGGATTATGTATTGGAAACTCTGGACGTGGAACTGCCAATCTCTTAACTTCCAAGGGAGTACTCGAATGCTCTCCGATGTATTGAAGAACCGCAGGAGGTGTGCTGGAAGAGCTCAATGGTACGTACGTTCAGAGATGGACATACCATTTACCAGAGCTACCGCAACACACACGAGCTGGGTACAGCTTTCACAGTGATAGGCGAATTGCGGAAACGCGTGATTAGGTGTTCAAATGTTCAGGTTGAAAATCAAGGGCCAGTTCTTCAACATAAGCATCATCAATCTGCACACCCCTCACCTTAGAAGTACCGATGACGACAAGGATGAACTCTACACGCAGTTGGACAGATGAAATTGCGGAACTCCGCGGAGCGTGCTTTCGTGCGAGGAGAATTATGCAAAGAGCTCGTTCGGATGAAAGCAGGGCTGAATGTCGAGTAGCACTTGTTGCTGCACGCGCAGCGCTTAAGAGTGGGATAAAAGCTAGTTAACGAGCCTGCTTTGAAAGGTTATGCGCTAGTGTCAATGCGAACCCGTGGGGTGATGCCTACAGGGTCGTAATGTGAGGGGCTCTGTAGCCGCAAGGTTACCGAGTCTGCTTTGGCAAGCGAATGGTCGTGGGTTCGAATCTTAGTAGAATCAAGCAATTCGATGTTCAAAGTGACTTTTAGCATGGGTTTATTCTCAGGCCCCTCATTTACCATTCCTTAATGCTGCATTCTATGTTATCCCGATAAGGCCTATTGGCAGTGCAAAATGAGACCCTTATAGTTAAATGCACTGGTGTGCAGTGCCAGGGATGGTTATAATTGGGGACAGCGCTATCATGTGGAACAAGGTGGGTAAAGTAGAGAAAGCATTGAAAGAAGGGTAAAACCCAATTACACACAAGCACGCATGAAATTCAATAAGCATATCGCTCACTCAATAGCGATTATAGCAAATAAATGCAGTGCAGGTCATACAGCAAACACCCGGGCGATATCACAATAGATCTAACTATACTGGTCGCAGTGATGAGTCCATACAAAAAAAATGGCAAAGACCAAGGGTGTGACCAAAAGATGCTGGAGCGGATCATCGAGGGCCTCTTTCCGCGCTACGAGCCAAGGCCCTGGCCTCAGGCCGCTGAGTCGTCCCACGGCCGACGTTCCAGTATCTCAGACCATAGCGTAAGATGGTCGGTCTCCCTGCCGAACATCCAAAGTAACGTGGCCGACGGCGGTTTAGAGGACGGGGAGGAATCGACGGTTACGAACGAGGAACTCATTGAGATCGCTAAATCCCTAAAGGTGAGCAAGGCACCGGGGCCAGACGGAATCTCGAATTTGGCCATTAAAGCGAATTTGGCCATGTAGAGGATCCCGAATTATTCGGGGCAGTAAGAAGTGGATGCCAAGAAGATGGTCGCTTCCCGGGTAGATGCAAGCGACAGAGCCTGGTCCTATTGCCGAAGCCGGGAAAACCTCCCCTCATCTGTCTGCCCGATACTGCCGGTAAGGTGCTGGAGAGGGTTATCCTTAACAGACTCGTACAGTACACTGAGGGTACAAACGGTCTGTCAAGGAACCAATTCGGCTTCCGAAAAGGTAAATCTACGGTGGATGTCATCTTGTCTGTCACTAAGACAGCCAAGGTGGCAATCCAGCGCAAGAGGACAGGTATCCGCTATTGCGCAGTTGTGACAACTCGACGTGAGGAATGCGTTTAATAGCGCTAACTGGGACTCCATAGCCAACTCGCTTCGGAACGTCCAAGTGCCGGTGTCGCTGTACAGGATTCTCGTAACTTATTTCCATAATCGTGTACTATGCTACAACACGGAGGACCGCGGGGGTTCCGCAAGGTTCCATACTGGGCCCAGTGTTGTGGAACGTCATTTCGGACGAGGTATTGAAGCTAAAGTTCCCGGTATGGGTTGTGTTTGTCGGTTTTGCAGACTACATCACCTTGAAAGTCCACGGTGAATCTATCAGAGAATTTGAGTTGACGGCTGCCCACTCTATAAGCATTGCTGAACCGTCTACCACTTCGATTTCGTCGATGGCGAACCAATTTCTTGTCGTGACATACGTTTCCATTCTCTTCTCCAAATTGCCAAGTTATCAATGTCGTCGACGACGCCGTGAAACTGAACTGACTTTCGGAAATTCCAACCTGTGTCTTTCTCCGATCGCCGATTACACCTGATCTACACAATGTATAAGATTTATGCTATCAGAAAACAAAACAAAACACACATTACCTCAACTACCAGCGTAATTTAATCAGGAAAATCTAAAATTATTTTCGATAAAGTCAAAACCATTGCTTTTAGCAAACATATCATGTATCCCTATATTTCTTCTTTTTGTTCTCGCAATAGAATCCATTTCGTTTTCTCGAATAGAACAACAAACTGGCGCTATATGCAGCCTCGGGGTAATAAAATGAATCAAAATGTTTCACAGGCAATAAACTTTAATTCGCTCGCAGCCAAACTGAGAAAAGCACCGAACCGAGAAAACTGTTAACAATATTTAGAAAAGAGAGAATAATCATTCAAAAAGTAGTAGTATTTAATTTTATAGTAATTTATTCGTTAAAATTAACATTTTGTTTGCGGCTTTAAAGTTCCTTTCAGTTTTTTTATTCATAATTGTAGTTTCAACAAATGAAATTATAGATTTGATGCTCACTGCTGCTTTTGCTGATGCTTCCAAAAGGAAGCAGCAATGGAAACAAATTAAAATCGATCTGACTGCGACAAATTGCACACTTTTTAACCTACTTTTACGGGTTAAAAGCGGAAGATTAGAGAATAAATCTGATACACCACCGCTTACGAGCGTTTGTTGAGCAACTCCTGTATCTGCTCAAGCTTTGAAACTAGTGTGAAAAAAATGATAAACCCGTGCTTTCCGTTTAAGACACTGTGTGGAGCCATTTCCCTCATCCAATACTAGGCAAAGATAACACTGCACTATAAATGCAATCTCAACTTTACGGTACGCATCTCAAAGAGGAAAATAGCAACCCCCACTTCTTGTTCCATTTTTCCTTTCGATCGTTGTATAGTTTCATCGGGGGCTGAACTGAAATATCAACCGGCTCCGATTCACTTTTGATGTCTAGCAGCGGAACAGAAAGAGATTCGCTAGGTGCTCTCACCGGATGGTATTTTTTTATGTTTTCCCCCCTCAGGACATCTTCTAATAGGAACGCTATGTGTATACAATGTTTTGCACTGCTTCATCAGGTCTTCTAAGCTACACTAGATGATCCCGCGGAGTGTCGTTTAGGTTTTGTAATTTTATTTTTAATTGAGTTTTAATTAATTGCGATTCTAATTAGTGACGATTACAACACTAATTAGTTAAGTAGAGCAACCAAGACCAAGAGACATTGCAAATGAAAATCTTTTTGAAGAGTGTCTATCGGGCTCGTGAAAACTTAACTGTAAAACAAAACATCAATCGAAAGATTGAACAAATTTCCTCCATTAGAGATAATCCAAAGAAGTAGAGTTCATATATGTTACGAAACTTTGAATAAAGCTCCATCTAGTGAGAACAATCTGCCAAGAATAGATTTATACTTGTGAAAGTTAGTGCAAAGAAGTTTCTTTTGGAAGAAGGAGCTCCATTTCAAGCGTTTATTGCCTTCCGGGTACAAATTCGTTCATTCGATACCCACAAAAGCCAACTGCTCTTTTCATTCGTTCGCAACAGTTCCAATTTAGTTGCCGCCATCATATGTCAAAGCTTTTGTGCTACAACTGGAAAGTAGGCTTAACAAAGCGAGTTTCTTCCATAGCAGCACGCTCTTTCTGGCTCGATTTCTACTCGGTTCACCTTTCTTAAAGTTCCAAAATTTAGTTCCTGCTTGCTAGCTGAAGAAGTTTAACAAGTTTGTTTACTTCCATGTTCGTGCTGAACAGAAAACTACATTCCTCGGATAGCAAGCTCAAGCAGTACTTCACCGTGTAATGACTCGTTCGTGTGTTGCCGTTGACAATGATCCAGCAAATTTCCACATCATTTTCTATCGAACCAAGAAAGGACACCGAGAGATGCCCGCAAGGAGCTAACAACAGAGTAGTGAAGAAATTGCTATCGCCATTGTCGTTGTTGTCGATTTCGTGACTCTCACTGAAATACAGCTACGTCGTACCAGACGACGACGACCAGGACCACGACAACTTACTCACAAAAGGTGCTCCAATTTATTATTATTTCCTGGTAAAAGCTTTTGCTTTGATGTGTTGAAAGATTTGGCAATATAAAATAAAATTCTTTTCGAATTGAGCTTTGCCTAATCCGCAGATTAAGTTGTATTTTTATAATTAGCATGTCTCTCAGTGGGAGAAAACTGAAAGCAACTCAGAAAAAAATGAATAATTTGCTCTACCCGGTGCTACCCAGCATAGTAAATAAAAACGTAATTTTACCTAAACATCATTACATGATTATCGTCAGCTCGGCATTTTGAGTGACAAGCCAAAAATTTTAAAGTAAAAGTCACCAACAAAAAATTCGCTGTCATTTATTTGCTAAAATAGCAATCCATTCAACACATACAGAAAAATCCTTTTCATTATAACGGGAGTTCTGCACAATGAACTAGACCGGCATTCCACAAAAGTGTGATAGCTGCCGAGGAAGCTGAACAATGACGATAGTCATTTGTCTGCCTACCCAACACTAACAAAAAATAATTCCTTTATTTGGGTACAACTTCCGGTCCACTCGGTTGCTTTCACTCTTTCGATTCCGTTGCGTACCTTCTTGTGGCACACCATGCGAGAAGCACAGTAGAGCGAACATATTCACACACATACATACGTGAAATATTCAACGATGGCAAAGAGAACGACTTTTCCACTAAATGGTAGAAGAAATATGGAATTTACTATCGTCTCCATTGTGCAGTCTGGATGCTCAAGTATTCTCCGCTCCATTGTCCACGGTTAAGCTCGACAACGGTCGGTGGGTGTCCTTTCTAAGCCTTTTTTGCACAGCATCGTGTTCGTGTCGACCGTAGAAACGCAAAACCGCAATGAAAGGCACGGTGGATGGTAATTTACAGTGTGACAGAAAGCCGATATACGACAATGTAGCTCCTAGGACATCCCGACATTTTCACACAAACGAACAATTGTCGCTGGTTAATTGATTTTTATAATATCAATGACTACAGTACGGCAATATCTGGTGAATGAACCTATTTTGCATATTTCGAAAGCGTATCACTATTGTAAGATCAATTCTTATTGGACCATATAGACGAATTGGATCAATTAGGGCAGAAGTCCTATTTTCAGCCTGTTAACCGGCAACCTAAACCATATTCATGAATTGCGTTGAAACTTATTAGAGATAAGTTTTTCATACCCATTTGTTTACTAGTATTTATCTCATATCTGACTGCATTTTGGAAGTAATAAAGTGATTTTGAATTTGAGTTTTACAGGCTCGATAAATGATGAGCTTGCTGCGACTATTTCAAACCTGCGATTCTGTTTTCTGGCTATGTATATTCTTCTATTTGCAGCAGGCCAGTGCTGTTAATATAGGTACTGGCAACTACTAAACTATAACTATAACTTTATTATTAATTTTTACTCAATATGCTAGAAGCACTTCTTGCGCCTCAGCCTAGCACATTTGTACTGTTTTTTGAACCATCGTCTAGCTAGAACGATTATCCGTAAGAGACTGCTTTGCAAACTATCTTACGTTTCCATAGCTAAGACTATTTAGAGCACTTTCAGGTAAATTTAAGGTCGCTCAGGTATATAAGGAAGATGAGAGGTCTTAGGTTACTACCTTGGAGAACACCAGAAGTAACAACGAAGTATTTAATAGGTTGTATCGTATAATCAGTGATGTTAAAAACTCAAAATCTCAAAACTCATCAAAAATCAAAATCAACTGTGAATCATGTCAACTTGATCCTATGCAGAAAAAACTCACGCATGAGTTTTTCTGTTTTCATAGCAAGAAGCACAAAACTCACACATATTTCTTCCCGTTTGATCATATTCTGCTTTGCTTCAACTGCTACCCAGAGCTATGCACTTATACATACAAATTCGTTGTTGAAAAGCATAGGCATTCTCTCGTGCGATACTGAGCGTAAGAGAATGAATCTCTAAATAAATCGTAAAGTTAAACTAAAACACACATTGATACTACATGTTTATCTAATTCTTATTAGGCTTTTTACTTTCTAGTTAAGAAAATATCGATTCCCGCGAAGGAAAAATGTAAATTCTGCCAATTTGTTTGCCATCATCATTCATGAATGTGTGCTAGCTTTTTTCGCAGCTGATGTTTTCTCTGGCGGTTAATTCTCTTTCGCTCTCTGGTTCGTTGTATGAAATGCCAGCTGTGGAAGAAGTAAGCAAAATGCTCACAGCTGAATTTGGTTCACATCGCATAGCAACAGAGACATCGCATATAATAGCGAGAGAAATTCATACGTGAGTACGGCGCTTCTGATCAAAGTTGAAATTTCTTGTGCTTGAAATCTCATTGACTTTTTTGTTGCTATGAATTTTTCAACACTGCGTATCACCGTATTTGACTGCAATTTTACGGTTCCTTGAATAAAAGAGAATATCCAACGGAATTCAACCGAAATTGGACTTGATCGTCACAAAAAGATTTTTTACGGTTCATTTAGCAATAAAAGGTTTACCTGTAGGAATGATAAAATTTTGAAAGCTCATTGCTGCTAGGTTCATTTGAAATCAGTAGACTTCACAATAACAAACTAGCATATTTTGCAGTTGGAGCTTTGTTTACAACTATACAAAACACAAAGACTTAAAGCCTACTCATCAGTGTCTACGTCGTGGGTTCAGTTGTTCCATTACATGCTGAAAAATAGGCCCTTACTACACTGAGAAAACTTTTCGTGTAGTTTCTATGTGTCCCACATATAGATTTTTCAATGTGCCCAGTAATGATAATGTGCCATTATGAGAAAAAATTACAGATAAGCACTATCACATGTTTAGCAACTTTTGCTTTAAAAAAGTTGATGAAATTGATGACTATGGGCAGTCTACTTAAGCGAAGCAGTATACCTAAGCCAATAGTTGATGAAATCGATGACGATGACCTTTTTCCAACAAGATGGTGCAACATGCCAAACTACGATCGTTAAAATAAACCTATTGCATGGAAAGTTCGGTAAATCGATATTCTTAGACATTTTTTAAAGCTATTGTTAATCTATTTTTTGGGAGGTTCGTTTTTATTCCCTTTCGATTAAATTTGCTGTATGTTTTATTTTTTATAAGGTACTGTATATTTCTTAAAAATTAAACTTAGCGTCACAAAATCTCTTATATTTCACATGAAGACGAAACAGCAAACTACCAACAGGCTTGTCTTTGCTCATCCTAATCATAAGGATATAGAGAAATCTACTTCTCACTGCGACCAAATGCCTTTGTTTTCTTGTCACCCGCCTGCTCTGCCCCCCTCCCACCCCCGACTACAATAGATTTGCTTTAGTAACAGTTTTATTATGGCTTTATTGCTATTTATAAGCGTATTTTGACTCATATCCTCTTGGTATTGCATAATACCATAATAAAACCAATTGCAATGATTAATATATCACAATAATACCTTTATAGAATTTCAAGTAAAACCAAGTGGTTTTAGAATTGTTACCTGACCTGGAAACCTGAATAAGAAGAGAAAAGTTAACGATATATAAAGGAAAGAGATGGATTTTCTAAATGCATTTTTTGTATCCGCTTCACCTCCCTTGGTCGGATCTTTGGGAAATTAGCATCGGTATAAGCAGAATAGCGTAAAGAATCAAAATGTGAGGTTAAAAAAAAATTATGTATGCATATTACCAGCATCATAATCTATGAACATAGAAACTATAAGCATATAGCATATCATTTCATTTTGGTGAGCTTGATATTTCAAAGAATATGAGGTGAGCCACAAACGAGACCAACAAATATTCTTATAGAAAATAATAGCTCGTCCAACTATTATATAATTCTAAAACAAGCATTTAATAGGTAATCGAACGAAACTGTTCGCTGGGGGATATCCCTGACAATGTCAACAAGAAGAATAAAAGGAAACAATAGCAGAATGGTTGGAGAAAAAGCCATATATTACTAATATATATAAATATTCTCATATTTTATGCGTAACCAAACCGCAAATTAAGCAAATATCATATCAGAAGTGATAAACTATTATTTGATCCCGATATTTTAACACTAGACCGTGTTCACTGAATTACCTTATTCCATTATCACGCTGATTAAAAATGCTTACACACCATCAATCAAGTTAGCCAGCAGTCCTACCACACAAAAAGCCAAAAACGTGATTCTTATTACGTTTACTCACATACTCAGCTAAAACAGATAAATGCCCGTTCACGCACAAACAGTGCAGTGCCTCCATCAACGAGCCCACTATTAATGAATATCCTCGTCGATGGTACTACACCACACACTCAAGCGGAGCTTACACATAGTGATACTAATTCCGCATTTGAAAACGTAACAGACCTACACAAAGCGAACGCCATCGTCGCTCACAAATTGAACCGTAGCAACAAACAAAAAAATAAGCTGGTTTATGGATGCAACATAATGCCCACTATATAAAAAAGTTTTGTGTGAGGAATTCCAGAATTTCAAACAAGGCACAGCTCAAAACAGAAAAAAGTTTATTTAGTCATAGAAGGTGGTCCTCACGTTTTGAACCACCCTAGCGTACACACATATACCATCGGCAAAGCATTACGACGACCATATTAACGTTTACGTTACGCTAGCTGATTATAGTTTAACAGTACATAGTCATTTATTATCGAATATCATGGCCAAACAGCTGTTTCGTTGAGACGTCGGTGAACTCACAGGTATTAGTAGCCTGTAAAAGTTTCTTCTGATGGATGATAGATGGATCACTAGTAGTAGCAGTAAAATAGTTTATCGACTAATTTCACTTTTTGTATGATTGATTACACAAGCACGTTACAGTTCATTTGTTCAACTCAAGTAAATGTCTTGAACGTTTGAACAGATCTTACTAATTTCAGTGACAATAAGTTGCATTTTGAGTGAAACTAAATACAAATGATTTGAATTCAAAATTTTATCGCTGAAATCAAACTTAACACGGGTGCAACAAAGTATAACATTGTAGGAACATTGATTACCTACTAGCGCACCGCACTGGTCGATACAGGTTGAACGTGGCGCATTATCAGTATGAGTGAATTCGATTCAAAACAAATATATTCATAACGATTTGTTCATTGCACAATGCACTATGGTTCAGAAAGCGATTTTAGACGGACAAAAATGATTGCGCCTAAACGGGATATTCTAGCTCAATGAAGTTTTGTAGAACATCATATTGAGCTACATGTTGAGATAAATGAGTTATAAGAGGAAATATGATTTTACGGGTCGTCTATAAACAAAAGTCCACTACTGAAAATAGGTAAGAGTTAGAAATTTGATAAGTTTAGAAAAGTTGTGTGAAATTAATCCATCTTTAATGTTTTGGAACTAAAAAATCGAAAACAAACTTATTTTAAAAAAAACATTGCTTGAATTGTTGTTACGGTATTATCTGAACATTGGACGACCCCTTCAAAAGATGCATCATGTTTTCTTTCAAAAAGTTGCCGAAGACTTCATTGAGCTAGAATATCCCGTTTAGGCGCAATCATTTTTGTCCGTCTAAAATCGCTTTCGGACCATAGTGCAATGGTTTCTCAATCATTGCCAAGCTGCTGTGTATAAGCTGGTATAATATGAGCACCGCATATCATTTGAAAAATATTTTCGTTGCAGTTACCCCTTTGGTAAATGTTAACAAAAAGTGAATGAATATTTAATAAACAAAATAAATTGTACCGACCTGACAAAAAAAAACTCTTAACAATAAGCCCACTGTGCACAAAACCATACCGTACCGTGCGCATGGAGAAGAAGCAGTTAGTGATAATGATCCGAACAAATGCTTGACATTGAGTGAGGCACTTTGAAACTGATGATACTGTAAATGGCCTTAGTCAAACAGTATAATTGATTTATCTGTTTTGAATTTATACGGGTGCGAAGTTGTTGTTCTAACGTGTTCGGTGGTGGACTTGAATGCTGTATATACATACAATAATAAATGAAGACATAATGAATCGTTTTGCAGTCGATGGGTTTTCGATTAGCTTGATATTATAGCTCAATTGAGGAATTGAGAGATTTGAACTGAGGGTTGTTATTTAATTATTTTTTATTACGCGATCCATTCACACATGTGTGTGTGTGTAAATTATGGTAACACGTGTGATAGCTGTTATGACCATTTTAGTAGCAAACAACTGTTCTAATTGCCTTCGACATTCTGTTAATTTTTCGATATTTATCAGAAATTTTGCATGCATGTATTGCAATCTGACTGTGAACATTCACTTCGTTCTTGGAAAGGGATCTACGTCGTATTATCAATGAAAGTTTTAGAAACGTAATAAGTATTAATTTATCATCGTTGACCATTAGTTTGTAACTTTCATTGCTCGCATTTACAGGGTGAGTAGTAATAACTGTCAGTGTTTTTTGGACGTGTTTATTTAAAAATGGTTTAATCACAGATGTGTCTGTATATTTTTCGTTTAGAGTGTATTAAAATGTCAAAACTGGTTGCAGGTTTATTTTGAATTTTCATTCGTTTCGAGTTGTGGTAATCATGAACGCAGAATGGAAACTTGTGATAAGCCTGTTTTCGAAAAATTTTCGACCGTGTGATATTTTAAACAACCTGCAGCCGCTTGGAATTAACGAAAGACTAATCTTTCGTACTAACAAGAAAACCGGTTCTTGGAAAATACTCCTCAAACTTGGCCGTAAAGCCATCATACGAGTAAGAGAGGGAATTCGACGGAAACCAGATCAATCTGGACGTAAAATGGTCAAGAAACTGGGAATTTCGCAGTCAACCATGAATATTTTGCAAGATGATCTTCGATTGATTCCATACAAAAAACAACGAGTGCACGGTTCAACTGAAAATCAAAAGGTTGCAGAGTCAAAACTTTGTCGGCAACAGCTCAAGTAACTGCAGTGATTGTGAAATTCTGTTTTCGGACGAAAAAATGTTCCTGCTAGAGGATCACCACATCCAACAAAATGATCGGATATATGCAGCACACTTTTCTGATATTCCGCGGGACAAACTGGCTGTTCAAAGGTTCCAGAATGTTTCAAGGGTGATGGAAATATTTCTCCAAAAATTTGAAGGTTCCAATGCTGTTCGTTGAACCTGATGTTAAAATCAACACTAAATATTACATCGATAATGTTTTGAAGAACCATTTGCTTACAATAATACACCATACTGCTTCCAACAAGATTCTGCACCGTCTCACCAGGCGAAAGCTACGCAGGCTGGGTGTGAGGGATAATTTTCCGGATTTTATTTCTTTGAAAGAGTGGAGTTTCCTCTTCGCCTGATTTCAATTCTCTTGATTTCTATGCATAGTGTTACATGCTGGGCAAATTAGGGAGCACCAAAGAAAACTTTCAAGCAACGTTTGAAGAAGATTTCGGATGAAGATTTCGGGAGAAAATATTGAATTTTGAACTAATTTAAGAGAAATGTTATGGATATATCCATAATATTCATATTATGGATGGATATATAGCCGCTTAGCAGCTTTCGAGGTACGATGCTGGTCTAACAAGCCAGTCGCCGTATGTTCGAATCTCGCCTAGGCGGGGTACTGTTAGATGGTCAGCAGGATTGTTGCACTAGCCCCGTCACTGTTCTATATTCTTCTAATAGCCGACTGTGAAGTCTGTCGATAAAGAAGGGCCAAGTCTTAGAAAGGACGTTTAAGTCCAAGGGTTTGCTTTTTTGTTGTGGATATATATTCAAGTCGATTTTTATGCGAAAAAATACGTTCCGCGTAAATCAAACCCGCGTAAATTCAAAAATTTGCCTAAAAAGCCATGTGAATTCCATAATTTGCGTAAAAAACCCTTGTAAAATAGACTCAGAGCGCACATCCGCGTAAATTCCGAAAATCGAAAATCGCGTAAATTCTGAAATTCGCGTAAAAAACCATGTAAATTCCGAAATTCGTGCAAAAACCGCGTAAAACAGTTGCGTAAAAAGCGACTGCAGTGTGCTTCATACGTAATCATTCAATACACGCGTCTTATTTTTGTGACGTACTTTACTGACAGTTACTTACCCTATAGGTTCTGTCTGTTAAGAAGGTGAAGAGTACCATCATCAATAATGGCTTAATGCGTTCGATGTGCTGCAGTTGTTCTATCTAACAGCTTGTAACATAAGGTTAAGTATGTATGTAAATCTTTTTCAGGACATCGCAAAGCAAAGCCTAGGTTCTACATTACGTTATCGAAACTTGACCTTCTATTTTTTTACGACAGACTTCGCAGCCAGCTATTAGGGTGCAGGGCAACTGGAGCGCCAGTTGCTACGATCCTATTGACTCTAACAGCCTCTCCCAGCCTAGATTCAATTTCAGGACTTCGATATCTCTTAATTTTAGTGCATCCCTACAAGGCATATTACACGAAATTTTCTAATTCAGATTAAAAGGTTCGAACCTGTGCAACACCGCGCTCTTGTTTATCATCTCCAGCTTTCTTCGATGCCAGTCAGTGCTGTTTGCGTTTTCATGTAATTTCTGGAGCACCAATCTGCGAACAAGTCAATCAGCACTTGAAGTATATAACAGTTATTGCAAGTTTCGATAAGCTGAAACATCTTGGTGTCATCCGCATACAATTACCGTAAGTCAGATGGTAGAAGCTTGATAACATCGTTAATGAGAAACGAAAACAGTAAGAGTCCCAGTATACTGCCTTGTGGGACCCCAGAGATGTCACTGAACCAACCAGATTGAAATGCACCCAACTTTACAGCAACGTAGATAAGATTCCAGCCATGCTACAAATGCAACAGAAGCTTCGAGTTTATCACATTTAGCACAGTATTTTATCAACACGGTCGACTGTAACTTTTTAGTCACTATAAATAACATCTATCTGGATACTACGGTCCTTTTCACGTAGGCAGATTTAAATGAATTCCAATAAATTGGTAATTACGGACATGCCAAGAAAGAAGCCGAATGTTGTGCCGAAGAGGTTATAAGGTTAGAGGTCCCGCAATACTGTTTCACATTACATTTGTCACCCTTTTTCGTATTCTTTAGTTTTTTCGATGAAAACATCGCCGATTTCTGAAGACACCAGTTTCGGAGTTGCGTTAGCAGATGAACAAAGCCAACTTCTCTCTTACTTGACTGGCTTAAGAAATTTTACTTTCTGGCTTGCTGCCGCTCGGGTACATAAAGACGAAACCCCGATAGAAGAATCGGTGGCCATCTTGATAACTTTTTGACTTGCCGCAACCAAAGCTTGTATTCTTCGTGCTCCCCAAGTAGCACAGTTTTGGGGTTTCTTGTTGCAGCAACTTATTTATAACTGAAATTAGTCATATACCGGTTGCTACAACTGGTTTGTAAAAACTGTGCTAGTAGGGTTACAAGTTTACGGAATCTTGATTGACCAGCGAATGATCATGGGCTTGAATCTTAGTAGAATCAGGCCATTCCATGTTGAATAACTTTAGCATGGGTTCAAGCTGCTCCACATCCTTCCTTCATCCTAGATTCAGCATTAACCAACTATGAAGCTTCTTGCCAGGGGCCAGTAATAAGAGGGGTACCGGGTCAAGATGCGTAATGAAGCTTCTTGCCCGTGGGCAAATTATAAGTTGTTCCACTACGTGGTTGTAGGAACGAGATTGGAGCTGTAAAGTAGTAAGGAAAATCCACACGCATACATACATACCATCCTTTAGTGCTTAACCCTTCTTTACTGACCATGATGCCTTTAATTGGGGCTAGTTGTAAGAATGGTACAAGCCCAAGGCGAACTATAACGAATTATTTCTGCCCTTCCTGGCTCGCTGATGTGGAAACCAAACCAAATTGCAGTTTTCCATTAGTGGACGAACCAGAGAACAACAAAGAGCTTTTAGGCAGTGCGGATCCTTAAAATCACGGGCAATTTTACAGATAAAGCCAAGCTGACGTGTGGCTTTCGATATCAAAACAGTATGGTGTCAGTGAAAAGAGAGCTTGGAGTCAAGAACAACACCGAGATCACTTACAGAGTCGACTTCTTCAGCCTCAATCTATCGACATGGTAGTTAAACAATATTGGTTTTCAAATACGGTAAAACGATATGACTTCACAGTTGGCAATGCTAATCACGAACCAATTCCTCCGACACCAACCAGCGGAATCATTTAGCCAAGCGTGCAGAGTACGACAATATTCCAAGTTTCAAACTTCTAAAACCGTGCTGCTCGAGCCAAAGATGCTGATACCTGATGAATAATAAGGGGCCCATGTTGCTTCCTTGCGATACTCCTGAATTATTGATAAACTGGAAGATATACATGCTCCGAGCCTAACGCGTAAGATTCTTCCGCGTAGATATGAACTCAACCACTCAACGAACCGACAAGAAGCTCTAAGTCGCGAGATTTTACGCAGGAGTATTTCGTGATCAATGCGGTCGAAGGCGGCTTTAAAATCTGTGCTTTCTGTTTCATTTTCGAGAATACACATTGAAGTAAACTCCAGTAAGCTAGTACAAACTGAGCGAGAAAGGATGACGCCGCTAACTATAATCTCAAACAGCTTAGAGCCAGCCGAAAGGCTAGTGATGCCACGATAATTTCTGACGCTCTGCCGATCCCCAGATTTGAACACTGGAAACATAAAAGGCCTCTTCCATATTTGTGGAAATTTCCCTTGTGCAAAACACTTGTTGAAAATTAAACATAGTGAGTCTGTAAGCACATCAGCACATTTATTAAAAACGACAGCAGGAATTCCATCGGGATCCGCCGTGTATGGCCGTTTTAGTTTCTTTGCAGCGGCCAAAAAATACATGAATACATAAAAATTTTGATACTATAATTCACTTTACTAATTGGCAGCTCATAAATCATGCATACATTACCGACAACAACCATACCTATCGACAAACCAGTCATAACGATTTCGATGATAAAAAGCAGTATATTTAATCATAGTGCCGATAAAATAACCTGACCATATTTAATTACGTATTGTCGTTATCGATTTTGATAAGCATCACGTCTCGAGCGAATTTCCGTATATATACGGTCACGCAAGGTTGTTTTTTTTTACGCGGAGTCATTTATTGACCACCTAAAAGTCGCAGTAATTTGACGTGAAAAGTAAATAACGCTTTAATCGCCACCTCTCGACCTCTCGAAAAGCCACACAAAAAGGTGTTGGTGTAATAATTAACGAATGGAGAATGAAGTCGGAACATTTTACCGAAAAGAAAACACTGAAAGCGATCGAATCGCTGCGGGTGTAGCTGTTTTACACTGTCATGCCTGCCAGCAGGGACACATCGTTCCTGACTGGTTCACGTGTACATTTAATTACGGAGAACATTAATCGTTAATTAACTATCCACAGAGAGATAGTGGAGACATGTGCTAGGACTGTACAGAAGCACGTTAAATGATTCTGTGAAAAATCAGAAAGTGTGCCACCCACATAGTAGGAAGCTTGTTGATTCGCGCCCTAACTTGATACAGCTGAGTTTAATTATTTGAAAGTTCAACTGCTAGCAGCTATTTTCCAAACAAAACAAAACGAATCTAGCTCATTTCAGTGCGATGTTTTTGCAATTATGAAATGATCAAAATATTTTTATATTCTTCGAAGGTAACTTTACATTTAGCATCAAACATAAATAAAATTGTACTTCTAATTTAGTTCCAATTGCCTCCCTCTTTCCTCGACCGTCCAAAGCAATTTCAAGCTGCAGCACGTTGGTAAACACATACGCTGAGTGGCTTGGCAATAAATACTTTCGGCCGTCCTCCACCACCAGCTTTTACCGAAGCTATACGTCACTCTCCGTGTCGGCACGCGGACGGACCCGGCTCGGTAAGCATGTTCACAAACGTTGCTTTTGCTCGTGGAGTATTTGTATATGTATGTGTATGTGTATGTGTGTGTGCCCGTGTGTAAATGTGTACAGAGGGTTTCTGTGGTTTGGATTGGGTTGGCTGAACTCGTCTCGACTTTGTTTTACCAAAGCGAACCGACCTTGCTCGGCCCAACCACTACTGCGCGCCACATCCTTCCTGTCAGCGATCCTCATAACTGGAAACACGACAACGGCAGGCAAAGAAGCGAAATGAAATTAAATTTATTAAATAATACATTTCAGCGGCATGTGCAACCTGTTGATGCTTCGGAAATCTGATTAAAATACAGTATAGTGATTTATTTGCGATAAATAATATATGTACGTGCATTCATTCCGGTTCGGCTAGTGACTTTGGTTTGACAATGCGACAACGGACGACGTTAAATAGGTGCCGATTGCATTTATATTTTAATTATGAGTATTAGTCTCCCTACTCCTGGGATGATTATTGATTGCTATTTTTTACAGTCGTACACTCCGATGTTAGGTGAAAATTACTGCCTACTTTGAAATTGTGTACACATTACAAAACTGAAAGAGAAACAAGATAGTCCGATATATGTTATAACAGTTAGATTGAGCAACAAATATAAGGGTCGTATTGATAGAATGATATTCATTTCATACTTATAATAGCGGATTTTTACAGTCAGATATTATTTTTCACCTCAACACCTTCAGTGCATTGGAGAACCAATAATGTTGGTTCGCCAACGTTTCAACAATAGATTTTGTCTTCTTCGAAATGTAGCCAATTTTATTTTGAAATATTTTTGGTTTTTGGTTGACCGTTTTGGTTTTGAGGCAACCGTGACGTTGCACAAACATCTCATTGCTGCAATATAGATTAGTTTTGCAAAATAAACATACTGTGGTTACGGTGTACAGTACAGCAGGCAGATATGATAGAATAACTCCTAGATTCTATCACGTAAACTCAAAAGTGATGATGTGACTAACAACCCGACAGCGGAAGCAAAATTGTTGCAAAAACGATGTTGAAATGACGGCCAACGCGAGCATTTATTCGAATCTGCATCCATATTGACCGTATTTCCCATGAGACCTAATTATGCTGGAAGGATTACTTGCGGTGAAATCCGAACGTCAAACGCAAGCAAGCAAATTCGCTGCGTGTTAGTAGCATTTATTAGCTAGCTATCATCCTCATATCCGCGACCATTCGACACTACTGGAGCTGTGAATTGGGGCATTATTGAATATGAAGCAAATCGTTTAAGAGTAAGGAGTGAATATTGCTGTAAAAGGAACATTATGTGCTTTATGTTTTCGCAGAATTTAAAGAAACATTTTTTTAATCATACAGTGGGATTTAGATTTTGGCATGGGCAAAGTTATCGTTTTTGGCAACATGAATATTCGTTTCGTGGCAACACAAAACGCGAAACCCATGGTTTAGTGCGATAGAATATCAACGATCGAACAACCATGGATTGCTTGGGCACCACTTATATACTTTTATACTTCTGTTGAACCACAATTGAGTGGCTTCAATTGCTGATTTTTGCGAACGCAAAGAACTGGAACGAATCTTCAACAAATAGCACACTCCTATTCCTCCATTGTCCTATTTATTTAAGATTTACCATTGAGTATCCTTCATATGGAGGAGCTGTAGTTTCAGCAAGACGGCGCAACATGCCACATAGCGCTGCAATTTATTTTTTGAAAGTGACGTTCGACGAACGAATAATTTAGAGTAATGATACCGTGAATTGGACTTGAAAAGAACATGTGATCAAAAGCTGTTGGATTATTTTTTGAAGCTACATAAAATGTCTGACCAACGTCGATAAGTTACAGACGACACCTTGGAACACACGCCACGCCATAATATTCAAATGAAAATAGCAAAGAATTATCTCTTTTACAATTTCCAAGAATATCGTAGAAATTGCATAATTCGTATAAACTTCGACATCAAAACGTGTTTAGTAAAATTAAGGTAAGCATCAAATAAAGACGAAATGTACGCTCTTACTGTTACAAGAACTTCAACTAAAGCATACCGAACCATCCTCCAATTAATTTGAGTACAGGAGCGCACGGACATAACGAGATAAATAAA
Source organism: Sabethes cyaneus (assembly GCF_943734655.1). Lineage (NCBI taxonomy): Eukaryota > Metazoa > Arthropoda > Insecta > Diptera > Culicidae > Sabethes > Sabethes cyaneus. The sequence goes on along the minus strand of NC_071355.1, from coordinate 157,480,134 downwards.
ACTTTCTCTAATTACGTCAAAGAAGTAAGCAGGCCATCTATGTTGTGCGAAATAGTGCGGTATAAAACGGTAACGGCGAGAGAACGCTATCAGTGGTAAGCAAACAGAACAGCAGCACTTGGAGGAAACTGTTCGTTCTATGCCGAATGTGGCAGCAGACCTAAGGACCCAGCATCACTCGGTAGGTACGGAAAAGTTTTCATATAACACTGGGACACTGGCATATGTACACACGTAGAGCTGCTGCACGTTTGATTGTTGATTAAAACAAACTGACACAGAAGGAAAAATATGATTCAGCAGAAAGTTTTAAGTTTACAAGAGAAACAATTTTGTCGAGTGATTAGAACTGAAGGCTTTCTATGGAAGGTTCTAAATAATGTTGTCGATTAATTCCTTGCTGAATTTTATTAGCCCATTAGGCTCTAACGTATGTGAAATTGAATTTGTGTTGCCAATGTACCCCTGGTCATAATGGGTTAAACGAACACTAAAATGCAAACGATGCGAACGGAGTAATATCCGAGATTACAAGAATAAAAGTAAGAAATGATGAATGATTGAATGTAGTACTACTAACGAAATTGTAATATTTAATATATTGAAGGTAATAAAACTAACGCTTTCAATTAAACAAAAATATATCAGAATAATTATAAATTATTGGAGCAATTTCACGCAAACTCGTCTTAAAATAAAAGAGCTGAAATCTAAAATGAACCTTTCTGATCTGACTATCGATTGCTCAAAAATTATGTTCGGAACAATGCTCGAAAAAATTGACAGCCTTGTATGAAGGCGAATATAAAACGCATTCAGCGCATTCACATTTGATTTCATTCACTATTATCAAGAATTAATGAATTTAGAGAACAACACGAACATTAATGCAAATGATTCGATCGAATCGCTGTTTTCAGTTTGGCAATGCTGTGGTCATTTGTATGCGCAGTATGTTGAAAATGAGCAGTATATTGCATCAATTCAGCAAAGGAAAACCTTGAGTTTATTATACCGTCTTTAGACATTACCCTTCTTTATCGACATACTTCGCAGCCGGCTGTTAGAGTACAGGAAAATTACGGAACTAGTGCAACGATCCTACTGACTTTATCTAGCAAGCACCGCCTCGCATTCGAACATACGACAACTGGCTTGTAAGACCAGCATCGGACTTCGAAGCTAACTGGGCGTATTGCATAAATTGAATATGAGATTTCTAAGCACTGGTTCGGAAGACACCGAACCGAAGTGACAAACAGAACTTTAAAACTCGCGCAAGGAAGCAGTACAGGAAGAGGTTCATAAAATCGTCCTGCATTGTGACGAATGATGAAACTAACATTAAGCCCGACACAAGGCAAATGGCCGGACAGGACAGGAAAAAAAAACTTGATCAAAACATAAACAATCGTAGTTTTAATACGCAACCGGTCTCAAATTGCAGATCCATTAGATCATGATCATGATCTAAATTCATACTTACTACTTATATAGAGTAATAGTGAAATGTGTACTACATGTACTAGTATTACCTGGAAATAGAAAGAAATAAAACATACATCAGTTTGATGACCAAGCTCATATAATAAAATAAAATTGGCATAGCTAAAAGTGGTATAAAATATGAAAAAATGATTTTTTGGTACCAATTTGATATTGCTCATACGGAAAAACAATTTTGTACCATTCAATTGAGCCTTTAAACTATATCAGACGGTGATTGCAATAAGAGTATATGAGACCAAACGTTTTGCTTTCCTTTACAATAATTACTCTGTTGTCTGCTGTTCGAATCAAATAATTGTTTTTAGAAACTCACTTGTTAGAAGTTCAGCAATAAAAAAAAGTGAAACGAAAATCGATTATCAAAAGGCCTCATAGTAACACTACATAGGCAGCAGCATTCGTGCGCCACATTAGTCTAACCAATGAACGTTAATCTTATTGTCAATTGGAATAAGAGAAACGCCGTTGCAGTTCGTTCACACGCCAATGCCCTCCCTGTAGAGTGTAGAGACTAACCTAGACAGCAACAGTGAGACTTATATCGATTACTCCCGATTGTCTCTTCTTTCGTAAACTTTCTCAGTTTTCGAAAAGCACCACGCGACACTCTCCACTGTAATTGGAGCCTCATCAGATGATGATATCTAACGCCGGCATCCAACGCAACGCAATGAGGCGGCGAGCAACGTAGCGAGCAAGAATCATTCGAACAACAAAACTAAGTGGCCGATGAACGACCATAAATGCGCTGTCCGTCTGTCTGTCGCTGTTTATTTCCTCGACTCCATCCGGGGGTGTATTGTTGCTGTTTATTTATTCGATTCGCGATGCGAGAGTAATGATAGGAAAAAATCTATTTATAATTATTCGAACGCAAAAAAAAATCAACAACAGTTGCTACTGGAGCTTGAACGAGATTTATCTCTGTCGTCAATGTAGTGATACCTGTCGTAACCGGCCGGTCTACTGAGTTGAAAGCGGTTATGTCGCTGTTTATGTGTGCGTAGTTTGATTTGTAACAAAAGTTATAACACGCACTAATGCCTAGCTGCTGAAGTATGGAAAATATGTGCGTGAAAATAACACTGCAATATTCCAAAAGTATAAGACAAAATCTTGTTTTTTTTCAATTTTTTTTGTCCTGGCTGTGTACTTTTGCGGCGAAAATCGTTAAAATATAGCTCTTTTTTATGTATGAAGGATACAAAACAAGTTGTTTTGACAAACTTGAGACCCTTTTCTCTAGATGAGGGGCGACTCAAACAGCGTCTGTCTCGGAGCGGCTGAACACTGAATATAAAAAGCTGCATTCCGTGAACTATACGTAAGATTGCACTTCCCATTAGCGGGATGTAGTTATCGCGACCCTGTTAAGGTAGTATACTGAAACTCTCATTTACCTCGAACACCGAAAATGGAAATACGAAACGGGTCAATCGATATAGGGTAAGAACCCCACAATTCGCCCCCACCCCAGAATTCGCCCTCCTATTGGTATTCCCGTGATTTAACTCAATATATAGTTGAATTATAAGTTGTTAGTTTAATTTATATTCAATTTAACTCAGTTTTCAGTTATTTGAATAGAATTCGTTGTGTTGTTTTATGTATTTTAATGTTTTAATGTGGTTTGAAAAATAGGTATTGTATTTAAGACGCGATTTTTCCATTCTCAAGAACGAGCACGAAAAATAAAATTGAGGAAAAGTCATGGAAAATCGTATCTCTCTGCACTTTTTTCGCATCAATTTGGTTATATCTGTTTCAAATTTCATAATTGTGCTTTTGTTTTAATATTTTATCGCAATTCTGTTGAAAATAGAACATAAATGCACTGGGCGAAAACTGGGTATTGTAAATCATATGAGTTCCAAAATTCACCCGGGTCGAATCTGTATATACTTAACCGAACCTACTGCGTGAACCAGTTTTCGCCCTCATCTATCAAATACATGCAAATATGCCACACATAAGCAAAAGCAAGTCACAATCGATTAGTTTGTTCGCTGATTTATGTTTATCAAAATGGTGAGTAAAAGTATCAAATAAATAATATTTTGATGCAGAAAGCACATCATATCTTCATTTGAATTCATCTAACAAAAGAATTACCTGCTAAACATGGGCTAAGGGGCTTCTACCAAACGAAATGTTGAATTAGCAATAATCGACATCGAAATTGATAATAAGATTAAAACTGTACGAATTAGTAAGACGCGCATGATATTCTCAAAAATCACAATTTTTCTTGTCATGAGAATAAATCTGACTATTGGAAAATCACACGAAAAATCCGTTTACTATTTTATAGCACCTAAGCGCAATAAAATTGTTGTCATGGATAAAACTTTGAAAAGTATTTAATGTGCAATGCAGACAACAAAGAAATAATCGCGGTGATAAAATAGAATATTTCGATAATATCATGAAAACTCTAATATCTTAGCATTACAAACCCGGTCTAACCAAAAATGCTAGTTAAGAATTCCAAGTTATGTCAAAAAATATCCTAGTTGAGTAGGTAAGATGGGTATGCTTTGCAGTTTCCAGAAATATTTAATACAGTAAACCGGCATACCCATTTACAGACAGTGATTTACTAAACAATTTTTTTTCTTCATCTTTTTATTGACTATATAGCAGTTAAGCTTAGTTATTTCTTGGGGAAGAGGTTAGGTTGTGGACTCGAGTCTCACCTTCGATTAGTCAATATATATAGCCGAATATCAAGATTTTCCAGTTCATCTAATTTTTTATTGTTCACAGTAAACATTTACTCTTTCCCAAAAAATTACTAAACAATGATATAAGTAATCATTAAGGTTATTTAAACTATTAAAATAAACATTGTACCATTCTGTAGGCACTGAATTGTATTTATTCGCCCACAAATCAATAGTGAAAATGAATTCAACAAAGGACCAGAAAAAGCAACAACAGGACCATTCATTTTAAATATCTTTGATGAGTGTCAAAAGCCTTATTTTACTGCAATGAAAATAAACATTTAGTAAAAACCCACCTTCTCTGTGTTTTTTAGTTTTACTGAATCAGGTATCAGGAGGTGATCATGATCAGTTTATTTCAATTTAGATTTACATTTAACGAATTCCTGATACAAATTGATTGCCATGTTAATCACTGAATAGACATAATCTTAACGTTAAATAATAGTAACAACAATTCTAATAAAATAATTCAGGTTATTTGGGAAATTTGCAACAAATAACAAGTGGGCGAAATTTGGGTCACATGGGGGACGAATTTTGGATCGCTATGGGCGAAATGTGGTACTAGAGGTTCCTGCTCAAAATTGGGTCTTTTGCTATCAAATTTCAATTTTCGCGATTCCGAATAGCCAAAATAGATAGAATATTAATATATAGTCATACTTGTCTGAGTTCAGGGCTGATTTTATAATAATATGGCGATTTATTCATTTTACAGCATAAAAACCTGATAAAAGGGGCGAATTCTGGGGTCGTTACCCTAGGAGACGGTAAAGAACAAGGAAAAGAATAATGGATAGCGATTGGAAACTTGGTACCTGGAATGTTCGCACACTCCATGAACCGGTACGAGCTGGTTTGCTTGCTTGAGAATCGCTGATATTCAGGCAGTTTAGTGGCCAAATTTCGAAGAAAGAGAGTTCCGTACAGTAAACCTAGAGTTCTGAATTGAGAGACTGGCCATGTCACTCAAAAACTCGCATCATTAAACCAACGACACTCACTGATTACGTGAAACGTGTGTCGCTGGTTTAATGATGACAAGTTCTCGCGAGCTACTGAGTTGCCATGGCCAGTCTCTCAATTCAGAACTCTAAGTAAACCCTATTGCAGGCTTGTCTTTCAAGTACCACATATACTACAGTGATGGTAGGAAGGCAGAACATGGAGTTGGTTTTGTAGTGTTGAGAAAGCAAAAGCAACGAGTTATCCGGTGGAGACCCGTAGATGATCGTATATGTATGTTAAGAATTAGGGAAAAATTCTTTAGCTAAAGCCTAATCAACGTTTACGCACCGACAAATGATAAATCCGATGATGCTAAGGACAAATTTTACGACAGACTCGAGAAAGCCTATGAAGAGTGCCCAAAACATGATGTGAAAATCATCATCGGAGATGCAAATGCACAGATCAGGAGGGAAAAATTCTTCTTTTTTCTATTTTAAGTGGAGGAGCGTTTGATGAGAAGAATGGTAGACTGGATGAAACGATGATGCGAAACTTTGATACGGGGTCAAAAATATATTGCGCAGTTCAATTGCTATTTTAACCCACACTCTCTCGGTTTGCGCCCAGGTGTTTTGGCAATTAAACTACCAGCACACGATACCCTATATAACTCACATCTCACATCTAGTTTCGATCATTCCAGTTTAACCATTCGTACGCACACACTTTCGTTCCACCCGCCGACGGTAATTTTTTGTATGATTGCTCTTTCTACCTTTACCACTGAGAAGATACACTATTATCGACTGCATTGTGGTAGGAACTGAGCAGCCTGGTGCCGACAAAGAAGTTCTTCTGTCGTGTGATTGGAAGACATAGCCTTCATCTGTCGACCAATGGTAACGCTCTGCGGCTCATAAATGTTGCCGCGGGCCATCTGGCCGTGGCCATCTGTAGCAGCTACTTTCCGCGTCTAAATATTCGGAAGCACACCTGAAGGTATCCAAGTGGAGACGGTCGACACTTTTCGGATATCATCGATGTATGGCCTTTTCGCTACCACAAAAGATCAAAATAATGGTCGCAGTGGTCCAACCTTCCGACAAAATGGTCCTTTCGTGAACCAAATATCGAGCCTGGCCACTATCTCGTCGTGTGTACGATTTACGCAAGGTTGTCGAACGTGGTGAAGGCAGCGGTTGACGGCAAAAGGTATGGCAGCGGTTGACGCCAAAAGGTATGGCAGCGGGATACACCAGAAAACGTGAAGAAAATATAAGTCGGCTGTGGACGAACCTCCATGGTGCCATTGAAACAACTGCGAGAGAGGTGCTTGGCACGATGCATGGAAGACAGTGTAACAGCCAATTTGATGTCGAATGGCATTGAGTAATAGATGAGAAGAACTATCATCAGTTTATGGACTATAAGGCGGCGTACGATTCAGTCACGCGCGCAGGGCGCTGTATCCCTGCATATTAGTGTTGATAGGAGGAAATGCTTATCAACTTAGGGACTATATTGGCACACTTCATTGTGCGTGATTTTAAATTTCAGGTATAATAAATTTAAGTTTGTCATGAGGGTTTCGAGCCACCGTAAATCTCGCATGTACATAATATTTCTGGATATAAATTTTCAAACTATAGCTCATTATGGTAATGGTACTAACCATTATATTTTATTTATAAAAAAGGGGTATTTTTAATCTTGATTTTCTTAATTAGGCCATTGGAAATATTTTATAAAGTTTTTGTCCTCGTTTTTGTAATGGAGCAAAAAAAATTGATTTTAGGCATTTTTACTTAAAGTTTAAACGTGAAAACCAAATCTATTCTTGCTTTTAATATATACGTTATTAGACAAAAGACAAAAATTTTCGGCCGATTTTCGGAAATTCCGTTGTTTGAATTTCCATTTCTGTTTCGTGCTAGAAGCATTAACTCAACTCGTACAGTCATTTTTCGAGTTTTTCAGGCTGAAGAACTCACAGACAATTGATTTTATGAATAAAAAAATTAACTCTTATGCTACAAATTATTTTTTTGCCCCCCGATTTTTCAAACCAATTTTTAAGGGAGGGGGGGGGTTGACAGGAACTTTTTAAATTATTTGCAATGGCCTTACTGGCTTTTTACAAGAAAATTTCCGAATATCCAGGTTCGTCTCATTCAACCGGTGCTTACATCCTGAGAATCGTTTCGTATGGTAATTTAGCATCGTTTGCTTTCGTGCCTCGCTCGTTGCATTTTTCCGACAGCGGTTGTTTTAGAAGGCCATTTTGAATTCATTTGAGTACACTTAGCAATGGTGCGTTTACAAACCGGAACCTTTATTGAAATCTTATAAACGTGCATTTTAATCGTGAAACCGGTTACCTAGGAGCATCACGCGTTATTTCTATCATATGACTATCAAACCGTATTGGCAGTTTGATAGCTTTTATACAGCTCCCTAATAAAGTAGTCAGAGTTTTTAGGCAAGTTCTATGATCGAAGGATGCCAAAAGGTATCTCGCACTATTAATGTTTTTGATGAATTGCCAAATAGACACGTTTGTCTCAGGACAGCTTTCGTGCATAGCAACAAATGTCTATCGATATTTAATAATCAACCGCGCGCGATTTCGAACGTATCGAATATGTTGAAAGCACATAACTTCCGGTGCGGTAAACTGATTTCTCATAGTTTTTTTTCTCATATCGGCATGTCGGATCTCCACTACCTGTTTCGCAATGGTCACGTAACCAAAACCGTCGATCGTTGATCGCACCACCTGCCTCGGTGGATCCAGATCAATTCCTTTCTACTAACAACAACTCCTTCCTGTGACACTTGTGGATGATGCAGAGGATTCCTCGGTCTCTAGTAGCAGCAAGTTGCGGACTAACATTCCTTTCCCTCCCAAGCATCATTCTGATGATTCTTTGTGCAATCTCAGCTGATCTAGATCAATCGCGGGCAACTCACGGGCGGTCAAGCTATGCTATGCTATGCTATGCTATAAGGCGATGTACGATTGAGTCAAACGAAATGAGCTGTGGCAGATAAGTGGGGGGAGGAGGGGTTTACGTCACGTTTTAGGGTTTTCCGTCAAAACCAGTTAAGTAGAATTGTGCGACGCGGGATTTTGACCAAGCTTGCGTCATGGTCAAAATAGCGTGTGAAACCCCACCCGCTTTCGTGAGATTGGATGGACTGAAGCAAGACGAGGCACTCTCTAACCTACTATTCAACATTGCCTTGGAAGGTGCAGTATGAAGGGCAAACGTGAAAAGAAACGGGACTATCATCATGACATCTCGCATGCGTCTTGATTTTGCGAATGACGTTGACATCATCGGAATCAACCGCAGAGCAATGGAAGAGGTCTTTAGGCCTTTTAAAGAAAAAGTAGCGGGATTGGGATTTACCACTTTACTTCACCAAAACGAAGCACACAGTTGCTGGCAGGGATCATGAGAGTCCAAATGGTGTTGGTGCCGAGGTAGAGCTGGATAGAGAACGATTTGAAGTAGTGAAAGAATTCATAAACATTGGTACAGTCATGACATGGGACAAAAGCTCCGAAGGTAAATGACGAATAGCAGCTGCGAATTTGGACTTTCTACGGATTACGTAGCCAGCTGAAGTCCATAGTTTGCAAATTCGCGGTGGTCGTTTACGGACATGAATTATGGACGCTAAGGGAAGCTGATCGACGAGTACTTGGGGTTTTTGAGCGTGTAATTCTGCGATCTATACTTGGTGGCCAGATGGAAAATGGAGTGTGGAGCAGACGCATGAACCACGAGCTATACAAAATATACAAACATGTTCATATAGTGAAGGTAGTACAATGCGACAGGCTGCGGTCGACTGGGCACGACAGGCTGCGGTCGGCTGGGCCGACAGTGCTGGAGCTCCATAATTCGTTCGGTACAGGATTGATAACGGACCGTCGCCGCTAAAGTAAAGTAGCTAATCATGCCCTATTTCATTTCTAATTTCAAGTCCAATTTTTAGTTGTAAGCCCAATTCCGAATAAAATCAAGTTTACGTTTAAGCTTCAATTAAAATTCAACTCCACATTCCAATCTAATGTCAAGCCCAATTCAAGCTTAGTTGCGAATCAATTTTTAAGTTCATTGGTGAGCCTGGACTGGCTCACGTTTTCCATCATCACTGTAAAATTTAATGTAAAAAGATCTCGCAACCTGACTGGGAAGTAGTTTTTAACCTGTTTGGCCGATGTTTTTAGTATAAGGAAATAAATTGCGTAAAAAGAAATCCGCCATCCTACTGTTACTTGATTTTTCCAAGCTAAAAAAATGGTTTTGAAAGGTCGATGCCCCACCTTTTGTTTATGTCTGGACATACCAGTGAGATTACCGCAATAATTCAAAATAATGAACGCAGCTGACCAATAGAAGAGGGGAATTCCATTAACCCATTTCCTCCCAGCGTTGCGAAAACGCAATGCACTTTCATTCGTTTCTAGAGAAGGCCCGGTTGAAGATATCTCGCGAAACTTTTCAAAAGGACCTAAGTAACATTGAGAGACTCTCTTTGGTGTCCCTCTCTTCTGATTATTGCGGCTACATAAATAAATTTTAACGTAAGTTTTCTTAACGAATAGCTAGCTTGTGATGCCAGCAACCGATTCATCCAAAACTGATGTATTAAAATTCCTTTGCATCGCCGTGATAAACGAAAGAGAAGAGACCCGAAGAGAATCTCTCATTGTTACTTAGGTCATTTTGAAAAGTTTTGCGAGATATCATTGGACCCTGAGAAACAAAGAAAGATTGGAAAAAAATCTAATCGACCTGTTTTTGCTCAAACGCCAGATGTTACATGTAACATAATTACAGCTGTGACAAAACAACAGGTTTTGCTATTTTTCGGGCAGTTAAGGAAAAATGCTCATAAAACTCGATTTTACCTCTATTAACGCCTGACCTATCATCAATCAGTGTTAGTAAGAATCGGTTGCTTGCCAAAAAAAACTTTGTTTCATAATTTTGATTATTTTTGTTAACGCTAGGAAGTAACGATATTCAAAATTTGCAACGGGAACGTTTGTTTTCGTTCGTTCGCTGCGGTGTTTCATTTGATGTCGTTGCTTTTTAGTAAACAAATGAATGTAAATCTTATCTTTCGCTTATTTAAAATATCCCGGAAACATTATAAAAGTTTACATAACATAGAATTCGCAACTTCAAACACTGATGGCAGATGGAGAAACCGGTGTGATAAGAGCGTAATAAAATTGTTAAAGTACCTTTGCCTCCGGAATATCTGGAAGAATTGAGTGATGGCAACGACAGTTTCATGGACCCAAATTCATTGTTACAACCTTTCCGGAACGTGTTGGTAGGCATTTAATCATCTGCGACGACATGCATTTAGCATTCAAACTGCATACTATGCGTCTAGTGCAAAGTTGGTCTCCAACCCAAATGTATCGATATCTGCTGGGAAAAGTGTGGGGCTTAATGGGTTAATTGCTAACCGTCTCTTGAAAAGAAACTTACAGATCAATGCCGCCTAGTGTGAGATAAAAAGTGCCCAGACTTCACAAACTAGGGTATGTTGCTGCTTTGTCGTAATTGCCTATTCCCGTCCTATCCAACACAAATTATTAAACATATCTGCGATTTTATATGACACACAATGCAAAATTAATTATTCGCTAATATTTTAGTTCGCTGCCTCTCATACGCGATCAATCAAAGTGAACTGAGATCTATTCAAATGCTTTTTTTCATTAAAGAATTCCTAGCAGCCAAATTTCTAACGTTTTTTCGTGCGACGAAGAAGAAAATATCGACTAATCGTTTCAATTTCCGTCATTCATAAAATGAAAATAACTCACGCAACGCATTGTTGTTATTTTGCAGCCGGGAAAACTTGCATAACCTACAGAAATTTTGCAGAATAACATTTGTTATGCTGTCCTACACAAATACATGCGCACTAGCTTCGTAAACATTATTGTGATTTTTAGTTCGGACGATGAAAAATTTTGATGGACGGATTTTAAAACAGTACGACGAATTTGAGATATAAGGTCAGTTTATTAATTTCAATCAAATGCTTTATTAATCGCTTTTTAGTGAATTCAAAGGGCACGGATCGGAAGGTAAGTGTGTTTGAGTTGAATCAGCAGCAGAGCTTTTGGAGTATTCATTAAATCCACCTAAGAAATGATGAAAATTAGAGTGGTTTTCCTTGCTATTACGGGAATTAGAAATAAACCCTATTATTCAATTTAATTATTAATATGTTCGACAATGAGTTTGTTTGGATATATAGCATTATCGCAGAGTAGTATTTCGTGGAAGACATATTCACGGAAAGTACTATTTCGCGGAAGCTACTACAACGCCAAAACCCCTTTCACAGAAAGTACTGTTTCGCGGAAAATCGCTTGGCGGAAAACCACTTAGCGGAATAAGCTATCTTGCGGAAATCGCTATAGCAAGTTGTGCAAGATGTTGTAATGTTTTATAAATGTATAAATGGCGAGACGGCCATAGGCCGTTATTTAAACGCGTTATTTAAACGTTTTAATTTTTAGAAAAGCTTTTGTCGTACACATGTTCCTCGATGCTCAGGGTGCAATGTCTCAAGCTGACAACACGGCCTATGACCTCTCATATTCGCAACCCTTGTTTGCATCAATCAACAAAACCATTCGCCTAAGCTCACAGGAGACCAACTCGCGCGTACAATAGATACATACTCATCTGATTGTGCCGTCACTGGCTGAGCAAAAACAAATGAATATTTTCCAGTCTAATCGACCGTTGAGAACCGTGCGTATGCTTCACCTACACGATTTGCACCGGCAACCGCATTTGCATCCATCGTACGCAGCAAAAAATGGTCGCCAGGCATGTTGTGCATCTGAGCGATTCCCGATACGGTTACGGATCAAATTAATAATGGATGATCAAGCAGAGCGTAGCAATTTTGCATATGCATACGCTTTGTTGTGGAGTTACGTTTAGAATGGGACCAATGGGGCTTCTGTTATAACAAAACAGACACTAGTATAGCAACTGCAATACTGTAAAATTAGTACCGAATTAGTAAAAACAAAATAAGTTAAGATAAATTGAAACGAACTTTGCAAATATTTTATATCAGTGAAATTCAGATTATAGAGTGCCAGTAAAGTGAAGCAAAATAAGATTATGAGTAACTAGATCTTTTATTTTAATTAAAATCACTCTTCTGAATCGAAAAAAAAACTAACACGCTACCGACAATATTACAAGAAAATCATAGCAGTTCATCAAATCACTCGAATTGATGCTTTAAAAAGAAAAATCATAAATTGCCTAGACCCAAAGTATACAAGAAAAAAACCTTTGAATTGCAGAGTTTACCTGAAACACACGTTAATTTAAAGCAACTAAGGAGAAAAACCAACCAATAAAATGGAATAACAATAAAACATTTAACCGATAAAAGTGCTAAACATGAAAACAATTGAAGCAAATGTACCAACAAAATACCTCATACATTCGTGCATCGTTCAACGCTCTCTGCTCATATCGTTTAGCAAAGAACATACCCTAAAAGCAGTCAAAAAAAAATCTTATCTTTTTATCTTTCAGCCGATTATGCATCCTCTCCGTCCGACCGCCAACAGAAATGGTTGTGGGTCCAATTTTACCACTCCATAAACAGATTTTCATTGGCGTTATCGTCCTCTCCTCACTGTGTAGTTTTTTTCTTCTATTTTCTGTTGATACAAACGTACTTCGATTTCATAAGACTTCACGCAACCATTATCCATGTTGAATCATTTTGGCGGCTCAAAGCGGTGGAGAAGAAGCAAAACGACGTTGAGGGAAAAAGGGATTACGGTCTCAGGTGCAAGCACAGATTGGAGGAGAGAGTGTAAAATAAAACGGAATTCACTCGTTACACCGGCTCCGCACTGAAAGAAGCACATTTTCATTCGGTATCGGAATTTCAAAGATTTGAAAATGTGGTCGATGTGCACACTGTCAGAAGAGCAAACAGAAGCTAGACCCGGGCTCAATACCTACTCTACATAGTCTCTTTCATTTCATACCAGAGCATCACGTAATTGAACTTTGATTGGTTGGTGCGTAATTGATGGGGTTTCCTTCCGAGGGTTGACGGACCGGTTGAGCCGAAGCTCCGTCCATTGAGTGTGGAACCCGTACGAATAAAATCGGTGGGAATTCGATTGATCTATTTTAGGAATTCAAACACGCTGGGCATCGTTGGGCTACCATCAGCGCGACTATGTGCTATGTTGGCATGTGCGATTGGACATCGCACTCTGCAGCATGCAGAGAAATTCTTAAATTATCGAAAAAAGTTCATCGGAGTTCAGAAGACTTGATTTTTTTTGAGAATTTGTTTTCGATGCAAAAATTAGATAAAGTTCAATAAATAGCAAAATTATTATTTATTAATTTTGATCGATACAACCATTACGAGGCGTAGCAAGGTAAAGTCTAGGAGCTAGCGCAAGGATTCTCTCGACTCTTAAAGTTGCTCCCGGTTGAGATTCGAACATGCAATGACCGGTTTGTTAGAGCAGTATCGTACCTCAAGGGGTCAAGGCGAGGAATAATAAGCACATTCCGTTATTGACCTACTGACGTATGGTATGTACTGTTTACCAAAAAATTGCCACAAAAAAACAAAACGTTGAACAAAGAAAATTTTAGCTGGTGAAAAAGAAGAGGGTTTAATTACTAAGAAATATCTGATTATAATACATCTCCTCTACACAGACCGTAAAAGAATCCGACAGGGACGCTAATTTAGCCTTGACATGGAAACAAAAACGCGAAAGATGCAGCGAAATAATACCGACAGCCGGAGCAATACTGCATATGTACGAGCCGGTAACCAAACTACAGCGCTAATTAAACGAAAGCCCGATTCTCCGCCTTACGCGGCGGTCCAACACACATCTATCAAACAACCCTCCTCTCGCTGGCAGTGTGCAAATCGCAGGTGTAGATGACGCCACTGCAATGTTGCCGTCAGTCTGGCTGCGCTAAAGGTTGACATCAATACACTTTAGGTTCAAGGTGGCGAGGTTTAAAAGCTTTTGAAAATCCTATCGTTAGGACCGCCCGATGACACGCCAGTGACACAAGTTCTCATCACTTTTGTCTTTGTTATCCCACTAGGAAGTCATCAGCGGCAGAGTAGCTACAGGAGAACGAAACACGAACTGCATCAGTGCTGTACGACGCTGGTTGTATTGTCGAACGAGATTCAACTAATAATCTCGTCGAATAAATCACTATCAAAGCCGCTGTTTAACAGTGAGCAGCATAATGGTAACCGTCCGATTCGATGTTCAACCAGATGCAGTGATTTAATTTGAACAAAAGCGCTGGCAGAAAAGTTCGAAGGTTAACCATTTTGCACATGGAAGAATCTGTAAATTGCTACCAAAGTTTACGCTCAGTTATGATTGATACTGTCATGTAATGTAAGCGATACAAAAAGGAAAAGACTGAAATTACTATCTTAAATAACAGCAGGTCTTTAGACAGGTTGCTTTCTCTTACATTATTTCAAGCAAAAACAGTTTAAGTTTTGCCTACAAAAAAAATACTAAATCGTGTTAAATAGTCCCGTACACATCTCGGTAAATTTCATAAAGCAGCAGGATAGTTACGCTAAATTTTGCCTTTATTTTATTTTGCACTTTTTATTGCGATAATTTATGGGCGTTAATGCCGGAGGTAACTACTATATCCGCTGCTGTTTTTGCTACTTCTACTTCTACTCCTACTACTACTGCTGCTGCTGTTGCCTCTGTTGCTGGCTTCTTAATGGTATTACCCAAGTTGGCTTCTTCCTATCTAGCCCTCTATAGCCCCGTGCAGCAGCCGATAGCGATGCGGTATTTCGCAAGCTGGGTGCATCTGGGTACAGCCGCTCTTACCGGTGTATGCCATCTCGGATGTTATCTACAGAAGAGCAACCATGGCTCGATTGCTTAACCACCCTCCCCCCCTTTCGGATGGGGGTGGGCAGTGCATAAATTGGACGAGAAACGGGAAAGACGGTCCGGTCCGACAGACAGTGGCGAATGCATTATGAAAGCTTCTATGTTTCGTGTGCGAATCGGTTGAATGGCGGTCGAGAAAAATTATAGCAGTGGTCAGAACGGCACGCATCAAGTGTCTAGTTGGGTTGGAAAAACAGTGCAAAGTAGAGTAGGGTGGTCTTGCGCCCAGTGGGTTCGAAATAAGTAAACGCATACAATTAAAATAATTGCACTTTTGGTTATTCGTCAGAGTTTTTAAACTCAATTTTAGAATTAAATATTCAAGCAAAAGCCTAATCTATACCTATAAAGAAGGATTTCTGTCTGTCTGTCTGTCCGTATGTTCCTTATAGAATCGAAAACTACTGAACCAATCGGAATGAAAATATGCATGTAGAGGTTTTTTGGGGCCAGGAAAGGTTTTAGTGATGGTTAGAAACCCCTCCCCCCACTAAGAGGGGGGGCTCCCATACAAATGAAACACAAATTTCTGCATAACTCGACAACTAATCAATAGAGTGTCCCAAAATAGCACTATGTCAGAAAACCCGGGGGCTCACCCCTCAAATGATAGCTTAGGGTGTCACAACAAAACTTTTATATGACGTCAACATTGGTTGCCGCGATTTAGGGGTCGCACATTTGAGTTTTATGAAAAAATGCCATTTTTCAGGAGTAAATTCAGAAAAATATTTTTAGAAACGTTAAAGTAGGTGAAAAAAGGTACTAAACTATTTTTTTCACGATCATTGGGACCTGATACATTCATAAAAAAGTTATGGTGGCATGTCTGGAGTCATATTTGGTTACAAAAATTGAATGAATTTGGCAAAAATTTAAAATTTTTGAAATTTCATTTAAATAAACGTCAAATTAGGGTATCGAACAGTATCTCAGAGTAACGTACGTATACTGTATAGATGGGAAATTTTATGACGAACAACTTTGCCGAAGGAAGTATGGACGTATCTTCAAATCTCGCTAAGGTATTCACGTTTTTTTGAAGGCGGGACCAAACATATTTTCGCAATTTTCAAATTTTAGTAGTTCAACGTGAAAAAGGTAAATGATAAAACTTGAAGTATGACTTCTAAACGTTACCTACGTGTTGGATAGGAAGAAATATGCACCTTCCACAGAATTTGGCACCATTTAGGCTCAAGAATCACTTTAAAAAAGGGCGTATTTATTTTAATAGGTACTATGTTTGAAAAATCGTATCTCCCGAAACTAGGGTTGCTCCAAAATGATGCCTAAGAGTGAGTTGTAGAAAATTGATTTTTCAACCTGAAAAAATAAACACTGAAATTTTTTTGACCCTTTTTGTACTATCAGTAGATGGTAGAATCAGCCAGGTGTATTCAGACAAATATTAATTCTAGTAATATTTATTCTAGTTGCTAACATGGTAATATAACGCGGATAACATATGAAAACGGCACGTTTGTAATAAAAATATAAAATATATTAAACTTTTTTTTAAATATCTTAAATACGGCTGCATTTAAAAGCTAATTATTATTTTGAACACGTATTGTCAAGCACATATGAAGTTGTTCTTCAAATTCAAATTACATATATGTATAGCGAGAAATATAAGAATAATAATAAGAAATATAATAAAAATCTTAGGTTACAAAATATTCATAAAAGTCGTTTTTCTACACAACCATTTGATAAATGTTCCACCATTTCAGAAGAAGTCTCAAAATGTATCAAATCACCATTTTTTTAAAAAAATCGAGGTTACCATTTCCTGTATATTTTAATTTTACTTTTTTTCCTGACTTTGGAGCATAGTGAATTTTTTTTCAGTGTTTATTTTTTCATATTTAAAACTCAATTTTCAAAAACTCACGCTTAGGCTTCATTATGGAGCAAACCTAGTTTCAGGAGATACAATTTCTCAAACATAGTACCAATTAAAATAAATACGCCCTTTTTAGAAGTGATTCTTGAGCCTAAATGGTGCCAAATTTTTTGCAAGGTGCATGTTTCCTCTTATCAAAAACGTAAGTGAAGTTTAGAGTAAACAGTTCAAGTTTTTTCATTTACCTTTTTCACCTGAAACTGCTAAAATTTGAAAAATACAGAAATGTGTTTTGTTCCGCCTTCAGAAAACGGTGAATATCTCAGCGAAATTTAAAGATACGTCCATACTTTCTTCGGCAAAGTTGTTCGTCATAAAATTTTCCATCTATACAGTATAGCTACGTTGCTCTAAGATACTGTTCGATACCCTGTTTTAACGTTTATTTAAATGAAATTTCGAAAATTTTAAATTTTTCCCGAATTCATTAAATTTTTGTAACCAAATATGACTCCAGACATGCCACCATAACTTTTTTATGAATGTATCAGATCCCAATGATTGTGAAAAAAATAGTTAGGTACCTTGTTTCATCTATTATAACATTTCTAAAAATATTTTTCTGAATTTACTCCTGAAAAATGCCATTTTTTCATAAAACTCAAATGTGCGACCCCTAAATCGCTGCAACCAATGTTGACGTCATATAAAAGTTTTGTTGTGACACCCTAAGCTATCATTTGAGGGGTGAGCCCCCGGGTTTTCTGACATAGTGCTATTTTGGGACACTCTACTAATCAAGCAAATAGAACAAAATTTGGCATGTGGGTGTTTTCGGTGACAAGAATTTATTCTATGGTAAATTGAGACCCCTCCCCTCTTTATAAGGGGAATTATAACTCCTCTCCTCTTTAAAAGGGGGGGCTTCCATACAAATTTCCTCATAACTCGAGAACTAATCAAGCAAATGGAACCAAATTTGGCATGTGAAGGTTTTCGAGGGCAAGAATATTTTCTATAGTAAATTAGGACCCCTCCCCACTTTAAGAGGGGGGGCTCCTGTACCAAAGAAACACAATTTTCCTCATAACTCGAGAAGTAATTAAGCAAATGGAACCAAATTTGGCATGTGGGTGTTTTTGGAGACAAAAATTTTTTCTATGATGAATTGGGACCCCTCCCCGTTTTAGGAGGGGGGGATCCTATACACATGAAATACAAATTTCCTCATAACTGAAGAACTAATCAAGCAAATGGAACAAAATTTGGCATGTGAAAGTTTTCGAGAGCAAGAATATTTTCTATGGTAAATAAGGACCCCTCCCCACTTTAAGAGGGGGGCTTCTATACAAACGAAATACAAATTTCCTCATAACTCAAGAAATAATCAAGCAAATGGAACCAAATTTGACACGTGGGTGTTTTTGGAGACAAAAATTTTTTCTATGATGAACTTGGACCTCTCCTCACTTTAGAAAGGGGGGCTCCTATACAAATGAAATACAAATTTCCTCATAACTCGAGAGCTAATCAAGCAAATGAAACCAAATTTGGCATGTGAAAGTTTTCGAGGGTAAGAATATTTTCTATGGTGAATTAGGACCCCTCCTAACTTTAAGAGGGGGGGCTCCTATACAAACGAAATACAAATTTCCTCATAACTCGAGAACTAATCAAGCAAATGGAACCAAATTTGGCACGTGGGTGTTTTTGGAGACAAAAATTGTTTCTATGATGAATTGGGACCCCTATCCACTTTAGGAGGGGGGCTCCTATACAAATGAAATTCAAATTTCCTCATAACTCGAGAACTAATCAAGCAAATAGAACCAAATTTGGCATGTGGAGGTTTCTGGAGGCAAAAATATTTTCTATGGTGAATTAGGACCCCTCCCAACTTTAAGAGGGGGTGCTTCTACACAAATGAAATACAAATTTCTTCATAATTCGAGAACTAATCAAGCAAATGGAACCATATTTGGCATGTGGGTGTTTTTGGAGGCAACCATTTTTTCTATGATGAATTAGGACCCCTTACCTTTTTAAGAGGGGGGGCTCTCATACAAACGAAATACAAATTTCCTCATAACTCTAGAACTAATCAAGCAAATGGAACCAAATTTATCATGTGGGTGTTTTTGAAGGCAAGAATATTTTCTATGGTATATTTTCTATGGATTTCCCCACTTTAAGAGGGGGGGGCTCCTATACAAATGAAAAACAAATTTCCTCATAACTCGAGAACTAATTAAGCAAATGGCCCCAAATTTGACATGTAAGTGGTTTTGGACGCAAGATTTTTTTCTATGGTGAATTGAGATCCCTCTCTTCTTCAGAAAGCGAGTTATGGCCCATCTCCCCTTTAAGAGGGTGGGCTTCCATACAAATGAAATGCAAATTTCCTCTTATCTCGAGAACTAATCTATCAAATGGAACCAAATTTGGCATGTGGGAGTTTTAGATGGCAGAATTTTTTTCTATGGTGAATTACGACCCCTTCCCCTTTTAAGAGGGGAGCTCCCATACAAATGAAATTCAAATTTCCTTATAACTTGAGAACTAATCAAGCAAATGGAACCAAATTTGGCATATGGGAGATTTTGGAGTCTTGAATATATTTTACGATAGTTAGAGACCTCTCACCCCTGTGGTAGGGGGATATGGACTCTCATACAAAAAAAACAGAAATTTTTACGAAACTCTAACTCTAAACTAAACGAACTCGAGAAATTCGAGACTCTTCCATAAAACATTAGTCAATACAAGACCACAAAAACTATTTATAGTAACACTAGATCATTCAGGACGAGACGGTCGCGAGTGTTGCCGGTGACCCGCCGTCGGAAGCGCCGCCCACTGGGGGGCTTGCAAAACTCGAGATTGTGACAAAGATCATCCGAGATTCATGATTTATGTACAACACAGGTTAATTTGTGGCAATACGAAGTTTGTCGGGTCAGCTAGTACTTTATATTTGTGAAGAACGAACATTTAAAGTACCGGGAAAAATGATACGTAAACTGAGAAAAATAATTGACTGTCCAGGTGGCTGGGACTTGAACCCACAACTCTCAATCTCGCGTCGAATGCGTTTCCGTTACACCACCGGCCAGGCCAGTTCTTCGTTCTTCACAAAAACACATTTACTCCTTCATAAAAGCAAAGCCTAGGTGCTACATTCCGTTATCGAAACTTGACCTTCTGTTTTTATACGACAGACTTCGCAACCAGCTGTTAGAGTGCAGGACAATTGCAGGGCCAATTGCTACGATCCTATTGACTCTAACAGCCTCTCACAGTTGAGATTCGAACATACGACGACTGGCTTATTAGGCCAGCGTCATACCTCGAAGCCAACTGGGAGGCCAACGGGGGGTTTCCTCATATAAAGTACAAAAATAACTTAACCTGTATAAGTTGATATCGAAAATGATAAAAGTTTGAAAACCTTAATAGTTTTAACTATAATTTCTAGTTTTTGGTAGGAAACTCAAACGTTGAAGGAAACGAACCTTACCATTATATGCGGTAAATTTTTTTTTATTTATATTTCTTTTCACATTTTGAGTTTCTAATTTGATTTCCGTAGTGTGACAGAACTTCAAAATCAAGTGAATAAGATTGTTTTTATAACCAACGGGCAGGAATCCTACATTAATATGTATTATTGTGCTACATGCTCTTTTCACGCGATAATTAAATACTCTTGGACATTTAAGCTGTCATAAAGCGATGAAAAGATGGCTACAATACGTAAAAAGACAACGAATATATGATGACAAGACAATACGTTGAAAAGTTGACGAAAAGACGTCAAAAATACCATGGAAATATCGTGAAAATACGATGAAACGCCGACGATGAATAAAACACCAAAACTGCGACAAACGACGGCAAAGAAACGTTTAAAAAGCTGCAAACAGACAATAAAATATGCAAAAACCACAGAGAGATGGCAAATGTACAACAGAAAGATGACAAAGAGACAAGATAAAACATTTTTGTTTTTGTTACAGGGTGAAAGATGATGAAAAAATGACAAAAAAAAACAAAGAAAATGCGGTAAAATGTCGACGATCAAATGCCAAAACAGCAACAAACATACAGCAAGAAACTGTTAAAAACAAGCGACAAAAATGCCAAAACAGACGTTAAAAAATGACGGAAATACGATGGAAAGATAGCAAAAACACCATCACAAAGAGACAACGAATACGAAGAGCTTGTTGCCGAAGAGATGTGACAAAAAGACGACAAAAAAACATCGAAAAAACAAAAATAATATGATGAGTAGAAAACGATAAGACGACGATCAGACAGGAAATGACAACGGAAATATGACGAAGAAGCGAAGATAAATAGGCAAAAAGACGAAATACGTCAAAAACACGCCGAAAAAACGATAAAAAAGCTAAAAAACGGAAAAACGCAAAAACTATAAACAGATGCAGAAAAGACAACGGGGAGACAATAAAAACAACTGCAAAACCGCAATAAGAAATACCAAACAAGGCTATAAATGACGACGCCATCAAACAAAAACTCTACAAAAGACAATAAAAAATGACAACAAACCGCCGAAAAGAGACAAAAAGACTATGTAAGTGTGCCAGAAAGCAAGAAATAACGAAATAAAAACGACTTACAAACATTAAATAAAAAGACAACAAAAAAAGATAAGTCAGTTGTGTAGTGGTTAGCATTCACGCCCCTCACGCCGAGGACTCTGGTTCAAACCCTAACCCCGCAGAAATCACAAATGACCCATGCTATTAATACAAAAAAGACGACAGCAAAAGATAACGGAGTACATATAGCAAAAAAAGCGAGAAATTAGAGACAAAAGACGAAAAACTTAACCTACGAAAATGTGATATGAAATACGAAAAGTCGAGAGTAAGCGTTCTTGATTAATTAAAAAAAATTGAAATGTATCATGTCCAGATTTGATTCAAAAAAGTGTTAATTTCCTTCAAATACAATAAAGAACAATGTCTATGCGAACAAAAAATCAGAAATCAAGATTAATCGAAATTAGAAACATCGAAATTAATTGACACTTTTCAGACAAATTCCCAAAATACTTTATGGCAAAATGAAGCACAAATGTCGGTTAAATTTACATTTGATTATTTTTATTTTTATTTTGATTATATTTGGCCTCTTTCATAGTTTGGAATAAATTAATATCCTTTTCTTCTGTGATAAAAAAAACCCACAGATTTTCCTTCAGCAAAACCTGGCAGCACTTTGTTAGCAAAGCTCATAGCCTCACTTGAACTATCAAAGAGAAGATTTCCGGTTTAGTTTACTTAGGATGTGCGATACCGAAACCCTTAATTATTTTTGTTTCACAGTGCAAAGGTAACAAAAAGCAATAAAAATATAGAATTGTCTCACGGTGGCAGACTCCCAGAGATAGACTTTGCGAAGAAACCGCCGAATAATAGGGTTTGTCTGATGCTGACTGGGTGCTGAGAGACCTTATGCAAATTTTGCGCTATTACATAATCTATCCTCACACAATGTTTAACCTTCTGAAAACCTTTAACTAGCTGATTTGTCAGTTTTTGGTAACAAGTTTCGAAGAATAACGACTAGCAACGTCAAAAATTTAACCAATAAGGCCGAAACAAACTTACCAGCTCACGGTCGCCATATTACTTGTCAAATCTCTGATGTCTAAATCGATTTGTCAGCAGTTTAAGGTTTGCCACTTTGTCCTTGATGTTTCATGTTATCACAACATTTCGAAATTGTCCATTCTATAAAAAAAATCAAGAAGTTTTGCCACTACTGGAAAAGCAAAGTAGCATCAAATCTAGTAATATAAGAGCCCAATTCGGTCTATAACAAAAACCCCAGCGCCACAATGGCAACTAGCGAATGAACTGCAGTGTCAACAAGGTTGCAGAACATAAGGCATATAACAACAGCAATCAAAGTAATGGCGTAAAAAGATTTTTTTGTCAAAACATAAGCTCTAGATTCGTACAATTTTCCATTCTATTTGAATCAAATCACGGGGTTTGTTAAAAATTACCGCATTTCAAATGAGTGGCGTCTTCATTTCGGACCACACCGCTGAGCCCAAAGTGGTGCTTATGCAACATAGAACAACTAACTAATTTTAATTTTGCTTGTACCGAGAAACCAAGCGATGCAGATAGGGTGGCTAGTTTGGATTTTAGCTGTAAACTTTGTTACCAATTTTGGATGGGAAGATAACTTTTCTTTCCGTTTCATTTTATTTGTGAGTCACAGAGAGTGCTGTTAGTCCCCTACAACATTGTGACTAAATTGAGGATGAACACCGGACACCATTTTCCGCTGCCCTCTGCACCGATCCAACACGTTCGCTACAGCCAGCTTTTGCAAGTTTGAAAATAATATAAATATTATTTTGTCTCAGTGCGACCGTCCGGCCGGAGTTTCTCGGGTCGGTTGCTAAGCTACGGGTGCATCGCATCGAGTCACTTTCAATGGTTGTTGTATTATTGTTTTTATACACGCTGAGATGATTCACGAGGCAGACACACGACGGGCTGCTGTTCCGTGACTATTCGCTACAACTCGGTCAGAGACTGGAAAAAGTTTTTCTACAAGGCAAAAAGTTAAATCAATAAACATGCCGACGGTGGCATTGATGCCAAGGGTATGTTTAAGAATCGGGAAAATTCGTATCAATTTAAGAGACTTTCATTATGAAATATCATGGTACTCACGCATCATGCGATAAAGAAATACGGCAATTTACAATTGCTTACCTGTAAAGAAAGAGAAAAAACAGCATTATAATCGGTGTGAATTTAACCCTATGTGTGACGTATATGTATAATGATTTCGCAAGCGGGTGTGAAACTTATTGTAATATAGTTGAGGCACGTGTCGGAATAATTTGTCCACGCAAACGGAATATGACAGGCTAAAATTCTATATATGATGCAATACCACCCTATTCTACACACTATTTCAGGTGTATAAGTTGATTTATGCATCATGCGATTCCCCCCGCACAAGAACAGTACTAAATCCAAACTAGTATTTAAATGCATAGGATAGGTATATCACATGCTTATGTTCTCAAAGAAATACCGAAAGCTGCATTTGATGTCAAATGAATTTTTGAAGACACTCAGTTTTTCTAACACTATGACTATACAGCTGCCGGCAATAAACATCTGCTTTAATATGAAACAAGCATGTGATTTTTTTTTTCATACATTTCTGCTAAATCACAATACTGGTTGACAAATTCGAATATTTTTATTCAGTTGACCCAGATTCTACATTTGAGATTGTCGAGCATATTTGTAGTTTTCCTTCAAGTACAAATAAATTACCATGCGTCTCCATTGCATTGTCGCAAATCTATATTTCATAAAATTATATCATGAAAACATAAAATTACACAAGTATGCATTTTTAATATGTTTTGTTAAATTATTACAACTTTGTAGAAAAAATATATAAAAATGAGTCTTTGGTCTTAAGCCATTAAAGAATCCAAACTACAAGCAAATATTTGTCCATAAAATTGCATTCAAATATCGAAGAACTGATTTATCAATAGACTCCAAAATGCATGCATGAGCTTAAAAAAACAAGTTGTACCTACTACAATCTATGCGGTACTGAATGTATATGTATCAATTTCTAATCGAACTATTTATGCGACATTACTGGCAATGGTTTGAAACCCGTTTTGTTGGGAAATATTGAATCTAAATTATGGTTAGATGATAACTATAACGGCAAGTCGGCGGTAAATAAAACCCAAAGCCAACAAATCAATATTACTAATGAAAACAATTTGCGCGATGCTATATAATACTGCCAAAAGCTGTTTAGTTATACTAAAAAAGAGCAAATAACTTGTCAGCCTGTCAAACACGCAGAAATGTAAAACATAGATAGAAAATGAACTAAGGGATCGTAATATGATATTACAACTATGGCATTTGAATATCGCTACCGTGAAATAAGTTTTTGTTAGTAACTGTAGCACGGGTAAAGGAAGTGTCAGGAAACATAAAATTCTCCAAAAAAAAATCAGCATTTCATCCCTACTAATCGGATAGTTACGCTAATCCAATTATGACAAATCCTCGAAAAAACCAACGGTAATCTAGTGGAAATGACGGTATGTAAAACCAACAAAAAACATACACAGACAAAGCCGAAATTCACATTTCCCTGTAACTTTACGCAACAGACGACAACGAAGATAGATCGTTCCCTTTGTGATACGTGATACAGTGAATGGTTGGCATCTAACGAACTTTTCTGCCTTTCACGTCGTGCATGAAAAGTTAGCAATGGCATAGAATCAAAGTTCCAAGAAGTGATTTGAACAAATTTGAATACCTACACCGTGGTCCGTAAAATTATACCGTTGTCCACCCAAAACCGCTATTTAGTTTAGCAGAGGTCGTCGTCGTATCCTTAGTCGACCAGCCAGTCTCGTTAATTCAAACTTTCGAACGGTGGACCGTTCACATTAATGGCAAGTCGTAACCGACAGCAGTGTATGTGCGCTAGTTCAACACGGATGGATACGGATGATTACCGGTCGAACCGGACCACGGTGGATCATATTTTGGGTAACCATGAAATGCCTTCGCGTACGGTACTACCGTTAGCTGGATGGAAAATATAGGCGAATCGAGCCAGAAATAATTTTCCTAACGATGAAAGCAACTTTCCGATGTTTTATGGCCGTCATTTGAACTTGCCTTTTCACCAGACGCCACAGGCTAGGCCAGGAATTACGACTTGCTGAACTCATAAATACGGAATGGAGCTGTGCACTGTGAGAGTTTTGCATACCAGAAGGCGGACAAAAAAAATTAGCGTAATTTTTTGTCTGCATCTGGTCCAATCCAGAATGTATGATAATGAATCTTAGAGTATTAATTTCTTACCATGGGAGGGACGAAATAAAACCAGGTACCTACCTAATGTGTACCAAAAATAAAACATGCACAAAACTAAAAATTAACTTCTAGCTGCAATTAAGCGAAGTCGGAATTTGACTGACCCTTCACAAGGCAACTATTAGAAACTACATCTGTCTTTAGACTGCAAGTGTTTATTGTTGATAGATTATTTTTAAATTAGTTTTGACTGTCCGTTTTCTGATTTCTGTCCGTTCACATCCCATAGTGCAGTACCGTTAAGGAGCTTCTTCCACTGCACCTTCCGCTTGACAGAATTATGAGCTATATTCACAAAACTGTGGCGCAGGCAATTTAAATTTAGTAAATTAACTAATCAATTTCACTATAAGTTTCGATTAAATCAGAATAGTGAGCGTGCAAGTAGGAGCACTCACCAAGCATTCATCTGTGGGTAGATTATTGATTTTCCATTCGTTCTTACTTGCACTTTTCATCTTACGTGTATTATGCATAAATAAAACAGAAATCAAAAACCGTTGAATAATAGAACAAAACAAGACATTCGCGGAGCTTCTGCCCTTCGATGATTTTATGCAGCTGTTTTACATCATACATTCCGAATGCTCGCAAAAACTGGCGATAGGAAATAATGAGAGATTGACGATTTGTTAAAAACTACACATACAGAAATGTTGTTCCATAAAATTCTGATATTTTCGACTCATGCGAAAACTGCATGCCCATTTTTGCAATTCGCAAAATGTTATTTTTGGCACATGTAAATTTTTGTAATAAATTGCATCGACGATAAGATGTTCGTACCCGGAAAAGCCACATTTCATATCGCTATAAAGGACTGAGAATGAGATTTTTTTGCAGCTTCCAGCGAATAAAGCACAGATCCAGTCATATGCACAACTTTTATGCAGGCAGAAAATCAAGTCCTATCCACAATAATATTCTTTGCTCGCCCGCTCACATGTTCGCTGGAACAAACCCAACCCGGCCGAGCCGCCGCGCCGCGCCGCGTGGGAATGCGAACATCATGAATCTGAAATAGGACCTAGTGAAAACTCGTCTCGCAGCAACTTTCCAACTTGGTGCGCTTTTCCAACTCCTCTACACACAACGCTGGCCGCCCAAAAAGAGAAAAAGTAAATCCAAGCGGAACAAAAAACGACCGAAAACAGTTTGAGCGTCCTTTACCCACCACCGCGAAAGCCGAAAAGCACGTAAATTATCCACACAAGCACATACATGTGGATGCTTCCTTTGGAACTCTGGTCTGCAGCGACCGAGTGATGAGATTCTGGGAAGCTTTTCCGACGGCCTCGGATATTCGGATAAAAAACAATAAAAATTCCGTTGGTGAACTGCAGCAGTGAAGGACATCACGAAGAGGATAGCAAGCGTAAAAACGCTAATTTCTTTCCTGAATTATTGCTATTATGATTCAACCTGCAGTATGGTTTCACTATTGAACCGGGGGACTTTACAATTGGGACCCTGTGGAATACTAATTCGATTCTTTTTTTTTCAACCCATGTCCTTCTGACATGCAGCACACGGGAGTGGAACTGAAATGAAAGCATGGAAGTGACGCTTTCCGGATAATGGAAGCAAATAGAAAAGGAAATGTGACTGGAAATAAAATGTCCGGAAAGTCAGAGGACTGCACCGAGCCATTTGAAGGAGGTTCAAAATTCCTCTTTTCTCTAGCGGCACTAAAAGCTTTCGTTGACAACCCTGAGTACGAAAATTATTGCCATATTTAATGTTGTATTATATATGGCTCTATGTCTTTTTAAAGAATCATGTTTTAACAACTATTACAGGTTTTTAAGTATCGAACATGGATTATGCTGGTTCGATACTCTTTGGTCGACACTTAAACTCACCGCTAACAATAAAAAATGGCAACACCAATAAACAATTCGAATTGAAAGTTTTTAACGAAAAGCTTGAATAAATGATTTTTCTTTTTTTTTTTAATTCCTAGTGCGGTGCTATCTGATGAAAACTTCACTGCGCTGTTTTTTCTTTTTTATTTACTCGTATGTGACTACGCGGTCATGACGTAAACTATTTTGGAAAAGAAGGAAGTGTTTGATCCGAAGAATGATTAATCTAAAATAAACTGGAAAATTTCTAGATCAAAAATATATCGGGTTGTGCATTGGCAGGTGGGGCTCGAATCCACGCTCTTTCGATTGGTACTCGAATGTTATACTTACACTGAAAATATAATTTCATACTTTTTTTGAAAAAACATTCGTAAAACTATATTCGTAGCTGATACAAATATTTTCATAGCTTTTAAAAACTTTCGTAGGCTAATTGTCTACCGCCAATGTTGTTATTACGAATGGTTCGTATTTTCTACGAGATTACATTCGTAGCTGTCTTGCATCAAGACCCATTTGATGCACGGTTGTTGTCTGGCATCGTTATCGACGAAAGCGGGTTGCGAAGATTGTATGAAGAGAAAATAGACTTGTGCAATTATGACCTTCTTGGTATGTAGTAGCTGTGGTTCAGTGGTTTGCGGCGCCGTCGACTGTTCGTAAAGAAGCATGACAAACGAGCTCAGTTCGATTCCCAATAAAATCTGCTTTTTTCGGAGATAAAAAAGATTTCGCTATTTTTCGATAGGTGTCGGTAATGTAGCATACTGTCACCTGTCGGAAAATAGTGTAATCTAGTGTTATTTTTATCAACAGCCTTCTCGCGCATTCGTAAAATCTACGCACCATTTTGTAAAATGCAATAATTCGTACGAATATAGCTTTGCTACTATGTACAAAACATTCAGGATTGATTTTACGAATCTACTTCGTGGTAGAAAACAACGAAAGATTTCGTAAAGCAAACGCTCGTTTTCGTACTATAAACCAAGTTTTATTATCAGTGTACTAAACTACTAACGCCCGTTATATTAGGTAGTCTTATATCTTACTTTGTTCCCAATTCTATCATTTCGCATATACGCACCATGCATTTCCCATGCGACGATATTATTTGTCGACCAACATTTGAAAAGGGCGGATAAGCCAACTGTCAAACAGAACGAGTGAGAGTTATTTTTTGCTGGAGCAGCATAGGAAAATGAACTCTCACTCGTTCTGTTTGACAGTTGGCTTATCTGCTCTTTTCTAATGTTGATCGACATTTGTTGCTCTTTGTTTCTATCGCTGAGAGGCTATTCTACTCGGTACGACAGAAGCAAAGCAGAGCGTTACCACTACCGGGTGTGTTTTTTCTTTCTTTTTTATTTACCGTATGGTCGCCATCTACCGCTCATTTAAAAACGATTCTAGGTTAGTTTGTCCATAGAAAATCTAAATTGAGGTACATCGAAACCCAATTTGCGTCATAAGATAGAGAAAACAATTGTGTTTACAAGAAAAATTTGGTTGGTTTCTAAATATTTAATAATAGTGACATTTTTTTAAAAAAAAGTAATGTAATCTCATGACTCCTTTTACCGCTCACTTGAAATATGATGATCCTTTCACCGCCCATACGGGTGCCATTTACCGCTCATATTTTTTGCTGTTACCAAACAAATAAAACCCGCGTTTTGACCCTTGATTTGGTTTTGGTATTTATAGCAGAATAGAACGCTTATATAAATACTGTTGACTTACTTCACGTTATTTAGTAGAATAGTTTCTAAATAACCAAAGCAACAAGTTCGCTTGAGCTAATAATTAATTTAGTCATTTGCACTCGGTCTTAATAAAGACGCGATCAAAATGTCGTTTTTCGCTCCTCACTATAAAGATTATTTATTTTGGAAATGAGCTTTTATGAATATAGTGGAAATTTATGTTTAATTTGTATCATTAAACATACAAAATTATTGTTAGTCAATAGTTTTTACAATAATGAACCATTTTAAAAAGATGTAAGCACTTTTTGTTTGAAATGAGCGGTAAATGGAGCTGAGCGGTGAATGGCGACCTTACAGTACTCGTATATGACTATACGCGGTCAAACGTAAAATATTTTAGAAAGGGATTTTGGAAGGAAGTATCTGATGCAGTCCATCCAATTAATCATTCTTTCCATGACAAAATTGGGAGAATAAAACAAAATCAGGCATCAGACTACCTAATATAACGAGAGGCAGTAGCTTAGGGAGTAAAACATTCGGGTACCTACCGAAAGCACGTGGGTGCGAATCCCCACCTGCCATATCACAAACCGATGTATTTTTGGTCTATATCGAAATTTTCCAGTTTACCCAATTAATCAATCTTCGCAACAGACACTTCCGCATCAGACGCTGCAGGAGGTCTACAGGAAGGGCTGAATGATACGCTCGTTCAGTGGTGGACATATCATCTGCGCGGAAAAGGGTGATTAGGGGGTGGACAAGCAATCCTTGTATGTGCAGGTTGAGAATCGTGTTCCTGCTCATCAACATAAACATCATCGAGGTACACAACATTCACCTCAGAAGCACCGAGGACGAAGGAGGAATACTACGGCTAGTTGGAGTATGAATACGACCGATGCCCAAAACATGATATAGGGTAAGGAACGAGTTAAGCAGTGCCACCTATTTTAATCAGTTGAACATAAATGAGCCGAAAATGCACTTTTTTTATTCATATTTTCAAAATCTTTTGATAGGATCATCTTCACAAATCACTTAACCATACATTCGATTGACACAAACACAATTTATTGGGTTTCCGACTAGAAATATGATGAATTAAAAATTGTTGTCCAAAAACGTACATTTTTCAGCTGCTGAAGGCAATCGCCACCTCGCTACTAACGAATCCATCACATTTTTCAGCACTGATTACAACCACTCTAAAAGTCAAGCACTCAATTGTCACATACCATATTATTCAGTCTCTTTCTTTCTATTATCTAAGGCTTTGTCACTAGCCGAAAGTTTTATTATTTTCTACCAAAACTGAAAACAAATTCTGAATTGACGGAACCTGTTCACAACTAGCAGCAGCTGCAGCACAACTGATGAACTATCGTGTTGCCAAGACACTGTTTCGATTCTGGAAATAAGAATTTTAAGTTTGAAATTAACTGAAACCTCCTATGGTGAAAACGTGGTTCAATGCTTAAAAACTATTAAAAACAACACAAAAGACAGCTTTTTCAATAATTTTCGAAGATTTTCTCAGTGATTTAATAAAGCAACGATGTGTTTCAATGTTATTTGCTTTGACAACACTGTTCTGAGTCGGATCGTTTGTACTGCTATATGTTTACCTCTTTTGTTCTCCCACCATCCTTATGAACAGCGAGTGAGATGTCAAACTCGCAGTTTCCCATAAGAACACCAGAGAATAAAAGAGACGACGAATACCGTTTGCCGAACGGTGCGGTGAGTGTATGCCCCGATAAATAATTTAGACAGATGCCATTTTACGCATCTATGCCGATACGCTATGCCGATTACGCATCAGATGCCGATTAGTAGGTCGCGAACTTACTGAATAGGGGGAAAAATTCGAGGGATTTTTTAAGGGGATGTAAAAAAATTCAGATTTCAGGATTGCTTAAAAAAGCACCTTGCGGGTGAAAATGGGTTCGGTCTGTTCAAAATTAGTTCCGCCGCTCCAACTTTTAAAGCGAAAAATCAAAAGTTTAGCTCAACAATAGTGTCTTCCAATGGTAACAGCTTGAAGAACAAAAGATAGCAAGAAGATTGGTATGCTGATATTCCCCACTTAGTCAACCCATCGCTTGTAATAAGGTAAAACAATCAGTGCTCGAGCCAAAGATGCTGATATGATACCCTATAAGATCAGTGGTGCCAAGCAGACATAAGCGTAGTGCGGTCAACTCACATCGCCCCATGAGGTCCGCGGGCCGCAATGACCTCTAGCTATTCTACAGGGTGTTCAATAAGTACGAATACACTTTAAAAATGAGTTTGAAAAATCAAAATACCAGATATCCTTTTCTGAGTCAATTTTTATTGAAGCAGTATTTATTGAGAACCTTTACGACATATTTGGTGGAAGCCGAGTCCGTCTCCCGGTACCGACGAATGGTGTTATACAAAACGTGGAAAGACACAAACAGAAGAGAATGCAGCGAGAAAAAGTACTACTGATGAAAAGGGCAGGGATATGCGGAATTGGATCGGCTGTATCGTTCTCAGGAAACACGAAAGTTCTACGCAGAGTTTTATCAAGTCGGAACAGATTTGTGGGAATTTATCAAGCCGGCTTCGTTGTAGGGCGGTCAACAGCGGATCAAATATTTACACTGCGGTGGCCCCTCCAAAAATGCCGTGAATACAAAATTCCCATGCACCAGTTGTTCGTGACTTTAAAGCTGCATACGATAGCATTGACCGAAAAGAGCTATGGAAAATCATGGGCGAAAACGATTTCCCCAGGAAACTGATCAAAATGATTCAACCTGCGATGGATGGTACACAATGCTGTCTTCGGATTTTTTGGATTTTGGTGGATCGAATCCCACGGAGGGCTTGATCAAGGTGATAGTCTCTCGTGCCTGCAAACTTTTACTCTACAGAATTAATCACCGGTCGGTTATATTTTCTTTGAAAAATGATTGCGCCATTTACTGAGGAAGAGCTGTGTTTTCAACAAGACGGTGCAACAGGTCACAATTGATTTATTGAAAGAAACGTTCGGAGACAAACGAATAATTTTGTGAAATGGAATTGGTTTTTATAAACATGCGATTTAACACCAATAGACTATTTTTGTGCGGCTATGATAAAGTCTCTGTCCTACACCGATAATTCGCAGACGATTCATTCGGAAATTCCATTGTTTGAATTTCCATTTCTATTTCATGCTAGAAGCGTTAACTCAACTCGTATACTCATTTTTCAAGTTTTTCAGGCTGTAGAGCCCACAGACAATTGAGTTTATAAAAAAATTTAACTCATATCCTACAAATTATTTTGCCCCCCGATTGTTCAAGCCAATTTCCAAGGGAGGGGGGGGGGGGGGGGTGACAAAAACTTTTAATATGATTTGCAATGGCCTAAATGAATGAGAAATAAATTTGTTGTTAAATGCGTTGGCTCGAAGCTTGCCCAGACGCATAGAACTGATGGCTGAAAAATACATCCTATTTCGACTATGTATTCCAAATTGATAAATGCTTACCAACGGGAACAT
Source organism: Sabethes cyaneus (assembly GCF_943734655.1). NCBI lineage: Eukaryota > Metazoa > Arthropoda > Insecta > Diptera > Culicidae > Sabethes > Sabethes cyaneus. The sequence continues at coordinate 157,447,054 of NC_071355.1, read as the reverse complement.
CTGTTAAGAATTGATTGGGTTTATTTTTCGTGAATCAGAATTGGAAAATATCAAAGAACACATTTTCTAGAGATAAATGAATTTAAAATTTAAAATCTCTTTAAATTAATAAAAAAAAACAAAGCATACATGTTGAACTTCCCTAATGGTAAAAAAAATTTTTGACCTCTGTTATACCACAGACAAACAGACATAACACTCGTTTTCCATTCTTCGTACCGATTAAACCGTCATTTCAAATTTGGGCTTAGTTGGGAATGTCTCCGTTTTGATCAAAGTGGCGCTTTTTGACGAAAGAAGGGGAATTCCCCGTAAAAAATACTTGCTACTTCGAGGGATACTCCTGTTGCTATTTGATATTTGGAAATGTCTATCATAGATGGTGCTGGTGTTCAGGCTAAATGTGAGGTACGATCATTTTTGTTGATTTTTCTTCCAAGAGTTATGTCTATGTCTGTTTGTCTGTGGTTATACTGTAACAAAGGTTAAGAAATTGGTAGAAAAACACGAAAATGGTCCAAGGCCCGGAGTGCCGAGTGTGTATGTGTGGCGCGCGCGCATGTGTGTGTGTGTGTGTGTGTGTGTGTGTGTATGTGTGTAACGCTGTTTTAGTCGCCTGTTTCTCGAAGATGGCTAAACCGATTCGTTCGCAATTATTCTCGTTTCCATACTTTCTTCGCCAAAGTTGTTCGTCATAAAATTCCTCATCTATACAGTATAGATACATTGCTCTGAGACACTGTTCGATACCCTGTTTTGACGTCTATGTAAATGAAATTTTGAAAATTTTAAAATTTTGCCGAATTCAATAAATTTCTGTAACTAAATATGACTCCAGGCATGCCACCATAACTTTTTTATGAATGTCTCAGATCTCAATGATTGTGAAAAAATAATTAAGGACTTTGTTTTATCTACTTTAACATTTCTTAAAATATTTTTTTGTATTCACTCCTAAAAATAGCCGTTTTTTATAAAACTCAAATGTGCGACCCCTAAATCGCGTCAACCAATGTTGGCACCATATAAAAGTTTTGTTGTGACACCCTAAGCTATCATTTGAGGGATGAGCCCCCGGGTTTATTGACATAGTGCTATTTTGGGACACTCTAATGTATATGTTAAAGATAAATATAAAAGAAAGAGAGACGTTTCTTTTGCTTGTACTTAGTCAAACCAAATCAATGTACATAATTTACTCAGCAATTTTATGAAAAAAGGATTCATTAAAATTTCAAAGTGCTCCGATTTTGTTCAAATTTTGTAAACTTATTCATTTTCAGAAAATTTTGGACCCGTATTTTTTTCATTTGGTGGTTGGGGAGCTCTCTATGAGTTAGAGTGAGTCCAAAAATCGAGGCCAAACTTTTTTTTAAATCATTACTTTTGAACGACTGGACCGACTTTCATGGTTTATCAATGAAAGGTATTGTCAGTAGGAGTGATATGAATCACCAAGCACAGCGTTAACTAACAGTTTAATTATGTTCGAAGACACGTCGAATCCTACCTCACATGACAAATAAAATGATATAACAAAGGTTCGTTTCACCAATAGATGGATTAAATCGGGTTTTTATTAAAAGAAAGAAGCACAAAAATAAAATGTCAAGCAAACATCTCGGGTATCATGTACTATTACAGTTCCGAATACATTGAGCAAACACTTGCATCTGCTACAATTACACAGCCCGGAAAGCTTCCGGACCAACATTGCAACCGTGTCGTGTCAGAAAGAAAATAAATCTCACCGAGAAATTTATCACCGGTTTCAATTCCAGCGTAACAACATAGAAATAGACACGTACACTGTGTGATGATTCCTTTTTCCTGCTTGCAATGATTTCATCACACAGGAATCGATTCAAGTATGAAAGCTATGCTCCTTGAAGACGACTTAGGATTTTGACCCGGCGTGTCACTCTATGGTTGCTAGATTAAAACCGGAAATTTTACCATCAACTCCATGACTGTTTAAAATCCATGACCGATAACAAAACCGGATACAGTTTTTCGCTGACGCATCAAGCCCCTGCTGTCAACGATATGCGGTCGTTTGTCAGTCGGTGGGTCGGTGGTAAATAGTCCAAAGTTTTGTCTCACTGGCAAGCCTAGTGTTCCGATTCTTGCCATCCAGTGATAGGAATTAAACCGGGAAGCACCCATAAATACGAGCATCTGTTGCCGGGTCGATGCGAGGAGCAGGGAGAATCAAACGTGCATAAACTACGATGGGTACGACGATGCACACACAGCCACACACACATACACCAGTGGAAACTCATCGTCGTCGTCCGACAGCTGCTGCTGGCAAGCTGGAAACAATAGAATCCATGCTACAACATTCCACCCCTTGCCTTGGCAGCCATTAAACGGTCTCTATCTGCCAGCCAAATACTCTACGCTCCAGGAGTGATTTTTACAGGGTGGCGGGTTCGACAAGCAGTAACACAAAGCGGAAATTTTGTTACATAATAGATGTCAATTCATTATTTATCAAAATAGATTAATTCTGGTTCACTAAATATTAGAACAGTTTTAGTTCTATACATGTTGAACTCGGTATAGTTTTTGTACACCCTGTTTGATCCATCAGTTTATGTCGGGTTTCGGTTCAGTTCGTCTGTCCGCTTTGGCACTGGTACACAACAATCAAAGCCAAAACAGCAATATGCTCGGCCAGGTTACAAGATTTGAGGGATCCGTCTGACCGGGCGGCTGGAAGAAAAGCAGTGAGGATCGCCACCAACCTAGCATATGCATGGGAAAATGTGTTCTCTGCCCTATACCCCGTTGCTGCTGCTGATGATGATGATGATGATGACGATGATGATGATGGTAAAAATATAACTTGACGTTCCGGTGTGTGTATGTGTTTGTACGTTCCTTCCAGAGTGAGTGCACTGCACACCGGAACGGGGCATTGCCGATTTTGTTCTGCTTTGAAGCTCTTCTCGGTATTTCAATATTTCATGCAATGCTTAAAACATTTGCACCATAAATATTGCAACAGCGAAACGTTGCTATCATTTTGCAAGATAGCTGATAGTCTGAACTGAATTGAACCGGTGTCACATAGTATCTAGATTGATTCTAGTCAATGGAGAACGATTTTAAACCGATATCTATTTACAATTGCGTATCGTCTTACAATCCGATTCTGTCATATTTTTATGGAGACAAACTAACAAACTAATCACATGATACTGTTAGAATCGAAAGCAAAGTATCTAAACCTATTAGATAAAATATAATGTTATGTCTTGCTCTCCGAAGCAAAGCTATAATTCAAAACAAAAGCTTACTTTTTGGTTAAGACTCGAAAAACAGTGTGACGTATTAAAACAACCAAAGATAAGCAAAGATAAACTCGTTAGATTTTCGAAAGCAGTATTTTCAATTTTTAAACACTCTGAAAAAAGTATTTTTTATTTTTCTTAGCAATATTCCTCCACTGTACAACTGTCTTGAGCAATCATATTCCCAGATAACACTAATGAGAAAATTTAAACCATCCACGGTTGCGTGCCGATCAAACCATCCATGGTTACAAATTACGGCGAATGGCAACAGTGACCTAACAGGCCCCCGTCTAGATCGCATAGCAACCGTTTATACACCCACCGGGCAGCAGAATGCCACTCCATTACCTCCGTCGCTTATCGAATATTTACGCGAATAAGTAGTCGCACACATACACACACACACACACACACACACACACACACACACAGACACACAAATGACAACCGTCGCCCGCTTGTTTCGGATCGGACAGGACAGGAAGCAGCGAAATTTCCAACCAACTAATTATGATAATTAGTGTTTGCTTTGCCATGCGAAACCATTTCTCCGCGAATTTCTGGTGCCGTCCATTGCTCGCGGCACTGTCAAAGCCACAACGGGCGCAGAAGAACCGAAGCGAAGCTGAATGTAGTCACTTTTTCAGTCCCGGGAGGTTTGGAGCAACCCCAAAACGATGATGGGTACCCACGTCCTTCTTTTAGTTTTGCTTATGCTGCCATGCCGTGACTCTCTCACGGTAGGTACAAGTTTTTCGAGAAGATAACAGTGGCTTGGGCGGACGATGATGCTACCTATAACCGACTGCCTGAGTGTATACGTGCGGTGCACGCGTGCCCGCAGAACGATGGCTTTGTTACGCGTGGAGACACGTGATAACTGGCCAGGCTAGGTGCATTTTTTGCAGTTTTGTACGTGTGCCGAGAAAGCTTGTCGCTGCACAGAAGATTAAAACTGTAAGTTGGTGAGCAGAACACCCGATAAGAGCTATCTTGTACGGTTCGTTGGGAAAGCAGAGCCATTCAGCAAACGAGAAATTGAGCCCCAGCTGTCGAACGCAGCAGGTTGTTGGAGGCATTTTTATTTGTTAGTTATGGTTCGGTACGTTCAAGATTATGATGCACAAAGCTATCTGCACTTGACAAACTGCTGCCGTGTAATGTTTTTTTTTCACGCAGAGTGAAGTTGTAACCGAACGTGGTATTATTGATTTGATTGTCCTATATCGTCGATGGCCGCTCGACCCGTATCCTGTGAAGACAACTGATGGTATCTTACCGTCGTCCAGATCACTAATAATTTTCAACGGGATTTTGAATAGTGGGAGTGGCCCATTCTGCTTTGCCAAGCTAGTGGTTGTAGGTTCGAATCTTAGTAGAATGCAACCTTTCGAATTCAAGTGCCTTTAGCATGAGACCATCCACACATACTTCTACTGAATTACCAACAATGAATCCTCTTGCCAGAATAGGTTATATGAGTGCCATTCGGTCGAAGTAGTCCTACTAGTAGTAAGTTTCAAACAAAAAAGGAAAATAACATACACACGTAAATAAATAGCATGCAATAGCATTCTCAAAGAAGCATGAAAATCCCACCATCTTTTGATCATTATCACAATGTTTACAAGGTTCACACAGTCGTTTTACATACATACAGTTACATACATACAATTACACAAAAATCATACATTGCTTAATAATTAATCTAATTTCTAGTCGAAGTCAAACTTATTAAAATAATGTTTTTAATAGAATCCTAAAACTACCAATGGACATGTTACAATCGAAGTATACATAACATTGCTCAATGCGCTGGTATTGCAGTCTCAGAAAGTCCAATGTTCTTGGGCTTCTAGGCGGAACGTTAATATTGATTTTTGAGAGGATAAAAGGCGAATCAATTTCCCTTATCAGCAACTTTCCTCATAAACTGCTCGCACTGGAAATGTCTCTTCTTATGATCAAGGTGTTAATGTTAAGCAAGCGGTAGTTATCAATGATGGTCTGGGCAAACAAATAAACAGACGAGACACTCGCACTAAATCCATCGTCCAAGCAAACACCACTCATATTTGTGATGGTTGAATGCGCCTCAGGATTCAGGATATTGCTTATCCAAGCAATAGAACATGACTCGCACAATATACCATCTCGGCAGCGATACACTGCGCTGCCGATGTGACGAACTGTCTGAACAGTCTAGATCTAGATTCCGGCCGTGGTCAAAGACTTGATTGCTGAGCACGGCCCGTCGCATTCAGTTGGCTAAAATTCAAGATTGCACGGTTCTTTTTGGCCGTAATTTAAACTTTGCACAATATTTCGCCAAAGTATGTTTCACAACATAACCACACCGCAGTGCTCGAGTGTTGCTTCGAGTTTATAACCGTACAAATGTAATAACCTGTAATAATGTTTTTAAAGGGCTTTCCTCTATGTGTCATGTCAGTTGGTCAGTGGTCTGGGTATGGTCAATCCACTGGGTTCCGCCAAGGCAAACGTCTTAGCGCATAACACAGGAAACATGATTGAACTACTTCGATTCTGTTTAACCAAACAGTCGTGTATGGACTCCATATAGCAGCTGAAGTTTCAAGTACAGAAAAAACAAGGCAAAATACAATGCTCGTAAACTTTTACGATAAATATCAAAATTTCTGTTCACTCGTGCGATGATATGCAAGTAAACATTTCTAAAGACATTTGAGTATCCAAAAGAACCCCAAGATCTCTGACATTTGAGTGACCAAAAGAACCCCAAGTTACTCTGTAGAGTTGCTCTTCAGATACAGTATAGATGTGAAAGATGTCAAAAAGAGATCACAACGCACTTGGGCTAGTAGGGACACATTCAAGACCAGCAGGTTTGGGATCACCAATCACGAAAGTCATTCAAATGCCGCTGTAGTTCGATGCAGTCTGCTGACGAACGTACAACAAGGCTTTAAGAGGGGGGCTACAATTGAAATATAAATTTCCTCATAACTCGAGAAGTAATCAACCAAATGGAACCAAATTTAGCATGTATGAGTTTTGGGAGGCAGGAATTTTTTCACTGGTGAATTAGGACCCATGCCTTCTATAAGAAGGGGGGATCCCATACAAATAAAATACAAACTTCCTCTTAACTAATCAAGTAAATGGAACCAAATTTGGCAAATTTGGAAACTCTATATTCCACGTTATGGTCAGCCGAGAAGTGGTGTTCCGCAAAATGGTATTGGGCGAAATGTTATATAATCAAGCGAATATTTAAATGCTATCCGCTTTATTATATCAGGCTAAGCAATGGGGGGAGTTGTTTTATACTTTACTGTGAGGAAAATTTGTATATTAAACCACCCATGAACTCCTCAGAAACTTGCAAAGCTCGAGATTGTGACAAATGTCATCCGAGATTCACGATTTATGTACAACACAGTTTGATTTGTGGCAATACGACGTTTGTCGGGTCAGCTAGTAGGGTAAGGAACGTCAAGCAAGTTAAGCAGTGTCACTTAATCAGTTGAAAATAAATGAGCCAAAAATGCACTTTTTTATTCATATTTTCAAAATCTTTTGATAAGGACATCATCATGAATTACTTAACCATAGTTTTAATTTTCACAAACACAATTTACTGTGTTTCCGACAGGAAATGATGATTTAAAAATTGTTGTCCAAAAACGTACATTTTTCAGCTGCTGAAAACAATCGCCGCCTCGCTACTAAGCAATTCATCACATTTTTCAACACTGATTTCAATGATTCTAAAAGTCAAGCTCTTAACATTCACATACCAAATTATTCAAACAGTTTTTTAATAATCTAAAGTTTAGTTACTAGCCGAAAATCTTATTATTTTATAACTAAACTGAAAATAAATTCTGAATCGATGGGACCTGTTCAGCAGTAGCAGCAACGGCAGTGAAATTCGTAAACCATCGAGTTGCTAAAAGATTGATTCGATACTGGAAATAAGAAGTATAGGTTTGAAATTAACTGAAATCACTAGGGATGGGAAAACTATCATTAACTACTGATAGTTATCAGTAAGGAATAATATCACTAAGTATCAGTAAGGTTTCGCTGTTATTGATGTTTACTAATATAGTTACGTCGCCCCGGGGTCCCGTTAGAAATATTAGCTAGATTAAATTTGTTGGTCGGTAGTCGTGTTCGATAGTCGAGGATGACACAATATGTCGTAGTCGTCGTCATCGTCAACAGCCTAGAGCCGGTGTGGCTCAGACTGTTTCAAGCAGTCGTCTCCATTCACGAGTTGAACATCCTCACGACATGCCCGGCTCACCGTAGACTACCAACTTTCGCCAGATATACGATGGGAATCTCTCCATGCAATGCAAGTAGCTTGTGCTTAATACGTCACCGCCACTCTCCACTTTCAGTTTGAACTCTGCCAAAAATCGTCTGCAATACTTTCCGCTCAAACACTGTTTCAAGTCCTTAAAGAACTACTAGTGTAATAAGGGTTTTGGATATTGTCAGCTTTGTACGGCAGCGTATGCTTCTTGATAGTAGCATTTTACGAATGGCAAAATAGGTCCGCTTTTCCGCTTGAATCTCCTTACTAGTTGTCCGCGGTCACCTGCAATCCCAAGTACACGAACTCATCTATCACTTGTAGTTCGTCGCTGTCAACGGTAACCGTCTGTGAAAAGCGCGCGTTTGTTTCCTTTGAGCCTCTTCCTTTCTTGTATGTAATCTTCGACGCATTTAGTTTTAGCCCAATATTCCTAGCCTTTTCTTTCAGTCTGCAAGATTCCTGGCTAAGAGATCGAAGTCATCTGCAAAACTTAGGAGTTGACTACGCTTGATGAAAATCATGCCTCTCGTTTCGATGCCTACTCGTGAGATCACCACCTCAACAGCGACGTTGAACATCATGTTGGAAAACCCGTCACTTTGTTTCAACCATCGCCGCTTATCGAACGTGTCCCCGAGATGCGCGAAATACATCACTCGTTCCAATGTCGCCATGATCAGTCACGTCAGTTTATCCGAAAAACCAGTTTTGTGCTGGTCTCGATCGACTGTATCGTATGCTGCTTTAAAACCAATAAAGATATGACGTGTGGGTATGCTGTACTCTCGACATTTCTGTAACATCTGTCGGACGGCAAAACTCTGGTCTGTAGTTGCGTAAGTCCCCATAAAGCCCGCCCAAGAGCCCGCCTGATGATTTACAATTTACTATTTTTTAGCTTCAATGCCATAATGGGTAAAATTACTGATATTTACTGATAGTTAACAGTAACGTAGTGGAAACTACTGATAGTTATCAGTAACGATTTTTAATGATAGTTCCCATCCCTAGAAACCACCAATGGTGAAAACGTGGTTCAATACTTTCAAGAGAAATGTATGTTCATAATTTATTTTTCTTTATTAAAAACAACACAAAAGACAGTTTTTTCAATAATTTTTGACGATTCTCTCAATAATTTAATGAAGCAACGATGTGTTTCAATGTTATTCGCTTTGACAACTTTGTAGTCGAACCGTGTGCGCTGTTATGTTTGCCTCTTTTGTTTTCCCACCATTCTTATGAACAGCGAATGAGACGTCAAGCTCGCAGTTTCCCATAAGAACACTAGAGAATAAAAGAGACGATGAATACCGTTTGCTGAACGGTGCGGTGAGTGTATGCCCCGATAAACAATTTAGATAGATGGCGTTTTACGCATCTACCGACCAAAAATATCAAATCTATTAATGCAGATGCCGATTAGTAGGTCGCGGATAGGAACGCGAACTTACTGAATAGGGGGAAAAATTCGAGGGATTTTTTGAGGGTGAAAATATGTTCGGTCTGATTCGGTCTGAAAATTAGTTCTTTCGCTCCAACTTTTAAAGCGAAAAATCAAAAGTTTAGTTCAACAATAGTGTTTTCCAGTGGTAACAGCTTGAAGAACTAAAGGTAGCAAGAAGATTGGTATGCTGATATCCCCCATTTAGTCAACCCATCGCTTGTAATAAAGTAAAACAATCAGTGACCCGCTAAGACTGCTTAATACCGGTTCTTTACCCTATGCAATAAAAAGCTAAACTGCTTAGATAGAACGTGAAAATTGATTCAAAAATCGGGTATACCACTGCGAAGAATGTGTCATTTGTATTCTGAAATTGTTAACATTGCCATCTGATATTCTTTTCGGTGTTTTATAATAAGAGCTTCTTCATTATTTTTCCTTGCGCAGTGTACAACAATCAAACAACAGAAAATCTCGTCTCATGTTCCTTTACTTCTCCAATTCGACAATAAAGGAAGTCATCTCAGTCATGCCAGCACAGTGTGACATCATTTAAACTCACCTTGTTTCTATCACATTGCTAATGACGGAAAAGAAAAATTCAAACTGTTCATCAGCACTTTCCACTTTCCACATCCACCAAAAGAGGAAAAATTTCAAACAAAATTAAAAGTTTTCCTTCACGCCGTATGTATGAATATATGCAAAATCTCTTGATTATTCACTCTCTTTCTACCATTCTATATTTACACAGTCGCACTCAAAGGTTACCAAAGCCATTCTGAAGGAAATTCCGTTCGCCTCGCTGTGAGTAATGACACTCAATCTCCATTCAAGCCCTACCTACTAATTCTACATTCATAACTTCACTTTATCGTCTATGCTGTGTGTACCAGCGGTACTCGCGTAGTAACATGCTAAGCACAGGAAAGTTTAAATGGGCTCACCGAGACCCAGGTCCGTTAGAATTCCAAATATGAGATTCCCTGCAGCCAGCCAGTCTGTCAGCACTGAACCCAAAAGATTACTGTTTATCGAATTGGTAATTTTCCCCTGGCAGCTTTGGAATTTATGTTTGATTGTTATTAGAGTTCTTCTAATTCAATCGATATTTAATACACAACTAAAAGCCATTACCATTCTTTACTTTCTTTCTAGTCTTTTTTCTAACTTTGCCCTCTAAAAACTTTTATTTAATTGCAGTGGATAATCCGACTTTTCTGTATCAATTTTGATTCCGTGTACAGAGTGTGCGACAGACTACGACTAGCGAAGGGGAGCCAGCGAGTGATAATTTCCACATGCAAATGAAATCATGCTTGTGGGGATGAATATTTATCATACCATCAGGAGAACCATCAGGCAACCGTGCAATGCATTACGGGTAACCTTACTCCCATCTGAACGCTCTGGTATTATTATTTGACGCATAGACCGCAACGGGTGTTTGCCTTCTGTTATCGGTTGCTCGTTCGTTCGTTTCCTCGTTTGCTGAAACTGATGTGTTAAGTGTCAGAAATATTATTGTTACACAGCGATAGGACGAGAAATACATATTATGGCTAATACTCGTATTTTGAATTCCCAAGGTAATCGAAGCAGTCACAAGCGACACAACGTTTGCCTCCTTTTAAGTTTTCGTAAATTTACGAGTTTTAGAATTTTTCGTGAAAAAATTAACATTCTTCAGTGATCTAAAATATGGTAAAAGTTCAACATTCCTCAATGATACAGGCGACTTATAGGGTAGCCAAACTATCTTCCTTGAAAGAGCGTACATTCATTTGTGCATTGATCAATGTGAGAAACTATACCGTTAGATTTTAAAATATTTGTTAGTACCTTCACATACCTTTATTCTTCAATTCATTCCGACAAACACATTAACTACTAGACGAGTTGTGCACAATAAATACTTTCTATTTGAAAGTCTGAAAGTTTACGAGCATGAACGAGCAAATCCTGTGCATTGCTGAAGAAAGCAACGTGAAACTTGTCTTAAGTTACTCTAGTGCACTGGAGTGATTGAATATTGAACTTCGCTTACTATCTATGAAAATCTAGACGATCTTGCTAAAAACTCGAGCTTCGGAAGATGATTAAAATTTCTCGTTGCAACAGAGAGCATGCCCTCGTACTTAAGTTAAATTTCATTCAAGTCACAGTCAGCGGAGGGATGCACAGTTTACGTAACGAGAATTGCCTTCGAATATATTTTCAATGGAGAAAAGTTGAGATTACCTATCCAATAAAAACTTCTACTTGATTATTTTTTGAAAAAAAAAACTATAAATACAGACCGAGAGTCTATGATTTGTACATAGCATTATCAATATGATCAGTTTTAGCTCACATCTATTGGATCTATTGGATTTTGAACATAAAAACTATATCATATTTGATAATTACGTACTGCAACCATACCGAACGATCAGCCCTGTTTATCAGCGCTAACAACTCCTTTATCACAGTACCGTCCACTTTAGAATCATTGATAAAACTTCTTCGTCAAGTTAACATTTCATACGGTGTGACAATGCTCATTGTTTATTCAAGAAACAATCTAGTCTTCCCGCTTATGTTGAACCTGTCTAGGCGGCCGCTCTCCTGTTATCTCTCCATCTTGAAGGAACCGACAGTCGGGCAATTGCTATCTTCTTGCCAAATCCCCACAGGCTTACCACTCGTCCCCCAGCTCAGAGGTGTAAACCTCTCCAACTTTTCTGAACCAGAAAGATGAAATACACATGCACTTTTTGCAACAAGCTCACAAGTTTGCAATAAATCCCCGTCTTCAGTCCAGACCCTGCCAAGCACAACCGACAGGGAACGAAGCCGTAGCCACCCTCCAACAAGTGGATTACGACGTTACATACTTTCCGTTTGAAGTTCTTGTGAAATCGGTGAATGCGACGGATGATAGAAACAAGAGGTACAAAACTCTTGCTTGCATTTTGCAATTTCACTACGATACGTAGGAAAAAACCCACCATGTCTGCCACGTTGCATCCGAAAGTACTCAGCGGCATCATTATCACGTGGTAGGGAAAAGTTTAGAACAGTAAGTTCCGGACAATATGAATTGCATACCAGTGAAGCGTTAAATTCGACGACCGGATATTCCGGAAAAACCATAACCTTATCAGCGGGGTAATGAATTCGAAAATTTACACCAATTCCCAAAAGTCAATTTGAGCAGACGAAGCCAGAAAAAAAACTATCAGGCCGCACCGTACAGGAGGACTATCAACATGCATTGCTCTCTTCCTTTTACGGTTACGGTCTCTTCTGTTCGCGTCCCGGAGATCATTAGGAAGTCATATTTCGCTGCACTTACCACTTTAACCGGAGCGGCAAATATTGGTGCTGCTGGTTCCGCGTCACGTTCGGCCTGTAGCACTGCAGCTCGTGCCTGCTTGTCGCGTTCTCTGCGCTCCATCCTGCTATCCTGCTCATCGTGCCTGTCAACGAGAAGAAAGAAAAAGAAATGTTAAAAATTTTGCTCGGTACACTCCGTGCCGGGGTCCGCTGTTCTTGTACCTTCAAGAAGAGCACAGGGCTCTTCACAAATTACGTAGTAGAAAAAATATAAACAGTCCAAACCTGTTCTTATTCTGAGTTGAAGGGAAAATTTAGTGAAAAGCTTTAACATAATCAGATTTTGGTCATGCATTGACAACCTTCGTTCAAAAATCAGGATGAGATAAAAATCTTATAACCCCGGTACTAACAGGAGTACCAGCGAACGTCAAGAGGTTTGATTCGGATAGTAAAATGTTCGATGTGTTCGATTGCGAGAATTCGTTCGACTAGTTAGTGTCTAGAAAAACCAGAAGAAACATGCGAAGATGCAACATTCAATATTCAATAGCTGGCTGTATTCTCCCTGGGTCGAATCCTACACACAAACATAGAGAGACCAAGAAGGTTACTTGGGAAATCAATTATGCATATATTTACGATCGCCACCGGTATGAAATGGGCCATGTTCTAAAGCTGCAAACGGTTGGCCTGTGACTTTAGGGAATCAAAAGTTACGGGTAATGGTAGGGAACGTATACTGCCGGTGGACGCATATTTGTCCTATATAACATTTTGTCATTTTTAATGTCTGTCGTTATATCTGATGCACATTAAAATGAAGACATTTTGTCCCACTGCCTAGTTAATGTAAATTTGTTCCACTGCGTACATCAATTCATCATGTAAAATTTGATCTATTTTATACAATTTCTTCAAAGAGAAACCAATCATAACAGTGAAATTTAGCAATATTATTGGTTTTTTTTGTTGTCATATGGGGTGATTATGCCTCTAGCGATGGAAGAAATGTATAAAATAACTAAGGAGCGTTCTCCATAGAACTCATTTGCGAAAACACACCGAATAGACTTTTCCACGGTTAATTCTTGCATCGCACGAAGAAGCTGCGAATTCCAAGTTGTGTTAATTTCCGGCGGCACTATATGGCAATAAATTTTATGCACCATTAATGCCGGTTGTTTCCATCGCCATCGATGTCAGTCACAGCAGCTCAAACATTATTAGAGCATGAACAACGGCAGGCCCGAGACGAAAATGGTAGCAATCGTAATGGACAACAATTTACTTCGTTTAGATAGGATTATTTCTGTTGTGCCATCCTTGATCAATGGCTATAATTAGTCATTTATGTGACCATCTCGAAGTGCGCAACACACGACGTTTGACGTCTTCAGCAAGTGGTTCATAACGTTAAAGAGCTTCTTTATCTAACATGATAACGTGAAGCAACGCTATAACGCTAACGTACCTACACAAATAATACTGTGCACATAGTGTATAATAATAATCGGTAGCTATAAATTTGTGCACTTCATTCTTTTCAACAAACCCTGTCTTTATTTAATTTTCTTTTTTACATTGCAATACATTAAAAAATGTCATTTCTTTCTCACCATTGTCATCCGGAATAGCGTAATATTCGCCTCGGAATCCTCGGATTAGACATAGGGTACCCGTGGGTATTTCCAGCACGTTACTAAATTCAGCCTACATTCACTTTCTTTTGGTGCGCTTTCCCAAATAAAAACTTTGCCGCTGAACTGAACTGAAACGAATGTAGCACTCATTGGCTTTAATGTGTTATAGCTATTTTTATAAAAATATAAGTAATTTGCTAATTTTTATTCAATAAACATCAAAACCACTGTTTCTCCACTAGCACGTAATTAGGCCGAAAAAATAGAAGCAATCGCTTACGTGTATCCACTCTCGATGATGCTTTGGAAAACACACACTTATGTTCACGTTTATACTTATTCTAGAAATTAAACAGGTGTTAATACAGTATCACAGAACAATTGTACTTCTTTTTATCAAGAAGGAACACAAAAATATAAATCAATTTTCATTCGCTAGCAATTTGCAGCATTTTATTTTTAATTTCAGCCTAAACAATGAGGTTCTGCATTTACACTACTACAAATATGCGAAGCAGATGCGCCTGGCACACATGTCAAAATAGTCAGTTTTTGAGTGACAGTCACTTGCTGCTGGTACTAATGTATGGGGACGATTTATTGCACGCTAGTGCTCGAAGTAAGCTGTTGTGGGTATGAAATGGGGAAGGCAAATGAGGAGCGTCCAATATAGCTCTAGCCATCCCAAGTCCCTACCTAGCGCCTCCACGTGGCCATACCTGGTAATGCTCTATTGACTAGCCAAGCTAGGAGGTGCGATACTGGGTGGTTTCCGGCTGCCTGACTTCAAAACCGAGGTTTTGGGCAGACGGCGGAGCCACACGGCCTTGCTAATTGGTAAGCCTAATGAGTTATTTTAATTATTTTTTTCGTTTTAGCTTATGAAGCATCTACTGCTATATAGTAAAATCTTTGGCCAAAACGAGTTTTAATACTGCAGATGGATATCAGAATGAAAAATTAAATTAACTATTAGAAGCACTTATGGAACCTCAAAGGACGCTACTTTATTTCATACGAAGGACTGCTGGTGAGATTGTTCTATTTTTACCTATATATACCACATTTCATCTTAATATCATATTATTAACAGTATTATTATTGAAATCATAAATGTGGAAGGCTGGATGATGGAGTGGATTGCCAACCTGAATCCTTAAGGTCTGAAGCAAATATGGCACTTCTCAATTCAAAACAAACAAATCATCACGTGGGTTAAAGTTGGTACAGCGAAATTGATTATTACATGGAAGGATCCTAATGCTGGAAGGCGACTCTTATAACCCCGGAATGCGCACAAGTGCCTCTGCTTGTGGGTCCGCCCAATCCCTTTTGGCCCTTCTGTAACAGCATTAGTGTGAAATTCATTTGATAATCAAATTTGGATCTACTGTAATTCTACCCACATACATTGGCAAGTCCTTGAAATGATGGTGGCTTTCCCCTACTACTACTACCTACTACTACTAGTGCTCGAAGCAAGCTGTTGTCACTGCAAAATTAGTTATCTTCAATGACCCGGAATGTAGGCAACACCGACACGTAAACCATCTGACTCTCTTTCAATCTGCTGTTGACGTACAGCAATTCACCGAATAGGCGTTGGTGTGGTGCTGTTCGCTCAGCGAAATTTCTCAGGTTTCTTCAAATATAACTGGTTTTTGGTAGGCGATAGCCTTCAATAAGCTTCAGCAATATAAAAAATCCAACAAAACAAAAAATCAGCTTTGTTGTCAATTGCGCAACTAAGAAATTACGGTGGGCGCATGCCCAGCACCACCTATTGAGCTATTCGCAGGATTGCTTTATAGCTGTTATGGTTTGTACCATACAGGCGCGTTCGACCTGCCAGAAATTTACACAACACTGATACTTCTTCGGAGATTCCAATGCTCAGGTCGGTCAAGAGGAAGAAAACCTAAGACTTTTCGTCATTGCCACCTCCAAGAATATGACCGTACGTAGTACCTTCTTCCAGCATAGACTCCTACACAAGTACAGAAGTACATTCAAACAGAATCACGGATCGAACACATTTTGATAGACTGTCGGCACTTGTCAGACACCATTGACGTCAGATCCTATCGAATCGCTAAGGTTAACTCGGGCCACTACCTAGTGATGGTTAAGATGCGCCTAAAACTCTCCTTTATAAACAACATTAGGTAACGCCAGCCTCGGTTATATCTCGCGTGGCTGAAGCAGCCAGACATCGCCGTAAACTACTATGCACATTCATTCGAAGCGGCGCTACCAGAAGAGGACGAGCTCGAGGAAGCGCCTTCCGAGGACGGATGGAACACCATCAAAACAGCCATTAGCAGTTTAGTGGAGAGCTCTATCGAGCACTTGCACTTGGTACGCAATAAGCGGAACGACTGGGTTGACTATGTTTATAGGAGGATGGTGAATGAGGAGTACGCTGTTCAGGCGGCTAAGATCCGCAGTGCCACACGTCAGAACATGGAAGAAGAAAAAGCAGAAGTATGCGGAGTTGGAGCGGCTGCATCGATCTCCAGAAACGTGAAAGTTCTATAAGAAACTGAACGGATCCCGCAAAGATTTTCTGCCGCGAGTTAAAATATGTTCGGATAAGGGAAGTGATGGCAGTCATAGCTCAAATACATGAAAGGAAGAGGCTCCAAGGAAACAAACGCGCGCCTCCCACGGATGGGAACCGTTGACGGCGACGAACTAGAAGTGGTAGAGGAGTTCGTGTATTTGGGATCGTTGGTGACCGCGGACAACAACACTAGTAAGAAGATCCAGCGGTGCATCCAAGCGGGAAATCGGACCTACTTTGCCCTTCGTAAAACGCTACGATCAGGAAGCGTACGCCGCCGCACGAAGCTAACAATGTACAAAACTCTTATTAGACCGGTAGTTTTTTATGGACTTGAAGCAGTGACGCTGCTCACGGAGGACATACGCTTCCTTGCCGTGTTCGAGCTGAAAGCGCTGCGGACGATATTTGGCGGAGTACAAACCGAAAGCGGAGAGTAGCGGAGGCGTATGAATCACGAGCTACAGGCACTGCTTGGGGAGACTCACATCGTACATCTAGCGAAAGTTAGCAGGCTACGGTGGGCCGGACACGTCGTAAGGATGCCGGACGACAGTGCGACGAAAATAGTCCTCTTCAACAACCCCACTGGCACCAGGAACAGCGGGGCCCAACGTGCACGATGGCTCGACCAGGTCGAAAGCGATTTGCGGCTTCTGAGACGACTAGGAAATTAGCGACGAGTGGCCCAAGACTGAGTTGAATGGAGACGAGTGCTTGAAACAGCACGAGCCACCCCGGCTCTATGTTGCTGAAGAAGAAGAAGGCAGTCATCGCCCGTCAAGATCGTGGGGTGACCGAAAGGCGGAATTAGCACGTAGATAAACACCTGAATGGCGCCCAGGCGGAGAACTATGGTAACGAGGAAAGCAATTTCGACGGTGCGACAAACAGGGAAGAGGTGCCAGCCCCAACAATTAAGTTAAGGAAGAGATCATGCAAATAAAAAACAGTAATTCGGTTGGGAAAGATGACAGAGTAGCGGAGAAAAGCTGGCCACTTGTCTGCACCGGCTAATTGTTAGAATTTGGGCTATGCACACTTAAAAAACTCAGCAAAATATGCCGAGATTTGGACAGCCGAGCGTTCGGTAAAAATTTCAGTTTTGCAATTCGACGTTTACGGATCTTTACTAACGTTTGGCATCGTAAAAAAATTTACCGAACGCTCGGCTGTCCAAATCTCAGCAAAATTTTGCTGACTTCGGCATTTTTTTTTAAGTGTGTGGAACAGCTACCGGAGAAGTGGACCGATAAGGTTATCTACCTACACAAAGGGCGACAAGTTGGACTGTGAGAATTATCATATGATCACTGTTCTCATTAGACCCTGCAAGGTACTGTCTCATATTTTTTCCACCAGCTCTCTCCACTTACGTACAGGTTTGAGTTTGTGGGCCCGCTTCGCTGAAAAACGGTCAAAAACTGATCAAATAATTACAATACGGCAAATTGTCCAAAAAGGCTGTGAATACAGAATTTCCACGCGCCATTTGTTCATTGACTTTAAAGCTGTATATGATACCATCGACCGAAAAGAGTTATGGAAAATCATGGACGAAAACGCCTCCTTCAGAAGCTGATTATATCTACGATGGATGGTGCACGGTCAAGGTAATGGTCTCTCATGCCTAGTGTTCAAAATAGCGCCACAAGGTGTTATGACCCGAGCGGAGCACAATATCCAATAATTCTAGTCAATTCGTCTACTTTGCCGATGACATGGATATTATCGGCAGAATATTTGTGGCGGTGGCTGGACGGTACACCAGACTAAAACATGAAGCAGCAAAAATTTGGTTGAAAGTAAATACGGTAAAAACAAAATATGTACATGCTGACCGACGCCGCTTGTACATACGCCGCGATGAGTTTGGGATAATTGGCGAATTTGTCTATCTTGACTCACTGGGAACGGCGGACAATGACATCAGCTGTGAGATTTGCAGGCGTATTATCAGTGTCAATCGTGCTTACTATGAGCTGTACAAGCAATTACGGTGGTTAGAGCAGGTGGAGCGGGTTCTGGCGGAGAGTACAAGGTGTCCAAGGAATTGGAGACTGGTACCCCACAACCGAGTCAATTGGAGAAATTTTCTTCGTAAGTCTATGTCTTAGGATGATAAACCAAATAGGTAAGTAAGTAGGTAATAAAATATCCGAAAGAATAAATCATAGATTTTCAGCAGTTTCTGAAGTTGTGCAGCATATGCGCAATAAATAACATAGTTTATCACAATAAATTTGCTTTATTTACAGTTTTATGATGGTTTTATCGCGAGCTATAAGTATTTTTTAACTCGAATTATCTTTATATTGCGTTATACAATTCAGATAAAACCAAGTGGTTTTATTGTTAGGGTGAATTATCTATTTTGGACAGGCGTTACGCCTACTCTATTTTGGATTTTTTCATATGATTTTGTCGTAAATGTCCAAAATAGCGTACGCGTAACGCCTGTCGAAGATATATAAATCAGCCTACTTGGGTTAATCAATAGATCTGATCTTGCCGGTGGGCTACGAATTCACTGTCTTACATGAACTATAACTTCAAAATAATTCCGAACAGTAAATTGGATAGTCTCGAAGATTCAAAATGATCAATTTCATTTCCAAAATCATTTTGTTAGTCACTTATCAAACAACTAAACGGCCAATTCTCAAATATATAATTCATAATAATAGTTGTAAAATTCTCAAAATGACTGACTTTGAATATCTGACTCCACACGAACCAAACCCTACCAAGAATATGTCTACCAGCCATCGTACATTTCACATTCCGAAAAAAAAACATATCCACTCTAGACGATTAACGATTTGAAATGTATGCAAGAAAGCATCGAAATCAATCAAACTCGGCTGCTTCCCAGCTTCAGCTTCAGCTATTGCCAAAGAGTCCGACGAACCGGAACTTAATTGTAGTTAGTTCGCCGCTGTTAGGCGCTCCATAAACGTCCATATACCAAGTAGTTGTATACATACACATACGATAGAAATCACCTTTCAACGCTTGCCCGTGTGTCGTATGTTGCTCGGCGCGCGGTGTCCGTACAATCCACCCGTTTCAAAATAAAATTCAGTTGTTTGCAGCCTAACAAGCGTAAAACGTTCCGCTACGGATTCACGAACGGCTAAACGTCGTCGTCCGCCGGTAGCGTTCAACGGGAAGGGAGGGCCACAGCCGGTTCAACGTGTGCACATTAGGGTAATCATCATTTTGCGAAATGTATGATTTTCATTCAGCACGTAGAAAGGCCCACAGATAGTGAATGGGTTCGTAATATAAGGGACACCCAACGAATAAAAAAAAATACATTTGAGTCTAAGATCGTATTGCTAACCGTTCAATCAAACACAGGCGGGATAGTGCTTTACTATCTATATGTATAATCGCAGGCAGTTCAACCACCAGTCACAACCAGCTGTCAGTAACCGGCAATCATATTATCGATAGCAAAACTATACTGTGAGTATAGTAGCAAACATTGAGCTGGATTAGTAAATTTGATAACATAATCTAATAAGCTCGTTGGGGGACTGATTCTATAAGTGGTTTGTAATGAAACAGTAGAAAAGCTTCGTGTTTAATACATTCCAGCTAATAGGAGATATTTTCATATTTATGCGTCAAACGACTTTGAGCTTTAACTACCCGCATGCTTGAACACCACTGGGACGGTGTCTGCGTCACACATTCGAACGGTCAGTCACGCTACACTGTTGATGCTTTGCTTTTTGTTAACAAATACGTCAACGGGAGACACGCGGGCAAGTGGACCAGCGAATTAATTTGTGTGACCCCAATCGTGAACAAAGAAATACGAACGGGTCTCACGGTGAGCTAGACAGATCACGATTGAGAAAATTGCCTCACACAGCGTTCAAAACATCGGACATTTTGAGCTGTACGGCAAAATCGACCAACAAACTTATTTAGGAAAAAAAGTGTTGCATACCCCATACGAAAAGCATTAAAACCCACAGTTTCCATTTTATTTGTTACATTGGAAAAATGCTTTTCGACATGAAGCTATTCCACCCTTCTACATAATACAGAGTTGTTTCGAGTTTACATGCAGTTTTCTACACACTCTGTGCTTCCGCAAGCTTGCTGCACATAACAATTAAAAAAAACGTCAATTATTATTAACATTTAACGGTTTGTTTGAGGATATTAAGAAATCAGACGGAAAGAGAAATTTTAAATCTACTGTTATTAGTCCTTTTATGGTCTAAATTTGAGAATGATTTGTACTTAATTTTCCATTTTTTACATAAATTGAAAATGCCGCGAACACCACTAAAAACCCTGAAACAGCCCAGTAATTCGTCCCACATAAACGTGTTTTTCCTTCGATTCGATCGATAGTTTTGTCGTTAGAATTATGCTTGATTCATACCTCTGACAGCCGGAAACTCCCATCGACCAGAATGTGCATGAATTTCATAAACCAGGAGCCCGTCCCCTGGTCAGACGCATGGGAAATAAAACTGGCACTAATTAATTAAAATATAACTCTCCACTTGCAGCAGCGACGGATAGAGCGCTGAGATGACTTCTATCGGGCGAGTTTTTTTTTCGCCTCGACAGAGAATGTGTGCGGTATTCGTGTGTTTAATATCCTCCGTTCCGACACTGTCAATGTTAATTTCATTTTGTTTGCGTTGTGTCGTGTCCCGCTGAGTTGCTGTGGTATGTTCTCTTACTTGTGCAGCTTATATGTGGCACACCGAGAATCACGGAGACCACCGGTCGATGTAAATTTGGCATAGGTTTTACCGTTTTTTCGCACCGTTCGCGATAAACATAATTTTAGTGAGCTCCGTGGCAAGGGGTATAGTGTACGGGTACATTGTACAGGGGAATATCCCATACGCAGTGCAAGTGTTGGGGCATGCAACAAGAAAAAAATATTTTCAAAGGGGACAGTATTCGTTTTCGCCCGTGCGCCCTGTGTTTACACTCAGCATTCATAAACATAAATAAACTGATGCATTGGACGAATGAAGCCCATTTACCCTAGCACTGCGCGCTAGTCAACGAGCAATTGCACGAAATAAACGTATGCTACATTTCAGCAACAAATTGTGCGTTTGAGTGTTAACTGTTGATTGCGACTGCTACTGTATGGTAGCATTTTCTAGTTGAATATTCATCAACAGAAATTATAGGAAACCTTCCCGCCGGAAGTTGTCGGTAAGTTATTTCTGTGCCGAATTTTGACATAATTTACTGCTTGATTCACATTCGATGCAGAGGGGTTATAATTTTACACTAAAAGCGAGTTTTTAATTTGATGCCGGTGGGAAACGCAACAAATGTCTTTATTATTTCTGTATTTTTATTTGTATTTTATATTTAAAATTCATTCGACAATTTGTCTTAATGAAACTATCATAAGACGATTTAAAAGATTTTATGTTCGCCAAAGTCGAATAAGTCCACCACTCTAAGCAAAGTACGGATGCTGGAGGCCAACGGTTCGTCAAATCCGAACGTCTTGCGGTGGAAGCTAAGCTGAAGCAAACCTGTAGACCGAAGGGTACGCTGCACGGCATGAAAGTCTAACTGCGATAGGATTTTCGAGGCAACCGATTTCACCACCGATCACCTTTGCTGCAAACTTTGCTTGCTCGATCTTTCTGCGTCGTTCAAGAGTCTCACTGCCAAGAAAGCGGCAGCGGTCGAGATACAGAGGTAAATTCACCGGATCATTCCAAAGTAGATCTCGTAGTGCAAACCAGATGGACTGTTTTTCTACACGTTCAAATCGTAAGTTCCATAAAAGTTTTTGTGGGCATCAGTGAGCAGTTACTGCGTCACCTATATTGGTGCCGGCGACTACATCCAGGAGCTCTCCTAATCGGTGACAAACTTCAATGGATCGTACAGTCAGATAAAGTTTCAAATCATCGGCATATGCAAGTTTTACACTAACACTTAATACTCAAAATAGTGTGAATAGTAGAGACCCCATATTATTGCCTTGTGGAACTTCAGCACGATTTGTAAATTCAGTAGAACAATTCTTGGGTAATTTTTTCAAATAGACCTAAGTGACAATGGGAGATTGACTTCGCGTCTCCTCTCTTCCGCTTTACACGGCTACATAAGTGCAGAGAAAAGGAAATTGTCAAAACATTTAGTTAACTAGTGACTCCGGCAACCGTTTCATGCAAAGCTGATGTGTTAAAATGCATTAGTATCGCCGTAAAAAGCGGAAGAGAGGAGGCGTGAAGAGAATCTCTCATTGTCACTTAGGTCTATTTGAAAAATTACTCGAGACTTGTTGCGTTAAACACGCTCACGCTTTAGAGTTTGAACTAATTTTTGGCATATTATTCGGGCCTATCAAAGGCTTATCGCCTACCGAAAATATGCTAAATCTATTGAAAAAAAAGCCTGAGAAATTGCGATGAGAAAACTGTAATTACCGCAGCATTACGCCTACAAGATGCTATCCCAAATTTTGTTACGTCGTCAATCCTACGAAAACTCTTAGGGTAGTATCAGGTGGGCTGCTTTATGGGGGCTCGTGCTACTACGGATCAAATTTTCACTCCGACAAATCCTCCAGAAATGTCGGGAGTTCAACGTACCATCACATCATATTTTCAGGACAGCATACGATACGGTCGAACGCAAACAGCTATGGTAGATAATGCACAAAAACGGACAAACTGATGCAGCTGATCGAAGGTACCTTGGAGCGAGTAACAAGCTATGTGCGTGTCTCGGGGGCACTCTCGTGTCTCTTCGAATCACGCAGAGGGTTTCGATAAGGAGATGGACTGTGACATTCGGCAATGCTATCAAAAGCGGCGAGCGGGCATTGAAACGACAAGAACGATCTTGGGCAAAAGCAGCCAATTCCTAGCTTTCGGAGACGACCTCAACATCATTACTAGAAACCTTGGGACGGTAGAAGCAATCTACGCCAGACTATAAGCGTAAGCTAGGAGGATTGGGTTAGAAATCAATGCGTCAAGAAACAAATATATGGTATGAAGAGGCACCGGAGAAAACAACGTTCACCTCCCACGAACAATAACTATCGACGGCGATGAATTGGAAGTGGTTGATGAATTCATATATTTGGGATCTCTAGTCATCGTCAACAAAAATATGAATAAGTCGGTCCTACTTTTCCCTCCGCAGACGCTTCGATCAAGGAGCATACGCCGCCGCACAAGGCTGACGATGTACGAAACGCTAACCAGACCGGTAGTCGTCTATGGACTAGACTTTAATTTTGCTTATGAAAAACATACTTGCACTTGCCACATTTGAACGAAATGTTTTTTAATTTATTGTTTATCAATTAAAAGTCAACAGATTTTTCTGTCCTACTGACTACTTAAAAACTAATAGCTAGAGTTCTAAATCGGGATTTCAACACGTTGTGAAGTAGGACACGAAAAGGTTGAAATTGTGTTGTCAGCCGGTTATAATATCGAAGGTGCAATATGCAAGAAGAAATAATTCCGTGTTAAGTAAGGCCGAGATAAGATGTCCAGTCTTTCTAGAATCCACAGGCAGTCAATCCGAGATGCCAGAACATCTGATACGAAGACGGCTCTTGTTACGTCCCTACGTGTTTGCAGGGTATCCAAGTTGACTAGTTTGCAGCGCTGTTCGTGGCTTGGTAACCTACGAAGGGCAAAACGAATGAACCTTCGTTGCACCGACTCTATTCGACGGGGTTGGCGGGTTGTCCAGTTTCGTGACGGCGATTTGATGAACGAGCTTGTGGAAAGCGGCGGAGAGGTCTGTGTAGATAACGTCTGTCGGAGAACGGTCGTCATAGCAATCCGTTACGTACGTCTTGAGTGTCAGTAGATTGGTAGACGTTGAGTGCTTGGACATGAATCCGTATTGCTCGTCGGTGATGTATTGCTGGACGAACGAGGAAATTCACAACAAGTTCGAAGGGTTTCGATAATGCACATAAGGCAGAGATCCCTCTGTAGTTATCTATGTTTCGCTTGTTCCCCTGCTTATGTACTGGAAATACGTAAGCGGATTTCCAAGCACAAGGAAATATACCTGAGCCAATCGACGAGTTAAATAGACGTCGGAATGAAGCAACCAAGGCATCCTTTAGAAATATGGAAGGTACGTCCTCCGGTCCACTGGAAGTTGAGCTTTTCAACTTCAAAGCGTCCTGCTTGATCATAGAATCGTCAATAGTCATGTTAGTGAGAGAATCACCGAGATTTGGAACACTGTCTAGCACAGTCGCTACTTCTGTTTCGGACAGCCTTTCTTCGACAAAGACGCTAGAGAATTTCCGCGAAAACAGTTGACAAACCGTATCCAATTTGGTCGCAATGTCGTTCACAAGGAACACTAACATATTTCCAGAGCGACTTGAGATTACGCTTCAGTCTACGCTCAACGATGTTGAAGTATTTGCGGAAGCAGAGTCGGCTAAACTTTTTGTAGCGCTTGTTGAGAGCCTGATAGTGGTTTCGCAGTGATTGGGTTTTATACCCTGAGTACCTCTCCTCAAGGCAACCTTCCTTTCGAATTTAAGGCGACGTAGCGTAGCATATATCCAAGGTAGGTGCGGCTCTATGCGTATTCGTGTTTTTAGGTATGTGGCGGTCAATTTTTGGAGGAATATAACAGAAAGCGTAGAGTGGCGGATGCATATGAATCACGCGCTGGCGGCAGAGAGATTCCCATCGTACACCTATCAAAAGTTTGGAGACTACGGTGAGCCGGCTACGTCGCAAGGATGCCGGACTGCTGTGCAGTGGAATTCGTTCCATTCAAGAACACCACTAGAAATAGAGGGGTTTCACATGCAAGATGGTTCGGCCAGGTGGAAGCCGACTTGTCTGTCTCGAGATGCTCAACGAATTGGTGACAAATAGCCCAGGTGCGAGTACAGTGGAGAGGAAACTTGACATTGGACTGCGGAGTATGTCGAACAAAAAATCAGAGGGTCAAATTCCAAGCGAAATGTAGCATCAGCACTTTGCTTTCTCGCCATGAACATGTATCGAATGCCTTCTGGGTAGACAGAAAGAATGTAGTGAATCAATCTTCATGTACAGAATTATAATTGAGTATGAAAACTGCTTTTGAAATCCAAAAACGCAATGACGACTACTTGAACCTTAACCCCAAATCAATCCAATGATACTACCCGTATGCCATCGCTTGTCTCATTTTATGTTTCTCGCCGTAAAAGCAACAATAAATTGACATTTCCATCATAAGGAAACATTTTTTTGAAGGTCAACTATCAAGGTCAATGAAGCGGGCTGATTCGGATTAGGTCAGACTGAACGAGCCATAAATGTCGGAAACGACTAGGCAATAAAAGTGAGGGTTCCTATTAAAATATGAACCGTTTAACCTGCTTCTTATTATTTGAACTTTTCCAAGAACAGTCAAAGATAATCATAAAATAAACATACTTTTTTTTCAAAACCACCACCAGCGTCGAACGAGCAACAACGAAGATGGGAACAACTCCGCAACGATAGGTAGATAATAGGAAGGTTTTCTGACTGGACCTCAAACATGCTGGATGTGTGAATAATTCAAATCTCACTCTCTCTCTATCGACCAACCAAGCCAAAGAAGCCTGACTCTGCAGATGGATTGAACTGCCTGCCTGCCCAGCTAGCGGTAAGGCTGAACTGCGGTCGATTTGATTGAAGACGGATAAGTGGAGCAGATTATACGGTGGATAAGTTCGTTTTTATCATGGATACAATGGATTGCAGTTTAGCAGAGATTGTGAAAATTAATTGTAACCTCTGCAACAGCAGTGCAGTGTTGAGGTGTTATTACGCCTAAGTTGATTATTAAGACGTTAACCTAAAGATAACAATCGAAGGATTTATGTATAAATTTTACACTTGAGACAAATGAAACTTTTTATTTAACTGTCACTATTTAATAGTATTTCTTTTTTTTTTTTAAATTTACAGATTCTACTAAGTAGCTCATCGGAAAAACATTTGTTCAGTTTTAGATGGTAAATATAACGCCTTTATTGAGTTATAATGTGAAAAAGAGCGTTTTTTAATTACATTAACTTTATTACTAGTTATTTTCACAAAAATAAGCCTTTCATTACTTTATATTTTAACTAAATAGGGAGTTTACATCTGATTATGTGGATCAGTGTTAACATTAATGCTAATTTATGCATTACTAAATAAAGTGTTAGGTTCATCAAACGAATCACAATCCAAAAAGGATGAGAGAAATTCTGACATGCTAGCGGTTGCGCAACCAGCCATGATGATACGCTACGAAGCTAAGGAGCAGCACCGTTCAGCTTCTGGTCTGGAAGTCTGGATGCTTGCTGAAACGGAATTAGAAACAAAATTGGTGCTCGAAGCTTGTCTTTCAGCCAGTTTAACTCTTCACAAATTCAAAGGAATCAGCAGAATTGTACAGTTTTGCACTACAATGACGAACCAGTTGGAGAATTACACTGCTATTTATCGATGAAAGAAGGCAATGTTTCCAAAAAAAACGGACAGTAAAGTTAGTTTTGGTTGTCTGTTTCGAACGTTTTTGTACTGTTTTTGTCTGTTACGTTTAATTGTTCAGATAAGGAAATTCGCGTAACTAAGCATTATCGGTACATTGTTAAAAGAAATCAGAGTCCGTGAAGGATTAAATAACACGATTTGATACTCCCGTTTCACATAATAAAAGTTACACACAATATACTGAATTTAGTCGATAAACAAGTACATTATATTTCCAACTTAAAACTCCAGAAATTGACTAAACATTGCGCACTAGCATTAATTAAATTTTCTTTTTGTTATTGGTAACTCTCCGTCCGGGCTCCCGAAAAAAAGTCCCGCTTGCATGTGAAAGTCAAACAAAGCGACCTTCCAAAGCTTCGATTCCAACCAAGTGGCAACATGACAAGCAAAAACACTGTTCAGGGCGTAAAACCACCAGCGAAAGAATAAGATGCTCCGGCATTCTGTTCGGTTCAGCAAAATGAAATAAAATACCTATACCGTTTGGTGAAGCGAACCACCGCGCCATTCCGAGCTTAGCAACAACCGAAGACTCGTCTGCTGCCGAATCCCCGCGCCTGCACGCGCCACGCCAGGAGAGAAGAGGCAACTCGATGAACCGACGACTCTCGAGCACCAACTCGACTCAAACACGAAGGAAACGAAAAGCTCTCGCAGTGGAAAACAAGTGAACTGTGAGGAAATTAAATTTTACATATTACCCCTCGTCCGTTTCTCCCAACGCAACGCCACAGCTCAGTGTTCAGCGGCGAATTTTGAATTGAAATTCTACTTGTTGGCAGTTGTGCTCCTCGATCGATTCTGTTTCGCAACAAAGTTTCGTCGGTTTCGGATACTTTTCATCCTTATTCTAATGACCAGTAAAATTTGCGTGTAATGAGTTAAATAGTTGATTCAACCCAGATTCTTTGCAAAAAAAACGAATGGCCTCTAGAGAAAACGTAAGACTTTTATGCGGGTACCTACTCTAATTGTTCTGTTCGCTTTTTCGCGTTTATCGACCAAGTATTCTCATCTTCTATTCGTTTCATAAGGCACATTTTACAAAAGACAAAGTTTTTACGGCTCATAGTGCAGGAAAAATAAGCTGAATTCCTTTGAATGTCGCTTTGTCTCAGTTCCTATCATTATTTAGGTGGACAATTTGAAATGATGCGATTTCAAACTGTAGAATTGTTCTTTCAACACTAGGCAAACTAATTCGGTTTGTCATTTGTCATGATTCGAACACACATCACCTGCCAGGGCATGTGGCTAGCTAGTACTTATGTACCTTTGAACCATAGATACGCTGAACAAAAGGAGACTGCACAACCCCCTTATAAGCGAGCGACGTATCTTCAAACTCCACCATCTGGTGGGTTGGGTTATTTATAGACACAAATTTTGCCTCCTCCTCGATCTATTGTAATCGAACCACCGAATGGAGAAGTTTTAATCTAACTCGTTTTTACTCACGGGACGACGAACCTGCACAGGCACTCGCGACTTACAAGGCATTGCACGTGACGTTGTTTGTCTGTTAGCTTTCCGCTCTTTCTCCTTCACACTAAATTTTTCATTACTTTCTTCTACCGTCCCTTCGTCAATTGTAAAAGAACTACCGTTTTAAAAAATATTAATTTAGGATACGGGAGGGTATTTTCAGCAGGTTTCTAAATTCAGCCTATTTGCCTTTTCTTTCGCCAATAAAAGTACTTTGCCGACATACAATTTTAATGTTATAACTATTTTCGCAAGACTTTAAGTGGTCTACTATTTTTTATTCAAAGAACGTCAAAACTATTTGTTCTTCCACTAGAACTAGGCCATAGGCTGAAAAAATAGATGCCATCGCTTAATGGGTCGAAAATACCCTCCCATGCACTATATGCCTGACCTCATTTCAAGGTCAAGACTAAAACACGAGGTTGGTCTAACGTTATAACGTTAACGTTATAGTAAAAAATAGTACCGCGTAAAATTATCAATTATAAAATACGTAACCGTGATATTGACGATTTCTTCTGGAAAACTGAGAGCAACAATGCTGCTCTTATAGCTTGGATTCTAACCCATTTATCGATTATTCGACTCAATTTATATTTATCGCAGGAGGTTAGTAAGTGAAATTGAACCTAAACGCCGAAGCTACTTGCGGCTACCGTAAGAAGATCTAGAGCACTGTATTCAACAAAGCGAATGAAAATCAGCGATGTAAAGAAAAGACAACCCAACAAAATAAAACACTACCGTAGTAATGGCCATAACCAAACCACCACCAGCAGACACCAACACATGCAACAGAATAAATCTCTGCAACTAAGTAAATAACACATAAATTCGCAAGTGCCTAAATTGTTTGACGCAATAAACTTCGGCGGAAATAGAAACACCATTCAACAAATAAATGTTTTTTTGTGCTCATCATTGATGTATTTCTTACTGAACGTTTTTTTCACAATATTTATTATTGCGCGGCGCCTCGGTTTGAACAAATAATAATCGACAACAAACATATCAGTAAACATCACGATTTACTGATCCGAAAGGTGAAGCTAGAATGTATGTGACTACGATCGCGACGCAACTTTTCTTGCAGCTGCTAAATGCGTAGCCCTACAACATCGAAACGGCAAACGGCTGCGCATTTATTTACATTGAAACAAGTTGATGCAAGGTCGTATTAAACTGCACTCTGTATAAACACCGGCAAAGATCGGTGGCATGGTGGACGTGACACAGGCAGCGTGCAAACATAAGCATGGCGGCAAAGAACTATTCGAAGTTTTTGTTTTGTCGCGCGACACAATGTTTTAACCATGATCGAATAAAGGCATCTTGCTAGAAGCATCCTGGTGTAGTTAAAACACTACTTTCTCGTCAGTTCAGCGCATTGCGCTAACCGCACCATCGTTTCGAGGCGTAAATACAATATTATGACGATGTAAACTGGATTGATTAGCGTTGAAGGACATAGTTGTTGTCTTACACCACCAGTCGTAAACAGCAGTCTTTTGAGAGTACGATCTTAGATTCAATTACCACGATCAGATCAAGTTCTAAACTACGTTTTGTTTCTTAGGTTGTTGTTACGGTTTCATTCAGTAACGATATAAACCCAATTCGAATCTATCAATCAACACGAGCAAGTTGAAACCGCACACTTTAATTATGTCAAAGCAACTCGGTCGTTTGTTTCATGCTGCAGCTCTTTCCAATGAAGAACTATATAAATTGTGGCACCGACCACTCCGATACTTGACGCTTGCGTCACTCAAACTGGCCATGAATGCACTGAACTGTGTTTTCGTTTCGCCTGTTTCTTTGGCTCTTTATAGTTTTCCAGCAAAAAACAACTACCTCACTGCCTCAGTTGAATCACAGTCGCTCTTAACTCGGTAAAAGCGGGTTTGCTTTCGACATTTGAAAAACAAAAATAACACAAATAGCGAGCAAAGTACACTAACCCATCAGAAATAAACAGAGAAATAGAAATAGTAGAATTAATAGGAAAACTTTCCTCCACTTGGAATACTGTTTGCCATTTCTTCACAAACATTCAACAGTAGGTACCAGCGCGTTATACTACTGTCTGATTTTGATTCCATCGCAGTGATAGAATTCATCCCAAAACAAGGCGAAATATAAAGAAATCCTATCTTCCGTTGTTTCGGGTGCATTTTTATTTCGGTTTCCGACCGACTTTCGGAAACCGCTGCTCTATATCATTGGTATGTCGTGTATATATGATACACACAATACCTGCCGACAGGGCACACTACTACTTCCTGCAGCACACTACCACTGTTACCGACCAGCTGAGTTGAGTACTACCTATGTCGTGTCGCACGAAAAACGGACGCAGAACGGACGAACTACTTTGATGCTGTTTGTTGATGACTTATTTCGCATAGGTACTATACTATAGATCTCTAACCTAGATTATTATTATGCGGTTATTGCTTGACAACAATTTTGCCCTACTGCGTTAGTTTTTACGATAGCGGGCGCAACAATAACAATTGTGGTTTCGTGTTTAGACAGAAGCACGGAGCCAGAGTATAGTTTATGGCCAATTCGGGCAAACTGGTCACTCGAGCTAGGAGAATATCAATTCATAGTAATTGGGAGAATTTAACATCAATCGTTTACGAAATATACAGAAAGAAACAGTTTTTGTCCAGAATATGCGGAGAGAGGCAGACACAAAATAGAAATAATAGAAGATTTGTAAAATTCACTGTGATGCAATAATCTAGCGAAAAGAAGCAAGCGAACATAAAAGTTTTATCGATTTCGATCGAGCCGATATGACGCAAATTATAGAAAATAAAAATAAATAACGATTGCATGAGTCTAAATGAAACTGCCTAGTGTTGTAACAATATATAAGGATGTGATAGATAAAAATGGAAACTACCCAGCTAACCAAATAAGCATTAACATTCGTAGCAAATCCACCGCTTATTGGCATTTATGGCATTTTTACTGCATTTTACTGAATATTATAAGGTAACTTAGCTGAGCTTAGATAGACGACTGCTCGTAGTGGGACTCACCTTACTGTAGCTTTTTGACTTCATAGCTACTGTAAATTGGCATCCAAAATACTACTCCAATTAGGGGTGTCTTTTTTTACGAGTACGGAAATCTGCTGAGCACCTTATAGAAGATACTATCAAACCACACTATAACAAACAAACTATAACAAACGGTACTATCAGACACCTGAGAAGACAACTCAGGGAGTGGGGTTTGGTATCCAGACCCCCCTAATGGGGCGTGAGGATCCAGACCCACTAAATCCCTAACGGGTGGCAACTAAAATTTTGGAATTTTTTCGCGGCCTTTATGCTCAACAACAAATGAGCTCAGAGAGAAATGAGTGTATGTATGCGTTACCTCTTTCTCTCCTCTTTTTGTAAATATTTTTTATTTTTTTTTTTATGCTTGCCCAGTTTTGCTAAAAATGGCGTCGAAACAAGAAGCATTTCGGGAGCGCGTTGTACATTTCTACGAACTGCAACAGAAATTTCGGCAAAAACAAATACGGTACAACATTTAAAAAGCAAATATGTTGCGGCTTCGACTGTTTACGATATCCTTAGATGCCCAACAACTATACGCAAGCAAGGTAGTGGAAGACCAGCCAAAATTATGGACGCAGAAGGGCATCGTTCTCTTTCTCATTTCTTCAACAAAAAGCCCTTTAGTTTAGTTAAGATGCACCAGACGAATGTTTGAAGAAAATTTTGATCCCGTTTCTACAAAACCATCATGCAGATGGACAATACGTGTTTTGGCCGGATAGAACATCATCGCATTACGCCAAAAAAACACAATCGTTCCTGAATACCCATTCAATCCCATTTTTACCCAAAAACTGCGACCCGAAAAATCTGTCTCAGTGCGCCCAATCGAAGATTTCTTTGGGATTTTGAGTTCCTTGGTGTACAAAAATAACTGGAGAGTCACGAATTGCAAACAGTTGATTGGTAGAATTAAGAGAGGCATTCGCAAAGTTGACATAACGGCCGTACAACGCTCCTGTTTCGACGTCAAACGAAAGCTTCGCCGAACAACCAATTACGGACAGTTTTCAAATGTACACTAATTTTTTTTAACAATGGATAATGTATCTTTAATTTCGGCAAACCAGATCTTCTTCATGTATCTTTGTCTTTTTTTTTTGACAGCTTGAGAAAAAAATCCAAAATTTTAGTTGTCGCCCGTTATTCCGGTTTAGGCACAGTAATACAGATACCATCATCCGGGGATACTTGCAACACTTTTGAACTTTGACTTGGTATAACTTTCGAAGTATACTGTTTAGGTCCAAGTGTATTGTATAGTGGTCAGTACTTTTGATTTATGATTATGAGAAAAATTATCAACTAAATGAGCCTGTAGAATGAACCAAAAATAGGGGTGTTGCAAGTTACCCAGTAAACGGGGTTACTTGCAACACTTTTCTGATTTTGCGTTTTTTATGATTTTAAATTGGATTTCAAACCGCGAATGATAATTTTTTAGATATTCTGAGTATATTTCTAGTAAAACAAGTGATACTGGAGGCATGTTTGGTTTCCCAATTTTGTCTATCGCTTTTTTAAAGATATTCGGCGAAAATGCAGCATGTCGGTGAGCTTCAAATTGCCGTTTCAAGGCACGTGGAATTTTTCACAATTTTAATTTTTCTGGAGATGGTAGTAGACAAAATAACATCGTACAGATTTTTTTTTTTGTATGCCAGAAGGGCATTGGGTTAAAAGGCCACTGCGACAGTCTTAATGATCGTCTTTTGTGGCAGATCAAATCGTACAGATTCAAACATACTGTTTACATACTGTCTATTACTAGAATTATTTATTTTACAAGTGCTGCAAGCCGCACCATATTGGAAGTAACAACACGAATTTTTCGTTACTTCCACAAGTTCAAAATATAAATAAAGCTAAAAGTTGCTATTTCTTAGCTTATATGATGCACTAATTGTGTAGAGGAATCAAACGATAAAAAATAATTTCATGTGAATGCACTGACGCAACTTTGCGCATCCATTTAACTTCCTCTGAAAGTGAAATTACTTTCCAATCGTATAAAAACAAGCAAATCAATGATATAATGAATTAAACTTAACTAAACAATAGGTAAACATCCCTTCTTTAAAACCCCGTTGACTACAAATGGTTATGTTAACAAACAAATGCGTTAGAACTGTCAAAAGCGCGATGCGCAAAAGTGTTGCAAGTATCCCCGGATGACGGTACTAGAAATGGACGATCTGCAGGATACTGTGTGCTTTACAGATGCTGACGAAGCCTCGTTGTCTCATCATGAATGGTGAAACTTACGTCAAGGCGGACTTCCGACAGTTTTCGGGGCTACTGTTCTTCACCGCTCAGCAGAAATTCTTCCGGAGGAAGTAAGGAAGCACAAACTGTCAAAGTTTGACAAGAAATACATGATTTAGCAAGTGATCTGCTCATAAGGCAAACGGAGTGCGCCGTTCGTGACTACTGTAAACGGGCAGATGTACCTTAAGGAGTGTCTACAGAAGAGTCTGCTTCCTCTGAGGAAGCAACACGAGGACCCTACGATCTTCAGGCCGGATCTAGCTTCGTGCCACTATTCCAAGGATGTCTTGGAGTGGTACGAAGCCAACGGGGTCACTTTCGTACGAAACCCAAGGACATGGCCCCATCGCACCGGAACTAAGACCCATCGAAAAATACTGGACCTTTATGTAGTAGGTGTTACGGAAGCATCCCAAGGAGGTCAAATCTGAGAAAGACATGAACAAAAAGTGGGTTTCCGTACAGAAGAAGGTTCAGCCAGATGTTGTACAGATCCTTATGAGTGAAGTAAGGCGTAAGGTCCGAGCATTCAATTATGGTATTGAAGTTAAATGAAATAAGTTGCCAAAAGCTTACTAATGGGTTATATTTTATTGTCTGAAAGTTTGGAAAGGGTCGCGGTCAACCAGAAAATTATCTACGTTTTTTCCGTGATGCAATTTAATGTGAGACACCCTTTATGAGACAAAACATATCGACGGGATTGCAACAAATTTTTGACAAAAAGCATATAATTTAATTTACCATCGCTTCTAGTTACTATAACAAGGAGAACATTTCAAAATCATTTTCCTTTTTTTCGGGTTATCCAACTGGTCGCTTAATAGCGTATAAAACTCTGCGCTGTGCCCTTTTGTGATGTCAACAAAGTGTCAGGGAGACCTCAAACGTCAGTTCTACCTGACGAGACAGGCAAAGTCGCCCACTAAACCACAGGTAGAGCCCAAAGCATAATCGTCACGCCTATGCCCGCAGGCGGAGGCGTTCCGGCCCTGCGCGGACTCCACGAACTGACTCTAAGATCTCTCTGCCAAAGGCCAGAATATCATATTTTAAATATAATGATGATGATGATGATAATGATGATGATAAGAAGAAAAATGGTAGATCGAATTTGTAAATGTGCTTCGGACTTTTTGTACTACTTGAGTTGTAAAATGTAGTATAGTGAAGAAGTGGAGAATTCGTCCTCCCCGCCTAGCACTAAGCAGAAGCAGAAGGTATTCTCCCTATCAATTTTCCAACACAAACAACCACAAATGGACTAATAAGAGACAAATTTCGAAGCATTAGTGGTTATCAATTTATCAGGGAAAATTTAATCTTTCATCTCCTTAGCATTCATGCACTGTCCCACGATGCAAAGTAAATTGAGCGCAGCACAATCTGGACGTTCGCGGTAGTCGACAGAAGCTTCAAAATATATAGACTCACCCGCCTTCCAACCCTCGAGACCAAAGAGCTAGTGTAGTAAAGCTCTGGGCTTAAACGTCTCTCTAAGACTCGACCCCTTCCCATCGACAGACTCCGCGGGCGGCCAGCAGAGCACAGGACAGCTACGGGGCCAGTGCAAAAATTTTACTATCTAGCAGCACTGCGTAGCCGAGACTCGAACACACGACACGAATTGACCTAATTTTTCCATCTGCTACCTAAGAAGTGCTATTACCCGTAATCATTACAGAGTGGTCCTTCGGCATCCAACCGGATCTGGTATCCCGCTTACATCCCCTTACTAACCCTAAGCCCCCGACCAACTCAATCAATCCGACATTTTTCGGAGATATTTGTGACAGTTGTGATAAATAGGGATGAATGCCAGAAACTTCATCTATTAATTATCAGAGATCCCCATACTGGCCTTATTCTTAAACGGAATAAAAGCACTTTCTGAACAACGCAACAATCACATTTGGTAAATTTTTACCCCGAGTCCCACTTGAAATCAAAAAAGTATTTTGATATATACCCACATTCAGAAGTAAACGTGACCGCTATTCATTTACTGATTAGTTAAAAAGCCCTACACCACGACAAGGTTCAGTTTTATCGTAGGGAGGACACTTCAAAATCATTTTCAAACAAAATTTTAATTCCTTTAAAGCCATCAGCTACGCGAGATGCAATTTGCCCAAATCGGTGCTGTTCATTATTTTATAAATCCACAGAGAAAACTTATGAATGTCTATGAGTTAATGAGACCATGAGTTGAACGCGAGAAAATATATGAGAAGCAGATTCGTTTCTGGTCCACTGGCACGAACCTAGGTTTGGAACCAGAACATCAAAAGAATCGACAGGTCTTCCTCAATGGAACACTGCTTATTAATCAGTCCAGCTAAGCTAACTAACACTGCGAAAGTTTCTCCCACTAGCAGCTATCACACCGCCTACAGTAGCGATACATTGCAGACAGCACGTAACGTTAGTGTTGTAGGCTGAAAACAACGTGCAACGGCTAGCAGGGAGCAGGGACATCCCAACCAACTGTTCAAAGTGCAGCTGCCTCGATTCGTTTGTTCATTCACTGCTTTACTGTATGGATTGTGAGAGTAGCGTTGGCCCTTCTACATCACATGCACATGCAGCACCACGCTTGTAGTGCACGGTACACTGACATGCCTGCGACGATGCATGCATGTGCACCTTTTCCTTTGGGTAACGTATCGCATCTAACCGTAATGTCAAAACCATCCTACTCATTTCGCAATCCAAAGATGCACCGGATGAACGCGCTTGGCGTGAAAAGAAAGGCACCGAAGAGCGCGATTGCTTTTACAAACAGTACACTCACAACTACGGTAACACGAACTGCTCACTTTCATTTTTTTCTGCCTCTCGCACTGCTCATCATCATATTAACAGAAGAAAACAATAACGACTATTTCAAAACATCTGACACTCGAATGAAGGAGCTACCGACTGTCGCAGTCGGAACACGCAGTTATATGTACACTGACAGTTGAGAGACCCGCCAAAGAAATACAATGACACATTACAAAATTGTTTATCGCTTTTAAAAACGAAGCCGGATGATCGTCACTTCGACTAACATCGAATGAACTTTCGACAGGATTGTCCAAATCATAAAACACGTGACCGTAACCGGGTCAGACATGATTGTGCACAGGGAAAAGTGGTGATTCATAACGAATCATTGAGGCTGAGTAATGGGTAAAATAGAACACATGCGCCAGCGACATCCAAAAGCAATGCAATTGCGGATATTGTTGATAAGGGCACTTTTTCATTATTTCATTTTTGTATACGATTTGTGCCTGCATGATACATTGCAATCACATAGCGAAGCTCAGATCCAAAAACTTGCCACAAACCAAAACCTGAAAAATTCATTGCGGATGGGTACCAACCACCACGTTTACTTGCAGCCAAAAATCAATACCCTTACAGGAAGAAAACAACATTTTCATTCCACCAGCACCCGCTCGGTCGGTACTCACCTTGGTTTCTGCGTTTTTTTCATATCCAAATCAACTCGCCCGCCTCCCGTCGACTGCAAAGAAGCAGAAGACAAGGATGACGACGATGACAAAAACAACGATGAAGACGATCCAATCGACGGTCCTGACAAACTGATTCCGGCTCCTCCTGTTCCTGAGGCAGAACTAGATGCAGCCGTAAACGTTGTACCACCTGCTACAGCTGAATTGAACGGGTACAGGTTCCTACTGCTTTTCATTGCTCATCCTGCACTATATATTACAACGGAAAGCGAGTCTTTCCGTTCTTGATTATCATACTACTTTCTGCGCGCTTCACTTCGGAGCGGCAGCAACCCACAAGAAGAGTTCGATTGTTTGTTTTGCAGCTTAACAAGAGTTGAGAAATTTTTCCCAGCTTTCACGCTGACGAGGGATTAGCTCTTTTTTTCTGATCCTATTGCGATGCTATTGCTGATGCTGCCCCCTTGCGCGTGTACACCCCGTAATGTACTCAAACTTCAACTACGTTTAGCAGAGCAGGATTGATTCTTCTTGGGTTTCTATTTTCTTTCGTTCACTTCAACTACTATTCCGCATTTCGCGTGTAGCATCCGTAAATGGACCTGTGGGTAGGGTTTTCTAGGGTTGACGAAGTCAGGAAGTTACGGAAGGGGAGTAAAATCTGCTCTAGTTTCCTGAAGCACAGGAATACGAAACAAAAGGGAAACGAAATCGATGCACAATCTCCGACTACCGTTATTACAACTGCGGCAGGCGGATGCAGTTGTGCTGCCACCGTGGCATTGCCGCAAACCACGACCGTAGTGAACGAGCGATGGACGTTGTTGCTGAGGTTGCTGTCACTGGATGCTGGGCCGGTATAATGAAGTAGACGGCTGCATCTGTTCGCATCTTGACGGGAGGGTGCAGTTAGTACGTCTGTAATTGTACAAAAAGGAAACCGATAAAATGGTGCTTGCTTCGGCGACGAAGTTTTGATGTGTAATCTGGAACGGTTGATTGGTAAAAAAAGAGCAGCACAACACTGGGGGATTAAACTGCTAGGAATACATATAGTCTCGAATGTGTTGTTCGTAATCAAAATAATGAAGACAAAGTGTAAATTAATGCTTCCAGTAACTAAGGAAACTTTTGTTATACTATTATATCTTCCATTTTAAGATGGAAATTTCCACATCTCTGGAACAAAATTTAACTATCTGTTAACTATAGGGAGTTGTTCAAAATTATTGTACAGGTTTAAGTAGAAGGGTACCAAAATTCCATGAAAGTTTGTGCACGAGCACGATTTGTAGAACTACAAATAACGAATATACTGTTGTGTTAATGGCCAAATTTAAGACGCATTAACAACGAACGACCATCGACAATATATGTAGGTTTAAAAGCGTTTGTTTCATTTAAATCCTTGCAGCAAAAACAAATCTGTTAAAATATTCTTCAGGTACTTGTTGGTGGCAAGTGCAGATGAACAGATCGTAAAATTTTCTCATGTATTGAACTGTAAAAATCAAGATAATATGTTCTTGCTTTCAATGCAGGGGTGAGCATCACACCACAATTACGCCACCCAACTTATCCTTCATCGAACAAGAAAAATAATCGGTTTCTTTTAGGAATACGCACCAGAGGGTACTGGTGCAAATGTATGCAAATTGAAAACTGAATACATATAATAATAGATAAAAATCTCGTGGTTACCCATCTAGCAGTTAAAATGTACTCCATCCTACCGAAGCAGGTGGAAAGCGAAAATGAAAATGAAAACTCTCCGACCAACACTCAGAGCTTGCCATCCCTTGAGGCTGCTGCCGGATAGACGGAACGGAAGCAAACAAACGAAAACGAAAACTCAATATCGCTTTTGCCGCAGCTCGTGGAAAATAAAAAGTTTTTAAAAGAACCTCAGTTTCTGAGTATCCTTAATGCCATTTCGTTTAGCAAAAAAGAAAACCCCGGCACCCGGTTGCTCCCTTGACGCGAGTGTGCTCACGAATCCTGAAACTCGCTGGAAACAAATGGAAAATGAAGTGCAATGAAGCGTGGACCGGTGATGGTGAAATTTTATCGCACAGAACCAACGCTCAACGGCGTAATAATATCTCCGACGAATGATGAAATCGTTTAAGGTAAGTCCAAAGCCAGAAAACTTCCGCGGCCGACAATCGCGGCTACTACCTCTCCGGGTACAAAACCGTCGTTTGCCCACATCACAGCGATTAACGGAGGAAGCACTGGGAACAATTCCCCCACGGTTCGAGAAAGCTCCTATCCGGTCGCGTGGGAGGGAAAATCAAAAGGCAGGAGATTTCAATTTGGCGAAATGAATTGACATTGCAATGATGTAACTGATTATCAAAGTGGTTTTGCTTTTTCTCTAAATTTTAAATGATTAAAAAAAGAACTCCGTCAAGTGTTAAGTCAAGAGCGGCTTGGAACAGTTCAATTACTTATTACATAGAGTGAAACACTTCGGCATAAAATACGAGATTAATCTATTTAAACTCTGCAAATGTAGCGCCAGAACTATACCTAAGATAGTTTTTTATTGTTCAAAACTTGCTCGTGCGTGTTTGTCACGTAAATAGAATTTAACCCATTAACGGGAAACTATCAGTCATTAACTTTTCGCCGGAGAGCCCAATTTCGGAAGCAGTGTTTGGGCCCAAAAGCGGGATTCTGCTTATAGAAATGTATTCACTGCATTCTTCTCGCCAATCTAGCGAAAATATTTTCTTGAACAAAATTTTTGTTTGAAACGAAAAAACTGCTTTTGAAATTTATAGAATCGATGACAACTAATTTCACCTTAAGCCCAACACTTTTTCCAGCAGAGATTAATAGCTGAAACTTTCAGGAAAGCTTTATTTTAGATTAGCTAAGAAAAACCCGCAGAGATGTATTTGTAATTTTGTGGGAAAAAATACAAAAGCATGGTATTTTTTTAGAAACGGTGATTCTACAATTGATGGAGGGAGGGTTCAAAACCGGTTATAATCTCTGATTATAGCTTAGTTCGACCCATGCACCTTCCAGTATTGGAAAAAAGATAGGAGTCACAACCAGGGCTTCGACCGATCCTTTTTTTTCTACCGCAGTCACACCAACGCGCATTCAAGTTCACACCGTTCGTTTTGAGGTGGAATACGAACGCTATGCATAACACAACTGGCAGTTTGCTCCGTCAAACGCCGATTGCACGCAGCAGAACGAACGCGTTCTAAAACTTTTTGACATTTTCGTTTCGATCAAGTTGCCTTTACCGTTTGTAGCAGCTAATGACTGCAAAACAGTCAAATGACTGGCAATCACCACGCTAACGAAAAGCAACCGCACAATCGTATGATTCAATACTACAAAAAAAAA
The DNA here is from genome assembly GCF_943734655.1 of Sabethes cyaneus. Lineage (NCBI taxonomy): Eukaryota > Metazoa > Arthropoda > Insecta > Diptera > Culicidae > Sabethes > Sabethes cyaneus. Next base: position 157,406,274 of record NC_071355.1, on the reverse strand, counting down.
CAACCACTACATGTGCATGGAAGAAGTCGGTCGGACTCCGTCCAATACAAAAGAATATTTTGCTTGCGTCGGACCGACGTCCGGGTGACAAACTATTACTGTTAGCAGCCGATTTGGAGACAAAAAGAGAAACGAAAATTACGTCACCGTATGCTTCCAGTCAGTTTGCAGTTTATATTCTCATAGCGCAAAGTAAAACGGGAGATCGACTGTTTGCTTTTGCTGAGATGCCGCAAGAATTGTAAGACGGCAGCAGCGCAAGCGGAGGATTGACTGGATTCAAAAAACAGTTAAATGATCATTCAAAAAGCGGAGTTTGAATGCGGAAAGTTCGCATTCACGGCAGTCACATTCAACTTGCGATCCCTTTTCAAGCCCTGGTCACAACGACAACTTGTTAAGCGTAGCAACCTATTACCCCTCCCCCCCCCCCCCGCTTCCTTTCGTCACTGTGCGTCACTGTGATAATTTTCAAGTACATTTTCAAGTCGTAATTTAAATGAAAGTGACAAAAATCGAGTTTAAAGACATAAATTGGTGTAGAATAAAGCAATCGTACTTATAATTTCACAACAATACTGCATTAAATCTGTGCATTCAAGCTCAAAATCTAAGTTTTATAGTTTAACCCCTTGGAATGAGCCACAAAGCATTTTGACGATGAGATTCGCCCAGCATTGTTTCGCCTTGTTTTGATTTTTTTATTTAGTTTCACCTGTTTACAAGCGTCTGTGTTTTGAAAACAACGCAGTTTCGCTCTTTACTATCGCCTGTTTACAAAACGATTTGCAAATAAGCCTGTTACTTCATAACAATGAAAAGGGCTAAACTGCAAATTGTCTTTTATTTTGATTAAACACTTCTATCGCATATTACTAAAAACTTGTTTTAGATAATTCTATCAAATAAAACAGAAAAAATGATTCTTGCCATGGATATTATCAGTCTTTTTAAGGCTGATGATGTTATAAAATGATTTGTTTACAATTTGCTAGTTGCGCCCTAATCGCGAATCACTCCGGGTATGTAACATCTAAGCTTTGAGCAAAAACAGGTCGATTAGATTTTTTCCCGATCTTTCTTTGTTTCTTGGGGTCCAAGTTGATATCTCAAACCTAACCTTCCCTAGAATCAAGCGAAGAGTGCGTTGCGTTTTCGCAACGCTGGGAAGAAATGGGTTAAAAGCAGGCTTCATTTTGCTCATCTTCAGCAAAAAGAGACAGAGCAATCTGCTTCTCACAACGACCAAGAGCGTTCGTTTTCTGTTCAACCGTTTGCTCTCCCTCCAAATGATGCCTGAATATCGGTTTCTCTTATAACCCACTCATCTTGCGCAGAGGGGGCACAACTTACAAGCAGAGCTAATCTTTTCTTAGCACACTGGAAGCAAAATATTATTTGCTCCGTATCCCAAAGAGAATATGGGACAGGCAATTATATGGACTGAAACGATATGCTCCGTGACCTTGAGAGCAGGCATTCGGAACCGCTCCGGCAGAAAAAGAAAGATGAAACAAAACTCACTCTGAGATGAAACGCTCACTCGGGGACAGAGCAAAGCAGAAAAGCACTGCTGCAAAAGCAAAATCTCGTCGCTTGTTGGGGAAGGTAACATCCGATAGCGAGAGAGCAATTCGATTCCCCTTCTGCGCTTTGCCAAAAAAATGGTACCATATTTTAGATGCAAGCACTGCCTGGAATACAAAAACCTACGGTAAGGAAATCCTTTTTTCCCAACTGGTCGCTTAATAGCGTACAAAACTCTACGCTGGGCCCTTTTGTTATGTCAACAAAGTGTCAGGGAGACCTCAAACATCAGTTCTACCTGACGAGACAGGCAATGTCGCCCACTAAAACACAGGTAGAGCCCCAAGCATAGGAGCCGTCACGCCTATACCCGCAGGCGGAGGCGTTCCGACCCTGCGCGGACTCCACGAACTGACTCTAAGATCTCTCTGCCAAAGGCCGGAATGTCATATTTTAAATATAATGATGATTATGACGATGATGATGATAATGATGATAAGAAAAATGATAGATCCAATTTGTAAAGGTGCTTTGGACTTTTTGTACCACTCGAGTTGCAAAATGTGGTATAGTGAAGAAGTGGAGGATTCGTCAGCTCCACCTGACACCGGTCTTCAACCGCGCGCCCGCTTTTAGTTTTTCAACACAAACAACCACCAATGAACCAATAGGCAAGACAAATTTCGGAGCATTAGTGGTTATTAACTTATCAGGGCAAATTTAATCTTTCATCTCCTTAGCATTCATGCACTGCAAAGTAAATTGAGCGCAGCACAATCTGGAAATTCGCGGTAGTCGACAGAAGCTTCAAAATATAGAGACTCACCCGCCTTCCAACCCTGGAGACCAAAGAGCTAGTGCAGTAAAGCTCTGGGCTTAAACGTATCTCTAAGACTCGACCCCTTCCCATCGACAGACTCCGCGGGCGGCCATCAGAGCACAGGACAGCCACGGGGCCAGTGCAAAAATCTTACTGACTATCTAGCAGCACCGCCTAGCCGAGACTCGAACACACGACACGAATTGACCTAATTTTTCCATCTGCTACCTAAGAAGTGCTATTACCCGTAATCATTACAGAGTGGTCCTTCGGCATCCAACCGGATCTGGTATCCCGCTTACATCCCCTTACTAACTCTAAGCCCCCGACCGACTCAATCAATCCGACATTTTTCGTAGATATTTGTGACAGTTGTCATAATAGAAAACTTCATCTATTGTCAGAGATCCCCATACTGGCCTTATTCTTAAACGGAATAAAAGCACTTTCTGAACAACGCAACAATCACATTTGGTAAATTTTTACCCCGAGTCCCACTTGAAATCACCAAAGTATTTTGATATATACCCACATTCAGAAGTAAACGTGACCGCTGTTCATTTACTGATTAGTTAAAAAGCCCTACACCACGACAAGGTTCAGTTTTATCGTAGGGACACACCTACTTCGGAATGTAACGAATCTTAAATATTCGGAACAATGAATGGGCTGCTAGACACTATTTTTTAAGTAAAAATATACTTTACTATAGAAAAGTTATACCTAATCAAATCAGTCTGAACATTTTTTTATCGGGAATTCAAACGGGTTGTATAATATTTTCTTGTGACATCATTTTTTGATTGAGAATAATGATCTTTCTTAAGGGTTTTTATGGCAATTACTCTGATTTTTTGTGTCAGAAATTTAAAAATAGTCAATAGGGGACTAGGAACAATCGGCTCAATTTTTCTAGAATCTAACGTAAAGGTTGAGTATTGATCACTCAAAATAATCCGCACATAACTAATGGAAAATTTCCATATGAAAATCCTTATGATTATGTGTCACATATAAACACAATCCGCCCAGAAGTACACATGAAAATTATATGCATATGAATAGTATGTGCAAATTTTAAAAGTAAATTTTAAAAACACATACATAGTAACTGTTTGGCACATAAAGTTAATTTACTTGGCACATGGAAAAAATCTTTGTGTGAAACACATAGAAACTATACGAAAAGTTTTCTCAGTGATGGATTCAAGAAATTGTTGCCATCATCAAGGCCAGGGATGGAAAATCAATGATTTTGATCGAATCTGTGAGTTTCCGCCACACGCACAGATAACGATCCGTACATTACATGAAGAACAGTGAATCTTTAGCATTGATCAGAAGATTTTACTCTGAACAGTCAGGCTGTGAACCATTTCGCGAAATTTTTAACTTTTTAGTTAAAATTTGACAGTTTGATGGTTATTTCTCCTCGAGTGGTTATAATCAGTTCAGAATGCGAACCATTTCATATTTGACGTATTGATAGTTGTTTTTTGTTCAATGAGAGCCTATAAGGTGAGGATGAAAATATTGTTTATTCTGTTCGAGTTAAAATTGGATGAATTTTTAATGTTGATTTGCTTTTATTTGAAAGATAAAATTCATCTCATGGCAACCCGGGTTGTTTGAACAAATTTATTATGCGATAAGCATCCATACCAATGCAAAAAAATCCAATGAAAAATCAGTGAAACACGTCGAAGCTCTCTTCCTCACCTGTGCATATCTCATTGGCTCTGAAGCGAACCATCGAACTGTCAAAACCTTGGTCAAAACTAACCATGCTCCCGAGCAGGGTTATTTTCGAAAAACCATCGAACTGTCAAATTTTAGCCAAAAAGTTAAAAATTTCGCGAAATGGTTCACAGCCTTAGCAATCGATCACAGTGTTACATCTTACCTAGCTACGAGAAAAAACGTTACTCATGTTGTTTGTATTGAGATTCATACGCTGCACACAACCTATCGTCTGTATCTGTTATATTTCTCAAGGCAATCATGCAATGAACATGATCTGACATGAGGTTTATCATAATATGTACAGATCGCGACAAAGTATTTGTTGCTTACAAGTAGTGATGTCAATGAATCTGAATCTGATCGCTCCCATGATCTTGATCGCTGGAAGCGATTTTTTCCATCCCTGCAAGGCAAATTATGTCAAAATGGTCAGAAGCCAGATTAAATATTTATTGCCAAAATCAAGCCTTCAAATCACAAATCAATATTAACAAATCAATATTGACGGATTTAGATCATTTCTAATGCTAACATTCCAGCTAAAAACAATAACAATGTAGTGTTTAGCTTTGAAAAACATCAACCAAAGATAACTGATTTTTCGTAGATTAATATCTCTCCATGTCTTATCTATTATAATTTTTGTCAGCGAGCTAATTGTGTGAATTTTTGATAAGTTACAACAGTGAACGTTGCGTTGCATTCCAGCAACAATATAGGTGCACAGCGTTATCGCAGCCCCCTAAACGTCAATACATTTCATAATGGGACGACCTCTTCTTCTATAGTGGACTTTTTTCATATTCCATGATAATTGACTAAATTTTGGATTGCAGATAGCCCCACAATGCTAGACAGATTAGACACTGACTACACCACCGAAAGTAGCCTGACATATATCTCAGTCTATCTCTTTCCCACTAATCCCGCTCCAGTAGTTTCTTACTTTCGATTAATTTCTAATAATGAACTGAAAATCGAAATCTAATTATATAATATTAATCCGAAAAGAACCGCAAACTACAACACAAATTTGTGTCTCGTTATCAAAAGGTAATGTGTAGTGTTGTACTCCACGGTTGTGCGTAAACAGACAGTATAAAAAAAAGAGCTTCCATATATTTTTTTACTCACATTATTCTCCGCTGTTGCTTTTTCCTTGTCGCTTCAATAATAATGTGTGTGACGATTCGGTTCTCTGTGTGCCGCTGGGGTCGGTTTCTTCCTCACGATGCATGGGCGCACAAACACATAGCAATAGGCACCTCGCTGTCGCCACTTACCACCAACGTATATTTGTGTGCATACCGATAGACACGGAAAAAACGAGAGCCCATTCAAGACATTAGTCACGTATCGTGCAAATCAATTGCAGTAAATCTTGAATATTCACTTTTATCTTCTTCCCACTAAAATTTCTTCTTGAAAAACACCTTTTACGACTATTTGCCTTTAATTTTCACTACTACTTAAAGCACTATTGGAGAAAATAATCTTCCGTCAGTCTAAATACATGGAACTTAATGCTACATCTAATTACCACTAACCACTTAGCGAAGGGAATTGAGCACAAATGATGGCGGCCCAAATATTTTGTATTTGATATTACCTAACAGGTAGGATTTCATTTTCATCTAAATCAAACGCAGCGAATACTTTCTACTTTTGCAACATTTTTTTTCTTGCTATAGCACAGCTACACCTTTAGTTCAAATTGAATTCGCTTCGTTTTCTATCTCTTCTTTACACTTCCACCATGCACCACCTTGGGATGTCTTTTTACTATAATCAACTATATTGCTGGCTTGTATAATTCACGGTCACGGCGGCATTTGAGGTCCTGGTGGCTTGCCTGCGCCGCCTAATGCGACTACTGCAAAGTGGCACAATACAACACCACTATTTCTTAACAAGCCACTGTGTGAAAGATGGTGCTTTTCACTAACTTTTCGCTCCCGACCTGACCGGACAGCTTTAGGAAGCTCGTGTTGCGCGACACTGTCGACAATGTTGTAGCTTCCGGATGATATTTCGACCCGCGGAACGAAAGACACGAAAAATAACTACGATCGAAGTCCTTCGGATGGATTGATCGCACGCGCGCCACCTGTCGTCGTAGGAAAGTGTTTACTCGCTTGTTTTGCTATGGTGGCTAACGATGATGAACTGATGACGTATTTTCTGTTAGATAGGTAGTTTTTTTTCTGTTTTTCTCGTTTGTCGGTAGTCCTCTCCTCTACACGGAATGTGACGGTAGGTACATCTAAACTGCCTGTTTTGTGGGAGATGAAAAAAGAGTTAATCAGTATTTACGTATAGTGTGTCGAGATGAAGGACATTTCGAATGCTAACCAACAAGTATTTGTATCGGAAAATCACCAGAAGAAGATTCCTTATTCCAGTATGTAACGTAATTGTGCATGATGCAAGACAACATAACCAATTCGGGATGCATAGAACCACCATTGAGTTTTCAAATTTCAAGAAAATTTGTTAATAAAACGTTGCACTATGGGCAAAAACGAGCGAAAACCTAATTAAGATACGGCCTGCATAATGATAAAATATAGGTGATCTTATGTAAAATTTTCCAGAAAATCGCGTGGTGCCCACCCCTTTCCTTTTATCGGAAAGTGTCCCATTTTGCTCATTTTCCCCTATTTTTAACATTTTTACACTTACACGAGCTAGTCTCGGAGAAACCAAAACTTAAAAACAGAGCACAGAACAGAGTTTAGGGCATATTAATTTTTTGTTGAGGCTCCGTTTGATATGATCGTTTTGGTAACGCGAACTCAACCATGATTACGACGACTCTTAAACGAATGAAAATTTAAAAAGATTTTTTTTAAGGAAAAAGTGGAAAGGGAGGAGGCAACGGCAAAAAGATTCATAAGACCAAGTGCAGCAAAAGTCCGGATCTTATTAAATCTTAGTAAAAAAGACCCAATTACTGGTCTGTTGATTAGTCACTGCCCGAGCAGATATTACCTAAATAAAATTGGGAAAAATGACACTGCTCCATGTCGTTTTTGCCAATTTGAAATGGAAACTGCTGAACATATACTCTGCAACTGTGGAGCATTAATAAATCAAAGAATGTCAATATTTGGAAAGGGATTATTAGAGCTCCACGAAATTTGGCAAAGCGATCCTGGCAGGGTATTAGGTTTTACCAAAACAGTCGAGCCTAACTGGGATCGTGTGCTATGTCAACCATTGTCCTTCACACCTTAATTGTGACAAGATATTTGACTAGCACCAAATCAAATATGGGTCATACAACAATAGTCCTTATCAATGGACGCAGTTGTGATATGGCTCTACAGGAAAGGAAAAAAAAAAAGCAACAGCAGGGGGTCCACGATATATTTTTTGTCTATATCAAAATTTTCTAGTTCATCCAATTAATCATTCTTCGCATCAGACTCTTCCTGTAACCTGTGTTGATCTGTTGATAGTTGAATACACTCTAAAAAAAAATATGTAGACCAGCGGTTCCCAACCTTTTTTCGGTTCGCGTACCCCCTGACGGATTTCCCTATACTGTTCTGCAGCGAACTAAAGTTTTGGCGAACCCCTGGGGGTTCGCGAACCCCCATTTGGGAACCGCTGATGTAGACACATCTGTTTGGCAGAAAACCATTTCACGTACACAACTATTTTGCGAAAAACTTCTTCACGGAGAGTTGGCGGAAAAAAATTTAACAGAAAGAACTGTGGACAACTATTACGTAGACGATACCTTTTTTGGTTTTATTTCCGCGGTAAACCAACTAATCAAGCCCATGGTTTTCGATCTGCTCAAAAAGTATGTCGCTGTCAGTCGTTCGGAACCAACTTGAGGAAAGTACTAGATGTCAATAGACTCAGGAAAACAGTTAAACTTAGAGAAAAGTGATTTCTTTTTCCCCTCTGAAGTGGCAGGTGCTTCCGACAGGGGGTGGCCGGCAACACTCACCCTAAATCATCTATAAGAAGTTTGCATCACCGTGCACAATTTGGTATAGAAATTTCCGCACAATAGTTTACTCCGCTAAATAGTTTTTCGGCAAAGGGTTTTCGATGTTGTAGTACCTTCCATGAAATAGTAATTTTCGCGAAATTGTTTTCAGCCAAATGGTATTCCACGAAACAGTGCTCAGGTGCAATGAAATGGTATCCCGCAAAACAGTACTCCGTGATATGATCTTCGGTGAAATGTTATACAACCATCATAATTACTAGAACATTGTCTAACTGGCACTACCAAATGCCTTTTCACGTCTAGCTCAATATACTTTTCATAACGAAGTCTCTCTTAGGATGACTGTCGCAAATATCCATTGTGGATATTGCTGTTCCAGTTAAAGACCGTAATAATCGACTCGCGACATTTGGTTTTATTCTTGTTCTGTGTGTCTGTGTGCTGTATAGCGCATTAATGTGCGATCACAGCGCACCACGTGCGACGTAGTTGCGACACACAGAACAAGAATAAAACCAAATGTGGCACGACGATTATTACGGTTTTAACTGCAACAGCAATGTTTTCAACACTGCCATACACATTACTTGCAAAAAAGTTCAACGGAGCATTATGTCAGGCCCAAAAACATTTTAAAAATAGGCAGAGAAGGGAACCTGAGTTACCTTCAATCATGCACTATGAAGCCGAGACGAGTTCACGTCCATAGAAAAAGTTTCCAGCTGTTTCGCTAGAAAGTTTGCCATTTGTTCCAGCGAGACCTTTTCAATGTTTGACTTTCTTCCATGTGTGGACTCATCACTGCGACCAGTAACATTGATTTATTGTAATATCGCCCGGTCTCCAATCATAGCTGTCCCTGAGGAGAACTCATTGCGTTCCTTTGACCACTAGGCATAACTATAAGTGAATTTTGCACTGTCAATACGCTTCATCGGGGTATATAGATTTTAGCCTGAAGGAAGGACAATTAGGGGCCTGAGAATCAACATATGCTAGTCTTACTCCAGACCGAATGGCCTGATTCTACTAAGGTTTGAACCACCGACTACTCGCTAGTCAAAGCAGACTCGATAACTCGTATGAAACAATCAGCCATCAACCGAATGAAAACATCGACTTCTCTTGTCATTCAATAATATATGCTAGTGACGCGATGTCCAATGGCTTTCAAGCTCAGGCGCCATTTACAAGGACTTATCAGCTGTGTTTGACAAGATAGACCATGCCATCGCGACAGCAAAGCAAGCTAGATTTGGATTTACAGTCGCCTTTCCGGACTGTCAGGTACGATGCTGGTCTAACAAGCCGCAGTTGTCGTTCGAATCTCGGCTAGGCGGTACTTGCTAGATAGTCAGTAGGATCGTTACACTGGCCCCGTAATTTTCCGGTACCCTAACAGCCGGCTGCGAAGTTTGTCGATAAAGAAGGGTAATGTCTAATGACGGTATAACCGCAAGGCTTTGCTTTGCTTTGGGATTCATAATGAGGGTGTCTAGGATCTTTATGGTCTGGGAACTTGCCCGTCCAATTAGCTTGGGGTTACGATACTGGCCTGACAAGCCAGTCGTCGCGTGTTCGAACCTCGGCTGGGGTGGTGAGTCAGTAGTTCATCGTTCGCCGGCTGCGAAGTCTGTCGATAAAGAAGGGTCAAAGCAATTAAGGACGTTAATACTCATGGCTTTGCTTTGCTTTCGGAACTTTATAGACATTCACTGCATGAAATCAGTAACCGTCATTACCTCAACGGTGGTCTACACAGGATCGAAACGGACCAACGGAGATTTGTTCGATATGCTCTTCGGCTGTTATCCTGGAGTAATCCCATAGCATCTGCCAAGTTACAAAAGTCGTGGACAGCTTATTGTATTTGACTGTAGTTGCAAGTGAGGCGAGAACTTTCTCGTGCCATATTTGTTCACTTCTCGGCAAATTAAATTTCCGTTCCCCGAATACTTTGTTAAAGCGCGTTCTTCAGATTAACTGCCTTGCCTTTCCGACGCACTAATAACACGGAGCCTATGGTGCTCTCCTCGGTTTACAGCGAACCTTTAATAGCGTTTCTACTGGAATCGACTACCCCATTCGATGCTCTAGAATTAAGGCAAACTTTTTTAGTATACTTTAGCATTATTAGGACCATCTACGTCTGTGGATTGGTAACAAATAAACATAAACATTTTAGTATGATAACTCTAGTGTTATGATTTACTCCAAAAAACTTTTATAATCAAAAGTACAAGTTACCAACCAGGGTAATATACAAATTTGGTATGAGAATCAAAATGGATTTGTGTAACACGAGAGAATAAAAAAGAATAATAAAGATATAAAATGAGGACCCGCGAAACCTACTCGTTACACGAAAATTCAAATGGATCAGTGGATTTCATGACTTTAAAAATTTTCTTATATTTATAAATTTAAATCTAGAATTTAGAAAAATTATTTGGCTCACAATCTTCCGACTATAATGAAACGGAACGGAAAGCCAAAGTAAACTATCCGTTTCTGTGCCATTATGATAATGTGACGTTCGAAACAGGTTTTAATAAAACTGCGATAAACTTCTTTCAGTAACGCAATCAACTGACAAAATGACTAATGATCAGAAAAAGCGCGCGGGGCCCTAGACATTAAGAGTTTATTTGTTTTCGTAATCTTGCTAGAGTTTTTTGTTGTTGTTCTGAAGTACCCAACCGCCTGTGGTAAAGCAATCATTGAGTATTAGGCAATGTCGTTGTCAAAGCTAGGCAGTCTAAAAGAAAACACGAAACACAGGCTGAATATCCAGCAAAACTTCTTTAGAACGGTCACTGTTGTTTAGGATTCTTCATTAAAAATGACCCACGCAAGACTGCCACAGACGTTCATCTCTGTACTACAACACAGTCGATGTGAAGCTATTTTTTTCGTGTGTGGACTCATCACTGCGACCAGTATATAGTTGATCTATTGCGATATCGCCCGGGTGTTTGCTGTATGACCTGCGCAGGATTTCTTTTTGCTATAATCGCTATTGAATGAGCGATAGCTTATTAAATTTTACGCGTGCTTGTGTGTATTGGGGTTTACCCTTCCTTCAAAGCTTGATCTACTTTACTATCTACTATCCCATATCATAGCCGTCCCTGGCGATGACTCACTCATTCGTACCTCTGAGTACACTTAACTATAGGAGGGACATTTGTACTGTCAAGAAGCTTGAGAGGGTAAATATAGAATTCAGCATGAAGGAAGGGTAAATGAGGGACCTGAGAATGAACCCATGCTAAAGTCACTTGACAAGGAATGGCTTGATTCTACTATGATTCGAACCCACGACCACTCGCTTGTCAAAGTAGACTCGATAACCTTGCAGCTACGGAGCGCCTCCATGTGAAACTATACTTTTTTCCAATCGACTCGTGAAAACGTAGATCTGAATCTATGTTCTGGACTACCAGGTTTGGCAGACGGAATTCGGGGTCCCTTTTATTCTCTAGTGTTCTGATGGAACTGCGAGTTTGACGTCACACTTGCAGTCCCATAAGAACGCTAGAGAATAAAAGAGACGACGTCTGCCAAAGCTGACCAGAACGTAACATCGGAATAACTGAAAAAAACTCTTCGATCAAGAGACGTATGAACTCGATATATAGGAAGTACAAAACTAAAGTTTTTTTGCGGGGAATTTCCTTAATTTGTTGAAAAATGCTTTCAAACAAAAAATTAGTGAATTTCATGAAAAGGTTTTCATAAAAAGGATTAGGAGGGTACAGCGTTTCTTGTACTGAAGTTTTTGGAGCGAATACGAAACCTAAAATTAAAAAAGAAGAAAACTTATCCAATTTAATTCTACTATGTATATTTTATTCACGACAGATACGTATTTCGCCTACGACTTGCAGGCTTCCTCAGTGTCTGTTTTCGAACTAAATTAGCCAAAGTAATTTTACAGTTTTTAATAGGAGATATGGGTACGAGATTTATGTGTGGATAATAGTGTAGGTAGACGGATGCAACGTTTGCCTGAGTCTACCTGTGTAGGTATATACAATTGGTGTAGGTAAACTAATGTTATTGTAAACTAAATTCTATTGGTGAACTAATTCTATTGAAAGTCTGAAATCTAAAACAATAATTAAATTAAGGGAAACCTGAAAAAGCTAATGGGATTATACGAATCAAGTGAAACCGGGATCTGAGAAGAGAGCGAAGTTTTTAGCCAGTCTGTCTCGTCTGAGCGTGTCCCTGTATGTCTGTGTTTTGGCACATACTTAAAAAGCCAAGAAAACCCGTTTCCAGGGTCTTTGTTTAGTAAAGTGGAGGATCACTTCTTATAAATCTCTAAACTCTCCGTTACATCCATCTTCCACGCAGAGCAGTTGTTAATTACTTTTGCGTTGTCAATGGTCAGCGGATGGTTGTCGTTGAAGACGTGCTCAGCCACTTTTGATCTAAAACGATGTGTCAGACCTTTCTCGGCATCTCTTGATGCTTTTGTTACCTCTGCCAAGTGTTCTTTAGTTCGTGTTTCCAGATTCCTTCTAGTCTGACCGATGTAAACCTTCTCGCAATGTGGGCAACTGATTTCATAAATCCTGGATTTTCTTTGTTCTTCAATCGGGTCTTTAGTTGATCCCAACTTATTTTTGAGCTTGTTGTTTCGGCTCGTGTAGACTAGATCAATTCCAAATTTCCTTATATTCCGACGGACAGGGCGTGTAATGTTTCCGTCGTATTCTACTGCTACTATCTTGCGTTCTGGTGTGATTGGTGTAAGTGTTGTGAGTGATTTTTTGTATGCGTCTCTTCTTTTTTTGGAAATCATGTTCTGGATTGTCGTTTCTTTATATCCGTTTAGTTTTGCTATTTCAAGAATGTGTGCTAGTTCTTTTTGTTTTCCTAGCTCACTTAACGGTAATGTTTCCATCCTAGGTATCATGTGATAGAAAGCTGCCATTTTATGTTGGTGGGAGTGGTTAGATGAGCTAGGTATAATTCGTTTGGTGTTTGTTGGTTCTCAAGGTGATAAAGGATTGCCCATCGGTGCACCTTTCAGTTGTTTGTAATAACTGTCCCTGAATGTAAAGTAATTCTAATTTAGTTCGAAAACAGACACTGAGAAAGCCTGCAAGTCGTAGGTGAAATACGTATCTGTCGTGAACAAAATATACATAGTAGAATGAAATTGGATAAGTTTTCTTCTTTTTTAATTTTAGGTTTCTTGTGCACCATTAAATCAAAACGAAGCACAAAAAGCAGGGCAACTCTGGTCAAGCTTTTGTTTAGAGAATCGAGTAAGTAATGTTAAATATACAAACGTATTAATTGAAATAAATTTAAATGATGTTTGGCACCTAGCGATTTGCCTAGATTATGCATATAGCACATATAGTGTGCTTATAGTAATATTACGTCCCTAGGATTGAAATTGAAAATTCATGATATAGCATTGAAGTGAATGAAGCTTGGAAATTGTAATGATAAGTAGATACTTGTAATACAGTCTTGTACGTAAAGCGCTCAATTTTTTGCACTTAGCTTACGTTATTGTAATGTAATTATCAAGTAACATAGTGGGATAATCGGAGGTCTGATTTGCGCTGTGAGGAATAACTTGTTGAGCATTCAACAGTCCTGCGCAATCTAATTTGGCTACGTGTCTAGAACTTTTAAAATTTATACCGATAGTAGGTACATACATTTTTCATTCAGAGTAAACCCCTGCCTGTTTGAGTACTATCTCAAACTGATAGTTCAAAAAAATAAAATAAATTCCAGCCAAAATTCACTAAGTCTTGAAGCGAAAATCAATGACCAAAATCGCCAACATTGTAAGGTCATTACACAAATATATAAAACTTGGCAACACTGTGCCAACCAATACTTACCAGGAAAGTTCAATCTTTTGGTGGAAAAGGGAAATCCTTTGTTTTCCTTTTGGATTTTCGGCAAGCTTTGCGAAAACAAATTGCGGTTGATTTTTCCTTTATTTTGGAATGTTTCAAGTCCAAAACAAAAATCCTTTCACTGTTCGTCGTTTTGCAACCCACACAACCACAAGCGGAATCGTTCTTCACTTCGTCCGAAAACTGTTCCAACCTCCCGTCTGTCGTCTACTCCTTCTATCGAGCGGTTCCGATAGACAAAAAAAAATTATACTGATGCACAAATTTGCTGCGTCCTACAGAGCAAAATCACCTACACCGTAGAAAAATCAACGATTCAATTATTCCACTCACTTGAACTGTCGAATGTTTGTGTGCCGATTTTTAATCTTGACTATTTTCACTGGCAGAAAAAAAACGTCCGCACTTCTCAAGGCCCTCTCCGTTGCGCGTACCCTTTCGAACAAAGTCATTCGCTTCTTCTCTCTCGTTCACTCCTTTGGCTGGTGCAGGAGTCGATTGCTCACTCGCCAAAAAAATTCCTTCTCTCGTCAGCAAAATCTCGAAAACTTTCCCACTTACTGAATCGCTGGTCAATTTTCACTTCCGGTTAGTTCCGTGATGGTCAGATTCAAAATCTAACAATGCCTATCTGGCACCTGGTCCATATGCACCCGTTCCAGCGGCCTAATTGGGCACCGTCGCGTTGATTTCAATTAAAAATTCTGGACACTGTCGCACCGAACCGAAATGAACAACACGCAAAGATCGCCATTTTATTTTCTTATTTTTTTCTTTCCTACTTTTAGGTTTCCTCTCCCCGCGCAAGGAGTAATGGTTTCTCTTGATGTACGTTGTCTCTGCTAAAGCCCCTCATCAATGTTTTTGCTGTCAAAGCTGTCAAACAACCATTCGCGTTGACAGTAAACACAAGATTTTGAAGCCTGTTCACTCTCACGCAAAAACCAGTAAAAATGTCGAAATGTACTCATTAACAAGAGCAGAATATTTCTTTCCTTTTCTTTAACATATACACACTTAAATGTATGTATCTGTAAATACGTTATTTTTAGCTATTGAGGGTTTTCACTCCAAGTGACGAAAAAATATCCCGCATTTTGCACCTAACTCGATATTGCCCGTTTCTTTGGTAACAAAACGCGCTGCTTACTTTTTTGATAGCTTGAAATCGTTGCAGAAAGAGTCTGCTTGGCTGTATGTAAGTTATAAGTATATATTATGCTTGTCTAGCACGTAAGCTATTGATTTAGTTGACAAAATAAACGATATTTGCCCCCGCGACGGTTATAATTCATCGCGTACGAAAGGGTGGGAAACTGATATTACCGCAGTCTAAAAGTGCGACTGGCACAAATAGTGCGATAATGCGAATGCTGTGAGGGAGAAAGAGAAAGAGTGACAACTGCTATGTTGCTGTTTTGTTTTGTCATATGCATTGGCATTACAGAAAATAATCTGGATTAATCCAGGCACAGCTGCAAAGCACAATAACATATTTTATAATTTATCATTTTTTATTTAGCTGAAACTTTGCATTAGAGTGACTATATACAGAGTGGCGACATGTCATCCCGAATGTATGCAATGCGAATTTTTTTCTCTTTCCTGCATACGCGTTGGATAGGTCGTCCGCTTGATTGGAATGACACTGACAGCTAATTGTCATTCCAATTTTGACATTGTCGCCACTCTATATATAGTCACTCTACTTTGCATTGCTGTTCTCCTTAACCGTTATGTGTTCGGCTGGGTACCCGGGTACCTTTTGAGACTTTATAGCCTCGAAAACCAAGGTTTACGACAACTCAGCCAGCTAAAACTCGTAGAATGCTCCTAACTAGTGGGAATAAACCATTTGTCATCAAGAGACTGCCTGTAGCAGCAGGGGTGTCGAAGGGGGGGCCTTCGAATTTTTTTACCACATAAGTGTTCGGATGGGTACCCGGGTACCCACCGAAATGAAATGCTTCTAACTTTATTAATTCTTGACCAATTTTGGATCTTGAACCGTCAAAAGATTGGAAAATTTGTCTATTTTTAGAGCATGAGACTTACCAAGCCTGGGACCACGTCTGGTTCCCGTAAATCCGGATCTCCGGGACCATGTTCCGGATCCAAAACAAAGGTGTACAATTGTCAATAAAACCACACAATATTGGTATCAAAATTCATGAAGTCACTCCAGGAGTTGATGTTTATCCATTTTGAGTCCATTTAACGAGTTATCTTCGGAATGGCCATTCCGGAGCAGGTTGCTGTGAGACCAGTAACATGTTTGGATAGAAACCCTAGCAATATGTTCATCAAAATTCGTGAAATCACTCCAGGAGTTGAGGTTTATCCATTTTGAGTTCATTTGATAAGCTGTCCCCGGAAAAGCCATTCCGGAGCAGGTTCCTGTGGGACTCTATGAGACCAGTAACATTTTTTTAAATTTTATTTTTTGACATATTAAAGGTAACAATACAGTGGACCCCCGTTCGTTTGAACGATTCCTCATGCAAACTAACGGGGTTACTTTTTAATTTGAACAACTGGTAACCCGAAATATGCTGAAACCTGTGTGAACTGGCCGCCCTGCTCTTTGTTATTGTTTTGGTGGTATGTTTTAGTTGGCAGTTGCAAGTGCGAATATTGCATTTTCTGATCGGATTTCTATCTTTACCGTTAGGAAAACGATATGTGAAACCGATTAAACACGCTAGGTCAGTACAAACAAATCGTGTTTATGTGCATTGTCTGCATAAACAAATGATGTCATGTTGAGAATGACGTTTGAACCATTTTTAATTTGCACGTCGTGCAAACCAACGGGGTTCAAATTAAAAAGTGTTCAGATTAAAAATGGTCAAACGAACGGGGGTCCACGGTATACACTACCTTTTCTGAAAGTTTCATTGCTGGCGAATGAAGGGCAAATAATAAATTAATACAGTGGACCTCCGTTCGTTTGAATGATTCCTCATGCAAACTAACTGGGTTAGTTTTTAGTTTGAACAACTAGTAACCCTAAATATGCTGAAGTTTGTGTGAACTGGCTGCCCTGGTCTTTGTTATTGTTTTGGT
Source organism: Sabethes cyaneus (assembly GCF_943734655.1). Classification (NCBI taxonomy): domain Eukaryota; kingdom Metazoa; phylum Arthropoda; class Insecta; order Diptera; family Culicidae; genus Sabethes; species Sabethes cyaneus. The sequence goes on along the minus strand of NC_071355.1, from coordinate 157,389,257 downwards.
GGTTTGATTCAGTTGGCAGTTGTAAGCAGCGAATATTTCATTTGTCGATCGGATTTCTACCATAACCGTTGGGAAAATGCGGTAAAACGCAATGTGAAACAGATTAAACACGCTAGGTCAGTACAAACAAATCGTGTTTATGTGCATTGTCCGCATTAGCAAATGATGTCATATTGAGAATGACATTTGAACCATTTTTAGTTTGCACGTCGTGCAAACCAACGGGGTTCAAATTAAAAAGTGTTCTGATTAAAAACGGTCAAACAAACGGGGGTCCACGGTATTTTGAAAATTTCATGTTTTTTTTTTATTTTCACCAAACATAATCTTTTACAGTGTATAACTTTTTCTAAAGATGAGAATTCCGGAGTGATTCGCGATTGGAGCACAACTGGCAAATTGTAAACAAATCGTTTTATTACACCATCAGCCTTAAAAAGACTGATAATATCCTTGGCAAGAATCCTTTCTTCTGTTTTAATCACCCCATCGACATCTCTATAACAAGCTGCAGTGACCGTCAGCGACAGCATGTGCTGGGCTCAAAATTTGACAGCGGGCCCAAATCAGACTGCTGGTAGTTGAGTGAAGCGCAGTGCTGACATGCTATCTCATTTTCGCACACACGAGATGTTGGCAGCGAAAATATGGTTGCCTGCCGACGGGGTGGTTTTAATCGTTAGAATTATTTAAAACAAGTTTTTAGTGATGGGCGTTAGAACAAGGGAATGCTCCATTAACGAGAGCAGCGAGTACAACATCGAACAATGAAACTCGATGTTTTGCTTTTTTTCTTTTTTTTTCTCACTATGTTACTGCCATTGAAATTTGACACTTTTGGAAGCGTTGACAGTTTTGGAAGCGCGATGTTATCCTCTGTCAAATACATAGCGAGGGATAGCACAGCGCATCCCCTCGCGTTAGAAGTGTTTAATCGAAACAAAAGACAATTTGCAGTTTAGCCCCTTGCATTGTTATGAAGTGACAGGTTTATTTGCAAATCGTTTTGTAAACAGCCGATAGTAAAGAGCGAAACTGCGTTGTTTTCAAAACACAGGTGCATTGTAAACAGGCGAAACTAAATAAAAAAATTAAAACAAGGCGAAACAGGGCTGGGCGAATCTCATTGTCAAAATTCGTTGAGGCTCATTTCAAGGAGTTCAACTATAAAACTTAGATTTTGAGCTTGAATGTACAAATTTAATGCAGTATTGTTGTGAAATTATAAGATTGATTTATTCTACACCAATTTATGTCTTTAAATTTGATTTTTGTAACTTTTATATAATGATTATTGTTGAGCTGCACAAGTCAAATGTAAACAAGTTTGACATTTGTAGCACAGTACCTAGCAAAACAGAACAACTTGTCTAGGGACTATGAGGTCTGTTAATTCAACTTTTTTCAAAGGTGCATAGTACCAAGTAGCTGGTAGGCAGCCATGTTTTCGATGCTAACATGTTAGCGTTAGCGTAAAGGAGAAATCATATATTCGCCACTCTTCACGCAAGTTAGCTCTTCAGCTGTCAGTGGGGCCCACTACTCCTGAGCCCGACTGATATTAGCTCTCGTCACGTCACCGCAAAGCAAACGAGATAAAGGTGCCAGTTAGCTGCATGGTACAGTGGACCCCCGTTCGTTTGAACGATTCCTCATGCAAACTAACGGGGTTACTTTTTAATTTGAACAACTGGTAACCCGAAATATGCTGAAACCTGTGTAAACTGGCCGCCCTGCTCTTTGTTGTTGTTTTGGTGGTTTATTTAAGTTGGCAGTTGCAAGTGCGAATATTGCATTTTCCGATCGGATTTCTCTTTAATCGTTAGGAAAACAAAACGTGAAACCGATTAAATACGCTAGGTCAGTACAAACGAATCGTGTTTATGTGCATTGTCTGCATAAACAAATGATGTCATGTTGAGAATGACATTTGAACCATTTTTAATTTGTACGTCGTGCAAACCAACGGGGTTCAAATTAAAAAGTGTTCAGATTAAAAATGGTCAAACGAATGGGGGTCCACGGTACACGCAAAATAATCCACACGTCCTTTCCACGTGAAAAATCACGTAAATTTCTCTACAGGGAGTTACGTGACTTTCATTTGAACATTATTGGAGAATACAATAATTTTATTTAATTCCATTTGGCCTGCCGTCAGCACAGCTGGGGCTATATGGGACAGGAAAATACAATACTATCTATCTGGTTTCCACATAAATGCACGCATACTAATGCAAACTACGTGGAATTCATGTATTAATAGTGCAGGAAAAAATAAATGGAAAGTATTCACATAACATTTCCCGTAATTTCGACGAGAAAATTATTTTGAGTGTAATCATTACTGCTGGAAACCATGCTGATGGAAACCCTTTGTGCAAAACCAACCAAAAGAAACAGACGTTACGTTCCGTTCCGTTGGGTTTGACGGAGATTGGCGGCTAATCTAAATCGGCCTTCTTACGTCACATTTACCCCAAAGATGCACCCACTAATCAGACGTATCAACTGTCAACTTTCGGCATTCGTCTGAAACGTCTGAAAGTTTTACCCATCAGTTGCTTTGAAAAATCATAACAAGCAGCAATCCGCCATTTTTATTATCGCCGTTCCAGCAGCGACAGCCAGCAGCTTTGCATTCCCGTAAGCGTCGGTTTGTGCGGCTTCTTTTTGCGTTCCGAGTCAAAATATTAGTGTTATTTTAATATATATGAGTCCCTTTCTGGGCGCAAGTGGCCGTTGCTTGGGGCGTAAACTTTATTTAGAGTGAAAAGTGCTAATAGTTTTTGGAGAAAAGTCTATAGCTTTGCAACTCTGGTATCATCTGCTGGCTTGCGTGTGGAGGATTTTCCGCGCGGCTTCTGGGTGCTGTTTTTTAAATATATTTTTACTGGGCGAATAATTCCTTCCGGATTACGGGAATTGTGATTTTCCGCATAGTGATCGGTGTATGCTAATATATCTGATATTAGAAGATATTTTTCGTGACCCACCACAGGAAATAGAAAACCAGCAAAATGACAGATGGTAAAGGATATGCCGTAAACGATCTCGTTTGGTAAGTAAACGTCTGTATTATCTGCCTGGCGGCACATAAATTATTTCCGGAAAAATGTTTTTGGATTTGATTTTCCACTTCCCAACCAAAGAAGCGGGAGAAATTGGTGGGTAAACATAACCTCACTCCCCTTCGATGGCAAAGGAAGTTTCCTATATGAAACAAATAGGAAAATGGATGTTAATTCAACTAAAATGTATACATGTAAAGAATGAGAAATTTCTAATAAGTTCTTAAGGCTAGAAAAAATACTTCAGCATTGAACAGCATTCTATGTTGTCACGATTGAAAGCTTGGAAATATGTTGCCCCGTCACTAGAACATTGAATTCGTAATCCAAACTTTTGTGAATATGCATACTTTTGTTTCCAGGGCCAAAATGAAGGGTTTCTCGCCTTGGCCAGGTCGTATTTCACAACCACCACCAGAGTTGCGCCGCATAGCAGTGAAGAAAAACATTCCTGTAAAATGTATTTTCTTCTTTGGCTCGAATAATTAGTAAGTCCCTACATAAGTGACTTGATTTTTGAAATATTCATCAATTTCTACTTTTCGCTACAGCGCTTGGATCGAAGAAACTCAAATTAAACCATATCAGGAGTTCAAAGAGAAACTCCTTATGTCGTGCAAATCAGCCGGATTTAAGGAAGCAGTACAACAAATCGAAGAATATATTGTAAATCCGCAAAAGTTCGAACCATTGTTCTCCTCGGAACAGGAGAATCGACCTGATCCAGATGTCGAGTTCAATAAACTGCGCGAAGCAGCAGATGAAAGTACTGCGGAGGAAGTGTCGTTCAACAATACGACACCAAAATCACCCGTAACTGGCGACGCCGCCCCGACAACACCGGTGACGGGTAAAAAATCCGCTGCCAAAAAGAAAGTACGTGCTTCGTTGCCCATCAAATTAAATGTGGATAAGGTTGTGTTTTTGTTTGTTTTGTTTTATCGTTCTATCAAATATTTTCCTCCAACTTTGATGTAATTTGTATTTTCTATAGGTAGCGTCTACGACGAAGGTTCGCTCGATAGGAGCAAAGGCTAAAGCAGCAGCAATCGAGGCGGATATCGTTAGCAGTACGCCTTCGCCCAAACGCAAGCGGAAGGCTCTAAATGATTCAACGGAAGTTTCTTCATTGGATTTGGACACTTTTTCACCAGTTCGACGCAACGTACCGGTGTCCCATTTGCTGAATCGTCCGGTGACGGTAGCCCGCCCGGCTACGCCGGAAATAGACATGTCTAGTGTTTCGAATGCATTGCAATCGCGAAACATTCAAGCTTCAACGCTGAAGTTCGGATTTTTGGGACTTGGAATAATGGGATGCGGAATTGTGAAAAATCTACTGAATTCCGGGCATTCCGTTGTCGTTTGGAACCGGACCGCTACCAAATGCCGAAAGTTCCAAGAGGCGGGAGCTGAAGTAGCGGATACTCCTTCGGACGTAATCGAGATGACCGATGTGACCTTCTCTTGCGTGTCCGATCCGCAAGTGGCCAAGGATGTTAGTTTTAGATTTATCAGTAAACTATTGAATACTCATAGGGTTTCCTCTTTTTCTTTTTTCTTAAAGTTGGTTTTCGGTAATTGTGGTGTCATGTCAGCCAACCTGGTTGGTAAAGGTTATGTTGAAATGACCGGTGTCGACCCGGAAACTTCACAAGACATCGCCGAACAGATCATCTCTAAAGGCGGGCGGTATCTGGAAGCACAAGTAAGAATTTTTCATTTTTCTTAACTGGGGACCGTTTATTTACTTACCAATGCTGACGCAGATTCAAGGATCGAAGAACCAAGCCGAAGAGGGCACACTGATAATTCTGGCCGCCGGCGAGCGGTTGCTTTTCGAAGAATGTCAAACCTGCTTCGAAGCGATTTCGCGCAACTCTTTTTACCTGGGGGACGTCGGCAATGCAACCAAGATGAACCTGGTACTGCAGACGATTTCCGGCGTTACACTCGCCGGAATCGCTGAAGGATTGGCTTTGGGTAAGATGATTTTTGCTGCTGGAAAGCAGTGTGTAACTTTAACTTTAACGGTTGACTTTCGTTTCTTTATTCAGCCGATCGAGCGGGACTGCAGCAAAAAGATGTCTTGGAAGTACTTGAACTTACAAACATGTCATCGGAGATGCTTCTTCAGAAGGGAAATGGTAAGTACATTTCAAACGTTTTCCGTACATGAATTGCTCCGTCCCATTTTTGATTCCAACACTCGACAATTTTCGTTGTTTTCCGAATTCTGATTTTATCCGATCGGAATGATTTTATTAAAAATTCTGAAACAGCGATGCATAAGTAGGTTGTTTGCATAGTTGTATAGATTGGACCACTATATTACATCCGCAAGCATGATGTCAAGAGCTTAAAACAATCATCGACCGCATCTTTCACTCCCTCCATGTGGAGCCAACGAGCACGGTTTTTATCTCAAACGTTCGACAACCATTAGCTTAGTGCAAGGCTTCTCAACATGCTTACGAACGCTGGTTCTCAGATTGATGCGGTGAGTAAGCGACTCTTGATCGAGTTGATCACAGAATTCTTTTAACAAAACTTGAAAATCCAGAGATCTCGCGTGCTCTTATGGAATGATTCAGATCTTATCCGATGAACCGCACTCTTTGTGTTAAAATTGGATTGCAGTGTTGAGCACACTTTACCAATATCTCAGGGGTACCGCATGGTAGTAACTAAGGACCACTGCTCTTTACGTTGTTCATCCATGATATACCGCTGCTATTTCCGGATGGTTGCCGAAAACGCTATGTAAATGATGTAAGAATATCCAAAGTCATTTGGAACAGTCGTCTGGATTGCGGTGAGCCTCAGCAGTACATTGACGTTTTTCATAATTAGTGTTCGCGAAATTTTCTGCCCGTCAGCAAAAGTGTAGCGTTAACTCCTTTCATCGGATAAAAAAGCATATTATGGCCAATTACACCACACCACGTCCAAGCAGCCACTATGTAGAGTCACGCCTAAGAGCAGTGCATCATTCCCACTTTCGTTTAGAATATATTCTGCACGAAAGCTAGCCGAGAGCTTGGGTTTATTTTTAAAATAGATAAAAAGTTACGGAATCCATTTCTCAAGTCGTTATACTACTACAAGACGGCCCGATTAGACTCGTCATCCAGCTTCAACGCCGTTGTGGATCTGTTCGAATTTAATTTGACCGGTATTGCCTTTAAAGAGCTGCTTTGTTGTTACCATTTTTTTATCCATCCATTTCGGAGAGATCAACACGCAAACAGCGACGCTGGACAGATTCGGTTCGTCCAGAGCTGTTGTGGTATTTCGGGCTCCAAACCGCAGACGAACACTCCAGGGTCGATCGAACCAGTAAAGTAAACCAGTACCAGTAGAGTAAATGTTTTGACAATCCTGAAGATGAATTCCAGGGTCCTGGAGGATTTGTTGACGATGTTGGAGATCTGCTGATAATGTTAGCTTTGTATCGAGGATTATCGTTGATATGACCCGCTCGAATGTTCTCGATAGTGTAGTTAAAAATACCGAATTCCCGGTAAATGGCCACGTCTTGCTTATTGCCTTTTTTAAGCACAGGAAATATGAGCAGATTTCCAGCAAAACGGAAAAATGCCACTGGAGATGAACTTCTGAAATACGAGCAATACGCATAGCATACGAGTGTTCCTTCAAGAAAGCAGGCGGAATTCCATCTAACCCGAGATTGAAGTAGGATTTGAGTCACGGAGCGGCGATGGATATAGTTTCTTCTTCAGCAGCAAAGAGCCGGGGTGGCTCGTGCTGTTTCAAGCACTCGTCTCCATTCAACTCGGTGTTGGGCCACTCGTCGCCAATTTCCTAGTCGTCTCAGAAGTCGCAAATCGCTTTCGACCTGGTCGAGCCATCGTGCACGTTGGGCCCCCCTGTTCCTGGTGCCAGTAGAGTTGTTGAAGAGGACTATTTTCGTCGCACCGTTGTCCGGCATCCTCACGACGTGTCCGGCCCACCGTAGCCTGCTAACTTTCGCTAGATGTACGATGGAAGTCTCCCCAAGCAGTGCCTGTAGCTCGTGATTCATACGCCTCCGCCACTCTTCGCTTTCAGTTTGTATTCCGCCAAATATCGTCTGCAGCACTTTCCGCTCGAACACGGCAAGGGCGCGTATGTCCTCCATGGGCAGCGTCACGGCTTCAAGTCCATAAAGAACTACCGGTCCAATAAGAATTTTGTATATTGTTAGCTTCGTGCGGCGGCGTACACTTCCTGATCGTAGCGTTTTACGAAGGGCAAAGTAGGCCCGATTTCCCGCTTGGATGTGCCGCTGGATTTCCTTACTAGTGTTGTTTTCCGCGGTCACCAGCGATCCCAAATACACGAACTCCTCTTCCACTTCTAGTTCGTCGCCGTCAACGGTTACCGGCCATGGGAGGCGCGCGTTTGTTTCCTTTGAGCCTCTTCCTTTCATGTATTTGGTCTTCGACGCATTTATTTTTAGCCCAATTCTCCTAGACTCCTCTTTCAGTCCGGCGTAGATTGTCTCCGCCGTCGCAAAGTTGCTGGTTATGATATCGAAGTCATCTGCAAAGCCTAGAAGTTGGCTACCCTTGGTAAAAATCGTGCCTCTCGTTTCGATGCCCGCTCGTCGGATCACCCCCTCAAGAGCGTTGTTGATCAGCATGCAGGATAAACCGTCACCTTGTCTCAACCCTCGCCGCGTCTCGAAGGGACTCGAGAGTACAGTCGACAGCCGCAGGAAACACATCACTCGATCCAATGTAGCTCTGATCAGTCGCGTCAGTTTGCCCGGAAAACCGTATTCGTGCATTATCTGCCATAGCTTGTCTCGATCGACTGTATCGCAAGCTGCTTTGAAATCAATAAAGGTGTGATGCGTGCCCATTGTACTCCCGACATTTCTGCAAGATTTGTCAGATAGTAAAATTTCCGTTCCGCCTCCTTCTGCGACTTCGCCATTGAGGTGTTCATCGAAGAACTGCTTCCATCTGTCGACCACCTCGCGCTCGTTTGTAATTAGATTCCCTCCCTCGTCCCTACACATGTCAGGTTTCGGTGTGCCGAGTTCCGCGTTTGGTTCACCTTCGGAAGGAGTCCCTTCCGAGTTTGGTTCACCTTCTCACAAAACTTGCGCGTGTCATTAGTTCGGAATAGTTGCTCTAATTCTTCACGATCTCTGTCCTCCTTATGGCGCTTTTTCCTCCTGAGGATCGTGGTCAACTGGTTCCTAGCTCGTCGGTATTTGGCCAGGTTCTCTCTACTCTACTTAGATAATTTTCCAAGCAGTTTTTTCCCCTCCACCGCTTGTTGGCATTCACGATCAAACCAATCATTTTGTGTACTCCGAGGCTCAATACCTAGTGCCGCGGTAGCAGCCTCTCCGATGGCCGAGCGTATGGATGTAGTTCTTATACCGAGCCGATGGATATAGTTCTTATACCCAAATCGTTCAAAGCTTGACCGTACGATGGGCCGTTGTCTTACGGCGCACCGTGGGATGAAACCCAAATCTAGGTGGACAAAAGTAATTACGCTAAAACCGTTGGTCCTACGTATATAGTATGTTCGGAGCAAATTTGTTATTTTAACTTCCGCATCTGGTGTATATGACATTAGACTTATTTTCGTTTTTTAATCCATTCTTTTTACGTAAAAAGTGTGATTTTGGTAAGTATACCGGTAATATTTACTTCATTATTCAATACGGTCTAGCCAAAAAGGGCCGACCTGGACCGATGTGATCTCAATTAATTTCGGAGGCCAATATATTACTAAACATTTATACAAAATTTGATTTGCTGCTTTTGAGCAGTGTTTACGTTATTGACATTTGAAAAAACTATATTTTTTTTAGAAAAAAAAGCCTGTAGCTTCGGAACCGAAGGAGATAACAACTTGATTTCTTCAAACAAAATGTGCGTTTTCCATGCATGTGAAGGTGCTTAGAAGGCATGATTTGTGAGAAATAAACACGAAAGAAGATATGAAGAAAAAACGGATTTTTTAGGTCACCCCGACCAAAAAACTTTAAAAAGCTCCAGCCCATCAACCATAGATAACCAAACTAGTTCCAACCAAAGATAGAACTTTAATTTCTTTGGCAAAGTTACTAAAAATTTAATGTTTTTTAACTTTGCTGAACATTTTATTCAGCTAACTTAAGCCATAAAAAAGTTTATATTTTGACCTTGCTTACTATGATGGTCACCCTAATGTCATATACACCAGAAAATGCGGAAGTTAAAATAACAAATTTACTCCGAACATACTATATATCTAGGACTAACGGTTTTAGCGTAATTACTTTTGTCCACCTAGATTTAGGTTTTATCCCACGGTGCGGCGTGTGGAGTCGAATAGCCGGACCGAATTGTTTAGCTAGGAGTGACAAGGCCACAGCGCAAATAACCATGCTGTCTAGAGCTATTAGAATGACTTTACCTGTTAGAATGTAGATCGATACAAACCCGACTCTTTCAAAGAAGTGCCACCAGGAAGAGGAGTCCATGAAAATACCGAAGAAATGGAAGGATGGGGTTATCTGCACAAGAAAGGTAACAGAGTAAATTGTCGACCGTCGCCATTATCCACCAGATTCGTGGCAAACTACCAGATTGAGAGTGATAAAGCTCACTTAGGTGCAGTAGCGGGACAGTAGCAATCGACGGGGCTTGTTTGATATAGTGTTCGAGTTCGTATATTTGGTTTACTGGTAACCGAAGACAACACCAGCCATGAGTCTCAAAGGCGTATTATCAGCTGTCGCTACAGATTCCAACAAGTATTCGCGGTTAACCTTAAGCACAAATGTTCCCCACATCATGGTCAACAACGAACGTGCTGGTCGAGCTTCAGATGCTGATACCTGAAGTGCACCATATAGCAACAAAGCGCAAATTAGAATAATCGTCCTCTATGGGGATGAGACGTGGATTTTGCTCGAAGATCACTAGCGAGCCCTCAGAATTTTCGAACGGCGAGTATCATGTGATTTAGCTTGGCAATAGCTAGAAGGAATTTTTTCCTCATATATTTTGAGATCTCGATCGAAACTGATTCATAAAAATTTCAAGTCCAAGTAAAAATATTTTTATTTTATTTTTTTAATCTTACTTTATACTAGCCAAACATTTCACATTTTTCCTTTCTAATAGCAATCATAAAGGGCGAATTCCCCACGCACCAGCCGCTGAAGCACATGCAGAAGGACCTCAAACTAGCACTGGCTATGGCCGACGGACTCGAACAGTCGCTGCCGATTACGGCCGCTTCTAACGAGGTGTACAAGCATGCGAAGCGTCTGGGGTACGGTTCGCACGATGCCAGTGCCGTGTACGTGCGAGCAAGGTTTTAACAGCGACCGTCCGGGAGGCGCGAATCCGAATGAATATGAATGAAAAAAAAAAAAAAAAAGAAAACGCGCGACGCGAGGACAAGCGAAACCGTGCGGAAAAGAGTTTTTAGTGGTAGTTATCTTGTTTTCTTTTTGTAGCAAAAAGGAAGCTTTCTTTTTTGGCACTCGCGCATGGATGGAACAGATTTTACCGATGAACATAGGAACCATACTACTAACTGACGATGTGAGAGTCGGTACTCATTTCATGGAAAGTAACTACTTTTTTTCAATATTCACACAAGTTTTCTTTTGCTGAGTCAAACACATCAAAACCTACACTCCCGCACGAACGCATGCGAGTACACCAATATTTCAGGAGTAAGTAAAAGCACATAATCTTAAAGGGGAATTTCGAACGCTAGGACCAGGCCGGATACAAAATTTTATTTCCTTCAGAGCAAAAAGGAAACGCGTCTCCTCTGACCAGCACCTAATACGTTGCCCATATATTTTACATAAGTTTTTTAAAATGAGAAATAAATTCGATCAGAAGAGTTCATCTACACTTTTACGTTGTTTTTCCTTCCTATATTTGATTTTTATTGCAAAAAAAAAACGAAAGCTTATTTACGGTTTTAGTGGTTAAGTAATTAATTTAGGAAATATTCGTCAAAGTCCGGAAAAAAGCGAATAGTTTTTCGCTCATCTTTCAGTTTAGTTTTTGGGCGAACAATGTTAAAAAGAATATATATAAAAAAAGGTGTCATTTTCTGTGTATCCGGTAACTTTAAATTGTAGGAAGTATTCGTGAATGAAAAATAGAGCAAATAAAAAATGCAAGCTGATAGAAGAAAACTAAAGTCAGACAAGAATTTATGAGAAGCTCGCAAACTGTTTTCTTAAGTTGATTTTGTCAAAATAGAAAGCAAACAAAGAAACAAACCGCATAATGTGGATTTCTATTTTTCGTGGAAACAGTGACCGTAATAAAAAGTGTTTAAAACCATTCCAATTGTGAATTATACGAACGATAAAAAGAAGAAAAAAAAGCAAGCGGGTATCTACTAGGGGTATTGTTTTCATGTTTGAAAATTGTATTGCACAATGATCGCCTCAATTCTTTCTGATTAATTCCGTTCTAATCAGAAATCATATTCTGAATTCCTATCGGCTCCTCCTATGGTCTCCTATGTTTTGATACAATAGGATCTCTTACCTGAAAGTAGAATCGAGGCTTTACTTTAATGGGGACGGCCCGTCATCGATCCTGCGTCGAATAGATTATGGTTATTCAGTACTATCCTGGACTGCCGTTTTCCACTCCCCTCAAACACTAGCCAACTTGTATCGTGTTCGACAGCGGTCATCCATCTGGTGCGGAGTCCGCTCCGAAATCTACGGCCTCCTACGGGTTTTTTAGCTGAAAATAGTTTAGAGATCTCCACTGTTGACGGTTATCGGCCATAGGTTTTACCTGTCGCCAGGACAGGTTCACATCTACACCCTGGATGTCGTTGATAAGCTGCGTCGCCATGAGCCTCTGGGTCTGCCTCTTCTACGCTGTCCTTGCGGATTCCATTCGCATGCTTCTCTGCAGATCTCGTTCGCTCCTTCCCTCAAGGTATGACCGATTCGCTTCCACATTGACATTGACGATGGAGTTGCTCATTGGATATTCAGTTGTCAGACCACCAGGCACGAATAATATATCGCAGGCACCGGTTAATGAATACCTGAAGTTTTTGCGTTGTGTCCGCTGAGACGCACCACGTTTCGCAGGCATACAGCAGTACGGAGCTAACGTTTGAATTAAATATTCGGGTTTTCGTACAGAGAGTGATCTGGTTTGAGCGCAAAATGTTTCGCAGACCTGCAAAGCCACCGCTGGCCTTCCTGATCCGTGTAGCTTTATCAGTCATGGTATCACCATCGGGTGTTGTCTGGCTATTTACCAAGATATTGAAGACGTCTACCTGCTCAACTTGTTGTCCCGGTACTCTGGCGTAGGGTGGATTGCCAGTGTTCACTACCATAGACTTTGTTTTTCCTACATTGACTGTGAGACCTGCTGATTGGGAGCTCTCGGAGAGGTTATCAAACTTACTCTGCATGTCGTTTCAGTATTGCGCGAGCAAGACAATGTCGTCGGCTAGGTCAAGGTCATTTGGCTGCTTCGTCCTTAGAGGATTTCAATGCAATCCTCTATTTGGTCTACTGTCAATTGCTCCAACTCACATATCTCATCCATAACAATGAGAAACAGTTCGTTCAACAGCCTTCTTAAGTGTACGAGTAGACGTCAATCACTCTGACGGGCTATGTCAAACGATGAATCGACCAACATTCAGGTGGGTGTAGTTGGTTCGTAGGGTGGTCCTCCCAACACCCATATATTGCTGAAAAGTTGATGCAACATCTGGGCTGACAGAGATGGGTCAGCTTTGGGCATCTTGGTTGAAATATAGCCTATCCCTGGTGCTCTAGTGGATTTCATACTCTTGATGGCTGCTTCAATTTCATCCAGTGATAGCGCCTCCGAGTTGAGGCGATTAATTAGACAAACTGTAGGCGTCATGCGCCGCTGGTTTTGTTGATCTCTGACATTTGAAACTCGGAAGAGTTATTTAAAATGTTCAGTCCATCGCTTGAGCTGTTCTGTAAGGTCTGTCAGTAGCTGAATAGCTCTGTCCTTTAGCGGCATCTTTGTATTCATCCTGGCACCACTTGGATGGCGAGAAATACCGTACAACAACCGCTAGGCTTTGCCTAGGGCGTTAGTTCAGGCACTCTTGTCCCGCCTACAAGTTCGTTCAATAGCCTTCTTCAGGTCGGCGAATCATTGACGGGCAGCTGGTTGTCTTAACCGATCTGGTTCGCGGTCGCACAATGCAGGCTTTCGCCTCTCTCCCCTCGTAGGTCTTCCTCCAACTTTCATCCGAGATTCAGTCCCTACGCCAAACTGCGCGCTTTGCCAAGAAGGGTTTCGTTATGACGTGTCGTGATGAAGGCGTCTTTGATGGTGATCCATTGCTCTTCGACGGTCCCACCACGTGGCAACTCCGAGGCTCGGAATTCAAGTTGTTGGGCAAAGGCCCTTTTCACCTCAGAATTCTCCAATCGGCGGTCGTCGTAACGACACCCTACTTCTTTCTCACGTCCTCCCGTCGTTGGACATGTGCGACGCGCAAACGTATCTAGGTGATGGTCGAATGCAATATGAGCGATGCGTTTGTTGCGTACATCAAGAAGGTTCCTTTGCCATTTTCGGCTGATGCAGATGTGGTCGATTTGGTTTTCTGTTCGGCCGCCGCGGGAAACCCACGTGACTTAATGAGCTAGGCTATGGGGAAAGAGTGATCTACCAATAACCATGTTATTATTACCACAGAATTCTGTAAACAGCTCCCCGTTTTCGCTCATCTCTCCTAGGCCATGGCGTCCCATGACGCGTTGTTTGAGCCAATCTTCGCGTTGAAGTCACCCAAGTGGATATGGATGTCCCCCTTCGGGATTTTCTCAACCACGCTGTTCAACTGGCTGTAGAAACTATCTTTCCCTGTCGGCAGCATCTGTTGGCGTATAGCACTGGAATGCTGTAAGGTTTCTAACTCGTGTTCTGAATCTGGCAATGAAGCTTCTTTCGTTTATCGATTTCCACTTCATCAGGGTCGCATGCCCCTGAGTTCAATAGGAATCCAACTCCTCTTTCTCGAGTAACATCTTCACCTCGTATGCCAGAGTACAGCAAGACTTGCCTGTATGATGTCCCAGCATTTCAAGCTTCAGGCGATCAGCTTCCCTTGCAAGTTAGTTGAACCAGCTTGCCCTGCTGGGAAAGGGTCGGTATATTCCATGTTCCGATTCGTGTCCGCGTTTTCATGCTAATGCTCGGGTAAGTAGATTGTTAGCCTAAGCTTCCTCTCCCGCTGATGGGATCGCTGATCGGTTCGGCCATCTCAAGGTGGGCGAGTCGAGTGCCTCCTTCCCTGTTTGCGTACGACAACTGAGGTTGCGTACTCTCCAGCCGGCACCACGGGGAGGTAGCAATAGGAGTAGGTGAACATATTTGCATATGTTCACCCATTGCCAGGCCAGGCCAGACTGAATCGTACACCGCCTTAAAGTTCACAAACAGATGACGAGTCTGCAATTTGTATTCCAGGATTTTGTCTAGTAACTGACGCAGGATAAACAATTGATCCGTCGTAAAGCGACCTCCACGAAAACCAGCTTTGTACTCGCCGACGAAGGACTCCGCCAACGGTCTCAGTCAAAACAGGATACGGGAGAGCACCTCACAGACAGGTAAATGAGACAATCTCGCCGAGCGCGCGACTTTGGGCATACGGCCTTATTGTTGTTTACCACCGGATATTTGATTTGAAACACTTGAGAGATAGTACCTAGTTTGTTTTTCTCGAATGAAGCAAATAAGGAATGGATACAAGGTTTAAATTGATTGGAATGAAAATGATGAAAACAGAAATGTAACAGCCTTATTCTTGGTTCTTAAACAAATTTTAATTTCGATCAAAACTGTTTGTATCGAGGTGTTTTCTCATTTTGTCTTTCCGGAGTGTTCAAGAACACCATCTTCTTTCGATCGAAAATACGATGCGTTCAGAATAGGCTGCACTTTGCGGATGCTTTCGACCGACTGTTGTTCAAACGGAAATAGGAATATAGGGTGAATATGAGGTGTACGCAGTTCGATTTTCTGGGTTTCTTCAAAAAAAAAAAAAATAGAGCACACCAGCGAATGAAAATGTATTTAATATTGTATTCAGTCGCTTAGGTTAAGGACTCGATTGATGTTCTGAATACATCTACACTTTGATCAAGCCAGTAACTCGTACAAGTAGCTTGAGCATTCATTCAGCTTACCGTAACCACTTATCTCAGCACTAATGCTAACAAGAATTCTATCAATCAGAGCACTGTTAGCTCGCAAATGGTTTGCTACTAGGGTACCCTGTGGGGAGGACATCAAGTTTCCTAGTGCTTGATAGCCTCTGTAAATGGCCTCGTAGTCACTAGCCCACTCGAGAAATTCTGCGACGCCATCAGACAATACCTTCGAGAAATCAAGCGAAGGTTTGTCCAATTGAGCCATTGAAAGGTTTAGATAAAAACTGGCCAAAGCGACCTGCAGGTTCGCACTGCCAGTCCTGATTGGCGTCAGCTTATCCATGATGGATCGAATGTGCTCCAGAACGATATTTTGTCCATTACTATGTGAGATCATGTTAACGAAGCAACGAGCTGCCATCATTTGATTAGCCGGTAAGTGATTAATGTGCTGCAAGAGACTTTTCATGAAATCGCCTTCAAACAGTTCCTGACAGGCACGGGCGTCGCGAACTATCAATCTCGTGATGTCCAACACTGGAAACACGCTTTCCGTTGGCCATGTGTACAGATATTTAAGGGCTGTGAGACAGGCGGAATTTTGCTCCGACTCCGACGACACTTCACCAACGTAACGGACGATATCATCCAACGTATCGTCAGACATCTGCAGGCTTTTATTTTCGATCTTTCCGTTTAACTCTCTGAAAAGTGAATAAAATAGGTCAGAAACTTCTCAATGTACGATAAAAGAGAAGGCGATACTTACTTCAGCTTTATCAGCACTTTCTTCAGATCGGCATTTTCAATTGTCACAAAGTGTTTATGGGGAAAGTGCGTGTTCGTCTTTTTAACCTCAGTTTGCCCGGTTGAATAACTAGATCCACCGGTAAAGGGATCAGCGTTACCAGCGGCCGATTCGCCTGAACCATTCCGTGAGAAATTTGCGTTTGGTGTTTGCGTCGTATAGCTAGACCCACCCGTCAGAGGATCTGTATTGACGGCCGTTGGGCGATAGTTAGATTCTGTCCCCGGTACATAACGGTTACCCCCAGTGAAGGGGTCGTAAGCATTACTATTGCCCGCAGTTACCGGAGCATTCTTGGAGTTCGTAATTATAAAATTCGCAACCTGCTCCAAATATGCTTGGGGCAAATTATGCTTATGTATAAAGCGCTGGGCAACAAACCACGGATCTTCACCACGGTTGAATGGAAGTTTCAAGTTAGGAGCATCATCTGACAGATTGACAGAAAACACATAGTCGTATTCACGTCCTTCGTACAATTGTTTATCCGAATCACCCCCGTTTGCTCCCATTACGTCGCCCACACATTCCCATTTGTTGTTGGTCCACTGATAACACATAATTTTACCATTTGCATGACGTACAAGTCTAGTTTGTCCTTCTCGACCCTCCGAAAGCAAGGACTCTGGCCCAGGGAGATCATTCACGTTCATACCTCCCAGTTGCTTCGTCGATTCCTGTACTCTAACTACTACAGCCAATCGGTAAGCTTCCTGAATGTCTTGTGGCGCTGCTCGATCTGCATTAGCAGTAAACACTCTAACCATTGCATCGCTAGAACCAGCAACAATGTCCCCGTTACGCAAGCCTACCACAGACCATACCGACTGGGCAGGTAGCTGAAGTTTGTCACCTAGTGCCCCTTCCTTCAAGCTCCACATTCGAATTGTGCTGTCCTCGCTGCTAGTAATAAATACATCATCACCCCAGAAGTCGCTTCTGGAAATGCTGTAGATATAATTGGTGTGTCCGTGAAATTCTTTAACACACTCGTAGGTATCATTCCAGTGTCGAATAACAGCGTCATTAGAGCAGCTGAGAAATCCATTCTTCGGCAGAGAACATAAACCACGAACGCAATCTTTGTGTCCTTTCAGCACAACTAGTTTCTTCCCGTCTTCATTCCACACGAAGATTGACTTATCAGCCGAACCTGCCAATTAATATGTTATATAATATATGAATGCTTATTGTTTGACTAAATCACGTTGAATTTACCTGTAACATACTTTCCAGAAACCAGACGGGTAACAGCCCACACAGCAGCTTCGTGGCCAACCAAAGTTACACTGGCTTGTGAAGTGCCAACGTTGGTCCAGATCTTTGCACTTTTATCCCAACTTCCGGAAATAATTACATTCGATGAGTTACCTTTCGCAAGTGCACACACTGTCGACGTGTGTCCCTTCAGTATCACGAACGGCTCCACTGCTTTAGGATACTTATAGATGCAGATGGTAGCATCATTACTGGCCGTGCATATCCAATTGTTTTCCTCAATTACCAGTACAGCACCGACGTAATTCGTATGGTGGACTAACGTCTCCGTTTCAGTATACCGCCCGTCCAGTAATGTCCACACTTTGGAGGTTTTATCCCGCGAGCCGGATACGATACATCCCTTACCTTCAGCAACGGCACGAACGTCCAACTTGTGGCCGGCTAATTCGCATGACAGTTTGAAATCGTCGATTTTTACCATTGTTGTTTTTAAACACTGTCCGGCTGTAGTCTTCCAGTTAAACTGTTAGAATATCAATTAATTTTAAACTATGAATGCACAATGCAAATCAGTATCTTTTAGATTAACGCCGACTCACCCTGGGACACAATATAATATCTGACTCGACACTCGAGTGAGAAAAACAGCAGACTCAAAGAGTAGACAGAGTAGACAGTTCAACAAATGCAAAAGTAAAGATCGAGCCACACTGACCGTTACGGCTACGTAACGGAACGGAGCGACAGTGATTTTTTATGTCAGAAGCAAGGGGCGAGACCGAGAGGGGAAAACAGGGGAAAATTAACCTTACATCTCCCGCATAAGCAAAAACTATCCACCTTTGCGCGTGCGTAACGGCGGTTAGTGGGTACAACCTTCGGAAAATATTAGCATGCCTTTGGAAACTTTATATTCACGTTGACATTTCCACCCTTGATTGTTGTTGTAGAACTATCAAGCGTACGTAAGCGGAGTTGTCAAAAGCAAATAAACATGTTCGAAAAGTGTACCCATTAGCCGCCATTAAGCGCGCAAAAAGGGTGGTTGATATTGTGCCTTGCAGTAATTTAACGAGTCCTACGCAAATTCATATTTTAATAATAATTATCCTGTACCTATCCAGTTTTTCACGAGCGGTAATGGCGGATATTGAGCACAAGTGGGCACAATTTTTTGACATGCATTGGAGGAGCGTCGAGTTCGCCTTGACGGAGTTACTATGGATACATTCATGATTGTTTGTTTACGAGGTTTTAATATTGTGCGCGCATTCCCTTACTGGACACGACGGTTGAAACAGTCGTGTTTCTGAACGGTCGTAAAAAGGGTCGTTTTTAGCTTTTGACAGATAAAATGTCAAATTGTGTCATCATCGCTGTTTCATTATTGAAACCAATCGAGCAAAGTAAATAAACCTAGGAATTACCGTTCTATCAGAAGAAACGGAATGAAATTCAGCATGAAATGAATTTGTATTTTCAACGCCGGTTTGCCGAAATTTCATAGTGAATAAAGCGTAGTTTATCCTTCATTATCCAAACAAGCAATAACAAAGCAATAACGTTCGTATTCGAAAACAATTTGTTTAATGCTTTTGTATGATTAACACGAAGTCACGATTAAGGTTGCGACAGAAACGCAATGAGCCTGTGTTGCCAGTTATGGCGATAAAACATTACGAACTGTGTTGCCAATTTAGTCATTTTTTACCTTTGGAACGTTTGAAACAGTATCTGAACTCCCCTCGGAATCCATCGATCAAGTAAATGCACAATACTGCACATGGATAAAAGAATGAAAAATTAAATTAACTATTAGAAGCACTTATGGAACCTCAAAGCACGCTATTCCATACGAAGGACTGCTGGTGAGATTGTTCTAATTTTACCCATATATGCCACATTTCATCTTAATATTATATTATTAACAGTATTAATATTGATATCATAAATGTGGAAGACTGGATGATGGAGTGGATTGCCAACCTGAATCCTTAAGGTCTGAAGCAAATATGGCACTTCTCAATTTAAAACAAACAAATCATCACGTGGGTTAAAGTTGGTACAGCGAAATTGATTATTACATGGAAGGATCCTAATGCTGGAAGGCGACTCTTATAACCCCGGAATGCGCACAAGTGCCTCTGCTTGTGGGTCCGCCCAATCCCTTTTGGCCCTTCTGTAACAGCATTAGTGTGAAATTCATTTGATAATCAAATTTGGATCTACTGTAATTCTACCCACATACATTGGCAAGTCCTTGAAATGATGGTGGCTTTCCCCTATTACTACTACTACTACTACTACTTGTGCTCAATATCCGCCATTATCGCTCGTGGAAAGGTGGATACCAAATATTGCAGATTGCAAGAAAAATCCTCACATTGCGGTTATTTTGACAGCTGAACCAAACCACCAAAAGATAACCGCATGATTTATTATAGTAATTTAGTATTTGAAAATTTACCAAAACAATTATTTTCTACCACTAACACGTTACAAAACTGATATTTTGTCGAACCAAACCAAGACCCAATTTTTAATTTTGCGGTTGCCTCGCGGTTATTTCCTGAGCGCAGGAGGATTTATTATAAGCGCCGCAATACATTGAAAATATGCTGGTCAAGCAAGGAGGGGTGCAGTGGGGAGGCAATAATGAGAAATTGATGGTTCAAATTGCTAAATTGCAAACATCTGTGGGACACGCAAAAAATAACCACGCTAATAATTTTCGCGTTAGAGTCTAAATAGGTGGAATCTCCGCAATAATGCAGCAGGAAAATGAGTAAGAAGTGTACTTTACTAGCAATAGTAATCTCAGTTCACAATTAAAAATATCAGTAAAATTCACCGAAGTTTAAACAGCTGAACGTTCGGTAAAAATTTCAGTGGTGCATATCGACGTTTACGGATCTTTGAACTGATTTTATTGTCAATTGCAAGGAAAATTGTACCATCCAAAGTGCGAAATCGTCCATAAAAGTGCTATTTTGCATTAAATCGTTTCGGTATCTTCGGTGCACTTTTTCGTTATCTTCCAAGCAATAAGTGCGCCAAAGATACCGAAACGATTGAATGCAAAATAGCACTTTTATGAGCGATTTCGCACTATGGATGGTACAATTTTCCTTGCAATTGACAATATAACCACTCGAGGAGAAATAACTATCGAACTGTCAAATTTTAACTAATACCGTTTATGTTATTTAATCTGCATTCCAACCCAACCACTGAATAAACAAACATTTTCGGGAGAATTAACAAACGTTTTAGGGTTGTTAGTGTATTGCTTACAGCGGAGTTGAAACTGTAAAAAACCCAGAGCGAACCCGTTTTCTAAAAAGTGCAACGCAGAGCGAATTTCAGGCGTTCGATTGGAACTAGAGCGAACCTATAGTCACATTCCAATCAATAAGTACGCCGAAGAGACCGAAACGCTTTAAGCTATAGCGTTTTTGTTTTTTAAGCGGGGTACGCTGCTGAAAAGAAAACGGCTCAAGAAAAAATCTTGCTATTTACCGAAGAAATTTTGACAACTCGAATACAAGCTCCACCTGTCATTTTTTCTTGTGGTAATAATTGCGCCGGATATTATTCCGTTCGGAAAAGTGACGTTTTAATTCACTTGCGTGTAAAACTTCGCCATCTGGACGTGAAATAATATTACTTATGAGGTGCGTACTGCTTAAGAAATCGTAAAAGAAATCGATTTCTTGAGCATTTCTTGTCCTATCTTTTTACCCATTACTTTTCAGCAGCGTACCCCGCTTTAACCTGGGTTTATTCCAAGTCCAACCGACCACTGAATAAACAAACATTTTCGCGAGCATAAACAAACGTTTTCATGTTGTCAGTGTATTGCTTATTGCGAGGTTCAAACTGTGAAAAAACTCAGTGCGAACCTGTCGTCTAAAAAGTGCAACCCAGAGCGAAACTAAGTTCAACCTGAGTGAAAAAACAAACGTTATGACAGCCGTTCGATTGGAACTAGAGCGAACCTAGATTAGACCTAAGCAAAAACAAAAACGGCATAAAATAGCACTATTATGAGCGATTGCGCATCACTTATTGATTGGACAATTTGTTTTGTGATGATAATTGGGTTGTTTAATGGTATATGGGTTTTAATGGCATATGACGCAGATTGGCATAAAAAATAAGAAAACATAAACCATTTGGTTTTTTTTATTGTATAAACGTCAAAAAAAAAATTTTTAATGTTTATTATGTCAGGTTAATATTTAAGACTACATGCCATCGAAAAACCATTCGCGACATTCACTGCTTGATTGCCTGATAGTTTGCGACAACCTTACATTCAACATCAACTATAGTCCGCCGCGTTTGCGAAAGCTTTTGACATTTCTTGATGTCACAGTGATGAAATATTGTCCCTGTTGAAATCATCTTACGTGTCTTATGCATGTTTTTCAACGTGACTCACGAACGTCATTATATAAACGCAAGTGTCTTTTAATAAAAATTTAAAATAATGTTTTTTATAATATCGAAGCTGTAGACAATTTAAATGCAAAAATAAATTTTGTTATCTGTTCCTGGAGGTGTTCTTCGTGCATAAATGTGTCTAAATGAGACATTTCTCATGCACTAAACAACCCAATTGGCAATATGGTAACCGACCTATTTTGGAACCCATCCGTAGCCGTATATAATGTGGATTTTGCTGTTAGTGTCCAAATTATGTGCAGCTGATGAGGTCCACAGTACGTTGGTTACCCTAAATGTTTTTTATTTTAAATTCTGATGCAGTTCCTGCAGTTCTGTATTTATGGCTTTTCGAAATTTTGGTCGAGATTTGAAACGTCACAAAATAAGTAACCTGCGGTAAATGTTCGTTGATATTTAACAGAACTGTTTATTTTGTTTCGTTGGCAGATAAATAAGTCCGGTCGAGTTGAGAGCACAGAAGAAACTTTTGATTAAAGACATTTATAATTTAAAATGTTTCTCATAATAATTTGTTAATAGCAAACCATAACGACTGAACTCACCATATCATGTAATTCAGAACCTTGGCGAAACGAAATCAAGTATGCTAATACAACGAATCATCTGCAATCACCGACCGAACTTGGATATATCAAATCTCAACTGGTGTAAGACATTCTAGCAAATAACAAGAAAAGAGTATTCTAAAAATAGTGATATTATTTTGGAGTAAGGATAGGAATTGTGTAGCCGCCAGAATGACTAATCCTAGAATAAACTGGGGAGAATTATTCCCTAGTAAACAAAGTATCTTCATCTTCATCAGCTATATGTCATTATTTGTTGGCCAAGGTAAGTGATCCCATAATGGCAACCAATGAAATAACATTTACTTTGCGATAAAGCTCGCCTCTATTATGTATACCGATCGGACCCGTTCCGATCGGAATCAAACGCTATGCTAAAACCCACGACGTTTGGAATTCTTTATATGGTTTCTAATCGGAATATAGATTCGAGTTATGTTACTAGCAGCGTTTTTATCATTCGGCGATGGCGTAGCTTTTTCAGTTAAGATTACAAATAAACGAACTGCTGGTTAATTTCACGCTTTTTCACAGGAATTCTCGTTACCGCATCACAACGTGCTGATAACAGCTACAGCTACAATACAGTGCTTGTAGTCCTGCTTACAGAACTATTGAAGCTAGTCATTTCTACTACATTATACTGCCGAGAGTAAGAAGTAATTTGATGGTTTAGTCGTTCCCAGTTTTAATGTCCATTTTTTTCTCCCGATACAGAAATTCATTCAAATCTTTGACCGTTAAAATTGTTGAGGAGAGAGAAGTGCTGTTCCTATATTTTGTTCCTGCTTTCCTGTACTGTTTGTACAACAATCTCGCCTTTGTAAATCTCTCAACGTTTGATCCGACGACATATTACTTGCTGTTGCAGTTACGAGTTGTCATCACTGGAGTTTTATTCCAAGTACAACATATTTCTAGAATCGCCTTTTAAATAGACAACACTTTGCTGCTAGTTCTATAGAATTTAATCCTCTTTCTTTTCAGGTAATTTTCAAAAAACAATTAAGCAGAAAGCAATGGTTTTCGTTGTTTTTACTCACCCTTGGATGTATGTTGAAACAATGGAACTTTTCGTTGGGTGCCTCAGATACGCCGGGTGAAAATTCTGTGGAAGGATCACATGACAACAGTAACGGGACGTTTAATGGCAAGAATATTTCTGGATTTGTGCTCGGCTTCAGTACCGCGTTAATTCTGCTACAGACAGTTTGTTCTTGCCTAGCTGGAGTTTATAATGAGTATTTGCTAAAGCGGAAGGGCTCGGATATCAACATATACGTGCAAAATGTTTTCATGTATATCGATTCAATTGTTTGTAACTTGCTGATATTGATGATTCGGGGAGAACTATCGATCACGACCATCAGTGAGCACTTACCCGAGGTGTTCCGTTTCGAAGTGTTGGTTATCATGATTAACAATGCAGCAATAGGAATCATCACTAGCTTCTTTTTGAAGTATATGAATTCAATCTTGAAAACATTTGCCAGTGCGTTGGAATTGGTGTTTACTGCGGTTTTATGTTACCTCCTTTTCTCAATTCCTATATATCTGAACACAGCTCTTGCAATAGTGGTCGTATCCTACGCCATCTATCTGTATTCGCTGAATCCAGTGGTGAATCTTGCCAGCAAAACCAGTCTGAATAGCCCCAGTGGTGTACATCATTCAAAATCCAGAGACGAGAGTAAGAAAGCACTCATCAATGGAGAGGACGATATTGAGCTACAAATGGAAGAAGTTTAGCAGCAGAGGAATAAGCAACCTTGAAAAAGGCAAGAACCAAAAACCTCTTTGTAAGATAGAAATAATAATGAGGCATTAATTGCAGTACAGTTCGTTATGTACTTCATTATATGTTTGAATCGTTTGTTATGTTGAACGTTAACACAAAAAATCGATATCGGAAAAATTAGCATAAGCATTTTATTTAACATTTTTTAACATAATCAAATAGTATTTTGTTTTTGATACAAAAGAAAACACGGATATTCAATAAATAACGATTATAAAAATAACAGCTTTTTCTTTAGAAACACAAGCTGAGAGTGTAACATGTCTGTTGGTTGGAGTCCTCTATATACATTAAAAGCTATAGATCGTGTCAGAAGCAGGATTCCCTGGACCTATAGCGTCACGTTTTGTCACGTTTTTGACCCGATTTTGTCACGCTTTTGATTTATCAAAAGCTTAGTTTGAAAATCATTTTCAAACATGTCAAATGTGTTAAAACACTGTGAAAAGAACTGTGTTGATTATCGTGGAGTTTCCACAAAAGTTGTTTCATATCTCCACAACTATAATAGCTAGAAGGTCATTTTCTTTGGCAAAGTTCTTTATAATAATCTTCTCAACAATTTTGTAGAACATTGTTTTGCTCTATCTCTTACTACTTGAAAAATAAATTTTGTATCTTACTTTTAGGGGGGTTAATCAAAGAATCGTTCATACCATAAGAAAGAGCTTTTTACGCTGTGAAATTTCTCAGAACATAGTTAACCAGTATAATCAACCATTTCGGCGCAATTAAAAAACGCGTGTTTTCATACCTGTGGGCTGTGCTGTGAACAGGTGACAAATGTCCACAGAGAGGTAGAAGGAAGTGCGAAATGTCCTAAAAGTGATCAGAATGAAATATATGTAGTTCGTTCTAAGTTATATGCAAAAAAATTAAAATTGAAAATATACCCGATTTTGTCACTGTCCCGTTTTAGTCACCCCTAAATTCATCATGGGGGTGACAAAATCGGGTCATTACTGTATTTCCTTCACATCTCACTTATTAGTAATTGGGCTAATGCCGAGATCAGGTCATCCGTACGACGAGCAAATTCAGTCAAACTGCACAACGCCGTAGCCGGAGGGATCGCCATCTGTAGGTACTATGTACATACTTCCCACGTCCCACGAAGTTTCGGAAACATCGAAATGCAGAAGTTTACTCCCATATCTTGATTGACGGTGACGGGTTACAACAGAAACGTTTTGGATTTCATAGATATAAAATATATTCGGAAACGACATATCGACTATTTTGTCTCCGAAAAGCATCATCAACGTGCACAGCCTGCGCACAAGTACCGAACGTCAAAGAGGAATTTTACGTGCAGTTGGAGGCTGCCAAAAAATGATATCAAGATAGTCATCGCGGACCAACGAAATGGGCGACCTTCAAGAACATGGCCATAGCACCTTCTTCCAGCGTAGATTCCTACGCAAATACCGTGAATGTAGGTAATTCCGATCATTCAACTAAATCAGTTGATTTTTAGAACATTGAATTGAAAGCCATAGTTAAGAAAAATCCTCATGATCAAAGCTGGCCCTTAAACTATGAATTTTAATTCAATCTTTTAAAAATCGGCTACTTGGGTTGAGTGATCGGAATTAGGAACTGATTGGAATTACCTGCGTTCACGGTACATCTGGAGGTCGTCAAACCAAACAGAATCACAGATCGACCACGTTTTGATCGATTGTCGGCACTTCTCAGAGATCATTGACGTCAGATCCTATCGAAGGACTAACGGTGACTCGAACCACTACTTGGTGATGGGTAAAATGCGCTCAAAATCCGTTGTGAAAAACATTTGGTACTGACGCCATCCTCGGTTAAATCATACGCGGCTCAAGGCCGCCTACAACGTGCTGTCCCTTATCTTATAATCTTATCCCGCCGACTGTCACCAATTACGAACAGATTGGTGGGAATTTATTCGGCCGCCTTCGAAGTGCCGTTGCTAGTGGTCCTTTGCCATTTTGTAGAGTTCTGTCGAGAACTGGCTTCTTCAGCTGACCGATTTCTCGCTGGACCTCTTCGAGATCGGGAGTCGGCACGCTGTTAGGTTAACTTCCGTTTCGTCTCCTTTTGTTATATTGCAATTGATATGCCCATCGAAGAACTGCTTCTGTCGACCACCTCATTGTTCGAAACATTTTAACTTAGATGATATAGGGTAGATGATCCATTAGTTGCGCCACTAAGCACAAAATAACTTCATTTTGCTTGTTTATTGAGGTATATGCTTCAATTAATGCTTGTGGGATACCTATAAATTTATCAAATACAAGGCATTTGTCACAAGGCAAGACAATTGCTTTCGTTGTACGAGAAGTTTTATAAAGAAAAAATGAATTTTACGATTCAATTATATTGTACCAACAGTTGCGCTAATGTTTCCTTAATTAAGTTTGATGTTCCTTTAATTGTGTTATTCCATATACATTGCTAGGTTGCTAAGTGAAAAACATCGTAGCAAAACTATAGATGAGCGCCTATAGTTGTGCGCTCCAACTGTGCGTTAGATTTTGGAAAATTGGCATTTTAGCAAATAATGCTTTAATTTTAAATGGTGTAGTCTAACTACCAATACTTCTAAAAGCCTGTTTTATATAATGAATGTAATTGTTTTATCTAAAATGCTACGGTGACGAAAATATGCATTAATAATTAATAGTAGCGCAACTATTGGTACTACCACAACTATTGGATCAACTACTCTAATACTATAATTCTTACTTTTCTTCTTTCTTTTAATGGATAATTTCAACTTTATACAACTGAACATACAAAGCTTACTGAAAAACAAAAACGAATTACAAAGATTGCAGGTTTATTATCAGAAACATGCACTAAATAACTAGAAAAAACGAGTAAGTACAACATATCACGACACCACAAATTTTCAAATTCAAGAAACGATAATTATGGAGGACCAGGAATATTTTTGAGACAAGATTGGAGCTACAAGGCAATCAATTTTATGGTATAGGTATCTGATTCAACGCAAGTTGTTGGAATCCGAGTCGTAAGGCTAAATTTTTCACCTGTGCTCCAAACCCTACCTGAGCGATTGAACTGCTTCTTCAGCCGGTTCAATTAATTTGTTTACCCGTTTTTGTTTATATTTATATTAACTTATTATCATTTACACACTTGATCACCAGTTCTAAGAAGTGAGACCATCATTGGACCATGTAAGTCTGTTGATGTAATAATTAATTAAGAAATAAGAAATGTCTAGTAAGTTTAATATATAGGTTGGAGACCTAAGAGATTTATTATAAAGTTATAAAGAACGTCGGAATTAGAAGACATTGGTAGTCTTGTATCTGATAAAATATAACAAAATATATGTAGTTCGAAAAATCTTACCTACTAAGTAAACTTAACATTGCAAAAATTGGACAAATCAGAATCATTTCTTCAAATGTCTAACAAATCGTTTCACAGCTTTGCGGTCTTGTTCGGCAAAGTGCTCAAAATCCGGGTGTAGCAGCAGCAAATGTTCTCTGCAAATAAACGATTGATATAACATTGAGATTATCTAGTTGTTGTTATGTTACATACAATGACAAGCGATCTTCCATTGGAACATGTGGTAGTAGAGGCTCCAACAGCTTAAGCATACGTATGGCCGTTGCTTTGTTGTCCTCGTTACTCATGACATTCATCATGTGGTTTAATATTTTTTCCACTACATTGGCTATCAAACTCGAACAATCCTCCTTATTGTCGACAGGTAATTCGGTTAGGAAAAACGATTGCAGTTTTTTGAAAAATTGCTAAAAATGAATTACCTCAAATACGTAAAAAAAATATTAATAGGGATAAATAATTTTTACAAACCTTAACACTGGTTTCCGAACGATATGAGAGCAGTAATTGGAAGACGGCCAAACAAATCACTTCAGCGAACTGGACCGGGTCGATTTTATGCAAAACCTTCATGAGTTGTTTTAACTGTTCTTCCAGAGGTGTATCAACTGCAAAGTTCGCTACGATGTAATGTGTATCCGTGATGCGAGGCAACGATTTGTGACGAGTATACAGATTTATATAGTTGTTCATAATCAGTTTCTGCTTGGTAACTGGGTCCTCCTGCCAATCTAAAAACGTAAGAAATAATTAAAAATTAGCAGCTGGAATTGTAAAAAATGATGCTAAGCATGGTTAAAGGATTTTGAGATGACCCGAAGGATTCAATAATAATAAAGGTGAATATCTCGAGAAATCGGTTCTTGGAAGCTTGTAAGCCACACGACACCTTTTTCTCTAACTCTATTTTCTATTTATTGGACTAAATCGACGTAATACAAAAGTCGCGAGAACTAAATTTCATTTCTGGACATAACAAAACAATTATTTAAAACTCATATTACAGCAAGCAAATAGAAACGGACAATTTCAGCTGTTTCAGTCTTCGCCGCCCTCTTCTTCCTCGTCAAACTCTCCCTCTTCGTCTGCGGTTGCTTCTTGGTATTGCTGGTATTCGGAAACCAAATCGTTCGTGTTACTCTCCGCTTCCGTGAATTCCATCTCATCAATACCTTCGCCCGTATACCAGTTCAGGAAAGCTTTCCTACGGAACATGGCGGTTCGGCAATTATTTTGAAAATCTCTTGGATCGCCGTCGAATTTCCGATGAATGTGGACGACATCTTCAGACCATGCGGTGGAATATCACAAACCGCCGTTTTGGCATTGTTTGGTATCCATTCTACAAAGTAACTGCTGTTTTTGCTCTGCGCATTTGGCATTTGTTCATCAACCTCCTCGGACCTCCTGCGTCCTCGGAAAATCGTCGCGACGGTAAGATATCGGCCATGACGAGGGTCACAAGCAGCCATCATATTTTCAGAATCGAACATTTGCTGGGTTAGCTCAGGTACAGTGAGTGCACGATACTGTTGCGATTCTCGCGAGGTCAAGGGTGTGAAACCGGTCATGAAGAAATGTATACGAGGAAAAGGAACCATGTTTACTGCTAGTTCGCGTAGATCTGCGTTTAATTGACCAGGAAAACGCAGACACGTGGTAACGCCGCTGAAACCAGACGGTTTAGATCACCATACGTTGGTGTGGTAAGCTTAAGCGTTCGAAAACATATGTCGTACAGAGTACGATGCAGTACGATTCGTCGGTGTTCTCCACTAGCTGGTGTACGCTCAATGTGGCATTGTACGGCTCAACCACGGTGTCCGATACCTTAGGAGAAGGAACAATGGAGAACGTGTTTATAATGCGATCGGGATATTCCTCTCGAATCTTGGAAATTAGTAATGTTTCCATTCCTGGAATTAAGTGAAGTTGGAATTCGCGGTTTTTACAGCAGTTTAGTAAGTAAGTAAGTACAGCAGTTTATGTATTTGCTTGATTTTAATTTAAGTTTTTACCTGAGCCAGTACCGCCCCCGAGCGAGTGGGTAAGTTGAAAACCTTGCAGGCAATCGCAACCTTCTGATTCTTTGCGAACTACATCAAGGACAGAATCTACCAGCTCAGCACCCTCTGTGTAATGTCCTTTGGCCCAATTGTTACCGGCTCCTGACTGCCCAAAAACAAAATTGTCCGGTCGAAACAATTGTCCGAATGGACCTGCTCTTATCGAGTCCATGGTACCAGGTTCTAAATCGACTAGAACCGCTCGTGGAACGTATTTTCCGCCGGTAGGTTCGTTATAGTAAACGTTTATACGTTCAAGCTGTAAATCGCTATCCTCGCAATAGGCACCGGTCGCGTCGATTCCATGTTCGTCCGATATAACCTCCCAGAATTTGGCACCAATCTGATTGCCACATTGGCCGGCTTGAAAATGAACTATTTCACGCATCTTCTGTCGTTTTCTGTATGTTTCCGGTATTTTTTACCCAAGTTCTTCAAATGAGGACAAAACTAAAAATGCGTTCGTGTCCGTCGGCGGTGAAAAACTATGTGAAAATTTTCGGTTCTCTTACTAATCGCCACGGAAATGAATTTTCTTGACATACAGTGGACCCCCGTTCGTTTGAACGATTCCTCATGCAAACTAACGGGGTTAGTTTTTAATTTGAACAACTGGTAACCCTAAATATGCTGGACCTTGTGTGAACTGGCTGCCCTGCTCTTTGTTATTGTTTTGGTGGTTCGATTCAGTTCGCAGTTGCAAGCAGCGAATATTCATTCTTCGATCGGATTTCTATCATAATCGTTGGGAAAGACGCAATGTGAAACAGATTAAACACGCTAGATCAATACAAACAAATCGCGTTTATGCGCATTGTCTGCATAAGCAAATGATGTCATATTGAGTATGACGTTTGAACCATTTTTAATTTGCACGTCTTGCAAACCAACGGGGTGCAAATTAAAAAGTGTTCAGATGAAAAACGGTCAAACGAACGGGGGGTACGATTGCAAGTTTGCCCCACACTACATACTAGAAATTCACATTACAGGGATACCTCGATATAAGACAGCCTCGTTATAAAACAACCTCGATATCGAAACAAATCCCTTTGACATAGCTGGTAACGATACCAGAGCTGATTTTCCATTCTGAAATCGGCGCATATTACAATGTTCTTAAATAATTGTTGAATTCAATCGTGGTTCTTTAAACAGAAGCCGTACATCAACGGATACTAGGGTATGTATAGTGCTTAGGAAAGTTGGAAAACAAACGGTTTCAGAAATAGTTTTTTTCAACAGTAAACTTGAAGGTGTAAGGTCTTCGCTCTTTTCTTACTGTAAACTGAATAAAAGATATAAAATAGGCCTGGTTTTATGTGCCAAACAAATTTGTCAATAGTTTTCAAGTGGGACTACGTATTTATGGATGGTGGTTGGTACAGGTGGTCATTCCAAAAAATCTATCTTGAAATGTGGTCAGATTTTGAATGCAAATAACTTTCCTGATTGATTTCCAATATTTTTGCACCAATCGATCGAAAAATCTCCTACGCGATGATTTATCAGGTTGCACTATTGAAAAATTGAAAATAATGAAACATTGTCCAACTGGAAGTCCTTGCTTCGTGATTGGTTAGCAAAGACTTCATCAAAGTTTTAACGTGTTTTTTAGAATAAAAGTGGCAGAATCTCCCCGTCCCAAATAGTCGAAGATTCTTCACGCGATTAAAACTAGAGAAATTAGATGTCTCAGCTTGAAAAGTACGCCAGAAAAAGTGATAAAATTGCGTTGTCCCAACAGGTCATACAAAAGGTACAGAATTGCTTCAAGAGACACGATACGAGAAGCTTCTTTAAAACCGGTCCCTTGATCGGGAACCGAACCGTGCCAATTCCTGTTTTGTGCAACGACAAGGAGGACAGCCTGACTAAGTGGCCAGGCATTGGAAATAACATTTCGATGAACTGTTGAATGATGAACAAGTTGGAGTTGTCAACAGAAACCGGATAACGATTGAGAATGATGGACAAGCTGTGGAACCACCAACTTTGAAAGAGTTTAAAAAGCAGTTAGAGCTGAAAAACGGCAAAGCAGCTGGAAAGGATGGCATCCCCGCCGAGCTTTTAAAGGTTGGCAGCGAACGGCTGTGTTGTGCAATCTAACAGGTTAAAAGTATGAACTGAGGAGGAGCTACTTATGAACGGGTTAAAAGGTCTAATATGCCCTATTTACAAAAAGGGTCATCGACTCGAATGTAGCAGTTATCGAGGCATTCCTCTCCTCAATTCTGCATACAAAATTCTTTCCCAACGTAAATACACAGTAATTGACATCTTTTCTTCTCCACTGGGTTTACGATAAAACATTTATTTGGTTGAAAGTGCGATTTTTGAGAGGGATGCTCCACGGCGGACCAAATGTTCACATTGCGACAAATCCTAGATAAATTTCGGAAATTGCCTGCAGACTTGCCATTTGTTTATAGACTTTAAGGCGGCGTACGGTTCAGTTAAATTAAATGAGCTGTGACAGGTTATGCTTGAACATGATTTTCAAACCAAACTGATTGGGCTGGTACGTGCTACTCTTGATGGTTCAAAATCAAGTGCCAGTATAGCGGGTGAGACATCGAATTCGTTTGCGACGTTAGATGGTTTGATGCCACAGTAGATCAAATAACTGATCGCAGTGGAAAATGTACCCACCAGGAAAAAAATAGATCGTTTGAACCAAGGTGACGGTCGATCAATTTGCTATTCAACATTGGAAGGTGCTAGTCGAAGGGCAGGCAGGCGTGCAGAGAGGCGGTACCACGAAATCTCGCATGCTCCTAGGCGACATCCATTTAGTACGTCACGCAAATTTTGACCAAGATCAAACCCCCCTCCCCCCCTTGTCACATTTCGTCACACATTCGTGACCCCCCCCCCCCCTGAGAAAGTACGTCACGTCACGGCAATCCCCCCCCCCCCCCTTCACAACAAAAAAATTAAATATTCATTCCAACCTTTTTATTTAAAGCTATCAAATGAATTTCAGCAAATAAAAAAAGGAAAATTTTCGAGCTTATAAGTCATCGATTCACGAATTTTGAAGATGATCTTCAATTGCTGCAATTGGATATGCTTCAGAAGTCGCTGATGTGCCGTCGATTAATGTTTAGCGCATATCTACGCCCTTTACATTCATCCACTCAAATTCGTCTGATCTAGTTGAAAGAATCAGGACTTTCAGCTGACGTCTTGCAGCAACACGCCTTGGAATAACTTTTCTGAGGGACTTTGTCATTTTGTGTATTTCTTCAATCGTGTAATCATTCAACACTACCTTAGATGCGAAATTTAATCCGCAAGTGGCTTAAACCCTATCCTTCAGAGAGCTTTTGAGTGAGGGGCAGTATAAATTATACCGAAAAACCTTAAAAGCAGCCGTGGAAGTTCGGTATGAGTTTTTGTTCATCGATTGAGTTCAGCTCGAATATCAAGGGAAAACATTGCCGTGGGTCTCTGGTAGCATCCCGTAACCCTTCAGGAGTTTGCGCGACTGCTATTTGCGGTTGCAAAAATCTTTTAGGCAGGACGGTACTCAAGCAGCTCTTCAGCGGTGTACTGCATATTCTGTAAAGCCTTAATGGAGAGTTCATACTCCATAGAATAAATGAGTCCTGTTCACACATATATGTTCAAAAAAGTGTTCATTCAAAAAATTTAACTATTTGTTTTAAAATCTATCAGTACGTTAATTTTATAGAAGCCTTCAATAGTTGTATCTTCAAATGAAGGCTAAATTATAATTTCCCGAATAAATTTTCCATTTGATTTTTTTTTCATGTGACGTCACATAACTTCATACCCCCCCTCCCCCCTACGTCACAAATCGTCACGATTAGGTCAACCCCCCCTCCCCCCTATATGCGTGACGTACTTTATGGATGCCCCCCTATAGGCTTTGCGGATGACACCGATCTCATCAGTGGTAACCGTAGCACTGGCGAAGAGGCGTACACGCATCTTAAGGAGAAGCTACGAGGATAGGGCTTATCATAAACTTTGCCAAGATCAAGTATATGGTGGTTGGTAGAAAGCGTGGTAACCCTTCGGGTGTTGAAACTGTGATTGTGATTACGTAGCCAGTTGAGGTTCCGTAGCCTGCAACTCTGAAATAAACTTACGCTCTATAAGATACTCATTCTCTCGGTGGTACTCTACGGCCACGAAGCGTGGACGTTGGAAGACCGTCTTTGACCGTAAGATTCTGTGATCAATTTATGGTGCCATATTAGAAGAAGGAGTGTGGTGCAGGTGCATGAATCACGAGATTTAGCAAGTATACAAAGATGTGGATTTTGTGAAGGATGTCAGCGGACTGACCACGTAGCAAGAATGCCGAATTAGAGACCAGCAAATACAATATTCAGCAAAGAACTCGACAGAGGCCGCTGACTTCGAGGCAGACCGTGTGCACGTTGGATGAGCGCTGTTGACGAGGATGCTAGGGTAGCGAATGTTAGGGACGATTGAAGACTGGCAGCCCAAGATCTGCAAGCGTGGATTATGGCCGAAAAAGTAGGTAAGCTCTAAATACTCGTAAATTTCAGGATCACATTCAGCTGGGTACATTTTGTGTGTGCTAACTTTTTCCGTCAATTGCGCAAGTCTTGTTCGTTAATTAACATGTAGGGTGATTGATCGTGGTTCGGCCTATTCTCACTGTTTCACATAGCACACATGGACTAATGCACATATAACTACAAAATCACAATGTTTTTCGAAAAAAATTTAGAATGTTTAGGAAGAATAACTAAAGACGATTCTATTTCTTAATTTAGAAGAAACTTTAGAGGGCCAGTTGAATTATAATTTGATTTTAAATGACAGTCAAATTATGATCCTGGTTCGGCCTATGTTGATCGTGGTTCGGCCCATCGATGATCTTGGTTCGGCCTATTCCAATAAAAAGTTTCTGAAACGAATGTTTTTATATATTAACCAATTATAAATGGTATAAGCTTACTTTTGGTGCCTAATATAGTATCTCACTTCAATTTGTCTACCTAGCAGTGTTAAATGAGCTTGTACATGGTCAATATTCTAACTATTTCGGGTTATATAAATTTAGATAATTTTTTACTTTCTTCGGAAGCATTACAAATAGTACAGATGTATTTTTGGGTAAATATAGTATCTTTTTTCACTTTATCTACCTAGCAGTGTTAAATAAGTTAACTTTCTCCTCCCAGTTGACCTCAAGGTACAACACTAATTCAACAAGCCAGGCGTCGCATGTTATAATTTCGACTGGAAGAGGCTGTAAGACTCAATAGGATCGAAGCACTAGTCTCGCAATTTTCCTGTATTTTAACAGGTGCCTTCGAAGAAAGACAGAATTTACATTTAATTTCAGCATGTTTTCAAATAGATCAGTGAAAATAGCTGCTTTTGAAATCACAACTGTGTTAACAAATAACCGGTCATACACCGACGTTAGTCGTTGGTTTTTGCCCTAATTCAGGGACAACAAATAATCCTAAATTCCTATCGTTAAAAGAATAGAAATTGGCGAACCGAAATACTTTTGAAAAATTCAAAAGGTAAAGCATACTTTTATTAAAAATTATTTACGAGCGTCTTAGTAGAACTCACGAAATATCGCGAACTAATTGGAAATGAATTCTTTTTAGTTCTACTATAATTTCTGCAGAAATTTGCCACGCTGATGAAGGTTGCAAGTCGTAACCGAAAAACGCGCATGAAAGTCAAATTATAGTAGAACTAAAAGGAATTCATTTCCAACTAGTTCGTAATACTATACTTTTATTGATTTTTCGGTAGAGTACCCACAATCATGAATTTTTTACCAGATAGTATTTTTCTGGATTGATGAGTAAATTTGCTTACATTAGCATAAAAAATATTTATTTTTCAATACTTGGCTCAAGAGCTATGAATTTTTAAAATAGGGGGTGTACATGAAAATCGAGAAATTTCCATTTGAGTTTTCTAGGAAAACACGATACCATGAATTTTTTAAATATTGTTTCATGCACAAGCCCTGAAGTCGTGTACAAGGCTGCATAAAATTCTGAAACATTACAATCCAGTTTGTACGCTTCTTTGGAAAAAAATACCCTCATATTTATTGTTAAGAAAAACTCAATTTTAGGATGCTAATAATTTTGTTTCTGAAATGCATGAAATAATAAAATATGGCATAAAACACAACATTTAGATTTAACACAAGTGGTACGTACAGCCAGAAATTGGTTAAAACGTGGGCGAAGCGCGGCGCCACTAGCGGCGAATCAGTGAAGCTGATAGGCCGAACCACGATCATTTGTAAGCCGAACTAAGATCAAAAAATTAAAATCGTATTTTCTCAATAAGTCGTAATCTCGCTTTTTGTTTGGAATAAAACGATCCAATAATGGAAGAATATAGTTGAATCTATATTTTAAAATTGTTTTCAACCAATACTTCACAGACTAAAACACTTTCTAGGCGTTTAAAAAGAGAGCTTTGATGACAACATTAGAAGCCGCTTTTACATATGTTATAAAGTTAATTATTTGAGCTAGTTACATTAATTTTTATGGCAAATAAATGAAGGCAATGCATAGGAAAATATTATAAGCTGCTTATAAAATTATTTTACCTTTAAATCTGTAAATATTTAATGAATTATCGATGATTATGCCAATGGGCCGAACCAGGATCAGTTTTTGCATAGGCCGAACCACGATCAATAACCCTAGCTGTGTGTTGTTTATTGAATGTTAAATATGCAAAGCGCTGGAAGATGCTGCGATCTATAGGGTTATTGATCGTGGTTCGGCCTATGCAAAAACTGATCCTGGTTCGGCCCATTGGCATAATCATCGATAATTCATTAAATATTTACAGATTTAAAGGTAAAATAATTTTATAAGCAGCTTATAATATTTTCCTATGCATTGCCTTCATTTATTTGCCATAAAAATTAATGTAACTAGCTCAAATAATTAACTTTATAACATATGTAAAAGCGGCTTCTAATGTTGTCATCAAAGCTCTCTTTTTAAACGCCTAGAAAGTGTTTTAGTCTGTGAAGTATTGGTTGAAAACAATTTTAAAATATAGATTCAACTATATTCTTCCATTATTGGATCGTTTTATTCCAAACAAAAAGCGAGATTACGACTTATTGAGAAAATACGATTTTAATTTTTTGATCTTAGTTCGGCTTACAAATGATCGTGGTTCGGCCTATCAGCTTCACTGATTCGCCGCTAGTGGCGCCGCGCTTCGCCCACGTTTTAACCAATTTCTGGCTGTACGTACCACTTGTGTTAAATCTAAATGTTGTGTTTTATGCCATATTTTATTATTTCATGCATTTCAGAAACAAAATTATTAGCATCCTAAAATTGAGTTTTTCTTAACAATAAATATGAGGGTATTTTTTTCCAAAGAAGCGTACAAACTGGATTGTAATGTTTTAGAATTTTATGCAGCCTTGTACACGACTTCAGGGCTTGTGCATGAAACAATATTTAAAAAATTCATGGTATCGTGTTTTCCTAGAAAACTCAAATGGAAATTTCTCGATTTTCATGTACACCCCCTATTTTAAAAATTCATAGCTCTTGAGCCAAGTATTGAAAAATAAATATTTTTTATGCTAATGTAAGCAAATTTACTCATCAATCCAGAAAAATACTATCTGGTAAAAAATTCATGATTGTGGGTACTCTACCGAAAAATCAATAAAAGTATAGTATTACGAACTAGTTGGAAATGAATTCCTTTTAGTTCTACTATAATTTGACTTTCATGCGCGTTTTTCGGTTACGACTTGCAACCTTCATCAGCGTGGCAAATTTCTGCAGAAATTATAGTAGAACTAAAAAGAATTCATTTCCAATTAGTTCGCGATATTTCGTGAGTTCTACTAAGACGCTCGTAAATAATTTTTAATAAAAGTATGCTTTACCTTTTGAATTTTTCAAAAGTATTTCGGTTCGCCAATTTCTATTCTTTTAACGATAGGAATTTAGGATTATTTGTTGTCCCTGAATTAGGGCAAAAACCAACGACTAACGTCGGTGTATGACCGGTTATTTGTTAACACAGTTGTGATTTCAAAAGCAGCTATTTTCACTGATCTATTTGAAAACATGCTGAAATTAAATGTAAATTCTGTCTTTCTTCGAAGGCACCTGTTAAAATACAGGAAAATTGCGAGACTAGTGCTTCGATCCTATTGAGTCTTACAGCCTCTTCCAGTCGAAATTATAACATGCGACGCCTGGCTTGTTGAATTAGTGTTGTACCTTGAGGTCAACTGGGAGGAGAAAGTTAACTTATTTAACACTGCTAGGTAGATAAAGTGAAAAAAGATACTATATTTACCCAAAAATACATCTGTACTATTTGTAATGCTTCCGAAGAAAGTAAAAAATTATCTAAATTTATATAACCCGAAATAGTTAGAATATTGACCATGTACAAGCTCATTTAACAACGCTAGGTAGACAAATTGAAGTGAGATACTATATTAGGCACCAAAAGTAAGCTTATACCATTTATAATTGGTTAATATATAAAAACATTCGTTTCAGAAACTTTTTATTGGAATAGGCCGAACCAAGATCATCGATGGGCCGAACCACGATCAACATAGGCCGAACCAGGATCATAATTTGACTGTCATTTAAAATCAAATTATAATTCAACTGGCCCTCTAAAGTTTCTTCTAAATTAAGAAATAGAATCGTCTTTAGTTATTCTTCCTAAACATTCTAAATTTTTTTCGAAAAACATTGTGATTTTGTAGTTATATGTGCATTAGTCCATGTGTGCTATGTGAAACAGTGAGAATAGGCCGAACCACGATCAATCACCCTACATATCAGATATCACTATTGTATGATCATTCACTTGACGGACAATATATCAAAACAGAGCTTGCATTGAATCTATCAAAATTAGGTAATACGGTAATGTTCCGGTTTTGTCAGCCCTAATAAGGGAAATGAATTCCCTGATATTCCCTGATTTTCCAGGTTTTTCCAGGAAATCGACACCCTGAACTGTGTAAATACTCTAATCTTACCCCGAATTCACAAACTCACAAAAAAAACATCATTTTTTGAAAAACTCTCCCCAGCCACAGCGCGAATTGGGTCCCTTTATTTAAAATATTTAAAGAGTATAATTCATAGATTGTTGTAGATATATCGAATTGTAGCAATGTTCAAATTTCAATTCTTTATACGAAATTCATAGAGAGTTTCATAGTATCGACATGGGGAGGGACTGTGCCTATAAGTGATACATTCGTAGTCCTACACCAAGCATGCGTTTGTGTCCTGGGGCACAGACTCTTATTTTTTTAAACAAAAGGTTATGCTCATGATAAGTTCAATGGTTTTGCGGTAACTTGTGTACTTACCATATTGCTTGGAGAACAAATAATGAAGTAGATATTTTGCCATCTTATCCAATGTAATCATTTCAACGCTGTGGCCGATCTGATGAAGCTCTACTACATCGATCTGGCTCAATAGAAGCATATCGCACAGGGTAGTAAAAATGTGCACACAGGTATCAAGTGTATCATCGAATCTGATGAGCAATTTAACTAATGCGCGCAACAGTTCCTGCATACGCTTTTTCAATCGCTGGCCGCTGCAGCTTTGGTTAGCGAATGCATCTGAAAAACCACTGTCCGCGCTGGTTGGCAGTTCCTTCACAATGACATAAAAGATGCACTTGTACAAGCGGTAAAACATGCTGATCTGGTTGCTGTTTAAATTCATTTTATCCAGTAGACGAAAGTCGTTAAAAACGATTTTCTTTATAACTGCTGCATGTGCATATAGTTCGTAATCCAGTTCAAGCAAAGCGGCCAATCGTGCCATGCTTGTTACGTATTTAGTGGTGAGGACGTGGTCTTGACCCTGAAGTAATAAACCATTAATAACGAAAGCGAAATGCTAAAGTATAGAAAACTTACAATATTTTTGCTGGTAAATCGCGTTCTTGTGTCCACAAATTCTTTCACAAGTTCGTTCAAGATGTCAATCCACATTTCTTCCATATCTATGACAATATTCCAATAACCGCGTATAGTGATCAAGCTTTTTTGTACCATATCAAAATTTGTAGCAGTTTTCAGTACAGTCGAGAGTACTGCAAATAATGCCTCGTAGTAATCATCGTGAGTAATATTGTAATGTTGTAACAATGTATGGCATTCCGAGTTAGCCGGATGAAGTAAAGCAATGTAAGCTTTTTTATGTGGAATACAATCCTGCAGAGCTCGGGGATAATCAGTTAAAAAACCTTTTAGCATATTTCGCAGACGCGTACGATCTACTTTTTTGGCTTTTGGTTCAAGAGCCTCTTGAAGGTTGCTCAGCATCAACGTATGGCACTGGGTTATAACCAGTACTATCGATGTTATCATAAATATATTGTCATTTCGAGAACATTCAATGCTAAGCATGTTAAAAACTAAACCCCAATCATCGAAAAAGTCCAACTTCCATAAATCGGTTATTAACTGCTTTAGTGAAAGCGATGAATGTTCATATCGTTCGTATAATTTCAAAATATCGAGCAAAATTTCGCCGTTTTTATTATCGTCGTCATCGGGGGTACAACAGATGCTGACGTGAAAGTCGATTGCATGGCTTCGAACCACTTCGTCGACACTAAACATATATTGACGAACTTTATCGGTCAAATCATTCTCGAAGATAGAACGACCACAATTTTGTCTACAAATAGAAAATAAAGTATAAAATTGCAGGCGAAAAATTGTTCCTGTTCGTTTACCTTTGCATAGCTGCAATCACCTCCATAGCCACTCTTTCGCACGACTTGAAAGTCATCATATATTGCACAAACCGTTTTCCAATGGATTCCAGGAAAAATTTAACGATTATCTTTTCCATTTCTGATGTAAGTGTTTCGGGATTGAGTAAATTTTTGAGACAGTTTGCAATTGTGGAGTACATTTTGCAGTGTTGATGCTGTAGAAGCTTTGCTAGCACTTCCAATAGGCTACTGTCCTGCTCGATTAGCATCGGATGTGTTTCCAGAAATTCGCAGTACGATTCTGCTATCAATGGTAAGGTTGTGACATATCTGCAACCTGCGTCAACGTTATTGATCAGTAGTTTACCAATTTTTGAAATATATCGTTCACGTTTTTCTGCCTCTTGTAATTTCTCAGAATCTTCCTCTAATTGAATTCGTTCCAGATCCTGAAGCACATGTTGTTGTACAACAGCAACTAACACCAGTATCGTGGAACTTAAGTAGCCAGCTACCATTTTGCACTTGTCATCATTCGACTCACAGAATGCCATGAGCAATCGGATAGTTTTGTTGAGCCAAATATTATTCTGCAAAAGTTCTTGTCGATCTTCAACTATCATGAGTTTCAAGAATTTATTCAAATCATTCAAAAACACTGTATTCCCAAAACTGTTTTTTTCTTGAAAGTTCTGCAAATTTAAAGGACACTTATTTGAAAACAAGTGCAGTCAGTCCACAATCATGGGTCACACACAATAATTGTGGGTCATTTTAGCTTTAGCTGCTAATTACCGTTTTAATATAAGATAATGATTGATCAATTTATTAGAGCTACCTATGAGTAACAATTTTATCAATCACTTAGTATAATATTCACGCATTAATCGGTAGATAAAGCTAAAATGATCCATAATGGTGTGTGACCCATGATTGTGGAGACTGTATACAAAACACTAACTTACCGCTCTGATAATTTTCTTCCGTACGATATCCAACATATTTCCCTCAGAATCTTCTGAAGTAAGCTGATATTCATAGCCGGTTAAATCAAGTAATAACTGCAAAATCGCCGTTGTACCTGCAGGAATATCATCCCGATAGGTTTTCTGCCAGTTGCGATATATTTGCTAGCGAGGAAAAACAAGTTTACTTCTATACGATATTTTAGCTTTATTATAACTTACTTACCTTTGTTTGTATTTCGCCCTTCCATAAGGAATCATAAATTCCATCACCCATATTTCTGGATTTTCGATAATCAAATCAAACTAAACGAACCCAACACTGACAGAACATATGGAAGTGCAATGTGTAAAATAACCAAAATAATGGCAAAGTGCCAGATCCAGATTTTCGTAAAAAATGTCTGCAGCTATAGAGACTGTCAGAGTACAGAGATATGCATCAGAAGCAGCATTTGGGAGCCAAAACGAACAGCACAACAGGGATACCAGATTTGCAGATTTG
Organism: Sabethes cyaneus; assembly: GCF_943734655.1. Classification (NCBI taxonomy): domain Eukaryota; kingdom Metazoa; phylum Arthropoda; class Insecta; order Diptera; family Culicidae; genus Sabethes; species Sabethes cyaneus. The sequence continues at coordinate 157,347,512 of NC_071355.1, read as the reverse complement.
TCTGCAAATTGCAGATTTTTGGAACGGTCTTGCAGATCATTATAAATTTGCAGATATTTGCAGTTTTTATGACTTTTATTGTTTTGTTGCAGATTTTTGTTCGAAGCTCTTTAAACTTTCACAGACTTCCTAAAAAAGTGTGCAGATTTTTGCAGATTATTTTCAAACCAGAAAATTCGAGTAGCCGGAAAACTGCTCGATTTTTCCGGTTTTCGAGCAGTTGCAGACATTTTTTTAGAAAATATGGCATCTCTGCAGCACAATTGTAATGTTCTAAATGAACATTATAGGGTAAATAATGTTGATCGTGTTGATGCAAATTGCATCAAAAACGCGAAATAAATACAAGGAATTTGCAAACAGAATGCAAGTAAAATCCCACACGCTTTAAAAATTTGACCCGCTTTCACAAAAAGTGGAACAGCTCAAAGCATGCGTATTTTTTACACACTATTTGGAGTAACTCTTACTCTAAAGAAACTGACTAAAGAAAAGACACTGGAGCTCAGTCACTCACGGCCTCCTGTCATCATTAAACCTGATTTGCTCAACGATGATTGTTGTGCGTGACTCTGTTCAAAGTTGCTAGGAAAAGTTCGAACAATATTTTTTTCGAGTTCAACATTTAGGCGATTTTATGAACTGAACGATACAAATTTGATTGCCTGGTGTTTTCGTTAGGCAGCACGGATCGATTTCGTGATGATACGATGATATTTGTTGCCGTTTGCTTGCAGTCATTATTTTCTGCCGCGTTGATCGACTGATACTCCGCAAGTTTTCGAGCAAAAGATTCAGAAGGTTTCATCGAGATTCATGCGCACTTGGTTTCGACGAATGGAATATGAGTGCCTTTGTCAGTTCTTTAGTCAGTTTCTTTATCTTACTCCTTTTATGAGTTCAACGCAGAAGCTCATTAATGAGCAATATTTACTCAAAAATGAGTGCCATTTCACAGTATAATCAATATATATAGAATGCCAGTGTCGCTGCAGTGCGCGTGGCAAACATCATACATATTCAGATAATGTATTTACATTATACTTGCATACGTGTGTGTGCCTGAGATTCAGCAAAAGGGGAATCTCATTGTCAAACTTTGACAACCAGTTTAAAATTTCGAATATGGCTGCCAAGTAATGTAATGTAAACTTCGCTTGCTTCAAATTTCAGAAAAAATCGGGGCAAAAAGACTCAGTTGAGGGATTCAATTCATCCGGACGAAAAAAAATTAGCGTTTAAAACATTTCACTGGCATGAAAACACAGCGATGAGCGCACTGATGACAGCACCAACCAGCGCACAGATAAAGAACAGATAAATAACAATAAGCAACTTTGACAATGAAGTTCCCGATTCACAGACTTGATACAGATTGTTAGCATCATGTTTACCACAATGAGTCCTGTAGAAAAACAGCGACACCACAAACTATACAGACAACACGCGAACGATATTTCCAGGTACCAGAAGGGACGTGAGAAAGTCACTCACGGTCCATTCACAAGCACTCATTTTTCTCACTCGTTAGTTCATCAATAGGTTTTGTAGCAACGCAAAACAAACATTTTTAGTTACCATGCAAAACAACAACATTCCCTTGCCAACCCGTAGCTATGGGCAATAGCAACGGAAAGTACTGTGATTTTTATTACAAAAGTTGGCGATACGATGGATTTCGTGCTAATCGGTAAAACCGACGAAGATTCCTACGCGCCGCGAAAAGATCTCTAAGCGGGGACATAGTCCGGAATTTCTTCTTGGCGAAATCGACAATCCATCGGTTAGAATACTCTGCATCTTCGTACTGTTACGATTTCGCTTTCGAGTAGCGGTGCTGCTAAGAGTACTGTTTCTCTCGATAATTCGTTTACGAGCCGGCGCCAATATCCGCGTTTTTTTACTTTCATCAAGCTCATCATCTGTTTTTCCAGTACCTCGTAGGCAGATTTATCGAACCGTGTTTTCGAGTCCTCATACGCCGAGGACGCGTACAGTTCCGAGCACTTTTTGTCCCAAATGGTGGGCGTTTGAACGTTTTCCCGGGTATCGGTTCCATCTGGGTTTGAGTCACGGCGTCGAGGATCACGCCAGTGATAAAGTTGTATTCTTCCTTCGGAGGAAGTTCTTCGTGCAATTCGATATTTTATGTGGCTACGTTTTTATCGGTTGCCCCTAGAACCTTGTTAGCCATTAGCACTCGAATCGGTTTCAAAAATTAAACTGGTAGATTTGCTTTTAGATCTTCCCACAAAACTTCATGCAACTAATGCTGTTTGGGTGTATCCATATTTTCCGCTGCTAGAGCGAAACATGTTCCTCAATACACATCACTATCTGCCTATCTGCTACTACCCGACATGTTATCATCAGCAAGTAATCAAGTATACTAGAAATTTAAAATAAATCGCCAAAGGCGTTAATTTGTCGCGCAGTTTCTTTTCTTCAAGCATCCAAAACTTAGAGATTAAGTAGCTTATTTGCGTTTTCATGTTCCACAAGAAATTTAAATTAAATGTATTTGCATTCATTCATGCAAAATTAGTAAAATAAAGACAATTTTTATCGTTCTTTCGCAGAATCAATCAAGATCAAGAGATATGTGAATAATAAAAAAAATTAATTTTGATCAATGAAATGAAACTGGATTATAATTTTATAAACAATTTTATACGATTTATGATGGGGTCTCGAACCGCTATCTTATCCCCGCTGACTAAACTTTCCAGATGCTGGAACATTTTTCTTTCCTCTGGGAACTCCGGTTGGACTTCTTTTTTGTACACCCTGATAACCAGATCCATGTAGCCGTGGTCATCATCGCACGAAACCGTCGTATAAGCCCGGATCACCAGCTCTTCGTTGATCGTCGCCGACAGATGAATATGCTGCTCGAACGGCAGGCCCAGGATGCGATCCGAAACCAGCGAGTGTCATTGAAAATGTTTTCTTTCCGCCCCAGTAGGAGCATATGTTTTTCTGGGGAATCTAGCAGCGTGCGCGGACAATTTCTTCGTACCACACTGGCTGACGTTGGATTTATCCTTCTTACCGTTGTTGTTCAGGAAGAAATTGACCATGAGGGCAGCGGCGACAACCACTAGCATGCCGATCGCTATCGGAATGACATCCAAAACGAACAGGTTGCACATCGATACTTTATCGCTGATATGATCTATCCGAAAACTGGTCCTTGAAATCCCGTAAAACAACAGACCTCCATACCTTCATGAGGACTAAGAGGTCTGTTCGTAAAACACTTCGAGCTGGCTGAAAAACCGCAACCGAGTTCCGCTTTCCGCACACCACAGATAACCGGCAAGCCACGCAGAAGATCGATCCACTCGAAAGAAACGTCGCTTCTAGACTGCTGAATTTTAAATGATGATTAATATAAATAAAAAAATATGTAATTTATTACTGATTTCTCACCTCGTCGTTCAGTAAACAACTTGACGTAAACTTCATGTTCATACAAATGAATTTATGGAAAAAATACAAGTAATCGGGCTACTGAGTTTTCTTGCCGAATAGATATCTAAATTTCTGGCAGAGTAAAGGAAACAGATAGCTTCTGAGAGCTTTGAGTGCCATGTGAATATGTGAGAAATGCGAGGGACGAGATTCACTCACTTCAAATGAAACTGGTACCTGAGATTTTATGATATTTGTTCTACGCGTGGTGTCTGTATAGTTTGTGGTAGTACTTTAACCTAGAGGCGTCTCACTAGAACCACAAACTATACAGACAACACGCGAACGATTTTTCCAGGTACCAGAAGGGACGTGAGAAAGTCACTCATGGTCCCTTCACTAGTACTCATTAATCTCACTATTTAGTTCATCAACAGGTCATTATAGCAACGCGAAACAAACATTTTTGGTAACCATGTGAAACAACAACATTCCCTTGCCAACACAAAGCTATGGGCAATAGCAACGGAAATTACTGTTATTTTTGTTACAGAACTTGGCGATACAATGGATTTGGTGCCAATCTTCGTTGGAGATCTTCAAAAAATTATTGGCGGCGGATCCCAAATTACGGCAACGAGCTTTAGTAAAGACATGTCCAATGGTAGGTCCGAAGCAGTTTACATAAAACGGAAGCCATTGAATCGGTAGGACCAGATTCTTGACGAAATCAACAATCCATCGATCAGAATACTTCGCACCTTTGTTCGTATTGTTACGATTTCGAATGCGACTAGCGGTGTTCCAACGGGTGCTCATCGCAGTCTCTCAATAATCCGTTCGCAAGCCGGCGCCAATATCATCGTTTTTTCAGTTTCATCAAGCTCTTCATCTGTTTCTCAAGTACCTCGTACTTCCAGAGTAGATCTATCGAACCGTATTTCCGAAAGTCTTCTTACGACAAGGATGCGTACAGTTCTGAGCACTCTTTGTGCCACCAGACTGCCAGGTAGATTACCGTCGATTGAGCGTTCCCAGGTACCGGTTTCTTCTGAGCTTGTGTCGCGGCGTCGAGGATCAAGCCAGTGATAAAATTGTATTCAACCTCCGGAAGAAGTTCTTCGCGTGATTCGATGTTTTGTGAGATTACGGCCGCATAGCGTTTCCAATCGATAGTGCGTGTGATGTCATATGCAAGATTAATTGAATTCATGGGTGAATAACCATTAGTAGTTTATATAAGGATTTGCAGATGATCACTACCACTAATGCTAATGATGTCGAGCAAAGAGATATATTCAATACACTTGCACGTGCTGGAGGGCTAGGTATACGCGTCGCTTCCCCAGTATTTAAAAATGCCATATGGAAGTTGTCAATCAGGTTATTAATCAGGGAATATCAGTTGTCATATAGCGACACCCATTGACTTAACTGGAACAAGCCTTTGGCAGTAGTCCTAATGTCTAGCCCATCGTATTATTCCAGCCTCATTTCAGTGGCACACCGATTACTACTACCCGACATGTTATCACCAGCAAGTAGTCGCAAGTATACTAAAAATTTATCCGAAAAGAATTTCCCAATGGCGTAATTTGTCGCAAAGTTTCTTTTCTTCAAGCGCCCAAAAACTTAGATGACGCGTTTTCATGTTGTATGTATGTATGTATGTATGTATGCATGCATGTATGGGAACTACCACCTATCTTAGCAGAACAACTGTTCATATCAATGGGCATATCTTAACAAGGGGAATCGTACAAACATAACGATTGGTCACGTTTACCACCCAAGTAACAATTTCAGGCTGATCAAACGCTTTTATAGCTGATTTTATTCAACCTGAGGCTGATCTATGGTTTAGGTTTAGAAATAAAAACCTTTTTTCAGCTCTTAAACATCGAAATCTGGTGATTTTATCAAGCTTCATGCTAATTAATAGCTGCTTTCGAAGCTGCAATGAAGCTTAATAGAAACTTTTTTGCGCTTTTAAATAGCCAATTTGCGCAATGATGTCAATTCTAGTTTTAGAACGAGAAATAGTTTTGCAATCTGCTTTTCCAATCGCTTAATCAACGCTTCGTCAACCTTTATGCAGCCAAAAAAATCTATTTTAAATATATAAAAAAAACTATGAGAAATCAGTTCACCGATACCGAAGGTTAGGTGCTAATTATCATATAATGGTAGTCACGCGCGCAATGTTCCTAAGTAACGATTTCACGTATCTAATGCGTCGTTCAGAACGCTTCAATATACGTTCTGGTTTGTAAACACGTCATTATGATGTGTGCCCAAGTTTAATGATCTTCAAACACCACCGCTATCGGAAAAATGCAACGAGCGAGGCACGTAAACGAACAATGCTGAATTGCTATAAGAAACGACACTCAGTATGTAATCATCAATTATATGAGATATTCGAAAAGTTTTCCTGTAAAGTAACAATTATGAAAATTAAGATATAAAATATACCTTTTTTATAAATTGAATATGATGAATGGTCATAAGCCGTAATCCAAATGTGGCAGCTTATTAGAGGATTTGCCTGGAATTTGTAATGTGCGTTAATGACAGTCGCCGATAGCATGTTACCGGCATAGAGAGAAAGTGGGAGTCGAATGACAGTTTCTCGCGTAAATAGGATATGGGATGAGCAATCAGTTGTGGAGATAGCAAACGGCAGGACACCACAGTCGCAACCACAACATACGTTGAATCGATTATGTAAAATAGCTAGTTTTAGAGTGACAACTACTTGCTTCTGACACTAGTGGACAATTTAATGTATATTACCACCGCCAGAAGCAAAGTATTGTCACTGCAAAACTGGCTATCTTCAATGATCCATTGCTCAGGATTGCTAATAAATTTATCAGAAAGTCTAACTAATCAGGCTAAAAGAACAAATCCGGCTTCATATGTCGGAAAACCGGTCTTTTTACCGGATTGACCGGCCACCGGCTTTGCAAGTGAAAAACCGGTCAGACCGGCCAAGAACCGGCCACTTGGCAGTCCTAATCCATATGTTCCTTATAGAATTGAAAACTACTGAACCGATCGGCGTAAAAATTTGCGAATAGGAGTTTTTGGGACCAGGAAAAGTTCTTATGATGGTTAGAGACCCCTACCCCCACTAAGAGGAGGGGCTCCCATACAAATCTATACCTATAAAAATGGATTTCTGTCTGCCCGTATGTTCCTTATAGAATCGAAAACTAGTAAACCGATCGGAGTGAAAATTTGCATGTAGGGGTTTTTGGGGCCAGGGAATGTTCTTATGATGGTTAGAGATCCCTCCCCCCACTAAGAGGGGGGAAATTCCTGCTTCCAAAACCCTCAACATGCCAAATTTGGTTCCATTTGCTTGATTAGTTCTCGAGTTATGAGGTAATTTATATTTCATTTGCATGGGAGCCCCCCCTCCTAAAAAGGTAAGGGGTCCTAATTCATCATAGAAAAAATTCATGCCTCCAAAAACACCCACATGCCAAATATGGTTCCATTTGATTAATTAGTTTTCGAGTTATGGGGAAATTTGTATTTCATTTGTATAGGAGCCTTCCCCCTACTAAAGTGGGGGAGGGGTCTCAATTCACCATAGAAAAAATTCTTGACTCCAAAAACACTCACATGTAAAATTTTGTTCCATTTGCTTGATTAGTTCTCGAGTTATACAGAAATTTGTGTTTCATTTGCATGGGAGCCCCCCCTCTTAGTGGGGGTAGGGGTCATGAGAACCTTTCCTGGCCCCAAAAACCCCTATATGCAAATTTTCACGCCGATCGGTTCAGTAGTTTTCGATTCTATAAGGAACATTGGGGACAGACAGACAAACAGAAATCCATTTTTACAGGTATAGATTTTTTTTATGTGGTGAATTGAGACCCCATACAAATGAAATACAAATATCCTCATAACTCGAGAACTAATCAAGCAAATGGAACCAAATTTGGCATGTGAGGGGTTTTAGAGGCAGGAATTTTTCTTATGATGGTTTGAGACCCCTCACCCCTGTGGTAGGGGGATAAGCACTCCCATACAAATTAAACAGAAATTTTTGCGTAACCTAATCGAACTCGAGAAATTTTAGACTCTTTCATAAAACATTAGTCAATAACAAGACCGCCAAAAACTATCAATAGTAACATTAGATGATTTAGCGCGAGACGGCCACAGGCCGCGAGTCACCTCTATCTAGGTTTGTTTATTTTCCTAGATCTACTGACCTCTATTACTTTCCTTCAGTTGGCTCACCCCTGCGAAATGGTACTTTCTACGAAAAGATTTTCTGTGAAATGGTACATCCCGCGTAAGGTTTTTCGCGAAATGGTATTCTGCGAAACTCTATATTCCGCGTTATGGTCAACCGAGAATTGGTGTTCCGCAAAATGGTATTCGGCGAAATGGTTTGTAATGAAGGCGAAATTAAATGCTATCCGCTTTATTTTATCAAGCTAAGCAATGGGGGGCTGTTTTCTACTTTACTGTGAGGAAGATTTGTATATTAAAACACCCAGAAACTTGCAAAGCTCAAGATTGTGACAGAGGCCATTCGAGATTCACGATTTATGTACAACACAGTTTAATTTGTGGCAATACGAAGTTTGCCGGGTCAGCTAGTTCTAAATATAATTTAATATAATTTGTAATAGGTAATATATTTAAAACTAAGTAGTACATATATCCATGAACGGACTGAAGTGCTTTTTAATGCTTTTCTTCATTCCGGGAAACATACACAGCATCGGTCGACCGAGGACAATTTCGGACTGAATCACCTGTCTAAGCTCGCTCATTTTTATCACGTTTGTTAGCAAATTGTTGATAGAGCTTGATAGAGGTTCTGTTTCGGGAGCTGCAGTCAATACAGCTGTTGCTAGGATCACCGTCGTAACAGAAGCTGCAGGTCGAGGCACAGCGTCCGGAGTAGCAGCTAGCTGGGTACGGCGATTATGTTTCCACTTTCTTTCCACCAATGAAAATAATTAATATTGAGCTTCAAATATGGACTGCTGTCGTGATCGTTAACGTTCCAGACCTTCACGTGGTTCGAAAAAGGCTTCTTGTGTTTGCGTCGCTTTTAATGCAATTTCAAGTCATGAAAATCGGCAAGGGAAAGAATATCAAACAAAGATTCGCTGCTGCGATGCGCTACACAGCATTATTTTATGCACAGTGGCTAAAAAATAGTGAACAAAAAACCACGTTAAAGGACTATACAAAATTTATTGTTAATTACTTACGTAGTCAATTCGTAAATAACTGAATAACGTAAATATTGAATGTTGACTTTGCACAAATGAATTGACTAAAAAATATAGGTAATCAGGTTGCTGAGTTTTATGCGCGAGTGAATTTCTCTATTTCGGGCAGAGTAAAAGAAACAGATAGTGTTTGAGAACCACATGGATACGTGAGATCCGTGAGATATGCAAGGGACGAGATTCACTCACTGCAAATGAAGCTGGTCCCTGAAATTTGATGCTTTTTGTTCTACGCGTGGTGTCTGTATAGTTTGTGCTAGAACTATATTAAATATATTCACTGCAAATACTGCAATCACTGCAAATATCGTTTTGCATCCACGGGTGCAGCCAATAAAAAAAATTTGCAGCAAAAAAATCTCGCTTGCATTTTTGCAATAAATGCAAATGATGTAAAAAGCTAATGCAAAATTGCGAAGTGAGACACCCCTTGACTTACACAAATTACGAGTAAATTTAACTCAGTTATGAGGTCGGCCTAAACTACTCAGAATTGAGAAATTGCCAAATTACTCATATTTTGGGCTATACCACTTTTTGTCAAAGTAAGTCGGTTTTTACTCATTTTTGAGATGAAACTCACTCATTTCTGTGGTAATCTTATTCATTCGTGAGTTAAACTTTTTTAAGCGTGCAGCAGCGAGCTGTCATTGATTCTTATCAAACCACTAAAAGATAAGCGCAATTAGCGCAGTACTGGTTTCAGTAAATTAACATATGAAAATTTACTAAATCAATTGCTCTCCATTAAAGCCATGCTACAAAATTTTTATTTTGTCGAGCCTTCTTCTTATGTGTTCAAGGCCGCCGGTCCTGCAGAACAAAGGGATGAAATCAGAGATCTCTACTGCCGACGATTACCCGCCATGGCTTTTACCTGTCGCCAGGACAGGCTCTCGTCTACAGCCCGGATGTCGTTGGCTAAACTGCGTTGCCATGAGCATCTGGGTCTGCCTCTTCTACGCTATACAGAACGATTCCTCATGCAAACTAACGGGGTTAGCTTCTAATTTGAACAACTGGTAACCCTTAATATGCTGGAGCTTGTGTGAACTGGCTGCCCTGTTCCTTGTTATTGTTTTGGTGGTTGGCTCAAACAGGGTGTGTCTCGGAGCAAGTGATTGAGTACTAAAAGCGGCTCCCGCCTCGGCTTCCGCCGACTAGCATCCCATCAGCTAGGATAGGATTATACTGACAACACCAATTTTTTTACGTTACGGAAAATGAAAGAACGAATCGATTCGGGCTATTGGCAATAACCTTTACTGCCCATAAATGGAAGACAGTCACATCTGCAAAAACGTGCAACTGCGAAAAACGCAGTTGAAGCCACGACAATTTTTGTTTAATATTGAATCGATTTTGGAAACAAATCGTCCAAATCGTCATAAAATCACTTGAATGTACATAACAGAATACTTTTACAAGCAATTTGTTCCAAAGTGACTTAAAATTTGTTCCAAAACTTAGAAAAACTGCCGAAGTTACTGATATGCGTTTATTTGTGCTTGAATAAGCAAGAATAAACGCATAACAGTCACAGGCACAGCAAGCCCTGATCCTTGCGTTGTCGGTGACTCGGCAGTATTTTCAAGGCCACGTGTCGTTGTTGTTTTATTGTATTGTAATTTGTTATCTTGAGATCTCAGAAGCTGGTCGCTTTCCTGTGTGTCCAGAATACTCCCATAACGTGTCCGAGTATGACAAATGTGATCCTGGACACTATGTGTGACAACAAATGAACTATTTCAAACTAGTTTTGCAATTTCGAGTACCGACTTAGAGATGTCACATGTTGTATTTTAGTTAAATTCAGAAACTGATCCCCGTAGAGGTATCTGGAACATTCACGGACATGTTTAGATGTGGCCAATGACGTCTTGAACGCTTTATACGACTACCAATAGTCTAGATTTGCATACGCGTGTATTTATAAGTGTCACATGATGGGTTTGTTGTGATTCATGGTGCTTCTATGTTCAAGTCCCATATATTCCGGAACTTGTTCCTACTGTAACTTCGGAATCGTACATCCGATCCAAACTCTCCTCAATAGTGTTCTTCTAAGCCATAAAATCTTTCGTTTGGTAGTTGCTGCAGGCGAATCGGTCCAGGCATTTCCCAAAAACAGATGCTTATTGATACATTTTTACTACTGTGACTGTTATGCGTTTATTTGTAATATGGGACTGACATAGTTTGATATTTTTTTCAACATCTTGGGAACAAACATAACTTTTTTGTTTGAAATATTGAAAGAATAGTTAATTTAAAGATGATTCCCAGGTTTATCTCAAAAGTGGTGAAAAGTCAGATGGGACTGTTATGCATTTATGGGCAGTTTAGTATGAAAACAAGAATATGAATCGGAATATAGAGCTTGAATCCAGACCCTCAGAACTGCCTCTTTTTTGCCAGTAAGCAACTAAACACACAGGGAACTGAAGCGGAATGTAGCGGGCAAAAGACGTGCTCTTAAAGGGTTAATTACTTACTTATTCAGCCGAGAGCCGGGGAGGCTCTTGCCGTATCAAGAATTCCTCTCCATTGTACTCGGTCCTGGGCTACTCGTCGCCAATTCATTGCGCGTCTCGACACACGCAAGTCGGCTTCAACCTGGTCGAGCAATCTAGCACGTTGAGCCCCTCTATTGGTGGGGTTCTTGAAGAGAACGGATTTCACTACACAGTCGTCCGGCATCCTTGCGACATGGCCGGTCCATCGTAGTCTCCCAACTTTCGCCAGGTGTACGATGGGAATCTCTCCAAGCAGTGCCGTGATTCGGCATCGTGATTCATACGTCTCCGCCACTCTCCGCTTTCCGTCTGTACTCCGCCAAAAATAGTCTGCAACACCTTTCGTTCAAAAACGGCAAGTGCACGTATGTCTTCCGTAAGTAAAGTTACTGTCTCAAGTCCGTAGAGGACTACCGGTCTGATTAGCATTTTGTACATCGTTGCGTACGCTCCTTGATCGAAACGTCTTGCGAAGGGAAAAGTAGGCTCGATTTCCAGCTTGAATGCGTTGTTGGATCTCCTTACTCGTATTATTGTCGGCGGTGACCAGAGATCCCAAATATACGAACTCATCAACCACTTCCAGCTCATCGCCGTCAATAGTCACTGTCCGTGGGAGGCAAACGTTACTATCTCGGGAGCCTCTTCCAACTATATATTTGGTTTTCAACGCATTAATTTGTAACCCTATCCTCCTAGCCTCCGTTTTTAGTCTGGCCTAGATTACCTCCGCCGTCCCACGGTTTCTAGTAATGATGTCGAGGTCGTCTGCAAAGGCTAGGAGTTGGCTACTCTTACTGAAGATCATTCCCCTCGTTTCAATGCCCGCTCGCCGGATCACACCTTCAATAGCGATATTGAACAACATACAGGACAGTCCATCCCCTTGCCGTAACCCTCTGCGTGATTCGAAAAGGCTTGAGAGTGTCCCCGAAACGCGCACGTAGCACATCACTCGTTCCAGAGTAGCTTTGATCAGCCGCGTCAGTTTGTCCGGAAAACCGTACTCGTGCATTATCTGCCATGGCTGTTCGCGTTCAACGGTATCGTATGCTGCTCTGAAATCCACGAAAATATGATGCGTGGGCACGTTGGACTCGTTCGACATTTCTGAAGGATTTGTCGGAGAGTAAAAATTTGATCCGTAGTAGCACGGGCCCCCATAAAGCCCGCCTGATACTGCCCTACGAATTCTCTTGCTATTGGGGATAGACGAGGCAACAGAATCTGGGAGAGCACCTTGTAGGCGGCGTTGACCAGCGTAATGCCGCGGTAGTTACAGCAGTCTAGCCGGTCGCCCTTTTTGTAGATGGGACAGACTACGCCTTCCATCCACTCCTCCGGTAGTTTCTCTTCTTCCCAATTCCTTGAAATCAGCCAGTGAAGTGCCGTTACTAGCGGTTCTCGGCCATTTTCGAAGAGTTCTGCCGGGAGTCGGTCCTTCCCGGCGGCTCTATTATTCTTCAGCAGACCGATTTCTCGTCGGATCTCTTCGAGATCGGGAGCCGGTACGCTGTTGTCGTTTGTAGGTACTCTGAGGTTAACTTCCATTGCGTCTCCTGCTGCTATATCGCCGTTGAGGTGTTCATCGAAGAACTGCTTCTACCTGTCCACCACCTCGCGCTCGTTTGTGATAAGATCCCCTCCCTCGTCTCTACACATGTCAGGATTTGGTGTGTGGGCCTTGCGAGTTTGGTTCACCTTCTCGTAAAACTTGCGGGTATCATTAGCCCGGAATAGTTGTTCAAGCTCCTCACGATCTCTGTCCTCCTTCTGGCGCTTTTTCCTTCTCAGGATCGTGGTCAACTCATTGCTCGCTCGTCGATACTTGGCCAACTTCTCTCTCGTGGATATGCTCAGCTAGATATGCTCTTAAAGGGTGTTCACGGTAAAATTGCAACACGCAAAATTCGAGTTTTTATCCGATTGGCATCAAACTTTCAGGGCATCAAATGAAACAATTTAACTTAGTTTTACCGTTTTTATTTTATTAATCCCACACATGAAGTTTTGCATTACCTCAAAATCGATATGTTTCGCATATTTGTCCATACTTTCTTCATTTCTTCAACTGTTTTGACTATTTTAGAATATTTTAGAAGATCCTGCTTCATAATAGCCTAGTATTTCTCGATTGGCCGCAGCACCGGTGTATTTGAGGGGTTATGATCTCTCGGTGCGAAATCGACATTATTTGCCTTATGCCACGCCAGCACGGCCTTTGCACAATGGCATGAAGTCAACTCCTACCAGAAGATCGTGGGACAATTGTGAGACTTCAGGAGAGGAAGAAATCGCTTTTGGAGACACTCTTTCAAACACACTTGTCTATGTTTATGGTACCTGGGGTACCCCGCTTTCCACATGAACAAATTGCTTGCCAAATCAAGAATTTCTTGGCAAAGTTCGACATTTCCTGTTTTCGGAAGTTCTCTGGAACATCAAACTTATCCTTTGTAGTAAGTAGAATTTGGAATTTCCAACTTTTTACCGATGGCACGATGTGACAGATTCTGCTTTTGATGTACTTGTGCAGAACTTTTTGACAAATGAGCTCTTCTTTTGACCGCATTTTTCATATTTTTGCGCATCTGATAAAAAGACTCATACAGTGTTGCAATTTTACCGTGGACACCTTTTAAGTTGTACACTCAAAAAAATCCACACGTCGCATCCACGTGAAAAATCATGTAAACTTCTAGCAACTTACGTGAATTTCATGTACCAGTTAATGGGAAAAATGATAAAGTTTACTGGGATCGCACGTAAACTGGTTAGTATGAGTGCGAGTTACCAACAATTCACGTGAATGTTACATGAAAAGTGAGATGGATGAGAATTACTTATGTTTTCACGTAAAATTGACGTGCTGATTTTTTGAGTGTACAATGAGGTTCTTAAGAAGTACAAACCATGCATCATCACGGACGACGAAACCTACGTGTACATGGATTATGGGCTGTTTCCGGATAACAGTTCTATATTCTGTCCCTAGCATCTGGCAAGGCATTTGCAACTGCGGACAAAAAAATCCAGGTTTTCCCGATAAAGAAGACCGTGGATTTCAAAATGTACCTGCAAAAATACTTGAAAATACACATTCTTCCGTAAATTAAAGCTCACAATGATAGTGAGCAGTGGTATCGAGACAACGGGGTGGATTTCTTTGAAAAGGACTTCAATACACTCAACTGGCCTCAATCCAGCTCAATTGAGAAATATTGGGCAATTGTCGAACAGAAGTTGAAGAAGAGTAGAAAGGTGACTCGGGTTGCGACAGAAATGAATAAATGCGGCCTTATTCTCACAGTTACCACATTCGCCTCACTTTTTTCACGGGCTCTATTTCATAAATTAACCTGGCTCAGGTCGATTAGCACTCAGTTTTAATCGAAGTACTGCCAAAGCGTTCATAAATTAACCGAGATTGCATTTCGGTTAAATTGACAGCATTCAGTTTGAAGCGCAGGTTAAAACTGTCTAGTATTACGGTTTACGGGTCGATCTGTCAAACTGCCCGTATCGTTCATAAATTTCGGGTTCCAGTTAGCATGAACCCAGGTTAATTTATGAATTCGCTTTTAGAGTCACCCTCACCTCATCTTGCAGGCTCCATTTGGATTTATACAGCCACCTAGATGACTCTCAGAATCGCAAAATGTGCTCTTACCTAGAAAAATTAGGTGAGGTGACTATTAGCGAATTCATAACTTATCCTGGGTTCGTGCTAACTCGTACCCGAAATTTATGAACGATACGGGCAGTTTGACAGATCGACCCGTAAACCGTAATGCTAGACAGTTTTAACCTGCGCTTCAAACTGAATGCTGTCAGTTTAACCGAAATGCAATCTCGGTTAATTTATGAATGCTTTGACAGCACTTCAATTAAAACTGAGTGCTAATCGACCTGAGCCAGGTTAATTTATGAATTCGCTATATCAGAATAGGCCCCATGGTAAAACAAAATGGCTGCTCAGGTTGGCCAACGGGGAGTGTCTTTGAACATGATGTGATGATATGATGAGTGGTATACGATTTTTCGCTATTTTTCCTTTGAGGTGAAACCATCATTTTAAGTACTTAACATTTTTAATTCATTAATATGGTTTCGAGATATGATGCTTCGGCAAAAATATTATAAAATCCAAGTGAGTTTAAAGAACCATTTTTAGCGATATAATGAGTCCATGCTATGCCATACTTGACGTATTTTATACCACATGGAAAAGACCAAAGGTTATCACATGCCAGACAAACAAAAAGAAGAAGAAGCAACGACCAGAGATGGCACAATTACTTTGACTGAACTCACATTCATTTGACAGTACCGTCTCAATCAAGCAGAATTTGAAAACGTATATGGGACGATTGACGAACTAGTTATTATCTACAACTTTTCTGAATAAATTGGGCTGTATCTTTTATATTTACGGTGCTACAGTGCTAGCAGTAACTACAAAAGATATAGCAACACTTTATTCAGCAAAATTGTAGATAATAACTAATTCTACAAATGTTCTATAATAAACATTGTCAAATTTTGCTTGGCTGAGACCGTACTGTTAAATAAATATAAAGTTTACTGGGATCGCACGTAAACTGGTTAGTATGAGTGCGAGTTACCAACAATTCACGTGAATGTTACATGAAAAGTGAGATGGATGAGAATTACTTATGTTTTCACGTAAAATTGACGTGCTGATTTTTTGAGTGTACAATGAGGTTCTTAAGAAGTACAAACCATGCATCATCACGGACGACGAAACCTACGTGTACATGGATTATGGGCTGTTTCCGGATAACAGTTCTATATTCTGTCCCTAGCATCTGGCAAGGCATTTGCAACTGCGGACAAAAAAATCCAGGTTTTCCCGATAAAGAAGACCGTGGATTTCAAAATGTACCTGCAAAAATACTTGAAAATACACATTCTTCCGTAAATTAAAGCTCACAATGATAGTGAGCAGTGGTATCGAGACAACGGGGTGGATTTCTTTGAAAAGGACTTCAATACACTCAACTGGCCTCAATCCAGCTCAATTGAGAAATATTGGGCAATTGTCGAACAGAAGTTGAAGAAGAGTAGAAAGGTGACTCGGGTTGCGACAGAAATGAATAAATGCGGCCTTATTCTCACAGTTACCACATTCGCCTCACTTTTTTCACGGGCTCTATTTCATAAATTAACCTGGCTCAGGTCGATTAGCACTCAGTTTTAATCGAAGTACTGCCAAAGCGTTCATAAATTAACCGAGATTGCATTTCGGTTAAATTGACAGCATTCAGTTTGAAGCGCAGGTTAAAACTGTCTAGTATTACGGTTTACGGGTCGATCTGTCAAACTGCCCGTATCGTTCATAAATTTCGGGTTCCAGTTAGCATGAACCCAGGTTAATTTATGAATTCGCTTTTAGAGTCACCCTCACCTCATCTTGCAGGCTCCATTTGGATTTATACAGCCACCTAGATGACTCTCAGAATCGCAAAATGTGCTCTTACCTAGAAAAATTAGGTGAGGTGACTATTAGCGAATTCATAACTTATCCTGGGTTCGTGCTAACTCGTACCCGAAATTTATGAACGATACGGGCAGTTTGACAGATCGACCCGTAAACCGTAATGCTAGACAGTTTTAACCTGCGCTTCAAACTGAATGCTGTCAGTTTAACCGAAATGCAATCTCGGTTAATTTATGAATGCTTTGACAGCACTTCAATTAAAACTGAGTGCTAATCGACCTGAGCCAGGTTAATTTATGAATTCGCTATATCAGAATAGGCCCCATGGTAAAACAAAATGGCTGCTCAGGTTGGCCAACGGGGAGTGTCTTTGAACATGATGTGATGATATGATGAGTGGTATACGATTTTTCGCTATTTTTCCTTTGAGGTGAAACCATCATTTTAAGTACTTAACATTTTTAATTCATTAATATGGTTTCGAGATATGATGCTTCGGCAAAAATATTATAAAATCCAAGTGAGTTTAAAGAACCATTTTTAGCGATATAATGAGTCCATGCTATGCCATACTTGACGTATTTTATACCACATGGAAAAGACCAAAGGTTATCACATGCCAGACAAACAAAAAGAAGAAGAAGCAACGACCAGAGATGGCACAATTACTTTGACTGAACTCACATTCATTTGACAGTACCGTCTCAATCAAGCAGAATTTGAAAACGTATATGGGACGATTGACGAACTAGTTATTATCTACAACTTTTCTGAATAAATTGGGCTGTATCTTTTATATTTACGGTGCTACAGTGCTAGCAGTAACTACAAAAGATATAGCAACACTTTATTCAGCAAAATTGTAGATAATAACTAATTCTACAAATGTTCTATAATAAACATTGTCAAATTTTGCTTGGCTGAGACCGTACTGTTAAATAAATATGAATTGAGTCAAAGTGATCGAGCCATCCTTGATCACGACCAATGAAACCGAGCAGTTCCCAAGGAACATTTCTGTTGCATAGTAGCTTATCAAGCGCTTGTTCCATTGGCTTTAGCTATACAATAGTTGAATAAGCTATTCTTAAACAAATATGTAAGTTGGGTTGTTTCAAGATGTCAGTTATAGAATGTTACACAGGGATAGCTTTATAGCTCAGACGTCTATTCTCTGTGTCATCACAACAAAAACCTCATACACCTTATGTGATATTTTTCTGCGTAACTAACAAACAGGCAGTTCTGTGAAAGTTTTTATTTATATATATCTGCTTACTTTTATAACAATGATTCATTTCAGTATTTTCTTCTCTTTTCTGAGTTCACTGTTTGATATTTTTCGCCAGTGTTTCTGCTTCTTATATTTACAACGAACAGTTCGTAACTTAGTTTTCTTTTTCATAAATCGCTTATATTCAAATGTGCAGAAAAAAGCTCCCTTCAACACGGTTACGGAAATTTTTCTGCGCACTATGCTTTCGTCGTTTGGAATTATTCTATAACTGATGTAAAAAATCTGATCGATTCTTGGATATGCATTGACAAGGTTAACGGATAATTAGGCAGTTTTTTTTATTAAAATGAATAGTTAATAACTGAAGGTCTACGATTGAAATAGTATGTTTTTTGGAAGATTTCACAGTTTTAGTTTTAGGATATGGATTTCTTGGCACATATACAACGATTGGTGATTATGTCGCACGTCTTATTGCGTCCTTTCTTTTTGTTCGAAACTGAAACGTTCTGCGAGTCACTATGTTGAATAAATGATTTAATTTATTTCCTTATCAACAGAGGCACCGATAAATTATTGTTACTAGATCTGTACAATTAGGTATCAAGTACACAGTGTATACTATCCAAGTTTCGAAAATAATCAATCAACTCTAGAGTCACTAAATTAGTCTTTTATTTTTCACCTTTCTTGATAACACTCATTTCCAATGAGTTATGTAACACGCTTTTAACATGGCCTTACTGCACTTCTTTTCGTCATCAAATTTTGATTTTCATTTCTCATTAAAAATACACCTATTTATTCTTCCGTTTTTGCCTATAGTACAGTACAGTTTTATTTTTTATGTTTGCTTGCTCCACACTCTGGATTTAAAAGAGCCGATCAGCTGTAGGCTGGTGTTTTTTATTTTAATTTTGCAATATTTGCAAATAAACCGAAGGTATGGCAAAGAAATTTTCTACTAAAGGAAAATAATTGACTTGTTTATTTTTGTTTGTTGTACAAAACTTTAAACCCATGCTGGCATTAAATTGATGTGAAACAATAAGAATCGTATTGAGATGAATTCATAAAAATAATAGAAAAAATACTTTTTCTCAGAAAACATTTTCGTTATATTTTGGGAAATGCATCTATCAAATGTAGAAAATGTTTTATGTTCCTATGTAGATTTTTCATATTTTTGTGAATTTACCTCAATACAACAATTTGTATGAAATCATTCTTTTAGTGAGATGAATTAGCGTTTATACTGGCGTTTACGCAAAGAATAAATTAATTTGATCAGATTTCCATTTGATTACATATTGTGTGCTGTTGATTCGTTTACATTGACTAAAATTTATCTAGTCTAATTATAAAACTGTCATCCACCGTCATGCACACATATAGAAATATCAGTTTCCCGGCCGGACTTGAATATCAATACATTCTCATACTAATCGGCAGACTTTTGCAAATATTTCGCTAAGAAATATTGTAACTAAACGCAGCTCTCTGGTACCCTAGTGGTCATTAGCATATTTTTGATGGTATGTACATTGATGTCGTAATCATTCGGATTAACCTCTTGTGCTCCGGTGCTGCCGGTCGCAACACTGCTGCCGATGGCACTTTCCGGCCCTCCGTTGGGAATTGATTGATGGTGACCGGTACCGATGCCGATTCCGCCGGCACCGCTACCATACAGCGCTATCGTCGGACCAGGTCCTGCCGGAAGGCCCGACGATGTGTAGAACGCACCGTGAAGCTTGAGACTGGCCGGCGGATCGCCACATTGGTTAATGTTCGGATGTAATTGATTTACCACCGGCGTGGATGTCGTGCTGCTACCTAGACTGACTCCGACGCCTCCGATGAGATGAGTCCTGCCCGTCGGGGGTATCAGCAGCTCCGTAGGCCGTATATCATGGCTCGGGTATCGGTCGTACTGTCGGATGAGAAGCAGAAATACACAAAATTAGCTATAGTTATCGAATTGATTTCCAATTCACGCACGTGCAATTAATTTGCAACCGATGATCCACTGGTACACCGTTGGCGTTAGACATTGGATGAAGAGGAACCAAATTAAACCACTTTAAACCAATGCAATGCTCAACAAAAACGAAGAAGGCGAAAACGTTATTTAATGAATTTTTTTTTCAATATTGACGATAGAAATCGATTTGTAAAATCGATTATCTGCTGAGTGATTTTTAAAATTGAACTTCAACCTTCTAATTAAGTTTAACGTTTGTTAAGCTTATGTACTACCGAGTGTACCACCAATTGTGCAATTGCAGTAATTCCAGTTCAACGCACGATAAAATTCTATTTTTGTTGTGATGAATTATTATGCGATTTAAATTTTTTATTATGGTGATACATTTTTCTTAAACAAGAAACAAACAATTACAGTCCGTTTGGAGGATATTAAAATCAGCAATAAATTAATAAATTTATGGCATTTCTTTCAAATCCAATTTTAACCACTTTAAGCAATAATATAAAAATTATCGAGCTCAGTAATCTTTGTTGGGTCCTTTCAAACAAATTTACTCGATGTGTTCTCTATTCTTATCAACTATCATGATGATATCCTCAATATGATGCCGGAAACTAGAACCCGTCTTTCGAGCATAGTACCCCCGTTCGTTTGACCGTTTTTAATCTGAACTCTTTTTAATTTGAACCCCGTTGGTTTGCACGACGTGCAAATTAAAAATGGTTCAAATGTCATTCTCAATATGACATCATTTGCTTATGCACACAATTCACATAAACACGATTTGTTTGCACTGACCAAGCGTGTTTAATCTGTTTCACATTTCGTTTTCCCAACGATTATAATAGAAATCCGATTGGAGGATGAAATATTCGCTGCTTGCAACTGCCAACTAAATCAAACCATCAAAACAATAACAAAGAACAGGGCGGCCAGTTCATACGAGTTTCAGAATATTTAGGGTGGTCAGTTGTTCAAATTAAAAAGTAACCCCGTTAGTTTGCATGAGGAATCGTTCAAACGAACGGGGGACCACTGTACTTCGACAACGACTTGCATGTGCTTCAGACAAGAAAGCTTTGTTTAGTACTACCCCCACGACTGGCAGCTGCAAGGGTGATAACCCTCCATGTCCACGGACGGATGGGCCACGCATACACCAATACGCGATACGTTGAGGAATACAAACTTACTTACTTACTTAGGTGGCTTGCCGTCCTAAGACAAAGCCTGTTGAACAAAGTTTCTCCATGTAACTCGGTTGAAGACTACCGCTCTCCAATTCCTCGGACAACGAGTACTCTCCACCAGATCTCGCTCCACTTGGTCTAACCATCTTGCTCGCTGCGCCCCTGGTCGTCTTGTTCCAACCGGATTTGAGGCGAACACCATCTTTGCAGGGTAGTTGTCCGGCATTCTTGCAACATGCCCTGCCCATCGTATCCGTCCAGCTTTAGCCATCTTCTGGATACTGGGTTCGCCATAGAGCTGTGCGAGTTCATGGTTCATCCTCCGCCTCCATACTCCGTTCTCCTGTACGCCGCCGAAGATCGTTCTTAGCACTCGTCGTTCGAAAACTCCGAGCACTCGCAGGTCCTCCTCGAGCATTGTCCGTGTTTCATGCTCGTAGAGAACAACCGGTCTAATAAGCGTCTTATACAGGGTGCACTTTGTACGGGGACTTAGTCTGCTCGACCACAATTGCTTGTGGAGCCCATAGTAAGCACGACTTCCGCTGATAATACGCCTCCGAATCTCATAGCTGGTATCATTGTCCGCCGTTACCAGTGAGCCAAGGTAGACAAATTCATCGACTACCTCAAACTCATCGCCGTCGATCAATATACTACTGCCCAAGCGGTGTCGTTCGGCCTCGGTTCCGCTGGCCAGCATGTACTTTGTTTTAGACGTATTTACCTTGAACCCAATCTTTTCTGCTTCGCGCTTTAGTCTGGTGTACTGTTCAGCCACCGCCACAGATGTTCTGCCGATAATATCCATGGCATCGGCAAAGCAGACGAATTGACTAGAATTGTTGGATATCGTGCCCCGCGTGTTAATATCCGCTCGGTTCATAACACCTTGTAGCGCTATGTTGAACAGCAGGCATGAACTACCATCACCTTGACGAAGCCCTCTGTGTGATTCGAATGAACTTGACAATCCACCCGAAATCCGAACACAGCACCGTGTACCATCCATCGTAGATTTAATCAGTTTGATGAGCTTCCTGGGGAAGCTGTTCTCGTCCATGATTTTCCATAGCTCTTTCCGGTCGATGGTATCATATGCGGCTTTAAAGTCAACGAATAAATGATGCGTGGGAACTCTGTATTCACGGCCCTTTTGGAGGATTTGCCGCAGTGTAAATATTTGATCCGTAGTAGACCGACCTTCGACAAAGCCGGCTTGATAAGATCCCACAAATCTATTCGCAATTGGTGATAGACGGCGGAAAATGATTTGGGACAGCACTTTATAGGCGACATTGAGAACGGTGATCGCTCGATAGTTCTCACAGTCCAACTTGTCGCCCTTTTTGTAGATCGGGCAGATTACCCCATCTTTCCACTCCTCCGGTAGCTGTTCCGTATCCCAAATTCTAACAATTAGTCGGTGTAGATAAACGGCCAGCTTTTCTGGTCCCATTTTAATAAGCTCCGCTCCGATGCCATCTTCTCCAGCTGACTTGTTGTTCCTTAGCTGCATGATGGCCTCCTTAACTTCGCCTATCGTTGGGGCTGGCACCTCTTCCCCGTTTGTTGCACCGTCAAAATCGCTTTCTCCGCCGCCATGGCTCTCTGCCTGGGCGCCATTCAGGTGAGGAATACAAACACGAGTTTCAATACCAAAAGGCCAATCCGTAAAATAAAGCTTTAAGGGCCAAACAGAATGCTGCGTCAACGCGTTCGTTAGCGTTATTCTGACAGTTTTCCCATGGGTTTGCTGTCAAATTGACGCTGACGGATGGGTTGACGCAGCATTTTGTTTGGGTCTTTATTCTTTTTTACAAGTCAGAAGATCATAGAAGTGCGTGACGGTGATTCTGACCGTTGTATAATATTAAATCGTATTGTGATTGTAGATAATGTTGTTTTGTTTAAGTTAAAATTCAAAAGTAAGTTAATTGTCAATTGTGGAGGTTTATAAAAATAAATAGTATTGTAACGTTATTGTTAGGCATAAGTGAAACTCGAACAATACCCTGAGAAAAAAGTGATTCTTCTGAAAAACAAAAATAGAAACAGAGGTAAAGATTTTAAAAATTTAAAAGTGCTGGTGTCGTCGTATTTTTAAATCCCGACTGGGAAAGGCTGTTAGATTGTCCTGCACTCTATAACAGGTGGCTGCGAAGTCTGTCGTATAACAACTGAATACTTGAAGTAACGGGTGGCAACTAAAATTTTGGATTTTTTTTGCGGCCGTATACTCAACAACAAACGAGTTCAGAGAGAAGTGAAAGTATGTATATGTTAGCTCTCTCTCTCTCTCTCTCTCTCTCTCTCTCTCTCTCTCTCTCTCTCTCTCTCTCTCTCTCTCTCTCTCTCTCTCTCTCTCCTCTCTCTCTCTCTCTCTCTTTCTTTCTCTCTCTCATCTTTTTGTCAATTTTTTTTGTTTATGCTGTTGTGACGTCGAAACAAGAAGCATGTTGGAAGCGCGTTGTACATTTCTACGAACTGCCACAGAACTCTCGGCAAAAAGTATAACGGTACAACATTTAAAAAGCGAATATGTTGCGGCTTGCACTATTTACCATACCCCAAGATGCGCAACAACTATTCGCAAGCAAAGTAGTAGAATACCATCCACAATTATGGACGCAGAAGGACATCGTTCTCTTTCTCGTGCCTTCAACCGCAAGCCCTCTGGTTTGGCTATCAATTAAGATGTGCACCAGACGAATGTTCGAAGAAAATTTTGATCCCGTCTCTACAAAAACATCATGCAGATGGACAATACGTGTTTTGGCCGGATAGAGCATCATCGCATTACGCCAATAAAACACAATCGTTCCTGAATACCCACTCGATCCCATTTGTACCCAAAAACCACGACCCGAAAAATCTGTCTCAGTGCGCCCAATCGTTGATTTTTTCGGGGTTTTGAGTTCCTTGGTTTACAAAAGTAACTGGAGAGCCACGAATTGTTAAGAGTTGATTGGTAGAATCAAGAAATGCATTCGCAAAGTTGACATGACGGCCGTACAACGCTCCTGTTCGGATCGGACATCAAACGGAAGCTTCGCCGAACACCCGATTACGGACCTTTCTCGGGTACTTTTTCATTTCGACGTATCTGCAAATGAGAGATTCTCTTCGTGTCTCCTCTCTTCCGCTGTTTTCGGCGATACTAATACATTTTGACACATCAGCTTTGCATGAACCGGTTGCCGGAGCCAAATGTATTGAAAATTTTCTTTTCAATGCATTAGTATCGCCGCGCTGTAAAAACCGGAAGAGAGGAGACACAAAGAGAATCTCTCATTTGCAGATACGTCGCAATGAAAAAGTACCCGAGCGTTTTCGAATGTACACTAATTTTTTTTCAACAATGGATAATGTATCTTTAATTTCGATAAATCAAATCTTGTCCAAGTATCTTTTTCTTTTTTTGACAACTTGAGAAAAAATTCCAAAATTTTAGTTCCCACTCATTACATAACAATACCTAACAATATTTTTAATAGGTTGACTATTCTGACTAAATTATTCATCAATTGATTCTCTATTTTCTGCTTATACCGATTCGATATCCTATGTCTTGTATGTTTTAATAAGAAAACAATTAATTAATTAATTTTTTTGAGAGAAATCAATTGTGTCTATTTTTTTATCACATATCTAATTTTTAGCTCTTAAAAGATATTTCATCTCTAATAGTACTGTTTTGGAAAAATTAAGTGCATATTCAACTAAACGTACTGTTAAGGGGTACTTTGATACCTTGCTGTTTTGGTTACATTAGGTACCTGAATTGGGTACATAGGTACCTGAATAAATCTGTTGAAGATCGCAATTACCACTCTTGTGGTTTGCCAGGATATTCTACAATTTGCTGAAATCGAACCTGAACAAAGGAAGGGTAGGTTCCAATTCACCTCCCAAAGGTAAGTGAGCATTGCGAAAAGCATATTATGTTGCATCCTCTCCAAGTTTCATGTTCAAATTGATCTTGCGCGCAGGCCCAGGTCAGTTAATGACGGGTTCTGCCCGGTTTAAAGTTACATGGTTACATCACTATTCCGCTTAACTATTTTTACTAGATAATATATTTAAAACATAATGCAAAACTTGCTAATCTATCGACAATCGCGGCATTTTCAGTCTGTTAGCGAAAAATACGTTTAGTGGTTCGTTTAGTATTAAGTTAAATATCACTTTATCTTTCCTGTGAAATGGGTAAAGGATACCAACCGGTTAGTAGTCATAAGAGGTGGAACGACCTCTGTTTCGTTGCCCATCGCCGCACGTTGAGGTTGTCGCACGTTAAGGAGAAAGCACAATCGATTGCTCCATCAACAGCCGTGTCTTGCACATGGTACAAGACATGAAAGTTTAATAGCTCTAAAATATCAATGAAATTCTAGTCAATGCAAAAGCGCTCGAGTGTTCGTTTCTAAAGCAAGTTAACTATTCTTGTTGCAAGGGCGCTCGGGTGTAAAGTCAGCACCAGCTTTTCTCGCCAGGGACAGCTCGAACATTGTAAGACGAACGCCAGAACAAGAAAATGGTTAGATGTACCGACAGCTCCGTTTGACATGGAGACATACCCCAGAGGAGAGAGGGTTGGTTGGTGGAAACTTTCCGTCTAACTTACGTGTATATCAGAACGGAAGTATCCCCGGTTGTTGTTGTTGTATCGCATACCCAATATAAACTTATGTAGGGGAAGGGCGGTAAAGACGGGCACTGCGGGAAAGACGGACACTTGTCATATTTCATAAACAATAATTTTTTGAAGCAAATCAATGATGGGAAATGTTGCTATAGATTGAATTAACACTTTTGAACTAAACTGCTGATTTTTAGCAGCGTAGCTGACAAATTTATAAGCAAAATAAAGAAAAAATACGTATATACGCTTACCAATGTAATTTTGTGCGTGAAGAAAATAGCTGGTAAATCGTTGAAAAACAACATATTCATGCTAAACCGACGACATTACGTTAGTTTGATCTTTCACTGAATATCCATTGCAAACCTAACGAATTTTTGAATATTCAGTAAAAAGTTATTGAAGTTTCAAAAAATGGTATCCAAGTCGGGAAAGACGGACACCCAACGGTAGGGAAAGACGGACACACAGATTTTGAACCCATTTTGCCCAACAACGATTTAACATTGCAAATACTTACATATTATATATGTAAAAGTAACCAGAAGTCATATAACAGTTGGAATGAGCCAACTTTCAGAAACGATTAATTCGTCACCAATTAAAATATTGAAGGGAACCATTCTATTTTCTCGCTCAAAGGGGGATCGGGAAGGGGGCTCTATTTTCCCAAACCAATTCTTTCCTAAATACATGATGAAATATGTTAATTTTTCTTAATACTGATAATTCAACGACGCGTGACACCTTTTTGCGAGTGTCCATCTTTCCCATATCAAGTGTCCGTCTTTCCCGCCCATGCGCAGAAACTCTGATTTATACATGATGTTTATAATATTAAAAAAAGCATAAATTTTGGAAGAAATTTTCCAGCACACGTTGTAACTTTATTAGACAGAGACTTAAAGGTTCAGTTTATACGAAAATTGGGATCAATACAGTTATATTTGAGTAGATATTGAGTCTTTACCTTAAGGTGTCCGTCTTTACCGCCCTTCCCCTACGTTACGTAGAATCTTCCGTTCGTCCCGTAGTGCTACCGTCGCTATTTATCGTTCAAGTTCAATATGCCATTCTGTTTCGTTGTCGAAGGACGGAACTACAGACGAATGACACGAATCGTTTGTGTTGTAGGGAAAAACAATAAACGAAAATACATTTGTTCTGATGTCAGCAGCATGTTCGCATGCTTCAAAGCTACGCAACCGAATCGGAACAGGAAGTTGAAGTTGGTGCGAGCCGGTTTCTGCTTTCTAGACAACTAGGTTTGAAAATATTTCTTCGCTTTGCATAAGTTATTAGAGATCGTGCAGAGAGCGGAAATTAGTATGCAACATTGCTTATGACGGGAAATTTTTTGAAACAATCTGCTATGAATTTTATGGTTTTGCTTAGATATAATAATAATAATATAAGTTTTGCCTTTGAATTAAAATTTAATAGATAGTTTCAAGTGATACAAAACTTGCCAGTAATAATAAGTCTATAAAATATGCACACACTCGATCAAAGCAGAAAACACATAGATTTTCTCCTGGTGCCAATTGAATAAAATTCCATAGGAAAAACACATAATACACGGTTTAATTGTAAAACCCTGAAAAAGAGTCATTTTTGACTCGACTGTTTTGGAATAAAATTGTGCTGATATATTGGATACCACGCAAAGCTTCATTTTCCACTAAACTTAATTTTTCCGTCAAGAACAACTTTTTAAAAAGGGTGTATTCAGAAATGAGATTATTTTTTGTTCAAAAAATTATATTTTGAACTCATATTTGTTCAAAATGACGTCAAACGATAAGTTGTAGGAAATAAAGTGTATTTTCTGGAAAAAATACACGCAAAGAAAAAACTTTGCAAAACCATGATAAAAATCACAAAATGTCAATTATCTCAAAACCATCCCCTCCGATTTACCAAATCATTTTTTACAAGTAGTTTAAATTATGGCTTAAATTGTGGTGAAGAGCCACTCTTTCGGTTTTTTAAAATTTGAAATTTGACATATTTTTCAAAAATAACCAAATTTACCTGAAAATTAATTAAAAAGAAAACTTATCCAATTTAATTCTATTATGTATATTTTATTCTTGACAGATGCGTATTTCGCCTACGACTTGCAGGCTTCCTCAGTGTCTGTTTTCGACCTTAGATGCGAAAAATAATCCGCAAGCGGCAAAAACTATCCTTCAGGGAGCTTTTGAGTGAGGAGCAGTTATAGGTTATACGAAAGAACCTTAAAACCAGCCGTGGAACTTCGATATGAGTTTATGTTCATCCATTGAGTTCAGCACGAATATCAAGGGGAAACATTGTCATTGGTATCTGGTAGCATCCCGAGGCCCCTCAGGTGTTTGTGCGACTGCTATTTGCGGTTGCGAAAATCTTTTAGGCAGGACGGTACTCAAGGAGCTTTTCAATGACGGTGTACAGCATATTCTGTAAAGCCTTAATGAAGAGTTCATACTAGAAGAATAAATGAGTTCAACATATATGTTGAAAATAAAAAGTTGTCATTCAAAAAATTTAGCTATTTGTTTTAAAATCCATTAGTACGTTAATTTTATAGAAGCCTTCAATAGCTGTATCTTAAAATGAAAGCTAAATTATAATTCCCCGAATAAATTTTCCATTTGAATTTTTTCACGGCCCTCCCCCCTACGTCACAAATCGTCACGATAAGTCAACCCCCCCGTCCCCCTATAAGTGTGACGTACTTTCTGGATGGCCCCTATGTTAAATTGTTGTTAGATCAGTCGCTTACTTGTTAAAATAGTGACACTTTAAATGTTGAAATACCGATAATATAAAATTTAAAACATTCAACGAATTAATTTTCTTCCATGAAGCTACGACGCTTTTTAATCAGTAAGGAATAAGCAGTCGATTCGTATTCTGACGCATTTTTATTGAAGAAACGGTCGATTATCACCGCACCGATGCAATGGAATATGAAATCAAACTGAGTGGTTTCACACCAGTCAGACACCCAATTCAAAAATTCGATTAGATCTCTCCCAGAGTTTCCGAATTTCATTACGAGAAAATGTAACACGTAACACCGCAGCCGGCCAGACTGTACGCAGCCAATCAACTGCAACACTTCATCAATTTCCATCTGGCGTACGATCTTCGGTGCCAGGACGTGCATCGTCGCACCGCTTGCTTTTCCAATTACTCGACGGAAGATCGAAACGGCAAAAAAGTCACGCACTTGTGTTTACTGCGCTGTTGCTATCCGTCGATTTGATACTTACGTAGTTCCCATTAGGCCATTTGGATGAATTGAAACTGGAATCTTCGCCTTCGTTCGATACTACAGCGCAGTGGCAGCACCCAATGGGAAAAGTAAGAAGAATAAAACAAGTGGAACAAAAATTAGAATTCACTAGTAAGTTTTAGGGTGTCCAGATGGCGAATTTTTTTTGATGAAGTAATCATTCTTTTGTACCAGTAAATTATTCTTATTAGCTACCAGCTACAAGAGTTTGCACGAATCGTTGTAAATGCTTAGACACAGGGTGGATTTTAGAAAATAAGAGTACAAGCTAGTCAATTGTTCTTATATAGTCGCCTTCAGTTGCCTAGCGCAAAATTAATCAAGAAAGAACGGAAAAAAGTAAATCACCCTCACCGTACTGCGCCGGAATCACGTCCGGATCGCCCCTGTCGTCATCCGTTTGATCGAACTTGCCGTCCTTAGTGCCTATTCCTCCGCCGTGCTGCTGCTGCTGCTGCTGCTGGTGCTGGTGATGGTCACCGGTTCCTGCGCCTGGGCCTCCGAGACCGGATCCTCCACCCCCATGCTGCCACCGTGGGCTCTGTTTGGAGTTTTTCTGTCGATGATGGAGTAGTAGACAGAAGAGAAATTACTCGTAATTAATGAAACGAAAATTTTGCTTCAGCAAATTCGGTTTTATAGTTAGTAAGTTGATTAAACAAGGGATTTTTTTTTGTCGGGAGACTCTATTACAACTATAATTAAAAATAATCGCAATTTGTTCGATATGTAAAACTTGTGTTTTGTTCACGTTTTTATTTCATTTAAGTTCAAAATTATTTAGTGTAAAAATGACGAAGAATCAGCACTTCAAATGTTTTTTCTAGATCTTTTGGCGCATTTAAATTTGAAGCATTGACGGATGGTGGAAATTAAACATGCAACAATCAAAAGTTAGAAATGCTTCTAAAATAGACCATCGGGAATCTGCTGAGTAACGGTCGCTCATTTTCTGCATTCCTGCACAAAACGTTGCTCAGCAAAAAAGCAGCTCGCCAGACAAATTTAGGCCAAACGATTCCCAGAATTCATTAATGCAAAAGGACATTGATGAGGAAGGCTTGTTTCCCAGACATGTCAAAGTGAAGAGAGCAACAGTATTCAACGTCTATCATCGTTGTGTTTTCACAATTCCGAGTCCTCATGGTTCACGGAATGAAACTTTCTTTTCTCCCGCCGCACCCGCTGCTTTCTCTGGAGCCACTTGTTCGCTATAATTCCTGGAGTGAAAGAAGCGATCTGTAATTACATCTTGGCTTCTTTTTTCCATTACAGCTGTAAACGAACATGACCATTTTTTCTGTTGTGCTGCCGTTTTTATTTAGCTGACTATTATAATTGCATTATGTGTTGTTCATTAAAGAAAAACGAGTTCGTTTTTCGTTTTCTCCATCTGCAAATTGTTCTGTTTTGCTTCGTGTGGGCTTACGTAGTTTCACAATTAGATCACAGAAAGAAGTTACGAGAAAGTATTTCTGTACAGAATTCAACCAAAAAACAGACTTGTTTTAATGTCAAATGAATTTTCATTTACCATGAAGTTGAACCTCCACTTTGAGTAGTAAAATTTAAGCAGAGATGTCTAGTGCAAAACGACCCACCAATCACTTTTCCGACAAAGCTTGCAAGCATTAATAATTCCCTCATCGTCTCTGACTTTATGCATTTCGTTTCGCTTGTCCTCATAGATTTCCTTTAACGAATCTACTCACTATAGTGGAACCTTGAAATAAATGCAAAATGCTTGATAGTCCAATTTGCTATGTGGCCTGTACTGCGATAAATTGTGAAAAACATGATTTTCTTATCAAAGCCTGCATACTCCTTTGGCTAGTACAGTGCAATAGACAGATCAGGCGAAGGAAAGTACTAATTGGGACACGGCCAGGGAGCGAATTCTTTGTCGAGCACGCAAAGAAACAGTAATGAAATGGATGGGTGAGGAGTACGGACGAAATAGGGAAGTGCAGAACACCGTGATAAACACGGGAAATTGGTTTCATTATCCGCACCTTCTTCCGATTCCGCGTCAGAAAACAACGAGTTCAAGTCAAACAAAAGCTTTGCATATCGCTGTGCTGTTGTCTTGTAAAGAGTACAAATCGCTGGAATTATGCCTGCGGTAGTCCAAGCGGAAACGGCGGATCGTCGTTTTGAGCATTATACCGTTTACTTGTTATGCGTTGAAAATACTACTACGCTGTAATGAATGGAAGGAGCAAACATCTAATGAGTAACATTAATGGTAGGAAAGGCATGGTGTGCGGGTGTGATACTGTTACCGTGGTCTGACGATATTACACAGCTCATTGCGGCAAGCGAACAAAAGTAAAATCTTAATCGGCGGTGCGATTTCATACACCCAAAAAGTGCACGGGGATATTAGTTTAATTTTTTTGTGGTCTAACACAATAACACTAGCTATCGTATGTTCGAAACTCGCCTGGGAGAGATTGTTGAAGACAAGAGGATCGTAACAATTGAAGATAGAATTAACAAAAGGGCGAATGTCGCAAGCTTAAACCACAGACAAACAGACGAGACACTAGCGTTAATTCCATCGTCCAATCAAAAACCACTCAGTTTTCAAAAAAGCATGTTTCGCAACATGGACACACCGTGGCGCGCGAGTGTTGCCTCGAGTTTTCAGTATAAAACCATACAAATGTAAAAATCCTACAGCATAAAACCCAGCAAATGCAAGCTACTCCGCAACATGCATAATAGAGGGTGCTAGTGTGCAAGCAAAATGTGTAGGACAATGGTTTTTAAAGGATTTTCTTCTATGTGTCGTGTCAGTTCGTCAGTGCTTAAACAAACCGAGTGAGGGTTGATTTTCCTATGCTGGTCCAGCAAAAAATAACTCTCACTCGTTTTGTTTACGTTTGCGACATTCGCCCTTTTGTTAATTCTATCTAGAATTGTCTTATATACTAACAGGGATGTCATGTGAGTAACCAATAATTAATGGGAAGAACGGGTAACTAGTCCCGTTGGGACTGCTCACGAGGAAAGCAGAATTTTTTCTTCGGAAATAAGTTTTCTGGTTCTGCTGGAGTCCTGATAGTGCTCGGGGTTCAAAACAGTAGTACTAGGTTGGTTCTCTTGCAAGTTGCAAGACAGTGGATCGCGCGACATGCAAGCCTGCACTAAAGCTTGCTTCATTTAGAATTGGAACAAACTTTTACTCATATTGTGGCGCTCTTGGTGGACGGATTTGGAAGTTCTTGGCGCCCACGTGTCGGAAATTTTGTTAGCTTCACCTATGTATTTTTGACATTCCGCAAAACGAGTGTGTTTTGTAAACAAACAACATGGGAGCCGAAAGAAGGGAAAAAATTGTGCACAGTTATTTGGAAAATCCATTGTGGTATGCATCTAAGCTAGCTAAACAGCTGAAATGACCCAGAAATACCGTATGGCGCGTTATCAAATGGTATAAGGAAACATTGACGGCGATTCGGAAGCCTCAAGCTAATCATCGGAGTGGAACTGTCGACCGAAAACTGCGTGGTAAGATTTTAAAGACCATCAAGAGGAATCCCAATCTGTCGGACCGTAATTTGGCCAGAAAATTTGATGCTGCCCATAGTACCGTGAGGAGAATTCGACTCCGGGAAGGAATGAAGTCGTATCGAAC
The DNA here is from genome assembly GCF_943734655.1 of Sabethes cyaneus. Taxonomy (NCBI): domain Eukaryota; kingdom Metazoa; phylum Arthropoda; class Insecta; order Diptera; family Culicidae; genus Sabethes; species Sabethes cyaneus. The sequence goes on along the minus strand of NC_071355.1, from coordinate 157,314,869 downwards.
TAGCAGACAGCCAAACCGAACCATAAAATAGAATAGTGTGGCCAAAATCCGTGCGTGTATACGACCAGGTGCCAACCAAGTTCGACGGGTGTCTTCTGATGGACGGTGAAACCTATGTCAAGGCTTACTTCGGGCAAATGCCAGGTTAAAAATTTTACTTGGTAACGGCTCGGGGGATGTTCCAAGCGAATTTAAATTTGCACGAAAATTTATGATTTGGCAGGGCATTTGCAGCTGTGGCAGAAAAATGAAAGTTTACAAATAAGGCAATGACGTCGAAACTCTCCGACACTCCAAAAGCAGTGTCTCCAAAAACGAATTTTCCCGTTCATTCGATCCCACCACCATCCCGTAATGTTTTGGCCAGATTTGACAAGCTGTCATTACAGTAAAGTCGTTTAAGAATGGTATGCAGAGAAAGGGGTCCAGTTTGTTCCAAAAGACCTTAAACCACCCAATTGCCCCCAGTTCCGCCCTATTGAGAAATACTGAGCAATCATGAAGAGGAAACTCAAGGCAAAGGGGAAAGTTGTCAATGACATCAATCAGATGAAGACCTGGTGGAATAAGATAGCCAAAACGATGGACAGGAAAAATTCGAAAATTCGTTCGAAACCGTCATGAATAATTTTATACGTATTTTTTCTTAAAAGTATGAAGAAAATGCTACATTTGTGTATGGAAAGATCTTGAATTCAATAATAAATAACTGGAATACACGCAATTGTTTTTGCTCCTATACTATCTGAAGCAAGCTTTACTAAAAACTTAAACAACGAACGATATGAAAAATTGGGATGAAATGTCGCCGGGATAAACAACAGAGAGGAAACGCATAGAGAATCTCTCATTTGCACATTGGACCTTTTGGCATGTTGGTCGAGACATAATAAATAATTCAATTGGAACAATCGGCAATGAAAACGAACTTTGGACTCGGCACATGAAATTGCCGGCCTCTAAATTTCCAAAGAAATACACGTGTGCTTTCCGAAGTGAAGAGCCACAAATTCGACATCGTAGCGCTGCAGGAGGTATGCTGGAAGGAGACGGTGATGGTACGTACGTCAACAGACACAAACTGGGCACAAATTTTATTGTGATGGGTTTAGATGCAGAAGAGGGTGATCGGATGGTAGCCGATCAACGCTCTAATATGCAATTTGGGTCTGATTGTTGAATATCACCATTATCAACATTCACAGCCCACACATTGGAAGTATCGTTGTGGTCGTTAAGTCGGGGATGTGACCTTTCCCAAAATAGACACGGTGTTTACATACAGGCAATGAGTATCAATTGAAGAAATCTTGCGATGGTGGCTATAACGGAGTGCGCGTCTTGTAGAAGAGCATTTCCGAACTCGGTTCACGTCTAGAGGGGTAGAAAACTGGGTAGGGTTGGTGACTGTGACGGCTTGGACGTCAAGTAGGTCGGCATCCCTGTATTAGTGAACGTTTAGACAGGTAACGAAGTAGTGCAATGGCGTCGAGTAATGCTTAAAGAAGGTCTCGGGAGAGCAGGTGCACAAAGTGCAAATTTGTGGACACCGGACAGTAGTGATCCGGTACAGCGCAGGTCAACAAAATGCTGGAGCAGCACGGAAAACGAAACGCTGTGAGCGAAAACGGAAGACGAAAACCTTCGACAAGCACCTTTCTATTGAAATACACTTAGGGTGGACGTCGAGTCTTTAAATCCGAGCGCGGAATGGTTTACGAACAGGTTAGTGTGGGTATATGATGCAACAATGCCAAGAATCCTGGAACCAAAGTTTCTACGGTGACCAGCTTATCGCTGGCTTAAGCAGTTCAGCGACCTCCGCAGTAGCTATCTCGGAGCAAGAAGACGAGTTCAAAGAGCAAAGCCGAAGCAGACCGAGATGAGCGTAGGTTGGTGTTCCAAGTGACACGAGCTGCATTGAATAGGGAAAGGAGCTAAACGAATTGCTACAAAGAGCTGTGCTGTGGCGTTGATGCCTATCCTCGGGCCCATGACCCAGCATGACGGCCACATACTCCGTACTTAGATGAAGAGGACAACGCTGAGACTGTCGAGGATGCAATTCGGATTTTGGAACGGGAAGTCAACGGTCAACGGCTATTCGACTAGTAGTCAAGAAAACCGAAAAGTTGGCCAAACATAAGTTGTGTAGTTATAGCCATCGACGTCAAAAACGCCTTTAATAGCGCCAATTGAACTGGGAGGCTATAGCTGCGTCCCTGCACAGAGTGAGAGTCATGGATTACCTGTGCCAGATCCTAAAGAGTTACTTCCACAACCGAGTGTTGGTGTACGGCCAAGGGGTGCGATCGGTGAAGATTACGGCGAATAACCTGAATAACCAAAAATTAACCCTTGAGGCTCTATTGTCGGTTCAACGTTATGGAACGGGATGTACAACGGTCACTCTTAGAGTCAACAGTCCAAAGGGTCAGGGATCGTTGTCTTTGCGGACGACATTTTACTGTTGGTAGCCGGTGAAACGCTAGAAAAGGTAGAAATGCTGGCCACGGAGGCTTGCAGTACCATTGAAAGATTGATACAAGCAGATAGCTCACCACAAAACAAAAGTGTTGTTGCAGCGGGTGGAAGAACTGCTGGACGTTCATGCGAGTCACGACAGACAGACAGACAGACAGACAGACAGACAGACAGACAGACAGACAGACAGACAGACAGACAGACAGACAGACAGACAGACAGACAGACAGACAGACAGACAGACAGACAGACAGACAGACAGACAGACAGACAGACAGACAGACAGACAGACAGACAGACAGACAGACAGACAGACAGACAGACAGACAGACAGACAGACAGACAGACAGACAGACAGACAGACAGACAGACAGACAGACAGACAGACAGACAGACAGACAGACAGACAGACAGACAGACAGACAGACAGACAGACAGACAGACAGACAGACAGACAGACAGACAGACAGACAGACAGACAGACAGACAGACAGACAGACAGACAGACAGACAGACAGACAGACAGACAGACAGACAGACAGACAGACAGACAGACAGACAGACAGACAGACAGACAGACAGACAGACAGACAGACAGACAGACAGACAGACAGACAGACAGACAGACAGACAGACAGACAGACAGACAGACAGACAGACAGACAGACAGACAGACAGACAGACAGACAGACAGACAGACAGACAGACAGACAGACAGACAGACAGACAGACAGACAGACAGACAGACAGACAGACAGACAGACAGACAGACAGACAGACAGACAGACAGACAGACAGACAGACAGACAGACAGACAGACAGACAGACAGACAGACAGACAGACAGACAGACAGACAGACAGACAGACAGACAGACAGACAGACAGACAGACAGACAGACAGACAGACAGACAGACAGACAGACAGACAGACAGACAGACAGACAGACAGACAGACAGACAGACAGACAGACAGACAGACAGACAGACAGACAGACAGACAGACAGACAGACAGACAGACAGACAGACAGACAGACAGACAGACAGACAGACAGACAGACAGACAGACAGACAGACAGACAGACAGACAGACAGACAGACAGACAGACAGACAGACAGACAGACAGACAGACAGACAGACAGACAGACAGACAGACAGACAGACAGACAGACAGACAGACAGACAGACAGACAGACAGACAGACAGACAGACAGACAGACAGACAGACAGACAGACAGACAGACAGACAGACAGACAGACAGACAGACAGACAGACAGACAGACAGACAGACAGACAGACAGACAGACAGACAGACAGACAGACAGACAGACAGACAGACAGACAGACAGACAGACAGACAGACAGACAGACAGACAGACAGACAGACAGACAGACAGACAGACAGACAGACAGACAGACAGACAGACAGACAGACAGACAGACAGACAGACAGACAGACAGACAGACAGACAGACAGACAGACAGACAGACAGACAGACAGACAGACAGACAGACAGACAGACAGACAGACAGACAGACAGACAGACAGACAGACAGACAGACAGACAGACAGACAGACAGACAGACAGACAGACAGACAGACAGACAGACAGACAGACAGACAGACAGACAGACAGACAGACAGACAGACAGACAGACAGACAGACAGACAGACAGACAGACAGACAGACAGACAGACAGACAGACAGACAGACAGACAGACAGACAGACAGACAGACAGACAGACAGACAGACAGACAGACAGACAGACAGACAGACAGACAGACAGACAGACAGACAGACAGACAGACAGACAGACAGACAGACAGACAGACAGACAGACAGACAGACAGACAGACAGACAGACAGACAGACAGACAGACAGACAGACAGACAGACAGACAGACAGACAGACAGACAGACAGACAGACAGACAGACAGACAGACAGACAGACAGACAGACAGACAGACAGACAGACAGACAGACAGACAGACAGACAGACAGACAGACAGACAGACAGACAGACAGACAGACAGACAGACAGACAGACAGACAGACAGACAGACAGACAGACAGACAGACAGACAGACAGACAGACAGACAGACAGACAGACAGACAGACAGACAGACAGACAGACAGACAGACAGACAGACAGACAGACAGACAGACAGACAGACAGACAGACAGACAGACAGACAGACAGACAGACAGACAGACAGACAGACAGACAGACAGACAGACAGACAGACAGACAGACAGACAGACAGACAGACAGACAGACAGACAGACAGACAGACAGACAGACAGACAGACAGACAGACAGACAGACAGACAGACAGACAGACAGACAGACAGACAGACAGACAGACAGACAGACAGACAGACAGACAGACAGACAGACAGACAGACAGACAGACAGACAGACAGACAGACAGACAGACAGACAGACAGACAGACAGACAGACAGACAGACAGACAGACAGACAGACAGACAGACAGACAGACAGACAGACAGACAGACAGACAGACAGACAGACAGACAGACAGACAGACAGACAGACAGACAGACAGACAGACAGACAGACAGACAGACAGACAGACAGACAGACAGACAGACAGACAGACAGACAGACAGACAGACAGACAGACAGACAGACAGACAGACAGACAGACAGACAGACAGACAGACAGACAGACAGACAGACAGACAGACAGACAGACAGACAGACAGACAGACAGACAGACAGACAGACAGACAGACAGACAGACAGACAGACAGACAGACAGACAGACAGACAGACAGACAGACAGACAGACAGACAGACAGACAGACAGACAGACAGACAGACAGACAGACAGACAGACAGACAGACAGACAGACAGACAGACAGACAGACAGACAGACAGACAGACAGACAGACAGACAGACAGACAGACAGACAGACAGACAGACAGACAGACAGACAGACAGACAGACAGACAGACAGACAGACAGACAGACAGACAGACAGACAGACAGACAGACAGACAGACAGACAGACAGACAGACAGACAGACAGACAGACAGACAGACAGACAGACAGACAGACAGACAGACAGACAGACAGACAGACAGACAGACAGACAGACAGACAGACAGACAGACAGACAGACAGACAGACAGACAGACAGACAGACAGACAGACAGACAGACAGACAGACAGACAGACAGACAGACAGACAGACAGACAGACAGACAGACAGACAGACAGACAGACAGACAGACAGACAGACAGACAGACAGACAGACAGACATGGATTGTGAGATGATAGTCAATAACTGAAGAACCAATTCGCAGATTTTTTGTTGTCTAAGGTTCATAGCTTGTAGTTAGTTTATTTTTCTAAAAAATCTATACCTATAAAGAAGGATTTCTGTCTGTCTGTCTGTCTGTCTGTCCTGTGTTCCTTATAGAATCAAAAACTACTGAACCAATCGGCGTGAAAATTTGCATGTAGAGGTTTTTGGGGCCAGGCAAGGTTATAGTGATGGTTAGAGACCCCTCCCCCCACTAAGAGGGGGGGCTCCCATACAAATGAAACACAAATTTCTGCATAACTCGAGAACTAATCAAGCAAATAGAACCAAATTTGGCATGTGGGTGTTTTCGGTGACAAGAATTTATTCTAGGGTAATTTGAGACCCCTCCCCTCTTTATAAGGGGAATTATAACTCCTCTCCCCTTTAAGAGGGGGGGTTTCCATACAAATTTCCTCATAACTCGAGAACTAATCAAGCAAATGGAACCAAATTTGGCATGTGAAAGTTTTCGAGGGCAAGAAAATTTTCTATGTTGAATTAGGACCCCTCCTCACTTTAAGAGGGGGGGCTCCTATACAAACGAAATACAAATTTCCTTATAACTCGAGAGCTAATCCAGCAAATGGAACCAAATTTGGCATGTAGGTGTTTTTGGAGGCAAGAATTTTTTCTATGATGAATAAGAACCTCTCCCCACTTTAGGAGGGGGGGCTCCTATACAAATGAAATACAAATTTCCTCATAACTCGAGAACTAATCAAGCAAATAGAACCAAATTTGGCATGTGGGTGTTTTCGGTGACAAGAATTTATTCTATGGTAAATTGAGACCCCTCCCTCTTTATAAGGGGAATTGTAACTCCTCTCCCCTTTAAGAGGGGGGGCTTCCATACAAATTTCCTCATAACTCGAGAACTAATCAAGCAAATGGAACCAAATTTGGCATGTGAAGGTTTTCGAGGGCAGGAAAATTTTCTACGGTGAATTAGGACCCCTTCCCACTCTAAGAGGGGGGGCTCCTGTACAAATGAAATACAAATTTCCTCCTAACTCGAGAACTAATCAAGCAAATAGAACAACATTTGGCATGTGGGTGTTTTTTTTGGTGACAAGAATTTATTCTATGGTGAATTGAGACCCCTCCCCTCTTTATAAGAGGAATTATAACTCCTCTCCCCTTTAAGAGGGGGGGCTTCCATACAAATTTCCTCATAACTCGAGAACTAATCAAGCAAATAGAACCAAATTTGGCATGTGGGTGTTTTCGGTGACAAGAATTTATTCTATGGTAAATTGAGACCCCTCCCTCTTTATAAGGGGAATTGTAACTCCTCTCCCCTTTAAGAGGGGGGGCTTCCATACAAATTTCCTCATAACTCGAGAACTAATCAAGCAAATGGAACCAAATTTGGCATGTAGGTGTTTTTGGAGGCAAGAATTTTTTCTATGATGAATAAAAACCTCTCCCCACTTTAGGAGTGGGGGCTCCTATACAAATGAAATACAAATTTCCTCATAACTCGAGAACTAATCAAGCAAATGGAACCAAATTTGGCATGTGAAGGTTTTCGAGAGCAAGAAAATTTTCTATGGTGAATTAGGACCCCTCCCCACTTTAAGAGGAGGGGCTCCTGTACAAATGAAATACAAATTTCCTCATAACTCGAGAACTAATCAAGCGAATTGAACTAAATTTGGCATATGTGTGTTTTTGGAGACAATTTTTTTGCAATGATGAATTGGGACCCCTCCCCACTTTAGGAGGGGGGGGGGGGTCCTATACAAACGAAATACAAATTTCCTCATAACTCGAGAACTAATCCAGCAAATGGAACCAAATTTGGCGTGTAGGTGTTTTTGGAGGCAAGAATTTTTTCTGTGATGAATTAGGACCTCTTCCCACATTAGGAGGGGGGGCTCCAATACAAATGAAATACAAATTTCCCCATAACTCGAGAACTAATCAAGCAAATAGAACCAAATTCGGCATGTGGAGGTTTTTGGAGGCAAAAATACTTTCTACGGTGAATTAGGATCCTTCCACACTTCAAGAGGGGGTGCTTCTACACAAATGAAATACAAATTTCCTCATAATTCGAGAACTAATCAAGCAAATGGAACCATATTTGGCATGTGGGTGTTTTTGGAGGCAACCATTTTTCCCATTATGAATTAGGACTTCTTACCTTTTTAGGAGGGGGGGGGGGCTCCTATTCAAACGAAATACAAATTTGCTCATAACTTTAGAACTAATCAAGCAAATGGAACCAAATTTGGCATGTGAGAGTTTTAGATGGCAGAATTTTTTTTCTGTGGTGTATTACGACCCCTTTCCCTTTTTAGAGGGTGGGTTCCCATACAAATGAAATACAAATTTCCTTATAATTTGAGTACTAATCAAGCAAATGGAACCAAATTTAGCATGTAGGAGATTTTTGAGTCTTGAATTTATTTTATGATAGTTAGAGACCTCTCACCCCTGTGGTAGGGGGATATGGACTCTCATACAAATAAAACAGAAATTTTTGCGAAACTCAAAAACTAATCCAACTCGAGAAATTCGAGACTCTTCCATAAAACATTAATCAATAACAAGACCACAAAAACTATCTATAGTAACACTAGATCATGCAGGCCGAGCCGGTCGCGAGTGTTGCCGGTGACCCGCCGTCGGAAGCGCCGCCCACTGGGGGGCTTGCAAAACTCGAGATAGTGACAAAGATCATCCGAGATTCATGATTTATGTACAACACAGGTTAATTTGTGGCAATACGAACAAATGAAATGTCGGGTAAGCTAGTGTGATATAAAATTCCCGTAACTTTGCTTCATTTATTAGGCGATGGGTGTTTAAGCAAGTAATATATTCAATTTAATAAGGCAATGTTCCGCCAGCTCATGTTGGGAGAAAACATTGGTACATTGTACACACAGAACCGTGTTTTCTCAACCCTACAGCAGTTGAATAGAAAATCGCTTTTTGTGTGAAATTTTTTCGCATCCAAGTAATTATAACCGAAGCGATTACATTGTGCAAACTTGAATATCTTTTTAAGCTGTTGTTTCACGGTTGGAATAATCTTGCCCATTTGACGGTATTCCACAAGCTCTTTCGGAGGGATAGAAAAGCAGACTGCGTACGGATACAGACAAGACAAGCACTCGGATGTTTGGTATGTGCATAACAAATGTTTGCTCTAAACTTTGCGGGAAAACTTTGTTTGTTAGTGCACCACGATAAGAATATCCATTCGCAGCGTCTTGTGTGTTAAAAAATCTGGTGAAGGAGGATTTTGTACAAGTTTTGTTTTGCTGTGGAAATACAGATAAGCATCTTTCGTTTGTGGTAAGGAATATGTTTTGTGATATGATCAAACTTCTGGAAGTGTGGGTTCTGATGTTTTAATTACTTGAACGGCTAATTGACGAGCTTTATTTCTCTGAAACGATTCCAAACTCGATTTTTCTGAATACCATTCGTTCTGTCAGGAAGCTAAACTTCGATTGTTTTTTAAAGTTGTCATACATTTTTATGCCAAACTCAAAAATAGAAAGCAAAGAAAAAGAAGGAATAAAAATGTGGCGGGTCTTACCTTGGAAGACTGATCCTGCTTTGAAGTATGCTGTTTGGTGTTACCAACCAAATCACTGCTGGCGTTCGTAATAGTTGAGGATGTGGTTGTTATTTTTATGTAGTAAACTCGTACAAAAATTACAAAGCACAGTATTAACAGTGTGAGCAAAACACCAAACAGAATAGGCGAAATACTATCTAATGAGTTACTCGTTAGAACTGCAATGAAAAAGATGAAACACAGTCTGCTATATTACTGATAAAAAGACAACTACTTTGAGAGGCGCACTTACCAGCTCGGTTCTCCGTAATAGTAGTTTCGAGGAAAAAGTCCTTGATCACTATACCCTGGCTTCTTCCTTTCTGGTTAACAGCATATATGACAGCTTTGAATGCATTATCATCGCTAAGATCATCGTAGCTGCTGTAGTGGATTAGAGATTCTAGTGATTCGATCACAAAATACGGCTCATCCGGGTTAGTTACATTGTATCTGTTGAAAGTATCGAAAGAATAGTAAAAAACATTTGTGATGTTGTTTTAAAATAATAAAAATTAGGATTTTCAGTTCGTAATTAACCAGCCATTGCTTTTAAAAAGCTCCGAAGTAGAAAACACTAACTTCGTCGCGCTCAATTTATAACTACCGAGGAATCGATTAGCTCTTCTGGTCTAATTACGTTTAAACCGCACCACATAGCGCCAATGAACGCTATAAACTCACCGCAGTCTTCCCGTCCGACTGGAAACAAGCTCGAGCATGAAAATCTGCGGTAAACCGCCGTCATACCCGGCCAGGCACTGCACTTCCACTGAGTTCTGCGTTTGATTGTTTATCGTGCAGTTTTTCACTGTCGATGGCAAACCTGTTGGTGGCGGAATCGAACAAAGGAAAAATCGGAAAATGGAGCAAATTAAAAAACCGAACCCCCTTGCAGTATGCACTGCAGCGAGAGGTCTCACGTACCAGCTAGTACAACCTGAAAGAAGCAGGGCCACTGCTGTAGGCCCACCTCGTTCTGTCCCCAGCAGGTCAGCGTACCGTAGTCCTGATCGGAAACGGGCGTGTAGTTTAGCACGCTCAGTGAGCCGTTTTTAACAAACCGCTCTTTGGTTATTTCTAATGTTTCGCCCGAGTTGTTAAATTTCCAATAGAACTGCCGCGGCGGAGGGTCAGCGTGTACCTCGCACGGGATGTGCAGAGATTCACTGCGAAAAGCTCCCACGATGATGATTTTTTCCGTCGCACACACCGGAGCATCTGTGGAAGGGAAGAACAATTAGTAGTCCCTACGTAGAAACTGGTTCAAATAATATTTTCCAACCGGTAGAATTGTGCGCACTGCACTACTGTACCGGATGAAAAGCCTTTAGCATGAAGGTGATGCATTTTTGACTAAGTACATTTTTGTTGAAGGTTTTTTAATTTTTAAAAAATCTCTTGCAAAATACATCTTTTCAAAATTAAATTTTTTAACAGTTCATTCATCATTAATAATAGGTATTTCTGATACCTCAAAACCAGGTACAAATCTTCCACACAATTGTGAAGAACGTGCTGCTCGAGCCACAAATGCTGATACCTGTCCTGCTCTTTGCACAGATTTCACTTATTTGCCTGTACCACCCCAACCAAGTCATATTTGAAAATATTGTGTATGGTATATTTACAAAGCTAAATATTATTTATAAAATTGTCTAACTAACTATTGCTCCACTTTATGTATTTACGGCTCACTCCCGACACATATCTGAAGTTCGAGCGCACTTTGTGTATCACTCGGTGAAAACCTCGGGTTTAGCTGAGCTGGTACGGTCAATTAAGTAAAAACACGTAAAATCGGAGTACAAAGAGCAGGACAGCCCTGCTGCTGTTATCAAAAAGAAAAAAAATCCTTATACAGTATGATACGCTAGTTGACAGGACTGCAGATAAAGGGTATTTGGGCAAAAAGAAGAAAATCGCAGATATTTTGTAATTGATATCAAAAGCAAAACAACCGCAAGCTAAATGCTGGTGAAAAATGGTACCACGAGGACCCGCCAAAAAATCGAGTCGACCAAAAGTTCAAATGATTATTTTCTGTGATCTAATATGATGTTTCATTGATTGTCAATGGCAGACTGGCTACCGAGAGATAATAAATTGTATATGTACTAATAAGATTAATTTCGGTCAATTCACTTGGCAAATACCAATTAAGCAAAAAAAGCGGGAAATTGTGCAAACTCAATGAAAACCAACGCACGCAGAGTCGGTGAGCACCTGGTTATCATGGGACATATTTAAATGACTTTTTTCATTTAACTGATTGTTGCATCATTAAAAATAATACAAGAGAACGCGAAGATGAATTAATAGTCGAACGGTTGATTTTTTCATAACTATATTCAATTCGTTGAAAAGAAAACTGGTGTTAAATGAACACTTGTAGTTTTCTTTATACAATCGCTGGTTAACGGCTGAATAAGGCGTAAACCAGCGGTGCTTTGCGCACCTGTAAGTATAATATAAACCCTACTGTGATTCATAGCCTCTTATCCAGCAACTCCTATCCCTACCTCCTCGGACCGGAATACGAGCAACTTTGGTGGAGACCGATATACCGACTAATACGCAATGAACGATGAACAAAAAAATTTGGACTGGAACAATCGGAATAGACCCATATAGACGAAAAACTAAAGATTGGAAGCTCGGGTCGTGAAACTGCCTTTCTTTCAGCATCCAAGAGACCACTCGAGTGCTACCCGACGTATGAAAAGCCGCAAGTTCGACGTCGTAGCGCTGCAGGAGATGTGCTTGTAGGGCTTAACGAAAGTTAAGAGATGGACATACCATCTACCAGAGCTGCGGCAACAGACACGAGTTGGATACAGCTTTCCTATTGATGGTCAAGATGCGTGAACGGGTAATTGGGTGGTGATCAATCAATCCTCGAATGTGCAGGTTGAGAATCAAGGGTCAATTCTTCAACATAAGCATCATCAACGGGCACAGCACAGCCCTCCACTCAGAAGTACCAATGAGAACAAGGAGGAATTCTACGCTCAGTTGGAGTGTGAATACGACAGCTGCCCAAAACATGATATCAAGATCGTCATTGGAGATATTAATGCTCACGTCAGCCAGGAGGAGGAATACAAACCGGTGATTGGAGGGTTCAGTGTACACTTACTGACCAACAAATTGAGCCTAAGAATTATCGACTTTGTCACCTCCAAGAACGTGGCAGTATGTAGTACCTTCTTTAGCATAGACTTCTACCCAAGTACTCCTGTAGGTCATCAAATCAAATTTTTGATGGGGTCAGTCCCGGTGCAGTGGTTAGCATTCACGCCTCCCACGCCGAGGACCCGTGTTCAAATCCCAACCCCGCAGAAGTTACGAATGATCCAAGCTGTTAAAGTGACAATAATCTAACAAAAACTATCAACTATCGGCACTTCTCAGACATCATTGACATCAGATCCTATCGAAGCGCTAACGTTGACTCGTACCACTACCTAATGATGGTTACGGTGCGACTAAAACTCTCCATTGTGAACAACATTTGGTACCGACGCCAGCCTCTGTTAAATCTCGCACGGCTTAAGCAGTCAGACATCGCCTTAAACTACCCGCATTCATTCGAAGCTATAATAGAATAGAAAAGAATAGAATAGAATAGAATAGAAGAGAATAGAATAGAATAGAATAGAAAAGATGAGAAAAGATGAGAATAGATGAGAATAGATGAGAATAGAATAGAATAGAATAAATGAGAATAGATGAGAATAGATGAGAATAGATGAGAATAGATGAGAATAGATGAGAATAGATGAGAATAGATGAGAATAGATGAGAATAGATGAGAATAGATGAGAATAGAATAGAATAGAATAGATGAGAATAGATGAGAATAGATGAGAATAGAATAGAATAGAATAGAATAGAATAGAATAGAATAGAATAGAATAGAATAGAATAAAATAGAATAGAATAGAATAGAATAGAATAGAATAGAATAGAAATGAATAGAATAGAATAGAATAGAATAGAATAGAATAGAATAGAATAGAATAGAATAGAAATGAATAGAAATGAATAGAATAGAATAGAATAGAATAGAATAGAATAGAATAGAATAGAATAGAATAGAATAGAATAGAATAGAATAGAATAGAATAGAATAGAATAGAATAGAATAGAATAGAATAGAATAGAATAGAATAGAATAGAATAGAATAGAATAGAATAGAATAGAATAGAATAGAATAGAATAGAATAGAATAGAATAGAATAGAATAGAATAGAATAGAATAGAATAGAATAGAATAGAATAGAATAGAATAGAATAGAATAGAATAGAATAGAATAGAAGAGAATAGAATAGAATAGAATAGAAAAGATGAGAAAAGATGAGAATAGATGAGAATAGATGAGAATAGATGAGAATAGAATAGAATAGAATAAATGAGAATAGATGAGAATAGATGAGAATAGATGAGAATAGATGAGAATAGATGAGAATAGATGAGAATAGATGAGAATAGATGAGAATAGATGAGAATAGATGAGAATAGATGAGAATAGATGAGAATAGATGAGAATAGATGAGAATAGATGAGAATAGATGAGAATAGATGAGAATAGATGAGAATCATGGGCGTAGCCAGAAAAGTTTCCCTGGGGGGGTTTTACCAGAACAAATCTGACATAGCCTAACCGTAAGCAGCTTATTCAGGAAATGGAGTATTATTTTCAGTTAAAAACTATTTTGTTTGAAATTGAGTGTTCTGCATCAGACAAATGCCGCTTAGTTGGTTTCGAGGTACGATGCTGGTCTAACAAACCAGTCGTCGCATGTTGGAATCTCGGCTAGGCGGTGCTGCTAGATAGAGTCAGTAGGATTTTTGTACTAGCCCGGTAACTGTCCTGTACTGCAGTAGCCGACTGCGAAGTCTGTTGATGAAGAGGGATCAAGTCTTAGAAAGGACGTTTAATCCCACGGCTTTGCTTTGCTCATCAGACAAAAAATCAAATTGAAATAACAGAGTTAAAGTTATGACTTCCCAGCCGGCATTGAGGTACGTTGTATGTTCGAATCTCGGCTGGAAGAGGCTATTTAAATCTATAGAACTGAGTCTCTTCAAGACGCAGCGAGAGTGCTGATGAACAACTTATGCTGTATGATTCTCAACATCGCTCGTAAGGTGATCCGACGATCAGATTTCGAAAAGAGTGGTTTGATTCTCAGTAAATGTAGCAAACTTCTTGGCTAAGCAGATGACTTTGCCAGGTGGCTAAGCAGATGACAGAAACTTTGCTTCGACGAAGGCCATCTGGTCGGTGTCAAATCAGACCGGACCAAGTCGCAAAATTTAAAATAATAAGTTAATGACAGCAAACAGCAGATTAAGATTTGCGTAAGCTACATTTTACTCTAATAAGATCAAACAAATGTTGCAAACAGCCAGAGATATGAAATGGTTTCGAACGATCGATAGCTTTTTACTACACAGCAGCAGCAAACTTTGACTTCGTTTTTCACGAAATCAGATTTTTGTCAGTTGGTTCGGTCTGACTTAACACCGACCATCTGTGCTAGACTGAAGGCGGAGCCTAGCAGGATTGGGCTTTAAATCAACGCGTCGAAGACCAAATACATGAATGATAATAGCTCAAATGGTCGCTGTTAAGTCAGACCGAGCCAAGTGACAAAAATCTTATTTTGAGAAAAATGCGTTCAAAGTTGGCTGCTCTGTATGGTTTGTAGCTATCAATTGTTCGAAATCATCTCATAACACTGGCTGTTTGCAACATTTATGTAGTCTGATTAGAGTAAAATGTAGCTTAGAAAATTCTTGAACGTTTGCTGTCATTAACTCATTCTTTTAAATTTTGCGATTTAGTCTGGTCTGATTAAACGCGGATCAAATGAGACGAACGTGCTTTTTTCGCGGACGGTAATCGTTGACGGCGACGGACCAGAAGTCGTAGATGAGCTCGTGTATGTGGGATCGCGGGTAGCCGCGGATAACAACACAAATAAGGAGATCCAGCGGCATATTCAAGCAGGACAACGGGCCTACTTTGAGCTTCACCAAACGCTGCGATTAAGAGGCATAAGCCACCTTAGGAACCTGACAATGTACAAACCCCCTATTAGACCGATAGACCATGCTCACGGAGGACTTACGGGCCTTTGCGGACGACATTTGATGAAGTACAAGCTGAAAGCAAAGAGTAGCGGAGGTGCATGAATCAAGGGCAACATACACTGCTCGGGAAGATTACTAACGTACATTTGACGAAAGTCAGTAAACTACAGTGAACCAGTCACGTCGTAAGGAAAACGGTTCTATACAACAACCCCACCGACACTGGCACAGAGCGACTGAACGTGCAAGATGGCTCGTCCAGGTCTAAAGCGACATTTTTTATTTTTTAAGTAAAAAACTGCGACTTTAGAGATATCTAGAAAATGGGCGAAGAGTAACCCAAGATCGCATTAAATGGGGCTTAGAACAGCACAAACCACCCCGGCTCTAAGTTCACGACGCCGATGGGGATCGTACAATCAGCCCCGTACATTTTCCTGTGCTTTAAACAATAGCTGGCTGTGAAATTTCAAGCTTGAAAGTGTATAACAAATTTTCTCCTGGGGGGGGTTTGAACCCCCAAAACCCCCCCCCGTCGCTACGCCCATGATGAGAATAGATGAGAATAGATGAGAATAGAATAGAATAGAATAGAATAGAATAGAATAGAATAGAATAGAATAGAATAGAATAGAATAGAATAGAATAGAATAGAATAGAATAGAATAGAATAGAATAGAATAGAATAGAAATGAATAGAATAGAATAGAATAGAATAGAATAGAATAGAATAGAATAGAATAGAATAGAATAGAATAGAATAGAATAGAATAGAATAGAATATAATAGAATAGAATAGAATAGAATAGAATAGAATAGAATAGAATAGAATAGAATAGAATAGAATAGAATAGAATAGAATAGAATAGAATAGAATAGAATAGAATAGAATAGAATAGAATAGAATAGAATAGAATAGAATAGAATAGAATAGAATAGAATAGAATAGAATAGAATAGAATAGAATAGAATAGAATAGAATAGAATAGAATAGAATAGAATAGAATAGAATAGAATAGAATAGAATAGAATAGAATAGAATAGAATAGAATAGAATAGAATAGAATAGAATAGAATAGAATAGAATAGAATAGAATAGAATAGAATAGAATAGAATAGAATAAAAATGAATAGAATAGAATAGAATAAATCGTCTAGTTTTTCACTCCCATTCCCATGTCATAGATCTGTTGTATTTTGATCTATTGTGAGAGGAAAATCATCTTTCACAATAGCACAATACACTTTAGTTAAGCAGCTCTATCATGCTTAAGAACATGAGTACATCCTTGCCACAACGGGCTGGTACCGAATGGCCGAAACACAAATGGCCGAATCACGAATGGCCGAAATCCAAATGGCCGAATTCCAACAACAGTCACAGAAGGCCGAATCACGAAAGACCGAATCACGAATGGCCGAATCACGAAAGGCCGAATTTTCCCGGAATGCCTGAATCAACAAAATTTTTATCGGTCATTTTGTGAGACCTTACACATTTTGAATAATTTTTTTCATCTATTTCTCTCCGCGAATTTGAAACATCCCCCTGAAAAACCTTTAAAATTTTCCCCTCTATTGCCTTTTGTTTGCCTATTTGCCACTCGCAGCTCTGTGATAATCCGCGTCATTGAAGAAAAAAGCTTTTCGTAAAATTCTATACCTTAATTTCAGAAAAACAAGACATACTCTGCGTCTTATTTTTTATATTGGTAGATATAGTATAGATGATTGATAGTAGTTTCTTCCCCTAAGCGCGAATGATTTACGTTTATTACAGGGGGCGAGGCCTATTGATCGTGTCAGTAGCAAATATTTCCTAGATGGTTCAGGGCGAGACGGCCGCAGGCCGCGAGTGTGCACCGGTGATCCGCCGTCGGAAGCGCCGGCCACTGTGGGGGGCATGCATTTTCCTAGGTTTACTGACTAGTAGGGATTAGTTAAGTCCGAACGAGCGGTAGCGAGTAAGGACAGCATATACCCAACATTTATGCAGGCTGTAGGCCGTGATTATTTTTGACCGAATATGACGTTCGGCCATTCGTGTTTCAGCCTTTTGTGATTCGGCCATTCGTGATTCAGCCATTAGATATATTATGCCATTTGTTATTTCCGCCATTTGTGTTTCGGCCATTCGTGATTCGGCCATTTCTGTTTCGGCCATTCGTAGGTAATCCGCCACAACACGATACATTTTCTTTTCATTATTTTTCTAAACAATCGGCAAATATGCGCATGCATAGATATATGTACAGTGGACCGCCGTTCGTTTGAACGATTCCTCATGCAAACTAACGGGGTTAGCTTTTAATTTGAACAACTGGTAACCCTAAATATGCTGGACCTTGTGTGAACTGGCTGCCCTGTTCTTTGTTATTGTTTTGGTGGTTTGATTCAGTTGGCAGTTGCAAGCAGCGAATATTTCATTCTCCGATCAGATTTCTACCATAATCGTTGGGAAAACGCATTGTGAAACAGATTAAACACGCTGAATCAGTACAAACAAATCGTGTTTATGTGCATTGTCTGCATAAGCAAATGATGTCATATTGAGAATGACATTTGAACCATTTTTAATTTGCACATCGTGCAAACCAACGGGGTTCAAATTAAAAAGTGTTCAGATTAAAAACGGTCAAACGAACGGGGGTCCACGGTATATAGAATGATATTCAACCGAACAGTTCGCATCTGTAGTGCACCTACCTAGCACAGACATCAAATTGGTCTAGGTTTAATCGGCGTATCGTAAAAATTTCGACTTGTTGGGGCGAGAAGATTTTGTCATTTTTCTTGACGTACTTCCCAACTACAGATTTCAAATTGGACTGGGTTTATTGTCGAAAAAAGTCTTCGTCCTATTGGGATGAGGAGACTTTGCCACTTTTCACCTTATATGCATGTAAATTACATGATGTAATCCAGATTTTGTCATCAAGTGTTGAATCAGGCAGATATCAGGATTACGGGTGAATTTTGGCTTAATCTTTCCCCCCATTTGCTGCAAACTGTACCTAATTATCTGCCAGCTACTAGTTTGTAATCCAATGTCAATCAATCCGTGAACCTTTTCATCACTCTTGGGATGGTTGAATTACAGATCTTCAGCTTTTTTCCCAAAGTACGATGGGATAGCTGCAGATTTTCCAAATGAGCGTAAAATTTTTTTCACGTCTCGCTTCTACAAAATTGAAACAAAATTCACAGCTACGAAGTTCACTGGATGTAAAAACTACACTCTAAAAGGAAACTGTGCCAAATTTGATTAATTTCTACTCTGTATAAAAAGTTATTTGTTCGTGTTCGCCCTGTAGTCTATATTATTTAAAAAAATCGTAACTCAATAATTAGGGTAAGTTAACCTATAGTGGACCCTTTACCTATAATGAACCTCGGGTACGGTTTCGGCGCTTATTATTTCCGAGGATATATGACATGAAAAAGAAAATACTAAACATACTACACAGTTCACTTTATAAAATTTTAGCTGAATTTAATGATTAATGTCTTAAAATCGACATTTTCAACAAGTTAGGGTCCATTTTAGGGTTAGCAATCCGAAATGTCGCCATTAGTGGACCCTCGTCATGCAAAATATACTAGAATTCCTATAATGGACCCGGTCGCTATCCTATTGTAAACCACAAGGTCCATTAAAGGAAAACGGACATTCTAATCTGTTTTAAAAATGTGTAAAATATTGAGATTTGTAACATAAATTTTGACAAAAGGTAGGAGTCAAAATGACTACTTGTCAAGCATAGCTACCAATACCCCCCCCCCTTCCTTTCCGCTCTTCTCCACCTTCACCAAAAATTTTCATTTCTTTCCCTACCGTCCCTTCATCAATTGCAGAACCATCGTTTCAAAAAATATTAATATATATGTATGACCGCATTTCAAGGTCAAGACTAAAAACTTGAGATTAGTCTAAAAACTGTTTTTCAATGTGTATTTTGAGTTTTAAAAATGGTCCGAAAAAGTGAACTTTTTTAGTGCTGCGGGTGAAACGGACAATGTGTGGGGGTAAGATGGACAGGTATTGTGAATCGCCCCAACTGAGCGCATATTATTATTTTTGACCCTTAACAAATTGAATACATAAAATATGGTGGTGTAGCGTGCAAAAAATGAAGGGGGCAGTCCACCCCCTTCCACTAGAGGCAGCCAATAGAAAGTTGTTTGGCAGCGGCAATATGAACAAGTATTCCAAAAACTGTTTCATGCCTGGCCGCAGCTGATTTGTTTGAAGTTCACGTTTTCCGGTTAAATTTTCATTTATATGCTTGAGATATCACTAAGAAGCAAAATCAACAATTTTAATATAATATGTTGACTGACCATCTTACCCACACTAGCAGTTGTCCATTTCACCCCATCATTATGCATTTTTTTTAAAGCGTTCACAATTTTTCATACGCAAATGAAATTACGTATTATTACAATGCAGACGTTACTTGAAAAGGTAATAAATGGAAATACTTCATGCTATGGGCAACATTTTGGAATTAAACCACTCAAAAAGCTTAATTCCGACGGAAAAAAGTTACATCCAAACGCAGAATCATGTCCAATTTTTAGTTTTTTTGTACTTTATCAAAATTGGAAAGTTTTAAATGATGATTGAAACGTTCAGACATCATGAGATAGCAAGCTGGTTGGATTCCCATCAAAACATTTACGAATTTTAATGCTTAACTGGTAGAATCAACCACCTGTCCGTCTTACCCACCCTGTTCGTCTTACCCACAGTTCCCCTACTAGTTTAAAATAATTCGTTGAAGAAAACTACTCAAGTACTAACTGATCCACTAATGGTTAATTTACCCTAGGTGGACTCATGGTCGCTTAGCAGTGTAAAAATATGTTCAATACTTTATTAATAAAATTCTCCAAAGGCACCCCCCTCAAAGTGAAAGGTGTCGCATGTTTTACGCAATAGTAATTGATCGCGTTTGTGAAGTTTGTGCACACTGTGCACTGCGAAGTGTCAAAATTTAATTTTACCGTTGAAGAAATCGACTTTGAATTAATTTCAGCAACTTTGATAGACTATTAAATATTATTTTTTAAACAGTTTAGACAGTAAAAATCGTCAGAAAATATTAAATTCTACCATACTTGTCTATACTTTGTGGTGGAAAATCAAATGATTGAGTGCACCTCTATCACATTGAGTCACACTGGGTCTGCCACTGTAATAACCAGCGAACAAATGCAATCCAGGCCAGCAGATATTTGCTGAGCAAACTGTTTTCGAGATGTACTTACTCGAGATTAATAAACAATAGAGCATTTATGCAATAGATATGAATGACCGCTTATGATAATATCAGAATTTAAAAAAACGGCTGCGCTGTATCTTATGATAGTTATCTTATGATTTTTCGAGAAAAAAATCCTTGACACTCTCGACCTTCATGTAAAAATGTAAAGATGTCATTTTTCAACTTATCTACAATAAAGTTTGAGATATACGGAGAATTACGCTCCCTGCAACAGGACACAGGCGACATACCCACTTCTAGTGTATTTATTCTATTGAAAAAACAAACAGAACGAACCGGAACGGGAAGTAGGTACTTACATTTGATCCGCAGCGCCAGCTGATTGCTGACCGTTTCACCCTCGGCATTGATTGCACTGCACGAGTAATTTCCGGACGAGTTACGGTTTACCTTCTGCAGCACCAGGCTCTGGTTTGAGCGGATAACCCTGGCGGAAGCGTTATGAGTTATCATTATGCCCTGTTTCGGTAGCCGTCGCGGATGGTCCGGGCGTGGAACGGTAGGTGGTGAGAAACGAGACAAAACAGTCAGTAAATTGCACAATTGAACCGGAATAACAACGGGAAAAGCTTGCCATCGGGTTGTAATAAGGGAGGAGATTAATAAAAATTTATGACCGTACGGGTTGGTGGAAAAGGGAAATAAAAAAACATTAATAAAAATTTATAACTCATCGTCGGTGCTGTGTGTGAGCCACTAACGAAGCGCTAGCTTGGTGATTGTTGGAATTCTGGCTGGCTATAAAATGCAGAGTGAAAAATGGCAAGAATTTTGCACACTGCTTTTCAATAGTTATCGCCAGCGTTTAACGTCAGGTAGAATGCATTTAAGTCGTGTAAGGGATTTGGAAGGGCAATGAAATTTCCATTCTTTCGTCTGTTCGCCAATCTAAATATTTATGTGTTTCGATATTTTATGAATCATCAACAGGCGCAATTCTTCCAAACCGTTAGTTTGCTTTCAGAATTTGCTGAACATGTCTACATTTTATGTGTTGTATAATTGGAATTTAGTTGCGATTTGAAACAGACATTTTTGCAGACATCTGTTACAACTTTCGGTAATAAAGCGAGTTTATGTTTTTTAAGACAGAAGCATTCACCATTTTTTTGATTTCAGATTTAAAATATCGATTTCTCCGATTAAAGTTCAAAATAAAACGATAACAGAACAAACGTCGATTGGGTGGGGATAAGGACAAGAATTAGGCAGGTCAGCAACCATTCTTCATATCGAGGTCACACAGTTGGTCACGGATGACGGTATTTCGGCCTGGTATGACCAAGCAGAAGAACGTGCCGATGCTCGTAAATAACACTTACGTCATGTAGCCAGTGTAATTTCCTCCACGGAGGATTGGCCTGAACGTGACACTCGAAGTAAACATCGTCACCGTCCTTGATGTCCTCCGCCGAGAGTGTCGAACCGAGCCGCAGCGAGACAATAGGTGGATCTGTGTTGAAGAAATGAAAAAAATAAAAATAATAAAATGTACACAAGCACACAAAAGCAGCCTACCGTCGTGTCAGGCTTCTTCGAATATGTATTGCGTTCATTAAAAATAAACCTACGTTATGTATATACAAAATTGGACAAAGATAGTTAATACTAATTATTATTAGCAATTCTATCCAGGCAACCAATAAGCAATGTTATTCAAATGCAAGCCAATAAGCGTTTAAGTTTAAGATTTAAGTGGTTTTGTTATTGTGATAATTGTTTTTGTTTAATTTTGACAAAGTTTATCAAAGGTTGCTGCATAAGATCTGGGTCGTTATATCTGACACTCTTGCCCTCTTGTTTCTCTTTTTATTTATTTATATCAATTTTAGTCATTTAAGTTGTAGGCCATTTTGTAATACACAGTTAAATCTCCCGAAATTGTTTCACCAAACTTTAATTTTATAGAAAAAGTGTCCGGCAAACCCCAATAGACGGTACTTTTCCATGGGCAGCAATCTCTTGCTGAAAATATGTGAGTGTGCGTCGAAGGATTTTGGTCAGCATCTCTAGGGAATACCCCCTCGAGAAGTACACTACGGTTCTTCGTTACGGAACTTTGACACGATAGTGAAGAAAACTGGTTATGGCTGCTGGCTGGAATGTTTTTGAAGTTGAAATCCGACAAAACTATAAATCAAGCAACGCTAATCTCGTAAAGCGTCGCTGAACGACAGTTACGATACACGTTGGAGCCTTCGTAGATTGGATAATGTGGAAAGTTGTTGCTAAGAAGGAGAAGTTTTGCAGCGAAGGTACATTTGGAGGGTTATTAAGGAAATCTTGACAATTCGTAGAAGTACGACGAATTATGTTTACATAAAATACTGACAACCGAGGGTGATAAAAATAAAACATTGCTGGGAAATCGTGTTGTATCTGTTGCTGTTTTCCGTTTTCGAGTTCAAGTATAATTGTGCCATTACCTTCTTCAATTAAGATGGAAACCTACACACAGAACTGTCCTGCTCTTTGTGCACCGATTTTCCTTTTTTAACTGCAATATTTAATTTGACAAATTTTTAGATAGTAATATTTAAATTTAGCTTGGCTGCGGTGGTACTTTGTTAAGTAAAACTAAGTCAAATCGGGACAAAGCGCCGATGCCCATCATCAGAATCGAATTTAGCCGTCAATTGATTTTCATATAGGAGTTTAATTATTAACATTTGGCATTCCGAGAAACTTATCAAGACTGAGGTTTGATGTTTTCCCGACGTTTCGACACTTTGTTGTTGTCTTTTTCAAGGGCTACTGTGGTGAAATACATTTTTGTTGTTAGTTTTAAGTAGATTACATTCATTTTCATTGTTTACATATCATTTACTTTTTTGTTCAATTTTGCACGAGTGTACATATTTTGGCGTAGCTAGGAAACTTCCCTGGGAGGGGCCTAGTGGGTGTCCTCCAAAAAAATATTTTTACTATGTATGAAAATATCGTTCTACTAGTCGCGTCAATGTAAAGAGAAATGAGAATGTTCAAGCGGAAATCTCTCAAACGCAAAACTTATATAAGCAGCTTCGTCGTCATTGTCGTCAGCAGTGTAGAGCCAGAAAGGTGGCTCGAACTGTTTCGAGCAGTCGTCTCCATTCAACTCGATCTTGGGTCACTCGTCGCCAATTTTCCAGTCGTCTCAGAAGTCACAAATCACTTCGCCATCTTGCACGTTGAACCCCCCTGATAACTATTTTCTTCGCATTATCGTTCGGCATCCTCACGACGTGTCCGACTCACCGTAGCCTACCGACTTTCACCAGATGTACGATGGGAATCTGTTCAAGCAGTATCTGTAGCTCGTGATTCATACGCCTCCATCACACTCCATTCGAACACGGCAAGGGTGCGGACTTCCTCCGTGAGCAGCGTCACGGCTTCATGTTCATAAAGAACTATCTGTCTGATAAGGGTTTTGTACATCCCCGAGCAGGACCCAAGAGCAAAATAATATCAAAATGTGTTATTGGAAATCGAATAAGTCATATCAAAATTTGGTCTTGTTTTGGCTGACATAGTTGGTAAAATAACAAAAAATAATATCAAAATTTTACTCCTTTAAGAGCAAAAGAATAACTACTTGTGTTATTTGAATAACAAAGCAATAACATGACTGTATTCAGAGTTTAGAATAGCATATTTTAGTATTATTAAGGTATGGAATAATGAATGCAGTAGAATAGGAGATATTGAAAAATTATTTTATGAAATATTTATAATCTAAAATCTCTTTAATCAATAAAAAAATTGTATGTAATATGTCGAATGTCATTTTAAGGCCAAAAATAAGATATGATAACAAAATCAGTTATTAAGCTCATCTGCCACTGTTACATACAACCACTGTTTTAAATATCTACTCAATAACAAAATGTGTAATCAATGTAACTCCATATCTATTCAGGCTGTGAACCATTTCGCGAAATTTTTAACTTTTTGGTTAAAATTTGACATTTCGATGGTTATTTCTCCTTGAGTGGTTAAAATCAGTTCAGAATGTGAACCATTTCATATTTGACGGATTGATAGTTCTTTTTGCTCAATGAGAGCATATAAGGTGAGGATGAAAATATTGTTTATTCTGTCCGAGTTAAAATCGGATGAATTTTTGATGTTCATTTGCTTTTATTTGATAGATAAAATTCATCTCATTTCAACCCGGGTTGTTTGGACAAATTTATTATGCGATAAGCATCCATACCAATGTAAAAAAAATCCAACGAAAAATCAGTGAAACACATCGAAGCTCTCTTCCTCACCTGTGCATATCTCATTGGCTCTCAGAACTTGGTTAAAACTAACCATGCTCCCGAACAGGGTTATTTTCGAAAAACCATCGAACTGTCAAATTTTAACCAAAAAGTTATTTTGCTCTTCGGTCCTGCTCGGGTCGTGTGCTTGGTATGGTGGCGTATGCTTTTCCATCGTTGCCGGAAAACCATGTTCGTGCATTATCTGCCATAGCTGGTCTCGATCGACTGTATCATATGCTGCTTTGAAATCAATAAAGATGTGATGCGTGGGCACGTTGACTGCCGACAAGATCTGCAAGATCTCTCGTATGTTAAAAATATGATCCTGTTTCTTGTTTCTTGTTTCTTGTTTCTTGTTTCTTGTTTCTTGTTTCTTGTTTCTTGTTTCTTGTTTCTTGTTTCTTGTTTCTTGTTTCTTGTTTCTTGTTTCTTGTTTCTTGTTTCTTGTTTCTTGTTTCTTGTTTCTTGTTTCTTGTTTCTTGTTTCTTGTTTCTTGTTTCTTGTTTCTTGTTTCTTGTTTCTTGTTTCTTGTTTCTTGTTTCTTGTTTCTTGTTTCTTGTTTCTTGTTTCTTGTTTCTTGTTTCTTGTTTCTTGTTTCTTGTTTCTTGTTTCTTGTTTCTTGTTTCTTGTTTCTTGTTTCTTGTTTCTTGTTTCTTGTTTCTTGTTTCTTGTTTCTTGTTTCTTGTTTCTTGTTTCTTGTTTCTTGTTTCTTGTTTCTTGTTTCTTGTTTCTTGTTTCTTGTTTCTTGTTCTTGTTCTTGTTCTTGTTCTTGTTCTTGTTCTTGTTCTTGTTCTTGTTCTTGTTCTTGTTCTTGTTCTTGTTCTTGTTCTTGTTCTTGTTCTTGTTCTTGTTCTTGTTCTTGTTCTTGTTCTTGTTCTTGTTCTTGTTCTTGTTCTTGTTCTTGTTCTTGTTCTTGTTCTTGTTCTTGTTCTTGTTCTTGTTCTTGTTCTTGTTCTTGTTCTTGTTCTTGTTCTTGTTCTTGTTCTTGTTCTTGTTCTTGTTCTTGTTCTTGTTCTTGTTCTTGTTCTTGTTCTTGTTCTTGTTCTTGTTCTTGTTCTTGTTCTTGTTCTTGTTCTTGTTCTTGTTCTTGTTCTTGTTCTTGTTCTTGTTCTTGTTCTTGTTCTTGTTCTTGTTCTTGTTCTTGTTCTTGTTCTTGTTCTTGTTCTTGTTCTTGTTCTTGTT
This sequence comes from Sabethes cyaneus, assembly GCF_943734655.1. NCBI lineage: Eukaryota > Metazoa > Arthropoda > Insecta > Diptera > Culicidae > Sabethes > Sabethes cyaneus. The sequence goes on along the minus strand of NC_071355.1, from coordinate 157,288,644 downwards.
CTTGTTCTTGTTCTTGTTCTTGTTCTTGTTCTTGTTCTTGTTCTTGTTCTTGTTATTTGAGGCACTTGAAGTATATGCTGTTAAAAAGCGGTAACAGTGAGTTTCATACTGGACCTTATAATTCGAACCATTTGTATAATTAATATAAGCAATGGGTAACCGATGTCGGTGAGTTTCTGAGTCCAGACTAGTTTTTTTTTGTTTCTTGTGTGCGTAACGCGATTTTATAATCTCATCAAACACGAGTCACCTGCCGTGTCTAGAGTGCCTTTAAATATTATTAAAAATTATGAACGCTTCCCTATGAAAAGGTATTCCAACGTGTTGACAGTTGGTATTTTTTGTCGATGATGTTATAGGGACTATTCTGTATCACATAGGTGCAATTTTTTTCACCCCATTTGGTTACTATATTGCAATGCATATTTAATGCACTCTTCACACGAGAAGAAACATGTAGACCGGTCACGACAGTGTGCAAGCTAATGGAAATAAATCGCTGAAGTGAGCGTATGATTGCATTGTTTGAGTTTCAATTAACTTTCGGAATCAAAAGATAAGTGTTTCTGAAATGTTTTTTGACATTTACATGGTTGCATCACGTTGGATACTTATAAATTTTATTCATGTTCAATTATAATTAGGCATTGAATGTCACAACGTTCATCCAATATTGATGATTGTTCTTGCTCTAACCTCAGGGTCTATTGACTTATTCATTGCCAAAACTCAAGAATTTCCTTTCAATTTTTTTTGACTCGAGCGAATAATCAAAAATAACTATATCGTACATGTCTTTGGCGTCGTCTATTTTACATGCTTTTGCTCACCATCACACAAACGCGTGGATTTAGAAGATGATTGTCAATCAAGGATTGTTTAGATATTCTCTGACCGGTGCCGTGTCTCCTACTATTACTACCGAAGAGATGTCCATTTCGGTCCCTGATCCACAGGGAGTAATTGAATTCGATTTATAAAAATAACGCACTAATGCAATCATTGCTTCCAAACCGTTATCAGTAGGGGCACGATTTCATATAATGTGAAGTGGGAATTTGTAGATTGCAGGTGGTATGGTGTGGTATCGATTAATTAGCAAACAGGTGCTTGATTGAAGGATGACTGTTTATTTTGGCGACATGAATTTTGAGATTTTCTATATGGGGGTATCCTTGAAAACGATTATTTACCTTGCTCTAAAATAGCTTTGATCAACATCGGGATTTTATTGGAGTACGTCATGGATATCAATAGTTTTTCATAGCTTCTAAAGTAGTGTATTTACGGATGAGAAAATCACAGCAAAGAATTGAACACTAGAAGTTCCTCTAAACTTACATACGATGAAATTACTACCCTAATGTGCAATCTTCCAGAAAGCTAGTCAAAGCTTAAAATATAAACATGTCAGGGAATCCCTTAATTCGGTTTCATTGTTTAAAGTTGAGAGCAGAAAACGGTTGCAACTATCGCTGCTGTAAGGTGCACTCGCCTGCCAGTAACGAGCATCAGACGCGTAGAAATAGTGTTTTACGACATTTCCCGCTTCTCCTGCACTGTTATGTTGGTAAGATGTCAGAAAGTCACAAGTTGTATGCAAGGATTAATAGAAACGCTCTAAGTAATTGAGTTGTACGTCGGGGATGTTTGTTTCACTTGCGGCAGTAACTTTGGGAGGAAATTACAAGACAAGTATGTAACGTAAGGCGGTAAAGATATTTATTAAAATTAATGAGTATAAATAAACGGAACCATTTCGGCGGTAACTCAACCCGGTATCTGGTTTCTAGAAGGATTATTAGTAAATGAAAGTACATAAAGTGAATTATTTGTATTACTTGTGTGTTCAGTCACAAGTTGTCAACACTACTAAAACTAAATTCCTCTATTTTATCAGACAGATTTACTTCATTAGATTTGATTAGATTCTTTATTTTAGAGGCTTTTAGCCTGCGGTTGGTATATATACTTCATCACGTAAGACTTTTTACATAGAAATTTAATGTTATTGTTGAGAGTTACAAATCCTACGCTGTTATTAAAAATTGTGTCTCAAACTTTTAGTCAAAAGTGTGAATGATAGGATGAAATATTGAAAATTGCTGTCAGTTAAGTATTTTACATAAAATTTAAAAGGACGCACGAAAATATAAGCTATAATGATTACTTTCACAAAATTAACAAACAAGTAAATATTTAATGGTGCCCAAAAAAACAATATGAATGTCTTTCCTACTACAAATCCTAGATCCCAAATCCTAAAGTAAAAATACAAGCAACAACAAACTTCAACTGTTTTGTGCTACATACGAGTATTGTGATAAGAAATTGTGCTAACGATCATTGCGAATAGCGGTGGAAATTAGCTTGAAAAATCTCTTTTATATGGCCCATTTCAGTTAACCATCGTCACAGCGACAGGAAATGGCTTTTCCAGGCGAGGCTCTGCGCAATTTCGGCCTACCGGCAGCTATAAGCCTTCTATTAGAAGTGCCATCGCAACGATCCAGAAATGGTTATAACTTTTTGAGCAATGTATGAACCGCTAGATTGGATGTGTTTAACCCGTTAAAGAGATCCGGCGGATGTTTGGCACTAAAGCTGGGCTGGTCTCTCGGCTCGCTGTGGGACGATGGCATCGAACTAATTCATTTTCGATTACGATAGCAGAGCGCTAAACTAACTGTTATGAGCTATAAATGAGCACCGCTCTGGGCGAGGATAAAAGACCGCTTTCGTCGCCACAATTTCTAATTTTCCATCACCCCCAAATGACATCATCAGCAAATTGTGTGGGGAAAAGCTCAGAAAATGGCTACGCTATCAAGCAGCTTTGGGATCTCGCTAAACATTGGCAATTTATAGTTGGCAGATCGTTATGGATGACGCTTTAAGGATATGTAGAAGTTTTTTGGGTGGAAGCTGATGATATCGGCGGACTTAATTTCTTATGAATTAGATGTAATTTCATGGTTTTAAAAATTAATATGTTTTGTACGTGCTTCAATTTTTTTTGCGAATTTACATTAGTCAACTAAAGTAAAATCTTTCCCTCACGGTTCCGAAGTCATGTTTCTTCCAAATGTAGGTTTAATATGTAATTGAAAGGTGACACGGAATGTGCACGGCAGTACGAAAGATAAACTTTTATCAAATGTACCGGAATCGAAACCGCATTTAAGTTGACAATAAAAAACTTCCCCCTTGCCCTATGGGCAACACGAGTCGTACGAACGTGCCAAAACAGTTACTTCCGCCGGTTCCGGTATATAATGGCAGCGGCGGCCGGTGGTGTCATTTCATTCTTTCCGTACCTACTCGGTAGTTTGGTGGAAATGTTGCTCACTGTGGCACTGGGGTTGGTGGTTTTTACGAGCACGTCGGTTCGAATTTGAATTTAATTAATTTCCTCTAACGGTTAAACCACGACAATACGCGCGCGAGCTTGTGAGTTTTCTACCGCGCTGAGCATGATGGCTGAAATAAAGTCCGTAGTTTGATTGTACTAGTTTATTAGGGAAGAAAATTTACTGGAGCGGTAAGCTGTCTGGTAATGTTGACATTTTTCATCCTAGTCATCTACGCGACGGAGATCGTAATACTTTGCCATCATCCCGCAATTTGAACTGGCTATACTTACACACTACTTCAATTTTCCACGAGGTTTCCAAGAACAATCCAGTGACATTTGGGTTCTCCGCTCGACATGTTATCAGCTTACCGTCGTCTTCAGTAGTTGGTACAAAGCAAAGCTCGGACCGAGTGGTATTATTGAGAATTTCCTCCTGAAACGAGACGTGTACAGGAAACGCAACGTTTAGTACCGACATTTGATTTTTCGTTTTATAAGAGAATATAAATACTGCTTTGTTCGCTTTTTTGCCGGCTGAAACTACCGGAAGAGTAAAATGTGGGGCAAAGATAAATGCCTAATCAAGTCTGGACTAGAGAAGGCTTAGAACCATTGTTTGTTTGACCATGATTATCATAAAATTAGCTACAATTTCTGATATTGAAGCGTTGCACAAGTCTTTATGCGTTTTTGATTTCCTTTTGCGTCAATATTTTTACGTACGGAATTTGAACTAATGTCGTCTCGTTTTACGTTTGAATTAACGTCCACCCTTTTTTAAGCATACGGTAAACTACGATGGACCGGACAATCATAACAAAAACGGTTCTACTTAACAACCCCATGGGCACCCTGAACAGAGGGACCCTAAAGGGTGTCCCACGTCAAATTGCACAACGGAAGAAACGCTGTAGAAAAGTACTTAATTGCCCGATCCTTTTTAAACTTTCAGACAACAAAATATAACCCATTAGTAAGCTTTTGGCATATTTGTTTCATTCAACTTCAATACCATAACCGTATGCTCGCTCCTTATATGTATTTCTTGTATTTTTTGGCAAACTATGTAAGTTTCTGCATCCTTACATCTTCCGGAACATTAAACTCGTGCTGGGCGGTACAGTAGTCCTGGAAGCTGCCGGAAGTCCGCCTTGACGTAAGTCTCATCATTCATGATGAGAGAATTGAGGGTTTTCCAGGTGTTTGCGCCAAATAAATTCGCGACATTGCTTTCCGGGTGACGCCATTTTTTCCAATTTTCGAAAAACTGATCGCGATAAAAATAGAGTGCAAACAATATACTTTAAACTACTTCGACTCAAATTTTCAAGAGAAAATACCTAATGGGTAATTTTCTACAGCGTTTCTTCCGTGGTGCATTTTGACGTGGGACACCCTCTATGTGCGAAATGGCTCAACGTGGTCTTGCGATATGCGCCTTCTGAAACGCCTGGGAAATAGGCGACGAGTAACCCAAGATTGAGTTGCATGCAGCCGACTAGTTGAAACAACACGAGGTCTATGCTACTGACGACGACAACGTGGATCGTACAACTAGTCCCGTAAATTTTCCTGTGCTCTAAGCAATTGGAAGCAGAAATTTCAAGTTTCAAAGTGTAAAACAAATTTTCGTCCCGGGGAGGGGGCTTGAACCCCCAACCCCTCCCCCCATCCCGTCGCTTCGCCCATGCTCAGTTGAGACCATGGTCATATTTTGAGGCCACTTGTGAGGCATACAATTATTGTATAGATGGCGGAAATATATGGTTTGAGAGAAGTCTCGACCTTGCCATCAATAGGACACCAGACGAACCGTTATTTCCAAGAGATGGCGCTTTTTAGTGGTACACTCAAGCCCCGCTAATATGAAAAACAGCTCGTTCAGATTGGGCGAGTAGGGTTGCCAAGTCTGAAAATAACAAAAACCGGCCGGTCGGTCCTGCCTTCAAAAAATGCATATTAGAGGATTTGCCTGGAGTATCCAGCACAGAGAGAAAGTGGAAGTCGATTGACAGTTGTAAATGGGATGAGCAGCCAGTTGTGGAGATAGCGAACGGCAGGACATCATCGCAACCACAACGAACAATGAATGGATTATTGAAGATAGCTAGTTTTAGACTGACAGCTACTTGCTTCTGGCGCTAGTGGACAATATAATGTATCTTACAGCCAGAAGCAAGGTATTGTTACTGCTAAACTGACTATCTTCAATGATCCACTGCTCAGAATTGCTAATAAATTTATCAGAAAATTTAACAAATCAGGTAAAAAGTACAAATCCGGCTTCACATGTCGGAAAACCGGCCTTTTTGCCGGATTAACCGGTCACCGGCTTTGCAAGTGAAAAACCGGTCGGGCCGGCCAAAAACCGGCCACTTGGCAACCCTATGGGCGAGTTCATTTTTAATCTGAATATTTGGTAACTCTATTCATTTTCACACACGCGCAATACGCGCACCCTATGAACTTGTTGTTTTGATTTGACGAAAACAAACGTTTTGAAAACATTTCAAACATGCGCGAATTCTAAAGGTTCGGTTTGTATAAATATAAACGATGTTTATCAACTATTTATTTGTTCAGGTGTCAAACGTTATATCACCTTTAGCGATAACCATAGAAGAAACTGATATGAACGAAAGAGTGCTGTTGCCACGCTGAGTAAATTTATTGTCGTGCAAAATAGGGTTGTTTTCAATATGTACAATATGCGTTGTAACGGTGTGAGACTTGCGAGCCGGTTTGTAGTACGCATAGAGACATGCAAACGAAAGAGCCGCTACTGACGGTCACATATTTTACTTTGGCAGCGATGGCTCGGCTGCTAACTCGCAAAATACCAGGAAGAGCCGGAAGCAGATATAGGGTAAATGATTTTGAAATGGACCTAGTCGAATTCTGATCTTGAATGGACCTATTTTTAAATAAGAATTTTAGGATATAATTATCAAGTCTTTGTACTGTATTTAGCGTAAATATACTAAAATTAAATTAAAATTATAGCCAAAACTACTTTATTGCCGCGTATTTAAAAGTAGCTGTTTTTCAGCGTTTTGGCAGTCACCATAGAGTGTTTTCAAACTGTTACTACCCGGAACCCTTCTGGTTTGAAGTAAAACAATGCTCTTAAAATGATGCTAAAATATTTGTAATTTCAATTTAGGTATTTAAAAGTTCAGTAAAACCAGTAAAATCTTCAAATTCCGTAAAAGTGTTAACCCCCTTTTTTGATCTTGAATGGACCTAGTATTGATTTTAGAATGAACCTAGTTTTGCGCTCCGAGACATCACTGGCGGTAGCTATCATTGCCTACCACCAACGAACACGCCGTTCTATATTCCATAAAACTGCTTGTTGTCACTATAGTATCTCCGTTTATAATTAATCTATAAGCACGGGATATTGAAAGTAGGCTTGATTTATAGCCTAAATAAAAACTTAATTATATTGATAAAACTAACTATCACTCATCCTTTTTCGTAGTTGCTTCATAGTGTTTGTACATTGTAACCTCTAGTTTTGAAACTAAAAAGTCTTCCTAATTAGTTAGCTAACATATGTCATTTTATGCTTAAAATAATATAAACTTAATTTGTACAAAATCAGTATTGTACAAAAATTTTAACCATCATTGATTAAAAGATAAGATGGATCAAAAGATAAGAGGGATACTAACTGCCTTCTGTTAAGGGACTATGCCCCCTTTTCAATTTTTTAAAACCTAAATTTTTTAATTGATTATTTCGAAAGATTAACATTTTGACCATATGTGTTTGAAGTCATTTGCATGAATTCCAAATATTGACAAAGTTACAGCTATTTGTACCGCGCATGTCTGGAGCGATTAAACAACGAGTAAAAACTTCTACGTCGTTTTTCTCGAAACCAGGTTTTGAAAGTCGGTACCATAAATATCTCAAGAACGGCTCAAGCAATTCTTATGATTCTTTTTTTGTTTGAAAGCCAACAAAATTATCTAGTGTTTGACCCATCCTTTTCTTGATATTGTAATTTTTGTATTTTTTAGAAATGTTTAAAGTCAATTTTTTCGCTTAAAAACCATACTTTTATGTATCAATGTCCGCCATTTTGTTATGTGTTCGGATTCTAAAAAAGGATGGATCAAACACGAGATAATTAAATGTTCTTTCATGTCGTTTTGGAATTTTTCAATTCGGATAAGCCCCCAGCGCCAATCCATGGTACCGCAATTCATGGTTTTTTTGAACGACTATCTTCAAGGAGCCGTAGGGGCAAGGGGAAGAGGTTCCCTTATGAAAACAAAATTGCAAATATTAGTATAAAATGCAATGTTTCGAATGCAAAAAAACCCGATTCAATTTGCCTTTCACGTTATCGAGAAAAAATTATTTGAAATTAGGCAAAAAATATGGTGTAAAAGGTACTATGCCCCTTAAAAAAGAGTTATTTTTGCTTCATTTGCATTTAGCACAAAACCAGTTACACTTAAATTTTTCAATTGGATTTTACGTATTTGTTTTAGCACGAAGCAAAAGTGTAATCTATATAATCTATATAAGTAACCTATATAAGTAGAGTAAAATTTTCCCAATTTGTTCGCCCTATGTGAAAAAAATCCCAAATTATGCTAAACGGGACAATTCTTGTATCATTAAAAGTAATGCACAGAAGAATGAAACAAGTTATTTGAGAATACAGTTCTGAAGATTTATATATAGCTTTATTGTATAGGAAACTCTAATATTGGAACTTCGAATTGAGTTACGAAGCTAATATTCCAAACTCTATTTAAAGTGGTTATCCCTGCTTAACTATCTATGGGCAACATCGTAAAAATGGTTGGAATCAAAATTTTTTTTTCATGGAAAATAACGTCCTGTATTTTCCATATAAATACAGCAAAAAGTTTTGCTGTAAGTTTAAGTTTTGACAAAACTCAGATGAGAAATAGTTTAAACACGTTAATCAAGCATTACCAAAACACCTTTAGCGCGCTGACCGAAAACCCTAAGGCCAATAAAATTCAACCGGACCCTGTAGTCACAAAATCAGACTCGTCTGAGTAAAAAGAAGCAGCCACCTCTGATGGTTAAGAACGCCAACTTCCTCACCCTCGTGAAACTTTGTGATGCCCAACCGTCCTACAAAATTACCCGGTTTGGCAATAAAATCATCTGTGCGTCAATGGAGGATTTAGAAATTAGGTAAAGGCCTGGATAATGATATGGTGCAAAAAATATAAAATTTGGATCAATATCTGGACCATTTTCGAACTGGATATGCCTAAAAAAATAATATTGCATTTGATAATTTTCTAAATAGTTTAGTTAAAATAATTATGAGACTCAGAATAAAGTAAAATTAGGCCTTTACAAATATTTTATAAAGTTTTTGTCCTTCCGGTGTTGGGCCACTGAAGGGGGGGAACAAAGTGAATTTTTTTATCGAGCAAAAAACATGGGTTAAAGCATTTTTATTTAAAGTTTAAGCGTGAAAACCAAATCTGTTCTTACTTTTAATAGATACGTTATTATTTTCCATGCAAAAATGTACGAAAAGAAGACAAAAACGAGGGAATTTTTTTGGACGATTTTCGGAAGCTCCGAATTCGAATTTCCATTTCTGTTTCGTGCTAGAAGTGTTAAGTACACTCATTTTTCGAGTTTTTCAGGCTGTAGAGCCCACGGACAATTGATTTTATGCTCATATCCTACAATTTTTTTAGCCCCCCGATTTTTCAAGCCAATTTCCAAACGGGGGGGTGACAAAAACTTAAAAAATATTTTGCAAAGGCCTTATATTCCGCCGATAAGTAAGCAGGTTGACTTCACATCGCCTTTTGGTCGATTGACAGATAGATTAAAAATCAGTTTAGTAAAATATTCAAAATCATGCAACCAGACTAACGTTGTAGTACGTCATCCATGGTCGTATCTTATACACAACCCCTCTGATTTTTTTCTTGGGGGATGTAAAGTTTTCTTCAAGCACCTCTCCCCTCTGACTTGTGACAAAATTAATACCTCCTTGTCCACCGAAATTGAGTGTCCCTGAGATCTAAAATATTCAACTGTACCAGATAGAAAATAGGAAAGTTCACCTATTTTCTATCTGGTACAGTTCTTCATCGACTATCATTTAAAATTAAAACCTAGTATCTAACCTTACCTTTAAACCTAGTAGAATTACCAAGTCTAATTTTTTCAAGCACCATTTACAGCATGATTTCGAATTTGACAACAAATGCGTGTCGCCTATGTTGCCAAAATCGAAACCGTGGCAAAATCTAGACCATTTTTTAACTGAAAAAATTGCATATAAATGTGTCAAAAATTGTATAATTACCACTAATTAACGAATTTTTCACGATTGCAACGGTTTTATATTCAAAATGTTCGACAGGGGCTGTCGCAAACCTTTAGATACTTTGCAGTAAGACGTAGTCCTACGTCAGTAAAAGTCTGACCTTCCGAAATATGTAGTCACTAAATAAAAACTCGAACCCCACTGTACTTGATAAACTACGTTTAATACAAGTTATATTACATATTTTTAATGAATGGTTTAAATTTTTGAAACTAATAGGCGACATAATTTTTTTATGACGTAGAAATCGTTTCAACCATATCTGAACAACAGGTAATAATAAATTCCCAATATACAAATGTCACACACAGATGCATACATAACGCATATCAAGTCACTGAAACATTAAAAAATAAAAACATTGTTCAATTGTTGGGCTGACATAAAAACAAGACCCTCGGTGACTGTGACTGATTTCAAATTTTTCAACCGACTTTCATACCTTTCTAACAGAGTATAAGAAAGGTAAAAGCTGTTCAACCTTGTGTCCTATTAATAAATAACAGTAGTGTAGTTGTACTATTAAAAAAAATTCTTTGTTATTATTTTGTTCATTTACATGGAAGAAACTATGACAATCCAAATTTAGGTCCATTTCAAAATCAAAAATAGGTCCAATTCAAGATCATGTTGGGTCCATTCAAGATCAAAAAAAGGCTTTGGCAAAAAACGATATATTTAATAAAAGTTTCATTAATTATACATTTTTAAAGTACTGATAATGTAGAAAAAAGGTGGTACTTTCCAACAAATAGTAACATCACCACATATTATTTATAAATGACGAGTAAATTGAGCAGGAGTGCGAGTGGTGGTGTTAAAAAGCGCTAAATAGGTCCATTCAAGATCAATTACCCTAAATGTACAGCGGAAAAATATTCATGGCACCATGAGATAACTGCAAAAGTGGTGCCAGCCCCAACGATTTGCGAAGTTAAGCAGACAATCAGGCAGCTAAGGAAAAACAACTCGGCTGGAAAAGATGGCTTCGTGCATTCGCTGATTACTTGTCTGCACTAACTAATTGTTAGAATTTGAGATACAGAATAGCTGCCTGCGGAGTGAAAAGATTGAGTTGTCTGCCTGATCTACAAGAAGGGCGTCAAGTTGGACCGTGAGATCTATCGTGCGATTATCGCCATAAAGTGCTGTTCTAGTTCGTATTCCGCCGGTTATCACTTTTTTTTGTTTGGTTATAGTCACCTTAACAGCTTGGGTGACCTCGTCGGGGTTGGGATTTGAACCTGGGTCCTCGGCCTTAGTGGCGTAAATGCTAACTACTACACCCGGACTATCGCCAATTGCTAATTTATGGGAATTTATCATTACCGGCTTTGTTGAAGAACGGTCAACAACAGGTCAAATATTTACCAAAAATCCTTCAAAAAGGCCATGAATACAAAGTTTCCACGCATCATTTGTTCGTTGACTTCAAAGCTGCATATGATACCATCGAACGACAAGAGCTACGGAAAATCATGGACAAAACGGTTTCCTCAGGAAGCTGATCAAACAGATTAAATCCAAGATGGATGGTACACAGTGCTGCGTTCGGGTTTCGGGTGGATTCGGTCACCTCACGATCTTCCGACAAAATATTGGCATTGTTATCCCGACACACTTCGGCTCGCGGTACAAAACCATTGCGGGAAGTGTTCATTTTCTAGTAGAACTTTCGCGTTTCCTGAGAACAATACAGCTGGCCCAACTCCACATACTCCTGCTCTTCCAGGCAGCGCATTTTCTCCCAGTCGTTCCGCTGATTCTGTGCCATGTGCTCAATGATGCTTCGCACTTCGCGCTGACTGTTTCGATGGTATTTCAACAGTCCACAAGAGGGGTTTCATCGAGCACACGTGGTTTACGGTCACGTTAGGCTGCTTCAGCCGCGCGAGATTTAACCGAGGCTGGCGTCGTCGGCAGCCACGTAGCCAGAGGTGGGGGCCAGGAGCCCTATCTCGGCTCCTAATACATTATATACATATCTTACTGCTTATAAATATAATACATTACTATACATTTGATGTATTGTAGTTCTAAACGAAAAAATATGCATATAAAACAGTTAAAATCAAAATTGGGCCCCCGGGCCCCCCCTTCTGGCTACGTGGCTGGTCGTCGGTACCGAATGTTGTTCACAACTTAGAGTTTAGGGCTAATCTTGACCATTACTAGCAGGCGCTTCGAAAGGATCCGTTTTTTCTGGTTTTGCGAATGATATGGATTTCATAGGAATCGGAGATCGGACATATATTGTGAAGCTACCCGAGCAGGAGCGAAGAGCAAAATAATATAAAAACAATATCAAACTGTGTTATAATGGTATATTTTGTTATAGAATGAATATATATGGAGATACATTGATAACACATTTTGTTATTGAGTAGATATTTAAAACAGTGGTTGTAAGATGAGTTTAATAACTGATTTTGTTATCATTTAAAGGAGTAAAATTTTGACATTATTTTTTGTTATTCTACCAACTATGTCAGCCTAAACAAGACCAAGTTTTGATATGAGTTATTCGATTTCCAACATTTTGATATTATTTTGCTCTTCGCTTCTGCTCGGGTAATACAACATGACAAGCTCATTGGGCTGGACATGTGGCCAGAATGTCTGACAAAAGAGCAACCAAATTCAGCAGCGAACCAGGAAGGCCGTCGACTACATTTCGGCTGAGGATAATAGCACGGAAAATGTGGAAATGCTGATGAAAGTGATTTGAACACGCCTTTAGGATAGTTGCAAACAAAGTTTTTGAAAAAACCAATCAACTAGAACCATATTGTGTGTGGTAATAGAATTAGTTAGATAGAAACTAATCATTACGACCATTATTGTAATTGTTATTATTACTTGTCTTTCCAGCTCAACTTCAATGGATTATATAAACACAAAACGCAGTTATCCTTGATGATCATGGATCATGGCTTAGTCGTACGTCATTTCACTATGCCACTGACTGGTGAAGGAATGAATATATTTAGTGCTCATGCTGCTTTGCATTGCACACGCTTCACCGACATAACATTGACGGCAAGGCATTTTTTTGCATTTAACTCTTTTTTTATCACAGCTTTCTCCTACACCAGAGACTGGGTAAAAAGTTTGTTGTTGAACTTGGAGGATATCTTTTTGCAACCCTTCCAGTTTTTGAGAAAGTTGTACCTTGCATTACAAACAGTCTCGTACATTTATTGAGAAGAGAGTAACGATGGTCAAAATAGCTTGAAATTCTGATTCGTAATAGGGTACTCCATAGAACGTCAAAAATGTCACTATATAACCTTTAAATTCACGTCTCGCCCACTGTGTCCGGTTGCTAGCGCACGGAAGTTCCAGCACTACTGCCAAAACGTATGGGTGGCGTAAAGCGACAAAACAAGTTTGGTATCTGAAAGTTAATCTCGCTGTTCGGGAAGAGTTGCTGCATGCAGGCGAATGAAAATAACGTCATTTGCAGCTGTGTGGAAAACGGAACTGATCCACGGTAGTCCGACTAAGGCACGTTCGTTTTAGGGTATAGCGGAGCTGCAGCTCGGGGGGTCCTTTTCTTTCAGCTCTGCAGTAAAGAATAATGAGATTTGCAATCGATTCACACGAAGTACGGTAAACACAGCATTTGGTAAGTAGTGTTTGTGTATTTAACTTCATCGGGTCATGAACTAAGGTTCAAATGAAAGCAGATATTATCATTTTAAATCTAATTTAAACTATGGAGGAAAATATTTTGATTGAACATTGACGATCTAAAACAAAAAGATTTTATTTGTTCGAGAGTAGATTCAAATTGTATTAAATTGAAACAATTTTACCGTAGCCGGATTGCCTGTTGAACAATGATACAAACGCGAAACTGCAAAATCAATTTGAATACTTAATTGTAACTAACTCCCAAGTAATTTCTTTTATTTCATTTGTCGACCCAATTCGCGTTGTCCGTGACGCGAGACGGTTGGCTGAGTCGCTGTCATTTTCGTAATTTGCAGCGCTACATTGACAAGACAGGATACAGGGTTATTCTGGAATGTGTTTTTTTTTTAATTTGACACTCCGACTCGCGGCGAAGAATGGAAAGACAGTCCGGATGGTCATAATTGTCAGGCGGTTCAGTTTTAATTGACATTGCCGTTTGATTCGATTGTACGCGTATCCTAAAAACAATGCTATCCACCTGTTTTCATTCTGTTTTGCTGCTACGCAGGAATTAATTGAAATCATTTGTGTCCAGACTATTACCTGTTTTTGACGTGAATAGGAGATGCTGACTGCGGAAATATTGCTTTTGGATGTGTGCATTGTTTGAAACGATTAAATTATTACTAGCAGTTGAAGTATTGAATTTACAGAAAAGTGTGCAACGATGGCGGGTAAAAATAGTCCATTCAAACTTAGTTTAAATCTTACGTAATGGCGAACTATTTGATGTCACGACTAGTGCTTCAACTATTTCTAGCGATATCTGGTATCGTTTTTAGTTCCAACTGTATGCTGGCGCTGATTTGATTTCTGTTCCTGTTGAGTTGATTAGTTTAGTAGAAGGAGGGCTCTTTTTAAAAATTTCAGAAATAGATTTTTAAGAATAATAACAATTAGTCACCCTAATTTTTAAATTTAAATCGCGCTTTAAATAAATCCATACTCATCCCTTTAGTACTGCTAATTTTGCTAAGGAAAGCGAATAACTTCATGCAAATTAATCCAATGAGTTAAGATTCGGTGGTGCTGTAAACTATTTTTAGAGCATTTGAAATAGAGTAGTGAGGGGCAAAAGTGCGATTCAATGATTTAACAGGGCAGATTCAGAGTAAATTGATTACATTTGCATGAATGGGTGACTATTTTGATAGCTTGAATATATCGTAAACACTTGTTGTTGTGGTGGGACACATAGAAACTATACGAAAAGTTTTCTCTGAGCAGCTTTCCATGAACGATAACGGCGGCTATTGGGCATAAATGGACAACATCTTTTGACATTTATTGCAGGTGCATCAGGTTTGCCCTGAAGGAGTTACTATGGGAACATCTATGATTGTTTGTTATTATTATTATTATTTATTTGCGTACTATCTTCAGCTTAATGCTGTTCAGACTAGATTCAGTTAATGTATATTATATTATTTTTAAAATTAATTCTACTTAAATTACAGTCAAATAAATGACACATCTTCATTAAAAAGCCTGCAACAAAAGTCTAGCGGATTATTTTGGCCGTATGTTGTACGATGCGTGGGTGTCCATAGCAATGAGGGATTTCGTAATCGACGTTGAGGTGCGTGAATATTGACTTGCTCCAGCAATGAACTACTGGCAATTGTTCCCATCAGAAGATCGCGAATAAATAGCCTTTGCAACAGTCTTCGTCGTGCAGCTAAAGTGCTTAGATTAATCAGCTGACATCCATTTTCGTATTCAGGTTGGTGTACTAAATCCAGCCATGGAAGACGTTGAAATGCGAACCTCATGTAACTCTCAATCCGACGACAATGCTCAGTGGCATATGGTGCCCAGACTTGAACTGCGTACTCTAGAACACTTCGAACCAAGGAGCAGTATAGCATTTTCAAGGCATAAATGTCTTCAAAGTCGGACGCATTCCCATTGGCGTAGCTAGGAAATTTCCCTGGGAGGGGCCTAGGGGGTGCCTTTCAAAAAAAATTCACTTTGTATGAACACTTATATAAGCGTTGTCGTTAGAAGCATCGAGCCGAAGTGGCTCGTGCTGTTTCAAGCAATCGTCTCCATTCAATTCGATCTTGGGCCACTCGTCGCCAATTTTCAGCCGTCTCAGAAGTTGCAAATCACTTTCAACCCGGTCGGGCCATCCTGCACGTGTAGCCTCCTTGTTCTTGGTGTCGGTTGGGATGTTGTAGAGAACTATTTTTGTCGCATTATCGACCGGCATCCTTACGACGTGTCTGGACTACCGTAGCCTACCATTTTTCGCCAGATGTGCGATGGAAATCCCTCCAAGCAGTGCCTGTAGCTCGTGATTCATACGCCTCCACCACTTTCCGCTTTCAGTTTCTACTCCGCCAAATATCGTCTGCAGCACTTTCCGCTCGAACACGACAATGGCGCGTATGTACTCCATGAGCAGCATCCCAGCTTCAACTGCGTAAATAACTACCTTTCTAATAACGGTTATGTACATTGTTAGCTTCGTATAACGGCTTTCGTAGCTTCTGGATCGTAACGTTTTGCGTCGCAGCTCGCAAAGTTCCTGGCTAGGAGTGGACTACCCTTGGTAAAAATTGTGCCTCTCGTTTCGATATCCAGTCGTCGGATCAACCCCTCAAGTGCAATATTGAACACCATACAGGATAACCCGTCACCTTGCTTCACCCTCGCTGCGTCTCAAAGGGACTCGAGAGTGTCTTCGGGATGTGCACGAAACACACACGATCCTATGTAACTCTGATCAGTCATGTCAGTTTATGCGGAAAACCGTGTTCTTGCATTATCTTCCATATAGGTGGTCTCGATCGACTGTTTCGTATGCTGTTTTAAAAACAATAAATATGTGGTTCGTGGGTAGGTTGTACTTCCGACATCTAATATGTCGAATAGACAAAATATGATCCTTAGTTGCCCCATTCCAATGAAGCCTGTCGGGTAATTCCCTACGAGCACCCGGTAACACTCGGTGTAACAAGATCTAGGAGAGTATATTGAAGGCGGCTTTACGATTGTTATGCCTCTTCCAAGCAGCACACATTTGGCACTTTTAGTTGCAGCAATTCGTTTATGACTAAAATTGGATATATATCGGTTGCCACAACTTAACAGTTATTATAACAACTGTACTACCAGGGCTCCTTACATCTATTTCTCCGGTAGCTTCTCCTCTTCCCAAATCTTGGAAATAACCCTTTTCCCTATCACATGTAAGTTTGGTTTTTGCACGAGAAAAATTAGGAAGGAATTATTTTATACACTGAATTTTTCCGGTTTTCAATTTCCAATGGTGAAAATTTCTGGAGGGGGCCTAGTCCCTAGAGATGGTCGGGTAGCGGAAAATTTGCCCGAAACCCGCACCCGTAACCGTACCCGCCGGGTTCGGATCGGGTTCGGGTATTGAAAAAAAAATAATTTGCGGGTTCGGGTCGGGTACGGGTTCTTAATTTTTGTTTTTGAAATCGGGTACGGGTCGGGTCGGGTATCCCTATTGACCACATTTAACACTAAAGATGGTCGGGTAGCCGGGCCCGTCCCGTACCCGTCGGGTTGTGGTCGGGTTCGGGTATCAAAAATAATAAACTTGCGGGTTCGAATCGGGTACGGGTTTTCAATTTTTTTCTTGATCGGGTACGGGTCGGGTTCGGGTATTCAAATTTTCATACCCGACCATCTCTACTAGTCCCCTAGGCACCCCCTATAGCTACGCCAATGCGCATTCCTTCTAATTCAACCTAAAATGTCATAGGCTTTAGAAATGGTTGTGCTTTTGTGTTTTTGGAATCTCATTTTGCTGTCAACGGTCACCCCTAGATCTTTAACACAGTCAGTGCGTTGCAACTCATCATCGCCAAGTCGGAAAGTAAAGAGTTGCGGATATCGTGAGCGACAGAACGAGATGACCCTGCATTTCGATGTGTTCACCGCCATCTGCTGAAGAGGAACATAACTGAACAGATAAGAAGTTTTATGGATTCTGGCTTCATAGTTTTCGCAAACTTCGGGGAGAATGTCCAAATACGCAATGGAAAGTTTCTTATCAAGCCGAGACGCTAGCCAACTTGGCCACGGCTCGACCAATATGAACTTAATGTTTGCCTCTGAGTGCACTCGAGTGTTTAATTCGCACGATTGTAAAAAGTATTTTGAGCCGATGAAATAATGTCTAAAAAGCACAAAAGTTTGCATTAGTTCAATTATGTTCCTCTTCAGCTGATCTGCAAAACAATACAATGTTTACATTTTTACACTTGAACAGCAAACAATCCTGGATGTTTCCATAGTAAGTCCGTTAGGGTGAACCTGACGCACCTGCAATGAATGTCAAAAGATTGTGCCCAATAGCCGCCATTATCGCTCGTGGAAAGCTGGGTATAAAGTAGTGGTAACTCTCCTCTGGTTGGTCCCCACCCAACATTGAACGTGGTAAAAAGCACCGAGTAAGTTCATAAACGGCAAAGTAAGCTGGAAACTTTTTAAAGCCAGTAGCGAAAGACTTTATTACGCAATGTATCAGATTATACCATGCTGCATCAAAATCCGGATGGTACCAATATCCGGACACCGTCACTAATTTATCCTTATTAAGTAAGAATATATAATTTATTATGTGTAGTTATGTGGATTACTTTTTAAATGTATCTAAGATCGTTTAAACATAATCGGTGGTTAAGTAGGCTGCGCGAAATAACTTAAATAAATCCAAACGTAACGTACTTGCCAAACGATGTCTTTTTCCTGCGAGTTATTTCAGATTATTAAAAATTAGTGCTTTCGTGATTTAAGGTTTTGGGAACTTATTATTACAAAGAAACCAACTTTTTAGGCTCAGTATTAACAAAGAAGGTTAGTTTTAATTAATTGAGACGGTTTCATTCATTAATGTGTTGAAATAAAGTGTATTTTTATAAATAATTACGCTGTCCGGATTTGAAACCATGTTTTTAAATCCGGACATGTTGGACAATTGATGGTAACTACCTAATGTTTTTCTTAGAAAATGCGAAAGGACTTGTTGAACCAGGCAGAAGGTGTGGTAAGAGAAGGAGTCTCGATCCATGGAACCGTCAAAATATTTGGAAATCCAAAATACTTTGAGGCATTTAATGTGGAGCTTTCGTTCTCTGGTTAGGTAAGTGGGTCAGTGTAGCACTTGACTAAAATCGTACCATTAATGACGCCAAAGTGGCATTAAAAGTAAAAAATGGTATAGAGAGATGATTTTTTAATACTACATTTTACAAGTGATAAGTTGTGTACTTATAGGCATACATTTCTTAGACAAAATACGAAAAAGTTTTGCCTATCCGGAAACCGATTCAAAAGTGTCCGGATATTGATTCACTGAGATGTGAGGTGTCCGGAATTATGAACAAGACAAGCCTGTTTATTTCTCTTATTTAAATGTATTTTATTGAGTTTTTATTATAAAATTGACGTGTTATTGCAAAATTAAGCTTGATATTTAATTATGGTACAAAGCAATTACTAGAATGTTGCGAAATTATTGTTTACGGAGCATATTAAACATAAGACCTGCTTAAGTGTCCGGATATTGATGCATATTTCTATAACGCGGTTTTCCGCGTATAACAAATACACGTAGCATATGGATATTGCGTTAATTGGGGCTAAACTCGAATTTTGAGCGATTTTGAACAGATACGACCGTGGTGTCTTTCAAGAAGTTGTAGAGCATATAACAATTGACTCTCTAAGTGATTTACGAAAACCACAAAGTTACGGGTTGGCCTGCTGGAGGTTCCGGAATATCCGTTGAAATTTTGGTATTGGTAAAGTTGGTTAAAATTGGTAAAATATTTTTGAAGCAAACTAAGGTCGGGTAATTGGTAAAAAAAAGTAATAAATAAGTGTCCTAAGGGAGCCGTAAGGTGGTCCTCCGGAAAATTCAGAATATATCGTGTATATTTTGAGTGTAATTTGACTATAGTCTAGTCTACTAGTCTACTAGAAATATATTTCGACTATTTGTGACTCAATTTGGCCATTGGATGGTTCACCGGGAGAAAATTCTAAGCTTACCTGAAATTGGTCACTGGAAATGCAAATGTTTTTAATTTGTAACAGTTCAAATTGAAATGGAATATCAGCAATCCTCAACTAAATAGGCCGCTCACGACTCGACATGGCCACCAAAACGTTCACCGGAAAATTAGGATTTGCCGTCAAAGTGTGCAATAA
This sequence comes from Sabethes cyaneus, assembly GCF_943734655.1. Lineage (NCBI taxonomy): Eukaryota > Metazoa > Arthropoda > Insecta > Diptera > Culicidae > Sabethes > Sabethes cyaneus. The sequence continues at coordinate 157,269,055 of NC_071355.1, read as the reverse complement.
GTGAAAAGCTTTGAAATAAAACATTTCGAATTCAGAAACAGAAATGATGCAAATACTGCAAATGTTCGCTGGCAAATAAACGAGGTTATTTCGCAAGTTTGTTTAAATTACCAATTTCGCTAGTATAATTTGATAGACGTTGTATAGTAAACTGAACTACCGGTAACATTTACTGTACTTACAAATCTAATAGCAAATATATCAACTTTTGTATAAGCTCTTTACCAGGTATTGTGCTCTTTTGGGGAAATTTTAACAAAAATCGAACCATCGTAGTTAGCCATGGCCATTCCGTAATCCGCGTTGACGGTATCTAATATTTTTATGGGTTTTGCCTGAGAAAAAGTGAGAGAAAAGTATTATTGCTTTTGTTTTCATCTTTTTCTGGGCAATTCAGAATGGCGCTTCTTGTAAGAGCGAACAGGCTTCGAAAACATTGTTGCTTTCGTCAACGCGATAAGCGAACCGCGTCGAACCGATGCCCTTGATCATCAATTTTAATCATTTAATGTTGGATCTTTCGATGCATTTCGTAGTGGCCAGGTTGAGTCCCAAACCGCTGAATTTTTATTCCTATTTCACATTGTTCAATTCGAGGTTGAATGAACATAATTCCGAACAATTTTCGCTCGTTGAGCACTTTTACGGATGTTCCGGATTTGGTCCGGATTCTCTATAGCACGGATTGTTTACTTTACTTATATTACACCAAATAATAAGCCATAGGGACTTTAAAAAGAATTTTGAAGCTATGAGAAGACTTCACAGAACTGAAAATTTAGCGGATGTTCCGGAAGCTCTGGAAGACCAAGAGGAGATTTTTTCTGTCTCACCAAGCACCTGTAAGACGGAAAAATATATACTTGACATCTTTCCCAAAGGAACCATGGTCGTGTTGATTCAAAATTTCGTATAATTCGGGTATAGCCCCAATTAACTCAATTTCCATATGCTACGTGTACTTGTATAACGCGGTCCCAATTACCCGCGTTATACAAATATCGACTGCATTCTCATTTCTGCATACAAAACTCTCTTTCGAATCCTGTTTTGTATACTGAGGCCGTTACAGGAAACCTTTGTAGGCGAATAGCAGTGGGGTTTTCGAGAAGAAAGCTCCACGAGGCGACGAAACAAGGTGATCAACGAGAAAAGGTGTCTATTGAGGATAAAGGGCCGTTTCTTCAATTAGAACATCATCAATTTGCTGTGCCCGCACTGAGGTATACACGACGATAAGAAGAAAGCGTTCTAGGCGACTGTCAGCCGTATAACAGACACGTTAAAACCGTCCTCCTCGGCTGAATACCTGGCAGCTAGATAACCCGCAATTTGCCGAGAACTACGCGCGAAAACTGTATTAGACACTGCCTTCTTGCGAGGAGTTAGATGTTATAAACCTCGAAGACGAGTGGCGCTCGGTCATCAAAGAGGCCGCTACTGTGGCATCAGATGAAGAGCCTAGAGGATACATGATTGGTCAACAAGCAGTGGAGAGAAAAAAATGCTTGGAAAAATTAACTGAGCATTACCACTAGGTAAAACTTGGTTAAATACCGACGAACTAGGAACCAGTGGATCACGGTGTTGAGAAGTAAAAAGCGTCGAAGGGAGGACAGACATTGTGAAGAATTAGAGCAACTATTCCAAGCTAATAACACTAGCAAGTTTTACAAGAAGGTGAACCAAACTAGTAAGGGCTACACAATGAAACTTAACATGTGTAGGGACGAGGTAGGGAATTTGATCACAAACGAGTGACAGGTGGAAGCAGTTTTTCGATGAACATCTCAATAGCGAAGTTGCAGAAGGAAGGGCGGAACGGAAGTTACCTTAGAAGTGTTCATGGAACATAGTAATGTTCTAGCACTTGATCTGCAAGAACTCAAACGAGAAATCGAGTTGCTGAAGGCCGGCAGCGCTCTAGACTGGATTATTTCCAGAATTTGGGAGGAAGAGAAGCTACCGCGGATGAATGGACGGAAGGAGTGGTTTGTCCAATCTACAAAATGGGTGATCGGTTCGATTGCTGCAATTATCGTCGCGTAACGCGGGTAAACGCCGCCTATCAAGGTAGTCTACCAGATCCTGTACCGACCGGCTCTCACCTGTAGCACAGGGTTTGTTAGGGAATTACCAGGCGGGCTTTACGTGGGCTTGCGCAACTGCGAGCCAAATTTTTACCATCCGACAGATCTTGTAGAAATACCGGGAGTGCAACGTGCTCATGCATCACATCTTTATTGATTTCAAAATTTTATTGGATCCAGTGATTTGTGCATTTCGGAGACACTCTCGAGTTCTTTCGTAACGCGGCAAGTTTAATACAAGGTGATCCGACGAGCGGGCATCAAAACGAGCGGCACAATTTTCTCCAATGGTAACCATTCTTAGGCTTTGCAGTTGACTTTGATATTCTAGTCAGGAACTTTACGACGGCGCAAGCAATCTACGCTAGGAGCATTGGGCTAAAAATAAATGCGTCGAAGACCAAATACATGAAAGGAAGAGGCTCAAAGGAAACAAACGTGTGTGTTTCATGGGCGGTAACCATTGACGGCGACGAACTAGAAGTGGCAGATGAGGTCGTGTATTCAGGATCGCTAGTGACAGCGGATAACAACACTAGTAAGGAGATCCAGTGGCGCATTCAAACGGAAATCGGGCCTGATTTGCCCTTCGCAAAACGATACGATCACGAAGCATACGCCGCCGTATGAGGCTGACAATGTACAAAATCCTTTTTAGGCCGGTAGTTCTCTATGGACTTGAAGCCGTAACTCTGCTCTCGGAGGACATACGCACTACTACATTCGTACTACCGTCGTTATTTGGCGTAGTACAAACTAATACCGGAGATTGGCGGAGACGTATGAATCACGAGCTACAGGCACTGCTTGCAGAGATTTGCATCGTACATCTGGCGAAAGTCGGGAGGTTACGGTGGACTGGACACGTCGTATGGATGCCGGACGACAGCGCGACGAAAACAGCTCTCTTTAACAACCCCGCCGACACCAGGAACAGGGGGAACCAAATTGCAAGATGGCTCGACCAGGTCGAAAGTGATAAGCGACTTTTGAGACGACTGGAAAATGGACGACGAGTGGCCCAAGATCGAGTTGAAAAGAGACAACTGCTTGAAACAGCACGAGCACGAAATTCATTTTACGTAGATTTCATCGGCCATCCATCCGTTGAATTTCGTCGAAACTTGCTATGTTACTGATACTGTAAGACCCTTCTCGAGCGAGGACATCCCACGGGATTTGATAGTTGGTATCGTAATTTCTAGCTATATCCAGGATGGAGATACCAGGATTGGACTTAACGTACCTCAATATCTTCTTCCTCAGTCCAATTTGGATCCAAAACGCTCCGGATTTTCCAGGTATTTGTGCAGGATTATTTTACGTCGTTCGAGTTTCATTCTATACTACTCCGCAAAGCGGTAAAATATTTTGCCGAAACTTCCATTAATTATTCTTCATAAATATATAAACAAAGTAAGGTCATAAATCTGCCAAAACGAAGTGCATGGTGACTGATAGAGAGCGAGGTAGCTCTTCGGGTGTTGGAGCTGCGGTGATGATAGATGCAGATTTTAGATGCTTAGTGACATGCGACAACGATATGAGCTGTGAAGTGTGTAACCAGCTGCGATCCCGTAGCCTGCAACGCTGCAATTCCGTACAAGGCTCGCGCTCTATACGACGCGCGGTTGTATTCTACGGTCATGAAGTGTAGACGTTGAAGGAAAACTACCGAGTAGGTTCCATGTTTGAGCGTAAGATCCTTCGATCAATTCTTAACGGCAAATTAGAAGAATCTGTGCATCAATTCAATATAGGTCACTTTATTCTGAAAGTGGTCTTAGCAAAGCAAAGCCAAAGCCGTGGGGATTTTGTTTTTGGAACTTGACTTTCTGGGAAACTTTCATGTTCTGCACTCATACTGGAAACATTTGAAATACTGTAATAATATCAGGTTAGCCAGTTTAGCCAGAGTTTAAACTGAAACAAAAAACATTGTCAGCAGTGTTTATTGACGCGGTAATAGGGAACGCTAATTAATTGAACTACGATAAACGCGTACCATGGTTTATGTTTTTTTACTATTTTGTTTTGTATCTTATCTATTTTAGCTAATGAGCGATTGCGAAGGATTATGAAAGCTATAAATTAGCAGCGAATTTTCAGTTGATTTTATTGGAATACTTATACTCACTATTAGGTGAGTTAAAGTTTACATTGAAGATAAAATAAACCAATTCTCGATTCGACAGCAATCGAGTCAGTGAAATGAGAAAATGAATAGCTTGGTACGTTGACGGACACAGTTAAACTTTCAGTCTCCTGTCGTTTCGCTTCGGCAAAGCATCTGGTCGTTACCGACGAGCGAAAAGAAACTCTGTTTTTCTTTCGATTCCAGGCTGCGCCAATGCACCATCTGGGATGCTAAGTATGTGCACATGATCGTATCAAGGTTTCACATATGTATTCGATCGTTTGTTGGGAAACCGACAAGTGAAACAACAAAACACCGATACCCGGCCATTTGAAGAAAAACAAACGGCGGTTTCAACATCGCTATAAAAGCCGGTTCGTTTACGGAAGCTAGACAGCACAATCCCTAGTTTGTGAGGCGATTACGATGGTTTTTCTCCCGCTGTGTCAGATGCATGCAATCGTGCAAATGATGGAAGGATGAAAAGTTTTTCCTTCCATTCCGAAGTTTATCTGCAAGGAAGCATTCGAAACTTGTCTCTGAGCAAACACATACACACACACATACACTCACTTATATAAACTGGAGTCAGTCTGACTGCTAAGCGCTTCATAGAATAAAAACTTTTGCATTCGGAGTTTGCCACTAAAGACGCGATTCAGTAGAGTAAGGACAGATTGGGTAAGCTTGACGACTAAAATATATTATCAGTATTTTAAAACTTTGTCTTCCCATTGCAGTCCGGATTAGAATCTTGATGCAGCACCAAATATGTGTAAGGTTCATCATTATACGGTAAAAAGTATATAATTTACTTGAAAATATATAATATGTACTTTCAATAAAAATTTCAATTTTAGATATGACGTGAATTGAATCTTTATTTGTATCCTTTCTTTATTTGTAACAGTTGATTTCTCATACATCTTGTAAACTGATCGCCGTCTCAGATCGTTTTTGTTCCATGCGGTTGACCAGCTTTAGTAGTCCTATTGATAGAAAGGCCATCAGCAATAGAGGGTTTTGTAGAATTTCAATGAACCATATTTGCGTAAGCTAATCTGAGATTATTAAGAACGTTTCGTGAAACAAAAAAGAAGGTTCTTAGGTTTATGCCATCCTATGCTACGTGTATTGATAAAATATCTGAGAGTGTTTATCAAGTTGGTGCATCTAGTTTGTGCTTCAGAACAATCCCTAAAGAATACCTACAAAATTTAATCTCTTTTTGAAATTTTTAAAATAAAATGAATATAGCAGTATTCGTTAATTGAAAAATATGGCATTAGGAGCTGTAAAAACTGCATGCGGTGAACCAAAAGCTCTCTAATTGCTAGTCGCTGTGCGCTTCCAGTTGCACGTATTACAGATGTAATAAAGAAAAACCGGGCGATCACATACACATTTTTTATGCAAATCTCTACGATGGCATAAAGAAAAACTATATTTATTCCATGTTGAAAAAACTGCACTTATCTTGCACAATCCTGGATATAACAATTATAAAAAATCCAAAAATTGCGGCCATTTGTGATTTCATAGAAGTGCAGCCTTTCTTATATCAAACCCCGAAGTAAAATTACCGACTAATTGAGCCGTATAATGTACAATACATCACCTGTAAATTCAAAGCAAGTACAGCTTCGAACGTTTCCTTGCAAAGTAACATTTTACAATAAGTCATTAAATCGGGCATACTTGCGAGAACCATTGAATTGTTCTGGTAAATTCAAAGTCAGTCACCACAGTTCCAGCCACGGCGGTGGTGGCGCTGCAATGGAAAACCGGATCTCGAAGAATCAGAAAAGCTTCCCGGCGCGCGCCGCGCCCCGTCGCCCAGCAGCGACGATGGTGGAATTTCAAACAAATTTAATTAAAAGCAATCAAAAATTCAACGCCATTCATTCGGATGTTTCCAGTTCCGACTGCGTTCGCTGTCTGCCGTTCAGGTCGGAAAGTGATGCTGAACGTCGGAAAAGGATCCCAGTGCCGTTTCCTATGAGTTTGTTATGTATGGGGATTAAACAATGTGTGAAGGATTCGCTCGGCGAAAAGTTTCTCCATATATGTATAGAATTAAAGATAAAATTAAAACGGAACAATATCTGCTGCCCGATAAACCATTGGACAATTCCGCCGACTGAGAGATTGTTGTGTCGTTTTTCCATTATACAGAAGCCTACCAAGTTCAACATCAACCGTATATTTACATCCGGTCTCAACCCTTAGGAGAAGTGGCGCGTTCTAATTCCCAAACCGCAATGTATAAATGTTTTGCGCAAACGAAAAGGCGCCCAGTATCGTTTGCAAACTGGCTGTTGGTTCAGTCGGTCGGTCGGCCGGTCGTTTCACAGAGTTTGTTCATCCAGGCGCAGGAGATAAATTTTTAAACTTTTTCCTGTTGGCTGTCACTGCTGGTGCTAAAAGGTTAGTTGGACTTCGGCTGACCAGCAGATGCTGTTAGTCATTGCACAGTGGGAATCTGATTCTAGGATACACTTATATATTGCCCGCTATACTGTATGCAGTCAGTTTTAATAAATTACTTGATTAGAGTTATATTTTTGGCAGAGTTTCGGTCAAAGTCTCGTATATCTTGAGCCCACTGTACATCTAACGAACGATAATGCCACTTCCAACCGACTGTCACACGATAAGCGGAATCAAGTGTGCCCTCGGTGCACACAGATAAAGGAAAATGAATAAAATATCTACTTTTATGCATTTATCTGGAAATTAATTTTGATGACCACTTAAACATTTTATTTCATTCGAAGCTCCATGCAGCAAAAGTGCCCGCTTGCGTTGGTTGGTTCGGTTGGTCGTATTTCTGGAGGCGGAATATTGGACAAAAGGAAAGGGCCTGGGCGGGGCAAGGTTTTAAAACGGAGATGAACTTTTGATGGGGATGTCATTTGGACGCAAAAACAGCATCATGGCGAATGATGGTACTCTTTGTGCAAGGCTTTCGATTGTTTCAAACTGTTAGATGGGCGGATAGTGCAAAATTTTATTGGAATGAGTCCAGAGTATAATGTCCATTAGTTTGACAAGCTGCAACCGACCCAATTTACGTTCCTTTTATGAAGAAAGTATTTTCGTTACAGTTTGCTCTTGTGTTATTCCTCTTTTTTAATAAGGAATAATTCATAGCTCTTTCTCGACTAATTTTTATTCTCATGTTTATTTTTGGCTTTTCCAACATTCCTTTTCTGGCTGGCAAAGGGCTGGATAATGCATATCGCAAATAAATCGCACAGTGGTCCATAGCGTCTTACCCAGCACCTTCTAACCCTACCTCCTCGTGGTACTAGCCGGCATTCGAGCAACATCGTTGGAGATCGAGTAACCAACCCCGGTGGAAACCAAGGTCGAATGCTGACAGGGGAGGAGGGCTTCTTCGAGCTACGTTGGCCCTCCGGCGATACTGTGGGGTTGGTTGCGGGCTTAGCAAGCCTGAACGACAAAAAAAATTAAAGCAATGAACTCCGTAAGTAATAATAACTCTAATCGGATTAATCGGCAAAGACGCAGGTGACAAAAACGGACTAACGGTTAAGAACATGGAACTGCCGGTCTCTAAATTTCCTCGGAAGTACCTACGTGCTTTCTAAAAAGTTAAGATCCGCAAGTTCGACATCGTAGCACTGCAGTAGATATGCTGGAAAGGAACGATGGTGTACGTACGTATGGGGATGGTCATACCATCTACCAGCGCTGCGGCAATACACACGAGCTGGGCACAGCTTTTATAGCGATGGGTGAGCTGCTGAAGCGGGTGATCGGGTGGTGGCCGATCAACCCCCGAATGTGCAGATTAAGAATCAAGGGCCGATTCCTAAATATTAGCATAAGAAGCGTGGGTGAGGGCTGTGCACCTTGGAAGTACCGATGATGACAAAGACGAATTTTACCGACTTTTACCGCCACCTCCAAGAACATGGCCATACGTAGTATCTTGTTCACCCAACCAGACGGAATCACAAATTGACCACGTTCTGATAGATAGTCGGCAATTTTCAGACAATTTCGACGTCAGAACCTATCCGGCCGCTAACATTGATTCGGATCACTACCTAGTGATGGTTAGGATATGTCAAAAACTATCTGTTGTAAACAACATACGATACCGCCCAAGTAACAATTTGGGTTTTATTACAATCTTATGATGGAAGACCAAAATTGGTCATCAAGACCACCACAAGAGTACAATAAAACTCACATTGTTGCTTGGGCGGGACCCGCCACTGAAGCAACTGGATGTCGCCGAAAACTCGCGAAACCGCGCTACCGGAAGAGGGTGAGCTGAGTGAAGCTTCTCTTGAGGATTGTTGGAATGCCGTGAAAACAGCCATTGACAGCGTAGCGGAGAACGTCCTAGACCGTGTGGCACCGAATCGACGTAACGGATGGTTTGACGAGGAACGCCAGTAGATATTGACTGAGAAAAACGCAGCATGGGTACAAATGCTGCGTAGAGCCACCCGTCAGAATGTGGAGCGGGGACAGTAAACCCGGCTCTTCCAGGAGCAGAAGCGCCACCTGGAGGAGAAGGAATGCGAAGAACTCGAGCAGCTGTAGCGCTTTCACGACACACGGAAGTTCTATCAGCGACTCAACGAATCTCGCCGAAATGTGCAGAGATAAAGATGGAAGTATCTTGACTGACGACCGTGCGGTGATCGAAAGGTGGAAGCAGCACTACGATGAAAGCCTGAATGGAGTGCAAGCAGAAGACCATGATAGCGGAGGCAGTGACCATATTGGTGTAGCAAGCATGTGCCACCCCCATCGATAGGGGAAGTTAAAGAAGCCATCCTGCAACAAAACAGCGGGAAAGGATGGCATTGGAGCGGAACTTATTAAAAAGGGCACGGACAAGTTGGTCGGCTGTCTGCATCAACTGATACTCAAGATTTGGGATACGGAACGACTACCGGAGGAGTGGAAAGACGGGGTTATCTGCTCTACAAGAAAGGCGATAAGTTGGATTGTGATAACTACCGAGTGATCACTATCCTGAACGCCGCCCCCTACAAAGTGTAGTCCCAAGTCATCTTCCATCGACTATCGCCAATAATCCAATAGATTTGTAGGAAGTTACCAGGCCGGCTTCATGGAGGGTCGGTCGACAACGGACCAAATCTTCACCTTGTAAATCCTCCAGAAGTGCTACGAATTCGGAGTACCAACGCATCACCAGTTCGTTGATTTCAAAGCCACATATGATAGCGTAAACCAGCAAAAGCTATGAAAAATTTTGAACGAAAATGGCTTTCCGGGTAAGCTTACTAGACTTATCATGGCTACGATAGATGGGATCAAGTGCTGTGTGGTTGTCGGACCCATTCGAATCTCGCAGGGGATTTCGACAAGGAGATTGTCTTTCCTGTATGCTATTCAACATTGCGATTGAAGGTGTTATAAGACGAGCGGCGATCGAATTGCGTGGCACGATTTTCAATATATTCAGTTAATTTATCTGCTTTGCTGACGACGTGGATGCTGTCGGCAGAACATTTGAGGCGGTGGAAAATCATTACACCAGACTAAAATGCGAAGTAGAGAAGATTGGGATGAAGATACATACGTCCAAAACGATGTATATGCCAGCCGAGTGAGACAGGGACCGCTTGGGCCACGGTAAACCACGGTGATGAGTTTGAGGTAGTCGACGAGTTCGTATACCTTGGCTCACTGGCAACAGAGGACAACACTACCAGCCGTGAGATTAAAAGACGTCTTATCAGCGGAAGTCGGGCCTACTACGGACTCCACAAACACTTGCGGTCGAACAATCTGAGCCCTCGGACAAAGTGCACACTGTACAGGAACGCTAATTAGACCGGTTGTCCTCTACGGGCACGAAACCTGGAAACTGCTAGAAGAGGGCCAATGAGCACTCGGAGTTTTCGAACGGCGGGTGCTAAGGATAATCTTTGACGGAGTGCAAGAGTACGGTGTATGGAGGCGAAAAATGAACCACGAGCTCGCGCGTTTCTACAGCGAACCCAGTATTCAGAAAATGGTTAAAGCTGGAAGGATACGTTGGACAGGCCATGTTGCTAGAATGCCGGACAACCATCCTGTAAAAAATGATTTTCGCATCAAATCCGGTAGGAACAAGACGAAGAGGGGCACAGTGTGCGAGGTGGCCAGACCACCTGGACCTGACGGAACTGGAGACCAGCCATTTATTATTAGAATTTATAACATCCTTGGTCATTTCCGTTTTAAATTTTTCACCAAGTATCGTCCATTATGTATCTTATACTTCGTTAGCATTGATTTATTTCGATCGAAACGGAAAATTGGCAAGGTAAACAATAAAAAAACAGTAAAAATTTATAGCGAGAAATAGGAAATAAACTTAGAAATGAGAAATCGAAACAGAAAATGCAAAAGGAAACAGGAGAGCAAAAGCGAAAGTGGAATAACAACCAAAATATATAACGAAAATAAGAAAGGGGAGTATTAGAGGATAGTGAAAAAAAAGTAATTAAACAAAGGTATTAATAGTTACTCAGGGGAGACCAGGCGTGAATGGAGAAGGACGAAAAAATAGGTAAGAGAAGGTCAGGGGCGGACTGGCCCACCGGGCAACCGGGCAAATGCCCGGTGGGCCCCAGTAAAATTTTTGTAGTTACACAAAATGAGATTTTCCAGAATTTTTATTTCAGTTAAAGTCTTTCAGCGACTCACGAATGTTCGATTGCTGGGGCCCCATGATTTATGAAATCAACCGATTTGATGATTAAAAATTCAGCTTCAAATGGGACTGTTGGGGCCTCGAACTTTAAACCAAAATTTCTCTTTCAATTAAACTTTTTCTATGACTCACGAATGTTCGATTGCTGGGACCCCATGATTCATGAAACCAACCGATTTGATGATGGAAAATTCAGCTTCAAATGAGACTGTTGGGGCCCCGAACTTTAAACCAAACTTTCTCTTTCAATTGAACTTTTTCTACGACTCACGAATGTTCAATTGCTGGGGCACGGTGATTCATGAAATCATTTAAGTTGAGCTGTTGCTCCAAGCTCCGAAAATATTACCAGCTTCAATTCTGTAAATACTCAGTAAAAGTAAAATTAGTATTTCATCTGCAGTTATTTGACTACTAACAAATTTCGAACTGTCGGCTTAAGCTCCATACTTAGTTTACTTCAGTGGCGGCGGGCCGTTATCGATCCTGCTCCGAATAAATTATGGTCCTCCAGTACTCAATCCTGGGCTACCTTGCTTCAAACCCCTCGAACACCAGCTGAACGTGCATCATCCTCGATAGCGCACATCTATCAGTGCGATGTCTACTCCGAAGTCTAGGGCCTCTTCTTGATTCTCTGCTTAAAATAATTTTGGCTACTCTTTCGTCGGGCATTCTAGACACGTTACCAGTCCAGCGCAGACTGCCACACTGTACTATCTTATTATAACAGCATATTTACATTCTTAATATAGCTCGTGGTTCATGCGTCTGCGCTACACGCCATTTTGGATTTTACAAAATTTTACGCTAAAACCCTAAGCATTCGTCGATCAGCTTCTTTTAGCGTCCATTCCATGATTCATGTCCGTAAAGGGCCACCGAGAGAATTAGTGTTCTCTAGAGCGTCAGTTTATGGGAATTTGCAAGCTACGGGACTTCAGCTACAAAATGTAATGCCTGCGTAAAGGCCAATTCGCAGCTACAATTGGTCGGTGTTAGATCAGACCGGACCAAGTCGCAAAATTTTAAAAAATGAGTTAATGAACGCAAACGATCAAGAAATTTCAAAGCAACATTTTACTCCAATCAGACTACATAAATATTGCACACAGTCATAGTTATGAGATGATTTCTAACGATTGGTAGCATATAAACCATACAGAGCTGCACACTTTGAACGCGTTTTTCTCGAAAACAGAGTTTTGTCACTTGGTTCGGTCTGACTTAATACCGACCAATTAGTCGTTTTATTTTGCGATTTACATCGTTGTCACATGTCACGAGCATACCAAAATATATTCAGTTCCTCTTCGACACCAACACCATTTGGATTTCCACGCCATGTACTTCGTTTTGGCGGTGTTAATGGTAAGTCCCAATTTCTCAATAAATGACCTAAAGGCCTCTTTCACTGCTCTACCTTTGATTTCGGTGATATCGACGTCATCCGCAAAATCAAGAAGCACGTGAGGTCTCATCTGCTATTCTGACTCATAATTTTTACTCATCCAGCGTCACACGAGTCAACGTAACTAGTTCTGTAAGAAAACCATGTCCTAGCATTAACTGTCACAGCTAATTTCGTTTGACTGAATCATATGCCGCCTTGAAATCCATAAAAATATGATGAGTCTGCAAGTTGCACTCCCGGAACTCGTCAGTTACTAGACGCAGGGTAAATATTTGATCCATCGCGAAGCGACCCTTATGAAAACCAGCTTGATACTCGCCGACGAAGAACTCAGCTAATGGACTCAGTCTAAAAAACACGATAGGGAGAGCACCTTATAGGCAAAATTGAGCAACGTAATGCCTCGATAGTTTTCTCAAGTCGATGTCCGTTTTTAAAATTTTGGGAAATGAGGCCAATCAACCACTCCTCCGATATTTATTTTCCTCCCATATTCTGATCCTGACAATGAGGTAGCGAATTGTTTCGTACAGCAGCTCGCTCCTCGCTTTTAGAAGTTCAGCCAGGATGCCATCCTTTACAGCAGCCTTACCGTTTTTCAGCTCACTGATTGCTCTTTTGACCTCCTCCTGTGTTGATGGCTCCACAGTTTGGCCGTCGCTCAAAATTCTTACCCTGTACCTGCTGATCTTCGTGTTTACTTCTCTATTCAACAGCGTCTGGAAATACTCTTCAACCTGGCTGCTACCGTCATTTTGTCAGTAAGTAGGTTGCCAGCACTATCATTGCACATCACAGGCATGGCAAAATTCTTGCACCTGACCGTTTTGTAGAAACTTCGTGTGTCGTTGCTGGCGAACCGCTCCTCTGGACTGGCGAGCACGTGCTCTTCGTACTGACGTTTTTAGACGGTGGGTTCTTTTTTCCGCAGCTCTATCAGGACGAACCAAAAAGATTCGCGCAGAGTCTCGGGCATTCCTCACATTGGAATCGTGTGAGGAAATTCTACAGAGGATTCGCACAGAATACCTTGCTTATAGAAGCATGATCCCTAATCGATTGAGCCCCTAATCTCAAAGGCCCGGTGGGCCCTTTGGCTCCCAGTCCGCCCCTGGAGAAGGTCATTAAACAACGCTTATTAAGTTTCTATATTGCTTTTCGTTTCCTCTTTTCCCGCGCTGGGGGACCTGTGGATCGAATAAATCTATTGTGGAAGCCAATTTTAATCGTATTTGAACTCAACTTTTTTCACAGACTCTGTAGATGGCAGATGTAGTCCTCCGAACATGGCGGTGGGTGGTAGAGTACGCCTACAGCGATTTCTTAGTTGTTCAGTTGATTTTCTTAGTCGCCTTTGTCATTGGCGAAGCTAGCGCTCATTTCCAGGAGGGCCTCCGGCATTGTTTTCGACCATTTTATTTGGTCGGCCAGGTCTATTTTTCTAGGGGATTCCTAAATCTTCTCGCAAATTCCGGAAAAAAAGTTACGCGGGTCGTTAGTGAGATACCAGTCGAAATTCCCGAAAAAGTGTAAAATGCTGACCTTCTTGGGAACATCACATGTCGAAATGTTGGGATTTCGGGTGAAATTAGCCTTAACCTTTTCCGCCGTCTTCCTGAAAGCTGCTCCTAGTTTGTGAACCAATATCAATCCTCGGTCCTCGGAATTACAGATCTTCAGCTTTTTTTCCAAAGCACGGTGGGATGACTCTGGATTTACCAAATGAGTGTACAAATTTTTTTCATGCGTTTGCGAATGACACGTACGCCTCCATCTTTGTTGAAACAAAATGCTCAACTATGAAATTTACAGTATACAAACAATACAGTTTATGAGGAACTGTTCCAAATTTGGGTAATTTCTACCCAGTAGATAAAAAAGTTATGTTCAGCCATAAGAATAATAAAAGAAATCTAGTAATAAAGGTGGCAATAATTTCGTGTTCGCCCTTTATTTACAATTTTAACCGAATACAACTAACTGCAAGAGTAATATGCACTATCGAAACATGAACACCGGTGTTTGAATAATTATTTTATTATTCTATGTCATGTTAATATAATTTGCGCTTTAGTCAGATTTATTTTCCGTTTACTGCATTCGAAATATTTGGATGTCAATGGTTTGGGGAAGTCTACCCAGGTAGCTAATAAGCATTAACATTCGCAGTATATCAACCTATTATTGGCATTTCCATTGCATGTTGCTATATATTAGCAAAAGGCTGCATTGCTGTTGTAAATTGGTATCCAAAATTGTATTTGAATTCTTCTTGTCATTAATCAGCTGCAAATAAGCATTGTCAGCATTTTGACAGGGATAGCAGTAAAATAGCCATATATTTTTATTTATTTATAATAGCCAAATTAATTTTTAAGCAGCATTTGAGATGATTTAAATGCTTGTTAGTTTTCATTTGTAATACCTATTTGTTACCTCGGTAATTTTATTTTAGTTTTGTGAAATCAAAAGCTTTGAAAATTCGCTAATAATTGCAAACAATGTAAACACAACAACATTAAGCCATTCTCATTGTAATTTGAGGCTCTGTTTATAGGAAAATTGGCGGCTTTTAACTTGTTAACTGCAAATTCTAAACAAAATCGTGGGTTCCTAGAGATTTGTTGATAACCATGAAATAACATTTCAATCTCGCCGTCTGGTAAAAATCATCATCACGGTCATCGCAGCAGCGATATAATTGCCATAATTGACATCATTTTCTGCCCGACTAGCGTAATCTGAGCCCGGGAAGAGACGCCGTTTCGTTTATTTTAAAATTAACTTAATTACTCCCAATAAGCTAGAGCTAAATTTGCTTCGTTGGCACCTTGCGTACAACTTTATCTCAGCTTGGGATTGTTTCCATCGCACAAATTGTTCTTCACAGTAAGATACCGAACATCGCGACCACTTTATACGAGCATTAATTTTAAAAAAGCTAATTAAGCGGGAAATTTAATAACAAAGGTATCAAGCTTGTTTCCCAGACCGGATGAAATCGTATCGCCGCAGAGTGGTGATGTATATTGGTGTCTTTCTCTTTTTTTTTGAATAGGCAGCAGTATGCAGTTAGTGTGGGAGGAAAAAAAACAGCAAAATTGATTCAGAACCGCTGATTCAGAGCGACATCACAGCAATTTCCACTTATAATGAATACAATGGAGATGACAAGATAATAATTTTGCATTTCCATTAGACAGCATAATAATTTCATCGGAAATAAATATTTTCATTTTACCGTCTTGCATCAACAGGGGAAAATATAACAATTATAAAACATGTTTGAATTGGAATTAAACGGTTCGATTGTGGAGGTTCATTCTACCGGTTTTATGCATTATTGATTGTTAGTATCAAGAAAAAGTTGTAGCTGATAAACAACCTATTGATTTGACTCCCCGCAACTTGACACAGATGAATTTACAATACCGTTCTCGTACTTTATTCTGTTTACATACTACACCAACATAGCTACGATACATAACGACTGTTATCGGTAAAGTTTCTTATTGTTGTACCCTGTGGATGCAATTCAGTTGATGTTTGAACGAGATGGGTAGTGCAGTGCTCTTAGCAGGAAAGATACTTACTTTCGTCCGGCGTAATTGTCGCTTTCCTTTGTACCAAGTTATAATCGCATTTGGTCTGGAACCAACACTCTCGCAGGATATTTCGTATCGGCGATCGGCAACCAGTGGTGTCGGTGGGTTTACTATCTTCACGCTGAGTGGTTTCACTGTGATAGTTGGTAGAGAATGGAAAGAAAAACAACCATAGATGAGTAAGAATAAAGTTAGATTGTGGCTGTTGAAATAATAAATGGAGGGGACGCGTGGTATTCAACATGTCGCACAAGATCATTTGGTATTTAATAATCTCGATTATTTAACACAACAATTTTTGAAAACATTTTTAATGTTGATTAGCGGTCCTTTCCTATAAAATGTTGTCTTTTCTGATGAATCCGAGAAATTGTGCACGCATTCGTCCATTGGATAAATCATGAGGACGCCTGGTTATTTGTTTAGTATAAGAGGCTCCATTCTGACAGCTTTTTGTTTTATGACAGAAAAATCTATCCTTAGTGAACGAGAATTCAGAAAAATTAAACTGATAAAGTCTACTTCTCGAAGTCGAAGTGAGTTATTGTTGCCATTCTTTAGGAAAAAGTTTCAGCAGAATCTTGTCGCACCTTGAAACTACACTAGCCCGATAAAGGTGAAGATGAATTTGCGATTCGAATCGAATATCCTCTCCAATCTATTTCGAAAGGCTATCAAAAGAGAAGGAACCATCGTTTTTTGGACTCGACCGGTTGCTAAACCGATATCTCCGAATGATTCCGATTCTAAAGATAAAAGGTTTTTTCTTT
The DNA here is from genome assembly GCF_943734655.1 of Sabethes cyaneus. Taxonomy (NCBI): domain Eukaryota; kingdom Metazoa; phylum Arthropoda; class Insecta; order Diptera; family Culicidae; genus Sabethes; species Sabethes cyaneus. The sequence goes on along the minus strand of NC_071355.1, from coordinate 157,252,330 downwards.
CGTGCTTTTTTTTGTCGTTTTATCGCAATCGACCTATTAATTTCCCTTTGGATACTGACCGGATCGCACGTTGATTCAGGTCCACCATTCTACGAGTGGACTATTGTCTAGCGATTGCCGCAAGCAGTTACCATCGTCTTCATTGTACCTAGCAGACGAATATTGATTTCAACTCGATATTATTGCTTTTGTTTTTTTTATCCTGCTCGTTTGAAAGCGGAAGCTACCACCATGGTTACCGTATGTTCAAAGAAGCTGAGAATAATGATCTGGGTGCGCTCTGCAGCATATTGCGTTGGATACTGTTTGAATAAAACAGGAGAGTAAAGACGACGCGAAATGTAAAGTAAGATGATTGGTGGTAAGAAATTCGTGATGAACACAAGAGTGGGAAAAAATCCAATAACGGAAAGCAGGATATTGTTAGCACTTGCATATTATTGTTACCTAATAAGATTGGCGGAAGAATGCTGCCATATTGTTCACAGTGTACGGATTGTATTTTAAATTATGGATGAGGGAGTTTGAAAAACATTTGAATTTCTTCTTCATCTGTATAAGGAAAATTATTTAAATGTTTATTTTATATGGACTAAGGTTCGATGCCGTAAATTTCGTATGGAATGATCAGAAATTAAACATAAACAGTAGGTCCAAGCATAAGATAGATATACTAAATTTGGTTACAATTCCTGTCTTTACGCTGCATGTTCATCCGTAAATAATAAATCAAGTGAGTGAGTTAGTCGTGTCGTCGAATGACTTTCTTCGGAAAATTCACCAGTTCATACAAATTTTATTAGAACTAATGGATGTACCTGAAATTTAGTTTAAGCTATATACCAAAGTCGGAATTCACGGAACAGGTGCAGTTGTCAACAACAGTGATGTTGATTATTAACAACAAATGTAAACAGGGATAGTTTCAACACACCTTAGCAGTGTAGCCTGTGGTCGTTGTCATGTCCATGTGGCTAATACTATTCTATATATTTACTGCATCTTGTTACCGGATGGCTGTTCTAGCCACTACACCGAATGCCGTTGTAGATTGGCTGCTCTTATTTCAATTGGTAAACTGACAATACGTGTAATGTGGACTACATGTCGAGATACAGAAACCAGTATCTATAGCAACAAGCAGTGATGACAAAATTCTATTTCGCATGCGACCGTCGGCATTCTATGATGCTGTGCAAGCTAAGAGTATTATCGTCAGTAATGTTATTGCATGCCATGTCGATAGTGGCGAATTCTGTTTGCCGGCCAGGTTTCCGATGAGAGGACGATGATTTCGTTCGTTTGATATTGGAAATGCTTTGGTCATTCAAATCAATTCACTACTCAGAACTAGTCACATGAAATTAGTATATACTCTAAACTAAAACACTAATGTACTGTGGAACGATTAGCTGGAAAACAAATTTCCGATCAGGCTTCGAAAAAAGCTGGAATGGTATACGTATTATTCTTATAGCATTGGATACAATCGCATTATTACCAAGCAAATTTCAATAGTTTTTAAAATCAATTTTAGCACAAAAATTTACTGGAATAGTTTAATTTTAATTTAGCCTACGCATCGCCAATTGTGGCAAGCCTTTTGAGTACAAAAACAATTAACAATGTTATCAGTTGATTTGCAGTGCCATGACGAAATCAGACAAGCAACTACGTTCAGTGCTTTGTTCGTACTGCCAGTTCCACACCGGAGCGAAGAAGTTGGACGTCATGAGCAGCGTTGCCACAAGTACAGATATTTTACTGGTTTCAGGGTGATAGTTGGTAGAGAATGTTAGATATTTTAGTTCCTGTGAGTTTTGTTGCTACTAATCTTCCTGAATTTTAAAGTAATCCATAAACGTAGAGGGAGCGTTTATCGACTGTAAATTATTATGCTTTGACGGTTTTTCGGCTTTCAGTCAAGTGGATTTAGCAAACGATTGTTTTGCTTTTACTTATCCGACGTTTCGGTGATTTATTTCACCTTTTTCTAAGGATTAAAAGCTTAATCGTTAAGATATGACAAAAAACGATTAAGCTTTTAATCCTTAGAAAAAGGTGAAATAAATCACCGAAACGTCGGATAAGTAAAAGCAAAACAATCGTTTGCTAAATCCACTTGACTGAAAGCCGAAAAACCGTCAAAGCGTAATCCATAAACTATTTATATTTCATAAAAGATTGGATTGAGAAAATAAAATACTCCGGAGAAAATGGCATTGTTCCAAATTTATGCATGCACAAAAATCTGTACTTGTGGCAACGCTGGTCGTGAGTCGCTGTGTGTCCGTCGGATATAACCGATCCGGCATTTACAACATGTGCTTCCTTGTAGAAAAAGTCGAAGACTTGTTTCCGGTCGCCCGACGGTGCTGCGCGACCGTAAAGTGTCGCAGTAGCTGAAGAGGAAGAACGGGAGCAAGGTTGCCTCTCCGTTTCTGACCTTGGACCGAGTGGTCGGAGCAACTAGCCTAATGGTAAAGAAGTATCTGGCCAAAATAGACATTTTTATGTAAAATGTTATGTAAAAGCTTCAGTCGAGGCCAGCCGTCTCTGAGGAGCAGTCAATCGTCCAAAATAAGCGACTGAAGGAGCTGGTGAAAACCATCTTCCCGGTGGACTGCGACGTTGTGGTCACAATGAATGACGAGACTTACTTGATGCCGGAGGCAACGACTGGCAGGAACCGGGTACCAAGGCGATAACCGATGACGTCAAATATATCTCCCAGACTATGTTCCCGAAGAAGATTACCCAGCTGCGACCGTTGGAAAATTTTTGGCGAAGCTCAAACGGAGGATCTACTACAATAATTTTGTGGCCCAAATGGAGAAGCAACCTCATCGGCCACGCCTAAGGTTCCGACTTGCTGTCCGAAGACCGCTAAGCAGTGCAAAGAAACACTTTTGTAGAAGGCATAATAAACGTAGGACTGGAAAATTTGTTCCACTGAGTTAACGTCAACGTCACATAAAGTCAACGAAGACCAGCAGAAGAGAGTCCTGGAATTCGTCGATCTGCTCCAATATGATGCGGAGTGTTGTGATATGGTCTACACATGATCGGCCAGCACGGAATCCATCTTGCTGTTGTCGGAAAGTAGCGTCGATCTTCTCCTGGATCTGGTTGAAGATTACCTTACAGAATATTTTAAGAGTAGTACAGAACAATTAATTTAGGGCTCCTTTTTTAGGACATTGACCAATATGCCCTGCATCTAGTCCACTGGAAAAGTTGCAATTTCCATGTATTGCTGTAAAGCTTATGTATCAAAGATGGGTGAGCTTTGAGCATTTCGGCTGAAATACAGTGTTTCCCTTGCGTTCTATTGAATTTCATACTCTTGAGGGCTGCTTCAATTTCATCCAGTGATTCAGAGTTGACGCGATTAATGCGACATACTATTGGCACCATTCGCTGCTGATTTTGATGCTCTCTGATATTTGAAACTCGGAAGAATTCTTCAAAATACTCAGTCCATCACTTAAGCTGCTCTGTACGGTCAGTCAGTAGCTGTCATTTAGCTCTGTCATTTAGCAGCAACTTTGTATTCATCCTGGCACCACTAAGTGGACTAATGCGAATGCTGAGTGTAAAGTCTCCGCCTGCAAATGAAGGACCTCTGTAGTCGTTTTCGCTTGACGACAAGTTTTAAGATTTTTTTAATAACGTTCATGTTCAGATGAAAACCAAGATCGAATCTTTTGTTTTATCCAATATGCCACAATTGGTAAAGCAGGTTCCGGTCCGAAAATCGACTTTTCTGCTCCAGATCCTGCTAGTTCATCAGCCCATTCATTTCCGGTTATACCAGAATGGCCAGGGACCCAAACCAGATGAACGGCATTCAGAATGCTTAGTTCTTCTAATTGAGTGTGGCAGGCGATGACTGTTTTAGATTTTGAATTAGCCGTACAAAGTGCTTGACTATCAGAACAGAAGTAGATAATCTTACCTATCAGTTCTTTCTGCAGTGCAAACTGAGCTCCGCATATCTTGCAATTATATTTCAGCTTAAAAAACGGTGCAGTAACTACCCAACGAATAGGATTCCTCAGATTCCAGCTAACGGCAGTAAACACCAGCACCCTCGTACAAGGAACCATCGGTATAACAGACCACATAGTCGAAAATTTTCCTTTCCATGTAGCCTGACATCCACTCCTCTCTAGGAGGAAAGTTACTTAAGAAAGTCCTATACGGAAAAGTACGCATGAGCCTCACATGACTAGGAGCAAGGGTAAACTTGTTTTCAGCAACAATTTGCTACAATCGAGTATGACCAGTGGAACCGTCCACAGACTGCCAAAGGGCAATCGCGTGTGGTCGATAAGCACATAAGTGCCTCTTGCTTCAGGTGTAAGTGTAGAGGTTTAACATTGAAAATAGCTTCTAGGACGGCAGTAGGAGTTGTAGTAAATGCACCAGATATTGCCATTAAACACATTCTTTGAAGCTGGTTTAGCTTTGTCTGAACAGTCACAACTTCCTCTCTCTGCCACCATTCAAGACAACCATACGCCAGTATTTGACTGACAACGACCGTGTACAACCAGTGTATGTATTTGGGTTTAAGCCCCCAAGAGTTGCTAATTGCTCGTCTATACTGTCCAAAGGCCATGCACGCTTTTTTAATTCGAAAATCAATATTTGTGCACCAGTCAAGCTTGGAGTTGAAAATCAACCCCACGTACTTCACCTCGTTCACAACATCAATATCCGAATCGTAAAAGCGCAGAGCGCGAGCTTCATTTGTATTTCTACGTCTTGAAAATAAGACGATAGATGTTTTGCTCGGATTTAACGAAAGTGTAGTTTCTCGGCTTCACGTTTCCACGACGCGTAGTGCCTGCTGCATTAAGTCAAATAATGTGCTTATGCACTTTCAAACTACTAGGATGAGATAGTCATCCGCAAAACCCTAGGCCTAGCCTAGGCCATTGAGTTTCCTCAGTAGGCCATCCGCCACAAGGTTCCATAAAAGAGGCGAGAGAACGCCACCTTGTGGGCATCCACAAACACTTTGCTTCCAAATGCTTGCTTGCCGAAACGACGAAAATAGCAATCGGTTACTAAGCATTTTTTCTATCCACACGGGCACATTATGATAACGAACAGCCTCCAAAATGGAAGCAAAAGATACGTTATCAAATGCGCCTTCAATATCCAAAAAAGTTCATAAGCAAGATTCCTTTCGTGAAAATGCAACCTCAATTTTTTTCACCACATCATGTAATAAAGTGGTTGTAGACTTGCCACATTGATAAGCATGTTGTGCTGAATGCTTGCTTGTTTCGCGGATGTGGTGATCAACAATCCGCTTAAGTGATTTAAGCAAGAAAGACGTTAGACTGATTGGTCTAAAACTTTATGCTTGCTCGTATGTCGCGCGTCCACCTTTAGGAACAAACCTAATGGTTATTTCACGCCACTGAGATGGGATGTACCCAATAGCAATACTACACACAAACATGCTTTTCAGAATGTGTTTGAAGTATTTGAATCCTTTCTGCAGTAGAATAGGGTACATTCCATCTGTTCCAGGAGATTTGTATGGAGAAAAGCTGTTCACGGCCCACTCAATCGCTTTAGTTGTGACAAGTCTCCGAGCGAAAGCCCATGAGTCTAAGCCACCTAAAACGATTTCTGGATCGATCGGAGCTTCCACACAGCCTGGAAAGTGACTATAGAAGAGACATTCCAGGATTTCATTGTCATTCGAACAGTATTCACCGTTCGAACTTCGAATGTTATTAACCTGATAATCTTTCGATTTTGACAGTTTATTAAGTCGACTTGCCTCGCTGAAACTGGAAACGTTGCTGCAGAACCTGTGCCAGCTCGTGCGTGCTGGAGATCGTAGAGCCTTTGCATAGGCTTTCCGGGTCTGCTTGAAAGGCTCCACGCCATCCCTACGACGTCTTTTCCAGGCTCTCCTGCATCGTTTCTTTAGTTCCACGAGATGAGAGTTCCACCATGGTGTTCCTCTAGTCGTTTTCATAGTTTTTAGCGGGCAAGCTACTTCAAAAGCTTCCGCAATAAAAGAGGTTGTGGCATCTACAGCCACATCCAAATCGATCGATGACTCAATCGTCGGTTTGAATCCTTGAAACTTCGTCGCCAGTTCCTCCCCAAAGAGTTCCCAGACCGAAAATCTCGGATTGCGAAATGTTGCAGCGTTCAAGGAGACACCCAAATGATCATAATATAAAAAGCAATGATCAGATATTGGTGTCTCATTTGAAACATGCCATTGTGCCAACTCATGACTGATCCTGTTAGAGCAGAGTGTTATATCTAACACTTCCTCTCTGCCAGCTCGTATGAAAGTTGGACAATTGCCAATGTTGAGTATTCCAAGGTTGGTACCACTCAAATATTCCTTCAAATCAGAGCCTCTCAGATTGATATCCGAGCTGTCCCAAATGATGTGATGGGCATAAGATGGTTCGTCATGTGGTAAATGTGCTGAACAATAGACATAGCGCCTGTGGCCATCATCCACGACGAGTTCTACTGTGACTGCACAAATATCCCGAGTAGTCAACTCAGAGATAAGGCATGCATTTACTGACCAATGCATCAATATGCATGCCCTAGGCATCAAACGAGGATTTGTCATACCAGTTTTGCTGAATATAGCAAAGTTCTAGTTTCCAATATCCATCGAATGAAAGTACCCCTTGCGAAAATATGGCTCCTGAACCAAGGCGATGGTGACAGAGCCATTAAAAAGTTTTTCGCATAAATACAAATTTGCTGCCCGTGGTGAATGACCCTTTGGGCAAGGGGATTCCAGTAAGGCGTATAAGTGCGTAGTAATCAGAGATTACTTTTGTAATCATTTCGAATTAATTAGGTAATCAATGGTAATCAGTAGAGTAATCAATGATAATCTTAAGTAATCATTGGTAATCATGATTAATTTATAGTAATCACTAGAAATTGATTACTGGTAATCAGAGGTAATCAGTAAAGTAATCAAAAGTAACTTTTTTCAAAGGTGCGTAGTAATCATTGCTGTTGGAAACCCCTTGCCTTTGGGTTAAAACTACTCTAAAAAAAAATTTGCTGCCCGTTTGTATTGAAGATTTATTTGTGCTACTCTAATTATTTAACTAGCGGTGTATATGCATAAACAATCTCCAACACAGATGTTGGCCAGAAAGGACTTGCGTAATATCCATAAAGGAAATGGGATAGGACTCCTATGTTGTTCCCACGAAACGCAAGGGACAACAAAGTTCGACCATACTAGAGCCCCGCATGCACAGTAGGGGCAAGATGCCCAAAGCACTCCGTTCGCGACTGGCATGTTTTCACCCCTCCAACCATGCAGTCATCAGCACGGAGTTACACCTTGACTTAGGGGCTCCTGATTTGCCGACTCTCACGGCAGGGTCAGATCATGTGGCCTGATTTTTGCCTAAATGTACAATTCGGCACCAACCGCCAAAGGACACAACTGCAGAAACGTGTACACAGATCGATTGAGGGTCTCTTTCTCTGTGCTAATCCAGCAGAGAAAATAATCCTCCCTCGGTGTGCCCACATCCCGTAGCCACGCCCTCCGAAATACCGGCGTCGAACTGCATGATTAGGAAGCCGGAAACCACACGGTGAAAGTGTTCCACCTTCTCTGTCTGCGTACGACAACCAAGGTTGCGCACCACAAGGTACGCAACCTTGGCTGCCGTATCTTAGCCGGCACCACAAGTCAAGGTGTCATGCGATCCGTGCCGAGAAATGAAGGGTGCTGTGGAGTACCAGAGAGTACCTTACCGCATCATGCGGAGTCCGTGTACTTCCCGGGTGACATGAACGATATACTGTCTTCTGAGGATGCTCCGTGCGATAGTGCAGGCCCATCAACCATGTCAATATATGAACTGTAGGAAATGTCCTGCGAATTCGTTAATGCTATCAGAAATGACGTCCTAGACCTCACTTTGTGCAGCATTTCAATAGCTGAGAAAGTAAAAAGCTGACATGTCTTTGATGAACTTAATTTATCAGACCAAAGGTATAATATTTTTGATATCAAGGCAGACTCTCTAAAGAGAGAACAATACAGAAACCTGATGAAACATAACTGGCGTTCTTTCAGGGACCGTTTGGGTAACTCTCAGAACTTGTGTCATGTACTGTACGCGCACCAGTTGAACTGGACGTTGCAGTCAATACTTTACCCCTGGTAGAATGAAGGAGTTAGGCAGGCGTTGGGAAGTTAGGCGTCTATTCAACACGGCTAAGATCATGTTCAATTGGAAGGTCTAAAGGACATCACTCACCACATAAAACACAGAGCTTCGCAACGCCAAATGGAAGGCAAGAACCAAGTTTTGCGACAGCAGCCAGACTCTGCCTGAGGTTGCGCGGCTTCAAAAAGCGTTAGCCAAGGACCATAACAATGGCTTGGGGTAATTGAAAAGCGAGGATGGTAGTATATTGCTGTGACGCGACGCCACCGGGCAGCAGCAAGATAAGTTATCACGCGTTTTGTCAAAAGACTTGGTTCTACTTGCACGCCGATTGTTTACAGAGGCTTCAATGAGGCTCCTCAGTTCAGCTCTCAGCTCCTTTGAACCAATGAAGTCTCCAGTTCTGGATGGCATCCTACCCATCTTCTTACAATCTTTTCAGCGACCGCCACAGATGTTTTGTCGACAATATGCATACTATCGATAAAGCAGACGAATCAACTAGATTTGTTTATGATCCTGCCCGCTTGTTGATATCCGCTCGGTTCATAATAGCCTGTAGCGCTATCTTGAACAGCAAGTATGCACCATCACATAAATTCATTTGCAGGATTTGAATAAACTCGACAATCCACCGGAAAATCGCATGCAGTACTGCGCTTCATTCAGTGTAGGTTCAATCAGATTGATCAGCTCTCCGAAAAAGCCGTTTTCGTCCATGCTTTTACATAGCTCTTTACGGTCGATGGTATCATATGTAGCTTTGAAACCAACGAAAAAAATGTTTATGGAAACGCTTATCGTCCTTCAACGAAGTCGGCTTGATAAATTAGCACAAATCTGTTCGCAATCGGTGAGTGTCGGCGGAAAATGATTTAGGAAAGCACTTTGTAGACGACATTGAGAACTGTGATCGCACGATAGTTCCCATAGTCCGATCCCCTCACGATTGTCCATCAAGATACTGCCATTATCATCCTAATACCTTTAGGCTAGTGGAACCTTGGCGGGATACGTTCATTTTATTGTAAAACTTTTGTGTTTGCTGAGAACGAGGTAACTGCTCCAACTTCTCATACAGGGGAAGACAAAATTTTATTTTTTGAAACATCTTTTTTTCTACTTTTTGTTTTTCTCAAGCTGTGTTTCGTTTACAAAGCTCAAATGCTATAAAGGTTTTTTTTAACTCTTACCAACAAAGCAAAGAAAAAAAGGATTGAATGGTGGTTACGTTGGTTAGTTTCCGAGAAAAAGGTACATAAAATTCGAAAATCCTGCTTTTTCCATAACTAAAACTTGAAAAATTGTATTGGAATGATATACTCGCATAACAGTCCCATTTATATAGGAAACTCCATGAAAATGCTACTGTTATGCCAATAGCGGCAGTTATGCTTCAAACAAAAAGGAAACACACAAAAACAAACAATCTGAACTAACATTAAAAATCAGTGCTAAAACTTATGGATGATGCCTGAATCCCTTTGTTTCCATCTAGATGCTCTGAAGTACAATATACGACAGCTTATAAGTTTTAAGTCAGCCTTTCTGCTTGCCTGGCAGTATTGGCATTTTTGCTGTAATTATTAACTGCAGAATTTTGCACTTGAAAATGTAAACGAACGATGAACCTACTTCACTGACATAAAGAGATTATCTCTCCCATGCCATGAACTGTGCGATGCTCCCATTTCTGCTAAATTAAGCATCCTGTCCCGAGCATATGAAATCGTTCGGTAAATCCTTCGGTCGACCAGCATACTTTACTCGCTTATATCTCGGCATGTCAAACGACAGGCTGAACGAGAGCGTTTCCACGCTCACTACTAATTTACCACAATTTCCAGTCCCACGGATCCTTTTTGGGGTTGTACGAAATCCGAACGAGAGAAGGATTATATACCAGCCATAACGAACACATTATGGAAGCAGTATTTCCGTCACATCACACGACACGATGTGGTTTCTCTCAGCTGCTGCAGCCGGCAGTTAGGTTGGCCGGAAGATGCTCTTTGTCACATCCCACCGTAGTGATACGGCAAACAAAGCCGACGAGCTGAAGAGTGTTTGGGCAGATTAATGGGGGATATCATAAAAAAATAGGTTGAACAAAATCTGTCCAGTCAGACAGAAAGGGGATCTCCTCAACAAAGTGCAGGAAAGAGGATGTCATCGTTAATTTGTGAACGTTTCATCGATACCGGGAGGTAGATTAGAGCCGATTGTAAAATTGCATTAGCCATTAAACTGTTTAGATGTTTGAAAATCCTAGTTAGTGTTTAGGATTATGTTAGTACATAGAGAAGCTCATCTAATGGTCATGCAAGCATTTTTCGACTAGTTTTATTCGATATGACTCTAATTTTACTGATTACTGTAACTCTGAATTGTGAAATTCGTTATCAAAACAATAAGTTTACTTACAGTGCAAATCCAGCACGTAACTGCTTTCCTTTGGTTCCGCCAGCTGGGTGTTGGTTGCTTGGCAGGTAAATACCGAGTTCAGATCGGAACGCTGGATTGCCGGCCAGAGGAGCCGATTTTCGATTACGTCACCGGAGTTGTGTTCGTACTGTTCATCCACTAGGATGCCGTTGATAAGCCACTTGACCGATGGTTGGGGACGACCTGTGAAAATAAAAGACGGGTGGTATCAGTTAGCCTGAGTGCTATTGGTTTTTGTTTCGGTGTTGATACTGTTCATACACAAGATACTAAATTTAGTTTCAGCAAGGTTTATGATGCAATTCAAACCCCAAATTCGCCCATCAATAGTCTGTTCCCAAAAAAATTCCACAGTTGTGTACTGAGCTGCCTTTTTACCAGTGTCACTTTTATCTGTGTTAATTTGTATTTTCAGCCCATTAAGCGATGGCATCTGTTTTTTCGACCTATGGCCTAGTTACAGTGGAAGAACAGGTGGTTTTGCCGTTCTTTGAATAAAAAATAGTAGATTACTTACAGTCTTGAGAAAATAGTTATAACATATTAAAATTGTAATCAGTAAAGTATTTTTATTGGCGAAAGAAAAGGCAAATAGGCAGAATTTAGAAACCTGCTTAAAATACCGTCCCGTACCCTATAATCAATATTTCTGGTTAGGGAAAAACTGGTACGTTTTCGCAATGATTGTTATTATTATAAAATTTTACTTTTAACATGAATTATTGAAGCCACTTGAATAAATGCAACCCCACAGCATTCTACATGTACAATTTTCCCGGTAACCAACTACTAGTTTCAGTGCGATCGATTTTATACAGTAATCTGCGTTTTGTGTTTTGTTGGTTTGCGGTTTTGATAATTGAAATACAGCAGAAACAAGTGATAGAACATAGGACCAGAGTCACGCAAGCATTGTTGACAGTCGAATGAATAAATGCCGTTCCAGCTTTCCATTTGCCGATACACCGACACGTTTATTTTTAGAAACATACCAATGGATGGTGCTGGAATTAGTCAGCGATTTAAAGGTTTAAAAATGTTTTAATGGTTCGGTGGTCACGTACGTTACCAATAGCATATCAAAACTGTTGCAATGCAATGTAATGCAAAATTGAAAAAGACTCGTATATGGAAATGCTTTTTTTTAAACCGCTGTTACTTGCAGGCGCGCCGCTTTGACATTAATATGAGCTTAATTTGTTCGAAAAGCCAGCAGATATCAGATACAGCCAGTTAGCGAACTTTATACCCTTGATCGCAACGCTATATTCGAAGAAGCTTACAGGTTTCGGTCGACAGAATGAATGCCGTCTCGACTCGATTGTCTTGCTACACAAGAAGAGGTGAAAAAAAGAAGGAAAATCCATGCCCCACCACTTCTTTCCAGCTTGGCAATAAAAGAAGATGTTAATTACGATAACGATGCTAACCCAAGCTGCTCTCGGCCACATGGAATCCTTTTGGATTTTTTTTATCTGCAACACTGAACATAAGAATGGGAAACTGACTTTGCTCACCGTTGCGTTGCGTTGCTATCTGGTATTGGATGTAGAGAAGCGTGTTTCCATCTAGTGGGAAGGTGGATTTTTCTCATAGTCGGAATGTTTTCAAGATGTTCGCATTATCTATGTTTACAGTAAAAGTTAAACGTGATATGCTGTACAACAAAACTCTAGCAACAAGCAAATTCATTCAATATGCTATAATTTTATTTCATAAACATTAGAGTTCCATTGATTTATACAGGAACGTTTGAATTTTTAAACGGAACTTCATACAACTTCATGTTGATTTTCACGGAATGTCCACTGTGCAAAATTTCACCTCACTTCTTCTTCAGCAGCATAGAGCCGGGGTGGCTCGTGCTGTTTCAAGCACTCGTCTCCATTCAACTCGGTCTTGGGCCACTCGTCGCCAATTTCCTAATCGTCTCAGAAGTCGCAAATCGCATTCGACCTGGTCGAGCCATCGTGCACGTTGGGCCCCCTGTTCCTGGTGCCGGTGGGGTTGTTGAAGAGGACTATTTTCGTCGCACTGTCGTCCGGCATCCTTCCGACGTGTCCGGCCCACCGTAGCCTGCTAACTTTCGCTAGATGTACGATGGGAGTCTCCCCAAGCAGTGCCTGTAGCTCGTGATTCATACGTCTCCGCCACTCTCCGTTTTCAGTTTGTACTCCGCCAAATATCGTCCGCAGCACTTTCCGCTCGAACACGGCCTCCGTGAACAGCGTCACGGCTCCAAGTCCATAAAGAACTACCGGTCTAATAAGAGTTTTGTACATTGTTAGCTTCGTGCGGCGGCGTACGCTTCCTGATCGTAGCGTTTTACGAAGGGCAAAGTAGGCCCGATTTCCCGCTTGGAAGCGACGCTGGATCTCCTACCTAGCGCTGTTGTCCGCGGTCACCAGCGATCCCAAATACACGAACTCCTCTACCACTTCTAGTTCGTCGCCGTCAACGGTTACCGTCCGTGGGAGGCGCGCGTTTGTTTCCTTTGAGCCTCTTCCTTCCATGTAAGGGTAAGCGGGGCAAGACCGCCCGCCTAAGCAAAACCACATGTATAAAAAAAAGTTGTAGCTCAATTTCTAATTTATCTGCTTTAAATGAACAATTGATCTATTACCTACATATAAAAAATAAAAACATAAATATCTGTAATGATTTTCTATTTTTTATTGCGATTTGGAAACACGTCCAAAAAATAGAGTATTTTTTCCATGCGGGGTGAAACACGCCCACTAACGGGGTAAAACCGCCATAGCGTATAACTTTAACAATATTCAACCGATTTGAATGAAACTGGTGGCATTGGATTCATGAATTTATCTAATTTAAACAAATTGAATCAGTTTGCTATCAAACAATACATAGTTCCCCGAGATTCGCAAGTTCGAAAGAGTGTCCGGCAACCACTCGTATTGGAAGAATATCAGTAATATAGGTACCAACAGTCTTGAAATTGATACCGTGTAGTTTCCTTAGACAACAAGATGGATCGGGTTAGGCATCCTGGAGTCAATCTTTAAGGACTAGAGAGGATCTAAGATAAAATATAACAATATGGGTATTAAAGTTTCTGGAATTGATCCGGTAGGTCATTTTTTGACCTTTCAAATTGTTCTGATTGATAAAGCAGATACATATTACTTTTCCATTGCTAAGATAATTTGCTATATTTTCATAAAAAATATGTTTATTCCATGTTATTGGTTCCAAGAGGGAGGAATTATTAAAAAAGCTATATCCTAGAAAACAAGATAATGTCCATAGCGCCCGCAGGGAAAATTGGCGATTTAGATTTTTCTAAACAGTCCACCAGCTATAAACTAAGCACATTTAAATTGTTTTATGTAAATCTGAGATCCTTTGGTCCAAACTATGCAATTATTTTAAAAATCTCCTAATCGCACTAGCATTATACACGACGGTCTTGCGCCGTTCGTTGTGGGCGGTTTTACCCCCAAATGACCGATTAGCACATTTCACTATTTGTTTCAACAAAACTGCATGAACAGTTACCTAATTTAGGTACTGTCGGATGAAGACAGGATCAGAGAAGCGATGTGGGTTGGATTTACTGAAAGTTTTAACGTTTTGAAGAAAATAAACCCTAAGTTCTGCAAGAACAAAGTTATAAAAAACGAAACGATTATAACGAAAAATCTATTTTTATTTATTTCTCCGATAGTTTATACGATATTGCTGTACAAGGTATTGTAAAATATTGCGTACGCATTCAGTAATATGACTGTCATCAACATTTAACACCAATTTGAGCAAGGCCCTGTAAAACCATGGTGGGCGGTTTTACCCCGGCGGGCGTTGTTACCCCGTTTACCCTTATTTGGTCTTCGACGCATTTGTTTTTAGCCCAATTCTCCTAGACTCCGCTTTGAATCTGGCGTAGATTGCCTCCGCCGTCGCAAAGTTCCTGGCTATGATATCGAAGTCATCTGCAAAGCCTAGAAGTTTGCTACCTTTGGTAAAAATCGTGCCTCTCGTTTCGATGCCCGCTCGTCGGATCACCCCCTCAAGAGCGATGTTGAACAGCATGCAGGATAAACCGTCACCTTGTCTCAACCCTCGCCGCGTCTCGAAGGGACTCGAGAGTGTCCCAGACATGCGTACGAAACACATCAGTCGATCCAATGTAGCTCTGATCAGTCGCGTCAGTTTGTCCGGAAAACCGTATTCGTACATTATCTGCCATAGCTTGTCTCGATCCACTGGTGACAACCGGTGTAACAGGATCAGGGAGAGTACCTTGTAGGCGGTGTTTACCAGCGTTATACCACGATAGTTGCAGCAGTCTAGCCGATCACCCTTTTTGTAGATGGGACAAACCACTCCTTCCATCCATTCCTCCGATAGCTTTTCCTCCTCCCAAATGCTCGAAATAACCCAGTGTAGAGCCTTTGCTAGCATTTCTCCGCCATGTTTATAAAGCTCTGCCGGTAGGCGGTCCTTCCCAGCAGCTTTATTGGTCTTCAGCAGCCCGATTTCTCGTTTGACTTCTTGGAGATCAGGTGCTAGGACATTACTATCTTCCATGGGCGCTCCTAGGTTAATTTCCGTTCCGCCTCCTTCTGCAACTTCGCCATTGAGGTGTTCATCGAAGAACTGCTTCCATCTGTCGACTACCTCGCGCTCGTTTGTAATTAGATTCCTCCCTCGTTCCTAAACATGTCAGGTTTCGGTGTGTAGTCCTTCCGAGTTTGGTTCACCTTCTCATAAAACTTGCGCGTTTCATTAGCTCGGAATAGTTGCTCTAATTCTTCACGATCTCTGTGCTCCCTCTGGCGCTTTTTCCTCCTCAGGATCGTGGTCAGCTGGTTCCTAGCTCGTCGGTGTTTGGCCAGGTTCTCTCTAGTGGCAATACTAATTTTTCCAAGCAGTGTTTTCCCCTCCACCGCTTGTTGGCATTCCCCATCAAACCAATCATTTTGTGTACTTCGATGCTCAATACCTAGAGCCGCGGTAGCGGCCTCTCCGATGGCCGAGCGTATTCTGTCCCAATCGTCTTCGAAGTTTGAAGCACCTAACTCCTCGGAAGAAGCCAGTGCCTCATTCAGTACTCGCGCGTAGTTCTCGGCGGCTTGTGGGTTATCTAGCTGCCTGATATTCAGCCGAGGAGGGCGGCTTTGACGTGTCCGGTATACGGTGGACAGCTTTGAGCGCACATGTACTGCTACTAGGTAATAGTCAGAATCAATATCCGCACCCCGACGAGAGCGAACGTTCGTGATGTTAGAGAAAAAGCGGCCCTCTATGAGAACGTGGTCAATTTGGTTCATTGTACGTTGGTCAGGTGATCTCCAGGTGGCTTTGTGGATATCTTTGCGCGGGAAAAAGGTGTTTCGGATCACCAGGCCTCGGGAAGCTGCAAAGTTTATACATCGTTGGCCGTTATCGTTTGTGTCGGTGTGCAGGCTATGGGGTCCTACCACCGGTCTATACATCTCTTCCCTACCGACCTGGGCGTTCATATCCCCGATGACGATCTTGATGTCCCGTGACGAGCAGCTGTCGTACGTTGCCTCCAGTCTCGCGTAGAACGCTTCTTTCTCATCGTCGGGTCTACCTTCGTTGAAGAAACGGCCCTTTATCCTCAATACACACATTCTCTCGTTGATCGCCTTCCAATCTGTCACGATTTCATTATCCTAGTGCATTCTTCATAAAAATGCTCGCCATCGTAGTTTTGCAGGAAATATGTAGCAAAGGAGAGAAGGTTTTAAAGATCCATGGGGGAAATGCCCAATTTTACCAGATATGGATACCGTTTTACGGATATTGATGCTGACCATCGCCTAGTAGCAGGCACATATAGAGCTTAATGCTGTCAGGCGTATACCAAACACGTCAAAGTCCTCCTCGGTTGAACATCAGACAGTTAGACAACCAGTAATCTGCCGAGAATCACCGGCGAAAACTAGATGAGGTACTGCCTTCTTTCGAGGAGTTGGGTGCTTCAAACCGCGAAGGTGGCTGAAGCAGAATACGCTTGGCCATCGGACAGCACTACATGAACCGTCCCGGAGTACAAAATTATTGGTTTGATAGGGAATGCCAACAAGCGGTTGAGAGAAAAAATATTGCTTGGAAAAATTATCTGAGCCTTGCCACTAGAGAAAACTTGGTCAAATACCTACGAGCAAGGAACCAGTTGACCACGATCCTAAGCGAGCTTATGACTCGCGCAAGTTTTATGAGAAAGTGAACCCAGCTCGTAGCTACACACCGAAACCTGACATGTGTAGGGACTAGGGAGGGAATCTAATCACAAACGAGCGTAAAGTGGTCGACATGTGTAAGCAGTTTTTCGATGAGCATCTGGATTACCCAATGGAAGTTTACCTAGGATTGCCTACAAATGATAACAGTGTGCCGGCTCCCAATCTCGAAGAGATCCGGCGAGAAATCGGTAAGCTGAAAAATAATAGAGCCGCCGGATAGACCAATTTCCAGCAGAACACCACAAAAATGGCCAAGTACCGCTAGCATCGACACTTGCGCATTTCGGGGACACTCTCGAGTCCTTTTGAATTGCGCAGAGGGTTGCGGCAAGGGTATGGACTGTCCTGCATGTTATTCAATATCGCTTTTGAAGGTGTGATCCGGCGAGTGGACATTGAAATGAGAGGAACGATCGTCAGCAAGAGTAGCCAGTTCATAGCCTTTGCAGACGACCTCGACATTACTAGAAATCTTGGAACGGCGGAGGCAATCTACGTCAGACTAAAAACGGAGGCTAAATAGAAGGATAATGTTACAAATCAATGCGTCGAAAACCGTGCCAACGTTGTCAAACGTTGCCAATAATCCATAGATATCGATTTCTTCTTTCATGTAACTTTTGTTGTTTTCGGGTACAGTAGGGTGTTCGCCTAAATCTAAGTCACTATCCCGCTGGAGGTGCTGCCATCTTATAGTGGGCAGGAGCCAAAATTGTGTACCCTAGCGGGCATCAGGTGAAGGTATCAATAAGAGGTAGTGGACAAAGGTGGCAGATTTACACATGTTCACCCTTTTGTCAGTCTCCACGTTGCTATAGATCTTATTATTTCTTTAGCAATCCAGTTGACGGCGCAAAAACAACATTGTTACTGATTACACAGCTATTCATCGCTGAAAGCAAGCGAAAAAAGTATCTGACATATGGGTAAGTTAAAGTGATCCTAATCGGATTGTAAGCTTTATTGCCGAAAACAGACAGTCCACCCGACTTGTGTGGCTCCATTCGTGAGAAAGATTTCATCGCAGACTGGATGTATGCAAACGAGCGAATATTGCACAACTAGGTATAACTTCGGATTACAGTTTAAATGATTATTTATTGTAGGATCTACATGTAAATTACTAACGGAAGTCGATAGCATCATATTTGGGTTCAGGAGTTAAACCCCGGATTTTATGCAAAGTTAGCTTGTAGAATTTACTGTCACCGCCTTGTTTTCTTTGAAATTCAATTAATTAGTTATTTGTATTATTTTAATGATTGTTGAAATACTGTCAATTAGCAGTTTCGTAACACATTTTATGAACAATATTTTCATTGATATATTACAGTTTTTGCATTCAAAACTGGACACTCTAAAGGTACGTAATGGCATATAACAGTGTGTTTAGGGTTCAATTGTTTCGGGTTTCTAGGTGCACCCTATCCTTAAACAAAAAAGTGCACCGAAGACACCGAAAGAGTTCAATCTCAATTACACAACTTAAAATCGCAGTTTTGTCAACAATTGAGCACTTGAAAGTTTCAATTTTAAATCCAAACAGCAATAAAGTATTGAATTATGCTAATATCAGACACAGCAACATAATCATTACTCATTGAGCTTCTTGAAACAGGATTTTCCTATTCCCGTTTTGCCATGATAAGATCTCAGTGAAAAGTCATGTAATATCTTTTATCTCGTATATTGGAGATACTTTCCACCACCCTTTGCCAATCCGTTTTGCACAGGGTTCGCCCAAAAAGTACTCAATTTTTGCTTAACATGACAAATCTAGGTACAACGACGATACACAGAAGAGAATTGACTATTACACAGTACATTGATAACACCGCATCGCATTGTGCCACCCAGCAGCGTGCTGGATATATGTGTGTGCTGTATCCTTTCTGCGATTGGTGCTGGAACACAAATATTGGGTCTACCCGGAGATCCGGCTTCATGGCGAATAAATTTTATGATTAAATGTGGCAAATTGGGCACAAATCGTGCGTTAGTTTGTGCGGGCCGAGAGGAGAAAAAAATGATGAGAACCGGTATTTCTGGTCACAGTGCGTCCCAACGTTTGACGAGCCGGTGGTTTGAGGTCAGAGAATGCGGGGGATGGAAGGAGATGACACTGACTGGTTTGACAAGGGTGATTATCATGTCAATACCCACAGCAGTGACAACCCGCACACATGTTGTCGCTGGTTGGGGTAGAACATTGTTGTCGAAGCTACGTGATTTTCAAGGCTTATCAGCAAATTTATTTGTATATGGAAATGGAAATGTAAATTGACATATCTGTCCTCGGTGAGTTGCACGTAGCAAATGGGATGCAGAACGGTTTTTTTATTCGGGAATGTTTATCGGTGAAATAGGAGAGGGAAGTGAAAAATGAGAAATAAAATGGAAAATGCAATTTGAGAGGAACTTTGTGTGTTTGGCATGCAAAGTAAATTCAGTTTTACCTTTCATGTTGTATTATCATGAAATACAGGCAAAAAATGACAGGCACTCTGTAAATTAAACATCTAATTTTATTGGCTGAGCGTATTTCTAAATTTAATAACTGGATTATTATTAATCGGTCTGCACTGATAACATGTACCAAAAACGGCAAAAGGCAATAGACAAAATGCATAATAAAAAGGTGATCGATTAAAAAACACATGCTACCCTACTAGCACAGTTGTTACAAATCAGTTGTGGTAACCGATTTATGACTAATTTTAGTCTTAATTAAGTTTATGCAACCATAAGTGCGAAAAATGTGTTGCTTGGGTAGGAAATCATAAATACTTTAACTATTTCCTTTTGTTTTGTGATTGCTGTCTTTTGTTTGTTGCTAATTAGGTTCATATTATCAGTGCATGCATATTTAACCCGGACATTAATTAACCCGGATAAAATTAGATTAATCCGGATAAAATTAGATATTTCGCAGTCATGTTAGAAAACGGATTAACATAAAATTCTTTGCATAAGAAGGACGGTTAAAATGTTGTACTATACGTACGCACCCGAACCTAACATTACTCATTATGTCAAAACAAACAACTGACCATATGATTCATTGAGTCACATAGAGTCTGGTCGCATGATGCACTCATTCACAAATGCACATAAAGTGCTGACTTGTCCTTTTGATGGTAACTGGCGGGTCGCGACTAGCGAGGATGGCTTAACCATCGAATACATAGAACATAGAACCACTTAAATATGTATATTGTCCCATCAGTCTATCATTGTCATTAAGACCACATTATAAACAGCCCCACCTTCTATAACAAAATTCAGGTCCAATTTCAAGCGCAATTTAATGTCCGACTCTAGTCTATATAAATTTACAATGCGCATAAACGCGATTTGTTTGTACTGATCTAGCGTATTTAATCTTTTTCACATTGCATTTTCCCAACGACTATGATAGAAATCTGATCGGAGAATGAAATATTCGCTGCTTGTAACTGCCAGCTGAATCAAACCACCAAAACAATAACAAAGAGTAGGGCGGCCGGTTCACTCAGGTTTGGAGTTGCCGGTTGTTCAAGTTAAAGACTAGCCCCGTTAGTTTGCATGAGAAATCGTTCAAACGAACGGGGGTCCACTGTATATTGGCTCGTTTCATTATGCTTGATTTTTGTATTCAAGTATAATAAGTTCAAGTTTTCAAGTATAATAAGTTCAAGGTTTTCGAGCCATAAATCTCGCATGTGCATAGTATTTTTCGATATAAATTAACAAATTATGGTTGTTTATGAGTACCATTACCATTATATTAGACTAGCTGTTTACCCGATCTTACTCGGGGCCCCTTTGCCTCTTAGTCACTTGTACATCTGTTATTGTAACGAAAATTCTTATAGTGCAAAAAAACAAAACCCTTTTTTCATTTTAATGTGTTTACTCTCTTTGTCAGTTTCCCTCATGTTGTCCCCCAGCCACTTGTAAATCTGACATTCCCTTTATTAATGGGCAACCTGAATGAAAGGGGGGATTTTCAGAAATCCAGCAACTTGTACAACTGTTATTGTTCCAATTGCAAGAGAAACGCACCCCATTACCCATTTTAACCTTTCTTTCCCCTTGTAAGAGACCATCTCCGTCTTTTGTCTACCCCCTGGGCTGATTCTTTTAAGCCAAAATACATGTTTTTGACAAACGATGTTTAATGAAGAACAGTCCAGAAGTCCCGGAGCTATGGCGAAACATACATTCATACGCACGTTCTTCGTCAGTCAGCTCCCTCTTCTGTCACGTAGCTAATTATGCATTGGCTTGCTCTATGAAAATCACTATAATGGAAACTAAACAAAGGTCTTTTTTACCATATACTCCTCTTCGGTGGAACCCCCTCTTTTTTAAAGTAATTTGCACAACTACAATAGGGCCTCCCCCACTGTTATGAACCTCCCCCCCCCTTTTGTCAACCCCTTCAATTCTGATTCCTTTATGTCAAGGAACATGTGTGCCAAGTTTGATGAAGAACTGTCCAGACGTTTAGGAATTAGGGTCTCCCCCTGTTATGAACCTCCCCCTTATGTGAACCCTTTAAGTTCTGAGTCCTTTATGTCAAGGAACATATGTGCCAAGTTTGATGAAGAAGCGTCCAGGCGTTTCGGAGTTAGGACCTCTCCCCTTTTACGACCCCCCCCGTGTTGTCAACCCCTTCAATTTCGATTCCTTGTTGACAAGGAACATGCGTGCCAAGTTGGATGAAGAACCGTCCAGGCGTTTCGGAGTTAGGGCCTCCCCCCTGTTACGAACCCTCCCCCCCTTTTGTCAACCCCCTTAGTACTGATTACTTTACATCAAGCAACATGTATGCCAAGTTTGGTGAAGAACCGTCCAGGCATTTCGGAGTTACGGCGTCCCCCCCCCTGTTACGAACACTCTTCCTCTTATCGGTCAAGGCGTTCTGGAGTTATGGTGGAACATACAAACAAACTCACGCTCACTTATATATGAGTAATTATCGCTGAAACGGGGCCACTACTGCCACGAGGTCTATTTTCTATACCATCTTGAAGGTGACTGTCATTTGTATAAACTTCTCGAAGAACACAACTTTCTAGGTAATCAGCAGCGTTAGTTACAGACTGTACTGTATTATTGCATATACGGTAGCGTCACGTAGTGAGGCAATTCTGCACTATTTTCAGTGCCATCTCCGAGATGACAGTCATTTGAACAACCTTTCCGAAGACTGCAACTTTCTAAATAGTCAGTAGCGTAAGATACAGACTATACAACAATGTTACATATGCACTAGCGCCACGTAGCGAGAAAATTCTGAACTACTACTAACTACTACTGCCTGCCCGCTAACCTACCTTTCAATGAAGATGATTGTAATATGATTCCAAGATATGCACTTGCACCTTTTTCACTCTAAGTAGTAATTCTTTATAAGCGCTTGGAATGAAAGGGGTACAAGTGCATAACTTGGAAGGAAAGGGGTGTAAGTGCAAATAACATTTTCAAAAATGTCTTATAAATCCCGAAAATCAAAGTGCTTTTCCACTATTTCAATAGAATTTAAAAAAGAAATGTTAACATAACCATAGTGCGTCATTAATTTTGTATTATATGACCTGAAGAATTTTCTGGATGATGTTAACTTTGGAGCTGATTTTCTCGAAATTTACTTTTTGTCACTTACACCCCTTTCCTTCTGACCCACTCATATATAAGTGAGCGTGAGTTTGTTTGTATGTTCCACCATAACTCCAGAATGGCTTGACCGATCTGCACCAAACTTGGCACACATATTCCTTGATATAAGGGAATCAGCACTGGGGGGGTCGATAAGAGGAGGGGTGGGGGTTTATATCTTAATTTTCGCAATTACCGGCTCTACAAGAAGTTTTTCGAAAATCCAGGTTAGTTGCATATAACTGGTGCTTACATACTTGCATTATCCATCTAGCTCCCCCCGTCTACTAACAACAATTCCTTTCCCGAAATACTTGTGAAGATGCAGAGGATTTCCTGGTCGTTAGTAGCAACAATTAATGGACTAACATTCCTTCCCATCCCACCAGGACCCGCATTCGGACGTGGTCCGCGTCTTTATTTATCAGCATGCAGGGACCTGATAAGGATGTACAATGAGGAATAGCACGCTGTCCTAAGTACTCTTTTTCCAGCCATCATTTTGAAATTTTCATCGGTCCTGGTCAATAACGGAGTAGCAGCGACGGTATCCTATGCTGATGCTTATGCTTATGCTTAATTTCTAGTGTATATAAATTTCTATTTCACTATCGATTTCAAGACCAAATTTCAAATGTATTTTCAAGTCCCATTGAGCACGAATTTCATGTCTAATTGCAAGCCAAATTTCAAATCAAATTTCAAGCTCAATTTCAAACTCCAATTTAAGTACGATTTCATGTTCAATCATCCATTTTAATTTTTTTATCATCCATTTTCATCCATTCCATCCAGTTTTTAGCCTAAAACAGGGGCTATGTTTTTAGAACTATATTAACTGAATTCTTCTTGCCAATCTGAACACAGAAAATATATTTTCAGAGTTTTTGTTTCAGACAAAAAACTGCTTTTAGAATTTACAGAATCAATTTTCCTTAAGAATTTACAGAATTCATTTTTCTTTAAAGCCTAATTTCAAGTGCAATTTTATATCCGATGTCGAATAAAATTTCAAGCCCAATTTGAGCTCAACACCTAATCTAATTTAATTCTGATTTATGTTCGATTCACAGTCCAATTGCAACTTCCAATTCAGGTTCAGTTTGCAGTGAAATTTTTAGCTTAATTTTGATCAAGTCCGAATTCAAATCTAAATGCTTATCTAATGTCTAATATAAAGTTCAACTTAAAGTTTGATTTCAAATCCAACTTAAATTTTAAATATACGAGAATAAGACACCAAAAAAAAAATGCCAACGAAGCGACAAAAATGTCAAAGACAAGAAAACACGACGAAAAGGCAATAAAGTGATGCGGAAACGGTGACATAAAAAGACAACTATTGATTACAAAAACACGTTATCAAGAGCAACCAAAACGCCACAAAAGATAATAAAAATAATAGCAAATCACTGAATATAAATGCAAATAGACTATGTAATGGCAGATGTTAAAAAGACAACAAAAAATGACAAGAAGATACCACAAAAAGGCCACACCAAAAGCCAAAGGTATATTATATTTATTTATTTATATTTTTCGGCGACAACCCGCTTATCGAATCCATGCCGAATTCAAGAACCGTCTCCACATTACTCAATCTTGGGCTGCCACTCTCCAGTCGCCCCTAACACCCGCTGTTCTAGCATCCTCGTCAACAGCGCTCATCCAACGGGTACGGGGTCTGCCTCGAAGTCGTCGGCCTCTGTCGGGTTCTCTGCTAATTATTGTTTTCGCTTGTCTCTCATCCGGCATCCTTGCTACGTGGCCTGTCCACGTGGCTACGCCCACTGTAGCCTGCCGAATTTTAGTCGCTTCACAATATCCGCATATTTGTACACTTGGTATATTTTATGATTCATGCGCCAGCACCACACTCCTTCGTCTAATATGCCGCCAAGAATTGATCGCAGGATCTTACGCTCGAAAACGCCAAGAGCTCGTCGGTCGTTCTCTTTCAACGTCCACGCTTCGTGGCCGTAGAGTACCACCGGGAGAATTAGCGTCTTATAGAGCGCGAGTTTTGTACGGAGTTGTAGGCTACGGGACCTCGCTGGCTACGTAATCCGTAGAAGGCCCTGTTGGCAGCCGCTATCCGCCTTTTTACTTCACGGCTCACATCGGTGTCACATGTCACTAACGTACCAAGGTAAACAAATTCTTCGACCACTTCAAAAGTATCTCCATCTATCACCACCGCAGTTCCAACACCCGAAGGGCTACCACGCTCTCTACCAGCCACCATACACTTTGTTTTGGTAGAATTTATGATAAGCCCTATTCTCGCAGCTTCCTCCTTAAGATGCGTGTACGCTTCTTCCACAGCTCTACCGATGATATCGATGTCGTTCACGAACCCTAGGAGCATATGAGATTTCGTGATGATGGTACCGCTTCTCTGCACGCCGGCCCTTCGAATAGCACCTTCCAATGACATGTTGAACAGCAAGTTCGATGGTCCGTCACCTTGCTTCAAACCATCTAACGTCACAAACGAGTCCGAAGTCTCAGCCGCTGTCCTGACGCTTGATTTTGAACCATCAAGGGTAGCACGTATCAGCCTAATCAGTTTTGTTGGAAAACCATGTTCAAGCATAATCTGCCACAGCTCGTTTCGTTTAACTGAATCGTACGCCGCCTTGAAGTCTATAAACAGATGATGAGTCTGCAAGTTGAACTCCCGGAAAAGCCAAAGGTACACATAACAGAAAAGACGAGAAATTAAATGCGACAAACGGATAAACTAAACGAGGACAAATGAAAGATGAAAGACGAAAAATAAAGACGAAAGATTAAGAATGAAACTTGAGTATGCATCCTTAAATAATATAAAGCAAAGCTCAAATGTATCATGAACTGATTTGAATCAAAAAAGTATTAATTTCCTTCAAAAAACGTAAATGTCGAGTAAATGTTTGTTTAACCTAAAATTTGATTAGATTTTGCGTCTTTTTAATTTTATCCTTGCTTCGGTGATAGAAACACAGATGGTGAAACCACTGATTATTTTTAGCTAAATCTGGCACCGCGGCAAAAAGCTGGAGACGACCAATCTTTTCTCTAGCAGTGATTTAAACGTTAAATAACTAGATGATGGTTGATAAACTGCTACAGATATACGTAATCCACTTCTCCGCCCAGACCTATATTGAATTCAGGTTCACGTTTTATCATTCAACCATCGTGAATCTCTTCTGAGTGAAATGTGTAAAACTATTATGCACATTGAATTATGCAAATAAAATTCTATTTAAATTTTGACACAGTTTGCACGGAAAGTTCATTACTGGCTGGTCCAACGGAACGTGATACAAAATCGATTTATGCACCATTATTGTACTCGCCAACATTTGTATATACCTTCGAAACTTTATAATCATGCTAATGACCTACCAATCAATTTTATTTAATTATTGCTAATACATTTATTGTTTTAAACATTTCAACCGCTAGTTAATCTGTCTCCGCATGCTGTCCTTAACGTCATTAGCAGTGAACTCGATTGATAAATTATAATGATGTATTTGTCTTCGTACGTCAACACAAATCCAGAGGTGCTGCTTTTATTAATTTGATTTCTCTCGTGCCTATATTTTAGTGAAAGATTTGCATTTCGAGAACGGAGCACATATCGATCGATCTGACTTATTTAGTACGAGATGTGTGCGTTTTATAGCAATATGAGTTGCAATGAGTTGAAATTCAAACATTTTATGCTTCTTGTGCTTTATATCCTTAGCTTATAGATAGGTGCTTCTGCAGAAATTTAATATAGTGATTCATCGTCATTACCAATGCACTCACTGATAGATGACTCTGATGGATGATTTTACTGTTGGTTTAACCGTTCTGTTGTTCGTGCTGCAATGTTTTCGAATAAGTGCAGTCCATCTAGGAGATCATTAATCATGCCGTTTCCGTGCAGCTAAAATAATCTGCATAAATATTTATCACATCTGGATTGAGTGCAAGTATGCTTTATTCATCGTTACAGGGCAGAGAAGCCCAATCCGCATCCAAGTGGTGAGTAGTAGTGGCACTGGATGGAAAATCTATTCATGGCACGAGTGAACCCTTTCTAGCGAAAAATATTTCTTGAAATCGATCCGATTTATCGGGTTTCTGTTGGTACACTGGCAGTGGCCGGTTCCCATCATCCCTGGCATATAGTTACAGTGGGAAACGCTAGCTAACCGCATTCATATCCCAGGGGGAGCACGCAGAGTGTCTGGTTGAACCGCACGGAACAACCGGTACTGAATGTGGTGTTTTCAAGCTCCAGTAGGTCAGCATTTTCGAACTGGTGAACGTGGGCTGGCTTTTTCTCGTGTTTGGTACAGGGAATCATGCGCTGTTGCTCTTCTTGTAACAAGTAAGTACCTACGTGAAACAGCTACAAGGGATCCTGATGGGAGAGAGAAACCGGCGAAGCCTGTGGTACTACGTGCAGCGGCAAATAAGTTAGATGGGAATTTTGTGGAATGCGCACTGGCGATGTTATATGAATTAATTAGTCAGTTTAGAAATTGAACCTTTTGTTTAACAGTACTGAATATAGAATTGGTAGAATGATTTAAAGTAGTACCACCACCAACCTGTGATTTTCAAAAAAATAAACTAATCTTTTAAAAATATTATTTACTATACAAGCGGATCACGATAAAACCAGAAATCTAAATTACTATTGAAACATTTTCATTAACTATCAGATTCCCGTTCCCGACATTCCGTCTGACTAGGAATTTCCGGACATTCCAGTGCAGACAAACCAATAAGATCGGTATGTCGCGTTGTATTTTGTGGCACCTGACGGACGAGCGTCAGTTCAGCGATGGCTGCAAAAGAAAGCAGCAATTCAGTGTAACATCAAAGCTAGGAAGAATGTCTTTACATCAGTTTCAGAGTACCGACCAGCACCATGCATTCAATTTCGAACAACTGAAAAGAAGAACTATTTTAATTTCAAAATACTCGTAAACGCTGTTGTCATTCAGTTTTGGATCACTAAAAAACTCCATCTCTCGCTAGAAAAGGCAACTGCATCGTAACCAGGGTTGGGCTGCGGTAGTCTGCACTAGCTAGTTCGGTTTGTTATTTGATTAAAAGGGTCCTTGCAGTAAAATGTGATGGAAGGAGGGTGACATTGTATACAGGTTTGGTAACTAGTTAATCGTCACCAAACTACGAGTAGATTATATAACCCAACCCTGATCGTATCACATCCGGATACATGTGTTTCACTTTTGACGAGCTGCTCTTCTCCGCTTTCTTGTGCTGTAATGAAAGGTCATCACAGATGGAAAACGTAAAGCTGCTCGTTTTTGCTTCTGAGAACACTCCAATCAGCCCTTTCCTCCAGTTTCCAACCGAGACGCGAAGTTGCACAGTTATCCTAACCGTTTGAAAAATAGCTGTTTCGCTTTGATTTCATGCTGTAGCACTAATAAAGCAATGGCTATCTTGCTAGAGAAAAACGATTAATCCAAACGATTTTATTCCAAAAAAAGATGCAGAAAAACAAGATAAAAAGCGCAAGTTGATATTATTTAGCTGTTTGTAACTTTCTATATCGATGCTATAATTTACGCATATACTTAATACGACTAAGATAAAGAAGCAATATTAATATTTTCTGAATCTAGTCCTACTAATCCTACTAATCCTACTAATATAAGAAATTTTGTATTTACTCTTTAGAAATAAGTTTACGATTTGGTTAACTCACGCGAAACTCAAACAACTTTAGTAACTTTAGTTATTGGAGTTAGTGGAAAAAATAAAGCCGCCAAAAAGAACCGACTCCCGGCAGAACTCTACAAATATGGCCAAGAACGGCTAGGAACGGTACTCCTATTTCAAGAATTTGGGTACTATCGGAGGAGTGGATGGAAGGAAGGTGTGGTATGTCTCATCTACAAAATAGGCAATCGGCCAGATTGCTGTAATTATCGCGGCATATCGCCTAAAAGGTACATTCCCAGATTTTGTTACGTTATCTATCCCCAATAGCAAAAGAATTCGTAGGGCAGTATAAGGCGGGCTCCCGTACTCAATCGAGCAAATTATCACTCAACCTTTCCAGAACAACCTTTAATCAATTATCGACAACTTCCCGACAGAAATGTCGGGAATACAACGAGCCCACGCATAATATTTTCGTGGATTTCAGGGCAGCATACGATACAGTCGTGCGCGAAGCTAGCTTTCATCGATACTTACGAAGTCGATATTAAGCTAAATCGATAATTTCATCCCGATACTGTTTTGATAAAGCGGGATATGCAGCTGGAAAAATATAAGCTAAAACTAGGCCAGGAAATGCTGAAGAAAGCAATATTTTAAGGATTTTTTCTGGCGCTGTTTTCTTTTCAGATATCTAAGCTAAGCTTAATTCTCAAATTTACTTTATTAGAATTGACTCTTGTGCAAAACCTTGAACAATGTCACTCACATGTTTAACGCTTATTGAACAGTAAGTGCATACGATACGCAATTTCAGCAATTCAGAACTGACCAGAAAGCACAGAGAGTAGTATTGGGCGTTGACGGCATTAACAAAGACTTTCCAGCTTTTAACGCGCCATAATAGCGGTAGAAGTGGCAGGGGTGGAGCAGAGATCGAGAAGAGCTAGAACCGGAAAGGAGCAACTCCCGGCTGAACTCTGCAGGAATGGCCAAGAACCGCCAGCAACGACACATCACTGGATGATTTGAGGGGTTTGGAAGAGTGAACGAGTGGATTGAGGGTGTGGTTTGTCCCATCTCGGATACATTGCTGTAATTACCGCAGCATAACGCTGGTCAAAGCCGTGCTCTCCCAGATTTTGTTGCATCGTCTATTCCCGGTGGCAGGAGAGTTCGTAGGGTAATACCAGGTGGGCTTTATGGAGGCCCGTGCTACTACCGATCAAATTTTTACTCTTCGGCAGGTCATCCAGATGTATCGGGAGTACTACCCATCATATTTTTGTGCATTCCTAGGCAGCATACGATTCAGTCGGGCGCGAACAGCTGTGGCAGGTGGTGCACGAGAGCTGTTTTCCGTACAAAGTGATGTGTCCGAAATAGAGCTGTTTTTATTGATTAATTTTTATGACTTACTTTTTTATGTAGCATTTCCTAATCCCAGAATGCCGCCTTAAATAGTATCGATAAATCTAGTATCGATGCTTCACGAACGATATATCTACGGTATCGATAAAGCGGCGGATTTGATATTGATATTCAATTATCGATACTTTCGGGAATTTTGCCCAATCCTAGCGCGAACAGCTTTGGCAGATAATGCATGAGAACGGTCTTTCGGATCGTTCGGATCAGAGTGATCCTGGACCGAGTGATATGCTAAGTGCGTGTTTCGGGGATACTATCAAGTCCCTTCGAATCGCAAGATAATTGCGACAAGTGGTTGGACTGTCCTGTATGTTATTCAACATCGCTATTGAAGGTGTGATTCAACGAGCGGACATCGGACCAAAAGCAGCCAACTCCTAACCTTCGCAGTCGACCTCGACATTATTTATATAAACCTTGAGACGGTGGAGGTAATCTACCCCGAACTGAAAACGGAGGCTAGGAGGATTGGGCTACAATAATCAATGCGTCGAAAACCAAATATGTGGTAGGATGTGGCTTCAGAGAAAACAACATTTGCCTTCCACGGACTGTGACTATTGACGGCGATGAACTGGAAGTGGTTGATGAGTTCGTATATTAGGGATCTCTGGTCACCGACGATAATACGAGTAAGGAGATTAAACGACCCATTCAAGCTGGAAGTCGGGCCTACTTTTCCCTCCGCAAGGCGCTTAGATCAAGGAGCATACGCTGCCGCACAAAGCTGACGATGTACAAAACACTAATCAGACTGGTAGTCCTCTACGGACTTGAGACAGTAACTTTGCTTACGGAAGACATACGTGCACTTGCCGTATAGGAACGAAAGGGGTTGCGGACTATTTTTGGTGGAGTACAAACGGATAGCGGAGAGACATAGTCATATCAACCACAAATTGTAGGCACTACTTGAAGAGATTGCCATCTGTAGATAGTTGGAAGACTACGGTAGGACAGCCACGTCGTAAGAATGCCGAAAGACTGTGCGGTGAAACTCTTTAAGAACCCACAGGCACAAGATATATAGTAGCCCAATGTATTTGGCGGCTCAATCAGGTTGAAGCCGACTTGCGTGTATCGAGATGCGCAACAAATTGCTGACATGTAGCCCAGGAGCGAGTACAGTGGAGAGGAA
The DNA here is from genome assembly GCF_943734655.1 of Sabethes cyaneus. Lineage (NCBI taxonomy): Eukaryota > Metazoa > Arthropoda > Insecta > Diptera > Culicidae > Sabethes > Sabethes cyaneus. The sequence goes on along the minus strand of NC_071355.1, from coordinate 157,221,551 downwards.
TTCTTTATATAACAAGTGCTGCCCCGGTTCTATGCTGTTAGAAGTAAGTACGTATTGGCAGACCAATACATCTTAATGACATGAATAATGGCTTCATGGAGGCTCGCGCAACTACGGGTCAAATTTTTACCATCCGACAGATCATGCAGAAATGTTAAAACTACAACATGCCCACGTATCACAACTTTATTGATTTCAAAGTAGCATACGATACAATCAATCGAAACCATCTATGGCAGATAATGTACGGATACGGTTTTCCGGATAAACTGACGCGACTGATCAGAGCTCCATTCGATCGAGTGATATGTTTCGTGCACATCTCGGGGACGCTTTGAGGTTGCTGGCTGTTTCAATTGAGGACGGCAGAAAGTCAGGCACGATTTGTCGACATTGCCTAGGTTAACTATAATATGCGTTGCATTGCAGGAAATATTACTCAAATTCGATTCATTTGGATTCAAAGTTGCTGGCCTTCTTCTGAATATTTGATAGAAAAGTACAAATGAAAAGTTAAAACCGATAGTTTGGTGTTGATGAAATGAAACCCGTTTCACTGACACTGACTTAAGGGGGCATAGTACTTTTTACAGCATATTTTTGGCCTTATTTCAAATATTTTTATCTCGATAACGCGGAAGGCGAATCGATTCGGGTTTTTTGCATTCTAAACATTGTATTTTAGACTAATATTTACACTTTTGTTTGCGTATGGGAACTTCTTCCCCCCTCCCCTACGGCTCCTTGAACATGATCATTCGAAAAAAACATGAATTGCGGTACCATGGATTGGCGCTCGGGGGCTTATCCGAATTGAAAAATTCCAAAACTACATGAAAGTATACTAAATTATCTCGTGTTTGACCCATCCTTTTTTTAAAGTTCGAACGCATAACAAAATGGCGGACATTCAAGTAAGGAATTTCGTCGAAAAAATTGACTTTAAACATTTCTAAAAACTACAAAAATTGCAATATCGAAAAAAGGATGGGTCAAACACTAGATAATTTTGTAGGCTTTATAACAAAAAAAGAATCATGAAAATTGATTGAGCCGTTCTTGAGATATTTATGGTACCGACTTTGAAAACCTGGTTCCGAGAAAAACGGCATTGAAGTTTTTATGCGCTGTGCAATCGTTCCAGACATGCGCGGTACACATAACTGTAACTTTGTCATTTTTTGGAATTCATCGAAACGGCTTCAAACACATATGGTAAAAATGTTAATCTTTTGATATAAGCAATAAAAAAATTTTCCATTTTTTAGAATTGAAAAAGTACTATGCCCCCTTAAGCCAGTTGGAAACCGAAGCGGTGCTGCTTCTAGTGAAACCGAAGTTTCACTGCTTTATTGTTAAGTGACGCTATGCAATTGAAGCTGACATTGTCGGGCCCTGCCGGTGACACTAGATCCAAAGGCGCATTCAAGTGGAAAATCGGGCCTACTTCGACTTGAAACTATGACACTACACACGGGGTACATATGCGCCCTTGCTGTGTTCGAGCGGAAGGTACTACGGATAATATTTGGTGGAGTATAATCTAATCTAATATAATCTAATCTATATAGTCTAGTTTTGTCCTTTCAGTCTAACCATTACATATATGCACACATACGCTCCCCGTCGAGGGTAATTATTTTTTGTATAATTGCCCTTTTGCTTCAACCACCAAATGGTTATGGAGTGGTTAGACTGGAGGGACAAAATTAGACTATATAGATTAGATTATATTAGATTATTTATTATTTCATTATTTATTAAGGAAATTTCATCTGACATAAAATATTGTCTACATGAATAAAATCTTATACTAAATTAAATCTGCGTAATCTCTGCGCAAACAAGTGCAACGGTTCACCAAAGTCAAACAATTCCCCTCGCATTCCGCGAAAGGTCCTTACACATTCAGTAATTGGTTCGTTGTATCCAAACACAGTCCGATGAAATTGGGTCTGCAGTAAACCCGTCGAGCGCAGTGATCGTTGCGAAGCATGAAAATTGATCATTGATAGTAAGTTAGGGGCGTCAATTTCGCCATTGATAACTTTTGCTACAAATAATACCTGTTGCACCTTGCGTCTATGTTATAGTGTGTCTAGATCGAGTAAACGGCATCTGTCTACGTATGGGGGCAAGTCGTCAGGATTTCGCCAAGGGAGGTGTCGTAGTGCTAGTCGGACAAACCTCCGTTGCTCCACCAAATATTATACTCCACCAAATATTATCCGTAGTACCTTCCGCTTGAACACAGCAAGGGCGCATATGTACCCCGTGAGTAGTGTCATGGTAGTTGGATGGTAATAGTTTGAATGCCAAAACACTCGGGCGTCAACCGAGAAAGTGTGGGTTGGAGTTCTACTTACCAGTTAAACTACCCAATATATTTTTGGCCTCATATCGAAATTTCCCAGTTTCATCCAGTCTACCATTTTACTCACCAAACGCTTCTCCACTTTAATAAAAAATGGAATACTTGCTGCGCATTTGTTTTGGCAGAACTATTATGTTGCATTTTTAATTTGAACAAAGAACATTTCCAACAATTATATGTTTCCGCTTTTCAAAAGCGGTGGTCGATAAAATATATATTATAAAATTATCGTGGTCGTTCAGCGTCGTGCAAGCTTTTCAAAATAATAGTAAGCTTTGTTATTCTTTCTCACACGAAAACCTATATTTGCGTCGATCGGCATAGATTTATACCAGAACGATTATCGGTAGCACTAACCTTATGGATATTACGTCGACTTGCTTTTCGCATATAGAGCAGAAGGCTCAACTTATTGTTATGTGCACTGATTTGAAGGCAGCGTGTAACCGTACTGATAATCGAATACTTTCCTGACTTGGTGCATCATAAAATTTGACTGAGTGGTTAAACTCTTATTTATGCGGTCAAACACTATAACTTCAGCTCAATTGCTGTTTGTCCGCCCTGTTCTCAAATAAATCGGATGTATTACAAGGCAGCAATATGGGCCCATTACTTTTCTTGTTATACTTTAATCACCTAGCTCTACTTCTGAGTGACTTGTAAGTTGGAATACGCAGACGATCTGAAACCGTATCTAGTTGTACGGTCAATTGAAGATTGCTTCAATCTGAAAATGCTAGTGGTTATTTTCAATTGGTCAATTGATATTCTCGATGTTAAGTTTAACTTCATTTTAAAAGCAACTCGGCAACTCGAAAGTTATTTCGAAAACCTGATAGTGCAGTAGTACCCATTATATTATAAAACATAACAGATTCAACAGATTCGAACAAACATTTCTAATCAAAAATTCACTCTAAAATTTAAGTTTTTCTTCGAGTTTCGATCCAAAACGAACTGAATGCAGCCCATTGAAGATTAGACTCGAAAATAGTGGAGCATTTTAATTAGCTTGTAACTTTTTAGCATCTGGGTAAAAGTTTATGATTTTGACTGAAACTCACTAAGAGTGTAACGTTTACGTTGGCAGGATGTTAAGTAGTTATCGAGTGATCATCCGCCAAAAAATCATGTGTGCCATTGAGGAAACTTCGACTGTGGATTGGAAAACATCTAATAACCCATCAGTTAATGGTGTTCCGGATGGTGAAGTCATTCAAGGAGACCCAAAGGTCACAGCGGTCAGGTAGCAGCAGAAAACTGAAAACAGCTGACTTTCCCTGATAGACAGGAAGGTGTTAAGTTTGTTTGTTTAATTTGAGTTTGTTTTAGCCGGTTTCGGCATGCTGTCACTAACCGCGGTCGATTTTAAACTGGTACAGAGAAAACAATGTTTATTTGCACCAAAAGACGTCAACCCACCGAGCTAACCGGAACTTCGTACAATTAAGAAGTTTTGGGCCATCATGAAGGCCAGACTTTGTAGACTATGTAAGGTGTTGGAGAACAAGCTGGCTTTGAAGAAACATTGGATAAAAGTATTAAAATAAGTCCGTTGCACCATTGCCCCCTACCTTACGAATGGTGTCAGGACCAAGATATGGAAGTTCCGTTATGGAGAGAAAATCTAATGAAGCAATATTCTAGAAACCTAACCATAATGTTGTAATTTAAACCCTACAAGTTTGAAGAAAATACGACCTAAAATGAATTTTTCACCACTACTTTTGTGTGTCCCATAATTTTCAAGTACATACAGTCTTATCTTCAGGCAGTGGTGACAAACATTGTAAATGTATTGAATTGAGAACCATCATATTTTCGCTTTGGTTGAACGGTTTCAAAGTTTCACAGGGTGCGGTTCCTTTGGATGTATGCATTTAATATCACAATACCTGTGGCATAAATCACCCAGTAGTACATATGAACTTCTTTTGCATCATAAAACGTTGTTTTTATAGTTTGTTATTGACGGCTTTAATGTCATATATTGCGAATCATTGTTTCTTTCTTCAACGTATAACACCGACGTTAGTTTCGTGCCATCTTTCGAAAGATGTAGACAGGGATTCAGAGCCTAATCCTTGGTTGTATAAATGTCCGTTTCACGTTACGCATAGAACGCACAACGATGGTGCCATAAACCAATCCACTTTGAAAGGAAGAAAAAAAAATACAGGGAAAATACGCACATGGCTGCTTCCTGCTGTTCATGTCTGTACGCTGCAGGAGCGGTGTAACCACAATCATCGGTCAGGTCAGAGTGATCAGGTCGGACAGGCTGGTGAAAGTAAAAATTCCATCGAATGCTTTTAATTCCAATATTAGACGGATGGATGAAAACCAATTTATTTCCAATTTACTCTTGGATCTGGTTTGGCCAGGTAGAGGGAAAGAGAGTCGTCTCTGTCATGTTTCTGCTCGGCTCGTCGAAAAATTTTCAGCCGGATAACCCATTTTCTGACGTTTGAAGGCACGCACTGTAAAGGTGGGAGTTTTGGAAGTGTGATTGGCGTGGAATTCATATTCCGAGCCTGTAGCCGGATCTTCCGATCTGAAATTCCGGCGGTTGTGCTTTGCGTCACGGTTACTGGCTAATATCGTTATTATGAAAGTGATGGCAACTGACAGGTCAAGAGATTATGTTTGGCGAGCTTTATGGTGACCTATACCGTTATCGTGCGTACATATTCGGTGATCCAACGGTGATTAGCTGCTGTACGCGTAAAATGTTGCTTCGAGCTGATAACATATATCGTTATTGCTGGTTTGGTAAATGCTCTCCGGTCGTTCAATCTATCCGGTTAATCACAGTGCCCAAAGTATCACTCGCAGAGTGGAGTAGCTCAATGGTAATTTGCGTTTTGAACTAACAAGTTCGTTTCGTAATATGTATATGGAATTGTATTTAAAAAAGAATTTTAAAATTATGAAAATATTTATTGCATTGATTTTGAAGATTTATTTCAATATTGATTAAAGAACATTTATTAGAATTTGTATTAGTTATATCCTGAGTTGTGTCCAGAAACATGATCTGTTTAATTAAAATAATGACTAACGTTTTTAGTACATGGCTACCTCTTGAGTCGTTTTCGGAAAATAGCGTTATTTTACATTAATTTGGTTTACATAGCTTCTAAGATATTAGGTATAGATGCATTACATATGTAAAGCACATTTTGTTAATTAAAACAAAACATATTTTAGAATTCATAAGCCCCACGGTTACTCCACGTTACCATGGTACCTGTTTAATGATTTTTAATTAATTCTAATTATCGTTATCGCCAATCTCACGGAGAACAATATCAACTAAATGAAGCAATTTCAGATTACGATGCAACTACTGGGGCAGCTACCCTAGAACTTCACTTTTGGTATGATGATAGTTTCAATTGTTCAATTTAACTTTGACCGTCGATGTTCTTCGACTTCATCGTGCGGTTGTTTCAATTGCTTCGGTAGCTCCTGACTGTACCTACCTATGTCTAGCAGCCAGCCATTAAGGTTGGGACAGCAATCACAATCAAACTGCATTCAGAATCCAAATACTTCGGGTTTAATTTGCATCTTGCTCGTGACTATACACTATGAACGTATGCTCGCTGAACGAAAGTCAGCTCGAGTATGAGAAACATTCAACACATCTGACTTATGGTGACTCTGACTATCGTAGGGAACGTAGGACGGATGACGGGGAGGTGCATCGCTCGGGAGCAAACTTTACGATGGCCGTCGGTTTGGCCCATACGTTTGCATGCATTCGACTTGGCACATCATAAAGCTTCAGTGACGTACAACTTAAGAGATTCCCAAGAGAGCCATATTAGCAAGACATTCAGCTCGTCCTGCACCCGATCCTACCGGTGGTAGTTCGCTTGCTCGGTCTCAGATTAGTGGCGAGACGATTAAAATCCCGAGCCACATTCAGAAACCATGGATATGGTTTGCCAGCGACGGTGTTCTAGCTTCAGCTCACAACAAAGATTATTATTATTCATTATTAAGCTGGATAAATTGAAATTATGATTTACTTCATGCGAACGTTGCTCCAGTTGCTGGTTTTCGACTGGATGCAGTGGGCTTCTGAAAGTGGGAATTCTGTTACGTAGCTTTTAGGCCGGGAGATGATATCTGAAACTATTATTGAGCAGATGTAGGAAGAGAATATTACGCAAGCAAGTAACGAGCTTACCGTCTCTTTCAATTAGAAATACCAGATAAGTATTGCAAGTAGGTATTGCCGCCTGAATCCCGAAAGACTCGTCAGAGACAACAATGTTTGGTTCTGGTTTCTTCATACAGTGAAGTAATGAATCAATTAAACTTCTGTCATTATCAGAGGTTTGTTGAAATGCTCGTTGTTAAAGTATATGGCTTTTGTACAGATTGATGTTCGAATGATCAAAAACTCATCATCAAAAATTATTTTTACTTAATTCTATCTACCTACTATAGTTGTAGTAAATAAACTACTCGACACTACTCGGTGAACGGCACTGTGTTATCTCGGCACTACAAGATGGCAGCCTCAGATCACAAGACTCGGTAGCGTGGCTCTAGTAAGGCATCCTTACTTACTTTATTTTTTGGTGACAATCCGCTTGTCGAATCCGGGTCGATTTTAGGAGTCGTTTTCACGCTTCTCGATCTTGGGCTGCCACTCACCAGTCACCCCTAACGTCACATTTTCGCTGTTCTAGCATCCTCGTCAACAGCGCTCATCCTACGAGTACGGGGTCTGCCTCGAAGTCGACGACCTCTGTCGTGTTTTCTGTTGAATATTGTTTTCGCTGGTATTGCATCCGGCATCCTCGCTACGTGGTCAGCCCACTGTAGTCTGCCGTGATTTATTCGCTTCACAATATCCGCGTCGTTGCATACTTGGTAAATTTTGTAGTTCACGCGTCTGCACTACACTCCAGCTTCCAATATGTCCACGTTTCGTGGCCGTAGAGTACCACCAGGATCTATTTAGCGCGAGTTTTGTATGGAGGTGCAGGCTATGGGACTTTAGCTGGCTGCGTAATCCATAGAAAGCCTTGTTAGCAGCCGCTATCCGCCTTTTTACTTCACGGCTCACACCATTGATAAACAAACAAATTCGTCGACCACTTCAAAAGTATCACCATCTTTTACCACCGCTGTTTCAAAACTATCACACTCTCTACCAGCCACCATACACTTCGTTTTGGCAGAGTATACGACAAGCCCTATGCTTGCAGCTTTCTCCTTAAGATGCGTGTACGCTCCTTCAACAGCTCTAGGGTTAATATCGCTGATATTGATGTCATCCGCGAACCCTAAGAGCATGTGAGATTTCGTGATGCTGGTACCAATTCTCTGCATGCCACCCAGCTAGCATTTTCATATGTATAAAAACCAGAATTAATCCACCTAGCGGCGTGACCTAGCCTTTCTACTGCCACAATAATCATTATTTAATTTCTCAGGAACATCTATAATTAACTTGACTATATTTTTAAATATCCGTTCCGTATTCCTCAAAATCCTTATTTGCCAGTAAAATTCACAACGTATTGCGTAGAATAATTATATTTTCTTTCCTTGGGAGCGTAAATACTTGTAAGCGTCATTTATGTTTTTTGATGAACACCTTATTTAGTTTTATAATCGGTCGGCCATAACTTTCGGGTTTCAGAGTCATTGTTTTGAACTGACAATATGAAATATGTGTTCATAGCAGATTTTTTGATATTTTTTTTTAATGGTTTTAGCCCAAAGGGTAGATTTTTTTGATATTTTGATATTAATACCATGCGTTCAAAAGTTAGCATCTTTGAAAAACAAGAGTTCAGAAAAATTATTATTATACTTCGCTTTTGAAGAAAAAGGATATCTACAACAAAATGATTAATCTCAAAATTTTACTATTAGTTTGCTTGGCTTCAATTTTGCAATATATCTGAATTAGAAAAAATAACTGAATAGAGCATTAGATATGAAAAAGAGAAATTGAACTTTTTATTAGCTGGCGCTCCTTCAGATAATTATTTTTGCATGAAAATCAAAGCTTGAGCTTCTTTTCAATGTACTTTCATGAAAAGATAATCATTAGCTTGATCGCATCGTTTTTACAATGTTAGAGGGTTAGGAAAACAAGATGAGGTCGAAAAATAGCGCAAAAACTGCGCCATAAACATGCTTGAGAATGAGAAATATGATCGATATGATTTCCAGTGCTTGTCATTTTTGATTTATTTATTAAAACATGATACATGACATAAGACATCTGTCCTTTAAAATGTCACTAATGAAAACAAATCTTACAAGGTTACTACCGTGCAACGTTTACTTCCTATTTTTCATATAACATTTCTAAGCTCTAGTATCTATGGATTGAAAAGAACATATATTGATGCGCAAAATTTGTTTGAAATTTGTATAAATTTATTTGGAAAAATCAACTCACTAGTATTTTGATCCTATACATCACTATACTTATATACTTAAATTAACTGCTTTTCTACGCTTTTTGCTTTTCGTGTACAATTGTGAGTAACAGCAGGTGAAGGAAATGACAATTGAAATCTGAAATCAAAGAAAGAAAAAACTTTTCGAATGAATCCCACTATGTAATATTTAATTGCAACAGATACGTAGTTCGCCTACGACGTGCAGGCTTTATCAGTGTCTTATTTCAAAGCGTATACGTATGTGTCGCGAATAAATATTAAATAGTGGAATTTAGTCGGTAAAAGTTTTTGACGTAGGACTACGTCTTACGGCAAGTTTTGAGATAGGGTGTCATTCCAAAAAATCGAAAAATGCGAGCGTCACGAAAAATGAAAGGTTTTGAGCGCTAATAGCCTAGCGGTTTTCCGATCGATTTTCAATATTTTTACACCAATCGATCGGAAAATCTTCTAAGAATTGACCCAAATGAAGAAAAGTATGGATTCTTGATGTTGAACTATTGAAAAATTGAAAATAATGAGCCTATGTTTTACCAGAATTCTCGCTTCGTGATTGGTTGGAAGATTCTTTGCGATGATCTAAACCTATACCAATTTGATATCTGTGCTTGGGAAGTAAGCCAAAACAAGTGACCAAGCTCCCTCATTTCAACAAGATTTCTTAACACCGCGATTAAACCTAGACCATTTTGATGTCCTTGCTTGGGAAGTACGCCAGAAAAAAGAGTGACAAAGCCCCCTCGTGCAAACAGATTTCTTACGAACGCGATTAAACCTAGTCCAATTTGATGTCTGTGTTAGGGAAGTGTGCCAGAAAAAGTGACACAAGTTCACTGTCCCAACAGATCGCAAATTCTTTACTTCGAGACGATTAAGACGAGGTGAATTTGATATCTGTGTTGGAAAAATGTGCCACAGCTGTAATGTTCGGTTATAATAGGACTTTGTATGAAGGTGAAATTAGTCATCATCGATTCTGCAAATTTCAAAAGCAGTTTTTTTTGTTTGAAACAAAAATTCGGCTTATGAAAATATATTCGCTGTGTTCAGATTGGCAAGAAGAATGCAGTATATACATTTTTATAAACACAATCCCGCTTTTGGGCCGAAAAACTGCTTCCGAAATTGGGCTTTCCGACGAAAAGTCAATGACTGCTAGTTTCCCGTGAATACGCATGCTTACCGTTTCATTAGAAGTGTATTGAAAAGATGTGCTGTTGATAAAATAGGATTGAATTGGTAAAATCCCTTCAACGTGGGGAACCATGGGTAATAAAAACAATCTTTAATTTCAGTAAAGTAGCAGGAAAGCAATAGTTTGTGTTCTTGATTTTGTTAAATTGTTTTCAAATGCACAATCTTTTGAGAATTGAACGTGTGCAATGTTACTACTTTGATAAATGTTACATACAACGCATGTATATATGTTGCATATAGCATGTATACATGAAGAATCGAATGATTACAAGCATGAATACATGCTACTATCACTACAAAGGGGCTGGTACCGAATGGCCGAAACACAAATGGCCGAATCACGAATGGGCGAAATCCAAATGGCCGAATTTCAATAACAGTCACAGAAGGCCGAATCACGAAAGGCCGAATCACGAATGGCCGAATCACGAATGGCCGAATCACGAAAGGCCGAATTTTTTTGGAAAGCCTAAATAACTACTCAATAAAAAACCATGAATTGGCAAGTAGTTAACAAATAACTTTAATCAAACAAAAAACAAACTACTACTATTAAACAAATGAAACATGCTTTACGAACGCCTTTGTTTAGCGCTTAATAAAAGCGCAACTGCGTCAACAAAATTTTTGCTGCTCATTTTGTGAGCATTAACACATTTCGAGTAGATTTTTTCGTCTATTTCTCGGCGCGAATTCGGAACATCCCCCTGAAGAATTCTAAGGATGTTCCCCTTTATCGCCCTTTGCTCCACCCGCAGTTCTGTGATGATCCTGGTCATTGACAGGTGATGGGAACCAACAATGGTTGTCCATCGTTGGTGCCATGCTTTCAAGTTGTTTGTGGTCCGCGGTAGCTTGTCAACTGGCTTAAAATTTGACAGAGTGGGTGAAACAATGGCCTGTTGTTCCGGTTCCTCCCACTTATGTAAGTATTCCGAAAATATTTCTTGATTATAAATACATCGTCATTATAAGATGCGAGACGTATTTACTGTGTTAGTAGCAAATGTTTCCTAGATGATTCAGGGCGAGACGGCCGTAGGCCGCGAGTGTGCGCCGGTGACCCGCCGTCGGAAGCGCCGGCCACTGCGGGGGGGCAGCCCCCCCGCAGAAACCACTACTATTTAGGTGCAAGCATTTTCCTAGGTTTACTGTCTATTAGGGATTATCCCTTAGTTGAGTCCGAACGAGCGGCAGCGAGTAAGGACAGCATGTATCCAACGTTTGCACGGGTTGAAGGCTATGAATATTTTCGGTCGAATATGACATTCGGCCATTCGTGTTTCGGTAATTTGCGATTCGGCCATTCGTGATTCGGCCTTTTGTGATTCGGCCATTCGTGATTCGGCCATTTGGTATATTATGCCATTCGTTATTTCGGCCATTTGTGTTTCGGCCATTCGTGATTCGGCCATTTGTGTTTCGGCCATTCGTAGGTAATCCTTACAAAGAGACTTACGTAGTCCTGCGTCACCTATATATGCGCTCGTGTCTTGTACACAACCGCTCTGATTTTTTCTTTTCTTTTATTTCAGAGTTCGTATTCCACTAAGAGGCTTCAAAAACTTCTGACTATTGACATGTTTCTCACTTTTCTTGAATTTCATTGCAAATTGTCATCACATACACATACATACACATCACATACACATACATACATACATGCATACATATATACATACATACATACATACATACATACATACATACATACATACATACATACATACATACATACATACATACATGCACACATACATCACACACATTCAATGCAATCAACATTTGTTTTGATTTCACACGTTTTAACGGTTTTTTTTTTTAATTTTTTTTTTTTTTTTTAATTCTATATTAGAGAGGTTTTCAGCCTGCGGCTGGTTCGCCTCTTTTTTAACGGTTTAATATACGGTGCTTAAGTGTTAAAGTTTAAATAACTTTTGAATGAACCGTCCGATTTTAAATAACTCGGTTTCGTTTGATAGATCTCAGCAGTAATTTTCAATTAATAATAAAAAGTGTGATGTTTTTCATTGAATTAATTCTTAAATGTTACAAAAATATGTTTTAAATACTATTTTTTCACATTTCTTTATGTAACTTTCAAACTACAAGTCCAATCATCATGAAATTTGGAAGTTAAGGGTTTGTAAGGCTCCTCTTTCATATGCAATCAATTTTGTTCAAATCGGTTAAGGGACCTATGAGATAATAAGTCCCATATTTTTCGTATTTTTATACATAACTTTTGAACTAAAAGTCCGATCAGTATGAAATTCAATAGCGACCAATGGGACACCTAGACCTTTCACACTAAGGCCTTTGACACTAAGAACATTAAAATCGGTCCAGCCATCTCCGAGAAAAGTGAGTGAGATTAAAAGCGTTACATACACACACACACACACACACACACACACACACACACACATACATACACACACACACACAGAAAATGCTCAGTGTTCGAAACTGATTCGAATGGTATATAACATTCGGCTCGCACGACCTTCTTTCCATTTCCGGTTTTCCAAGTGATTTCTATACCTTTATGCTATATATTTATATAGTAGAAAGGCCAAAAGGTAAAAATCAGCATTACGTACAAATATACATGCTAAATAAATCGTATTTCATGCGCAAAATTGGCATATCCGTACTATTTTGGAGGCAATATACATGATTACGAATAATTTTGAGCGTTACTATATAAGTATTTATATAGGATAATATCCGATTAAGCGCGAGTCGCTCCGTACTACTCTACGATTTTGTTCTGAAAATCGTATGTATGTCAGTCATTATCATTATATACGACAGAAAATCAACTTGATCCCACTTTATGCAGCTTTTGTTACGGTTTCGAGTTTGTTAGGAGATATTTACGATAGTTTTCGTACATTGATATACGAGTTGGTGCTACCTGGGCACTGTCTTGAAGTCTAGAAACAAAAGGTGAGCCTGTAAGTCGAACTCTCGGGATTCATCGAGAATTTGTCGCAAGGTGAACATTTTGGTTCGTCGTGGAGCGTCCCTCTCGAAAACCGCACTGGTATTCGCCAACAAAGATTTCCTGCAACCACTTCAGTCTGTGAAACAGGATGCGGGCGAGAATTTTGTATGCAGAATTAAAGAGAGTAATGCCCCGATAGCCGCTGCATATGAGACCTTCCAACCTGTTCGTAGGTAGTTCCTCCTCTGTCCATATCCTTAGTATAACGTGATGGATTGCACAATACAATCGTTCGCTTCCGAATTTCAAAAGTTTCCAGCTGCTTTGCCGTTTCCAGCTCGCTAGCTGCTTTTTTAACCTCGTCCAAAGTTGGTGGATCCACTGCTTGTCCATCATCCTCAATCGTTTCCTGTTTTTGTTGACAACTTCGTCTTGTTCACCATTCAACAGTACATCGAAATGTTGTTTCCAACGCCTGGCCACCTCCAATCTTTCGGGAATCAAGTTGAGGGTAAGGCAACATACCTAATCCTTAAACTACTACGAAAAATCAAGAAAATTCAACTCGGGACCTTCGGCATGGTCAAACGCGACGAAATAAGGACTTGGTAAACTTGGAAACTTGGTAAAAGGAACTGCAGATCGCTCAGTTTCGTGGGTGGCGACAAGGTGCTGATCGATTAGAACCCCGTTAGAACCCCGAATGTTCCCCGAATCGTGACACTGCAGGAGATTGGTCGTAAAGACGAGCAGGTATGGAGATTCCATGGCTGCAAGGCGCAATTATACCAGCAAGCTGGTTATGGGCTTCGTAGTGATGGGCATAATACAGAATCGCGTAATGGACTAGAAGGTGATCAACGAGAGAATGTGTATGCTGAGGTTAAAATACCGTTTCTTCACCGTGCACTGTTCACACGACGAGAAGGAAGCGTTCTATGCTCAGCAGGAGGTAACGTATGACAGCTATTCGCCACGGGAAATCAAGATCGTCATCGGTGATATGAACACCCAGGTCGGTAGGGAAGCAATCCGGAGCATGGCCTGAACGATAACGGTCAGCGATGCATCAACCATGCAGCTTTCCGAGGCCTGGTGATTAGAAGCACTTTCTTTCCCCGCAAAGATATCCGCAAAACCTTCTGGAGATCACCTAACCAACGAACATTGAACCTAATCGATCATATTTTCATCGATTCGCCGGTTTTTCTTGAAAATCATAAACGTACGCTCCCTATGGGGTTCGGATATCGACCATCGCACAGTGGTTGGAAACCTTAAAAACCTGGCCAAAACCTCAAAAATTGAAAGTTATCATTTATGAAATATTTTGACATAATTACACGTAGAATAAGTCATTTTATCATATCCTGTAATATCAACTATCGATAATGTAGATTTGTGGTTTGGCGTATTGTCGAACGTCAGTGCCTGAGAGACTCTTTGCTAGTGCGGGTTTCATACGTTTTGTGGCTCTTGGTAATAACGTTTGTGGTTCGTTATCGCATTATCAAATAACAATCATCCAAAATGGATAACGTTTCTCAAGGAATGTACTGCACTAGCGTTATATGCAAATTCAGTTTTTTCGTTATATATATACTTTCACAACGTTTGAAGTTTCCTTCGCAAATGCTAGTTTTTTCAATTAGCGCGCGCAATGAAGTTGGCATTTACTTTGTGTGCCGCGAGGTGCCGTCGAATGTTATATAGTTTTGTGAGTGTCAGATTATGGCGGTTCGAATAGCGTGTAGCTTTTTTGCAACTATTTGCAACTCCACGAGAAACTGGAGATTTAGTATTTACACGCACCTATAGGCGAAATCGGACGAGTGAGCTTTTAATGCTCCAAACAACCTGTGTTTGTTTTTAGCTTGTTTTTTACTATTATCCTGTTCTTTACAAATGAATCGTTGATGGTGCAGAGCAAAGCCTAGGGGATAACAGTCTTTAGACATTACCCTTCTTTATCGATAGACTTCGCGAGTACAGGACAATTACGGGGCTGGTTCAACGATCTTACTGACTCTAACAGCATCTGATCGTTCCTTATGTGACAGATTATTATTAATAACTCTTACGATTCATTTTATAGACTCCGCAAATTAACGTATGGATGAGGGTAACTGGCAGTAGTGTCTCCGAAAGGAGAAATTGAGGCAGACGGGGCACATTATTATTCACAGAATCAAGTGAACGCTCAAAATGTTGAAAAGAAAACGGTTGAAACATGAAAATTACAGATACAAACACGCATAAGCATTGGTCGCTCGAAACCACGGATGGGCAATTCAAATGATAGAAATACTGCAGGACGTTTAATTGCAGACGAGTTTATATTGGAAAGTGTCCGCACAAATTCTGGAACTTGCGAATCGCGCAACATGAATATAAAGGATCAACAATACATACTTCTCGAGAAAATATACAAGAGAGAAGATAATGGAAGATATTTTTCGAAGAATGCTTGCTTGCAATCGCGTTGTTGTGCTACACAACATTGAATGGCACTGACAGCTATAAAATCGGCGACGGTGATGAAAGTAACAGCGATGATCATTTCGATTAATAATATTTTTTAAAGTAATGTTGCATAACCTAATGGAATAAAGAATCGAAATCAAAGACCTGAAAATCACTTTTAGATGAAATTTATCTCGAAAAGTTTAAAATTTAACAAAAAAATGCCACCATTTTGGGTTAGCCATTTTGAATTTCAAATTTTCAATATCATTTTTGAAATCAGCAACCCGAAAAACATGGAATCTCATCATCTTGAAGTTTTGGCCAAGAATTTTAAATTTCCGACCACTGTGCATCGGACCATTACGTAGTAGTAGTACATGCGTGCTCAAAATTATCGACGGTTAGCTCGCTGCCTCTTCGGGTACACATTCGGCAATTAGACAAACTGAAGTTGCCGAGAACCATGCGCGCTTACTGGATGGTGCTTTACCTTCCTCTGTGGAGTTAGGTACTTCAAACCTCGAAGACGGATGCAGTAGGATACGTTCGGCTGTCAATAAGGCCAAAGCCCGGTGTGTGTAAGAACGAGCTGATCACAAACGACTGCTAGGTGGTCGACAGGTGGAAGCAGCTCTTCGATACTCATCGAAGTATCTCAACGGCGGTATAACAGAAGAAGACGTAATGGAAGTTTCGTCAATATTGAAGGCGGGATCCGGCGAGTGGGAATCGAAACAAGACGAACGATCTTCAGCAAAGATGGTCAACTCCTAGCCTTCGCAGACAGCCTGGACATTATTACTAAAAATCTTGGCACGGCGGAGGTAATCTACGCCAGACTAAAAACGGAATTCGTATACATATTTGGGATCTCTGGTCACCGCCGACAATAATTCGAGTAAGGAGATTCAGCAACGCTTTTGCTGGAAGTCGAGCCTACTTTTCCTTCCGCAACACGCTTTGTTCAAGGAGCATACGCCGCCGCACAAAGCTGATGATGTGCAAAACGCTAATCAGACCGGTATTTCTCATCGGACTTGAGACAGTAACTTTGCTTACGGAAGACATACGTGCACTCACCGTATTTGAACGAAAGGTGTTGCGGACTACTTTTGGCGGAGTACAAATGGAAAGCGGAGAGTGGTGGAGGTGTATGAATCACGAATTGCAGGCACTACTTGAAGCGATTCCCATCATACATCTGGCGAAAGCAGTGAGACTACGGGGGCCCACCACGTCGCAGGATGCTGAGTAATTGTGCAGTTATATGCTCTCTTCATGAACCTCACCGGGAACAGGAATAGATGAAAGATGAAAGACAAAAGACGAAAGACGAAAGACGAAAGACGAAAGACGAAAGACGAAAGACGAAAGACGAAAGACGAAAGACGAAAGACGAAAGACGAAAGACGAAAGACGAAAGACGAAAGACGAAAGACGAAAGACGAAAGACGAAAGACGAAAGACGAAAGACGAAAGACGAAAGACGAAAGACGAAAGACGAAAGACGAAAGACGAAAGACGAAAGACGAAAGACGAAAGACGAAAGACGAAAGACGAAAGACGAAAGACGAAAGACGAAAGACGAAAGACGAAAGACGAAAGACGGAAGACGAAAGACGAAAGACGAAAGACGAAAGACGAAAGACGAAAGACGAAAGACGAAAGACAAGATAAAAGACTAGAAACGAAAGACGAACATTAATTGCGAGATAAAAAAATAGCATAAAAATTAATGTATTGTTCAGTAGCTATAAAAAATAATTTTAAAACGTTTTAGATATTCAGAATTTCATAATCACACCATGATAATCACGATTAAGCAAATATGTGGATAAATCCACCATTTCAGCAATTTCGCGAAGCTGCGTCTGTCACTGAAATGTTCAGTGAACGACTTAAAACTTTTGAAAATCAAAACTTTTCCTGCATTCGCGTACATTATAGATACACCTTACTAAGCATGCTTGCACTAACATACACGCAGGCACACTTCTGTATATTCATACACATCATCGTCATTATCCGGTTACGAAAAGAGAATATTTCACAGTCAGTCAACAGTGCAGGATGAAGTAAAAAGCTTCCGTGTGGGGACGTTCCTCTTCGTCGCTTCGCCTCTTTAAATGCCTCTAGAGAAAATTTTACCGGATCTGTTCCATGCATCATACTTGAAGCGTATACAATATGAGAAGACCTGTTCTGGAAAAGTTTTATCGAAGGTGTTCAACTGCATAGGCAAACTGGCAGCTCCGAGCAGAACTGGCAGAAGCGAGCGGGAGCCGGTCATGAAGAGAAGTGAATAACGCTGATGGTCGGCCTTGCATCGGTGCTGTCAGTTCCTCTATCTGCCATGCAAAAACTTTAAATAAACATAATGCCTCAAAGTTTTGCCTGAGCTTGCGGTTCGAGATGGAGCAGCAGATTGAATGCATAACGGATGACAGGTGATTGAAGTTCATCTCAGAGATCTTGAAGTAGTTTGACTAGTAGCTTGCATGTGTATACGTTCGGAACCGAACCGTAATGTCTGTTCGGTAGTTTTTGGGGTATGAACTATAAAAGCTTTCTATCGGTGAGACGGCTGAAACAGAAATGTTCCTGTTGATGGTGAATGGAACGGTTCACATGGGCTGCAAATTTCTGGTTACGGGAAAAGTTTACTGCAAATGAAGCAACGGTGAAAACTAATTCAGGAAAATAGACAATGTAGTAGTGCAACTGGAGCGGAATTAATTATTTCGGAGAGCCCACAAGGGGTAGGGACCTATGAATTGACAGTTCATAAATATAATAAAAGTTCCTCGCATAGAGTTCAGTGATATGATAATAAGGGAAGATGATTCTATTTTATTGTGCTTAAAGTGAACTGAACGCTAAACTATTT
The DNA here is from genome assembly GCF_943734655.1 of Sabethes cyaneus. Classification (NCBI taxonomy): domain Eukaryota; kingdom Metazoa; phylum Arthropoda; class Insecta; order Diptera; family Culicidae; genus Sabethes; species Sabethes cyaneus. Next base: position 157,203,234 of record NC_071355.1, on the reverse strand, counting down.
ATCAGTTAATGAACAATGGAAAATAAATTCCCCATTAAATGTTCTTGGGTAGCTAGACAAATTTTAGTTTTTATTACAAACTTGATCTTGATGGTTGTGTAATTAACCAGAAAGCATACTAGATTCTAGTAGTTTCATTGTAACATTTCCAGGAGGCGAATAATAGAAGCAATATGAACATGGATGTAACTAAATTTTATTGTTCTAAACTAAATGATCCGATAATGGTCATCTCCATTAAATAAAAGCAAACAAAGAGCAATGTGAACCTAAAAACGATGGAAAATTAACAGATTAACAGATTCAAATTAACAGATTGGATGCTAATTGGGGTAAAGTGTTTAAAAACAAGCAATCGATCATTAAATCCTCTCATTGTTTTCCATTTGAATCTACGTTTATTGTAACGATTACTTTTCCCTTGCATACCGAATGACTGGATTAGTAAGTAAATATTTAACTGTTCACTCCATTAGCTCTCAACACTGTTTGTCATGAAACGTTTTGCATGCACGTCATCAGTGTAATCGAATTTAAAAAATGAATAATAGATAGTGCAGATTAAGTATACGTCTAACAACTGATTTCAAGGAAAGCCAAAAATTACTGCGTTTGTATAAAAATTTATAACTATTTGGATAATTGACTTTTTATATTTAATATTTAAAATTGAATGTTTGTAATTATTGTTACCTGTACAATACACTTTACGCATGAGTAAAGTACAGATTTTTCCATTTAATTCTACTACTGTAGATTTCACAAAATATTGACCTCACAAATTCTCCGAACACAAAAAAATTCGCCATAAAATATTGCGTATCACAAAATATACACAAATATTTCGAAGTATGTTTTCTGTTCAAATTAAGTTCGGGTACTTAAACTGCTACACTAAAGTAAAAGTTAATCTATTGAAGAGGCAATGAAACATGTTGCAAAAAATATTTTATGGTCGGTACCAAGTCATTAAAACGAATTCTGAATCATACCAGCAGAACAGTCGTCGTGTATCCATAATGTGAGTTATAAACTCCCCGTTGACTTTCACTAGACATTCCGGAAAATTAAAACTTTTGATATTACTTAAACAGTGCACCGAACATCCCGTAGGCTGCCGATACTCACCGCCCACCTTCCTATGCGAGAGTGGCTTACCCAGGGTAACAAGAAAACTTTTCCAATAAAATTTCCATTTAATTTCACCCATTTAAATTTCAATATTCCACTTCTACCACCTGCCGGAAGTGGGCAATCTCGAGTCAGTAGTGTAGGTGCAATAGTGTGTATAAGCAAACACCCGATCTATGTCTATGCAGGAATGTTTCCGATGAAATAGAGCATAAGCAACAGTCTGTCACTGGGTTCCAAGTAGGTACATAGTTGAATGCTTGAAAGCGGGGCGCATTGCTCTTAGCACAGCTCGAACAAACTACGGTTTAGCACTAACTCAATACACTGTGGCGCATTAACTGGTTGACGGCTGATGGCAGTCTCAAAAAATTATCAAACTAATCAACGTCGTCCAAGTGGAATGAAACAGAAAACTTTTCCAATTTGCTGCCTGGATTGGGTCCGCCTGTTTTCACTATAGAAAGTTGCTACCGCCGTTGTTCTTCGCGCGATTCCGCACTTGTCCTCTTTTGATTTGGGTGACATGCAAGGGCATTATATTCTCAAGCAGCTCAGCAGTAGGTATTCAAAAGTCATAATCAAGTCCTTTCTGGCGAAAGTTTCGCTTGACAAGTTGCAGCCAACAGCGAATCTATTGACGTCCGTAGAATGTGCGAATGGCGCTGAACCGTTGTTCGCAACGGGTGCCGGAGTATGAAGAATCCGTGACGATAGCGCGCGGGCTTAGAACCAGCCGGTATAATGGTTTGTACTTTTTCGACAATATGCCAGCAAATCGTTTTCAATGAACAAAATGCTTAGGAATGAGACGGATGGGTTTAAACTTAAAGTATTTGAGTTTTTTGAAAAATGTGTCTTTAATCTTTTTTTGCACAAGAAACTTTTATAAGGGCCTTGTAGCATATTTTCTGGGGTGGGTTCAAATGACGTTTTGGCACGAGATAGAAATTAAATTGACCATATTCACATACTACATATCAATCCCATTGTTTAGTATATTAAAACGCACATTTTCAATTAGTTATGTAGTATATTGATGTATTAGTTATGTAGTATAGTTATGTAGTATATTGATTAAAAAATACAAACTAATTATTTTTTTGTCAATTTCGGGTAAGTTCGACGAAACCAAACAACGATTAGGAGAACGTACTATTCTTTACCTGCACAAGTTTTATAAGCAGAACCCCGGAAACATCTTGAAAAAAAAACAGTTTACATTTATTTATATTTATTTAATTATGGTCAACAGATAATGTAATTTTAATGACAACTGAACTAACACAAGTATCTTTTTAAACAACGCTTATTGTTTTCTCGAGGCACATTAAAATCACACACATTGTAGCAGCTGTTACCCAGCACATACTAAGCACTGGTTCGTGTAAGCCATAGTTGGTTCTTGACGAGGAAAGCGTGTAAACGAAGGTTACGTCTTCTATAGTGTTGATATCAAGGCGACTAAGCAGTGCGGGACAATCGATATTTCCTTGAAGGAGAACGCCTTAGCCACATTGTGCCTTACTTCCAGTGGTTCTAAATTAATGAGCTTGCAAGTTGCAACGACTTTCGTAGCTCGGTAGATTGCGTGGGTCACACCAGCGTAGGTGTCGCAAAGCAAACCAAATAACTTTCCGCTGAACTGCTTCGATGAATTGCATATTGATAAAACGGATATCAAACAATGGCAATGCATTATATGGCAAGCAATATACATTCTTGAAGTTTATAGCAAAGCGGATCCTAGTTGCGAGGAAGCTCTGGACACAACGAAAGAAATGTGATCCTTGAACGTTGGTTTCGAGTTCGACTCCCAAGTCCTTTACAGTTGTTTCGCGTTTTTGATGCGTCTCACGAAGAGTGTAATGATGCAGAAACATGTTACGTTTGCGACCGAAGGAGATGACTAAGCACTTGGACACATCTAGTGACAAGTTGTTAATTCAACACCATTCGTCAAAGGTCCTGTTGCAGGAGGTGGGCGTCATTAAGGCTTTTTACTGTATCTATACCTATAAAAAAGGATTTCTGTCTGTCTGTCCGTATGTTCCTTTTAGAATCGAAAACTACTGAACCGATCGGCGTGAAAATGTGCATGTAGCGGTTTTTGGGGCCAAGGAAGGTTCTCTCGTTGGCAAAACACCCCTCCCTCCACTAAGAGGGGGGCTCCCATACAAATCTATGCCTATAAAAATGGATTTCTGTCTACTTTATGTTCCTTATAGAATCGAAAACTACTGAACCGATCGGAGTGAAAATTTGCATGTAGTGGTTTTCGGTGCCAGGGAAGGTTCTTATGAAGGTTAGAGATCCCTCCCCCCACTAAGAGAGGGGGCTCCCATACAAGTCTATACCTATAAAAATGGATTTCTGTCTGTCTGCCCGAATGTTCTATATAGAATCGAAAACTACTGAACCGACCGGCGTGAAAATTTGCATATAGGAGTTTTTGGGGCCAGGGAAGGTTCTTATGTTGGTTAGAGACCCCTCGCCCCACTAAGAGGGGGGGGGGGGGCTTCCATACAAATGAAACACAAATTTCTGCATAACTCGAGAACTAATCAAGCAAATGGAACCAAATTTGACATATGGATGTTTTTGGACACAAGAATTTTTTCTATGGTGCATTGAAACCTCTCCCTACTTTAGGAGAGGGGGCTCCTATACAAATAAAATACAAATTTCGTCATAACTCGAGAATTATTTAATCAAATGGAACCATATTTGGAATGTGGGTGTTTTTGGAGGTATGAATTTTTTCTATGATGAATTAGGACCCCTCTCCCTTTTTAGGAGGGAGGCTCCCATACAAATGCAATACAAATTTCCTCATAACTCGAGAAGGAATCAAGCAAATGGAACCAAATTTGGCATGTGGGGGGTTTTGGAGGCAGGAATTTGTTTAAACATGGTTTGAGACCCCTCACCTCTGTGGTAGGGGGATAAGGACTCTCATACAAATGAAACCAGAAATTTTTGCGTAACTCAAAAACTGATCGAACTCGAGAAATTTTAGACTCATTCATAAAACATTAATCAATAACAAGACCACCAAAAGCTATCAATGGTAACATTTGATAATTCAGCGCGAGACGGCCACAGGCCGCGGGTGTTGCCGGCAACCTGCTGTCAGAAGCTTCGGCCACTGCGAGCGGCAGCCCTCCGTAGAGATCACCTCTATCTAGGTTTATTTATTTTCCTAGATCTACTGACCTCTATTACTTTCCTTCAGGTGGGTCACCCCTGCGAAATGGTACTTTCTACGAAAAGATTTTCCGTGAAATGGTACATCCCGCGTAAGGTTTTTCGCAAAATGGTATTCTGCGAAGCTCTATATTCCGCGTTATGGTCAACCGAGAATTGGTGTTTCGCAAAATGGTATTCGGCGAAATGGTTTGTAATGATGGCGAATATTTAAATACTATCCGCTTTATTTTATCAGGCTAAGCAATAGGGGGAGTTGTTTTCTACTTTACTGTGAGGAAAATTTGTATATTAAAACACCCATAAACTCTCCAGAAACTTGCAAAACTCAAGATTGTGACAAAGGTCATCCGAGATTCACGATTTTTGTTCAACACAGTTTTATTTATGGCAATACGAAGTTTGTCGGGTCAGCTAGTAGCATATATATCTGTATAGCACATTTTCATGTCGAATGATAAACTTATACCTTTGAGGATTATGCTCACGTCATTCATATAGAACAGAAATAGGAGTAGTCCCAAATGACTACCTTGGGGAACGTCGGAGGTAACTGTGAAGGGTGACGAAGCGTATTCACCGATTCGGACAGACATAGTTCTTTCTGCTAGTGAGATAGGAGCGAAGCTAAGTCAGCAAATTGTCGTGAATAGCCAATTTGTGATATTTGGAGTCGGCTGGAGTCACGTGGTTTATACAGTCAAACGGTGCAGAAAGGTCATTATGCATGGTGCCAACTTGATAACCTTCTTGGATTGCACGAATGATGAACGATGTAAATGCGATTGAGTTGGTTGTAGTCGACCGCTTTGGCATGGTTTTATATGCTCTTCTAAAATAAGGCGTTCTATGGTGAGCACGATATCTATGGACTGAATCATCGGAAATCGAAAAACCAAAAAGGAATCCATGATAAAATATATTATCTATAGTTTGATCAAAGGAATTAGCAAAATAATCATTTTTGACGAAATGGCGGATTCCTAAACATGAAAATCGATTTTTGGCATAAATTTTGCTTTTAAATTGTCCATAAAATGAGAAATATTAATCGGTTAGGAAAATCCTTCGAATAATCTCTAGTATATATCCTTAGAATACTTGTGTCAAAATTTGAAGTGATCCGGTTCTGCCGTTTTCGAGAAATCTTGCTCACCGACTTTGAAAACACAGTTTCGAGAAACACGCGTTCAAAAAGTGTGGGGATTAATGGGTTAAACCTATCTTGACAAATGCCCAGCATTCGACGGATTGCGATACTTTTACTATTTTTTTTTTTGGTTTACGGCAGAGGGCGTGGCATTCGATGGCGAGAGTAACAGATGAGATGAACCTGGCCAGGAGTCGCATACTCATTCCGCTGTACATCAGAACAGAGAAAGGAATATAGAGCCTAGAACTACGGAAAAGAACCGAACGTCTAAAAAAATACGAGTACGAGAAAGAACTGGCGCAGAGGGGAGATTCGCCATTAACGACACACGGAGTTTCTACAAAACGATCAGAATTTAGCCATGGCTGTAATATACAATGATAGTACTGGCAACTTACTTAAAGGGTGTCCCACATCAAATTGCACTACGGAAGAAACGCTGTAGAAAATTACGTATTTGAACGATCCTTTTCAAACTTTCAGACAACAAAATATAACCCATTAGTAAGCTTTTGGCATATTTGTTTCATTCAACTTCAATACCACAACCGTAAGCTCGCGCCTTACGCTTACTCAAAAAGTTTTGTACAACCTAGCTGCAGCTTCATCTGTACGGAAATCTACTTTTTCTTCATGTTTTCCTCAAACTTGACCTGCTTGGGATGCTTCCGTAGTGCCTGCTTCATAATAGCCTAGTATTTTTCGATGAGCCTTAGTTCCGGTGTGTTGGAGACGTTCATGTCTTTGGGTACGAAAGTGACTCCGTTGGCTTCGTACCATTCCAATACAAAGCAAAGCCTAGGTACTACATTCCGTTATCGAAACTTGACCTTCTGTTTTTATACGACAGACTTCGCAGCCAGCTGTTAGAGTACAGGACAATTGCAGGGTCAGTTGCTACGATCCTATTGACTCTAACAGCCTGTCCCAGCCGAGATTCGAACTATTCCAATACATCCTTTGATAATTGACACGAAGGTAGATCTGGCTAGAAGATCGTAGGACCCTCGAATTGCTTCGACAGAGAAGGCAGATGCTTCTGTAAACACTCCTTGAGGTAGATCTGCCCGTTTACAGTTCCGGTAGTCACGAAGGGCGTACCCTCGTAGCCCCGGAAGCTGCCGGAAGTGCGCCTTGACGTAAGTCTCATCATTCATGATGAAAGAGTTGAGGATTTTCCAGGTGCTTGCGCAAAATAAATTCGCAACGTTGCTTTTCGGGTGACGCCATTTTTTAAAATTTTCGAAAAATGGACCGCGATAAAAATAGAGTGTAAACAATACACTCTACACTACTTCTATTCAAATTTTCAAGAGAAAATACTCAATGGGTAATTTTCTACAGCGTTTCCTCCGTGGTGCAATTTGATGTAGGACACCTTTTACTGACAAAACGGCGCACAGTGGGACGGTTTCAAAAGAAAGAAGAGAAGTTTGAGAAACTGTTGAATACTGAAGATTTCTATCTCTTACATGAAAAAAGTTATAGAGCCAAACTCTTAGGGACACTCTTCAAAAAAGTTTTTTCGATCTGGCTTTCTAATAACGCTTCGTATATTTTTCAAATGTTCTAAGAAATTATTAATCACATTAAATTGCACATTTTCGTCGAAGACAGTAGAGCTCTATCTTTTTCCCTTTAGCAGATATCACTGGTTTTTTAATTTTTACATGTAAACAGGTGGAAGGAGCCTTTCCAGTTGCTGTTGAATGGCGTGGTAAACACGGAGATCAGCAGGGACAGGATATGAACTGTGAGCGGTGGTCAAGCTGTGGAGCCACAGACACAGGAGTAGGTTAAGAAGGCGTTTAGTGAGCTGGAAAAAGGTAAGGCTGCTGGGAAGGACGGGATCTAGGCTGCCAGAGGAGTAGTTGGATGGCCTTATTTGCCCTATTTAAACAAAAACATCGACGGAAGTGTAAAAACTATCGAGTTTGTTTTGTAGACTGAGACCGGTAGCGAAATCCTTCGTCTACTAGGACGCACAGATTAGATGTTAACCTTGCGTCGATTACTAGAGAAGTTCCGGGAGTACAACTAGCAGACTCATTATCTGTTTGTGGACTTTAAGGCGGCGTACAACTCAGTAAACCGAAATGAGTTGTGGCAGATATTGCAAGAACATGGTTTTCCGACGGAACTAGTTACACTGATTCGTGCGACGCTGGATGGGTCAATATCATACGTCAGAATAGCGGGTCCTTAACCGCTCTCGTGACGTGAGATGGATTGAAGAATCCTGCTATTCAACATTGTCTTGGAAGGTGCAATACGAAGAGCAAACGATGAAAGGAACGGGACTATCATCACGAAATCTCACTAGCTTCTTGGTTTTGCGGATGACGTCGATATCATCGGAATCAACCATAGAGCAGTGAAGAAGGCCTTTAAAATTGGAAGTTGCGAGATTGGGACTTACCATTAACACAACCAAAACGAAGAACTTGGTTGCTGGAAGGGAACATGGGAGTCCAAGTGGTGTTGGTGCCGAGGTGGAGCTGGATGGGGATCGATATGAAGTAGTAGTGGCAACATGTGGCAACAAAGTAATTCGTGACGTAAAATAGCGGCTGCGAATCGAACTTTCTATGGATTACGTAGCCAGCTGAAGTCATGTTCCTGTAGTTTGCAAATTCGCATTGGTGCTCTACGGAACATTAATTCTCCCGGAGGCCCTTTACGGACATGAATCATGGACGCTAAAGGAAGCAGATGTGATATAGTGGAGGTATTACAATGTGGCAGGCTGCGCCGGGCTGTGCATATAGCTAAAATACCCAACGAAAGTGTACCCCAAACTATTTTCAGCAGAAAACTAGGAAGATTACGTAACTGGTCATTTTAAATTTTTTAATGAAACGTGGCAAGTGGGGATCAAATCACAGGATTTCTCAAGATCAGTTCTTAGATGAACTTTCTGATGAATTTTGAGGCAATTTTGGATATTCCGGAATATGCGATATCTGTTCTACTGGGACGTATAAATGGTCAATTTTCACGAGACATGCGGCAAATGGGGCTCTACGGGCATGACAATGCTCGAGGAGGATCTGCGAGTGCTCGGAGTTTTCGAAAGATGAATGCTAAGAACGTTCTTCAACGGCAACTCGCACAGCTCGGTAGCAAACCCAGTATCCACAAGGAGGCTAAAACTCGACGGATTCAATGGCCCGAGCATGTTGCAAAAATGTCGGACAACTACCCGGTAAAGATGGTGTTTGTCCCAAATCCGGAAGGAACATGATGATCAGGTGCGTAGTGAGCCAGATGGTTTGACCCGGTGGGGCGAGATCTGACGGAGAGTACTCGGTGCTCGAGTAATTGAAGAGCGGTAGCACACAACCGAGTAAATTGGAGAAACTTTGTTCAACAGGACGACAAGCCACCTAAGTAGTGGCAAATGGGGTATCAATTCACATGATTTTTCACGACGAGGTTGTGGATAAATTTTCAGACGTAAAAGAAAAGCAGTGGGATTAAACTTCCTTTCTAAGAGTTGACTCTTCCTAATCGACAGACTTCACAGCCGGCTCTTAGAGTACAGGACAGTTACGGGGCTAGTGCAAAAATCCTACTGACTCTATCTAGCAGCATCGCCTAGCCGAGATTCTAACATACGGCGACTGGCCGGAAATACAAAAGATAAAAGCATACTTTCTTCAACAATAGTGTAGATAATAATAAGCTCTACAATCGCCCTTTACACTACTTTTTCGAATTCTGTTTAGTTGAGGCGCTGGCTGTAGCCAATTGAGCATCTGCTGAGCAAAAAACCGAGAATGAAGCCTGATTTTAATGCCACTTAACATATTTTTAGTCTTATCATAATAAGGTATAGGTAGCTAACACAAAAACGCACAGAATTTTTGTTATAAAAAGGTTTTTATTCAGAATTGACAACTGAATTGTTAGACCAATATCGTACCGGGAGGCAACTATAATAGTGATTGTTTTGATAACAAACACCGTGCGACTCCATCAGATCACTACTGGATGGAGACGCTTTGTATTCTGTGTGCAATGCTTTCTAATAAACAGGAAGTATGTTTAAAACTCTAATTTTTACCATAAAATGCAGCATAAGAAATCGTGTTGGATAGGATTGGGAATCAGTATAGTACCACCATAGTTATTTCTCTCAGTTTTCAATGAAATAATTAACTTTAAAGTCAAATGAAAGTGAAGTTCTTCGAGGCTGCAGTACAAACAGAGAAGCCGTATCAATTTCCGGTTCTGTGCTTTACTGTTGCTTCATGCCACGTCTATTGGTGAAGGATCTCGTTTCATCATTCTGTAGATAGATACCTACCTACTACGGAATGAATAGCCTCGAGTGGAACACCAAGCGGAAACGGACAAACGGCGAAACAGGATGAAAAACAACTCCGGTAAAGTTCGTTTGACGCTGTGTGATCCCACCGTTTAACGAATTAAAAATGAAAAAGTAACCAGTAGACAGACCAGTTGCAGAAGGTAATGAGGGGAAAGCATTTTGACGCTCATTATTGGGCAACCTCTACCGGACCACATAACCGTCGGTGTTAACTTGTTTTTTTTCTCAGTGTAAAAGTTTCTTTTATTTGAAATGCGGAAACTTGTTCTGTGCGGTTGTGAATATGCTAGCAATCAGTCTGAGGAGAACAGGGAAATTTCCACTTACCACCTACGACCCGGCAGGTCAGGACAATGTCATCGCTCTCCTCCTTGGGACCCAGTTTGGAGCTGTTGAGTTGTTGACCCCATTGGTTTAGTACTACCGGATGCTCGGGAAGAACTGGAAGAAAAGTTAAATGGAGAATGTTATTATCAAACGTTATTATTGATTACAATATTTTAATGAAATCAAGTTGCGTCCATTGTTTTTATTAGTATTATAAGTACTCTTTGTTGACAGTGGGACAAGAATGCTCGACATTAATAACTACAAAATGCTGTCCAACCGAGTTTCTCTTGTGTGCTTAACATAGTCACCTTTCTTAGTGCCAACTTTACTCTGACGGGAGTTGTCGATTGAAAACTTTCCTATCCTAGACCGGGACGGAAGTAAAATAATATTAAACAATTTGAGTTGCACAAAAGTTGCTCATCAAAATGTTTCATTTATTGCTATACTTGGACGGAAACAGTTTTTTCCTTGTATTCTGACATCGGTTCTGATCTTTGCTGCCTCTTTGGACCAATCCACGAGCCCAATAAAAATGCTAGTTTGAATCAACTCAAGTGTTGTTTTGCTGGCAATTTTTACCAGGTCGGAAAAGTGGGTTATTATCTCATATTCTTACAAGTATACGTTTGGTAGTAGTTTGGTTGTTTTACAGTATTAGAGTTGTCTAAAACTTTCCCAGAAAATATTACTCAAATCGAACTTAGCACCTGTTGGTTGTTTGGCTTGCAACCCAACGGAAAATATCATCTGTAGTAGTTGTCGTATACGTGAATACCGTTTGGATACAAGGTTGAAAATTGCAAATGAGGCACAAGAGGAAAAATATGCAAGATGCCTATCTCCAGTCCATATCGCAATGATGCTGCCACTTCTGTTCCTTATTCACAGCGCAGGAGTGCCGAGTTTGCTGGAGATACACCATTACCCGGATTGCATTGCATTATATTGGTCGTTTCTCTTGCTGTCTCGCTTGCAACGGGTACACGATCGTTCAAAGTTCCGAAACACTTTTAGTGATTCTTCTCGCGACGAAACTTTGCCCCGGGCTGGATGCAGTTTATTTTTTTGCTGTGCTCATCCTGGCACAAGTACAATAAATCAGCATTAGGGGTGGAATGTTTTCGCTGAGTTTCGTTCCAACAATGACGTCGACTTTCGTAATAAAAAAATAAGAGATGCGTTCGCTATGAAACAACGGAACGCGTAACGTAGCGTAGTTTGATTTAAATGCATTTCTTCGTTGGCATTCGAAGACAATGCGATTTGATTTTCTCATATTGTTATCACTTGCGATCGAGAGAAAGTTTTATTTCTCATTTTTAGTAAAAAATGGTTGGGCCATGTTTCAACTCGAAATTTGTCACGAGCTTGCAACTATTTGATCCCAGTGTGCATAGAAAACAACGAAATAATTGAGTCCAGAATTTTCGAAGAGTACTTAATCCAAAAGACGTTTTAGCATCGTGAAGTCATTGGATATGTAACCGCGAAAAATTACTTGTATCTAATCTGCTCATTGATTTTTGGCAACTATTGATTGAATTTATCAAATCTGAAATGAGATGTTTAACCGTTAAGTGTTCAACAAGGTACTTAGATCTTTTACAGGTTTTAGAGTGTTCTATTCTAATGTTCTAATGTGTTCTGTTCTAATTCTAAAGTTTTATTCGATCCAGGATGCTGAAACTCTGCTCCGTCTTGAAACTAGCCGAATTTTTCATAAAAACCCACTTGCTAGTGACCCACTGCTTTAATCCACTTGCTAGTGAAAGCAACCTTTGTTATACCATTTTACTTGCAATTTGAGATAGAAATATTCACCTGTTTGGAACATAATTTGTTTTTTAACGCTGTGTTAGTTGGTTAATATAACGTTCACTGACAGATATGAAATATAAGGAATACCTTCTATTTGCAATCAAAATCATGAAAATCGATTCAGTCGTTCAAAAGTTATGGTGGGTCTGTGAATGGCATACCCACAGGGATCACCAGGTGATTACGCAAAGATAATACGTAAGACTTATTCGTTGAAACACTCTGGGTGAATAGTGGAAGAATGATCCAGAATGCGCGCGAGTTGGCGATGCTACCATGCTGAGAAAACTAATGCTGAGAAACGCTCGGCGCTCGACGTCCAGCTTATTGGTGGAATCAAGCCCGGTGTCACCACCGGGCGATGAGCCGGAATCTGACACATGGCACCCTTCGTGCTAGTTGTGCCAAAACAAGAAGATGCGTTCAGACTGCATCATGGTAGCGTCCTGAAACAGCCAGAGGGATGTGCCTGGATTAACTGAAGGCAGAAGAGAATTTTGCTACGCACGAGTTTAAGATGTGGCTGGTATGCAAGTCTCTAACGGTGAACTAATCTCTAACAGTAGAACTAGCCCGGATGGAATCCCTAACATGGCCCAGAAGGCTGCGTTACAAGTGTTCCCAGACATGTTTAGGACAGAGCTATAAAAATACCTAAAAGATGGTTGCTTCCCGGATCAATGAAAGATCCAGAAGTTAGTGCTGTTGCCGAAACCAGGCAATCCTACGGGGGATCCGGCATCATAAAGACCGATATATCTGCTGGATACATGTGAAGAACTCCAGGAGGGGATTATTCTGAACACATTGATGAGGTACACGGAAGGTGAACACAGTTCTATCGAATATGCAGTTCATGTTCCGGAAAAGGAAGTTTACGGTTGATGTTATTCGAACAGTAGTTCAGCGATCCGCAAACTCGTCCAACCAGAAGCAAAGTGGAAATCGTTTTTGCACCTTTGTAACGATCGGTGTAAAAAATGCCGATGTACTGATCAGCTGCCCAGAGATATGGAGGTTGGCTTTGCGGATGATATCGTGTTATCGAATTCATAGAATTAAATACTTTTCGAATTCAACTATTTTAAATGTAAATATTAGGTAGGTGATTGTTTCTTTTCAGTTGTAAAGATTCATCTTTCGTACCATCAATCGATACAAGAAAACCGGCTCTGAGTATTTCTCGCTGAAACGGGGCCTCTACTGACACGAGGTCTTCAAATATTGGAAATTTTGTGCTTAATCGGTTTAAAATGGCTAAAAAATAAGAATTACATTTCTGATACCTCGAAATAGTGGACCCCTCGTTCGCCAAGGGTCCTAACAATTTTAAAAAAAGTTGAATTTTGGGCAAACCTTGAGATCTAAAATTCTACAAGAAACATTTATAAACTTAGGTATGCAATTGCATTTACTGAATAAAACAACAAGTTATTTGTAGCAAGGTTCACAATTTTTATATAATTATTGTGATATTTCCAAAATTTGCTATGAAACAAACTACAAACGGCACGGTTTTGTAAAGAGGAGAGATAGGGCCTATGAACGAAGTGAAAAAAACATTGGCGGTCATCTTAGATTTGGTCGCCATGTTGGATTTTATCAAGAAATCGCCGTTTTCGTCATGATCGCCCCAACCGATTTTAATTTCAAAATCACCATCAGAAAGCTGAGAAAAAATGCTGTAAGGAACATTTATCAAGTTACATGTGTAGTGGCATTAAATGAACGAAACAATTAATTATCTGAATCAAGGTTTACAACTCTCATAAAATGGAATATTTTGCAAATCCAAGAAGGCCGCCAATTTTTTTTACACTTTGTTTATAAGCCCTATCTCTCCTCTTTATAAAACCGTGTCGTTTGTAGTTTGCTTCATAGCAAATTTTGAAAATATCACAATAATTATATGAAAATTGTGAAACTTGCTACAAATAACTGATTGTTTTATTCAGTTAATGTCATTGCACACCTAATTTTATAAATGTTTCTTGTAGCATTTTTTCTCTGCTTTTCAAGTGGTCTTTCAGTGGTCCTGAAATGAAAATCGGTTGGGAGACTCATGGAGAAAATGGCGATTTTTAGATAAAATTCAATATGGCGACCAAATCCAAGATGGCCGCCAAAATTTTTTTTATTCCATTTGAAAGTCCTGTTCTTCTTCTTCACAGAACCGGGCCATTTATTAGTTGTTTCATGGCAAATTTATGAAATATCGCATGATAGAGATCTCAAGGTTTGCTCAAAATTCAACTTTTTTTGAAACTGGTAGGTCCCTTGGTGAACAAGGGGTCCACTACTTCGAGGTATCAAAAGTGTAATTCTTACGTTTCAACCATTTTCAACCAATTAAGCGCATAAGTTCCAATATTTGAAGACCGCGTGTCAGTAGTGGCCCCGTTTCAGCGAGAATTACTCTTCTTTAAAAATGCTCTCCAAACCTGGGCGTAAACGCACTGTAAAGATACCGGAAGCCATCAAATGAGCAAGAGAGCGAATCCAGATCAGTCTGGATGTAAGATGGCCAGGAACTGGGAATTTTGCAGTCAACCATGAAGAATATTTTCAAAGATGATCTTCGATTGACCCCATAAAAAAACAACGAGTGCATGGTTTGACTGAAAAGCAAGCGGTTTGACAGGTTGCAAGAGCCGAAAGATGGCGGCGGGTGCTCAAGCGGCACGGTGATAATGAAATTCTGTTTTCGGGCAAAAAATATTCCTGCTACAGGATCACCACAACCAACAAAATGTTCGGATATACGAAGCATATCTTTCTAGACTGGCTGTTCAAAAGTTTCAGAATGTTTCCGGGGTATGAAGATGTTTCGCCAAAAATTTGAAGGTTCCATTGCTGTTCATTGAACCTGGTGTTATAATCAACACTAAATACTACATCGATGATTTTTGACGTAGGACTACGTCTTACGGCAAGTTTTGAGATAGGGTGTCATTCCAAAAAATCGAAAAATGCGAGCGTCACGAAAAATGAAAGGTTTTAAGCGCTAATAGCTCAGCGGTTTTCCGATCGATTTTCAATATTCTTACATCAATCGATCGGAAAATCTGCTAAGAATTGACCCAAATGAAGAAAAGTATGGATTCTTGATGTTGAACTATTGAAAAATTGAAAATAATGAACCTATGTTTTACCAGCATTCTCGCTTCGTGATTGGTTGGAAGATTCTTAACGATGATCTAAACCTATACCAATTTGATATCTGTGCTTGGGAAGTAAGCCAAAACAAGTGACAAAGCTTCCTCGTTTCAACAAGATTTCTTAACACCGCGGTTAAACCTAGACCATTTTGATGTCCTTGCTTGGGAAGTACGCCAGAGAGAGTAACAAAACCCCCACGTGCCAACAGATTTCTTACGAACGCGGTTAAACCTAGTCCAATCTGATGTCTGTGTTGGGAAAGTGTGCCAGAAAAATGACACAAGTTCGTTGTCCCAACAGATCGCAAATTCTGTACTGCGTGACGATTAAACCTCGGTGAATTTGATATCTGTGTTGGAAAAATGTACTACAGCTGTAGTGTACGGTTATAATACGGCTCTGTATGAATACGCATGCTTGCCGTTTCATTAGAAGTGTAGTGAAAAGATGTGCTGTTGATAAAATAGGATTGAATTGGTAAAATCCCTTCAACGTGGGAAACCATGGATAATAAAAACAATCTTTAATTTCAGTAAGGTAGCAAGAAAGTAATAGTTTGTGTTCTTGATTTTGTTAAATTGTTTTCAAATGCACAATCTTTTGAGAATTGAACGTATGCAATGTTACTACTTTGATAAACGTTACATACAACGCATGTAGCATGTATATATGTTGCATATAGCATGTATACATGAAGAATCGAATGATTACAAGCATGAATACATGCTACTATCACTACAAAGAGACTTACGTAGTCCTGCGTCACCTATATATGCGGTCGTGTCTTGTACACAACCCCTCTGATTTTTTTTGAAGAACCATTTGCTTCCAATCGACAAAAAACACTTGAAGAATGCATCATACTACTTCAAGATTCTGCACCGTCTCACCAGGCAAAAGCTACACACAGGCTTGGTGTGAGGACAATTTTCGGGATTTTATTTCTTCTTTTGCCGTCCAGTTAGCTTCTAGGTATGGTGATGGTCTAACAAGCCAGTCGTTGTATGTTCGAATATCGGCTGGGCGCTGTTGATAGAGTCAGTAGAATCGTTGCACTAGACTCGTAATTGTCCTGAACTCCAATAACCGGCTGCGAAGTTCGTCGATATAGTAGGGTCAAGTCTTAAACACGATTATAACCCGAAGTTTTTTTTTATTTTTTCGAAAAAGGTGGCCTTTTCGTTTGATTTGAATCCTGTCGGCTTCTAATGCATGGGGTTACATGCTAGGCAAGATAGAAAGCACAAAGGATTGACTGTGGATCCTTTCAAGCAAGTTTGGAGAAGATTGTGGATGAATCGCGTAAGGATATCGTGCGTGTAACGCTTTTTAACAATTGCAACTGGTAATTAAAGGATATGGAGCAAGATTAGACGAATTTAAGACAAATGTTATGGATATACTTTACACGAAATACACTCAAAATGAAAATTTATGCAAGTGGCTTATTTTTGTGGCCATTTACTTTACTGACAGTTATTAGTACA
Source organism: Sabethes cyaneus (assembly GCF_943734655.1). NCBI lineage: Eukaryota > Metazoa > Arthropoda > Insecta > Diptera > Culicidae > Sabethes > Sabethes cyaneus. The sequence continues at coordinate 157,186,613 of NC_071355.1, read as the reverse complement.
CACCCTGTGAAATGATAGTAATTATATGCAAGATATTTAGAATGATATATATAATGGTATTTTCGTAATAGATTTCATTATTTTCGTACAGAATTCACTACAAATGGTTCTTTGTATCTTTTATGATAAACATCCAAAACAGAATGGACAGAATTTCACTCTTCCACACAAAAATATGTACCCAATTTTGTATTAATTGCAAGCCCAATCTGACCGGGAATGGCAAAGGCTGAACCTTCTCATGCCTAGCGGCTATTATTCAGCATGCACTCTGGCCTGCCATGGCGGGGAAAAAATGTTGTGTTTCTGTTCACGCAAGCCACCGCAAATTTGCCAAACTAATAGTGCGCTGGGCTGATCAATCAACCCCTGCCAGCAGCGCCCACGAATTCCTAATTTCCTACCGCTTCAGTTTTGCTGTTATTATTATTATTATTGCTGGGGTCGTTTCGGCACCCGCAGTGGAAATAAATAATTTTGGATTGGTCCGTTAAACTCAGATAATCTTATTGTTTTCATGTAGGTTAATCTGAAAGGTCTATATGGTGCAATAAGCTATACAAACGGCGCACATAGGAGTATTTGCCCCAAAAAGCTGGCCAAAATTCTAAATTGCTTCTTTCCAGTCGATATTGATAAAACATGATCAGAAATTAAATATTTCCCAACTCTGCATATGAAGTTAAAGAAATTGCCAACTAATCCCCTGTAAAGTTCAATTCGTATCTTTCTCTTATATTTATAAAAAACCGATTAAGAACATAACCATTTATTAGGTGTTGGGATGTGTGTATGTATGTGTGTCAGTATGTATGTGAGCTAGTACAGGTGTATGTGTGATGTAAAAGTGTATGTATGTATGTAAATGTGTAGGTGTGTACGTATAGTCTTCTGTTTCATAGTCGCTGCATTTCTCATATTCTTCAGTTTGAAATTGATTTGCCTCCAACATCTTCAACGTTTCGATCGAAAAAGGTTTGCTTTTTTTCTTGGTATCGGCCTTGAGCTACTAAGCAATGGATCCGAATTAAGCAGAAGTCTAAACAAGTCAAAGTCAAAGTCTAAGTCAAAACATCTCTGTTGCATTGTATTCTTGAAAATTTCCTACCAAAGTTTTATTTAGTACAGTATATTGTTTTTTATTAAGAATAATTTAAACATACATACTATGAGAATAAATGGAATTTAAAATTAACTAAGCCCATCATGTACTTTCTCGAATCACTCTTGAAGTCGATGGCAAACCCAATAGAAGTCAAATCATATACCTTAATGACCAGAGCCGAATAACTTCCGTTAACCTCCGCGAAAGTGGTCAGTTTACTGACCATCGGACGATAGTCATTAATACGGTACATGTACGGTAACCATAATGAGGGTTCTCCGTAACATTGAATAACATCTTTTTCTCTATAAATGACTTTGAACGAGTGTGTGAAATGATTCAGGGCGAGACAAACGCAGACTGTGACTGTTGCCGGCGACCTGCAAATATGCCTTTCTTACGCCGTTCGAAAGGTGCCGGTCTTACTCCCAAGGCACGTTTTTTAAGAAGACGATTTTTATACATTTATTAATCATATTTCTACTTAAATCTCACTTATGAAAAACAATGCTAGCTAGAATATATAAAATCTTAAAATTTAGTTTGAAACTTCTTCTGAGAAATAAAGCTTAAAACCTACTCGCGAAAAGTTACAACGGGCTGCGCATCAGCGACACTCGCGTTTATTTTGTTTATTATTTTGATATTTTACGATTTATAGTAAGCTCGATCTGTTTTAAAACATCTGAAATAATAAATACAAATATGTTGAGTCTTTAATAACACAATTGATTAATGCATTCTAGTAAAACTCTATGCGTGCTTGTCTTATCCCCTGTGCCGGTCTTACCCGCACGACTCCTACCTTAAAATAATTAAATGTCTAAAAAACGACAAAGCGGAACCATGCGGAAGATTTTTCGATTCCACTATATTCTGTGATGTTTGACCTATCTGATGGTGATTGAAATTTTGCCGGGACATGCTCGGAAGGTTACCAAAACATTGATTAAAGTATTAAGATCTTACCACTATTTTTGGGGTAATTTTCGTAATCACTATTCGTATCGAAGACATTCATTAATTTTATGCAATTATACATGAAAACTATTGAATAACATCCTTCTTTGCTGATAAATACTTACCCATGGTGAATAGACACTATTTCACTCGGATTTTTAGGTTTTTGCACCAACGAGCGGAAGAACGCATTTTAAAAGCGAAAAAATTTACTGCCGAATGGCGTTCTAAATAGGCAGCTTGCTGAGCGAAGAAAAGCATAAATTCAGTTCAAAATCATACTAACGTGACTAGTAGACTATGCTGAGATTACAGATACTACATATAAATAAAAATCATGCATTTCATATTTCGGACTTATGGCCAACTTTTTGGGCCAAATACTCCTATGTGCGGCGTACAGTTTACATGCCCTAGTACGAATTTACCGATTGTTCTGGGAACACTAAAGCAGTTTGAAATTTTACACCAAGCAAAATTAGTTACTACAGTTTTAAAGTTTAATCTGTTGATAATAAACAGGTTGATTGTGATTTGAAGCTTCTAAGCATCTAACTGGTAATAAGTCTTTGTTTACTGTATTGGATAGCGCTTTTTAAAAATGAATATGAAACTGTGACTGTGACATCCAAGGATTCCAATCATATAAGGTTAGCCGCTATGATTTATGCTATGAAATGGGGATGCCCATTCCCGGATACGGTTCTACTAGAGGGCACGCGGGGGTACTATAAATCATTTTTTACCTCGACCATGGGAGAAGGAATATTTTTGTCCTTCCCACAAACATTCTAGAGTATCATTTAACCTACGATACGCACAAAGAAATCTCAGGTGTGGATGATACTATATGTTGTTGACTCTTCTACTGTATATTATGGGATTAAAAGATTATCATTGCCGATGTCTGATTATATCTTTTACTCATACCATCTTTTAATTATTTTGCTATATAAGGGAAAAACTTAAAATCATCCTTCATTTTGGGATTTTATTACGGCTTTTGGGCGGTTTATAACCTCAAAAGTAAAAAGAACGATATTACCTGAGAGTAATCTTTACATTAAATAGCATCGCCCCAGTCAGAATGCCTTAGCCAGAGCAAGTCTGTACCCACAATTTACTTGTACTCTAACAACTAAAACGATTTAGAAAGGTTGTAATTGTTCAAAATTTTCTATACAGAATGTCAATGTTTTGTATTTTTTTTAGCACAGTGAAACAAACAAGTAGTCCTGCGTCGAAAACGATTTGTTTGATCAGTACTGATACTGACGACCTCCTAAACAACACTCTGTCTCAAGTATAGAGTAGGAATTTAATGTTTTTAGGTATGACTGAGATGACTGAAAAGAATCGCAGTGTAAGTGCCAATGTTAAAACATTGCTGAGCTCAAGTTTATCAGCTAAGAGCAAGGAAAATTGGCCCAGCGTCTATCATGGATGGAAGGTGTACAGATTTTTTCTTGACGCTCACTTAAGCCCATTGAAAAACACATCGCCTCACATTCAATCTACCAAGCTATTTGCGGCCTTCCGAACTATACACCATCCTAACTAGTTCCATCGATCACTATCGGCAGAAAAATGCATTCGTTTATGTTTGCATCAGTTCACGGAGCAAAACAGGATAAGCATCGCACCTTCAAACGAGCGAATAGTGGATGTGTCACACACTAACTCCATTATTCGTCGGACCGCTCGAGAAGTGGAAGGCGGTGAGACAGATACGAACCTACTTCAGCACTCTTTCTTTTTTCAAACAAACACGCGTTGATAAAAATGGCACCACTTGGAAGTTTCTGTAGTTGCCCTAACACGTGCTGTAACCGGCTGAGATACCACTGTGTGGCTGCAGAGCGATGCATTGTGTTGCACTCGAGCGGATCGACGGGTTCTTCTTTCTTCTTCGCTCATGATGTTACCAATAAAACATGACGAACGAACATTAGGGATGGAATGGGGTAAAAAGGGTTATAAGATCTTGGTACCATCTTAAATAGCGTTGTATGCGAATCCAAATTACTATCTAATCTATCGTATTACGAATATGATAATTTGATTTTTGCTGAATAATAAATTACTCCACGGTCGTTTCAAAATCTGTGGATTTTCTTACTTTTAAGATTATAATCAGTATGGATTATAGTTTTGAGGAATCAATATGAATTGCACAGTGGATCGAAATATGACTACCCTGTAGATTAGTTAACGGTTACTTTCATGCGTTTTCAATGTGTGTTCACCATGAGTCGAGCTCAACTGGAAGAGATCAGCTGGACCGAAGGTAGTGCTCTTCCAGCCTCAAGTAAAAATATTGAACATAATGCATAGTTCTCAGCATATGGCTACGATGCATTACGCACACATTTTGGGGCTCCGTAGCCGCAAGGTTACCGAGTCTGCTTTGACAAGCGTGTGAGCGTGAGTTCTCTATTACCCCAATGAAACCTATTCACAGTGCAAAAGTCACTCTAATTGTTAGTACTGGTCACAGGAACTCAATGAGTCCTCACTAGGAATGGTTATAATTAGAGACAGATACACACAATATCACATAGATCATCGATATCACAATAGATCAACGGTACTGATCGCAGTGATAAGTCCACACATGAAAACAGAAGAAAAAGGACACATTATTCATCTTTGATTTGTTACAAAAAAGTTGATTTAATATCTTGCTTGAGTGGTCTGCGATTTAAAATCTTAAGAAAATGATTATTGAGATTCTATTCTTTTGATTCAGGTAGTATTACTTAATTGGCCGGTACCGAATGGTCGAAAGCGAAACACAAATGACCGAAAAGCAGATAGCGGAATCTACATAGCGAAATCTCAAACACTGTCACAGAAGGCCGAACCGCCGAAAGTTATCGTGAAGAACCGTTATAAGGCGCAAGACCCATTTATCGTGTCAGTAGCAAATGTTTCTTAGATGATTCAGGTCGAGAGCGGCCATCTCGTGTGCGCCGGTGACCCGCCGTCGGAAACGCCGACCACTGCGGGGCAGTTCTCCGTAGAAACAACTTCTATTTAGGTGCATGCATTTTCCCAAATTTACTGACAAGTAGGGATTATTCTTTAGTTAAGTCCAAACGAGCGGTAGCGAGTAACGACAGCGTATACCCACTTTTGTGCCGGTTGAAGGCCGTGTGTGATTCGGTCATTCGTGGGTAATCCGTATTAATAGCGTTTTGTAAGTAGGTAAAGGGTAAGGCACCAGTTATGGCTATACTTAGCACGATATATCATTCTTTATGATATTTTGACATGATAAGATTCCGGCATTTGCTTCTTAACACTTTCTAAGTAAAATTTGAACATTTTTTAGTCGTTATGTATTAAAAAACTCATCAATAGGACACAATTTATCGTTTAAATGCGTTTCGAAAACTTCATTCTAGCGTACCAATTATGGCTATAATGTTCTTTTATTCGTCATAAAAGTGTATCAATTATGGTTATACTAGAAATTACCAAAAAAATCAGCTTTTTCACCTTTAAGCTAAAGTATTAACTTCAATTACGTAGTGGTGCTAACGTAAGAACTAGAATGACTCTAAATGTTCTCGCAAACTTCGTACTGCTTCAGGAACTGGTACACTTGGAAATAGAGCGCTAACGTCAAACGAAACCATAGTAAAGTATTACTTAATGAAGATGTATATTAAGTGTAAAGCAACCTGATTGAATCCACCTAAAGATGTAGCGATGCCTTGATTTTAGTTTATTCTGGAACCTGCTCTGGAATATGTCCGAATTGCCTCAAACGTAGAAATACTTGACAAAATCGCCAAAGGAATATATGTATATCAAAAATATTAAACTTGACATATCACACGATTCAGTTCGATGCTAATTGGAAAGTTGCCAACTTCCCCGAGGCACATAGAGAGGGTAAACAAAATGATCGGGACGGGGTAAATTTGGATAAAGCTCAAACGACTGGTTGCATTAGACGGATAAGATTTTTCAATTTTTCTACAATATATCAGAGTTTGAGGTGGTCAGAAGACACTAGAAATGTTTCGGATTTTCGGGAGTATGCCAAAAACTAATTTTAATAATCGCTCGCATTGATCCTAGTATAAAATTTCATTAACATTTATATTTTACAAAAAACCCGGAATCAATTTCCAGTTCACTGGGAAAAAGAGAATGGAAATCCGTTCAGTAAAGGATGAGATATGGCAATTCCCATGAAATTAGATACAGCTCACGAAGAGAAAAGCCTGGATTCCGACACGTGCATGTGAATGTCACAAACCATTGTTGCCCTAAAAGTATCATTACTTGCATTAGGTTTTAATTTTATTGATGTAATTTTATTTTTACTGACCAGGGTGGTTATGTTTCAATGGCGTGTCTCGTAGGATCGATCTCAGAAATTTTTTGACATTTAAGCTTAGTGTCTCAAGTGAAACCGGAGATTCGACCTCTTGCATTCCAGTTAAACTCAGCATTGGCCTCTCAGTTGGCCTCGAGATACGACACTAGTCTAATAGGCTGCATATTTAAATCTCGACTGGAGAGGCTGTACGAATCAATAGGATCGCCTCGCAATTGTCCTGTGCACGTATGGCGACATCCATTTAGTACGTCACGCAAATTTTGACCAAAATCAACCCCCCCTCCCCCCTTTGTCACATTTTGTCACACATTCATGACCCCCCCTAAGAAAGTACGTCACGTCACGGTTAACCCCCCCCCCTCACAACAAAATAATTAAATATACATTCCAACTTTATTTTTCAAAGTTATCAATATAATTCACTTTAATTAATCCATCAAATATTAAAAAACAGAACTAGCGAATAAAAAAAGGAAAATTTTCGTGGAAAATCTTGAAAGAATCAGGATTTCTTGCTGACGACTTGCAACAACATGTCTTGGAAGAACTTTTCTGACGGATTTTGTCATTTGGTGTATTTTTTGCAATCATACAACATTACCTTAGATGCGAAATTTAATCCGCAAGTGGCACAAACTCTATCCTTCAGGGAGCTTTTGAGTGAGGGACGGCAGAATCTTAAAACTAGTTGTGGAACTCCGGTATGAGCTTATGTTCATCGATTGAGTTCAGCACGAATATCAAGGCGAAACATTGCCATTGGTCTCTGGTAGCACCCCGTAGCCCCTCAGGAGTTTGTGCGACTGCTATTTGCGGTTGTAAAAATCTTTTAGGCAGGACGGTACTCAAGGAGCTCTTCAGTGGTGTACAGCATATTCCGAAAAGCCTTATAATTCCCCGAATAAATTTTCCATTTGAAATTTTTTCCATGTGACGTCACATAACTTCATACCCCCCCAACCCCTTACGTCACAAATCGTCACGATTAGGTCAACCCCCCCTCCCCCCTATAAGCGTGACTTACTTTATGAATGGCCCCTATAGCTTGTTGCGAAGTCTGTCCTACAAAACCAGATGGTCAAGTTTCGAAATAATGTCATTGCTGATATCCATATGTAGAAATTGCGATCATTCTGTTATATGACACTATTTTAAAGTGAGATGTACCTTAGCTAAATGATAGAAACATGAGCAACACGATAGTGGAGTTCAGAAAAACAATTTCTGCCTATTAAATCACTTATAATAACCTACAAAAATTATTTTAAACAGTGAATCTGCCTTATTTTTGGTAATTTGTAAAGCTTTACCATCAGAAAATATTTCATAGTCTTATATTTTCAATTTTTGTTACATTATAGTTATGACTGGTGCTATCGCTATAACTGGTACTCCTTCCCTAGTAGATAACTTGGGCATTCGAAGTTCGCGATATGTATAACTGGATGAATTCGCATCTTAAACACAGAATGCAATCCGTAAAATTTCGCGTCAACAAATCTTGTCAAATTAGCTGTGCATTCCATAAGGTTCCACATGGTAGCCAATTAGGACCATTATTGTTTGTAATTTTAATGAATAAAATGCCTGGAGCTAACGTAAGTGGTTCAACTTATGCCGATGGCGTGAAAATCTTTTTCTCTAGGATAAAGGCCTGAAGTTGCAGCTCGTTTTAGAGCATTACAGAAATTTCTGGCGAAAATTGCGGATTAAAGATTGTTACGAACAAGCGTTCAGTGATCACCTTCAATAAAAAAATTTATCCTGTGATTTGTTGGCCTCCGATAGTATTGTACCGCGTTCAAAATATGTTCCTGAGCTCGATAGATTGCTTTCCTTCGTTAGACATATTGACAATGTGATTGGCGAAAGTTTTTTTCTTTTTCTTCTTCTAGCAACATATCCAGATAACACAAGATCGTATTAGAAAACGCATGCTTAGTTGTATGCTTATCAATTTTACATTAGAGTTGCATAATGATCAAAGTATGTCAAAGCTAAGTAAACAATAAATGGGTTTACAGTAGTGCATGTTCTCATAGACCGTTCTGATTCAAACTTAGAACAGTCTCAAACTTCGAACACTTCAGAATAAAATGCTCGTTAGTATCGCTAATATGATAAAATATTATGCTTATTGTACACCAACGTGTACACCAACGTCAGAATGTCCTCCATCCGGTGAGGCATTACAGTGAACTGTAGGACTCCTTGTAAGAAATCAGCAGGCGCTGGAAAAAAGTAAGAACTCAGATTTTCACTTGGCTCGCTTACTCTTAGCGTTTCGTGCAAAAGTAGTTATTTTTTCGTTTGCATTATTTTACTAATTTTAGAATGTTTACCTTCCAACTACGTGATTATTAGGTAAGTGCAAGATGTGTATATACTAAAGCATAGTTAAATTACAGTATTTAATGCATTATTTCAATGATATTAGGTAAATTAAAGTGTTCGAAGTTTGAATCACGTTTTTAGGAGTGATTCAAACTTCGAACAGCAATGAATAATATCCGATTTTTCCGAGTTTTCCTTCGGGAAAATTAATTGTCTGCATTGACATAACTGTAGAAAGTAAACTTCCTTTAGATGTGCTTCATGGAATTCGAGAATACTAGCAATTAACTTCAGAAATATAGATTGAAGCTAATTATTGTGTGAACAATTTAAATCACACTGTTAGGTGGATTTAGAAAGACAGTGTTTAGAAAAAGGATGTAATTTCACTCATTTATGTTAAGTGACACTAAAAACATTAATACTTAACAAAGTAATACAAGTGTTCGATGTCTGAGACTGAAATATTCGAGCTTTGAATGTCGACCATGAAAGTGTTCGAAGTTTGAATCAAAACCGAACTGTAACTTTTTGGTGTTTTTCATTATAAAATAACATTTTATCCTCATTTTTAAAATTTTCCCATGAAAAGAAATAAATTGTCATGCTATTGAACCATTCATGGGGGTAGAATAAAGATGTTTTCGAACATTTTACTTCGAAGAAAATTTCAGCATGGCTTAAGTGTTCGAAGTTTGAATCAGAGCGGTGATCAGAGATCCCAAATGCATGTACCCATCAACCACTTCCAGTTCATCGCCGTCAATAGTCACTGTCCGTGGGAGGCGAACCACTGTCAGTGGTTTTCGAGCCATTGATTTGTAACCCAATCCTCCTAGTCACCGTTTTTAGTCTGTCGTAAAAGGCCCCCGCCGTTCCAAGGTTTCCAGTAATGACGTCGAGATCGTTCGGAGTTAGTTTACTGAAGGTCGTTCGTCTCGTTTCGATGCCCGCTCGCCGGATCGATCTGGGAGAGCAAATACAGTAATCCTGCTTATCGGCGAACCATAGATGGGACAATCCACACTTTCCATCCGTTCCTCCGGTAGCTTTTCCTCCTCCCAAATTCTCGAAATTATCCAGTGAAGCCCTGGTGCTAGTGGTTCTTTATCATTTTTGTAGATTTCAGCCTGAAGTCGGTCCTTTCCGACGATTCTATAATTCTTCAGCTGACCGATTTCAGGCCGGATCTCTTCGAGTTCGGGAGCTGGCACGCTGTTATCCTTTGTAGGCACTCTTAGTTTAGCATCCGTTCGATCTCCTTTTGCTATACCTCGTCGGTGAGTACTAAGCTGGTTTGCGTGAGGGAAATTACTAGACAAGTTTCGAAAGTAGAATTTCCCGATTTATCATCTGTTTGTAAGCTTTAATGCGGCGTACGATTCAGTCAAACAAAATGAGCTATGGTAGATAATGCTAGAACATAGTTCTTCGACGAAACTAGTTAAATTGATTTGTGCGACGCTGGATGGTTTAAAATCATGCATTAGAATACGAAGAGCAAACATAGACAGGAACGGGACTATCATCACGAAATCTCACATGCTGCTTGATTTTACGGATGGCGTCAATATCATCGGAATCAACCATGGAGCAGTGGAAGAGACCATTAACACCGTCAAAATGAAACTCATGGTTACTGGCAGGAATCGGGAGGGTTCAAATATTGTTGATTCCGAATTGGAGTTGGATGGGGGACGATATGCAGTAGTGCAGGAATTCATATACTTTGGTACACTCGTTCGCACTCGTACGCAAATTCGCACAAACATGGTGCTTCACGGAAAACTGATGCTTCTGGTGACCCTTTACGGACACGTTCCTGAAGGAAGCTGTTCGAAGGTTTTTGGGCGTAAAATTCTGCTTCTGCATACTTGGTGGAAAAATAGACAATGGATTGTGGCACAGACGCATAAACCACTAGTTCAGCCGAGAACCCGGAAGAGCCCGTAGACCACGCACCCCACGAGTGTGCGCTGTTGAGGACAATGACGTTTAGCTGTGCTGTACGAGAATATTGGCGAGCGGCAACCCAGGACTGACATTCGTTTTTTCGTTGGAGCTTTACAAAATATGGTGTTCGTACACGGAATGAATTAAGTCATGAATTCATAAAGTTTGAATTACTGTGAAATCATGACTGAAATATCAGGCAGCTCAAAATCATGAATGATAATTTATTTGTTTATTTGTCTTTATGATTCATCCATATATTCATATATTCATATATTCATTAAGATATACTACTATAAAATCTTAACTTATATCATGGCAGCAGATAGCTATTTTACCCCTATTTCGAACGTTTCAATGCCAGTGTGCGGTTGACTGTGCAGTGCATTTACGCTATATCGACACGATAAGCTTACTCCATCAGTGCGCGATGGGTATGCAAATTTGTTTGTATGTGGGCGGGAATGTGTATACACTGCCAGTAGACCGTTGCTGAACCGTTCATACTGCAGACATCGAGAAGAAGGATTTCCCTAATGTAAAAGCTTTGTAAAATGCTTTTGTGGAAAATTATGCTTCTTGGATTGGTTCTCGGAGATCGTAGAGTACCACGACGCCAGAAGTGTGTTATGGAAATTCTTCGCCCGCGGGATGCATTATCGGTATTATGGTGCGTGCAGTTTTTTTTCTGGTGCAGGAAAATTATTATTTTTACACGAAGGATTTTCAGTGAACATCGGTAGCAAGTTGTTTGATTTTAACTATCTGAAATGTTAATGCTACGCTAACAGCTTTTTCTAAATCAGCGCTAGTATTTTTAAATAACAGTGTTGGTAAAAATTAATCACTTAAAATTGTTTTCAGAGTTGCTTTTTTATAATCTCAAGCCATTGTACGTGCTTTTAGAACCGCTAGTAGTCTTAAATATCGAATTATACTCCGGATTGCTTCGTGCTTAAAGATAGATGCATTGTTTACTCACTATTTCTTGAAACAACTACAGCAGTCCCCCGAATAACGCGGTGGGTGGTGGTGTACGCCCAGGGCGATTTCTTAGTTGTCTATTAACCAATAAAGTTGATTTTTGGCACATTGTTAGTATGTGATACAACCTAGTCAACTACCAAAAATCAACTTTATTGATTAATGGACCGCTGAGATATCGCGATGGGCGTACAGCACCACCCATCGCGTTATTCGGGGGATTCCTGTATTGTGGAATTGTTTCTTTTTCTTTTTGTTTGGAAAACGAGAAGAATTTGATTTATTTTTGCAACTGCAACATCAACGATTCAGAAAAGGAAATTAAATGTTTTTTTTCTTTCTAAAATAATTCGCTACAATTTGCGAGAAATGCCCTAAGCAGCAAACTAGATTTTAGGTGAAAATTGCTTATCCAGTTGCGTGAAAAGTTATTAAATTCGCTAATGAAAATTCCGTCATATTGCGGCATCATTTGACACGCATCCAACACCTGAGCTGAGCTGAGGTCAATGATGTGGTTCGCAGATTCCATAGACTGGTGCGCTTTGTTTTTCCATGCTCCGTCATTTTATAATTTCTGCGCACTATTTTGGTGGCAATTTATAAAAGCATATCCCGGATGTTGGAGAAATTTCCTGCAAATTCACCTGGTGTGTGCTTCTATGCCTGCAGCGCACTTTGACGCGTGCCTTGCGATTGCATTGCGCTCTGGCTCCCGTGAACCAGAAGTACGGCAGTGGTTGACTGCACCGAAATGCACTGTTACGTTGCTGCTGCTACTCCTGCTGCTGGAGGCTGGCAGAATAATATCCGCATATTAGGTGTTTATGCATAATGAGCTCTGTCTGCATTCTCCGGTTTCCGTCGGTATGGTTCGGCATGCGACTAGGCGAACATATTGCTACATCAGTGGCATCTGCACAACACTTGACCGCAGATACAAGAATGCATTATTGCAATTTCACCCTGTCGACGATGCAATCTTTGAAAGCGCAATACATCACTGAGTACCTCGTGTTGTGGAAAGAGCGATCGCATCCGTAGCTTGAAGGATGTTGTGCATTTAGCTGGAGTGATAAACGTTTTTTTTTGTTTCTAGCCATTTAGGGAAATATGGCTGGTGACAGGTATTTTCTGTGGTTTAAAATATCTATTAATGGCTTTTAATAGGCTGTGTTGTAAAATTTGGCACACAACACCGCAGCATTTCCATCCCTGCTCTTCAAGGTAATTGTCAGCTCACTTATCAATAGAGCATCAATGGTCAAAATTGTGTAAGCAAGAATGCAGTTATTTAGTGAAGACTCGTATCTGCGTTAAATTTGTGTAGCAAATATTTTGCATAGCAGTATAAGCATAGCAGCACACAAAACGATAGCTGGTAGATTTTACTGCAATTCTGTCATTTTCTATTGCAGAATATGCCACATGTGTATACAGTATACACTATTGAAACAACTCTACGAAAAAAATGAAACAACTTCTATGAAGCGAGAATCTGACGAACGCGTCGTGTCGGTGCCTTGCGCACTGGACATAAAATAGATCCTACAGTGGTTCATATCCTCTTATCCAGCAACTCCTATCCCTACTTCCTCGTGATACCAGGGATATGAGCAAGCACCATTCAAAAACCAAAGCGACGAACGACATAACTCTGATCAGAAAAATTGGCAAAGACCCAGGTGACTAAAACGGACTAGCGATTTGAAATTAAGAACGTGGAACTGTCAGTCTCTTAATTTCCTCAGAAGTATCCATATGCTTTCTGAAGAAGTGAAAAGTCGCAAGTTCGAGATCGTAGCGCTGCAGAAGGTATGCTGGAAAGACCATATGTATAGAGATGGTTATACCATCTCCAATGCTGCGGCAACACCTTTCAAGTAGCGATGATGACAAAAACGAATTTAACGCGTAGTTGGATGTGGACCGCTGTTCAAGACGTGATGTCAAAATCATTATCGGGGACTATAATGCTAGTTATGGTTAGTCAGGAGATTTGAACCGGTGCACCGCGGTGATTGGACGGTTCAGCGCACACCCGCAAAGAAACGAAAATGCCCTGGAATTTTTTGACTACGCCGCCTGCAACAGCATGACCATACGTAGTACCTTTTTCTAGCATGGCTTCCACCATCGGTACACCCAACCAGATGGAGCAACGGTTGGAGATCGAACTGCCATCGAAAGTGAAGTTAAAGAAACTATTCAGCGACTGAAGATCAACAAAGCAGCAGGAAATGATAGTATTGGAGCGGAACTTATCAAAATGAGTCCGGACAAGTTGACCAGCAGCATCAATTGGTCATGAACTGTCGAATCGGGCCTTTGAAGTCACAGCAGCCAATAAAATTTATTAGTTAAAAGTAGTTAAAAGTTAAAACCAAGTGACGCTTCGGTTTTTTTAAAAGAAGAACTGCAGTTTTTTTTTGAGTTGTTTTAACCCAAAGGGTCATTCACCAGCTGCAGTTTTTGTCTAGGTTTCCATCGCTGATAAACGAAAAAAGCAAAGGTTTAGCTATGTGTTAAAAGTGCTTTATAGTGATGAATAGTGTAGGAAAAATCTGCTTCCATGGAAGGAAGAATCCCCTACGATAAAAGTGGATGAGATTATGATATTTGGAATAGTTTTGGCCTAATATCAAGAATTTTCAGTTTGCCTGAATCTACATTTTTCGCATTAAGCATTTATTCTTCCCCACCCAACAGAAAAGTTAAGCCAACTGCTATACGTCGTTAGAAAAAAAAAACTAAAAATGGAAGTTAATGACGGCAGTTTAGGTGAGGTGACAGATGAATTCGGTCCAAATACCGCTTGACGGTTTAGGAATGCGCAGAGATCAACCTGTTCAGTAGATAGTATTCTAACTCCCACCGAGTATATGAATAACGAGGTTTGATCCGGCTCCGAACACTTCTCAAGCAATTCTTAATCCAGGCAACTCTGGCAATATGCCATAATTTCTGGCATTCGTGGCATACGACTTGTTGCTTCTGTTGCCACCAAAGTAGATATAAATTGGATGCCATATGCTACATATTGCCTAAAAATTGTGCACTCTGGGCCCAATCCCCAACCCAATTGTCCAATGTTTTTTAAACTTTGTATCTCGGAAATTTATCAACGTTTTCTTCCGCGGGGAACTGGTGTGGGTGATGACACCCCATTAGCCATAAATACGATAGCCATACGGACGGTTGCCATACGTACGAATGCCATAAAGACGAATGCCATAATGTATGTTTGCCATAATGGACGGAAGCCATAAAGACGAATGCCATAATGTATGTTGGCCATAATGGACGGGAACCATAATGTACGTTTGCCATAATTCATATATTCGGCTTTTTTGGTATGGTGGCCCAGAGCATTTCGACCAGTTCAAAGTTTTAAGAACCAGCATGAGCATGTTGCAAGAGATCAGTCAGATTCTACCAAGTAACAAATTTCTGATTTTGAGAACGAATTTAACGTTTGCTACTCTGCATTGTTTTTGGTTTTCAATATTTCGAAATCATCTCATATCTCTGGCTGTGATATTTATATAATCTGCAGAGGTGGGCATAATTCCGCTAATCCGCTAACAGCTAATTAGCTCAGCTAACATTTTGGTTAGCGGTTAGCGTTTTCGCTAATTTTTATAACCGTTAGCGTTTTTGTTAGCTTCCGCTAAATTTGTATACCGCTAAAAAAACCGCTAACTTTTTTTTGCAGAAGGAAAATTTGTAAGAAATATCGCACAGGCTTCGGTCGAAGGATTCCAAATTCCAAACTTTTGTATGTACTTTACCAGCCAAGAGCCGGGGTGGCTCTTGCCGTATCAAGAATTCCTCTCCATTGTACTTTTGGGTCCTAGGCTACTCGTTTCCAATTTGTTACGCGTCTCGGCACATGCAAGTTGGCTTCAACCTGGTCAAACCATCTAACTCGTTTGGCCCCTCTATTCCTGTTGCCGGTGGAGCTCTTGAAGAGAACGGATTTTACGTTCGGTATCCTTGCGATGTGGCCGGCCCACCGTAGTCTCCCAACTTTTTCCCAAATAGTGACTACAACTCATACGTCTATGCCACTCTCCGCTATCCGTTTGTACTCCGCCAAAAATAGTCCGCAACATCTTTCGTTCAAATACGGCAAGTGCACTTCCGTAAACAAAGCTGTTGTCTCAAGTCCGTAGAGGACTACTTTTGTACGCGGACTCAAATAAATCGATATTTAAAAACTTCGAGGCCTCTTACATTCACTGAAAACATCAAGGGAGATTTTTCGATTTTCTCGGACATCACTCGTTTTATAAATGCATAAGTGCTCGGCCAAATTTCAACGCAATAAATTTTTCACAACAACCAAGGAAAATTATTATCTACAAAATATTTTTTTACAAATTTTCTACCTTCTGATTCTGATTCCTTTTATTTTGATTTCATTGTATTTTTACTAAAAACTTGAAATTTTATTACTAGATGCGCCACTACTGGTACGGTATAAATAACTTTTTATTAAGCAATCCAGAGAAAATATTATTTGGAAAGCATTTACATAAATTTTCACAGCAATGGAAAACACCAATAAAAAATCGAGGAATCTATGTCATGGAACATGGAAATGTTTTGTACCCTTTTAATGTGATAATATGCGAAGTGATAATGTTCTTTAAACATTTGTCATGAATGCCTGCAATTCTTTGCACGGAATTATCTCAGGAATTTTTTCTTAGACCTTTGAAACAAAAATTTTCTTTTATTGCCGAAATCAGCGCTTATCAAAGTAATGCTGATTCTACAGTGCTAACAAATTTAGCTGTTAGCGGTTAGCGTTAGCTTCCGCTAAATTGTTGGTTGATTTAGCGGTTAGCGGTTATCGAAGCTAACGTTTTGATTTAGCGGATTAGCTGTTAGCGAAGCTAAAATTTCGGTTAGCGGTGCCCACCCCTATCTGATTAGAGTAAAATGTAGCCTAGGAAATTGTTAGTCGCTTGGTGTCATTAACCCATTGTTTTAAATTTTGCGGCTTGGTTCGGTCTGACTTAACACCGAACAATTTATTCAGTCAAAAAAAGCGGCTTTGCCGCTTTTATTTTATAAAGGGTATCTCGATGCGAGGACTAGGGAAAACTAACTAGAGGACGGTAAACCTAGGAAAACGAATAGACCTAGACAGATGTGATTTCTGCGGGGGGGCTGCCCCCCCGCAGTGGCCGGCGCTTCCGACGGCGGGTCACCGGCGAACACTCGCCGTTGCCTGCGGCCGGCTCGCCCTGAATCATTTAGGAAACGTTAAATATATGGATTATGGCAAACGTACATTATGGCTCCCGTCGGAAGTGCCGGCCACTGCGGGGGGACAGCCCCCCGCAGAAATCACATCTGTCTAAGTCTATTCGCAAAGCCGCTTTTTTAATCTGAATCAGTTAGGCCTCTTGCGACTTGGTCGCGCTGGTCCTTTAAGCTTTGAACTGGTCGAAGTGTAGTTCTGGATCTAAAAACCAAAAATATGAATTATGGCAAACGTACATTATGGCAAACGTACATTATGGCTTCCATCCATTATGGCAAACATACATTATGGCATTCGTCTGTATGACTTCCGTCTATTATGGCAAACATACATTATGGCAATCGTCTATATGGCATTCGTACGTATGGCAACCGTCCGTATGGCTATCGTATTTATGGCTCTCGTCCGGTCACCGGTGTGGGTATTAGTTATCCGCTTATCGCAGTCCACAATCACACTACCAACATAAGTGGCATGATATGTAGAAACAAAATCAGAAATAAAAAACAGTGACTATTTCTTCGATATGTAATCGATATTTGTTTGTAAGTTCATGTAAATAAACCAGCCAGATTTGTCATTTGATAGCTAAATGACGTCATTCAAGGTTTTAATTCAAAAGCGCATGATATCATGCGTAAAATTCTGCTTACCAGGAAGTTAATGCATGGTTCTAAGTTGAAAGATTCATGATTTCACTATTTCTTACGCAAAATCGGACCCATTCCAATTTCGCAGGAGACTACAACAAAGAGGTCTTTCCTGCCTGCTATTCAACATTGCATTTAAAGGTGTTACGAGCGATCGACCCGAGCAGGAGCGAAGAGCAAAATAATATTAAAACTGTATCAAACTAAAGTATGATACTGTATTTTATTATTGAATAGATATGGAAATACATTGATAACGCATTTTGATATTAAGTAGATATTAAGTAGATATAAGTAGATACATTGTAAGATGAGTTTAATAACTGATTTTGTTATCATATCTTATTGTGACCTTAAAATGACTTAAAATTTTTTTATTGATTAGAGAAATTTTAAATTATAAATAATTTATAAAATAATTTTTTAATATCTATGTCTTACGCTACTACATTTGTTATTCAATACCTTAATAATATTAAAATATGTAAAATATAATATGAACGCAGTCATGTTATTGCTTTGTTATTCAAACACAAGTAGTTATTCTTTTGGCCTTAAAGGAACAAAATTTTGATATTATTTTTTGTTATTTTACCAACTATGTCAGCCAAGACAAGATCAAGTTTTGATGAGTTATTCGATTTCCATAACACATTTTGATATTAATTTGCTCTTCGCTCCTGCTCGGGGACTCGCGGGGTATGGTTATTAATAAATCCAGACAATTATCTGCTATACCGACGATGTGGATGTTATCGGCAGAACATTTGAGGCGGTGGCAGTTGAGTACACCAGATTAAACGTAAAGCAGAGAAAATTGGGTTGAAAATAAGTACGTCTAAAACGAGGTATATGCTGGTGGGTGGGACTAAGGCAGATGAGTTTGAAGTAGTCGACGAGTTCGTATACCTTGGCTCACTGGCAACAAAGGACAACAATACCAGCCGGGAAATTAAAAGGCGTATTGTAGCAAGCAGGTTGATTAGATTGGCCCTTTGCTGTATCTTCGTTAAGTTAACAAATAAAGCATGGTATACTAGAAATTATGATTAGTTGGTTACGCGTATGTATTAGTTCCTTGCATACAAGTTAGCCGTTTCCAATTTTACTCTTTCTTATCGCGATTCGCTAGATGGAATCTCTAAGCACGAAGGTTGCCGGCAGATTCTTCTTCTAGAAGAGTTTAATAAACTCTAGGGATGAAATGGTTAGATGCATGCAACTAAAGATAAAAAGAGATGGTTGATCGGATTTGTATGATCGCAGAAATTCGCTATAGAATATTCGTTTTCCAACCAAATCTCGTTTGTTCTGAGGAGTTTCCCAATTTCGCTTCGATCATTTTAAACTGATCAGTGAACGAAATCGGAGTGTGTGTCTTGTGCTGTTTCGTGTTAGAAAAGGTTTGTGTCTTAGAGTGAGACACTTAGGATTAGTTAAATTTACTAAGTGTTATTTCATTAATAGGGAATAGATAGCGCAGTTAGGAGAAGTTCTTGCGTGGAGTCTTTGCTAGCCAGTGTGGTGGAAACAAAAGGTAAAGTGAATAGTTTGCTTTTAGGGAATTTTGTGTTCCATTTGAAATTTCATTCAAGCGCTCGGCGAAAGCTTCGGACCATACCGCCAGCAAAGCACATCCACCCTCCTACCGCACACTTCACGAACGGCTGGTTGTAGCACCGCTTCCAGCCGCCGGATTTCTGATCACGCCGCCTGGGAAAGCCCGCTGATCAGCCTGGTCGGCTTATGCTGCTGAGCGTTTAGGACGCCATTTTGTGATACGCCAATTTGCAGCTGCCGAACCAGAGTTTATGCGCTTGATGTTCATCGCGCAACATTTTGCTGCTTGTAACATCGTTGGATGGAGATAAATTGTGAACGGCCGCCGTAAGTAAAGATCTAAACCCTGCGCAGGTGATATAAACGAAAGTTTAGCCAATTCCCAAACCCGAAAGAAGCTTTAGGGCAGATTCCACCCACGCAATAGAGAAGAATAGAGTGGCTCAAAACCTAGGTGTAGTTAAATGTTTGTAAAAGTGTAGAATAAAATGTTCAATCCAGTTTGCGTTTCCCTAAATTAAAGTCTTTATGGAGTGTCATTTGGTGTAATTTAGGTATTCCGAAGGTGTCTCACGAATCGCGTAAATTTTAGAGTTGTGTTTGGTACTCCAAGTGGACTGCTTGGTAATACAGTCCCCGCACTCCGATTTCCTACATTGGCCAGTAATCTGGTTATTCAGAGTTGGGTCAGTGAGGAAAAAGGTACGAGTCGGTGTGTGGATTGAGGATTTCGGATAGCGAGTTTCTGTGGTTAGGCTTCTTGAAAACGCGTAGAGTGAGCACCTTTGGTTGCATGCGTCCGCCTTTTTGTTCCCTTAGTTGTTGAACTGACCCGCCCTGAGGCGGAGTTTCTGGCCGGGCAAGCCTTCACTTGGCAAGTGGCCCTCTAACGAGGTGGCGCTTAAGTCACTTGCCTAGGGATTCTGGGAAACGGATCGCGGACTGAGTTGGTCGTACTTCAGCAGGCTACAGTATTATCAGCAAGTCTTACCTACTATGGACTACAAATACTTGCAGTCGAAAAATCTGAGCCTCCGTACAAAGCGCACATTGTACAAAATGCTCCGGTTGTACTCTACTGGCATGAAACGTGGACACTGCTAGAAAAGGACCCGCGAAAACTCGGAGTTTTCGTACGTCGAGTGCCGACCCGAGTATGGCAGTAATGCCATCTTCAGACGACCGCTTATTTCTTATTTATTTGAATTTTTGAGTCACCGGTCAATTATGTGTGCAATTTAAAATTGACCAAATTGAATTCACCGAAAAATATCAATTTTAAATTGCACACACCGCTTATTTCTTCAAATAGCATGACACTGGGAAGCACTGTTGTTGATATCATGGATGCCTCCGACCCCCCCCCCCCTCCATCGTCGCACCATTGTCGCCAACGTTCATCATTCGTGCCGGTCCAATGTGTGAGTGTGCGAAAAGGGGCTTCCAAAAAACTCTTCACGTTAAGTACACATTTGTTAATATCCATTCATTCATTCGGATATTCTATCAGAATGACCGTAATTTCAGACAGCCGCATGTCTCATCGCCCAATGTAATATGTACTGGAATGCACTGTAGTTGGAATTACGGACGCCACCGACCTCCCCGTCGGAGTCGAGCCATTCTAGCGAGCGACCAGAAGCCGTCCTGGTCCTGCTGGCGGGTGCAGAAAAAGCTTGATATCGCTAATCCCAGCCCCACTGTTGATCCGTTCTTCGCTTTTAATTTGTCACCATCGAACTCCTCAGAACTCCATCCCGTCCACGTCTATTATCAAAGCGTTGGTGGTATGGACGCGAGTGTTCAGGGTTCCTGCTAGCATCCCGATCAAATGAAAATAACATATTTATAACAGGATGGGTTCTAAATAAAAAGTTTTTTATAACAAAATCTTCTTTGCGCTTTGTTATAAAGCTGGTGTCGTTAGTAGTTGAAATAACAAAAATTGTAACAAAATCCGCTCTAGGCATAGCACAATTACATAAAATCGTGATATAATTTGATCAAGTTTATTTCAAGATGAGTTACAAAAACCAGCATTCTGTCCTTCTTTATAGCCAAAATGTAACAAACCGTGTAATAAGTAGCAGAACGAGATGTATTCTTGATAAAACATTTCCTGTGTCGCAGGTTTTACAATCACATTGATAACACACTACTCTCGTCAACGTCAACTACCTGCTTAAAGATCGACTCTGATTTGCAGACGGCCTTAAGTTGTACTCAAAAATTGAAAATATATCCGACGTCGCTGTCCTTCAGGAGGAATTACCGATCTTTGCGATATGGAGTGTCGACAACCGCATGCCTCTAAACCCCAATAAATGCGAAGTCATCACATTTTCTAGGAAGTTGAGCCCATTTGCCTTTGACTGCTGTCTGTCAAATATGCCTTTACGTCGCGAAAACTGCGTCAAGGATCTGGGTATACTGCACGACTCCAAACTTACTTTCAAACATCGTGTTCATCGTGTACAAGTTTTGCAGAAATCTTGTGTCCATTATGCGTATCGGTAAGAACTTCAATGATTTTTACTGCTTGAAAGTTCTTTATTGTGCATTAGTCCGCTATAATCTAGAATATTGCGCGCCAGCTTGGAGTCCCTGCTATCAAAACAGACTTAGCCGAGAATCGAATCAGTGCAGCGGAGATTTATTCGTCTTGCTCTTCGGAGACTTACGTGGAATAACCCCTTCCTACTGCCAAGCTGCGAACAACGCTATAGACTAATTGAGTTAGACCCATTGCATATTCATCGTGATGTGAATAGAATAGAACTGGCCTCACTGGAAAGCCGTAACATACACGTCCGGAGTCGTATTTTCCGTGATAGCCCCGCAATGGCTTGCCCCATCGACGGATTAAATACAGTAGCTTTAGCTCGATTACCGGTATACAACGCCATTTTAATCATTTTCGTTCGAACATCTACTTTGAAGCCAAAAGCGAAAAGTGGTGAAAAATCGCTTTATAACCATAGCACGAAATTTCTAGATTAAGTTTTTGATTCGGGTCACAAGGTCTATTGAAAATATAAATAAACATCTGAACAAATTCCTTTAATCTAATATCTTTGGTAATTTTTTCTTATTAACTTTAACTAAGCATTAAAAAGCTGTTTTATACAGTCAGTCCACAGTCATGGGTTACACATTTCATCTTGCTAAAACTTAAAAATAAAAATAGCTGTGAGGAAATTTTTATTCCAAAATTAGTGTGCACATATTAATGGTAATATTTATGAAAAATCATCTAAATAATGAGTCTTTGGAACCTCTGGATGCTATTTTAAGAGGAAATGGATACATGTTTAGTAGTTAAGATGAAGGTTAAGAGCCTCTCATACAAAGAAACCAATCTATATGTGTTAATCAATCAACGGAAAATCACAGTTCAAAGATATTCCCTTCTCTTACTTGTGACCTATTTTGTTTGTTGAAGTTTCTGCTTTCGATAGAACAAAAACAGTGAACGTGACACAACACTACCGTGAAGCGATGTCATAGAAAGATTCAAATCCTAGATTTGAATCGTATTTTTCTGTGAAACAAAACTAAAAAACTATGTTTGGAGTTTTTGCGGAACCATTTTAGGAAAATAATACCTAGTCTCGATTTCTTTATCTGTCAGTTTATTATTCGACACAAAGTCAAACTAGTTTATGAATAGTTTTTCACTAGAAAACATGTCAGAAAACGTTGTAGGTACACCGGAACACCGGCAGCATTGTTTTGTGGTTGGAGCTTACGCTTAATCTGTTGGTTTTGTGTTTGGCTTCACCCGGTCACATTCATTAGCAAATGAGACACCATCGTTATGCACTATCAGCCAGCATCGAAAACATCACCCTGCATCATCTTTGGCTTAGATCGTTGACAGGTGCATGCATTGGCGACAACGTCGGCGCGCCGCTGATGCTCTTCAAACTTTCACTGATTGCAAATGGGGAGGGCGTGTGTGCTCGTTAGCGCTTTTTGCTGAAAACTTTGCACGTCACATGTGAATGAGGAGAAAGTCGCGCTTCGGCAACCACAATCAACTAAATTGCTGTCGGAGTTTGGTGCCCGTGAGAATCGATCAATTGGTAGCAGTTAATTATGGGAAACCAATTTTCTCGGCGCGACTACGCAATTGCCAAATTGTTGAACCAAAATTTCTACTGTGTTTCCATCTGAACGAGTCATCTGTCGAGCAAGTTTAAATTGACACAATTAAGAGTTTCATCTTATCCAGCGGGATGTCGCTGCTCTTGGTTAGACTGTTCTTGGTGTTGAGGTTTTGGAACAAACAACTGTTGTACTCGCTTTAAAATGTTTGTTTGCACTGGCTGTGGCGTACCACAGCTTCTTCCCGCTGAAGTTTACCGACCACAGATTGACTTTATTGAAGGAAAATTTGCCATAGCTGAGAAAACTTGAATGTTGATTGTCTAAATGAAAAGGAATTCAGTGTTGCTCGAAAAGAATACTAAATACTTTGTGAAGCAGGTAATCATTAACATTCTTTTTTCTACCGTATTCAAGATGTCATGGAAAACGCAAGCGTCCGTATAAGAGGTTCCATTCTCCAAGAGGTGAGCGTTTCTCATTTTGTCTTGGAGGTAATTTTCTCGCGAAACTAAATGAACGCAAAGAAAAATGATTATAGCAGTACCATAAATTCGAACCAAGCAATGTGTGTCTTGTCTAGAGTGCCGGCGGTGGTTATACCAACGAATTCTGGAATGATGATGGTGCACTTGAAGGTGTCGGTCGGTTGGTTTTCTGTGTACGAAATGGGAAAACGATATGTGTTTCCAGGCTCCGTTGTGGCTTATCATACTCGGAGGAAGGTGAAACTAGGGCGTTTCCACAGTGCCATGGTATGCTTCGTTAAATGTACTGTATTTTAAACCAAAACAGCTTGAGTGCTGCATATAATGGCAATAGTAATTTGCCGTTTTGGTTTGGATTTAACAGCAACTTTTCTATGGCTTGGCGGCTCTGTCTTCTGCAGTCTCTATAGTTGGGATGTTTAGAGAAAAAGCTACACATTGCATCTCGTAATGGTTGAAATGTATTTTAGTTTTAGTATTCAGTCAAATGCGAATAGGAATTCAAAAGCAGCAGAAAATGAGTTCAGGATGCTACTGTTGAGCTACTGACTGTCAAACCCTCATTTCCCCTACAGACCGTATGGCTTCAGTGATGCTCGCGTTGCGAGAAATACAACGTAGTCAGTCGGTGCATCGGTGTAGTAAAACGATAAAGGTGTACTTTTTCCTAATTAAGACGCATCCTGGCGTAATTATTCTCGTGCTAAATAGTCTTCACTGTTGTACTCGCGGTAGTAAAACGATATGAAACTGGAATGATTTAGTTCGCTCCCGAGGTGCTGCTTACAGATGGCATAGAAAAATACTAGCATTGAATAATTACTCCACATAACTCGACGAACGGCCTTAATTACATGTAATTGTTGCTAAAAAAGGGAAATTTCTATTCGTTATTTATATCGTAGTTCTAATTTAATTTTAACTTTGAAAAACATTTTTTTTGTTTAAAAAATATAATGCGTTTTGCTAATTTCCGTTTTAGGATGAATGCTTTAAATGAACCGAGAATGAGATATTTTCTTGCAAAATGTACGAGATCCCTTCCTATTGCACAAAAAAGTATAGAGGTCTGTGCCTAGGGGCATGAATCCCTGCTAGCACGGTTGTTACAAAGTTGTTGGGGTAACCGAAATATGACTAATTTCAGTCGTAATTCGGTTGCTTCAACTAAATGGACTTAAAGTGTGCTACTTGGGATGTGGGGTTCACATAGGACACATTATTTGTAGCGCAATCTTATAATTCACTGTATTGTTATATTAAATGCCCTAAAACATTTATATAGATTTGTTAGATGAAGTTAAGTTTAAATGTCTGTACTCTGTATAACATTTTTATCAGTTTCTATGTGTTTGTAGTTTCTCTAAGTGTTGAACCATCAGATCAGGCCACAATTAAACATCTTCTAATGATTGGCGATTATTTCGCATTTTGACAATGTTTGCGCAACTTGTAGCACTTAGTCACTTTTAAATAACTGGCTTGAAACTGGTATGCAGTAAACGAAGTTTATTCATTTTAGGAGCTTGCTTACAACTACTGTAAACTGACAAAATAAATAACTATACGGGGTTATCATTTACAACACTAATTCGTATTCGTCAATTTCCACGAAAATATTCGATAGCACCATTTATTGTGATAGATTGATTTGAAGTATACTTGACAGAAATACAATTGAAACTATGTAAAGAATTGCAAGCAACTAACTGATGTAATGCAGCAAATGAAAAGCTCCAAAACTATTCTCGGATAAGACAGTCGCTGATTTTTCATGCTTTAAGAATTGCTGCGTCAGGGTGCATGTACAAATATCCCTTCAGCCCTGTTTCCGTGCAAGACAATAGCTTCGAATAAATTCTTGCAGTATATGGATGCAATCTGCCAAAAGGAAAGGATGGCCACTCACTTTTCTATGATGTATCACTTTCAGGACATCAAATTGGAATAGATTTAATGTTTAAACGATAAAATCGGTTGAAGAATAGGGGTGGTTTTGCACTCTGGCGTACTTCCCAAGCACAGATATCAAATTGGTGTAGGTTTAAACGTCGTAAAGAATCTTCAACCTGGGAGGGAGGTCGTTTTTTGTAAAAGGAAACCACACTAAATAGATGTTCCGTTCAACTGTCGTCCCTATCTGTGAAGCAAAATAGTCACGAACAAAATGTATGAGGAAATTTGACCTTGAAGATTTTCGTTAATTTTCACTATTTAGTGATTAAAAATGAAAATTATAATAAAAGCTACTTAATTGCTACATCTGCAGCACATAATGAACAATTGTTTATCATGAACCTACGGTAGTGTGAGTGTCTTAACATCTTAGACTGGATTTGCTTTTAATTTGAGCCCCGTTAAACACTAAAGGTGTCCAAACGTGTAACTAACGACTAGCTCGGTCGGACTCTTGGTTACAGGGTCGGCTTCCCACCGATCATTTCCTTGTACTGGAGGAGACTCACTTCCCAGAAACTTACCTCGAACCATCAAGCAGACAAAACATCAAATTCACATTCAAGACAGACATAGGGCTCAGTAAAGGAAAAAGTTATACAAAGCAAATCATTTTAATACTTATAGTTATACGCAATCGTGTATTATTTAAACGGTGCGGCCGACTGGAACTGTTAGGGCCCTGATGGCAGGAACATGCAGACGTAGAGGGGAGAGAGTGTGACGTACCTTAGCTGGAGCGATAATGTGGATAGAGCTTCTAGGGTCCTGACGGTCGCTCTATCCACGGTGCTCGTGAACGAAGTAGGGACTCATCGGTTCTGGCGTCGAAGAGTGGGGGCCAGGCTCAACCAGACCTCCTCGGGCCTTCCCCTCCGAAACGTTCGTCCCTTCCGACGAACACGTGTGGCTCGACGATGGCGTAACTCGTCGGCCACCAGCACCTTTTCTGCCACCGGTGACACGTGGTTAAAATAGCTTCTTACTCGGCCGAAACGAGATTTCTGTGATGGTTGCAGGTATAAAGAAACCGACCGATGTCGGCCGCGTTGATGACAAAACCTTCCAGGATTCGGGCGTCCCCCGAAGATGTTTTCCGAGATGCTTCAATCCACACTTCGTGTGAGAACCCAAATGATGAAGTCACGATGGCGACTGAAGACGTGTTACAAAATGAATACGAGTTTCCTCTTGCTACCGCATACGTTCGTTAGCACTAGCCCGGTCAGAAGAAGGCTGTTCTTCCGGACGAAATATCACACGTGGACCGATCAACTACAATACCAAATCCTCCGTCGAAACCTTCTACGTAGGCCATTTTTCCTTTCGTAACGGCTCAACTACCGCGGAATCGACTTTTGCGACTTTTGCGTAGACTCGAATTAAAGAATAACTTGTTCGATTGTACTTAACCCTCTGGTTCCCAACCCTGCCAATTGGCGGGCTTCAGCAAAATCGTTATAAATCTACTATGCTTATTCGTTTTATGTTGATATCCACCCATACCTTCTCATTATAGTCTAATCTAACTATTCGAGTGGTTTGTTTGTTTTATTACGTTAATTTGAAACAGATATTTCGTGCGGAACTTGAAAAATGCCAGAAAACTGAGAAAAAAATTATTTTGCTCTGCAGAGTGAAATTGAAATTGTTGTAAATTGCTTATTTCTTGGAATAAATGAACAAAAAAATTATTGGTGCGTAGCTGATAAGTTGTACTTCATGGTAAAAAAGGAAATTTGCGATAAAAAGTGTAGGAACTGGTCGATTTCTAGCAAGGAACTGACCCCGCCAATTGGCGGGGTTGGGCTTTAACGTCAACTTTTTTTTGGTAATTTGACAACGCGTTGTTTCCGTTGTATTCATTGATTTTTTCGAGTTTAAGCTACAAACTATTGTTATAGGCCTTGTTAGCTTCTTTTACATGCCTTGAAAAATGTACAAACATGCAGTGGCATTAATATGGAAGGGGAATTTATAGGACTTATCACCTAATTTTCAGTGCGCCTTTTTGACTAGCTGCAATATAACGTGTTATAGCTATATCACAAAACATTTTTGCATTTTATGGTATTTGAAAACCATAACCCTATAACCAAGAAACAGATTCAATGAAACCCGGCGAATTTTACTGCTTAACGACAAAATCTTGATAAGCAAGACAATATTATTCAAAATGGGATTTATCAAAGACCATTTTAAAACCGCAAATTTTAATCTATACCGCTTAATAAGTTTGTGTTAATGAACAAATTGAGTGAATTACCAGTCGATAAAAGATTGTAGTGAACAAATGTGTACAACAAAAATGAAACCCAATTTATCAAACAAATCACAAAAATGAGGATTTAAGTTTCATGTTCTATCCTACTCTAATCGTTTTTCAATGGTTACAGTTTCAAAGCATATTATGGTGTAGGCAATCCTGACTTGGGAGCAGCTACTAATGTTGTTGTTCGCCTTTCTAAAATTTTACCGGATTTTAAAAAGATATTTTTCGATTATTAGGTATACGACATTACCATTGATTTTATATCTTCACTCGAGAGGAACGAGAGGAATATACGACTGGGAACTATTCGGAGTAATAGAATCCCCAAAAACAAGCTGCTTACTAATAAGGACATCAATAGGCAAGATCGTGGTGATTCTGCTGAATTAATTGCCAAATTTGAAAATACAGCTGTTTCTGTGTCTGTTTGGAAAGATTCGCTTCCCGCGGGCAATGACTATAGACAACGATGAACTGGAAGTGGTTGATGAGTTCATGTATTTGGGATCTCTGGTCACCGCCGACAATATTACGGGTAAGGAGATTCAATGTTTCATTCAAGCTGGAAGTCAAGTCTAGTTTTCCTCCACAAGACACTTCGATTAGCCCTTCTAAGGTCTACTTCATTTTTAGCACTGCAAAATTCACTAAAATGGCCGTAACTTTTTTATCTTTCAATATTTTTTCACCAAATATGGGAATTTTTCCGGAAATATTTTCTATTTTCATAATATCTATAGATAATAGTCATATGTCATATGGTCCCGGAGTCATTCCGGAGTTCCTTGGGGAACCGTGACATGGCTTTTTCAGATAAAGTTGCCAAATATTTAAAATTTGTTTGAAATCTGTTGATTTTTGTATGTATATCATCGACTGTGGACTTATTAGTTGCTTTGCCGCAGTTATGAGCAATGGTGCGCGCCATCCGAATCCGGGGGGACACTATAAATCCGGAACCGGTTCCCATAAAGGGACATTTCAGCATCAGTAAAGTATGTCGTGTCGCAAATCAAAAAACATCAGCACTCGACAAAATAGCGATTGGCGATCATCTCATGTCTCTCAGAGGCCGTGTGACCGGTTCCGGGCCCGGGGAGGGTTTCTTTTCTGATTCAAGCACGGAACGGATTTCGAAGGAACTTCTTCGGGACCTGGAATCGGCCATAAGGTCAAAAAGGTCAGTCGAAGCTCATTATAACTAGTTCCATAAATACTTGCACTGTTATAGATGTTCTGAAATGGATGTCCCGAATTAAATCGAAAAATTTGGTTTTGCAACTTTTTTGCGCCCAGGTGCCCAACCCCGCCAATTGGCGGGTTACGAATTTTTATAAATAATCAAATTATTGCTGAACTTAGTAATTAGAGAATATTTTTTCCATTATTCTGGCCACGAAATGAGCATTTTAAAATTTTTTCAAGCAAATCAAAAATTTGGGCACTAGAGGGAAGGCAGAACAGGCAACAACGATCCTGCCTCTTGATCGGTCTAACCCAGGGGTGTGAAACGAACGTCAAATGCTTATGATTGCACTGCAAACCGTTTTTTCTGACGTTTCGGTCCGAGTGACGGCTAACGCTTTCAATGGAAATTCTAATTGCCGGCGAACTAGTTGAAGGATGCTCTCTTCACTTCTATATGAGAAAGAGATAGCATGATTACATACCCTTGGTCTAACCGCAATTGATTTCTCCGCTCATCTGTCATCACTCTCAATCCCACTGTTGCGTCGATTTCGCCTAGATCTGAAACTCGCCAAAGAGATGTTAGTCGTTGTTTTCAGGGTTGAAGATTTTAATGCGGTTCTTTTTTAATGCCGTCTTTTTTTTGGTCTGTACAATTTTAATTTGTTTTTATGACTTCATGCATAGTCTAACATCATTTCCTTTGGCTGGGTGACTAATTAGCTGGGTGCTAAGTTTAAGGTTAGTACATAACTTACTTAAATCTATTACAAATAGCTTGAGCCAGCTATTTATTGTCAAACACAATATTGACAGTTAGGCTAGCTAAACAAATGAACCCGTTTCATCTGGAATAAAATATCATTCACATTAGTGGGGTGGGGGTCCGCGGTATAGTGATTACATGTATTCTCAGTGTGGAAGCCTCTTTCCTATTAGACTAATCTCAAGTTTTTAGTCTCGACCTTGAAATGCGGTCATACCTATTATATGATCAATTCATTGAGTAATCCACTTAAATAGCAAATTTATTTTTGAATTAAAAATGAATAAGAAAAAAACCATGCTCTGCATACTTTTAGAGGAAACTGGTACAAAGAACTTTGCTGGTTTGTCTTGAGTTTCGAAAACCGTTTGAAATTCATTTTTACCTTTGTTATACTATAACAAAAGTTTGAAAATTGGTTGAAAAACACGAAGTTGATCCGAGGCCCGGAGGGCCGAGTCACATATACCAATCGATAAGGTTCTACGAATATACCAATCATATACCAATCGATAAGGTTCTACGAATTGAGCAATGTCTGTGTGTGTGTATGTATGTGTGTATGTCACGGCTTGACTTTAGTCGTCTCCGAGAAACAAGGTGGCTGAACCGATTCGTTTGCTATTACGCTTATTTGAAAGGTGCTATCACCTTGTAGATCACTATTGAACTGTTTTGCGGTCCGACATTTTGTTTAAAAGTTATAAGCAAAAATGTAAAAATTACGTGACATGATTTTCTCCGGAACCGCTCAACCGATTTCAACAATTTTAGTATCAAATGAAGGCTCTTGCTACTGCAAATTTTTTGGGAGAGTTTTATTGAAAACAGTCAAGCGGTTCAAAAGTTATGCTTAAAAATGTGCTTTTTCAAGGTGTCAATTAGTCGAACGTTTCTCAGAGCCAAACCGATTTATGCGCTATTAGTCTCATTTGGTAGGTAATATAGCCTCATAGATCACTATTGATTTGTTATTTGATTGGATGTTTATTTTGAAAGTTATGAGCAGTTGTGTATAGCATAATAAAATTTACAATTATTCATAACGATTTTAACCAGATAATTAAACAGATTTCTATTATCTTAGTATCAAACGAGAGGCCTTAACGCTGTGAACATATCTGCCAAATCTTATTAGAATTGGCCTTACCAGTCAAAAGTTATTTGAAAAACATTGATGAAATTATTTAAGCAAACTTTACTGATATGAACCAAATAGAAAAAAACGCGATCATGTGCTCTTGCGCAAAAATGCTTAATTTTCCAGGTGGTGTGTCTTTGGAAGAGTTTATTTAAAAACTATGGCGCAACTTTCTACACTATTAGGATGACCGTAAATCTACCTATTAGGGTGTTACAAATTTTTGTTTTTTTAATGCGTCCAAAAAGTACAGCGTCTCCACAAAAGTTGTAGAACACAGTAAAATAAGCAACTTTGCTGTACAAAGCAACTATCTACCTCTTACTGGTTGCGAAGTGTAACGATTTTTTTTAAAATGCAGCGAAAATTGAAAAATTGAGATATCGGAAAGCGGTTACGTCACAATTTAGATATTTAGATTTAGATCGGATATATGGTTCCGAAGATATGTCCGGAACAAGTTCCAGAATATATGAAACTTGAACATAGAAGCACCTTGAATCATAACAATCCCGTCATGCGACACCTCCAAGTACTCGAAATTGCAAAACTCGACTATTGGTAGTCGTACAAAATGTTCAAGATATCATCGGACACATCTGAACACGTCCGGGAATGTTCCGGATCGGGGATCAGTTTCTGAATTGAACTAAAATTCAACATGTGACATCTTTAAGTATTCAAAATTGAAAAAGTAGTTCATTTGTCGTCATATAAAGTGTCCAGGATTACATTGGCCACAGCCGGACACGTTCTAGGAACGTTCCGAATACATCCAGGAAAACGGCCAGTTTCTAACTTAAACCAAACCCCAGAATGCGACCCCGCCATTAACTCAAAAGAACAAATTACAAATAAAAGGAAGACATTTTTTGATTCCTTTGAAATATACAAATTTATCAGTATATTAAATAGACATGCATATGTATTAATGATAACTGACATAGTGTTATAAAAGTTGAATTATGTTCCGAAGGCGTGTCGAATTCTAACTTAAATGACAAATGAGATGGTATAACAAAGGTTCCTTTCACCAATAGGTGGATTAAATCGGGTTTTTATTATTTATTGGCGTCCTAAGACAAAGCTTGATGAACAAAGTTTCGACAATTTACTCGGTTGTTGGTTACCACTTCATGATTCTTTGGACATCGCGTACTCTTCGTCAAATCTCGCTCCACCTGGTCTAACCATCTTGCTCGCTGCGCCCCTTGTCTTCTTGTTCCTGCCGGATTAAACGGTTGATAATGAACGTCCTGGGGAAGCTGCTCTCGTCCATGATTTTCCATACATCTTTGCGGTCGATGGTATCATATGCGGCTTTGAAGTCAATGAACAAATGGTGAGAGGGAGCTCTGTATTCACGGTCCTGTCAGAGGATCTGCCGCAGTGTATATATATATATGATCCGTTGTTGACCGTCTTTCAACGAAGTCGGCTAGATAAAATTCCACAAATCGCAATTGGTGATAGACGATGGAAATGATTTGCGACGTTTCTAGGCAGCAAGAAAACGGTGAATACTCGATATTTTAATAGATAGATAGATAATCACATAATTTATGCATAACAGTAAATGTAATGATAATTTCTCTTTTAATGGTATATTGTACATTATATATTGTGTATGTAATGTTTATATGTAATCACAAATTAAAATATTGAACGAACGCAAAACAGAAATGTTGCGGAACTGGTAGCTTGTTTTACACAGTTTTATAACTAGCTACTGACGTTCAAGACGAAATGATTAGGGGTAAAGTAACTCCTTAGCTCCTGTAGATAATATTCACCAACTCTGAGATAACATAACATACTTTTTACCTCGAATCAGTAGACTAATAAAAGGAAAGAAATGCAATTCATGTAAATCGAACGAAAATTAGCGTTCCAGCGAAACATTATTCATGTAATTTTTCGAATAACTCAAACCACATTGCTCAATTTTCTTTTTACACCAATATGACTAACACGGATTTTGCATCCGTCTCACGGAGTCTCACAGTCGAAGAAAAGCTTATTAAATTCCCGGGCATTCGTCTTAGCGTGCAATTTCTACTTCACACCAAGTCTTCCTCTATCGCCATTCGGCATAACTCCGACACCGAGTGCCGGAACAGCGCACTTGTCTAATTTTTATCTCGTTGTGCGTTTCGCCACGGTACCCGGCGCCCGGCTCGACATTCTCGACGGTAAACGAAGAATAAGTTATGACTTGGTCCCATGAATAAATTTGCATAGATTTTCACCGACAATTCCCAAGATGGTACAATTTCGCGTTCGTTTTTTCCCTACTCCCATGTTACTCAACCTTTCGGATGCCATTGAGAGTACTGGTGGCGCCCATAAGCCTTTCACGGTGCATATTTCTATATAAACTTTCACACCTTTCCTGACGTTGTTCCGGAGGCAATAATACCGGCGATTGCGAGTGTGGATTGTGTGATTGTGCGGTCACCCAGGTAGCGCGTTGAGTTTGACGACATTTTGGTGATGTTTTACTTGCATTTGCATATGTGAACGTTAACCCATTTCAAAATGTTAGTTTTCGACCGGTACGCAGAGAATCCCACATAAATTATCCCTTTTATTCCCCATGGGATTATTAATAGAAGAAATGCTGCTAGTACCCTAATAACCCATCACAATCATTTATCGTAAATTGCTAACAAATTTTCACGGATCGCATCAAGTGGAAATGAAGAGAAAAATAATAGAAGTCATTTATTTGAAATAAATTTTTGTATGTGCTTTATAATGTATTCTACTTCAAAAGTAGTATGGATCATTAACTAAAGACGACTATAGTAGGGTTATCTGATTATTATACAGTGTATAAATTTCGAACACCATGCAAAGCCATTTTCACTAGCGCAATCGTTTCAATCTGTTTTTGTCCCTCTAAGTATCGAGTCCACTTTTACGGATCATTCACAAGAGGGTTTCCGCAACTGCCCGCGGGATCTTTCCTTCCGCTGCTGCTACTGTCTGGAGTCAGTAAAGCGGTAACGGAAACACTGTTTTTCCCGCCCATCAATCACTCGTATCGAACGCTATTAGAGAGGGCGCCTACATCCTTCACTCCCTCGTCACTGCATTTGACGACAATTACCCCGAAGCTGTTTCCGTTATATCTGGAGCCAGTTTTAAACCGCCCCAGCTACTACCTACTTCATCGTCTGTGCCCGTGTATCTCGTTTTGAGAATTTATTGTTTTCTCCTCGGTCGTCTAATAAATAACTTTGATGACGGCTTGTCAGCATCCGGGGTGTGCTCGCCGGAGCATCATCGGGGCGGATGAGTAAATCGTTTTATTCTCAGGAACGATTAGTATTTGTTATCGTAAATAAGTTTCGAAAGCTTTTTCCCACATTAAAATGTATTCTGGGGAAGAGATGTGCTCTGAATTGAATATACGATTAAATACAAAATATACATATGAAATAAGATCAATTCGGAAAGTTTTTGGAAGATACGTTTGGTACGATGGTGCCAATGTTGTTGGTCGCCGAGATTTTACGCAACGGGTCAAAGCTAGGGAGAAAATCCAAAGGATACAGTTTAAAATTATTGTTGACGCTAGTTTTGAGTTATAATTTATACTGTTTAATATGAAATTTTTTACTGCCACCGAGAAAGGCTCGGTTGGCAGTGGATAGGATTGACTTCAGTTCAGTTCAGTTCAGATTTTTTTTGCGAATTCATAGAAAAGGATGGTATTTCGATTAATTAATAACGATAAATGGTATTAGGACAGAAGGTCTCCATACAGTTTCCTCACGATTTCCCAACTTCATTACTCGTCATTGGACGAAAACGTCTTCATCATTGTCGAGTCTCGTTGCTAGCTGGTTATCCACGCTTCAAATCAGGCTTAGATATTGTAGATGAGAAGACGTCCGTCCTAGCTACTTATTTAATTGTACTATATATTACGCATATGGAAAGGTGGATGTCGACTCCCCGAGCAGGAGCGAAGAGCAAAATAATATCAAAATATGTTATGGAAATCGAATAACACATATCAAAATTTGATCTTGTTTTGGCTGATATAGTTGGTAAAATAACAAAAAATAATATCAAAATTTTGCTCCTTTAAGGCTAAAAGAATAACTACTTGTGTTATTTGAATAACAAAGCAATAACATGACTGTACTCAGAGTTTAGAATATCATATTTTATTATTATTAAGGTATTGAATAACAAATGCAGTAGCATATGAGAAATTAAAAAATTATTTTATAAAATATTTATAATCTAAAATCTCTTTAATCAATAAAAAAAATTCATGGAATATATCTAATGTCATTTTAAGGTCAAAATAAGATATGATAAAACAAGCAGTTATTAAACTCATTTTACCTCTGTTTTAAATATCTACCAAATAACAAAATGTGCTATCAATGTATCTCCAAATCTATTCAATAACAAAATATAGCATTATAACACATTTTGATATTGTTTTTATATTATTTTGCTCTCCG
Source organism: Sabethes cyaneus (assembly GCF_943734655.1). Taxonomy (NCBI): domain Eukaryota; kingdom Metazoa; phylum Arthropoda; class Insecta; order Diptera; family Culicidae; genus Sabethes; species Sabethes cyaneus. The sequence continues at coordinate 157,151,036 of NC_071355.1, read as the reverse complement.
CTCCTGCTCGGGTAGCCACGCTTCACTCACGTTCACGCTCACACCCATGTTCATGCTTGCGCTCACACTAACGGTTGGAGCCCTCGCTTACTCCTGCGCCCTCTCCAACTTCCATTTCCACTCCCACGCCAACGCCCATGTCCAAGACCAAGACCAAGACCAAGACCAAGACCAAGACCAAGACCAAGACCAAGACCAAGACCAAGACCAAGACCAAGACCAAGACCAAGACCAAGACCAAGACCAAGACCAAGACCAAGACCAAGACCAAGACCAAGACCAAGACCAAGACCAAGACCAAGACCAAGACCAAGACCAAGACCAAGACCAAGACCAAGACCAAGACCAAGACCAAGACCAAGACCAAGACCAAGACCAAGACCAAGACCAAGACCAAGACCAAGACCAAGACCAAGACCAAGACCAAGACCAAGACCAAGACCAAGACCAAGACCAAGACCAAGACCAAGACCAAGACCAAGACCAAGACCAAGACCAAGACCAAGACCAAGACCAAGACCAAGACCAAGACCAAGACCAAGACCAAGACCAAGACCAAGACCAAGACCAAGACCAAGACCAAGACCAAGACCAAGACCAAGACCAAGACCAAGACCAAGACCAAGACCAAGACCAAGACCAAGACCAAGACCAAGACCAAGACCAAGACCAAGACCAAGACCAAGACCAAGACCAAGACCAAGACCAAGACCAAGACCAAGACCAAGACCAAGACCAAGACCAAGACCAAGACCAAGACCAAGACCAAGACCAAGACCAAGACCAAGACCAAGACCAAGACCAAGACCAAGACCAAGACCAAGACCAAGACCAAGACCAAGACCAAGACCAAGACCAAGACCAAGACCGAGACCGAGACCAAGACCAAGACCAAGACCAAGACCAAGACCAGGACCAAGACCAAGACCAAGACCAAAACCAAGGCCAAATTCAAGTCCAAGTCCAAGCCCAAGTTGAAGCCCAAGCCCAATCCAAAGTCCGAATCCCGTTGCATGAATTTGCTTACGTAGTACTACGTCAGTTCGTTCTTCGTGATTTTAAAACGTCACTGGAAAATAATGCACTAAGGGTTCAGTTCGTGTTTAATTTGTTTGAAGCGTTCAAAGTGCAGCTGGAGGCAACGTACGATAGCTCTTCACCACGGGACATCAAGATTGACATCGGGGATCGGCAGGGAAGCGATGTATAGACCGTTGATTGGGCCGACAGCCTGCGTACCGAAATGAACGATAACGGTCAATGATGCCATTAACTTTGCCGCTTTCCGAAAACTGATGGCCAGAAGCACTTTCTTTCCCCGCAAATATATCCACAAAGCTACCTGAAGATCACCTGATTAACGAACACTGAACCAAATCGACTATATTCTCTCTATGGGGTGCGCATACCGACACACCTCACGACAAAGCCGCCCTCCATGATTAAACATGCGGCAATTAGACAACTTCCGAGTTGCCGAGCTCTAAGTGCGCGTACTGAATGAAGATTTACCTTCCTCTGTGGAGCTAGGTGCTTCGAACCTCGAAGACGGAGGAGCACGATACGCAGTTCTTTCATGGGCATCTCAATGGCTATATAACAGAAGGAGACGCGACGAAAATTAGCTTAGGAGTGCCTACAAACGATCCGGCTTCCGACCTTGAAGAAAATCAACGAGAAATCGGTCAACTGAAGAATAATAGAGCCACGAGAAAGGACCGGCAGAACTTTACAAACATGGAATAGAACCATTAGCAACGGCACTTCACTGGATAATTTCAAGTATTTGAGAGGAGGAGAAACTACCGGAGGAGTGGTTGCAAGGCATGGTTTGTACCGTCGATTGTATAGTATAGTTACCGTATAGTATAGTATAGTATAGCTGTAGTATAGTTACCGCGGTATTACGCTGATCAACTCCGTCTACAATATGCTCTCCCAGATTTTGTTACGTCATCTATCCTCAATAGCCCCCAAAAGAGATTTCGTAGGGCACAATTAGGTGGGCTTCATGGGGCTGCAAAGCTATGCTATGCATAGAGCAAATTTTCATTCTTCGACAATTCTCTAAAAATTTCGGGAGTATGTTGTGCCCGCGCATTATATTTTCGTGGATTTAAAGGCAGCATACGATACAGTCGAGCGCAAATAGCTATGACAGATAATGCCGGAATCCCTTCGAAACGCACAGAGGGTTGTGGAAAGGCCCTGTATGTTATTCAACATCGCTATTGAAGATGTGATCCTGCAAGCGAGCATCGTAACGAGAGAAACGTAAAAGTATCCAACATCTTGCCTTCGCAGACGGCCTCGAAATCATTACTAGGAATCTTGGGGCGGCGGAGGCAATTTACGCCAGACCAAAAATGGAGACTTTCCTCTTCTGTTGGGTACTCTCACCACTGCGTCCATTATTTTGAACTATTGTGGTATGCCCCATTGTTTCTTTTGCTGTACGCTTCAGACTTACCTATCACTTATTGAAGAAGTGGTAGCCTGGTAGCTGGAGACTAGGTGGAAATGGAAAATGGAGACTAGGAGGAATAGAGTACAAATCAATGCATCGAAAACCAAATATATGATAGGAAGAGGCTCCAGAGAAAACAACGTTCGCTTGCCACGGTCAGTGACTATTGACGACGATGAGTTGAAATGGTTGTTGAGCTCATATATTTGGGATATCTGTTCACCGCCGAAAATAATACGAGTAAGAAGATTTAATGACGCATTCAATGGTAGTTGAGCCTACTTTTTCCTCTGCAAGACGTTTCGATCAAGGAGCCTACGCCGCCATACAAAGCTGACGATGTACAAAACGCAAGCGAGACAGGTAGTCCTTTAAGGACTTGAAACTTGAGCATTTGTCGTATTTGAAGGAAAAGTGATACGGACCATTTTTGGCGGAGTACAAACGAAAGCGGAGAGTGGCACAAGCGTTGGAACTGCAGGCACTACTTAGACAGATTTCCATTTTACACCTGACCTTAGGCTTAACTCCACTTCTGTACAACATCTGGCTGCAACTTCTTCTGTACGGAAATCCACTTTTTCTTCATGTCTTCCTCAGATATAACCTAATTGGGATATTTCCGTAGTGCCTGTTTCATAATAGCTCAGTATTTTTCGAAGTGCCTTAGTTCCAGTGCCTGGAGGGTTTATGTTATCCTTTCATGGACACTTTGAATAGTGGCGAGAAGCTAGATCCGACCAGAAGATTTTTTTGTATACAATTGATTTGTTGTATAATTTTATTTATAATTTGTTTACATTAACATTACAAGTTGCCTTCAAATTAATGTTCTAGACTAGGATAAAAATTTAATTCAAGATTTAAGAAGATCGTAGGGCCCTCGTCTTGCCACATGAGCAGATCGCTTGCCAAATCATGTATTTCTTGGCAAACTTTGGAAGTTTCTGCTTCCTTATTTCCTGCGGAACATCACACTTGTGTTGGGCGGTGAAGAACAGTAACCCCGGAGAGTCCCCGGAGACAATGAGGCTTCGTCAGCATCTGGGTGTACAGTTTCCGGGCCCGTGTTTTTCTCACCGTATTTTGCCGTTCGTCTCGATTTGGAGCCTTCTGCACTTTGTACGTATGCAGTCCCTCCCGGTCCTTGGCTCTCAGAACGAAAGCCTTGGACAGATTCAACTTTTCGGCCACATCCCTCATCAGCATAAGATGATAGTTTCGAATGTTTAGAAAAATATCACTGCTTTTTTCATACTATTCGTTTTTCCTCTTTTTACGGTGTATTTCGGACTTGGGGTCAAAGTCGTGAAAAAATTTACTTTAATATACAAGGTGCTGCGGATATATGGAGCTATCCTATATTTCATAAACGATTTTTGTCACAACTCGAATTAAAATATGAAATCTTCTTTATTATTACTTTTTACAACATTCAACATTAACTAAAGTATTGTACTTAAATTGTACGGTTCTGTAGAAGAACAACAACCTTAATCTGCAATGGCTTGTTGAAAAGCCAGCCATGTGGAAGGTTAGTTAGAATTCGGCCCGCTTTTTTCCTCCCAGTCAGTTTTCCCCAGTGTCCCTTTCGGGAGGAAAATTTATTGAACTGATACCGGTCCCAGTGCTTACCACAGGCTGTTCGACCCGATCGCAGATAGACGTTGATCGATCACGATTATTGGCACGCTCTTACTTTCGCTTGTTTCCATGATTTTTTTTTGCTCTCCTACATATCGGCCTTTCCAGTTGGAAATCTTTCCGAAACCATCCGCCGTGGGTCGGGCTAGAGCCGTCGACTTTACCACCGTCTCTTGTGTAGGACGACAACGAACGTTTTGCTTCACGTTAAGAGCCATTTTCTCGTCTCGCCCACCTGCCTCTGGGGAAAGTGATGTGTGGGAAAAATATCCTCGGCTTCCTTTTATGAGATTCTTTCCGAATACATACCTCGGTAGAGCCCGGGAGACGCACAAAGTCATAAACAAGATTTACGTCTGATTGGAAGCTGAGGGCGATTATTTTCACTAGTCGAAAAGTGAAGCGATACGTGACACACAAGGGCGAAGGGTAGTCTAAAGTGCGCCAGCAGAGATTCATCTCCAAAGTTAAAGGATTTGCACGATTGTCGGTGAAATTAGTTTTTTTTGTTTGAGTTACAGCTGAGCTTACTAGGAATTGTTTTTCCATCCGCTGATTGAATCTGATACATAATTGCTTTTGCTAAGTACCTACTTTGCATTTTCGGTTGCATTGATTGGAATCGCTGTTGCAGTGACTGTTTAAAGGTTAGAGTGTTTTCCTCTTTTGTAATCATAACGTAAGTCAGAAATAATAAGTATTACGTTTACATATGCATATTTTAACATAATGAGAAAGTAAATAATGGGCAATAAATAGCGATTAGGGAAGTGAACTAAATTCCAGAAATAGGTGTGTGGTTTTTGTGAATGTACGCTGGTTAAATTAATCGTTCTAAATTTTACCAGCAATACACGAGCTCTCGACACAATTCTTCCGACGTTCACTCCTATTGAATCGATCTCCGACGCTTCGATGGGTGGCGTTTCGTGGTGCTTGAAAGATGACGCCATACTGCCTTTGAACATCAGCGCCGACACTTTCGCTAATGCCGACGTCGTCGCTGGGGTAATTGGCAGTTACGGAAGCACGAAACTTTCAACTTTTAGGTTACTACAATCGCTTACGACTGTAATTTTGTCGTCAAGCGGGGCAGCACATGTATCCATAAGGCAGCAGAGTGGGTAGGTTGGGTACGGTGGGTTATAACTTTGGTTCGGATCGCAACCACCGCGCCATCATTTTTCTCTAATGATTTCGCGCAGCAATGCTTACTAACGGACGAAGGAGGCTCGAAGTGCTAGTAATTTCGCTTAACGCTAACCGTCTTCTCTGGGATGCGGTTGTTGGCTAGGTTGTGCAAGCGGGCTAGAAAGAGAAATTATAAATCACCACAACATGTGCCATTAAAGACCCTTGGCTTTATGGGGTTATGGCGAGGTGGCAAACCCTCGTCAACCGCGCGTCAGCTTGGTCGCATGTGAATCGTCAGGAGTTGATGCGCTTGAAGGTGCCACCAGGGTTGCTGGTTTGTTGGATTCGCATACTGCGGAGTGCCCATTAACAAAACTGCCCCTAGTCGTGTGTTCTTAATGAAGCATGCTGTGCTACTGCAGAGAAATAGGTCTGTTTTGCGATTATGTGCAGCGAGCATTATTTTGTCAACATTTCTTCGTTTTTATCTTGGTTTGACTAATGGATTGATACAGAATGAGTCGTCTCTCAGTTTAATTAGTTCCGTATTGTTTATTCTATAATATTGACCTGGATAACTCATGGAGGCGTGTAAGAAAATGCATAACATATAACACTAATTGTAGGGTTCTAAATTGTAACCTGCAGTTTCAGAGTGTAATACAGTATTCTTTGCTATGCTCACGACCCATTTTTGAGTCACGAGTTCTCATGGTTAACAGAACTGTGCAACTTTGTTTGAGCTTAGTTTATAGCGAACGGAATAGGCAACAGGCTACGTCTTACGGAAAAGCAGCAAAGTTTTGCGCTAATAACTTGCCGATTTCCTGATTGATTTTCAATATTTTTGCATCAATCGGTCGGAAAATTGTCTACGTGTCGGTTCTAATAAACAAAACTGTTGATCTGAATAATTAAAAATAATTTACGGCATCTTAGTAGAACTCACGAATTATCGCGAACTACTTGGAAATGAATTTCTTTTAGTTCTACCATAATTTGACTCACGGTACGTATACGTAAATTTTGTATACGCGTATAGACGAGCAGAAATTTGCCACGCTGATGAAGGTTGCAAGTCGTAACCGAAATACGCGGCGGAAGTCAAATTATAGTAGAACTAAAAAGAATTCATTTCCAATTAGTTCGCGATAAAACTATTGACGAGTAGTTGCGCGTTGCTAAATTAGGCATATGTTATACCACGGTTTATTTTTGTCATCACATTTGCTAAGAAAATGAGTTTTTTTTATGAAGCTCTTATAGCGGAATGCAGTAATGGGGTTTTACGTTAGCAAATAAGGGGCCAAGGACGTCCAAATAAGGAAAATAAGCTTTGTTCGCTGCATTAAAGCAATTTCCGGAGCGAAACCAGGTGCACAAGTAGCTGGAAAACTAACAGGCTGGCTGGCTGGCTGGCTGGCTGACTAGAAGGGAGCTCCAAATCTAATTATGTTAAAAGTGATTGTAAAGGGTGTCCCACATCAAATTGCACCACGGAAGAAACGCTGTAGAAAATTACCCATTTACTCTTGAAAATTTGAGTAGAAGTAGTTTAGAGTGTATTGTTTACACTCTATTTTTATCGCGGTCAGTTTTTAGAAAATTGAAAAAATGGCGTCACCCGAAACGCAACGTCGCGAATTTATTTCGCGCAAGCACCTGGAAAACCCTCAACTCTCTCAGCATGAACGATGAGATGTACGTCAAGGCGGACTTCCGGCGGCTTCTGGGGCTACTGTACTACATCGCTCAGCACAAGTTTGATGTTCCGGAGGAAGTAAGGATGCAAAAACTTTCATCGTTTACCAAGAAATACATTATTTGGCCAAGAAATACATCATGTGACAAACGGAGTGCGCCGTTCGTGACTACCGGGACTGTAAACGGGCAGATCTACCTTAAAGAATGTCTACAGAAGCATCTGCTTCCTCTATCGAAGCAACACGAGGGCCCTACGCTCTTCTGGCCGGATCTACCTTCGTGTCAATATTCAAAAGATGTATTGGAGTGGTACGAAGCCAAAACGGAGTCACTTTAGTACCCAAGGACATGAACGTCTCCAATTCACCGGAATTAAGGCCCTAGGGTTATTATGAAGCAGGCACCACGGAAGCATCCAAAGGAGGTCAAATCTGAGGAAGACATTAAGAAAAAGTGGATTTCCGTACAGATGAAGCTGCAGCTAGGTTGTACAAAACTTTTTGCGTGGAAATATGCCAAAAGCTTACTAATGAGTTATATTTTGTTGTCTGAAAGTTTGAAAAGGATCGGCCAATTAAGTAATTTTCTACAGCGTTTCTTCCGTAGTGCAATTTGATGTGAGAGACACCCTTTATGTTTGTAAGTACACTGTAGTAGGTTTTTACGGAGTTTTTTACGAGATTATTTTTATGCGAATGTTGGAATTTACGTCATACTATAACAAAGGTTTAAAAATTGGTCGAAAAACACGAAGTTGATCCGAGGCCCGGAGGGCCGAGTCACATATACCAATCGATAAGGTTCGATGAATTGAGCAATGTCTGTGTGTGTGTGTGTATGTGTGTGTGACGCTTGACTTTAGTCGTCTGTTTCTCGGAGATGGCTGAACCGATTCGTTTGCTATTACGCTTATTTGAAAGGTGTTATCAACTTGTAGATCACTATTGAATGGTTTTGCGGTCCGACATTTTGTTTAAAAGTTATAAGCAAAAATGTAAAAATTACATGACATGATTTTCTCCGGAACCACTCAACCGATTTCAACCATTTTAGTATCAAATGAAGGCTCTTGCTACTGAAATTTTTTTGGGAGAGTTTTATCGCAAACAACCAATCGATTCAAAAGTTATGCTTAAAAATGTGCTTTTTCAAGGTGTCAATTAGTCGAACGTTTCTCAGAGATGGCCAAACTGATTTATGCGCTATTAGTCTCATTTGGTAGGTAATATAGCCTCATAGATCACGATTGATTTGTTTTTTGATTGGATGTTTAATTTGAAAGTTATGAGCAGTTATGTACAGCATAATAAAAGTTACAATTACTTATAACGATTTTAACCAGATAATTAATCAGATTTCAATTATTTTAGTATCAAGCAGGAGGCCTTAACGCTGTGAACATATTTGCCAAATCTTATTGGAATTGGCCTTACCAGTCAAAAGTTATTTGAAAAACATTGCTGAAATTATTTAAGCAAACTTTACTGATATAAACTAAATAGAAAAAAACGCGATCATGTGCTCTAGTGTAAAAATGCTTAATTTTCCATGTGGTGTGTCTTTGGAATAGTTTATTCAAAAAATCTGGCGCAACTTTTAACACTATTATGGTGACCGAAAATCTACCTATTAGGGTGATACAAATTTTTGTTTTTTTTTTGAATGCGTTCAAAAAAGTACAGTGTCTTCACAAAAGTTATAGAACACAGTAAAATAAGCAACTTTGCTGTACATAGTAACTATCTATCTCTTACTGGTTGCGAAGTGTAACGTTTTTTTTTTTAAATGCAGCGAAAATTAAAAAGTTGAGATATCGAAAAGCGGTTACGTCACAATTTAGATAAGTAATTTTTACACGTCAAAAAAAATTCACCCAAATCGATCCTCTAAGATACTGCGATACACGCACAGTCGCTGAAAACATATGATTTCGAGGAGAGCGCGTTTAAACTATTGTGCAGCACTGCACTTCCCTTCAAGTGATCCAACAGTTTTACTGTAAATTCTCAACGAGACCACGTACCGAAAGATACTATGGGCTCAACATTTCTAAAGATAAAAGCCTTCTGAAAATGCAAAACAAACAAGTTTTTCGACTTTCCAGTGAGGGTCCCCCTTAAATATCAATCCTGCTCAAGAACTTTGCACGCGATTTTTTGATTGCTTTCAAGTTTTCTACAAATCTGTCAGTATATTACATATGCATGCAAATGTGTTGATGATAACTACGATTACTGCCTATAAATGCATAACAGTCCCATGTAATTTTCACTGCTTTTGAGATGACCCTGGGAATCATCTTTAAATTGTTCATGCTTTCAATATTTCAAACAGTAATGTTATGTTTGTTTCCAAAATTTTGAAAAAAATATGAAACTATGTCAGTTACAAGTTACAAATAAATGCATAACAGTCTCAGTAGTGAAAATATAACAATAAACATCTGCTTTTAGAAAATGCCTGGACCGATTTGACTGAATAACTAACAAATGCAGAGTTTTGTGGCCCAGAAGAATTCTATTGAACAGAATTTGGATCAGATGTACGGTTCCGAAGATATTCCGGAACAACACGTCCGGGAATGTTCCGGATCGGGGATCAGTTTCTGAATTCAGCTAAAGTACAGCATATGACATCTTTAAGTACTCAAAATTGCAAAAGTAGCTCATTTGACGATATATAAAGTGTCCAGGGTTACATTGGCCACAGCTGGACACATTCTAGGAACGTTCCGAATGCATCCAGGAAAACGGACAGTTGCTCACTTAAACCAAACCCCAGAATGTCACCCCGGACCCCGATATTAACGCAAAATAACAAATTATACAAATAAAAGGAAGACATTTTTTGATTGCTTTGGAATATTATACAAATTTATCAGTATATTACATAGACATGCATATGTATTGATGATAACTATCATAGTGTTATCAAAAAGTTGAGTTCCGAAGGCGTGTCGAATTCTAACTTAAATAACAAATGAGATGATATAACAAAGGTTCCTTTCACCAATAGGTGGATTAAATCGGGCTTTTATGTAAATTTCGGAATTCACGTAACTTTTCTACGCGAATTTTGGGAAGCACGCGAATTATTTTCACATGAAACGTATCCTTCACCTGAAAAGTGACCCGAGTGTACACAAGCACGCATAAAATTAAATAAGCCTATCGTTCACTAAAAGCGATTATAGCAAAAAGAAATGCAGTGCGGGTTCATATACAGCAAACACCCCGGCGATATCACAATAGTTCAACCACGGGGCGAATCACTTCAAATAGATTAAATATATTAAATATATTTATGCATATTTATATACTTTTACCTGGGTGCTAAATGTATTGATGAATATTTTACGAAAGTTTGCACCTTTTTCAATACGATCTTGAGCTGTCAAGTCCCATAACAGTATGTGGTAAGAGTTGTTTTGATGAGGGGGACACATTTAAAATAGTAAATATATTTATCACATATTGAATATTTATGCAGGAAGTGATTTATCCCGTGAGTTCAACGATACTGGTCGCAGTGGTGAGGCCACACATGGAAAAAAAGTTACTGGTCAAGATGCAAATGGCAAAAAGTGACGCCGGTCTGGGAATGGATCCATGAAGAGTGGATTGGAAGCTGGAACAGGTTTTTAAAATCACAATTACTTGATTCTGGCGCTAGTGTATGTGAAGAATAGAGTAATTAGTGAATAGAATATTCGACTATTTACCATATTCTAAATCCCCTACAACTACTCGAAAGCAAGGTAATGGAAGACCAGCCAAAATTATGGACGCCGAAGGACTTCGTTCTTTTTCTCGTGCCTTCAACAACATGGATTCCGTGAGTCAACGAGATGCTGCAAAAAAGTCCAACTGTTCCCACCAGTGCATCTGCAAAACATTGAAAAGAGTCGGTATAAAGTGCCGAAAGAAGACAAGAGGAATACTGGAATTATTTCGGAAAATGCTTTGTTTTGGACGACGAAAGTTACTTCGCTCTTACGAAGACGCACATTTCCGAAAATGATCGATATTATTCCATGGATAGTTCTACTGCATCTCCGAACATAAAATACAAGTTTAGACATAACTTTGAACAGAAAGTAATGCTGCCATTTCCGAAAGAGAGATATCTCTAAGCCGTTTTTCAAGCCCTTTGGTTTGACTATCAATCAAGATGTGTAACAGAACGAATGTTTGAAGAACAGTAAAATTTTGATCCCGTTTCTACAAAAACATCATGCAGATGGACAATATGTGTGTTGGCCGGATAAAGCATCATCGCATTACGCCAAAAAAATATATTCGTTTCTGTATACCCCTTCGATCCCATTTGTACCCAAAAACCACAACCCGACAAATCTGCCTCAGTGTCGCCCAATCGAAGATTTCTTCCGGATTTTGAACTCGTTAGTGTACAAAAATAACTGAAGAGCCGAATTGCAAACAGTTGATTGGTAGAATCAAGAGATGCATTCACCAACTTGGTCATACGTCCAACGCATGTACAATGCTCCTGTTCCGATTAGGGACCGTCTGCAAATGTTTAGTAATATGTTCTTCAACAATAAACAATGTATCTTTAACTTCAGTAAATCCGATCTTCTTCAATTACTCTTGCCTTTTTTTTGACAGCTTGAGAAAGAAATTCCAAAATTTTAGCTTCCACCCGTTATTTTGCATCCCTACTAGCACAGTTGTTACAAACCAGTTGTGGCAACCGAATTACGATTAACTTTAGTCGTAAATAAGTTTCCGCAACCATAAGAGCGCAAAATGTGCTGCTTGGGATGGAGAGGGTCCACTTATAGTGACTTTTTTTCCATTATTGTCCATATAATGGACCCTCACTTGTTGAAAAAGTCGATTTTGAAGGTGCGTTTAGACTGGATAATTTTTTGGCAACATGTGGAATGGGACATGTTGCTATTTGTTGCCCGATTTGTTACATGGAAACGTCAGGCAGCAGTTTGGAACAAGTTGCATGCCACATATTGCCCATCTACAGGCATCTTAAAGCATTTGTAATCAACTGCAGTTAAAATTTTATAACACAAAATGTGTGTTATGTTTAGTACTTTCTGTTTCATGTCATATACCCTAAGAAATAAGAAGTACAAGCAAACAAACACCAAAATTTTATCCGAAGTCCGTTATAGTTAAAGAATCCACTATAGGTTATCTTACCCTATGTAGACCGAAACGATTTGCTCCGTGATCTTGAGCGCATGGGTTCGATAGTGCTCCGGCAGAAAAAAAAAAGATGAAACAAAACTGAGCTCATTCGGGGGCAGCGAAGCACTGCAAAAGCAAAAAAAACTCGTCGCTTGTCGGAGAAGGTAACATCCAAGGGAGAGAGAGTAAATTTATTCGTCTTTTGCGCTTTGACTGAACAGACCAACCTCGTGTTTTTGTCTTGACCTTGAAATGCGGTCAGGCATATAAATTAATATTTTTTGAAACGGTTGTTCTTTTACAATTGACGAAGGGACGGTAGAAGAAAGTAATGAAATTTAGAGTAAAGTAAAAAGATCGGAAAGGTGAGAGGGGGGGGGGGGCGTTATTAGTAGCTCCAACACTGGAATACTGGCAATACTGGAGTATTGAGTAAAAGGTAGGAGTCACAACGACTACTTGTTAAGCGAAGTTACTTATTACCCCCTCCCCCCACCTCTCACCTTTCCGCTCTTTCTACTTCACCCTAAATTTCATTACTTTCTTCTACCGTCTCTTTGTCAATTGTAAAGGAACTACCGTTTCAAAAAATATTAACTTTGACTGAAGTTTTTCGAGCGGCATAGTGGAATACGAAGATTGAAATTAAATAAAGCATTCTAACGAATATTAATTCCAATATTAATTTTTAAGGGGGTTCTTTAGCCGCAAGCTTACCGAGTCTGCTTTGACAAGCGAATGGTCATGGGTTCGAAGCTTAGTAGAATCAGGCCATTCGATGTCAAAGTGACTTTAGCATGGGTTTATTCTCAGGCCCCACATCATCTTCATGCTGCATTCTATATTATCCCGATATGGCCTATTGATAGTACCAAAATGACTCTTATAGTACAATGTGCTGGTAAACTGCGGATTGCTATAATTGGGGACAGTGCTGTCCTGTGGAACGAGGTGGGTAATGTAGAGAAAGCTTTGAAGGAAGGGTACCCAATTACACGTCAGCACGCATAAAAATTCAATAAGCATATCGCTCACTCGATTGCGATTCTAGCAAAAATAAGTGCAGTGCGGGTTATACAACAAATACCCGGACGATATCACAATAGATCAGCGATACTGGTCGCAGTATTATAAAATATATCGAATGTTATTATAAGGTCAAAATAAGATATGATAACAAGATCAGTTATTAAACTCATCTTACAACCACTGTTTAAAATAACTACTCAATAGCAAAATGTGTTATCAATATATCTCCATATCTATTCAATAACAAAATATAGCATTATAACACAGTTTGATATTGTTTTTATATTATTTTGCACTTCGCTCCTGCTCGGGTAAAATGTGCTACTTGGTACGATAAGTTGTCTCCATGGCGGTCCAAATCTTCTCGTTAGGATGAAGTTTTGGAGTGTTCGGTGGATTGATACAAAGCCAAGTTTATAATTGTTGAGAATTTCGAGAAGAGAAGTCTATAATTATTTAAGCTTTAGATTTTCAGTTTTGCAACGATAATTTTTTAATCACGACGGATTTCACGCCAACTCGTCTATGGGGTTGGCAGCACCCTCTCAGATTTCATTGAAACGTTAGTAAGTAGCAACTTTGCATACTTTGTTTTTCCAAAATTTGTCTAGACTAACTTTTGGAAAGGGCTCAATTTTTTTCTCTTTTTTTAATAAAAAATATAAACAAAGAAAAAATTCTTTGCAGGAAAACAGGTATTTGAGTATTTCCGAAAAAAGGCTCATTCACAATTCATTGAGTTCTGAGAGGGCCATGTCAACCTCTGGTCGAGTTGGCGTGGAATTCGTCTTGTGTGAAGTTTCCAAAAAGTTTGGTATATACAGCTATAAGCCGCTTCTTGGTTACATTGCATGATGAAAATGGAGGTTCTGTCGATTCTAAACAACGAATGAAACAGTTCCGTAGATTTCGAAGCAAGATCATTAGGTATACAAGTTATATAATAATGTACATTGTACAATACTGAACACTCTAAAAATGCTCCTGCTCATGGGCATGGTCTGTCACTGTAGCTTTGACTGTCTTTTTCGACGGTATAAAGCCTCAAGCTAACACTAGTCCTCTGGCTATGAATAGATATTTACAGCAAAAAAAAAAAAAAGAGATAGACCATCAAATGATGGTGAATTGATTTAAATAGCTTATAATTCGACATTATCGTGCTATAATTACCACAACTAATCGCGACCATGCAAACCTACACTAAAATGTAGCGAGAAAATTAATTCAAGCAGTGAAAACAGTTTACCTATTCGTGATCAGACGTGTAATTTCAAACCTAAATCGTCGAAAGAGTGCAGTCGAGCGAAAGAAGTTCTGGTCTGCTGTGGCACGCGAATGATTGACGGTGAATGTGGATATGAAATATTGTTTGGAAAGTTTTCGCTGCGATTCTTGAGCGTCGTCGCGTTCGGAGGCACAGAAGTAATAAAGTTCGTGATTTTCGTTCGACATGCATTTTTCAAATTTGGAGAATGTAGATTGCTGGAACGTTCAGAAAACGACTTGTTTTGCTATAATGCGGAGAAATTGTACGGATTTTGGACGGACGGTATGTCATTTGTTGTTGGCTGCAGATATCGTTACCGATGATGATAGTGTTAGATATACGAAAAAACAAGACTTTAAAGATTAAAGCACGAAATGAATAAATAGCGAAAATAGGATACAAATATTATAATGAAATAACATTCTAAGTTCACAGACAAACAAGTAACGAAAAGCATTCATGATACATAGTTCATCTCCGAAATATTCTATTGAATATTCAAGCCATTTGAAAAATTACAAAAGAATCACAGACTAATGCAAAGTTGACAAAGTTGCAATTTTGATCTGAATTATATTATTCGAGTACATAATTGCTGCGTAACTAAAATAGAAATCGCGTCTACTTACCATTTCGCTTGGAAATTCTCTTTATCAAAAGAAATATAAACGAATGTATGATGGTAAGTAAACAGTACCTACATTTCTTCAATAGGACCCAATTCATCATAGAATCATGAGAGCGTTGCAAAGATTACACACTGCCTGTGCGACCATTTAATTATATCTGACAATAATAATAGGCGCGGTGAAAGTTATTCAAGTATAATCCGACGAAAAGAACGTGCGGGATAAGCTCTATCTGCGGTCTCGGGTCATAGTACCTCGTTGATACGCGTGGGGACATTCCCCCAAAGGAGGACTCTCTCGGTTGGGCCTATTCTAATCTGAACCGCTATAACCTTAGTGCTCTTGTTTGTGTGTTCTGAGAATGTGTTTCACACCACCGCGAAGGAGAAGTTTTTTCCCACTTCCTAGATAAAATATGTATGGCGGATCACACGCATGACTGTATAAAGTTGGCAGTATGAAGTTTTGCCGAAAAGTTATGAGAATGCGTGTAAGATTATGGAACCGCTCATGACAAAAGGGACAGAACAGGAAAGTTTATTCTTGTCAAGTAGTTGGTTCACAATTGCAGATGGGATGTTTCGTTCTGGGACGAATTTTAAATCTGCGTAATTTCAAAACTCGAGGACTCTTCAATTGTCTGAATGGAATTTTTTGATAACTGTAGACTGAATGGTAAAGATGTAAATCTTAAAACATTTTGAATCAGCAATCCCTAAGTTTACTATATTTTCAGTCTTCAGTTATTCCAACTTTAATCAATAATTGTTTTTTTCTTTTCAAGAAAAAAAAAAGAGAAATGAAGAGGAACCAAGTCGCGGGTCGCGGTTAGTGGCCGTTACTCTCAAATAGTACAAGGAGATTAACGTATTGTTGGCAGTTTTTTCTGTTATCAAGTTATTCAATCGCGCTATGCTCAAGATGGAATCGAGTGACCAGGAAACAAGCCATTCACACAACGACGGCAAGTGGAAGGCAACAAAAATTAATGCTAATCCATCCGGAAGCAACTGCGTGAGTGCTCACAAATCTTAATCGACTTATAAACCGCCGAAGGATTTCCCCAAAAGTACTCTGGAATCCTATTATCGGACGTGTTTCCGAAGTGCTTTTACCAAGAGCATGAAACGCCGTCTACGTCCACGGAGGCTATCGGTATGGCGGCTAAAATATTAGCAGGCCGTTTGTCCTGTCGGCAACGACGTTTAATTGGTAAAGCATATCGACCGTCCATCTGCAGCATCGTAAACGACTATACCTCCGGTGTTCCGGCAGACTCATTTCTACCTTGTTTTCTATCGTACGCTTCGGCGCTGGTGGATGGAACGTGCCTTATTGAAATTCCAATCAATAGAGTCGAAATACGCTTCTTGAGAAAGCTCAAAGGTAAACACAGTGAGAAGCAGCCGGAAAATGATTATATACATTAGCATTATGCAAATTTACATCGCGGCTTTTAGGTTCGTTTTTAACAAAGAGCAACCTTCAAAAAAGCTTGTTTCTCATGCTTATGGACTCGCTGGTTGCTTCAACTATCAAATAATTAAATCATTTGTCACCAATTTCGTTAGTGTCGGTTAATTAGCTTTTTCCCGATAAGCTGCTTATTAAATTGCTCGAATTTAAGGGCAGGCTTCGTAGGTTATATTTGCTATTCGTGTTTGAGTTTTCATAGAAATTTCATTGAAACGATTAGCTCATTTGGGTGATCCGAAAGACGAATGTATAGATCGAAAACTATTCTTGGAAAAGAAAGTACTGACTAGTGCGACGCTGTTTCAAAATATTTCGTAAATGAGGGCTATTCGAACCGTCAAAACTGCGACTTACTTTAAATTACTGGTAAAAAGGCTTTTTACTTTTTACTTTTTATTTTTTACTTTTTACTTTTTACTTTTTACTTTTTACTTTTTACTTTTTACTTTTTACTTTTTACTTTTTACTTTTTACTTTTTACTTTTTACTTTTTACTTTTTACTTTTTACTTTTTACTTTTTACTTTTTACTTTTTACTTTTTACTTTTTACTTTTTACTTTTTACTTTTTACTTTTTACTTTTTACTTTTTACTTTTTACTTTTTACTTTTTACTTTTTACTTTTTACTTTTTACTTTTTACTTTTTACTTTTTACTTTTTACTTTTTACTTTTTACTTTTTACTTTTTACTTTTTACTTTTTACTTTTTACTTTTTACTTTTTACTTTTTACGTTTTACTTTTTACTTTTTACTTTTTACTTTTTACTTTTTACTTTTTACTTTTTACTTTTTACTTTTTACTTTTTACTTTTTACTTTTTACTTTTTACTTTTTACTTTTTATTTTTTACTTTTTACTTTTTACTTTTTACTTTTTACTTTTTACTTTTTACTTTTTACTTTTTACTATGGTGAATGACCAATTGGCTTAAACCACATTAAATAACAACAATTCTTTTTACTTTTTACTCTTTACTTTTTAAATTTTAAATATTTTTGTCAAGCAGTTCATTACGCATGACCAAATCGTTCTGTACTTTCCAACTTCTAAGACTTTATTAAATTTTAATTCTATTTTACCTTCAGTCTCACTGTGAATGGAACCGTTTTCTACTAGTCTAATAGAATTATTCTCTTCAATTAGCTTTTCAAGAAAACGTTAGCGATATTCAAATATTAGGTCAACATTCAACATTTCACTATCGGTTGCATACAAACTACACAAAGTATTGCATTTCCATAACTCTACCCACCGACTGCAGTTCAACGAATGTCACGTTCAACCTGGAACGTTCTCTTGTCGGGACAACCACTTCAAATATTTATTTATGCTAATGTTTTGACTTCCTTTGTAGGCGAATGCTTTCCCACTCTCACTCTCTTATTGTTGGTTGCCTAAATCAAGATTCGAATATCGAACGAAAGGTAAGCTGGAAATGTGTTTTGATCTCCGCGATAAGGGATAAAGTGTATTGATTGCAGATTGATTTAGCAAAGCAATGAGTGTCAGATGAATTTGTTGGAATCGCGGGTACCTACGCGGAATTTGTTCTGTATTTGTGACATTCTAAATTTATGTCCCTAGCAATTTGTTCGATTTTCGATTCCGAGTGACTGCTCATGAGACTTTGAATTACAAATTGTATTTTCATTTGCTGTATTATTTGGTTTACATTTATTGCGTTATATTTTGTTTATTAATGACATTATATTTATTTATTTGCATCCTGAATTCTACAGGATTTCTTGTTCGTGATGGAAACGAAACGGTTTTAAATTTGCCACTAAGGTCATTGGATAAGTGCTGAGGAAATTGGTAAATTACAAATGCAGTAAATAAATGCAAGAACCTTAAGAATTCTATAACTATTCATCATTTTCATCGATGAATCGTTGTGCAGGAACAACCTGAACTAGAAAAAAAACTTAATGCACCGTTTGCATTTTGCGTGCTGCGTCTAAGTCAATTTCAAGTCCGACTTCCAAACAAAATTAATATTGACGAATGCTATGAAATATAAAAAAAAAGAAATCCTCGTCCCTCATCCATTCGGATCACAGAACACAACAAACTGAATCGAGCGTCCAGTCGAATCAAGCCAACAGTGCAGCCACATTATTCAAATTAAATTTCCATCCTGGGACTGGCGGAAAAAATGGGAAGCAATAAAAAATGAAATCTCTTTCCCTATTGACAGTGTGCCACCGTGGCTTTCGGGTTCTCATTCATTTTTGCGCAATCATTTTCTTCGTGAGTGCTTCGGAAGCAAACGGCGACGCGACGCTACGTAAAAAGTGCTTCGCCCGAGCTTGAAACTTGAAAGCATCATGACAAAATTAATATTCCACATTTTTCTTACTCTCTAATTTTGGAGCAATTTTTCGCTTTCGTTTCGTTCGGTCCAAAAGCCTCCAGCCGGCCTCCCTTCCGTCTGCCGCCTGGTGATGTGGATTTTATGGGCCATCAGATTGTGATTTTTTCATGCTGCCACCACTTTGTACCACGCTTCAACAGTTTTTGTCGGTGTTTGCCCTGGTACTAGGTACTGCTGAAAGTGATTAAGTGGCTTGTCTTTTGTGCATGCGATTATTCACGAAACTTGACTTCGGTTTATAGATTTCGATTACAGCTGGTAGTGAACACGTTCGGTACTAGAAATGGTTGCAAAAGCGTTGTCAAAGTAAAGGTAAAGAAGTTCGCCAGGTAATTTATATATATTAGCTATTGTAGAACATCTTAGGTATTAGTTTTTGTTTTTATTAGGTTTGGTAATTACAAGGAGGACTTAACAATCCACAAGTAGCGACGTGAATTTTAGTCCGTGTAATGGAGAATGCAAACAAATATACCCTCATCGTGTACAGAAGGACTGCATATCTGGAATAAGATGAAAAAAAAATCAAACCGGTTGCAGTTTACTAAACCTTCAACCACCAGACTACCAAAAATTCTTATTTGACTGATTCCTTTGTTGTCAACAATTCCGGACAAACAGGTAAGATTCACAAGCTCTCACCATAAAAATAAATTTCTGCGATTCAACTTCAGTTGACAGCAGAAAATACAAAATCCAGTTCAGTAAACTTTTTCAGCTATATGAGTACTCATATTTTTCATCTCCTGATGTATCTTGAAAATTTTAGGATGCTTACAAAGTTCATAAAAGCACAGCATTTCTCAATTGGTCGAAGATTTGGTGTATTCGGAGAATTGAAATATTTGGACACGTAATTTCCACTGTTTTTCTTATACCGTTTACGCACGTCCTTCGAGTAATGAGCTAAATCCGGTCATAACACCGCAGTAGGTCCTTTTTATGATCTCAGAAGCGTTAGAGGACATTTTTGAAGAGATTTCTGCTTGTATACCTGTCCGGTTGATTGTACACTAAGTCACTTTATACACGGTTTGTACGCGACTATTTTTACGAGAATTTCGAAATTTACGCGGTTTTTTACGCGATTTTCGGAATTTACGCGGATGTGCTCAATTAGTCTATTTTATAACGTAAAATCCGATCTTTCAGTAATCAGGTTCCCTTCTTGTCGTTGCACATAATAGGAGTTCGCATGGTCCGCCTCCTGATTGTTTTAATTGTTTTAATTGTTGTTGTGATTGTTGATTGGTTGGTCCCCGGAAGGACCGCACGTCTGCGATATTAGATAATTGCCGGCCATCAACCACAACGTGGTCGATCTGAAAGCAGGTATCCCCATTTGGGTGTTTTCAGGTCTTCTTCTTCTTCTTCAGCAGCATAGAGCCGGGGTGGCTCGTGCTGTTTCAAGCACTCGTCTCCATTCAACTCGGTTGTTGCCACGATTCTGGCAACGCTGGCGTTATCGACAACAGCCCTTCGGAATGTTCCGATTGGCCTTGACAGAAGCGATGTCAGTGAGACGTCAGTAGATATATAATAGGTGGGAGAAGAAGATCTGAAATTTAGCTAATGAAAAGCCATCTTTATTGCAAGAAGCTATTATACTATTTATTGCACTCCACGTGCATTTCCAAACCTATCTACTATATATACGAGTTATTGGTAAAAACCTAGTGATTATATACAGTTTAAATAGTAAAACCTAGATGATAAGTAAGTAGCCTTTGCGAGAAGTGAATTCTTAAAACTAATTTAACTAAACTTACAGTCTAAACCACATTCTGATTGAATCAGATAATCTAACCTAAATTACGAAGCCTACACTAAATTGTAAGTGACCACATTGTTATATTACATACATGCAAATAATATCGATCAATAAATATTGTAGCTTGAGCCGATCTGGAACTAAGAGTTTCAACCGCTAAAAGGAAAGTGTAGTGCCTTGTTCAAAGGAACATCGGTCTTGGGCCTCGTCGCCAATTTCCTAGTCGTCTCCGAAGTCGCAAATCACTTTCGACCTGGTCGAGCCATCGTGCACGTTGGGCCCCCCTGTTCCTGGTGCCGGTGAGGTTGTTGAAGAAGACTGTTTTCGTCGCACTGTTGTCCGGCATCCTTACGACTTTCGCTAGATGTACGATGGGAGTCTCCCCAAGCAGTGCCTGTAGCTCGTGATTCATACGCCTCCGCCACTCTCCGCTTTCAGTTTGTACTCCGCCAAATATCGTCCGCAGCACTTTCCGCTCAAACACGGCAAGGGCGCGTGTGTCCTCCGTAAGTAGCGTCACGGCTTCAAGTCCATAAAGAACTACCGGTCTAATAATGGTTTTGTACATTGTTAGCTTCGTGCGGCGGCGTATGCTTCCTGATCGTAGCGTTTTACAAAGGGAAAAGTAGGCATGATTTCCCGCTTGGATGCGCCGCTGGATCTCCTTACTAGTGTTGTTGTCCGCGGTCACCAGCGATCCCAAATACACGAACTCCTCTACCACTTCTAGTTCGTCGCCGTTACGGTTACCGTCCGTGGCAGGCGCGCGTTTGTTTCCTTTGAGCCTCTTCCTTTCATGTATTTGGTCTTCGACGCATTTATTTTTAGCCCAATTTAGCCAGCCCTAGACTCCGCTTTCAGTCTGGCGTAGATTGCCTCCGCCGTCGCAAAGTTCCTGGCAATGATATCGAAGTCATCTGCAAAGCCTAGAAGTTGGCTACTCTTGGTAAAAATCGTGCCTCTCGTTTCGATGCCCGCTCGTCGGATCACCCCCTCAAGAGCGATGTTGAACAGCATGCAGGATAGACCGTCACCTTGTCTCAACCCTCGTCGCGTTTCGAAGGGACTCGAGAGTGTCCCAGAGATGCGTACGAAACACATCACTCGATCCAATATAGCTCTGATCAGTCGCGTCAGTTTGTCCGGAAAACGGTATTCGTGCATTATCTGCCATAGCTTGTCTCGATCGACTGTATCGTATGCTGCTTTGAAATCAATGAAGATGTGATGCGTGGGCACGTTGTACTCCCGACATTTCTGCAAGACTGAAAGATCGGAGGTGGCCAGTGACCTAGCCAGAATTTTCGTTTGGCGGAGGCCAAGCCATTTTTTTATTAGAGAAGTTTTAAACCTAAGAGAAGAGGTTTTCTCGCCTCTGGAGGGAGGCCAAGTTATTATGCAGAAAACCATTTGTTTAAGCAATATATTTAATGCTTATGTTACAGAATTTTCTTTCGAATTAATTAATTAATTTAACTAAGTAGGGTAGACGCACCATTAGTGGTGGTAGTACCAGTAGAGGTGGAAACTTGACTTATTCCATTATTTTTGCAGACTTTGGTACAAGTTTGATACTTATCGAATAATACTGTTACTGGTAGTTCGATACTTATCAAACTTATGCCAAAATCTGCAAAAATAATGGAATAATTCAAGTTTCCACCACTAATGGTGCGTCTACCCTATTCATGTAACACAAGTAACTTTCTAATGGGTTTCAAAAGTTTGCGTACAATATTGTTTCTGCTAATTAGTTTGCTGTCGAGAAGAATGTGTTACAGGATTTTTAAAGACTGCTTAGCTTCTGGCACTATCGCATCGAACCCATCTTTTCTCTCCGCAAGACGCTTCGATCAAGGACCATACGCCGCACTAAGCTAACGATGTACAAAGCACTAATCAGACCGATAGTCCTATTCCTCAGCCGACGAATTTCTCGCCGGATCTCTTCGAGATCGGGAGCCGGCACGCTGTTGCCGTTTGTAGGCACTCCGAGGTTAACTTCCGTTGCGTCTCTTATTGCTATATCGCTATATATTGAGGTGCTCATCGAAATACTGCTTCCACCTGTCGACCACCTCGCGCAGGTTTGTGATTAGATCCCCTCCCTCGTCCCTACACATGTCAGGTTTAGGTGTGTAGCCTTATGAGTTTGGTTCACCTTCTCATAAATCTTGCACGTGTCATTAGCCCGGAATAGTTATTTCAGCTCCTCATGATCTCTGTCCTCGTTCTGGCGCTTTTTCCTCCTCAGGATCATGGCCAACTCATTCCGCGCTCGTGGATACTTGGCCAAATTCTCTCACGTGGATATGCTTAGACAGATTTTCCAAGCTCTTTATTTCCGCTCTATTGCTTGGTGGCATTCCCCGTCAAACTGATCATTCCGTGCACTCGAGTCTTCCACTCCTAGCACCGCGGTTGTGGCCTCGTTGACGGCCGAGTGTAAAATACTCCATCCGTTCTCGAGGGTCGAAGCATCTAGCTCCACAGGACAAGGCAGAGCTTCATCCAGTACTCGCGCGTAGTTTTCGGCAACTGGCGGATTGTTTAGCTGCCGAATGTTTAACCGAGGAGGGCGGCTTTGTTGCAAGGTATAAACCGTCGATAGTTTTAAGCGCACGTGTACTGCTACTAGGTAATGGTCCGAGTCGATATCCGCACCCCTAGGGAGCGTACGTTGGTGATGTTCGAGAAAAACCGGTCGATGAGAATATGGTCGATTTGGTTAAAAGTTCGTTAGTCAGGTGATCTCCAGGTGGCTTTGTGAATATTTTTGTGGGAAAAGAATCACCGAATCACCGATCACCGGTCTATACATTACTTCCCTGCCGACCTGGGCGTTCATATCCCCGATGACGATCTTGATGTTCTATCGTGAGCAGCTATCGTACGTTGCCTCCAGCTGCGCATAGTACACTTCCTTCTCGTCGTCGGGTCAACCTTCGTGTGAACAATTCACGTTTATGATGGTCTAGTTGAAGAAACGGCCTTTTATCCGCAACACGCACATCCTCTCGTTGATCGCTTTCCAGTCCATTACGCGATCCTGCATTTTGCCCAAGACTACGAAACCCGTTCCCAGCTAGTTGGTCGATGAACCGCTCAGGAAAAATTGGGCTTTGCCGACACGGATCCTGTACACCTTCTCGTCTTTGCAACAGATCTCCTGCAGTGCCACTATGCCAAACTTTCGGGATTCTAACTGATCGAGCAGCACCCTATCGCCACTGTTGAATGGTGAACAAGATGGAGCTGTCAACAGAAACAGGATAATGATTGAGAATGACGGACAAGCCTACGAAATGGTTGGAGGGTCTTTTATGATGTATGATTCAGTGAAATGAGCTGTGGCACATTATGCTTGAACATGGTTTTCCAACAAAACTAACAAGGCTGATACGTGCTACCCTTGATGGTTCAAAATCAAGTGTCAGAATAGCGGGTGAGACATCGGACTTGGCTGTGACATTAGATGGTTTGAAGCAAGGGTCAGGCTATCGAATTCGCTATTCAATTCAATTACTAGGATTTGAGGATGACGTCGATATCATCGGTGTTCACCGTAGAGCTGAAGAACAGGCGTACATGCGTCTTAAGGGATTCGTAGGGATTTGTAGTAGTAGTAGTAGTAGTAGTAGTAGTAGTAGTAGTAGTAGTAGTAGTAGTAGTAGTAGTAGTAGTAGTAGTAGTAGTAGTAGTAGTAGTAGTAGTAGTAGTAGTAGTAGTAGTAGTAGTAGTAGTAGTAGTAGTAGTAGTAGTAGTAGTAGTAGTAGTAGTAGTAGTAGTAGTAGTAGTAGTAGTAGTAGTAGTAGTAGTAGTAGTAGTAGTAGTAGTAGTAGTAGTAGTAGTAGTAGTAGTAGTAGTAGTAGTAGTAGTAGTAGTAGTAGTAGTAGTAGTAGTAGTAGTAGTAGTAGTAGTAGTAGTAGTAGTAGTAGTAGTAGTAGTAGTAGTAGTAGTAGTAGTAGTAGTAGTAGTAGTAGTAGTAGTAGTAGTAGTAGTAGTAGTAGTAGTAGTAGTAGTAGTAGTAGTAGTAGTAGTAGTAGTAATAGAAGTAGCAGTACAACATTTCGCCAAATACCATTTCACGAAAAACCTTAAGCGGAATGTACCATTTCACGGAAAATTTTTTCGTGGAAATACCTTTTAGCAGGGGTGATTCTCTCCTTACTCGCTGTCGCTCGTTCGGACCCAACTGAAGTAATAGAGGTCAGCAGACTTAGGAAAACAAATCCGGAGTGATTCGCGATTGGGGCTCATCTGGCAAATTGTAAACAAATCGTTTTATTACACCATCAGCCTTAAAAAGACTGATAATATCCTTGGCAAGAATCTGTTTAATCGTTAGAATTATTTAAAACAAGTTTTTAATGATGGGCGATAGAAGTGTTTAATCAAAACAAAAGACAATTTGTAGTTTAGCCCCTTGCATTGTTATGAAGTGACAGGCTTATTTGCAAATCGTTTTGTAAACAGGCGATAGTAAAGAGCGAAACTGCGTTGTTTTCAAAACACAGGTGCATTGTAAACAGGCGAAACAAAATAAAAAAATCAAAACAAGGCGAAACAGGGCTGGGCGAATCTCATTGTCAAAGTGCCTTGAGGCTCGTTCCAAGGGGTTGAAATTTAAAACTTAGATTTTGAGCTTGAATGCAAAATTTTTTGGCAGTATTGTGAAAGATTTTATGCAGTGAAATTATACGATTGATTTATTCTACACCAATTCATGTCTTTAAACCTGATTTTTGTAACTTTTATTTAAATTATGAGTTGAAAATGTACTGGCAAATTATCACAGTGATATTCCTCATTGTTTACACCTCGTAAGTTGCGCCCTTATTGTGAATCACTCCGGAAATAAACCTAGACAGAAATGATTTCTGCGGGCGGCTGTCTTGCTACGGCCGTCTCGCCCTGAATCATCTAGTGTTACATAGATAGTTTTTGGTGATCTTATTAGGCCATTGCAAATTATTTTTAAAGTTTTTGGAATTAGCTTGAAAAATCGGAGGGCAAAAAATAATTTGTTGGGTGTAAGTCAAAATTAAAAAAAAAAATCAATTGTCTGTGGGCTCTACAGCCTAAAGAACTCGAAAAATGAGTGCATGGAGTGTTAACACCAAACAGAAGAATTTGCAAAAATCGCCATTTTTTCTTTCTTTTCGTAGGTTTCAATAACATATATATGAAAACCAAGAACAGATGTGATTTTAACGTTTAAACTTTAAACTTCTCTTTTCGTTCAGTTGCCCAACACTAAAAGGACAAAAACTTATAAAATATTGATGACAGCCTTATTGACTAATGTTTTATGAAGGAATCTAAAATTTCTCGAGTTTGATTAGTTTTTGAGTGACGCAAAAATATCGGTTCCCCCCACATGCCAAATTTAGTTCCATTTGCTTGATTAGTTCTCGAAATATGAGGAAATTCGTATTTCATTTGTATGGGGGGCTCCCATTCTAAGCATTCTAAGTAACAATTTGGGTTTTATCGCATTCTTATGATGTTATTCAAGCCCAAATAGTTGCTTGGGCTCCTAAAGGGCGAGGGGTCATAATTCATCATAGAAAAAATTCTTGCCTCGTAAAACCCCCACATGCTAAATTTGGTTTCATTTGCTATACTAGTTCTTGAGTTATAACGAAATTTGTATTTCATTTGTATGAGAGCCCCCCCTCCTACACAAGGGAGGGGCCCTAATTCATCAAAAAAATTCTTGCCTCCAAAAACCACCACATGCCAAATTTGGTTTCATTTGCTTGATTAGTTCTCGAGATAAGAAGAAATTGTATGGGAGCCCCCCCTCTTAAAAAGGGGGAGGGGTCATAATTCCCCTTCTAAAGCGGGAAGAGGTCTCAATTCACCATAGGAAAAATTCTTGCCTCCAACAACACCCACATGCTAAATTTAGTTCCATTTGCTTGATTAGTTCTCTAATTATGCAGAAATTTGTGTTCCATTTGTATAGGTATAGATTGTCGTTGCTGCTGTTTTTGGTGTCATAGTTGCTGTTGTTGTTGTTGTTGTTGTTATTATTGCTGTCGTTGTTGTTTGTTGTTGTTGTTGTTGTTGTTGTTGTTGTTGTTGTTGTTGTTGTTGTTGTTGTTGTTGTTGTTGTTGTTGTTGTTGTTGTTGTTGTTGTAATCATTTTTGTGGTTGTTGTTGTTGAAATTAAAGTTATAACTTTGCCGAAAATAGCAATATTCGCATTTTAAGATTTTAACGAAATCAGATGTTTTGAAATTCCAATACCTGTTTAGATTTTTTAATTAGTATTTTAATTTAAAATGGTTTATTAATATTTTCAAAGTTTAGCCAAATCGGAAAAGACTAAAATGAATTGAACATGCATTTCTAAAAGCGTACTTGTGGTAATCCTAGGCGTCCAAAATCATGATATTCTATCTGCGTGGTGTAACTATTGGAAGCATTTCTCTGCACAAAATTGACTCACAGACCAGTAAAAATAGATATGCTTGGCCTGGAAATCCTTATCTTTGGTGGGTGGACTCGTGATATAATCGGTGCATTTATTTATTCACAGCGTGTCAATATATTGCGGGTTAAAATATATTCGACTAATCACCCAAACATTGCATTTTTTTATATTCTGCTTCTGTTAGTAATACTTTTTTCACATTATATCTCCATACAATATAATATGATACTTATTTCTATTTGAACCTTCCAAAACAGTGTGTTTTAACCTAATATTTATCAGAGCACCCACTGTTGAGGCGTGTCTGCCTGGGTGGGTGAGGTTGATTTGTGACGTACTTACCTACCTAGACCAATACTGACTGAGGCGATAGCACTCGCAGAAAGTTTCGATCAATTATTCTTCGTCTGTCGCTCGCTCGCTCTTGCTTTGCTTACTTATTGGGTCGAAGAATCGAGGGCAAAAAGTAAACAGCACCCTTTTGTGCGGTGGTTTGTTGCCAATAAAAAATTGCCGCGCTGCACGGCATGGTGTCAATTCCGTTGTCCTTCCGAGTGTTTGCGATTAGGTCGGAGCAAAATTCAAATAGGCAGGGTACCGGAACGTTACTTTCACTAGGTCGAAGCCATTTGTTATTGTATGGAAATTGAACCGGCATGACAATTGGCGTGCAATAGTATAGTTAACTTCGCTTGATAAGCTTTTCATAAGCGGTACAAATGATTGTTAACTACTTATTCAGGGTTAATTACAGCATAAAGCAGTCGATGAGAATCGCTTTCAATGATGTTTAAATTAAAGTACGCTTTTGAAAACATACAACCCCGACATTTGGAGACGTATTAAAAACTTATTTAATACTAAGCGCTGATGACTACTTTCTTGCTGCAATGTTCTAACGAACTTTTCAAGCATCATCACCCGGTACCCGGTGAAACCAGACGAATTATGCGATTCCCGTAGTCCGTAAACTTTATTATATCCCAAGCCGGGCTCGTCTTGATGATGGTCTTAAATTGAATCACCGAAAAATTATCACGACAATTCAATGAAAAACAATCAACAGTTTTTGTGCTAGGGCATGCGACAGCCATTGCGAATTTTGCACTTCAAGTGTTGTCTTAATTCAATTCGTTTTCCTCCTGCCGAGCACTCTTGAGAAAACAAAACCGAAAAAGAACAAGAGCAGAGAACACAAATCTTCCCGGGGCTCTCGAACAACAATGCACAACGAAGGAGCGATTCGACTTGTCCCTGCCCTGACTATATACCGTTCGGGTACTTACTAATGATGCTGAGATTGTATCGAAAGCTCTGCGTTTGACTGGTACGAAAGTCAACTCGACAGCGATAGACACCCTCGTCATGTCGTCGAACATCCTAAACAAATATTTGCGGAAAACAGACAGCGGTAGCAGCATGAAACGAGATAGAACAGAGAAAATATAGTTAAAAAATTTCGGTGAAACCCGCGAAAAACTGGGAATGTGTGTTGTGATCTACGATGAACCAACTTTTGAGCGTGGGGTGATAGGCGAGATATGAAAAACCAAACTGAGCGGATCATACCAGCATACCGCCGGTTGGAGTGCATGAACATAGCTTATAAATTTTTGAGATTGTCGAAGTTTTCAGATTACTTGATAAAAGTCACGTCAATTAACGGTGGTCACTGTTTTATCCCTACAGCTACACTCAAAATGGGTGGAAACGTAGCGGAAAGCTGCTGGTACAAGTGAGGATTTGTGGAGGATAAATTGTGTGTCAACAGAATGTCTCTTGGTGTTGTTTCTTAGTATCGAATGAAAACACGTCTCCAGTTTGGTCCATCGTTAAGCACAGCATCCAGTTTAGTGGTGTTGGTTAGAACTTTCGGTGTTCCGATGACCTACCTGTATGTCCAGCGTCGCAGGATCCGTGTCGGTGTTGAAATGAGCTCGTGGACCAAAACTTTCCGGTGCTGACCAATGGCGAGCTTGCTGCAGAGGTTTCCCTCGAACGTCGAAACTGTAATGTTACAAGAAGAAAGAGAATACGCTGAGATTTGTAAATAAAATACAACCTATGGTATTGTTTGCAGGAATAATGCTGTTCGGTTTTTTTTCGAAATTATCGGAGTTAGTTTTCTAATCACGTTTCAAACAATATTAACCTGACTTTTTAATTAAGACGTCGGTCTCGAAAGTAAAACGGATCTATCACGTAATGTTTTAGAGTGGGCGCAATGTGACGATGACGTACGACAGTCATGACAAAATCAAATAAACGAACGTCAACTTTTGCTTATTTTATCACCCTTTGTCGCCGTTTATCTACTACGAACGGGCAAACGTACTCCTAAAAATAGCTTTTTCTCAATCAATCACTTAGCTAACTCTATTACAAATAAACATGGTAATACATCTTGCCAACTCTCCGAATTTTGGCGAAAAGCTTATGCGATACGGTAAGCATTCTCATTGTTTATAGAATGTAACGAGCAACTTGCCTCGGAATTGGCTGACCACTTTGTTGTCCTCTGGTTTCAATATATAACAGTAACGAAACTTCAGAATGGTTTAGTTTGGCATACTGCTTGATTGTTCTGTCGGTTAATCTAAACTAACCTCTAAAATGGTCCTTTATGTGAAAAGTACTGTATTTTCTTGATATCTACATAAAAATACATCAAACTCGCACTGCAGTTACCTGTTTAAGATTTCACTTTAGTACGATGAAAAGACTCTTCCTTATGTCTTAGCGCCTTTACCGGTGTGGGATGGAGAAAGCTCATTTAACCATCTAAGGATCTGAGGAAACGTTTGTTTATCCTAATAAATCTTTCCGAAAATGGATTTCGAATCCGTCGGTTGCATTGTTTGCTCTCGTTTTCTTTTGCCTTTTAAGCCGTTGTACACACCATCTAGTAGCCGAGCGTAACGTCAAATAGGGTGGCTCTTTTATAATTTTATAATTATGGAAATTGGGTATCGCAATTTTCCACATGGTGAATAGCATCCGTTAGGTAACACATTTTTGTACCTGTGTATCTACTCTTTCACTCGTCAGTAAAAGAATTTCCTAATTACGGTATTTGGTTGATGGAATATTGAATTGCAAAAAGGATCTTAAGGTAAAAGTTTGGTGAACTTAAACTTGACGCATTTCTTTTAAACAAGAGTTTCACGCTAGAAATGGAAATGTGGCACATATTGTTAGGCATATGAAACTGTTAAAGTTCGCTTAAAACTCCTAGTTGGTCAGACATTTTTTACTATAAAATTGTGGAACATTTTATCTATCCAACGACATATTAATAGTTATGTTTCGTTCAGTAGTATAGTAGTTAATAGCCTTTGCAATCTTTCATTCAAGTGTTACACATCTACTTTCGTTTTCATAAAAACCGAGCATTTTAGCATAGTAAACAAAGACGTAGTCCTACGTCAAAATCAAGGTAATCGACTTGCAACTCTTGGTATAGACAAAGGCGACGAAATGTCGACATGGAGTGGATGTTTTGTACCAGGAACTGCAGGTCGATGAATTCCATGGATGATAGAAACCCAATAGCTCGGCATCTTGGCACTGCAGGAGATTTGTCGCAAAGCCAAAAAGATATGGAGGATCGATAGCGGCAAGGCCAAATTTCATAAGAGCGGTGGAGCGATCAACGAACTGGGAGCGGGCTTTGTAGTCATGGGCAGAGTGGAGAACCGTGTGATGAACTGGAAAGCGATCAACGAGAGGATGTGTATGTTGAGGCTTGAGGATAAAAGACCGTTTCTGCAACACCATCATAAACGCCCCCTGGATAGTGGATCTAAGCATTGCCATGAGGAAGAATTTGGTCAATTGACGTGCGCGAAATGAGTTGAGTAAAAGCGCTAGAAGGAGGACATAGATCGTGAAGAACCAGAACAACTCTTCTGGGCCACTGAAACGCTTAAGTTGTATGAAATGGTGAACCAATCTCGTAAAGGACACACGCAAACCTAATATGTGTAGGGACGAGGTGGGAAACCGCGAGGTGGTCGGAGTGCCTCCAAACGATAATATCGTGCTCGCTCCCGATCTCTTAAAGACCCGTCGCGAAATCTTTTAGCTGAAAAATAAAACAGCTGCCAGAACGGGCCGACAGCTGACAGAACACTACAAAAACGGCAAAGATCCACTAGCAACGCATCCTGGATAGTTTCAAGGCACGACTTAAATATACGAGGTTATATAGCTCATTAGAGATAAACATAAAATGTGCCATCATCATCAAATTCGTCGGCGTCGGCGTAAACATTGTAGTAGGCCTCAATTTGTTTTGCACGTGGTAAATATTTTTCCATTCATAATGCTGAAAATTGCGTTAGGTTGTTTTAAGGAAACCTAGTTGGAAAGTTTTCGATGGTGGAAACAATCACTTGGAGATAAATGGGAAAAAACTGTTTGTTTATTTATTTTGTTCGTTTATATTTTGTTTGTTTATTTTGTTTATCGCATCGTATTCCCGACGTCTAGCTAAACGGAGCTAAACGCACTTACCGACGTCTAAACGGAGGATCGGACGGAAAACGGATCATATTTTCATGGATTTCAGGGCAGCATAGGATACAGTCGAGCGCGAACAGCTATAAGAGGTAATGCACTAGAACGGTTTTCCAGATAAAGCGACGCGGCTGATCAAAGCTACCCTTTTTGTATTGTTTATGCAGGGAGAAAATCTTCATAGATAGCACCTTCACGGTGCCGAATAGGATTCACATAGTGCCAACATGCGCCTACCTACTAAAAACTATCCTGCTGCCCGTTCCTGAACCCCTCCCGGAACTACCGTTAGGTTTTACTTCAGGAGGGAGCACGTGCTCAAGCACTTCGACTTATCCGTTGCGTATATGGGTTCACACAACACTCTTGTCACTTCATACCGTCACTACCTTTCACCTAGGGCCTGGGCTGCCCAATCAGCCCACTACTGACCCTAGCTAAGCTATGTCAGGCCCTGTCGTTGCAAACGTTCTAGCCGTTGCAACTCCGTTATCACCTCCGTTGCCGCCTTATCGACGGCACCCCATGCGCTCTGCTCAGCGCACATTCTCTGCACGATGTTGTCGGCGTTGGTGTCTTCCCCAACGACCGCAAGTATCACCCGCCGAGTGGTCGTGAAACGCGGGCAGTGAAACATCACAAGCTCCGTCGTTTCCTCGGCTACCGTGCAAACGGGGCAAAAGGATGAGCCTACCCACCCACGCGTATGTAGATACTTCTTAAAGCATCCATGTCCCGACAGAAACTGGGTAAGGAAAAAGTTTACCTCACCATGTCCTCTACCGATCCAGGACGATATGTTGTGGCTCAGCCTATGGGTCCACCTACCATGATCGGTGCGATTCCATTCCGCCTGCCAACGCCTAATAGAGTCCAGCCTAACTCTGTCCCTAGCGCCCCTGACGTTCCTCTGCCTATGGCACTCGATGTTCTCACCTAGGAGTATGCATATGAGAATCATGGCTGCAATAACCCCGATCGCATCCAACGATATGGTACGGTAGCCGCACGTAACGCGCAATGCCAACAGCCTGAACATCTTGTTCAGACATGCCTTATTGCGCTTACTCCAAAGCCGGGGCCCATGCCGGTGCACCGTACCGTAGCACCGACAAGGCAACGCTGGTCATCAGGTGTCTCTTACTGCTGCTAGGGCCGTAGCCGTTCGGCATGATTTTGGACAGCGCAGTAGCCGCTGTTGACGCTTTACCATAAGCATAATCCACATGGCTGGTGAAGTTCAACCTGTTGTCTGCCATAACACCCAGGTACTTCACACTTCGTTTGGAGACAATCACCTGTCCTCCAACGATTATTTTGGCCTCTAAGGCCGACTTGCGGTTGCTGATCATCACCACTTCCGTCTTGCGGTAGGCCAATCGTAAATTGACGCCCGCCATCCAACCCTCTATTATGCTTATGGCGTCTGATGCCAGCATTTCCACCTCCTCTAGAAACTCGCCTACCACTGTAAGGACGATATCATCGGCGAAACCAGTGATCTCGACCCCAGTGGGTAGTTCGAGCCTCAGCACCCCATCGTACATGGCATTCCAGAGCGTGGAGCCTAGAATCGAGCCCTGTGGAACACCCGCTGTCACTTCTTGTCTTGCCGTGTCGTACACTAGCGTCCGGTTCTCGAAGTAACTTTTAAGCACCCTGCATAGATGGTCCGGAGTCCTCATCCGTTTTTGACATCGATTGTGACTATGGCACATGACCTGTCGCCTCGCCTTTTCCATTTCATAGGCTTCTCGGCCCTCTCCACCACGGACTTTATGGCGTCTACAGTGGACTTCCCCTTACGGAAGCCAAACTGCGAGCTTGCCAGTCCGACATCAGTTTCCACCACAGGCGTCAGCCTGTTTAGGATTACCCGCTCTAGCAATTTGCCTAACGTGTCCAATAGGCAAATTTGCCTGTACGACGAGGGATCGCCAGGCGGTTTCCCCGGCTTTGGCAGCAGTACCAATCTTTGGACTTTCCATTTAACTGGAAATTCGCATACCTCTAGGCAATTCTGGGGCGTCTCTCTAAACATATCGGGATATGCTTGGATCGCCACTTTGAGTGTCTCGTGCGGAATCCGGGACCGGGCGCTTTCTTCGTTTTCATACCCCTGGCAATTACGATGAGTTCCTCATTCGTGACCGGAGTGAGGACGTCATTCGATTGACCGTACGGGGTCGGAGGCCACCAAACTGGATCGTGTTGCGGAAAGAGCCCTTCCACGATGACTTTCAGCCCGTTTGCGGCCCGTGAGTTCGTCGGTGAGCACGTCTAGCATCCGGTCAAACTGCTCCGGCGATCACCTAGGTGGAGCGTAGCAGCTACAGATGCAGACGCCATCGACCACCGCAATCACGAACCCCTCTTGGTCGGACGACACCACCTCCTGGATCGGGTATCTACCCATCACGGCGATCGCTGCTATCCGACCCTTGTCGATTACCCAGTTAGCGCAGCCACGGGGGACCCGGTAGGTATCCGCGATAATGGCAATATCGCACCCCGTTTCGGCTGCCGTTTGCCAAAGCAACTCCTGTGCCGTTTCACAGTGGTTTAGGTTAATCTGTATAACCTGCACCATTATCGTTGCAAGGCCCGCCTATAAGGATCACACAGTGGGCCACCTGTGGCATGCTTATTTCCCGCTTCTGCTATGCAGAGCAAGCACCTGGGGGGTTTGCTACATCCCCTGGCGAAGTGGCCATCTTCGCCGCACCGCCTGCACAGCTTAGACCGATCGGGGGCCTTACACTTGGCCGCCCGATGGCCAAAGCCCATACACTTGAAACAGCGTTCTATACGCCGTCCCGCCGTCAGTGTACATACTGACCACCCCACCTTAATTTTGCCGGACGCCAACATCTTGTTGGCGATTTCCACCGGCACGTTTAAGCTTGCGGTTTGCATATCTCCGTATGCCTTCCGCAACCGGATGTCTGCGGGTGCCACATCAACGTTAAGCTGATCCCGCAGAGCATCACTCAGGTCAACTGCCGTCGTAATCTCGTCGAGGTTTTTACACTCGACAAGAACACGCTGCGACAGCGCCTTTATTTGGCCCGCTTCGCCCAGGGACTGCTCAACCAGTTTCCTGTAATTCGAACTCTGGACCGTTGGGTCCTTTTTAAGCTCGAAGAGCATATCCCCTGCCTGGGTTCGGCGGGTCTTCACTACATTGGCCCCAAGCTCCTACAGCTTGGGGTCCACCCGAACCTTACGCAGTAGTTCAGCATACGACAGCTTACCTGTCAGCTTCACTACTAAGGCGTCGCCCTTATGGACGCGCCTTGGCTTTGGCTTTGCAACCGCAGCCTCGCTCGGTTTCGGCCGCAGCGGTTTAGGCGGTTTACGCCTAACCACCCGCCATTCCTCCTTCCCGGTCCCGGCAGCACCATTCGGGACCGCCTCCGCGCGTTCGCTGGTAGAGGCGCAAGCCGAAGTCCGCTGCCTCTTGGCCACCAGCGTTAGTCCATGGTCGGGCGTAGCCGCCTTGCGCTTGGCAAGCGGCGTACGCGCCTTACTAGGCATGGCCACGGCCTTAGCGGCTATGGTCAGAGCTTCGGCGATTTCGCATCGCTGCAGAAGCTCTTGCCTCTCCACTTCGGCAGCTATGACGGTAGAGCGGAGGCTCACCGCCAGCTTTTTAATGTCGAGGTGGACATTTGACCTAGAATTGATGAACGAGTACAACTCGTCCACTAACCTTTTGGTTTCCTCCAGCTTGCTACTGGCTGGAGGAAGCCCAACTTCCGCCTCAAGAGGGTGTACCACGCCTTTCGTTGACATTTGCCTACCGCTGTCCCTCACCCTCTTGGCTGAGCTAGCAGCGGTGGCTACCGGCGTTCTAACTGGGGTGTTAGACTTTGGTGGAGTCAACTTCCTCTTCGGTATCGCTCCCGATTTCGGCGGGCTTCCCTTCTTGGGTCGCGCTCCCAATAACGGGGAGCTACCTGTCTTTGTCGTTGGTGATCTTGCCAACTTACTACTTTTGGCAAAGATATCATCTTTGCCACTAGTAGCACCCGTATTCGAACCCTCATTAAAATTTAGGAACTTGTCCATTCATATGGGTCCCAACTCTAGGCCGCTATCTCCGCTCGTAATTGTGTAGTCGCCTTAACGATCCCATGGTGATCTATGTAAGCAGGGAGGCCATGGCTAGGGACACTCCCCCCTACCCTTCATGGGGGCAGGGATGTCAGCATCCGATCAGCGTTAGTCAGGAATGTATCATCTGAGCCTACACCACCGCACTTTGACGTGAGTTACGAGCTTTAAACGTACCTAGAGACCAGCCACGGTTTTAACGGGACGGAAGGCAGTTGTGCCATTAGCCTACTCGCCGTTTCGGGAAGGTACCACCCTTCCTTACCTAAGGTAGTAGAATAGCACAGCCGTCAGCCCCATAGCGCCGAATCCAAACGTTTATTCCCGCCCGTCCAATACACCATAATTAGGATCTTCCTGGAACCGATCCTAATGTGCCCATGGCACTCGTGACCCGGATTTTTTGCTTAAAGTCCTGAGCTTTAACAGGACGCTACGGCGTCCGCAGCTGGCTTATAGGAATTGAGCCCCGCTCGCCGCTTTACACCACTGCGCCACACTACCCGCAAGCACTACGGCGCCTGCAGCTGGCTTATAGGAGTTGAGCCCCGCTCGCCACTTTACACCACTGCGCCACGCTACCCTCAAGCACAACGTGCCCCCCTTTACCTGTTAGCACACAACTGAGGGTGCAACCAAAGACTGGTATTTGGTCGACCCTAGGCCCAGTTGCGTCCCGGCCGGTACCGCGTGGAGGTAGGGATAAGAGTTCCCGCTCCCATCTTGGTGGCTATACGGAGTCGCGCAAAGTCGAATGCGACTTTGTTCGGCACCTTAACCTCGCTGGGTTAGGGCCTTAACCGGCCGATCAAAGCTACTCTGGACCGAGTGATGTGCTACGTGCTATGTGCTATGAATCGCGCAGAGGCGGCAAGGGGATGGGCTGTCCTATTTGTTATTCAACATCGCTATTGAAGATGTGATTCGGCCAGCGGGCATCGATATGAGAGGAACGGTCATCAGCAAAAGTAGCCGACTCTTACCATTCGCAGACGACCTCGACATCATTACAAGAAACCTTGGAACGTGAAGGCAATCTACGCCAGACTAAAACTTGAGGCTTTGGGTTACAAATTAATGCGTCGAAAACCAAATATATAAGGAAGAGACTCTGGAGAAAACAACGTTCATCTCCCACGGACAGTAACTATTAGCGATGATGAACTGGAAGTGGTTGATGGATCTGGTTACCGCCGACAATAAGGAAATTCAACTACGCATTCAAGCTGGAAGTCGAGTCTACTTTACTCTCCGCAAGACGGTTCGATCAAGGAGTTTATGCCACTGTCAACACTGACATTATGCAAAACGCTAATGAGATCGATAGTCCTCTACGGACTTGCTTACGGAAGACATACCTGTACTTGCCGTATTTGAACGAAAGGTATTGCGGATTATTTTTGGTGGAGTACAAACGAAAAAGGGAGAGTCGTGTAGGTGTATGAATCACGAGTTATCCGGGCGCTACTTGGAGAGATTCCCGTAGTGCACCTGGCGGATACTATGCTTACTTACTTAATTGGCCTAACGTCTTATGACAAGGCCTGCGCAGTATAATTTCTCCATCTGTTTCGGTCCATGGCAACTGATCTCCAGTTCCGCGGGCACCCAGTGCTCGCCAGATCTCGCTCCACCTGGTCTTGCCACCTCGCTCGCTGTGCCCCTCTTCGTCTTGTTCCTACCGGATTTGATGCGAAAACCATTTTTGCAGGATAGTTGTCCGGCATTCTAGCAACATGTCCTGCCCAACGTATCCGTCCAGCTTTAACCACTTTCTGAATACTTGGTTCGCCGTAGAGACGCGCGAGCTCGTGGTTCATTCTTCGCCTCCATACACCGTTCTCTTGCACTCCGCCAAAGATGGTTCTTAGCACCCGCCGTTCGAAAACTCCGAGTGCTCGTAGGTCCTCTTCTAGCAATGTCCACGTTTCGTGCCCGTAGAGGACAACCGGTCTAATTAGCGTTTTGTACAATGTGCACTTTGTACGGGGGCTCAGATTGTTCGACCGCAAGTGTTTGTGGAGTCCGTAGTAGGCCCGACTTCCGCTGATAATACGTCTTTTAATCTCACGGCTGGTATTGTTGTCCTCTGTTGCCAGCGAGCCAAGGTATACGAACTCTTCGACTACCTCGAACTCATCCCCGTCGATTACCACGGTGCTGCCCAAGCGAGCCCTGTCGCGCTCGGTCCCGCCCGCCATCATATACTTCGTTTTAGACGTATTTATCTGCAATCCAATCTTCTCTGCTTCGCGTTTCAGTCTGGTGTACTGATCTTCCACCGCCTCAAATGTTCTGCCGACAGCATCCACGTCGTCAGCAAAGCAAATAAATTGACTGGATTTATTGAAAATCGTGCCCCGCATTTCGATCGCCGCTCGCCTTATGACACCTTCAAGCGCAATGTTGAATAGCAGGCAGGAAAGACCATCTCCTTGTCGAAGTCTCCTGCGAGATTCGAATGGGTCCGACAATCCACCCGAGATTCTCACACAGCACTGGATCCCATCCATCGTAGCCATGATAAGTCTAGTAAGCTTACCCGGAAAGCCGTTTTCGTCCAAAATTTTCCATAGCTCTTGTCGGTTTACGCTATCATATGCGGCTTTGAAATTGATGAACAGGTGGTGCGTAGGGACTCGGAATTCGCGGCACTTCTGGAGGATCTGCCGCAGGGTGAAGATTTGGTCTGTTGTAGACCGACCCTCCATGAAACCGGCCTGGTAACTTCCCACAAATCTATTGGCTATTGGCGATAGTCGATGAAAGAGGACTTGGGACAGCACTTTGTAGGCGGCATTCAGGATAGTGATGGCTCGGTAGTTCTCACAATCCAGCTTATCACCTTTCTTGTAGATAGGGCAGATAACCCCGTCTTTCCACTCCTCCGGTAGTCGTTCCGTATCCCAAATCTTGACAATCAATTGATGCAGACAGCCGGCCAACTTGTCCGGGCCCATTTTAATAAGTTCCGCTCCAATGCCATCCTTTCCCGCTGCTTTGTTGTTCTTCAGCCGCTGGATGGCTTCTTTAACTTCCCTTATCGATGGGGGTGGCACATCTTCGTCGCTTGCTGCACCAATGTGGTCACTTCCTCCGCTATCATGGTCTTCCGCCTGCACGCCATTCAGGTGTTCATCGTAGTGCTGCTTCCACCTTTCGATCACCGCACGGTCATCAGTCAAGATACCTCCATCTTTATCTCTGCACATTTCGGCCCGCGACACGAAGCCTTTGCGAGATCCGTTGAGTTTCTGATAGAACTTCCGTGTGTCGTGAAAGCGGTACAGCTGTTCGAGTTCTTCGCACTCCTTCTCCTCTTGGTGGCGCTTCTTTTCCTTGAAGAGTCGGGTTTGCTGCCTCCGCTTCTGTTTGTATCGCTCCACATTCTGACGGGTGGCTCTACGCAGCATTTGTACCCGCGCTGCGTTCTTCTCATCCAATATCTGCTGGCATTCCTCGTCAAACCATTCGTTACGTCGATTCGGTGCCACACTGCCTAGGACGTTCTCCGCTACGCTGTTAATGGCTGTTTTCACGGCATTCCAACAGTCTTCAAGAGGGGCTTCATCCAGCTCTCCCTCTTCCGGCAGCGCGGTTTCAAGAGATAACGCGTAGTTTTCGGCGACCTCTGGTTGCTTCAGTCGCGCTAGATTATACCGTGGCGGGCGGCGGTATCGTATGTTGTTCACAACAGATAGTTTTTGACGTATCCTTACCATCACTAGGTAGTGATCCGAATCAATGTTAGCGCCCGGATAGGTTCTGACGTCGATAATGTCTGAAAAGTGCCGACCATCTATCAGAACGTGGTCGATTTGTGATTCTGTCTGGTTGGGTGATCTCCAGGTGTACCGATGGTAGAGGTTATGCTGGAAGAAGGTACTACGTATGGCCATGTTCTTGGAGGCGGCGAAGTCGACAAGTCTTAGGCCGTTTTCGTTCGTTTGCGGGTGAGCGCTGAACCGTCCAATCACCGGTTTGAATTCCTCCTCCTGACCAACCTGAGCATTACAGTCCCCGATGATAATTTTGACATCAT
Source organism: Sabethes cyaneus (assembly GCF_943734655.1). Lineage (NCBI taxonomy): Eukaryota > Metazoa > Arthropoda > Insecta > Diptera > Culicidae > Sabethes > Sabethes cyaneus. The sequence continues at coordinate 157,111,250 of NC_071355.1, read as the reverse complement.
GTCTTGGGCAGCGGTCGTATTCACGCTCCAGCTGCGCGTAGAATTCGTCTTTGTCATCATCGGTACTTCCGAGGTGAGGGCTGTGCACGTTAATTATGCTTATATTGAAGAATCGGCCCTTGATTCTTAATCTGCACATTCGGGGGTTGATCGGCCACCACCCGATCACCCGCTTCTGCATCTCGCCCATCACTATAAAAGCTGTGCCCAGCTCGTGTGTATTGCCGCAGCTCTGGTAGATGGTATGACCATCTCTATACGTACGTACCATCGTTCCTTTCCAGCATACCTCCTGCAGCGCTACGATGTCGAACTTGCGGCTCTTCACTTCTTTAGAAAGCACGTGGGTACTTCCGAGGAAATTTAGAGACCGACAGTTCCATGTTCCTAATTTCCAATCGTTAGTCCGTTTTCGTCGCCTGGGTCTTTGCCGATTGTTCCGATTAGAGTTATTATTATTACTTACGGAGTCCATTGCTTTGGTTTTTTAGTGGTTCAGGCTTGCAAAGCCCGCAACCAACCCCACAGTATCGCCGGAGGGCCAACGTAGCTAGGCGGATACTATGGTGTGTAGTGAAATCCGTACTCTTCAACAGCTCCACCGGCACCACTCGACTTGCATGTGTCGAGATGTTCAACGCATTGACGATGAGTAGCTCAGGACCGAGTGCGGTGGAGAGGAATTCTTGATTCGGCAAGAGCCACACCGGCTCTATATTCTATACACCAGTTATGGCCAAACTGCGGCCCTTCTAGATAATTCATGCGGCCCGCGAACTGATCCGAGTGATAGTGGACTTCTGAGTAAATGTTTTGATAACACAGGAGTCACTCAGTTTAGTTGTAATTCCTCGCGCACGTTGTGGATCTGAATACTTTCCGGTTCAAATCTTTTGGTGAATCCTAAAAAATATTTTTGCCAGAGGTGATTGCGGCCCGCGGTATTCAAGGGGTGATCTGATTTGGCGCGCGTCATGCTTTGGCCTGGGCCCCACTGCTATACACGATCACTTCGACTCAATTTACATTCCTTTGACAGTACCGTCTCAGCCATGCTAAATTTGACAAAGTTTTATATGGGTCATTTGTAGAATTAGTTATTATCTTAAATTTTGCTGAATAAAGCTTCTTGGTACTTTACTTGGCTACTAATGAGCTACTAGCACTGAAGCGCCGTAAATACAAAAGATACAGCACAACTTTATTCATAAAAGTAGTAGATAATAACTAGTTATTCAATCGTCCCATGTAATTCAAATTCTGCTTGACTGAGACGGTACTGTCAAATGAATGTGAATTAAGTCAAAATGATTGTGTCATCCCTGTTTGGCATATCTTATTTTGAGTTAGAATGGTTCCAAGAATCTTATTTTTTCTTTAAAAATACGTAACGTTTGAACTGAGAAATCATCAAAAAAAAGTTTGATGACAAAAGAGATCACCATTTTTATTTTTTTTTTCGAAAGCTGAGATTTCTTTTGCACATGAACAATTCAGAACTGTACAATTTTTAGTTTTCGAGACGCACTGAAGACTCATGGTATTTTGTTTTGCCGAAAATATCCTTGCAAGTAAAAGTAAAACACAATGCGTCTCCATTGGATTATTGCATCTTTATTGCGCTGGGCTAGAGTCAGTCTGATTTCTTCCCAAGAAAGCACAAGAATTCGAATAGTTTGTTCACAGGGCTTGATAGTTTCTTATAGCTTTGACAGCAAAAGGAATATTTTATTTTAAATCTTAAACATAAAAGTAGCCGATGCTACAAATTTTATTTTAACACTGCCCTTTATTTTTTCTTGTTTTCAAACTTTATTTTCTTCGTTCTCCGCACCACCCGGACAGAGTACACCTTGACCGACCGACCTGTACTTGTGTTTGATAAGTGTTGTGTCCAGTTCGCAGATCGATTCAATATTTCTTCCGTTTCGTTCTGTTTAAAAGTTAACGCTTTATTGGCTACGAAGTGGAAAGGTATTGGTTTTACCGGGCAGCGGACAGAAACGTGCTAACCGTTGCGAACGGAAATGGCTTTCGGAAAACTTTTTTCTCAATGACGCCAGCTGACGATTTCTGTGGTTTAGTGAAATGGCTTTCAGGTGGAAAAGTTGAGAGGTGGCTCATTATTGTTATTGTTATTACTGCTGTGCTGTGCTTCGCTCTATCCTTGCACTGTTCCGTTGCCGAATAGAGACCTTGAACGTAATTTTGCGAAGGCGTATTTTTTGGCACGACTGTTCTGTGAGTTAGCGGTTTGATAAAATATCCGTCAAATTAGGTAGAAATTTGCGCAATGCGTTATTGGAACGTTCTGATGCGAAGAAAAACTCAAACTACATTAGGAATTATGAGCGCATTAGTTTGAAAATTGTTTTTCTGTTGATCACCAGATATAAAAATGGTATATTAAGGTATTGAAACGCGAAATAGGTTAAGCTTGACGTTCACAAGAAGTTTGAATAAACATTGGTCGTTTAAGCTTCGCACAATCTTGTCATTGTTTTTTATTTTTCCCATTATATTGTCAAGTAAAATCTAGAAAGTATTTTTTATGTATTTCAATTAATTCACAAGCAAAAAACTAGGCTGTAATTACATAGATTCTATTACAGTATAACTTTTCTGAGCGGGTAATTATTCTCCGGAATATGTAGAGCTATCTGCCAGTACTTATTAACATTAGCTGCAAGGTAAATATATCATGTTTGCGGATACATCAACCGCTGTGGAAAGAAAAAAAATGGTTCAAACATCAGCGAGGTTGCTAGAGAAAACTGAGTACATTTACTATGGATGTCTTCGCTTTTGTTATGTTTTAATTATGTTAATGCATAATAATAGAGCTCGTGCGAGTCGGATTACCTCATGACGACATGCGGTAGTTCGGAAAGATGATGATGATGATGATGACGTTGTTAAAGGTAACCAGGAATGGTTTCAATTTGATTTTTTTTTGGTTAGTACAAAGTACAGTCATAATCGAAAATTTTCAACGCCATTGTTTTATAAGTATTTTAGAAATCAGATTGTGCACATTAGAGTTTAGTATGCTAGACTATTATCCAGGTTCAGTTATCGCTTAAAGTTGATATTTATGAACCTTAATATGTAATAGTTACTGTACGGATGTAACGCCAACGGAGGTGAGCATTACCGCCTCCGTGCTGAGCTTTTACCTTTGCAGTAGGTGAAGAGAAGAGCAATTGAATACAGCCGCTACCACCCGGTTCAACGTGGGACCATAAAAAGTAAAGGTTAAAGCGGAAAAGCTAACCGTAACAGTGGACAATCTACCTCAATAGTGTGCACTTAGGGAAAATAAAATTACCAAATAAAAAGTAAAGATTCGAGAAGCAGAGGATACTTTACGAAGTGTTGGATTGGGTGCACACAAAGGGAATGAGAATTGGGAAAAACTTCATTACATATGCATAGTAATGTTAAACCGCAGCAGAAACTTTGGTTACTTTACTATGTAATGTGGCTTGTTAATGAATAATTAATAGGTTGCATTTAGTAAGTTCAGTTTCCTGTTTTATGAATATCAGAATACCTATTGTTTGTAAAAATGAAGAATATGAATATTTAACACGCAACATTAAGAAAATTTTCTTTTAATAATTATCTTCTTAGCTGAGCTTTCAGAATTTTTTTGGCTCAGGTGGCACGTTCTCCATATTATTTGGACATTTGTGCCTCCAGCTGAGCTTTACTCAACAGCCAGTAATAATAGATCAGAGGTGAAGTAAATAGTAAAATTATGTGTCTCTGATATAAGTGCCTACTTTAAAAGCAATTGAAACGATAGGTTATTACGCTATAAAGTTTGTTTTGTTGTTAGAGATTGTATTCAAATGTTTTGACCCTTTAATGCAGTTACCATGTGTACTTACATAGTTTGTTTACTCAGTTCTGTCTCACGACACAATCAGACCTATCTTTCTTTGTAAACTGTCAATCTATTATCGTTGGCTTTTACTTAATTGCGTTCCATTTGCATAATTGCAATTCTCTGTTATGCAAAGATTGACTTGGGTCAGTCCACTTCGATGATTGATATTCATGTGGCTGTTATTTTGTTACCCATATATTTTTATTGTTGACACAGACATTTACTTATTATCTACCTATGGCGAGCACTACAAGCACTCAATTGAATGTGTTATAGATAATAGAAGTTGGCTCTAATATACCTATATAATTGTAGAATAGATTAGTAGTTAAAGGCGAAATATTTATTCGACATTTGAAGAAAGATCAGAGTGAATAGTTTAGTAACATATTATAAAAATGTTTTTATACAGTGTAACTGTCTAATATTGCTTTTTTAATGTACAATCGGAAAACTTTTTAACTACATTTTTGTTAGTTGTCTATACAGCGTTTTGAAGCAAGCATTCCCTAATTTCTCATGTAAAACCAAGAGCAAAATTACGTTTTCATGAAGCAGTAAGTCTCTATGCAATGTAAAAATAATTTGCCCTATTTTGAAAGCATGTATACAGTATATAGTAAAATTTTCTCTAACAGTGTTGCCAGCTTTTCAGTTCAAATTTTGGAATTTGGAAAAACTGTTAAGAAAACTTTTACTACATACTGTGTACTTGCATTCACAATTGGGCAAGGTATTTTTACTTTGCATAGAGACTCACTGTCTCATGAAAAAGTAACTTTGCTTTTGGTTTTACATGAGAAATTAGGGGTTGCTTGCTTCAAAACGCTGTATCTCTGGATCGGCAAGGAATACCTCGTGACGATAAGTGATTCTTATGTAAAAAAATCCGGAAAATACGATAGAGTTAGTTTTTCAGATCAAATAGTTTTCATTGAGCGAAAAATTGATATTTAGTTTTCAAATCGAGTTAAAAATATTTGGCAGCACTGGTGCAAAAATTACTATTTTTACGAATTTCTTGGGCAATTTTCTTTGAAAATGTGAAAATAAAATTTGTGAAATTTCTTTCTAGACTTAATATTTCCGGAGATATAAGCAAAAGAAAATAAGCGGATTTGACCGAAATAAGGTTTTTGCTTATAAACGGGGGGGCTCCCATAGAGGAAGGAAAGTTCAATCGGCTTCAAACTTGGGATTTTTGCTTTTTGACCTAAAACGAACAATCTGATCGAATTTGGTCAAAATCTGAGAAGGTCGATTACAAGTTTATACTTCTTCTCGGTCACTTGGCGTGGAATGACCCATAACTATTTTTACAAATAAAATAGGTTGAAATGCGAATGAAAGTTATCGTAACGTGTATGCGAATTTTCATTCAAATCGGTAACATCTTTTGTTTAGAATTTTTTTGGTAAAAGGGGTTTTTAGACCTCTCCACTGCAGATAACCCATTAATAAAAGGGTTATAGAGATTCCTTTTCGCCAGTCTACTGTAGTTTGCGAGTTACGGAATACGGTTAATCGCAATATGGCGGCCTAGAAGCAAGGGGGGAGAGTCAATGTATGATGTGAAAAATGATTGATTGGATGAGGATCCAACTTTACCATTCTTCACACACTTACTCAGTACTCAGCTAGTTTTCTGCCACACTTATGATAGATAGTTATCTCTTCGGTTAGTGTGATTATTATTTGACATTCACCCAAAACTTCAACTGCCGAATGTATTGGATATTGTGGATAAGATTTTAGAATCTTTCAAACTATTTTCCACTGTAACACTTCTCGTAGCATTTTTACCAATAGTTCGAACAGATTTTAACTAAATGACTGCCAAATGGTCGGTGTTAAGTCAGACCGAACCAAGTGACAAGACTCCTATTTCGAGAAAAATGCAATCAAAGTTTGCTGTTCTGTATGGTTTATAGCTATCAATTGTTAGGAATCATCTCATAAATCTGGCTATTTCCAGCAATTATGTAGTCTGATTAGAGTAAAATGTAGCTCAGAAAATTCCTGATTGTTTGCTGTTTGTTCAATTTTTTTAAATTTTGCTACTTGGACCGCTCTGATTTAACACCGATCAAATGGTCCTTTCATATGCGTTAGCAAAATCAGGAAGGGGTGTCTTACTGCCGTCATCGAACGTCTTACGTTATGCAATTTCTACAATGCGACCGACTTTACTAATAAGTTGCAGTCAAAATGTATTGAGGTGAAATAAGTTGTCATGGATTTTGTTTGAAACAAAAATTCTGCTCATGAAGATATAATCCTTGTGTTCAGAATGGCAAGAAGAATGCAGTGAATACATTTCTAAAAACAAAACCCCTGTTTTGGGCCCAAAAACTGCTTCCGAAATGGAGCTTTCCAACGAAAAGTTAATGACTGCTCATTTCCCGTTTATATGTTTGAGTATTATATGTCGCTAAACAATACACGCACAATGTACTAGTAAATTTTACATCGATGTGTTCTTTATTACAATTAATTTTTGTAACCCACAATCTGTCTGGTTAAACTTTGTAACTCAGAATCAGCCTGAAGCACACAAAGCCAAACAAACCACATAGGGTAAGTTAACCTATAGTGGACCCTTTACCTCGGCGTTTATTAGTTTGTGCTTCTTAGTTCCGAGGATATATGACATGAAACAGAAAATACTAAACACACCACACAGTTCAGTTTATAAAATTTTAGCTGAATTTAATGATTAATGCCTTAAAATCGACATTTTCAACAAGATTGGGTCCATTTTATGGTTAACAATGCGAAATGTCGCCATTAGTGGACCCTCTTCATGTAAAATACACAAGAACTCCTATAATGGACCCGGTCGCTATTCTATTGTAAACCACAAGGTCCATAAAAGGAAAACGGACATTCCAGTCTACTTTAAAAAATGTGTAAAATACCGAGATTTGCATAAATTGCATAAATTGATATTATTTTAATCGAAAATTACTCGTATTCTAAGTGCCATCGGTTGCATGTTTAGCGTTATCAGTTTAAAATAATTCGTGGAAAAAAACTACTGAAGCACTAACTGGTCTACTAATGGTTAATTTACCCTACCGCTTGTAAGCATTTTTGAAAGCACAATTGTTATATAGTCTCTGTGTCAACAGTCCCTATGTACATCAGCTTTCGTTCACAGTACATTTGTTACAGTACATCTGACACATGTATCAAGTGTGTCGGAAGGAGTGCTAGCTATCGGGGCGCTGACATTTATGAGATGATTTATGTATCTTACACTTGAGGAACCGCATCAAACAAAAGGGTGGCTACGGCCAAATAGATACTACTTGAAGTGTCGCGCTCTGGAAGTTCCACCCGCTCGTCCTCACCAACTGTGCTTGCTGTACAGCCCGGTGGTAAAATTGTTTGTAATATGCCAAACGTTTGTATCATTGCTTTGTTTTACTCTTTACTGAGACACCAACCCTCCTTGTTGCGAATAACCACCCCCTCGCCAATTGCGGCTGCATGAGCGTATTCGACAAACGACTGAACTAGGTCAAACAATGACTTTGAATCGTATATCTTTCGGCTGAATTCGTAACAGTTAACAATGCCTTTTTTGTGGAATTGGAATAGAATGATCGATGATTGTGGAGGATATATAGCAGATATTTCTTTCACAAATACTTTGTGCAGGTATGTTTACTAGAATAGATCGGAGGTCTTGAAAAATAAATAAAAAAATACTAAAACAATGCTAAAAAATTCTTTGGTTCTAAATTCTAGTTTGCGTTCAGAAATCGCTGGAAAACCAGTCGATAAGTATGACATTCAAATCACAGGGACACCGAGCTTCAAAGCTTAGCACGACATTTCCCATCACTACTGCTTAAAGACGTTGATGGCAGCGAAGGCACTGTTTGCAACAGCTGTGGCTGACAAGCGCCTTTTCTTCTTAAATACAGCTTAAGCCACTATCGCTGCTGAAAAGCAATCCCATGAATGCGACTATACCACTACACTGTCTGCGAAAGCAGATTACAGTGCACAGTGAAGTTGTCCTCATCTGTTGGTTAAAAAATGTTTTTATATTTTTTCACGTAAATTGCTCCTCTTTTAAAATTATTCAAAAGATTTTTAGTATTTGGCAACTATCAATTGCAAATTTTAAGAATAAAACCTATCTAAATCGCACTCAAAGAGTGAGAGTTGAATCAAAATTCTAAAAGTAAATGGTTTGTAAATGCTACGTAAGCAAATTTAAAAAATAGAATGTTGATATACCGTCCAATAGTATAGAAAAAAGATTGTTTTAAATCAGATTGTTCAGATCAGATGTTTAAGTGTGCAGATATTTGTACAATTTTTTAAATTTTTCTGCAAGACCATCTTATTACGCAGACAATTAAGAATAGCAATACTGACAGGCATTTAAACATACAGAATTAGCGAAAATTTTCCACCATAATTCCCGCTATGCAACGAACCGGCACGGTTATGGCTACTGCTGCTGGTGCTGCCGGTGGCTGCTGTTCCTTACCGCATCTGCAGCGGACCGGCAACGTGTGACAATGACAAACCACAAAACTAAAAAGCAGATGGAAGCTTTCATGTCGCTTCAGCTTCACCGTGCGACTCGAGTCTGCTGGGGTCGAAATTAGGACTGCTAGCGGCACCGTGGCTGGTTTTTCCTAATGGGATCAACAATCCTGCCGCCTGTCTTGCTTAAGAAAAAGGGTGACGGCAAAACGGATGGTTGTCACCTTTTTGACACCATCTAACCATGCTGCTACCTACCTACATTCAGTCAGTGTATTTGCTTGCAGTGCGAGACGTCTCCCCGGGGGAGATGGATGGCTAGTTTTCCACGCAAGAATAATTTCGGTTTGAGCTGTTTTTTCTATGCTAGGGTATTTTTTGTTTATCTCAAGTTGGCTGACTTCGTATTTCGACTTTTTGGCATATAGGATTATTTTAACTATTTGGAAGCATCTTAATTGTGACTCTTCAAATGCTTTTAAAGTTACTAAATTCAATCAAACGTTTGTTAAAAATTATAAAAAATAATTTATCAAAATTAGTGCAGTATCTAATCAGCACACAAGTTAATATAAATAAACAGATCATTTTTAGTTGGTATGAAACAAGAAAGACAACTGGGAAGAAGGTTAGATTATTTAGCACTTATGCTAAGCCAAAATACCATCTAGATCTTCGTTTGACATTATTTGGAAACACTTCATAATTATTCTATAACAATTGCGTGTACCTAAGTTGCCATGTGTTTTTCGGTTGGAAAAATTACTAATCTAATTCCAGGTAAAAAGGTGAACCACTTCTGGGTGGGCCACTTCGTGGCCAAATTCAAATTTTCTTAAGCGAAGATAAAATTTTGTGCCAAGAGCAGAAAGGCTGAAGGGAGTCAATTATACCATCGGGCAAAAAGTAATCAGGCTATACACCTTTACTGAACCGTGTGTGGCTCGAGTGCAGTAAATCTTAGTTTTATCTTCTTTTCGTAGAAAAACTCAAATCATTCTACCTTGAAGCTGAAATAACTTTTCTTATACTGACACTCTGACACTTCACTCCTCTATCTTCCAACTAGATTGTCCATGTGAACAGTTGTGTAATAATCTAAGATTTTTTTTTCGGATTTCATAATACAATTTGGTTGGTAAACGGCTGGATAATGCGAAATATAGACCCGATGGTGGTCGTTAGCCTCTTATCCAGCAACTCCGATCCCGACCTCCTCGTGGTACCAGCCGGAATACGAGCAACCTTAGCGGAGATCGGGTAACCAACCCCGATGGAAACTAAGGTCGTATACTAACCGGGAAGGAGGTATAGTGAATCTCGGCACTATGAGATGGCAGCCCCATCGCGAGACTCGGTAGTGTTGAGCCAGTACGGCTACACACCTAAATTAAACTTAAACTAAAAACATTCAAGCACCCAAGTAGCACACTTTTGTCATTTATGGTTGCTGCAACCTATTTATGACTGAAATTAGTCATAAATCGGTTGCCACAACTAGTTTGCAACAACTGTGCTAGTGGGGGCATATTCGGAGCGGAATATTCGGCATCGACCTAGGCGACGGAACAAGGACGACGAAAGGAGACTCGGGACTTGGAACTGCAGATCGCTAAATTTCGCAGGTTGCGAGCGGGTGCTGATTGAACAGCTGGAACCCCGCAAACTCGACATCGTAGCTCTGCAGGAAATCTGTCGCAAAGGAGAGAAGGTATGGAAGATCCGTGGCGGAAAGGCCCAGTTTTACCAGAGCGGTGGTGCTACCAACGAACTGGGAACGGGCTTTGTAGTGCTGGGCGGAATGCAGGATCGCGTGATAGATTGGAAGGCGATCAACGAGAGAATGTGTGTATTGAGGATACAGGGCCGTTTCTTCAATTATAGCATCATTAACGTGCACTGCCCGCACGAAGGTAGACCCGACGATGAGAAAGAAGCGTTCTACGCGAGGACCCCTTAGCCTGCACACCGCCACAAACGATAACGGCCAACGATGTATAAACTTCGCAGCTTCCCGAGGCCTGGTGATCCGAAACACCTTTTTCCCGCGCAAGGATATCCACAAAGTCACCTGGAGATCACCTGACCAACGTACAATGAACCAAATTGACCACGTTCTCATAGAGGGCCGGTTTTTCTCTAACATCACGAACGTACGCTCCCGTCGGGGTGCGGATATTGATTCTGACCATTACCTAGTAGCAGTACATGTGCGCTCAAAGCTGTCTACCGTATACCGGACACGTCAAAGCTGCCCTCCTCGGCTTAACATCAGGCAGCTAGATAACCCACAAGCTGCCGAGAACTACGCGCGAGTACTGAATGAGGCACTGGCTTCTTCCGAGGAGTTAGGTGCTTCAAACCTCGAAGACGGTTGGGACAGAATACGCTCGGCCATCGGAGAGGCCGCTACCGCACTAGGTATTGAGCATCGGAGTACACAAAATGATTGGTTTGATGGGGAATGCCAACAAGCGGTGGAGGAGAAGAAAAATGCTTGGAAAAATTATCTAAGTATTGCCACTAGAGAGAACCTGGCCAAATACCGACGAGCTAGGAACCAGTTGACCACGATCCTGAGGAGAAAAAAGCGCCAAAAGGAGGACAGAGATCGTGAAGAATTAGAGCAACTATTCCGAGCTAATGACACGCGCAAGTTCTATGAGAAGGTGAACTAAACTCGGAAGAGCTACACACCGAAACCTGACATGTGTAGGGACGAGGGAGGGAATCTAATTACAAACGGGCGCGAGGTGGTCGACAGGTGGAAGCAGTTCTTCGATGAACATCTCAATGGCGAAGTCGCAGAAGGAGGCGGAACGGAAATTAAGCTAGGAGCGCCCATGGAAGATAGTAATGTCCTAGCACCTAATCTCCAAGAAATCAAACGAGAAATGAGGCTGCTGAAGACCAATAAAGCCGCTGGGAAGGACCGCCTACCGGCAGAGCTTTACAAACATGGCGGAGAAACGCTAGCAAAGGCTCTACACTGGGTTATTTCGATGATTTGGGAGGAGGAAAAGCTACCGGAGGAATGGATGGAAGGAGTGGTTTGTCCCATCTACAAAAAGGGTGATCGGCTAGACTGCTGCAACTATCGTGGTATTACGCTGGTAAACGCCGCCTACAAGGTACCCTCCCAGATCCTATTACGCCGGCTGTCACCGATAGCACAAGGTTTCGTAGGGAATTATCAGGCGGGTTTCATGGGGGCTCGCGCAACTACGGACCAAATGTTTACTATCCGACAGATCTTGCAGAAATGTCGGGAGTACAACGTGCCCACGCATCACATCTTTATTGATTTCAAAGCAGCATACGATACAGTCGATCGAGACAAGCTATGGCAGATAATGCACGAATACGGGTTTCCGGACAAACTGACGCGACTGATCAGAGCTACATTGGATCGAGTGATGTGTTTTGTACGGATCTCTGGGACACTCTCGAGTCACTTCGAGACGCGACGAGGGTTGAGACAAGGTGACGGTCTATCCTGCATGCTGTTCAATATCGCTCTTGAGGGGGTGATCCGACGAGCGGGTATCGAAACGAGAGGCACGATTTTTACCAAGGGTAGCCAACTTCTAGGCTTTGCAGATGACTTCGATATCATTGCCAGGAACTTTGCGACGGCGGAGGCAATCTACGCCAGACTGAAAGCGGAGTCTAGGAGAATTGGGCTAAAAATAAGTGCGTCGAAGACCAAATACATGAAATGAAGAGGCTCAAAGGAAACAAACGCGCGCCTCCCACGGACGGTAACAGTTTACGGCGACGAACTAGAAGTGGTAGAGGAGTTCGTGTATTTGGGATCGCTGGTGACCGCGGACAACAACACTAGTAAGGAGATCCAGCGGCGCATCCAAGCAGGAAATCGGGCCTACTTTGCCCTTCGTAAAACGCTACGATCAGGAAGCATACGCCGCCGCACGAAGCTAACAATGTACAAAACCATTATTAGGCCGGTAGTTCTTTATGGACTTGAAGCCGTGACGTTGCTTACGGAGGACATACGCGCCCTTGCCGTGTTTGAGCGGAAAGTGCTGTGGACGATATTTGGCAGAGTATAAACTGAAAGCGGAGAGTGGCGGAGGCGTATGAATCACGAGCTGCAGGCACTGCTTGGGGAGACTCCCATCGTACATCTAGCGAAAGTTAGCAGGCTACGGTGGGCCGGACACGTCGTAAGGATGCCGGACGGCAGTGCGACGAAAATAGTCCTCTTCAACAACCCCACCGGCACCAGGAACAGGGGGGCCCAACGTGCACGATGGCTCGACCAGGTCGAAAGCGATTTGCGACTTCTGAGACGACTAGGAAATTGGCGACGAGGTGCCCAAGAACGAGTTGAATGGAGATGAGTGCCTGAAACAGCACGAGCCATCCCGGCTCTATTCTGTTGAAGAAGAAATACAATTTTCGTTTTGCATAAAATAGGATAAATTAAGTATTAGTGGACCATTTAGTGTTTGAGTGATTTTCTTCCACGAATTATTTTGAGCTGGTAACACTAAACACGCACCCGTGGCACTTACAATACTAATTACTTTCGATGAAGCCTAAAAAATATCATTTTATGTTGCAAATACCTATATTTTACACATTTTTATGGACTCTTGTGGTTTACAATAAGATTTGCATGAAGAGGGTCCACTAATGGCGACATATTTCGCATTGTTAACCGTATAATGGACCCTCACTTGTTGAAAATGTCGAAAACGTTGTTTTCTCTGGAGCCTCTTCTTATTACGTATTTTGACAGTTTTTGACGCATAAATTTGTAACCCAATGGTCTCCGGAGGCTCTAATCTCCGTTTAAGTTAGGCATAGATTGGTTCCAGTAATGATATCAAGATCGTCTGCGAAGGCTAGGAGTTGCCTACTTTTGCCAAAGATCGTTCCCATCGTTTAGATGCCCGTTCGACGATGTTAAACCGTAGATAGGACAGTCCATTCCCTTGCCGTAATGCTCTATGCGGTTCGAAAGGACTCAAGAATGCCCCGACACACGCACGTAGCGCATCAGTCAAGCCCACCTGGTACTGCCCTATTAATTTTCTTATTATTGAGAATGGACGACGTAATAAAATCGAGCACCTTGAGGCGGCGTTGATCAGCGTAATGCAGAGTAATAACAGTAATTGACCTAATCACTTTTTTGTAGTTGTGGCAAACCATAGCTTCCATTCACTCCTCTAACAGTTTCTCCTCCTTTCAAATCCTCGAAATTATCCAGTGATATGCCGTTACTAGTAATTATTTGCCATTTTTAAAGAGTTCTGCCGAAAGTCGGTCCTTTCCGGCAGCACTATTATTCTTTAGTTGACCGATTCTTGCCGGATCTCTTCAAGAGCCGGAACGCTGCTATCATTTGTATGTTAACTTTCGTTCCATAGGATTCTGGAACATCGCCATTGAGTTGCCCATCGAAGAATTGCTTTCATTAGTCGACCACCTTGCGCCCGTTTGAGACCAGTTTTCCTTTCTCGTTCCTCATATCAGGCTTCGGTGTGCGTCCTTTAAGAGATTGCTTCACCTTCTCATAGAACTTGCGCGTGTCATTCGCGCGGAATAGTGATCTCTGTAATCTGTTTGGCGCTTTTTTCTCCACAGGATCGTGATCAACTCATTTCGCGTTCGTCGATACTTGGCCAAATTCTTGCTCGTGGGAATGTTTATTTAGTTTTTCCAAGCTCTTTTGACGTAGGACTACGTCTTACGGCAAGTTTTGAGATAGGGTGTCATTCCAAAAAAACGAAAAATGCGAGCATCACGAAAAATGAAAGGTTTTGAGCGCTAATAGCTCAGCGGTTTTCCGATCGATTTTCAATATTCTTACACCAATCGATCGGAAAATCTTCTAAGAATTGACCCAAACGAAGAAAAGTATGCATTCTTGATGTTGAACTATTGAAAAATTGAAAATAATGAACCTATGTTTTACCAGAATTCTCGCTTCGTGATTGGTTGGAAGATTCTTTACGATGATCTAAACCTATACCAATTTTATATCTGTGCTTGGGAAGTAAGCCAAAACAAGTGACAGTTTCCTCATTTCAACAAGATTTCTTAACGCCGCGGTTCAGCCTAGACCATTTTGATGTCCTTGCTTGGGAAGTACGCCAGAGAGAGTAACAAAGCCCCCTCGTGCCAACAGGTTTCTTACGAACGCGATTAAACCTAGTCCAATTTGATGTCTGTGTGAGGGAAGTGTGCCAGAAAAAATGGCATAAGTTCGTTGTCCCAACAGATCGCTAATTCTTTACTGCGAGACGATTAAACCTCGGCGAACTTGATATCTGTGTTGGAAAAATGTGCTACAGCTGTAGTGTTCGGTTATAATACGACTCTGTATGAATACGCATGCTTGCCGTTTCATTAGAAGTGTAGTGAAAAGATGTGCTGTTGATAAAATAGGATTGAATTGGTAAAATCCCTTCAACGTGGGAAATATGGATAATAAAAACAATCTTTGATTTCAGTAAGGTAGCAGGAAAGCAATAGTTTGTGTTCTTGATTTTGTTAAATTGTTTTCAAATGCACAATCTTTTGAGAATTGAACGTATGCAATGTTACTACTTTGATAAATGTTACATACAACGCATGTAGCATGTATATATGTTGCATATAGCATGTATACATGAAGAATCGAATGATTACAAGCATGAATAGGGCAACCAACCTATTTTGGATTCCTTCAGCAGCTGTACATAATTTGGACACTTCCATTTGATTTTGCTGTAAGTGTCTAAATTATGTACAGCTGTTGAGGAGGTCCAAAATACGTTGGTTACCCTACATGTTACTATCACTACAAAGAGACTTACGTAGTCCTGCGTCACCTATATATGCGGTCGTGTCTTGTACACAACCCCTATGATTTTTTTTCTCCATTTCTTGCTGGCATTCGAGGATTTCTTGACGGTCGAAGCGTCTAGCTCCACAGAGGAAGGTAGAGCTTCATCTGGCTGCACGCGTGTTGCTCGGCAACTCGCGGTTTGTCTAACTGCCGAAGAGGGCGGCTTCGTCGCGAGATATATGTCGTCAATAGTTTTGGGCGCACATATAATAACGATATGGATGGCTCTATTTAAATTAATCATAAAGCAGAATTCAATCCGTTCGTTTGTCTCAATGCTCATGAAAGTATAACTTGAGCTGACGTTCAGTTCACTTGTTCGAATTATACGAATTTTCCAACCTCTTCTGCCTAGTTAATGTTAGTAAATTCTTCATTCAAATTGTTATCCTACATTTCGCTATAAAAGATTTTACCGTAACATCAATGGCTAGCCCAAGATTTCTTATTCCCATGGTGGGGTTGCTATTTTAGGCAGAGCCTCCGTAGCAAAGCACTTTTATTCAGTAGCTAGATGACAGTTGAAAGCTGTTTGAGGCGCACATCCCGTGTAAAACAGACGCTCGAGACAGTGTTCCCAGCTGTTTCCAAGTTTGACTCGTGTGCAGGCATGAGGTAGGGAATTGTGAGAACTAGAACTAAGATTGACACTCCTTCACAGTTGTGATCGCATTAATTGTAACCCAACAACAACTTTTAATGATTCGAATTACATGTATCAAAGCCTTAGGCATAAACCGTCTTTAGACATTACCCTTCTTTATCGACAGACTTCGCAGCCGGCTGTTAGAGTACAGGACAGTTACGGGGCTAGTGCAACAATCCTACTGACTCTACCTAGCAGCACCGGCTAGCCGAGATTCGAACATACGATGACTGGTTTGTTAGACCAGCTTCGTACCTCGACGCCAACTGGGCATGTATGTTTTGCGCAATTTTACAAATTCTCATGTGGAATGTATATTAAATTTCTAACAGCAAGCATATGTTTTAATCGCGACATTCTCAGGTCACCGTTAACTATAGACGATTAAGGCCATTGTAAATCATCTTCAAAGTTTTTGTCACCCCCCCTTGGAAGTTGGCTTGAAAAATCGGGGGGCAAACAAATAATGTGTAAGATATGAGTTATTTTTTTATAAAATCAATTGTCTATGGGCTCTAGAGCCTGAAAAACTCGAAAAATGAGTGTACGAGTTGAGTTAACGCTTCTAGAAATAGAAATGGAAATTCAAACAGTGTAATTTCCGAAACTCGGCCAACAAAATATTCTTTCGTTTTTGTCTTTTTGTTCGTAGATTTTTGCATGAAAAATAACAACGTATTTATTAAAAGCAAGAATAGATTTGGTTTCCACGTTAAAACTTTAAATCAAAATGCCTAACAGCCATATTTTTTTTGCTCGATTAAAAAATTCTCTGGTCGCAGTGGTCCAAGGTACTGCAATATTCTTGGGATATGGCGGTTCGGTTTGGAGTAAGAATACTAGATGTGGTCCTCGTAACGTGTCGTTCTCGACTATATTGTACTGAAATATTTCTTCCTATGCTATGTGTCGTACGTTTTACGCTATGCGCTGTGTCAGCGTATAATTGTCACCGTTCGACGCGGTACAGTCCGTTTACGCTTATACAGCATAACCGATCCGCGTCGCGCTGAACCATTTCAATCATGAGCGTCCACCACACGCCCTATTTACATTTTTTAAAAATTGTTATCTATAGTTAAGAATTTTTAAACTAAACAAGGAAATATGAACTAGGATTTATATAATGCGTATTATTCCCATGTAATTTGAAAGAACTCATTATGAAACAATCGTCCACCACACGTCCTATTGTTTCAAATTATATGTATTATTATTTTCATTCCTTATAACTTTTTATTCTATTTTTATGTATTATATCCTCTTTACCATTGATCTCTACCCTTATATTTGAGTCTATGTCCTCTACTACTCTGTATGGACCTATAAATTTATTGTCCAATTTTTTACCTATTTCATTTTTAATTAGGACTAAGTCATCTTTGTTATAACATTTTGGTACAATGTTTAAGTTATTTTTCATTGTTCTTTTCATCTTGCTAGAAAGAAGGTTTTCTCTTATTTCTTGATGGCATACTTGTAACTTTAACGTCAATTGCTTGCTATAGTTGTCTATGTCATAAATAGGCACTGGATTATCATTTGTCAAATTTGAAGGCATGTTACTATTTTTTCCGAATACTAAATAAAAAGGTGTGTATCCAGTGTTAGTGTGAACGGTATTGTTATATGCGAATGTGTAAAATGGTATCCAATGTACCCAAGAAAATAATTTTTCGTTACAATAGATGCGTAAAAAGTTTCTTAAACATTTGTGTGTGTTCTCCAAAGAACCTATAGTTTCATGATGGTAAGCTGTAGAATTTAGTTTTTGAATATTCAATAATTTGGCAATGGATGTAAACAAACTCGACATAAACTCTGTTCCTCTATCCGACGCAATTCGTTGTGGAACACCATATTTTAAAATAACATGCTCCACGAATGCTTTAGCTACTGTCTCTGTTGACTTGTTAGGTATCGGTGTTGCGGTTATAAATTTTGTTAACTCGCATTGCGTTGTTAGTATATATTCGTATCCATTGGTAGGTATCAAAGGACCAACCAAATCTACGTAGATTTTTTCAAATGCTGTGCTTGCTGTTGTCGTAATGATCATTGGAGTTTTTCCGCATCTTCCAACTTTTGATATCTGGCATTGCTTGCATTTTTTAATGAAATTCTCTACATCGCATTTCATGTTTTTCCAAAAATATCTTTTGCTTATAGTTGCAAGTGTGCGTCTAATACCCGCATGTCCCGCTGTCGGTAATATATGGTAGTCGTTTAGTATTAAAAGCTTTGACCTTTCGTCTGTTACTTCTTCTATTTGCTCTCCGATTTTTATTAAAATTGGTAATGTTTTTACTGATGATGGTCGACCATATATCTGTAGTTCTTCATATTTTTTAATGACGTCATATGTCTCCTTATTATTTTTGATGATTATATATTTTATATTATTAATTTTTGAATATTCCGCCACCTTCGACAACATTGCCCGTAGGTCAATTTGTGTCCTTTTGAGGGGAATTTCAATTACATCTGTGGAGATTTGCATGCTTTTTATGTTATCTTTCATTACCATTTTAACGTATTTGTCTTGTTTAGACGAAGGTTGATCAGTCCTATCGTCATTCGCTTTTTCGCCTTTAAGTTTCGAAGCTCTGGTAACGACTAGAACAGTTTTTCCATGAAGTGTTTTCAGGTCTTGAATCGAAATGCGTGACAACGCGTCCGCTATCACATTCTCGCTTCCTTTCCTGAAAGTTACTTCAAAATCATATTCTTCTAAAGCTAACCTGAATTTTGTTAATCTGCTGGAGGGGTCAGCTAAAGTAAAAAGGTAAACTAATGGTCTATGGTCACTGTAGACTTCAAATCTTCTTCCATACAGGTATGGTCGAAAATGCTTGATAGCCCACACCATAGCCAATAACTCCTTTTCTATCGTACTGTAATTTGATTCGGCTTTATTCAGAGTCTTGCTGGCATATGCAACCGGTTTGCCGTTGCTATTAGATAGCACAGCACCAATCGCATATCCAGACGCATCCGTATGTAAGTTGAATTTGTTGGTCTCCGTTAGATCCGGGTAATCCAGTACTGGTGGATTTATAAAACATTGTTTTAAATTCTCGAATGAGTTGTGGCATTCGCTACTCCATTCAAACTTTACACCCTTTCTGGTCAACTTGTTTAACGGTGTGCAAAGCCTAGCAAAGTCTTTTATGTGCTTCCGATAGTAATTTGCGAAAGCAACGAATCGCTTGACTTCATCCGCAGTGGAAGGGATCGGCCATTTTTTCACTGCTTCGATTTTAGCAGGATCAGGCCTGATGCCTTCAGCAGATATGTAATGTCCCAGGTATACTAAATTTTCTTGCAAAAAATTGCATTTTTCGGGGTTTAGTTTTAAATTTACCTCTCGCAATCTTCGGAAAACGTTCGAGAGATTTTTGTTATGCTCTTCTAGATTTCTACCAAATATGATGAGATCATCCAAATATACTAAACACTTCTCTCCATTAAGACCTGCCATCGCTATGGTCATTAGTCTTGAAAATGATGCTGGGCTTATTTTTAGTCCCATTGGAAGCCTTGTCATCTGATATTGTCCAGACGACGTCGAGAAAGCTGTTAGTGGCCTATCCTCTTGCTTCAAATTGCATTGGTAGTACCCTTGGGACAAGTCTAAATGCGAAAAGTACTTCGCTCCTGCCAATGAGTCTATGACCTCCTCTATATTTGGGAGTGGAAATGTATCGTTCTCAAGAACATTGTTAAGTTTCCGATAATCAACAACCAACCTCCATTTCTTTTTGTCATTCGCCGACTTTTTTGGCACTAGTAAAATTGGGCTATTCCATTCGGAACTAGTCTTTTCAATGACTCCATCTGACATCATCCTATCAATCTGGTCATTTATTTCCCTTTTTTGCGCCAGGGGAAGGCGATATTGTTTAGAAAATATTGGAGTTGTGCCATCCTTTATTTTAATACTGGATGTGTACTTATCCGTTACTGTTAATTTATCGTCTTTCAAGCAAAACACATCAGCGTATTTTAAGCATAGCCTCTGCATCTCTGCCTGATCTTGTTTTGTCAAATGTTTCAAGTTCAACTCATTTAAAAGTTTACTTGCTCTATTAGTATCGTATTTTGGCAGTTTAATTTTTCCTACCACATTGTAATCCCTTAGATCCTTTGTTTCAATATTTTTTGTTTCAATGCAAATTTCCTTATTTGCTATATTAATAATTCTTACGGGTAATTTCCCTTCTTTTGGAACTGATATTGAATTTGCTATGAAAACATGTGGCACTATTTCTTGTTGTAGTACCACACAAGTACCCGTCACACCGGTATCAACGTACCTTACCACCTCAGTACGAGCCGGTATAATGTAGCATGTTTCAGTTTTTGGTTGTTGCAATCTCATCTCCATACCCACAAAATCAACAATGGCTCCAAATTCTCTCAAAAAATCTGTGCCAATCAAGCCGTTAACTGCATCCGGCAAGCTCTCTATAATATTAAATTTAATGGGATATTCCACAGACTTGTACCCCACAAAAGTGTCAACGGATCCCAGAGTACGGGTTACTCCTTTTACACCACTGATTTCTAATGTGTGTGAATTATTGATATTGATAAATTCGGGAAGACATCTTTTGTCCAGAATACAACAAGATGCTCCACTGTCAATTATGAGTTCTATTACTCTGCCAAATAATTTAAATTTTGCTCTGAGAGCCTTCTTCGCACTAAAATTAACGAAAAAGATCGATTAAATGTGCCTCTTCTACAGGTTGTTGTTGTTGCTGTTGTTGTGTTTGTTGTTGCTGTTGTTGTCGTTGCTGAGGTTCGGCCATATGTGCCACATGTCCGTTGTTCCTCCCGCGACTGTTATTTCCTCGGTAGGTTTGGTTGGTTTGGTGGTTATTGTTATAACCATAGTTGTTATTGTGTTGTGTACCCCTACCACGGTACCTAGTGTTTCCTCGGTAACCACCACGACCTCTAGAGCTTACTCGGCTTCTCCAATTATTTCGATCGTTGCCCCTATAGGGCGTTCTTCCTGATGTGCACCATAGTGCCATCATATTTTCTAAACTATTTTCAGTTTTTGGAGTACTTTGGCACTCCAACGCATCCGATATCGCTTTATTTAGCGATGTCGGATTCCGTGCTTTTACGAAAAATTGTGTTGAGGGATCTTTCAATCCCTCGACAAATGCCTGAACCGCTACAGGTTCGACAATATTTAGGGCTGCCGCCTCACTTGGGAAAGTTCCCATTGAAACGTGTGCGGCTGCCAATTTAGCGGACAGGTTTTCTATGTCCGCGCCGAACTCTGCGATTTGTTTAGAATGTTGTTTTTTCAATGCCATCTCCTTTTCCACCGCTCTCGGTGTAATCTTCACCGAAAATTTTCTTTTCAGTGCATCAAACGCCTCGGCGGTTGTTCGGGCATTATCGATTGCCCCGTGGGCTGCGCCTACTAGTCTTGTTTTTAAAAATTTCAGGACGTCTGCTGGTGGAACTCCGTTGGAGTATTCCTCCAGCAATTCGACGGTTTCAATAAATATGGACAGTTTCGATGGTTCGCCATTATATCTGTCGACTACCTTCATGGCCAAGCTAAGGTCTAGTTTGGTCGCCATTTCGTAGCGTTCTTCTTCTTCGAAGTCTGAAAATTCTTCTTGAAGAACTTCCTCGTCGTCGTTTGATTCCTCTGAGTCTTCTTCGTTATCTTGTATTTTCGAATTTTCACCCTCACCCCCTTTAGTGCCTTCAGGGGCTAAGGTGTCGTCTAGGTTAGCAGGTACTGAGCCAAGCAGCTTATAGCACTGCCTAGCAACAGACTTCAGTTGTAGATATCTTCTTTTAAATTGGGCTTTAGTCTCTATTGCTTTACATTTGTTTACGGCCCTTTTTAGCTCTTCTAATATGGGTTGGATTTCCTTTATTTTCCTTACCTTAGTGCCTGGTTTATAATTGGCATGTTTTTTTAAATTAGCATGTAATTTCCCTAACGCATCTCCTGCTTTGAAAAATTCTTCCATTCCAGTGATAGTGCCTAAAACAAAAATTTTTTTTTTTTTTTTTTTTGTAAAGTAATTTATATTCTTCTTTTTTTACTAATGGATACTTCCCAATTATTTCTCTGGTTATATTTGAGATGTTCTATGGTCATCACATTTGACATTTTTTCCCCGCAGCAGCCGAAATTTCCCATATCTCGCTAGTGTGAAATTTTCCATCCATCCGAAGCTGGAATCATCGAACGAAATTTTCTCTCGCAGTCATCGTCTGGTTGATTGAAATCATTTCCAGTTGTACAACTGAATCAGCACTTTTATCCGTAGAATGTATGTCGATGTACGAATGCAACGTGGAAGCTACTTGGGACAGCACTACACTTTTTTTTTTTTTTTTTTTATACGTTTGTTTTTTAAAGCAATTGTTTATTGTTTTAATTGTTTTTATTTTGAATCACAACATTTGGTAGTTTCTTACACGTTTGGCAAATTTGCCATACTAATAGCTCTTTGGGCGACACTTTCTGTCTGTTGGCGGTGCAGTTTTGCTACTATCCGCACTACAATGTATCCTACAGCCAACGCTGCTATCACGCACAGTGCAATTGTTTGTGCGGTATGGTTCTGTTCAATGACGCTATTTGATGCGGCCGGTGCGATGATTTCATCCGCACTAAACCATCCCATTGTAATTTTTTTTTTTTTCACTCTACGATTCACGTATTACGTGGTCTCTTCCAGAACACTGTTCGAAGCGTGCTTTTTCGCTTTGCAACCAACAAGGACGTTTTTCATTGCACAATTTCTGAAACTATAACTTCCGGAACAAAACTCGACCACTTTTTTTTAACTTGGGCATCTCCAACGCGTGAATCAGAAAATTTAACCGTATCGAAACTCGCTTTCACTGCATACTGGCGAGGATCGCCATGCAATATTCTTGGGATATGGCGGTTCGGTTTGGAGTAAGAATACTAGATGTGGTCCTCGTAACGTGTCGTTCTCGACTATATTGTACTGAAATATTTCTTCCTATGCTATGTGTCGTACGTTTTACGCTATGCGCTGTGTCAGCGTATAATTGTCACCGTTCGACGCGGTACAGTCCGTTTACGCTTATACAGCATAACCGATCCGCGTCGCGCTGAACCATTTCAATCATGAGCGTCCACCACAGTACCCAACAAGGAAAAAAAAATTCTCTTTGTTCCCCCCTTTAGTGGCTCAACACCGGAGGGACAAATTTATTTTTAAATATTTGTAATGGCCTAATCATACAGTAGAAACGTGAAATGATTCCTGGCCAATTTGTTAAAATTTTTTTAAATTGGATCAAATCAAAATTCATCTTTCTAGACTCGGGATCGATGTATCTAGCGAAATTCAAATGTATCGTGTGTATCGTTTTATCCCTGGAGCACCTTTAAGGAACTTTGATTTTTTCGGCAAAAATTGTCGTTATTACTATCGCAGTGATGGCAAAAGTTCTACGAATAATGGAATATAATTTTTCCCCAGATGCGCGACACGGTGGAGTAAAAAAAAGCAAAACGTTCGGAAATATCAGTTCCGAAAATAAAATTTGAATGTTTCATTTTGACGCAACATTTGATTAACATCATTAAGGTGTGATAATCACTGGAAATTATATAATCTATCCCAATTAATAAAGAAGAATTACAATGGTTTCAGGTGTGTTGTAGGCAGCCGGCTGAAACAGTACACCAAATTTATTTTTCGAAAGTTACTTGAAATGTGTTATGTTCAATTATGGAATGTTCTTGACGTTGAAAAGCTGCTTTGTTAGCTTTAGTAGAACACTCCGTAGGTACCCTATTTATGGTAGCAAACTTTCTTAACCTGTCAGCTAGCAGTATAAGTTTAGCTTTGCTAATTGCTATCCCATCAACGATATAGCCCACCCTGCTGCTGCTGCTGGTAGAAAGAGGACTATAAACAACCGCACTTGACGGTACCAGATCTACTCATCCCGGTCTGCTACTAGGGGTAAGCTGAAATGCCCTCCTAAAGAGACAGCTCGTTTTAATATGATCGTTTAATGGTGCAGCAATTAAGTTACATAGCAGCAGACAGCGGGTGACGGTGTGTGCGCGTGTGTGTGCAGCATTAAACTCATCTCCCGGGCCCCAGCAGGGTGTAGGTTGGATAGGTTTCCGGTTATAGGGACCCACTTTGCTTTGATAACGCTAATTGGTAAATAAATTTATTAAAACTTTATCGTTTCGTATGCTTCCCTTTCCCGGAAGCTGAAATTAGTAGTTAGAAACAACAACAAGGGTATAGGTTCGGATGCGTTCGGTTTTTGCAAATTGCAGCTGGATCAATAACATTTGCGAGTTGTTTTAATTGACTGAAAATCCCATCCAGTTGTGTATTTGATGTTGGGTTTTATTTGTAGAAAAATTCGTAAGTAATTTGTATTGAGAACAATAGAAGAAATCAAGATCAAGATAATGAAATTTACCTTTTCTTGAGTCAATTCATTTTTAATGCAATAGGGAATTACGTCAAAGAATATGATCCACTTGAAGAATTTATGCTGTACAGCGCAACCATTGAACACGTTTCTGGGTTAGTGTTATACGCAGTCCTACTACTTTGGGAGTTGGAGGTTCGCCCCAGTTTCTCACGTTTGCTATTTCTGCAACTGTAACTGTGACCAACTGCCGCATGTGTGCACATCTAGGTATAATACTCCTTGCTATTTTCACACTATGTCCGCTTGGCAATTCACCACACTCGGCCATACGTTCGACACTAATCCTTCTCCGGTAGTCAGTCACTCCGGGGAGGCAAGCTTTAATCCTAGTGAAGGGATTTTCCGAACGGAGCTTCGCCGGTGAGCACTAGGAAGCCGTTATCACGTGTTTGTGTGTCTGCGCTTCGGTTTGCTGCTGGCAGAAAACGAGCGATATGCGTAAACTTACCTAAAGGTGAGCTTTTCACCCTTTCATCAGTGCTTTACTCGTGTTTATTTTTTCATACACGAGCTGGCTTTAGCATATACGGTTAAACCGTATTTAGTGTAAATATTGTTTGGATATTAATAATTATATTCTTACGGCGCTAATGTAACTCTCTTATAGCAGGTATAGTGTACAGGAAAGTTCGAGAGACTAGTTTCCTGTAATAATTATGATGTTTTCTGTTCTGATTTTATCTCCTCTATCATTTGGCTGAGGGTAAGAAAAATTAAATATATAAAGGCGAACCTATGCAAGCACATAGATTAAAACATGTGCTAAATGATTCTAAAGAGCTTCTGGCTTTATGTCGATATTGGGAGCAAATACGAAGAAAGTAGGTACGGAATTTGCAATCTCAGTTTTCCTGAACAAGCATTATCTAAGATAATGTGTGCAAGTATTGAGAGGAGAAACAAAATTACGTTATACGATAAGCCGTAATCAGATTCTCACAATTCACAGGGTTAGAATAAATAGTACCCAACTGATAAATCATTTTTCATTTAAAAATCAATGTTCAAACATCAGTAAAAAGAATCAAGTTTTGTCTACTTTCTACTTTTCTAAGTTTACGTTTTGTTCACGTGTTTGCTAATCATTTTCAGGTAATCAAATTTAGACAAGCTATTAGCAATTGACTAGTTTTGTGTCAATAAATATCATATGTCGAATCTCATTTACTTTTATTTTTCTACACTAATGTATCAATTAATGTAAACTTTTCATCCGCAAATAATTCCGTCGCTATGAAGAAAAATCAAATTGTGAATAAATGTAGGGTATACTAAGAGATAATTAAAGCATTATAATTTTCGGAAAAAAGAGATAGGTGTCGATATCATACTATTTTTATCGTGAACTTTTAAAACATTCGTATAACGCACGAAGCATTTTTTAGAATGCAATGATTCGTACGAATACACACTCTCGATTATATGTACGAAACGTTCACCATTGATTTTACGAATTTACTTCGTAGCAGAAAACAATGAAAGAATTCGTAAAACAAACGCTCGTTTATGTATTATAAATCATGTTTTATTCTTAGTGTAGTCGTCTAGGCACCTTTGAATTTCATGACTTATGTCGTAATCCGAATACATCACTGTCGTAGATGTAATCAATCTGATCAGCTTGCTGGGTAATCCGTTCTCATTCATGAATTTCGGTCGATGGTATCATATGCAGCTTTGAAATCAACGAACAATGCGTGAAAATTCTGTATTCACGGCTTTTTGGAGGATTTGCTGCAGCGTAGATATTTAATCTGTACTCGACCAGCGATGCTGGCTTGGTTATTTCCCACAAATCTGTTTACAATAGATGACTGTCGGTTGAAAACGATTTGATAGAGCACTTTGTAGGCCGCATTGAAAACGTTAATCGCACGATAGCTCTCATAGCTTCTTGCCACTCTAGCTTTCTCCTTCAGTAGCTGTTCAGTATCCCAAATACTTACAAACAACCAGTGCAGGCAAGTGGCTAGATTTTTCAGTTCCATTTAAATAAGCTCCACTTCGCTGCCATCGCCAAGTCAATTCCAAGCCGGTTTATTGTTCTTTAGCCGCTTGATGGCCTCCTTAACTTCGCCTATTGTTGAGGTTGGCACCTTTTCCACGACAGTCGATATACTGCTTCCATCTTTCGGTCACCTTACTATCGTCTCGTGGTACAAAGCTTTCACAGAATACGTTCAGTTTTTGATAGACCTTACGAGTTTCCTGAGAATGATGCAGCTATTCAAACTCTGCATACTTCTGCTCTTCCAGGCAGCGTTTTTTCTCCCAGAAGATTTGGGCTACCTGTCCCTTCTTCTGTCTGTATCTTTTTATGTTGTCTCACTGTTTGGTGACCATCCAACAGTCCATGCGCAGCTACAAGTGTTTACGCGTAGTTCATGGCAACGAGGCAGCTTCATCCACAGTATTTCGAATCAACGTTAGTGCCATGAAAGGGTTTGGTGATAATGATGTCTGAGAAATGCCGGCAGTTGATAAAAATTAGGTCTATTTTTGTTTCTAAATGAGTTGGTGACTTCCAGACATATTTGTGTAGGAGTTTATCCTGGAAGAAGGCAGTACGTATGACCATACTTTTGGATACGTCGAAATGGATAAATCTTTTGCCCATTCCATTGGTCAGCAGGTGTGCGCTGAACCCTCCAATCACCGGATTGTATTTCTCCTCCTGGTCGATCTGAGCTTTGAAATCATGACAAACATGATTTGAACTTACCTCATATATTCTCACTGCGTCGTCCTCTATAAGTTAGTCAGCATCAGCATCGACAAATCGTGCCTGACTTTCAGTCGTCGTCACTTCAAACAGTCACCAACTTCAGCTGAAGTTTGCTAGAAATGTTCTGTTCAACAAATGAAACAAGTCGCTTCATGTATGAAGTGAAGGTACGATAAAGTCAGCTTCATTTACTTGTTTTTAGGATGCCGGGCGCTGGTGTAGGGACGAGGGAGAGGATCTAATCGTAAACGAGCGCGAGGTGGTCGACAGATGGAAGCATTTCTTCGATGAGCATCTCTACGGCGATATAACAGAAGGAGGCACAACGGAAGTTAATCTAGAAGTTCCTACAAACGAAAACAGCCTGCCGGCTCCCGATCTCAAAGAGAAACGGCAAGAAATCAGTCAGCTGAGCTGGGAAAGGACCGACTGCTGGCAGAACTCTACAAAAATAGCCAAGAACTATTAGGAACGGCAATTAATGGGATAATTTCAAGGATTTGCGAGGAGGAGAAAGTACCGGAGCACTATGGTCGAAAAAGCCAATTCCAGACAAAAATCAATATCTCGAAAACCATTGACTCTACACATTTCATGCTACAAAGTTGTAAATAATTTATTTTGCAGAAACTTTGCTGAAGAAATCAAGTTTGCATCTCATCTGTGTATCGCTATACAACGAATTTTCTAGATTAAGTCAGGGTAAATCTTGAAAAAGCAATTTTTTTTAATTTGAAACCCAATTTGGTAACTTTGTTCGCATGACTTTTAGAGCGTAAAATGATGCATTTTTTAAAACTTCTAGATAGTTGCTATCTATTGTCTGAAGGAAGATATAGAAATTTTCGATTCAAAATATTATAGTTTTCCGCGGCGTCTCACACTTCCGTTGGCACATATTTTCGAAAACGGAATGAATGGTCTACAAGTACGTACCTGGATCTCATGTTCTGGATCTGAAAATTCATGTAATGACATGTAATGATTTTTCCACACTTCTCGTGTTCTGAGAAAACCGCATTTGAAAAGTATTTTTCCATATTCAGCCCACTGTGGTCCATCGGTTCACCAATATCTACGATCCGTAGGGCCTGGGGAAAAGTTGGGTTCGAATTCTGTTATAATTGACTCCAATTATAGCTTGTTTTGTTCCATGGACCCGTAAGCGTTGTTTCAAGGGCCGTCCCTTACCCGTTTTTTTCGCTCTGCAGACACTATAAGCACGTTTGTTGCATTACTTTCTTCTACCGTCTCCTTCATCTATTGTAAAAAAAACTACCGTTATGAAAAACAGTCGTTATAAAAAAAGAGTATTTCTACATTTCTGGACCGAAGTGTTGCGCTTGCGTAGTTTTATTTACTAGCGAAAAAACAGGTAAGGAACGGCCCTTGAAGCAACGCTTACGGGTCCATGGAACTAAACAAGCTATAATGGGAGTCAATTATAACAGAATTCGAACCCAACTTTTCCCCAGGCCCTGCGGATCGTAGATATTGGTGAACCGTTGAACTACAGCGGGCTAAATATGGAAAAATACTCACTTTTCAAATGCGTTTTTCTCAGAACAGGAGAAGGAGAACAGGAAAAATGACATTACATGAATTTTGTTGATCCAGGTACGTACTTGTAGACCATTTATTCCGTTTTCGAAAATATGTGCCAACGGAAGTGTGAGACGCCGTGGAAAACTATAATATTTTGAATCGAAAATTTCTATATCTTCCTTCAGACAATAGATAGCAACTATCTAGAAGTTTTAAGAAATGCATCATTTTACGCTCTAAAAGTCATGCGAACACAGTTTTCAAATTGGGTTTCAAATAAAAAAGTTAGAGCAAAAAAACTGCTTTTTCAAGATCCACCCTGACTTAATCTAGAAAATTCGTTGTATAGTGGTTCACAGATGAGATACAAATTTGGCTTCTTCAACAAAGTTTCTGCAAAATAAATTATTTACAACTTTGTAGTAGAAAGTATTGCTCTATATTGCAAGACAAAAAAGTTAAAATTTCTATAACGAGTAAAAGTGGACCACCCTAATGACTAATTATACCAAAAGGTAGGTAGGTCTTCTTTTCGAAATTTTCTGAATACATGAAATATGTAGAGCCAATGGTTTTCGAGATATTGCCTTTGTCTGGAATTTTTGTTTTTTCGACCATAGTGCGGAGAAGTGATGGAAGGTGTGTTCTTTCTCATCTACAAAACGAGTGTTCGGCAGGATTGCTGGAACTACCGCGGCATTACGTTGGTCAACGTCGCCTACAAGGTGCTCTTCCAGATTTTTTTGCGTCGTCTATCCCCAATAGCAATAGAATTTGTAGGGTAGTATCAGGCGGGTTTTGTGGGAGTCCGTGCTACTATGGATCAAATTTTTATTCTCCTACAAATCCTCTAGAAATGTCGGGAGTACAACGTGCCCATGCATCATATTTTCGTGGATTTCAGAGCAGCATACGATATAGTTGAATGCGAACAGCTATGGTAGATAATGCATAAGTACGGCTTTCCGCATAAACTGACGCGGTTAATTAAAGCTACCCTGGAGCGAATGATGTGCTACGTGCGCGTTTCGGGAGCACTATCGAGTTCTTTCGAATCGGACAGAAGGTTGCGGCAAGGGGATGGGCTGTCCTGTATGTTATGCGAGTATACGAGTATGCGAGCGGGCGTCGAAATGAGAGGAACGATCTTCAGCAAAAGTAGCCAGCTCCTAGTCGTCGCAGACAACCTCGACATCATTACAGGGCTACCTCGATAAAAGACAACCCCGTTATTAAACAACCTTGATATAAGACAATTCGATGTAAGACAATTTTTCCCTCGATATAAGACAAATTCCTTTGACATAGGGCTGTCATTCGCTCACACTATGCGCCCAATGTTCCAATATTATGCCTTGTCGCACAGAGCGATTCGGCAACACACCTCTACAGCTAATATGCACACAGCGTACGAGCGAAAGCGGAGTGGGAGCGAACAACAGCACTCGGTGAAAATCGCCCAGTGAGTGACAAACAGCACTTGGTGCTGCCCTTTGCCACACTCCGTGCGGAATTGCGCAAAAAAATTGTTTTGTATTTACAAATTTTCTGCCCTTTTAAAAGTGAAAATACACGCTGCACTGAACAACTAATATGGTCTATGTTAAGTTAGTACGAATCAGGCACCGCAACAGTAAAAATGCTTTTTTTTAATCACACCACTTCAACTGACCCAGCGCAGGGTGTACAATCCAGCCGCGCAGAGTGCGGCTCTTGGTGTGGTAAAGCACGCAGCAACTTTATCACTCTGCGTTTGCGGCTGCCTTTTCTTGGTGCGCGTAAAACACGAAAGAGCGTGTTTAGCAAAAGAGACACTGAAGGGAATTTGTGGGCGAACACACACCGCATGGCGAGTGTTGTGTTGTTTAAGAATGTGTGTCTTTTGGTCTGCGCTGCGGTTTATGCCACCTCTGGACATAAGACATAGTTGGAAACGATTCCAGAGTTAATTCTCCATTCCAAAAGCGGCACCAATTCCAAATAATCCCAAAAATTGTAAAAAACTAATAGCTCAAACAATTATAAATAGTGCAAAAAAGTAAACACACAACACAGAGCAAAATTGGCGACTGCTAATCCAAAAAATTGTTTGGAAAAATCATGCTTCGATATGAGACAATTTCGATATAAGACAACTTTTTGAAAAAATTAACTGTCTTATATCGAGGTATTCAGGACTACAAACGGAGGCTAGGAGGATTGGGTTACAAATTAATGCGTCGAAAACCAAATATATGGAAAAAAAAGTGTGGTACCCGCAAACAGTATATTACTAACTATTCAAACTATTACCTTTTTCACGACTGATTCGTGGCACTGCCTTTCTTGTTCCCGCTCTGTCATTCACCTACACGCTCATTGGCGTAGCTAGAAAATTTCCCTGGAGGGGGCCTAGGGGGTGCCTTCCAAAAAATTTTTGATTATGATCTTGTTACTCTGGCTGTCACCGATAGCACAAGGTTTTGTAGGGAAATACCAGGCGGGCTTGATGAGGGTCCGCGAAATTACCAGAAATATCGGGAGTACAACCTGTCCGCGAATCACATATTTATTGTTTTCAAAGCAACATACGATACAGTCGATCGAGACCAGCTATGGCAGATAATGCACGAACACGGCTTTCCACTGACGCAACTGAGCAGAGCTACATTGAAGAGAGTGTTGTGTTTCGTGTGCATCTCGGGGATACTTTCTAGTTACTTTGAGACGCTGCGAAAGTTGGGACAAGGTGACGGTTTATTTTGCATGCTATTCAACATCGCACTTGAAGGGGTGATCCGGCGAAATCGGAATCTAGGACGAATGTTCTAAACATAAATGCGGCCAAGACCAAATACCCAAAGGAAACAAACGCGTGCCTCTCGCGGACGGTAACTGTTGCTGGCGACGAACTAGAGGTAGCAGATGGGTTCGTGTATTTGGGATTGCTGGTGCACACGGACAACAATACTAGAAAGGGGATCTAGCTGCGCATTTAAGCGAGAAATTAGGCTTCCTTTGCCCTTCGTAAAACGCTAGGCATACGCTATGTTCGGGCGGAAGATACTGCGGACGATATTTTGGCGGAGTACAAACTGAAAGCGGAGAGTAACGGAGACGTATGAATCATGAGCTACAAGCACTGTTTTGAAAGATTGCCTTCGTCACCTGGCGAAAGTCAGTAGGCTTACAGTGCGACGAAAACAGTTCTCTTTAACAACACCACCAGCATCAGGAACAGGAAGACTCAACGTGCAAGATGGTTCGACCAGGTCGAAAGTGATTTGCGATTTCTGTGACTGGGAAAGCGACGAGTGGCCCAAGATGTAGTTGGATGGAGACGAACGCTTGAAACAGCATGAACCGGGGTGGCTACTACGCTATGACGACAACTACGCTTTTGCGATGCCTAGTGAAAAAGAAAATATCTACACAGCGGGAACAAATACACTGAGTTTTTTCCCGGTTTCCAATTCAAATGGAGAAAATTTCTGGAGGGGGCCTGCAGAATTCTGGAGGGGGCCTGGTACCCCAGCAACGTTTGCCTCCCATGTACAGTGGCTATTGACGGCGCTGAACTGGACGTGATTGATGAGTCCGTATATTTGGGATCTCTGGTCACCCCCGACAATAATATGAGTAAGGAGATCCAAGAACGTATTTAAGCTGAAAATCGAGCCTAGTTTTCCCTCTGCAAGACGCTTCGATCAAGGAGCATACGCCGCCGCACAAAGCTGACGATGTACAAAACGCTAATCAGACCGGTGCTCTACGGACCTGAGACAGTAACTTTGCTTACGGAAGACATACGTGTACTTGCCGTATTTGAACAAAAGGTGTTGCGGACTATTTTTGGCGGAGTGCAAACGGCAAGCGGGGAGTGGCGAGAGCGTATGAATAACGAATTACAGGTACTGCTGCACTCTTCAAGAACCCCACCGGCACCAGGAATAGAGGAGCTAAACATGCTAGATGGTAGTCGGTTGAAGCCGACTTGCGTGTGTCGAGACGCGCAACGAATTGGCGACGCCATAGACACATAGAAGAAAATGCTTTAAAAACCATCGTCCTTTGCTTGCACAGTAGCACCCTCTGTTATGCATGTGACGAAGTAGGTTGCATTTGCAGGGTTTCATGCTGTAGGATTTTTACATTTTATAGTTTTATACTGAAAACTCTAAGCGACACTCACGCGCCGCGGTGTGGTCATGTTGCGAAACATGCTTTTTTGAAAAATGAGTAGTTTTTGATTGGACGATGGAATTAACGCGAGTGTCCCGTGTGTTTGTCTGTGAGGTAAATGTAATTAAAATAGGATTTATATAAAATGTATAGTTGGCAGATTCGAAATAAAGTGAAAAACAAATTTAAATTAATTGTACGTTGCGTAGTTTTTTGAAATTCTAATCACTATAATCAAACCCAACTGACTGAACAGCAAACAATTCCAGTACGTACTCAATCTGAATAAGTAAAACCGAATTTTAAGAATACAACACTTTCTCCGAAATACAAACTTCGAACGACGTTTCCTCCGACATCTGGCTGAATCAAGCACCATCGTCTCCTAACTCGGAAAGATGAAAAATAAAAAACAAAACTTTGGCAGTCGTCGAACGATATTGGCTGAATAATAGATCCAGTGTGACAAGGGGTGGGGAGGAGAGCTTGGACAGTTGCGAGCTGCGGGCGCTCTGGGCTCGCCTATGTCACAGAATCCTCAGCCTCAGGCAATAGACAGTCTAAATCTACAGGAGCTTCCAGCGAAGAGGATTAAAGTTCAGCACCAGAGGTTGCAATTTAAATTTATAACCTTTACAACTTGAGGTTCAAGTATCGAAATACGCTCACTCGCTCGAGACAATCGTTTTTTTCCTCTTGATACTGATGTCAAGAATTTTCGTTGTAGGAGGAACACGTCATGGGAAAAATATATTCATCTCAACCATCCGTTAGCTGCTTTGAAGTCGTTTCTATGAACTGAAATATTACCCCTGCCTGCTGAAAATGCCTTAGCAAATCGTGCTTGATTTTCTAACTTCATGGCAAATCACACCCATGTTTTCGTTCAAATCATTTACTCGAGAACATTGGAATAACATTTAAATATGTTAAGTATCATATTCGATTGCCTATGCTGCCTGCTGTGTTTTACAGTCTGTAAACTTCTCCGTTGTTCGGTCAGGAAAATACTTGGAAACAAATTTTATGCTATTTTAACTACTGATTCTACGCCAAAAGGAATCGACATTAAACTTCGGTGGTGGAAACTTTGAGTTTAAAGAAACCAAGGAAAGTGTGATGGAGCAGCGCCAGCGTGAGGGAGCGATTGTCCGTCCACTCGTTCGTTCGCCTGTCATTCGTGCTGGTTGCTTGCTCAGCCCGGCTGATGTTTACGTGCTCCGATACCATTGAAATGGGGGTTAAATTACTACGGACATGGTTGAACGGCGTAAATAAATATTTATGCAAATTTGAACAACCGCATCCTGACGCCCTCATCCCTCAATTCCGAAAACGACTGCACCAAGTCGGAGTAAGCCCATTTAATCGGGCCGGTCGGAACGGTGGCGTGTCTGTTGCTTGGCAATGTGACCGTAGAGCGCTCTGATCTGGCAGTGTTATCATAAATGGAACGGAACACCGTTTGAAAGAAGGAAAATTTTGCCGTTTTGTGCCTGTCAGTATGGTAAACTCGGATGGATCGTTCGACTTGCCCGGGCTGAGATGATGGACCGTAGCTCGTGGAATGACAGGCTTTGAGGAGCATTAACTCAATACACATACAAAAAAAAAAACTATTCAATTTGATGTTTCTCTGAAAAAGTGGATGAAAGATGTGGTGTGATATGAAATGTGAAATGTGATGTAATTGATACAGATAGTGGAATAGCTTTTATGAGCGCATGCTGCAGGCACATGATAAGCGCAGAGATGAAGCGATGAAAAGGGTTGAATAGTGTAACAGTGGCGCTTTTCATTTTGTCTAATTGTGAATAGGTTACTTCTGCTACACCCGAACGTCTCGTACATTTTCAACTAAGCGTTCACTCTAATTCCAAATTCCACAGACAGTAGGACGTAATTAATTTTGTTTCAAATTAGAATTTGATTCTGATGACAACTAAAGTTCTGAAATACGAAGCCACTCTACGCTAAGATCGCGAGAAACCATGCTTCAAAGATACATCCTCTCTGATCAAATATTTGCAAACGATTATATAACTAGGTTGACCCGTCGTGGCTAGCCACGATACCAACAGCTTTAAACGTGTAATTTAGTTTACAAATCAATAGCACGTATTAAAATTACTCTATCAAACAATTTCAAACTCTGCAAGAGCTGGAGCTTTAGAGTCATATTCGAGATATACCCGAATGGTAGTCGATATACCCGAATGGTAGTGGTCTACAAATGTTTCGATTCTGTAACGAATCATTTCAGCGGATGAAATTATATTCATTGGACGAAAAGTTCAAACTAACAATTTGGCAGCACTACCACTTATAATAATGGTTTGTTCGGATTCTTCTAGGAATTTTATTTAAAAATGTTAGAAAGAATTGATTCCTAAACGCAGTATTTGTGGAGATATAACCACTGGCGTGCCCAAGGTAGGACACACTGGGTCACTTGCCCCACTTGCTGTATAAACTTTTATGTAAAAAACTACAAGGTATACAGCCCTAAGGGTTGTACGAAAGGGTGATGTAGGACTATATCAGATCATTAGATCAAAGACTAATGTTAACTGCATTTCTGGCATATGTATGTTTATAAGAATCTGTGAGTGCCATTGATTAAGTGAATTTTTTAAAGAGAAGAGCGAAATATTCAGATTCAATTCTTCATTGAATGCAATGGTGCCTTTGAAAATACGTCCCAAGTAACAATTTGGGTTTTATGACACTCTTATGATGGCATTAAAGACCAAAATTGGTCTTGAAAACCGCCATAACAGTACAATAAAACTCACATTGTTTCTTGGGGTGGACGGGGGTTCATAAGTATAGCGCTTGCAACCAATGAGACATAAAGATTTCTTTTAAAAATCACTTGTGTGCATCATAAAGGTTGAATTAGTAATGAAGGACTAGCCTACAGATTATTGTATGTAATATGATTATTCGCAGCTTGACATGTTTCAATAATCTTACTTTAACTTGCTTGTGGCCATTAAAAGGGCCATTAGTTACAAATAACATTAGAGCCAAAGCACGTTCTTCGCAAATATGACGTGCCATTCGAATATCCTGCTCTTTTGACATGAATGGCCACAGGTACGTAAGTTAGCGGCGTAGATTCACTGTTTTTTTTTACTCCGATACGGTTTTACCAGTTTACTTTCACAGCTTACCGCTTGTTACATAACAGAAAATAGGGCACATATGTGAAAATTTCTGTTTTATTTCTATTTATTTGAATATCTTCCTACCATAGGGGTGAGGATCTCAAATCATAAATTCATGCCTCCAAAAAACCCCACATGCTAAATTTGGTTCTATTTGCTTAATTATTTCTCGAGTTATGAGAAAATTTGTGTCTCATTTGTATAGGAGCCCGTTCTCTTAAAAGACGGATGGGTCTCAGTAAGCCATCGAAAAAACTCCCGCCTTCTAAAACCCCCACATGTCAAATTTGGTTCCTTTTGTTTGATTAGTTTTAGAATTATGACGAAATTTGTATCTCATTTGTATGAGAGCCCCCCTCTTAGAAGGGAAAGGGGTCTCACTACAGCATAGAAAAAATCCTACTTTCCTAAATCTCCACATGCCAAATTTGGTTCTATTTGCTTGATTAGTTCGCGAGTTTTGAGGAAATTTGTGTTTCATTTGTATAGGCCAAATAGCCCCCCCCCCTCTTACGCTCTCCATAAAATTGGTCTTTCACCCCCTCCATAAAATTGCTGATCATTTTATCTATTCAACGACATATGAATTGTTCAGTTTCGTTCAGTAGTTTAGTAGTTATTAGTATTTGAAATCTTTCATTCAAACGTTTCACTTCTATTTTCGTTTTCACAAAGTGCTACCCAGTCCCAGTATAGTAAACACAGACGTAGTCCTACGTCAAAAAAATCCTAAAGGTGTAACCATCAAGTACAGAGATTTTCCTGGAATTTTTGTAATAAATGAAATCTAACTGCGAAAAAATAGATACATTCTTAGCTTTGTGTCCAATTTCAAGTTCAACTTCTAGTTAAACTTGAAATTTTATCAAGTTTAATTTCAAACATCATTTTAAGTTGAATTTGTAGTCCAATTTCAAGTTGAATTTTAGGTTCTATTTCAAGTCCAATTTCAATGCTAATTAAAGCCGAAGTCCAATTTTTTACCCCATTTTATTTCAAGTTCAATTTGAGGTTAGTCCAACTTCGAGTGTAATTTTATTGACCAAACCTCGTGATTTTAGTAATGACCTTGAAATGCGGTCAGGCATATATTAATATTTTTTGAAACGATGGATCTCCAATTGTTGAAGGGACGGTAAGGGAAAGTAATGAAGAAGAATTTTTTGGGATTGGTGGGGAAAGAGTGGAAAGGAAGGGGGGGGGATAATAGGTAGCTATGCTTAAGAAGTTGCCTTTGTGACTCCTACCTTTTGTCCAATGCTGGAAGGTGCATGGGTCGAACCAAGCTGTAATACCTGGCCCTGGCGGGTGTTGTGGGTTCCAATCCGGTTATAATCTCAGATTATAGCTTAGTTCGACCCATGCACCTTCCAGCATTGAACAAAAGGTAGGAGTCACAAAGACAACTTGTTAAACGTAGCTACCTATTACCCCCCCTTCCTTTCCACTCTTTCCCCTCCAATGTTCCCCTTCTAGTGTGGCCACCGACCTAAACTTACCTTACGATGAAAAATTGAAAAAAAGGTCTCGATATATTCGACATGAA
Source organism: Sabethes cyaneus (assembly GCF_943734655.1). Lineage (NCBI taxonomy): Eukaryota > Metazoa > Arthropoda > Insecta > Diptera > Culicidae > Sabethes > Sabethes cyaneus. Next base: position 157,073,713 of record NC_071355.1, on the reverse strand, counting down.
GAAAACGACGAAATAAGGACATGGAATGGGTGCTTGATACTTGAAACTGCAGATCGCTGAAATTCGTGGGTGCTGCTTGATCAGTTAGAACCCCGAAAGATCGGCATCGTGGCACCGCAGGAGATCTGTAGCAAAGGCGTGGAGATATGGTGGATCCGTGGTAGCGAAACCCAATTTTTCCAGAGCGGTGAAGCAACCAATAGGCTGGGGCGGGTATCGCGTGATCGACTGGAAGGTGATCAATGAGAGGCTATATATCGACTGGAGTATAAACGGTCATTTCTTCAACAACATTATCATAAACGTGCACTATTTTCGCGAAGGTACTCCGCGAATCCCGACGAGAAGGAAGCGTTCTATGCGCAGTTGTAGGTAACGCACGTCAGCTATTCGCCATGGGATATCAAGATTGTTAAAGGATATGAAGGCCTAGATCAGCAAGGAAGTGATGTATAGATCAGTGAGCGGGTCCCGTAGCCTGCAGATGAACACGAAAGATTCATCAACTTTGCAGCTTCTTGAGGCTTGGTGATCAGAAGCACTTTCTTTCCTCGTAAAGAGATCCACAAAGTCACCTGAAGATCACCTGATCACCAAATTTTGAATCAAATGGACCATATGCTAAATCTGCGCTGGATAAGCGATTATCTAAAGAATCGATCGCAATATATCAAGATTGACAAGAGCAAGTCAGTTTCATTCCCGGTCTGGTCTGGTGTACCTCAGGGGAGTCATCTTGGACCATTGTTTTCGTCACAGTTATAAACGAGCTTCCGGAACTTCTTCCTGAAGTTTACATCTTAATTTACACTGAGGATGTGGAGGTTTTTCTCCCGGTTAAATCTGTCGATTTCTTCAGGAAAGTGTACAGCATTTCATGGGGTTTTGCAAAACTTTCAGCCTAAAAGTTAATACGAAGAAGTGCAATCTGGTTTCCTATACCCGAAAAACAAATAAATTGCTGATTATATGATGGAAGGTGAAATAATACCAAGAAGAGACCATGTATGCGTTTTTGGGGTAGAAATGGACAGCGAGCTTAACTTCATTCGACATACTGAAAAGCTTGTCGCAAAAGCAAATTCTTTATTTGGCATGATCAAACGCCTCAGTGGAGGGAGAATTAAAGGATCCACATACTATGATCTCATTATACAATGCCGTGGCATGAAGTGGTGTTGAACACGCCAGTGTAATATGGCACCCATTCTACGGAGTACACAAAAAACGGATTGAGCGAATCCAAAAGAAATTTATTCGCTATGCTCTGCGGAATTTAAGATGGTTCGGAGAGATTCCTAACTATAAATCGTTATGTTTAATGATTGGAATGGAAAGCTTGGAGAACAGAAGGCGTACAACAGATCCTCAGTTCTTGGAGGACATACTCGCCGGCAGGCATAATTCGCCATATCTATTAAGTCTTGTGACCGCGAAAAATGGACGTTCCCCGTTAAGAAGTGTTAGACCTTTTCGTTTGACAAATAGAGTTACACTAATTACACCAGAAATGAACCAATGAATGTATAGAATGATGGCCACATTTAACAATCTTCGAGATATTTCAAATGTTGAATTGACGAAGAAGCAATTTAGACAAAATCTTAGAGTATTTTTGTATTTTTGTATTTTTGAGCCGTCCAGTTAGCTTCGAGGTACGATGCTGGTCTGACAAGCCATTCGTCGTATGTTTGAATCTCGGCTAGCCGGTGCTGCTAGATAGAGTCAGTAGGATTTTTACACTAGCCCCGTAACTGCCCTGTACTCTAAATCTCTAATAACCAGCCGCAAAGTCTGTCGATAAAGAAGGGACTACTACAGACTAATAGCGGAGGCTAGGAGGTTGGAATACAAATCAATGCGTCGAAAACCAAACCTCAGGCTCCAGAGAAAACAACGTCCGCTACCCACGGACAGTGACTATTGACGACGTTGAACTGGAAGTGGTTGATAAGTTCATATACTTGGAATCTTTGGTCATTGCCGACAGTTGTACAAGTAACGCAATTAAGCTGCAAGTCGAGTCTTCTTTTTCCGCCACATAACGCTTCAAAGATCATGGAACATACGCCGCCGTACAAAGCTGACGATGTACAGAACGCTAATCAGACCGGTAGTCCTCTATGGACTTGAGACTGTAACTTTTTGGGGGAGTACAAACAGTAATCCAAATATATGAACTCATTAAACATTTCAAAATAAACGCCGTCAACGGTCAATAGTCCGTGAAAGAGAATCGTGCACGTTGCATAGCACTCGTTCCAGAGTAGCTTACATCAATCTCATCAGTTTTTTTTTCGAAAATCCGTACTCGGTTATCCACAATATTGCCATCGAAAGCATTCCTACACATTTCAGGTTTCGGCTCTTACAAGTCTTACAAGGACCTAACTGCAAAATGTAAACAAACCGAGTAAGAGTTCATTTCCGCTGAACACGCGTAGTAACGAAGAAACCCTCACTCGGTTTGTTTACATTTTGCAGTTAGGCCTTTTGAAACGTTGGTGCCGAATTGCTCTGTTTCTTCATGATTGGTGACCTTCTTCATGCTTTTATTTTTAAGATCGTCAGCAAACGAGCTTGGTTTCCACCTCAATCACACTTCCAAGCCTCACTAAGATTGCTTGAATCACGGCTTGTAGCTGGAAGTTGTAGGAATCAGAGTTGCTGCAATTTAAGCGATAGACACAGTGGATTCTCCAGCTAACATAGTTCAAACTTTACTTACCAACTGACGGTATTAACAATAGAATAGAGAATACCGTCAAACGGGGTAACTTCCAACAGCGGGGTTACATGCAACAACGCTATATCGATCCAATTTACTGTACCTTTTGATCTGTTACTTCAATTTTTAATCTATATCAGTCTCTGAATCCTGTTGTTAACAGTTCAAAGAAGCCATAGATACTGTTATGTTGATTTTCTGCTGTTTTGGTGATTTTTAAAAAATTCCACAAAATGGTGTTAAATTCATCGTCAATTTTTCGTCAGTAAAACGCTTATGTCGCCCACAGGCACTTCAAATAAAAGAAACCTAACATACATTTTTTATAGCATAATGAACAATAAGGAAACAAAATAATCGATTTATGATGACTAGTTTTGTTTATCTTACTTGTTACCACATTATTCGTAAAACAAGTGCATAAACGGGGTAACTTGCAACAGCTGATAGATATAAAAAGCTGTGTTCCGTTAGCTTCAAGAGGCAAGTTACCACTTAATTTTGCATCAAACAATACTAAATCACACCTGAAAAGTGTAAGATACTTTCGGTAAGTCGGAAATATGCCAGTTTTTCTCTGGATATACTGAAAATGGCCATAGAAGAGGCCAAAAAGAAAATAACCTCACTGAGAAAAGTGACCAGCGTCTAATTACGATCACTCGTAACGTAATGAACATTCATATATTACGTAACCAAGATATCGATGATTTTTAACTCTCCCGCTCCACTTCATGATGCGATTTTGCATAGTGGATATGCGACGTGTAATGCGTTATTACCCAACTCCCGCTTCCCTAAGTGCGTTACGTAATAAGTGAATAGTCCTTAAAGAAGGTAGCTTTAAAGGATCCAGACAAGGAATATCAACTGCATGAATAATATAAAAAGTTATTTCTGTAATTTCCGTTACGGGGCACATGAATTTTTTTTCACCAGCGTGACATAGGACATTTATGCGTATATTCATAGCAAAAGCATTAAAAATTGCAAGTCGGATTATCATTTGCATATTCAAGTCAAAAGAAACTCATACAAATCTTTAAATTCGTTCAATTTCCAAAAAAAAATATTGCATGTTGCAAGTTACCCCGTTTAAGGGGTTACTTACTTACTTTACTTTTTCGGCGACAATCCGCTTATCGAATCAATGCCGAATTCAGGAACCGTCTCCACATTACTCGGTCTTGAGCTGCCACTCTCCAGTCGCCCTTAACGCCCGCTGTTCTAGCATCCTCGTCAACAGCGCTCATCCAACGGGTACGGGGTCTGCCTCGAAGTCGTCCGCCTCTGTCGGGTTCTCTGCTAAATATTGTTTTCGCTGGTCTCTCATCCCACTGTAGCCTGCCGTATTTTAGTCGTTTCACAATATCCGCATCTTTGTACACTTGGTATATTTCATGATTCATGCGCCTGCGCCACACTCCTTCGTCTAATATGCCGCCAAGAATTGATCGCAGGATCTTACGCTCGAAAACGCCAAGAGCTCGTCGGTCGCTCTCTTTCAGGGTCCACGCTTCGTGGCCGTAGAGTGCCACCGGGAGAATTAGCGTCTTATAGAGCGCGAGTTTTGTACGGAGTTGTAGGCTACGGGACCTCAGCTGGCTACGTAATCCGTAGAAGGCCCTGTTGGCAGCCGCTATCCGCCTTTTTACTTCACGGCTCACATCGTTGTCACATGTCACTAACGTACCAAGGTAAACAAATTCATCGACCACTTCAAAAGTATCTCCATCTATCACCACCGCAGTTCCAACACCCGAAGGGCTACCACGCTCTCTACCAGCCACCATATACTTTGTTTTGGTAGAATTTATGATAAGCCCTATCCTCGCAGCTTCCTCTTTAAGATGCGTGTACGCTTCTTCCACAGCTCTACGGTTAACACCGATGATATTGATGTCGTTCGCGAACCCTAGGAGCATATGAGATTTCGTGATGATGGTACCGCTTCTCTGCACGCCGGCCCTTCGAATAGCACCTTCCAATGCAATGTTGAACAGCAAGTTCGATAGTCCGTCACCTTGCTTCAAATCATCTAACATCACAAACGGGTCCGAAGTCTCACCCGCTATCCTGACGCTTGATTTTGAACCATCAAGGGTAGCACGTATCAGCCTAATCAGTTTTGTTGGAAAACCATGTTCAAGCATAATCTGCCACAGCTCGTTTCGTTTAACTGAATCGTACGCCGCCTTGAAGTCTATAAACAGATGATGAGTCTGCAAGTTGAATTCCCGGAATTTATCGAGGATCTGTCGCAAGGTGAACATTTGATCCGTCGTGGAGCGTCTCTCTCGAAAACCGCACTGGTATTCGCCAACAAAGGTTTCCTGTAACGGCCTCAGTCTGAGAAACAGGATGCGGGAGAGAATTTTGTATGCAGAATTGAGGAGAGTAATTCCTCGATAATTGCTGCATTCGAGTCGATGGCCCTTTTTGTAAATTGGGCATATGAGACCTTCCAACCAGTCCGTAGGTAATTCCTCGTCAGTCCATACCTTTAATATAACCTGATGGATTGCACAATACAGCCGTTCGCTCCCGACCAGTGGTTGGAGAATTCGCGAAAAAGTGATCATTTGAATCGATGAACATCCCTGATGAACACACACTATTCGCCTGCCTCGCCGATAATGCACGCATCAGCTTTGAATTTTATCACGAACAGAACCTCAATGTGAACATCAGAATTCAGTCAAAAATTTTGAATATTGAACATTGAATGTGTTCGATTTATCGGATATAAAATGTCCGAGGACGCCAGAAAGTATTCAAAATAATATTACCACGAAAAGGGAATAGTTTAAAGTAGTGTTAGTGGCTTTACAAGCACCAGAAAGCAGCTATTTGCACTTTTGCGTTGCTCACGATATTCGTATATTCAGCGATGCTACGAAGCGTGAGTGTATGTTGCTCATTTTTATAGACGAATTGAACCACTCGCGTTGCTGTTTTATCATGATAAAAACCGTTTGCCGATGCTCGGCGTATCTATTCATTTTGCGAGTTTTCCAACCTCTGCTGCCGACTTTCAAAAGTTCGGCGGGGATGCCGTCCTTTCCAGCTGCTTTGCCGTTTTTGAGCTCTCTCGCTGCTTTCCTAACCTCTTCCAAAGTTGGTGGATCCACAGCTTGTCCATCATCCTCAATCGTTATCCTGTTTCGGTTGACCGTTCCATCTTGTTCACCATTCAACAATGCATCGAAATATTGTTTCCAACGCCTAGCCACCTCCGATCTTTCTTCAATCAGGTTCCCCTCCTTGTGGTTGCACATAACAGGAGCTAGCACGGTCCGGTTCCTGATTCCGTTGATCGTATTAAAGAAGCTTCTTGTATCGTGCCTCTCGAAGCAATTCTCCGCCTCCGCAAGAACGCGATCCCAGTGCTGACATTTCTTACGACGGTGAAGTCTCTTTTCGGCAGCTCTAGCATCTCGGTATCTCTCCCTGCTCTGGCGTGTCACAGTTGCAGCCAAAATGTGACTTCTGGCTCGATTCTTCTCATCAGTCACTCGCTGGCACTATGCGTCAAACCACTCACTGGAAGTGGCTGCAGCAGTAGTACCCAACACTTCCCGCGCTGTAGTACTGATCGCGTCGTGGATATGTCTCCACTGTTCGTTCAGGTTCTCTCCGAGATGTTCACCGATCCGCTCATCAGACTTCTGAGAGTACTCTGCAGCAACTCCCTCCGTTGATAACCGCCGAATGTTCAGTCGTATCTTCCTCGTTGGTTTCGATTTGAATACGTTGGACAACCGGGCGCGGATCTTGCTTACTACGAGATAGTGGTCCGAGTCAACGTTTGGTCCCCGGAAGGATCGCAGGTCTGCGACATCAGAAAAGTGCCGGCCATCAACCAGAACGTAGTCGATCTGAGAGCAGGCCTCTCCATTAGGGTGTTTCCAGGTGTGCTTTCGAATGTTCCATCGTGCAAAATGGGTACTACAGATAACCATTCCTCTGGCTGCAGCGAAGTTGATTGGCCTCAGGCCATTGTCGTTTGTGGTAGAATGGAGGCTTTCTCTACCAATAACGGGACGAAAGAACTTTTCACGTCCGACCTGTGCATTTGTATCCCCGATGACTATCTTTATGTCATGTCTTGGGCACTCTCCATATGTTCTGACGAGAAGATCATAGAACGCCTCATTTACGTCATTGGGCTTGTCGTTCGTCGGTGCGTACACATTTATCAGACTGTAGTTGAAAAATTTGCCCTTAATTCTCAACACGCATAGACGGTCATTGATGGGCCTCCACCTAATGACACGCTTCATTTGTTTTCCATGTAATACGAATCCGACTCCATGCTCTGCTTTATCGCCGCCACTGTAGTAGATGTGATACTTGAATGTCGTGCCCGCAATAGGATCTACTGCGCGGAATTCACGTTCTCCCGTCTTCGGCCACCGCACTTCCTGGATGGCTGCAACCCCGTTTAAGGGGTTACCAGTAACAAATTAGTTAAAAAATTCTACAACAGCCAATATTGATCGCATATTTTTTCTCAATATGTGAAATTGTTCTATGCTAGACCTAATAACTTTGTATTAATTAAATGTCCTCAAATGTACTATAGATAAGTTTTCACTTGCACTCATAGTTGAGAATTGTTGCAAGTTACCCCGTTTGATGGTAGGTCTTTATTGTTATTATTTAACTACTTGACTTCTATTGTTGTCATTTGACTCTGATTGAACAACGGCAGTTAGTTATTGTTTGTCTTTAACATCGGCCAAAAAATATTTCAGGGAGCAAAAAAAAGCCATGGGTATCAACGTCCTGTTGAGAACTTGACCTTTCTTTATCGACAGACTTCGCAGTCGGCTATTAGAAGACAGTTTCGGGGCTAGTGCAACGATCCAACGATTTCAGGGAGCAAATATTTCTGATAACAAGTTGGTATTTCGTCATGCCATTTTTTTCTCTTTATTTTTGAGATTTTCAGCCGTGGGCTGGTTCATTTCGTGGTCATGCCATTTATTTGACATGAATTACAATAAAAAAACAAATCTACTAATAATAACGGATAATATCGACAATGATCCGCTAATCACCTTTCGTCGCCTACAGAATAAGATCGGATTAGCAATCCTCAATGAATACGGTAGGTACTCGATACTGAAGCACGTTCTTCTCAAATTATGTGACACTTTTTTACGCTGGCCTCTGCCACTTGCGGGTCGGTACCTTGGTTGTGTTATCTTTATTGCGTTTAATTTATTTCGTTTGTGTTTTGCTTTGTTTTTCGACATCCAAAAAGAGCTTTTGGTCGCGGTCGCTGATGGTGGTGAATGTGGGCGTTTAAATGAAAGCCCTTCACGAACACACAAATCCTCTGGTAAACCGAAATGGAGGTTTATGGCCGACATTCGTGCCGGGGACGTTTTAATGCGCGATGTCTCCTGTTTTTTTTTTCAGGTTGTGAACAAGGTGATGGCAGTACACCGGAAGGTGCAATTTGTGTTAACAATGCATGATTATTATAGACTTGCACGATTGGTTGTTTATCGGGTGTTTTTCTAGGTTTCTGGTTTATAATTAGCAGTTGTAGACCAAATGTGAAAATGATTGGGTAAACTCAAATGCAGCAAACAGCAATTACATAATTAGAAACAAGGTAGAACCGGACACGTGGATGGTAAAATTAATATTTTTGTTTTTGACCTGAGATTACAAAAAAGTATTGAAATTCCAATTAAAAAATTAATTACCTAGATTAAACTTTTTCGTTTTAACAATTGAAATTTGCTAAATGCATGATTCTTGAAAATATTTCATTAAGGTATGAGTGGTTCATAGTTCGGTTCCACAAAATGTAATCCCCTTCAATCTGCACGGATTTAAAATGAGCAACCTCTTGAGTAAATTTCCACACTCGACACCAATCGTGTCCCACGGTGAACGATCCGATTTCATTTTCATGAAAACCACCGTTATACACATTACCGCACTTTATTTCTTATCTCCTGGCTGTCAGCCAAGTGGAATCCACATATTCCTGCTTTATGAGCGACCTTTTTGCTCATGCAGCACTATGTGCACTCCCATTCGCATTCGTTTGTCGGGAGACCCACTCCGGAGCTCCGACCGGATTTCAACATCAATAAAAAAGCATTTCCTATCAACAATTCGTTTTTATCACCACACTACAATCCTAGACCCGGGAAGTACGAGGACATCCGGTATGGGACCTTCCGGCCACCGAGGAGCATCATAAGCAAAAATAGTCGAAGCCATTCACCCAGCAGTGAGCGTTAGACGGAATTAGATACAAAATATGGCATGTTTTCAAAGCTTTTCGTTCAATAATTTTATTCCATATTTTACTAGTGTCATATTTTTTTTCGTCCGATTGAACGAACCCATCATCATTTCTTCAAACCGCTTTCGGAAAGGATCCTCCGGTTCCATTATCTTCTCTCTATGATGGCAATTCATAAACCCTTAAGTGCCACATGGCCGGTAGTCCTTGTCTGTACAATCTGCATGCTTCTCGGGTGTCGATTTTGTTAAACATATGAGCTATTATTGATGGTCGTCAATTCCGTATCCTGGAGGCAAAACGTGTTCCATCATCACATACAAGCAGGGTAGGCAGGGAGAATAGCATCGCTGCCGGTTGGTGAATCGTTCGGTGTGAAAGTAGAGAAGCCGACAATGGGCCTCTATCTACAAGTGCAAGCTCCGGTGAAGGATAGCGAGAGCGGCAAAAATGGGCTCAAAAAAATGTTTGTCACAACTTGCGTTTGCCTAGCTTTCACCATGGGAATTCTGTATGGTTGATTTATATGAAATTTGGCTCGTGTAATACCTGTGTGAGTAATGAGGATTTGCTACGCATTTATTTTCGATTGTATATGTCATGTTAGGGGCGGTAAATGAATGTTTTTCTGATGCTGTGAAAATTAGGCAACCGCTTTGAATGCGACTAACCTTTAATCCAGACCTGCAGAGAACGATTTTTCAGCGATCTTTCATGATTTATATTTATCACCCAAATTATGTTTTAATGAAAAGCTTCTTACAACTCTGCTGATTATATCTAAGTAAAATACCTACTATAAAAATATCTATTTTATTACATTTACATTAACGAAGATATGTTGGCAACACTGTCATTAATGTCTGCAACTGCTGCTAAATACATATATCCCGCGGACGATGCATAACTCTGATGCATAACCATTGCAACAACTGAGTGCTGATCTCCGAATCCGATTCCTCACATTCTCCTAGCAGTTAGTGATCCGGAACAGAGAAATCGCCTAAAGCGCTGTACTATGACGGAGTTAGGGGCAAATACTTAAAGATCGCCTAACCATGACTTCATGCCCCTACGTGAAAATTGAGATTACGAAGAAACAAATTATTATTCCTTTTTCATGCATGTATGCATTTTATATATCAGGTGTACGTTACTGTGTTTTATGCACAATATAGGGCTTTGTTTCTGCCTTACCTATTGCCATAGCGCATTGCTAACGTCTTTTCCACTTATTTGGCACAAAATTTTATTTTCGATTGAACTTATTTTCATTATTTGCAGTTTTTTTTCTTTAGGTTTCCTTTCTAAAATGACCAGTATTCCCAATCGACCATAGCTTCATGGTATTTGCCGGATTTCATTGGACAGTGACGCTATTGCCATTGTACCACTGTTTGATCAAATTTGAATAGTGACAATTTACCAAGTCGGGCCGGCAAGGACAATTAGCCTTATACTGCTTCTCCGTTTCAAGGTTCCAAATCAGTGATGTCAGATATAGAGTAAGGAGGGGTAAAAGTGCGATGCGGGTAAAAGTGCGATTCAATGATTTATCGGTGTATATTCCGAGTAAATTTTCTACATTGGCATGGATGGATGACTACTTTGACAGCTTGAATCTAACGTAAACTTTGGTTGTTTACGAAGCATAGTTGCTGAGTTATGTGCAAATGTTATTTTGGGGCGGTTTTGATGTAATTTTTCGTTATACGGCAAACATGATACCAACAGGAGGATATTACTTGTTGAAAATTTGTAGCAGCGTTTTACAGCACTCACATACCTGTTTTGAAAATACGGTGAAAAGCATTTACAATTTAATCTAACCCCGTCAAGCGCCTAGCGGGGTAAAAGTTCGATTCACGGACGGGGCAAAAGTGCGATTCATGGACGATGCAAAAATGTATAGCTAATTATATACAGCTTTAGGCACTATTTTACAGATACTAGAACTGGAAGATCTGCAGAAAACTGTGTGCTCTACAGATGTTGGCCGAAGAAAAACAATATTTTTCCGCTGATGAAACAAAAAACAAACGATTGGAAAAGTGTCGATCTAACGGAGGCTGCAATACACCAGCGCAAAATAGAAAAGGTGCAAATTGAGAATATTCCTCACCGAAACTTAACGCAGATTGAAGATATTATGGTTTTGTTAGCTACTGTTGTGCTAATTTCATGGATTCGAGCTTCGCACTTTTGCCCCGCGGTATTCGTACTTTTGCCCCGCTAGTGGGGTAAAAGTGCGAATCGGTACTGGATCAGAAGAAAGAAGAATTTATTTTGCAAAACACTATTACCGCAGATGTATAGTTGAATGTGAAGACATTGAGTTACTGTATCACTATAAAATATATAATGTTGTTGTCCTTCTTTATATCTCACGAAAATTGACGACAACTTCAAACATTGCACTTATGCCCCGCCCTACTCTACGTATTTCTCTGTAGTTCTATGGATTTAGGAATTTTCTTGGGGCCTGCGGATCCAGTACTCGAATCTACGAATTTTCATAAATTTTACGGAAATGGTTGAATTTTTTTTCAGTTATAAAAAACATGCGCACGCTACAAGCGATGGAAAAGGTTCCCGTAAAGCATAACTTTATTCTTTAGTACCCGATATGAATGTGTCTACTAGCGTTCTTCTGAGAGAATAAAACGATCAGAATAGTAAAGAAAGTTCACCCTAATGAAAAGGAAAGATTTACAATACGAAATTGCATTTTTTTTACTTTGATGGTAGGTAGAACTTTTCAGCATTCTCTGTCAAGTGATTAGGTTGTTCTGTATAACTAAGTAATTGAAATCCTTATTTTAGGTGCATTAACTAGCTTTACTCTTTTTACGCTATAGTTGAACAGTTGAACATTCAACTCTCAAAGACAAAAAGTAAGGAACGTGAAGACGATGAAAATACCATCAAAGGATGATTAAAAATGGAACGGAAAAGGCGGCAAAAGATGACAAATGATCGGTAGACATAACGTAAACATATGATGAAAAGACACCAAAAAGTTATAAAAAATAGGACAATCAGAGGAGTTGTGTACAAGACACGACCGCATGATTGTCTAGGTGGCGAATTTATAATAGCAACGGTAAAAGTTTGACCAACCCATGCACACGTTCCAAACAAACTATGTTGATTACATAAAACCAACACCTAAAAATTTTAAAATTTTTAAAATTGTAACAAAAATTTAGTGAGTATAGGGTTTACTAGCTTCAATTAGAAACGTGCAAAAATTGTTTTCTTCATTTATTAGTAAAATTTTCGTATCTGAAAGATTCCCTCTGTTCTTTAATTGCAAATTTTAGTAGCCCTTAAAAGACCACATTGACCTTGAAATAATTAGTGACGATAATAACGATAAGTTTTCATGAACTTAGTCACTAGACACAATCGCGGACAAGACACTTCTAACTCTTACAAAATGTTTTATTTTGTTTTTAACATTTTGTAAGAGTTAGAAGTGTCTTGTCCGCGATTGTGTCTAGTGATTGTGGTGCTCTTACGTTGCACAAAAAATTTTTTTGTCAAATTATGAACTTAGTCTTCGACTTTTTAACTCTTCCATGACAAATTTCGATAACCACAATAAAGAATAATTGAGTTTGAAATACTTTGTGATGTCAACTGGGCTTTCATGACTTGGTTTTCGACGATCGAGCAAGCCTAATGTTTGCTTTTATATTTGAACAGGGAGTACGAGGAAGAAGAAAAGTTGTTAAAAGTTATATGTGGCCAGAATTTTATAATCGCAATGCATTATAACCCACCAATTATCTGATGTATTTAGTTAATAATCTAAGGTCATTAACAACGTCATCAACGTCATTTTCTATGCACGATTTTGGCTAGGGCAAGAATTGACGGGAAGGTACGGCTATGTAAGTAATGAAATGGCAAAAGTTTGAAAATTGGGACCAACTAAAATTGTACCTGAAATATGTTAGAATAAAGCAAGGACTCTCCACAGTGCTATCAGTTGCTGCGGAGTAAGTCAATGCAAACCATCGGAATGGCATCGAAAACCGGTAGAAAGCAACCAAAGGAAAAAGAAGAAGAAGTAATCACTCTGTTCAGGCTGTCTCGTTAAAACAAGTTACAAATCGTTTTCCTGTTTTCAGTAGGTTGCTGCGAAGGGTAAACTACACTGAACACGTTAGTGCAGGTGTACCCGTTACCTAATGGTAAAATATTTGGAACTGGCAGGTTATTGCCGCCCTCGACAATAATAAGACTAGAATTATGCTATGTCATTTGTACCTGGCCATCCGTAATGGCAAACAATTGAGCAAACTTCTGAATGGGGTTGCCATTGTGAAAAGTAGTGTATTGCCGAACATTCAAGCCGTGTTTTGCTGAAGAGAACCGATAAGAAAGCTCAAATTCGTACCGGTGTTTTATCATTTACCAAAAACCGTTTTTTTTTTCAAAACAAATATAACGCAAACTAGCGAAGCATTTTAACCAGGGCTTTTACGGATCCTTTTTGCTACGGCAGTTAGCCCCACCGTTCATTCAATTTCGTAGCGTATGTTTTGCGCTGGAGTTCGAACGCTTGTACAGCAGAACGAATGTGTTCTGTTCTTTTTTTACTTCTTCGTTTCGATCAAGTTTTCTTTACCATTTCGAGCAGCGAATGACTGCAAAACAGTCAATTGACTGGCAGTCACCACACTAACGAAAAGCAACCGCGCAAAGTGTGATTCAACACCACAAAAAAAACCCATGTTCATGGAAAAAGTCAGTCGGACGCCGTCCGACACAAACGAACATTTGGCTTGCGTCGGACCGATGTCGGGCGACAAACGTTTACAGTGGGTAGCCGATTTGGAAACAAAAAGAGAAACAAAGAAATACGTCACCTTATGCTCCCAGTCAGTTTGGAGTTTCACTCTTCAATGTGAACGCAAAGCGAGAAAACGACTGCCGGATTCTCTTGAGAGACCACATGGATTGTAAGCTGCAGTCTCGCAAGTCGCAACCGACAGATTGACTATATTCAACAAACAGTCAAACGATAGTTTTTAAAGCGCAAGTTGAATGCTGAAAGCATACGCATTCACGCAGTAACAGTCAACTTGCGATCCCTTTTCAAGCCCTGTTTTTAACCAGTCACAAAATGAGAATTTCTAGTTGGAAAATGTTTTATAATTTTTAATTTTTCAATAGCGCGCTATTAAATATCAATAATTTATTCGAGTCGATGTGTAGAAGATTTTTCAACTGATAAGTGCCAATATCTCAGAAATCTATTGAAAATTGACTGAAATATAAGCGAGTAAAACATCTAATACTATACGTCATATTTCGTCTGTAACCGAAACCAGGCCCCTGACAGGACGCGATATTTTCGTGGTAAGAATCGCCGGTTGGCCCATACACGCTTTGTACAAAGCTGAAACAAGCGTGATCCATCTATTTTGAACAGTGTGTTACGCGTACTCTATTCTGGACATTTATGGCAAAACAGTGGAAGCGCCAAAAATAAAATGCGCACCGTTCAAAATAGGTGGATCACCCTAATACATGTGCTACTTAAACTGCAGTTGGTGCGAGCACCTCACGAACCCGCTCTCAATCGGTGCAGGATTTGCTGTGGGCCTAGAAAAGAAGTTGGTGCTTTAAACATTACAACACTTCTAACAATATGGTGAACTTCTAACAAAATGAAACGGAGTAAGCGAAGACTTAATCCAATTACGCCAGATTGCAACCAAGACAAGCATCAGGCACGTAGTTGCATCTAGCGTTAGAGGTACATTTAGACCTTTTGGTCATACATTCCGGTTATCTCCGTTATTGTGAATCTAGATAATAACAGCAAAAAATTGTTTTTTATGTCAATGTTATAGAAAATTTGGTTTAGTATCCGGTTTGTTCTAAATAAGACGCGAGGCAACGCACGCGGGCTATTGCTAGTTATCAGTAACTGTTGCAACACGGCACTCCCCTGTTAATGAAAGTTGGCTGACAGACCCCTGACCTGACGTTTGCAAAGCGAGCCGGCTGACAGACCCTTGGTTTGACGTAATATCATCAGTAACATGTACCGAGGAAGGCAAAAAATGTAAACAAAGTGATCGGGAAATTAGAGCATCATTGTACAAATGAAAGATCGATCAGAATTAATTTAGTTTAATAGAAAAGAATAGTTTAAAGAGAACAGATTATAAAGATACGGTTTCAGATTTAGCAGATTAGACCTGTAAGTAAAGTGATAAAAATAATGGTGAAACAATAATTGTAAAGTTATATTTACCTGCAGAAAGCGATACCTGTAAAAGAGAGGTTAGTTAGACGGAGATTACTTACCTGTTAAATCAATCTGAAACCCGGCCAAGAAAGTTCCTGTAAAAGAAGTATGCTTAAAAAAACCTAGAAAAATACTCTAATACTTACCGTGTTTCTTCGCAGAAAGATAAAATATAGCGTAAAGCAGCAGTAGCAGCAGCAGCAGTAGCGTAAAGGAGCAGTAGGAAGATTAGAGGAACAATAGAACCACTTCTTGTAAGTACATAGAAGGATAAAATAAGTTGTAAAACTAATATCGATAAAATTATTGTAGTTTGAGCGACACAAAATAAAGGTCTGCTACAAAAAGGGTTTCTTTCGAAACAGTAACGGTATCTTTTCCAGCAAATCACGAAGCGAGAATTTCTAGTTAGAAAAAAGTGATGACCAAGTAGGCTAAAGGACGATAAATAAAAGACGATAAAAATACGACTTCGGAAAACACCAAAGAAGCGACAAAAAAGTGCCAAAAAGACAGTAAAAAACGACGAAAAGACTATGAACAAATGCATAAAA
The DNA here is from genome assembly GCF_943734655.1 of Sabethes cyaneus. Taxonomy (NCBI): domain Eukaryota; kingdom Metazoa; phylum Arthropoda; class Insecta; order Diptera; family Culicidae; genus Sabethes; species Sabethes cyaneus. Next base: position 157,057,892 of record NC_071355.1, on the reverse strand, counting down.
CGCAATGAAATGACAAAAAGACGGTAAAACAGTGAAAGGAAACGTCAAAAACACTACAATTGATGACAAAAAACGTCATTAAGAGATAACAAAGATGCCATAAAAGCCGATTGAATGCGCTGTTCCATAAGTTACAAAAGCGTCGCTTTTTATTGTGAAGTATTCCGGGACCTCCGTCGAACATACGACTTATAAAATTTTAATCCAGGAAATTGTCCGAAAACGGCCCAATTCGTAGCAATGAGTGGATACATTTCGGCGTTACGAGACACAATTAGAACCAGTGTGTTTTTCATTTCCTTGTGTGAACTCATCACTGAGACCAGTACAGTTGATCTGTTGTGTTGTTGATCAGGTGTTGGTCAGGTGTTTGCTGTACATAACCTGCACTGCATTTTCTTTTGCTATAATCGTTATTGAGTGCTTGTGCTGAGTGCTGTGTGCTTGTTAGTAATGGGGCTTACCCTCCCTTCAATGCTTGCTATACTTTACCCACTCATTCTGCCAGTACTATCTTCAATTATAGCCGTCTCTGAATGAAGACTCATTGCATTCCTCTGACCAGTACATTTAACTACAAGCAGTGTTACCAGGTCGATTGCCCATTTTCCCGCTGCCCAGAGGTCGATTTCCCGCTGAAATCCCGCTGTTTAGAGTCAATTTCCCGCTAGAAATCCCGCTGAATCAAAAGTCATAGTACCGTTCTGATTCAAACTTAGAACAGTCTCAAACTTCGAACACTTCAGGATAAAATGCTCGTTAGTATCGCTAATATGATAAAATATTATGCTTATTGTACACCACCGTGTTCGTTGGAATGCCCTCTATCCAGTGAGGTATGACATTGAACTGTAGGACTTCTTGTAAGAAATCAGCAGGCACTGGAAAAAAGTGAGAACTCAGATTTTAACTTCGTTCGCATACTCTTAGCGTTTCGTGCAAAAGTAGCTGTTTTTTCGTTTGCATTATTTTACCAATTGTAGAACATTTACCTTCCCACTTCGCGATTATTAGGTAAGTGCAGAATATATATGTACTAAAGCATAGTTAAAATACAATATTTCATGCATTATTTCAAAGATATTAGAAAAATAAAAAGTGTTCGAAGTTTGAATCACGTTTTAAGGTGTGATTCAAACTTCGAACATCCACGAATAATATCCGGTTTTTCCGGATTTTCCTTCGGGAAAATGAATTATCTGCATTGTAAAGCTGTACAAAGCTAACTTGCTTTAGATGTGGTACATAGAGTTTGAAAATATTAGCAATTGACTACAGAAGTACGGATTGAAACTAATTATTGTGCGAAAATTTTAAATCATACTGTTAGGTGGATTTAAAAAGGCAGTGTTTAGAAAAAGGATTAAATTTCACTTATTTAAGTTGAATAACACTAAAAACATTAATACTTTTCAAAGTAATACAAGTGTTCGATGTCTGAGACTGAAATATTCGAGCTTTGAATGTCGACCATGAAAGTGTTCGAAGTTTGAATCAAAACCGAACAGCAGTTTTTTAGTGTTTTTCAATGTAAATTAACATTTTATCCTCATTTTTAAAATTTTAACACGAAAATAATTAAATTGTCATGCTATTAAACTATTTATGGGAGTAGAATAAAGAAGTTTTCGAACATTTTTCTTTGAAGATAGTTTCAGCATAGCTTAAGTGTTCGAAGTTTGAATCAGAACGGTATTCTTTCGTTTCTGGTACAGAATAAAAAAAATATTCATTTCAGTAAGGCTTGCATTTAAATTAAAATGATCTACTGAAATTGAGAAATTGCAATTGAACATTATGCAAATTTACTGCATTCATGTTGATGAAGTTTTTGGCTTCAGGAAACAGAAAAAGAAATATCTTGTTATCCCTCATATAATGACAGTTTACTACGAAATTTCGCAAGACTTATAAAATTAAAGAGTCTAAGAACACAGGCGAAAATTTCGAAAGAAGCTTTTAGCACAAATTCTTTTTCTGTGTCTAGCTATGATAAAAATCATGCAAAATTTCAGCAACGCTGGCAAATGGTTATGGTTTTTGGTGACAAAAGAAGATATGTTTGAATCTTCATAAGCACCCAGAAATCAAAAATATCTGTAAAGCGCATCGGCTCTTTGTTCTCGCTTATATTTTGTTTTAGCATCGATTTGTTTTGGTTTTGTTATCATACAAATATTGTGGTATATACCAAACTATGGGCCCTATTCTGTAAGTCACGTCGAGTGTAACATGTAAGTCACACGCGACCCAATTTTGTTGACTAACTCGACTGAGTCTATCGCCAAAAAGCTAGTGACTAAACGGTTAGCAAATGACGCCTGAGCTAGCTTTGTTTTGGTCGTGCATTGAGCCGCTATATTGCCCGTTCTTCTTGCACTCGACACTCGACAGTGACTGAGTCGAGCCGAGTTGCTCGACGTGACTTGCAGAATACGGCTCTATGATGTATATAGATACATAAGTGTTGTTTTGTTTCCAATTCAGGAATAAGTTGGATTTTACCATCGGCAACGAATTAGTTTGTGGAAAAATTAGGAATACGAAAAACGGATTGGTTTGGTGGTCTTCTTATTCAGTAAATTCTAATGAGTATTTGTCAGAACTTATCCCATTCTAGGCAAAAACCGCGGAGTTTTCTAATCCACAGAATATGCTGAACAATCTGCCAATGCATGAGCAGACATTAGAATCTCAATAAACGAAGTGTTTTGCTGTCAACCTCTCTTTCAGCACTCTTTTTGCCTACCAAATATCGCTAAATCGAGATCCCGCTAAAATCCCGCTGAGTTGTTTAAGAAAACCGCTAGATTCCCGCTAGCCGCTGTTTGGTTATTAAGTTCCGCTGTCCGACTTGAAATCCCGCTAAATCTAGCGGGAAAACCGCTGATCTGGCAACGCTGACTACAAGAGTTACTTTTACACTGTTTAGAGGATCCATCGGGGTAATAAAGAATTCAGCATGAAAAACGGTAATGAGCGGCCTGAGAGCGAGCCCATGCTCCAGTCACTTGAAATCGAATAGCGTGATTTTACTAAGATTCGAACCCAAGATCACTCGCTTGTCAAAGCAGACTTGGTAACCTTACGGCTACGGATAACCACGGAAAGCCAGTGTTGCTGAGTAAATTAATTTCAGGTCTTCTAATTATTGGCAAATAACTGGAAAATGGATAACTAAAGGGGACGTAATTTTGCAACTGACTTTGCTAGTCTGTTTTTTTCCGGGAAGTTTTTTGAATCATTTCACCGTCACCGTAGGTGAGAGAATAATTCAACAGTTCAGTCAACTCATGAGCGGATGATCCGGGATTTTCGTTGCGAGTCCAGGATTTATTCAAAGTGCACGTGCTCCAGGGCTATGATGTAAACAAATGAACTTATTCTGATAACAAACACTTATTGTGATTTAATACACTTTCAACGTAATTTAGTGAAATTTCTGACATTTCTCATGTTTACTCTTTGTTAAAAAATATAAAACAGCTATATTCCCTTGCGATTCAATATCAAAACACAAAATCAATGTTCCACTTTCGATGCAATTTTCAGATTATTCTAATATTTTCGTTTGAATCTAATTTTATTCCAGATCTCTTTCTAAACCTAAATCTCATAATACCGGTGAGATACCAAGAACGTGGAAATAAATATTTTATTTCCTCTGTAGATACCATCGATAAGAATTCATCGGCTAGCTTTCCTTCAAACTCAAGAGCGGATAGATTTCTTGTTCGAAATATGCAAAATTTCCACTGCAGGCTCTTTTTACAGATTTCCTCTTAAGCAGAATGCAATGAATCGCCATGGTGAGGAGCTGCCATTGGAATTCAACTTCTATCCCTCATAGATAGTAGACGTAGGTACAGATTCTTCCTAGCGGAAGTGAATGCTCTTTACCCTTTTTCTTTCCATTTCACCTTTGCATCCCTATGGTATTCGAGCGGCTCACTATTACAGACAGCGTTGTCCGAAAGGATCATGAAAATAAAATTGAAAAATTTCAAGAAGCCACAATGAATTTATGAATACTGAAAAGCAGCTTAAAAAGCAATGAATTCGACAAATTGTTATAGGAACGATCCGTTGCGAAGCTCTGTTCTCGTTGTGGCAGAGAAACGATGAGATGTGGTAGGAATACCTGTTCGAAGCTATACCCGTTTACCATTAGGAAAGAAAAGCAGCAGTAGCCGCAATACGTTCGCCTTGACCCCTAATGAAAACTTTGATGTTTTTATACTTGCGAATTTTACTGTATGCATGAAACTTGACTTCATACGTCTTAAATAAATAGTAAAAATTGTGTTGTTTTTTGATAAAACAATTTCAAATGCTGTCCCCTACATAACGATTCAAACACAACTCTTCAAAACGAATTGTGCTGTTTCAACCGTTCCTTAGAATAACCGAACGTATATGTATGTGCAAAGTAGTACAAATCGAAGCACGACAAAAGCTGAGATGGAATGTATTCAAATCGAAGCTTGCCCCTGGCGCTGACTTCCTTCGCTTAGTCAGAATAACCAAATATCAAATGTTTGTGCTTGGTAGCAATCAAAGCCGTAATATTTTGCCTCCCATACCGTTCATCCGTTGCAAAAATGCAGCATCACTGCTGCAGTGCGCCCTTTACCACTTTCCTGTCACAAGCACTTCCTCGTCCCATCGGGGAGGAAATAAACTTCCAACATGAAAACGTCGGAATGCCAGAGTCAAAGGTCGAAACGTTATTAACGCTGAATGTTGAATGGAATTCGAGTGAACTGGTGTTGGCTGCATTTCAACGTAAAATCACCAAACAAGAAAAAAAAAATGTTTCGAACGAGTAATATGCATTCCTAACAAGATTTTCCATGATCGGTTATATATTATATGCATGCTTTCCCCTGTCTCTCTCCTTTTAATACAAACGAGGGAAACCGAAAGCGTCTGACGTACATTTATACCGCAAATTGAAATGATTTGTGTGGGAACGGTTTCCGGAGCTATGTTGAATATGACACTTCAAATGAAATCCAACATTACAATAATTGAAATTCATTTTCCTCAAATGGATATAAACGAACGTAGAAGAGATATAATTCCATGCGGACAGCCACAGGATTTAATGTTTTTGGTTTCCCTTCAATAACTGTTGTTAAAAATTTCTCAAAATTAACGTAAATTTCCAATTATTGTGTTGGGAATCAGGCGAAAATTTTTCAACTACAACTTAATTAAGGTATCTATATGCAAAACCCTGTGCCCAGATCGACCACGTTCTGGCTGACGGTCGATACTTTTCAGAAGTCACGGTAGTAGCATGTGAAATTCTCGCCCGGTTGTCCAACGTAATCGAAACTAATGAAGAAGTTATTAGCTGAACGTCCAGCGGTTATCAGTGGAGGGATTTGCTTTAGCGTGCTCACGGATAGTTGATGAACGTATTGAATATCCAATATCCGCATTTGTGGCTCGATTTACTTACTTAAGTGGCTTGCCGTCTTAAGACAAAGCCTGTTGAACAAAGTTTCTCCATGTAACTCGGTTAGGGCTACCGCTCTCCAATTCCTCGGACACCGAGTACTCTCCGCCAGATCTCGCTGCGCTCCTGATCGTCTTGATCCTACCGGATTTGAGGCGGACACCATCTTTGCGGGGTAGTTGTCTGGCATTCTTGCAACATGCCCTGCCCATCGTATCCGTCCAGCTTTAGCCACCTTCTGGATACTGGGTTCGCCATAGAGCTGTGCGTTCATCATCCGCTCCATTCCCGAATAAAAATGTATAGCGAAAAAACATTAAATTTCACTGTTACAAACATTGAAAAACTTCTAAAAACCACATTGAAACAGTGAAAATCTTTGTAAAAGTTACACTGAAGTTACCATGAATACCGCTGTTTTCACAGTAAATTTTAATGGAAACCGCCAATTTTACTGCGAATAAGGGGGTGATTAAGTGATGTAACACTAAATTTTTCGGCTTTTTCCCATACAAATAAAAACCAAAAACAGTAAAATTTATGGTACATTCACTATAAGTTTTACACTGTTTTACAACGAAGTTACAATGAAATTTAAGGTGAGTTCTGAAATAAAAATTGTAGGCTTTCGGATTATTAGGACAAAATAAAACCGGACTATTATAATTTTTGAGCCGCATTCATCGCTCATATTAGGAAAGTATTAGAGGTCAGTACAACTACATAAACAAATTCCGCTCTTTCCCATTCATGCCTTATCTCAATCTGTTAGATCCTATCGACTCTTTGTTTCATTACTGTCTTCTATCGTTCCCTTTGTCAATTGTAAAATCTACCGTTATAAAAACTTAATTGTATGCCTGACACCTCATTCGATGTCAAGACGTAGAAACAACGAGGTTGGTCTATTCCATAGGAACGGAGCCTTTACCCGAACAACCGCGTTAAGAATCGCGGCTAATATGTTGACAGACGAACAAGTAAGTCGCAAGCGCCTGCATAGTGTCGTCGTCCCGTCAGTAAAACGAATTAGATTAAACTTCTCGATCGCTGGTTTCTACAGTAGACGGAGGAAGAGACACAATTTGTGTCTACAAATAACTCAACCTGCCAAGGATTGGACCTCAGATAGAGATTATTTCTTGCTTCTAAACAATTTGCATTATTGCCGAATTATATGAAAAATTTTCCAAGAACGGTACAGTAAAGTTACATCATAAAGTATGTAAACAGTAAAATTCATTGTAATCGTAAAGTTTTTACATTAATATGAAAAATTTTCTAAGAACGGTACAGTGAAGTTACAGCATAATGTGTTGTAAACAGTAAAATTCATAGTAACCGTAATGTTTTTACATTAATATTCGTTATGCATTTCTACCCGGGTTCTCCGTTCTCCTGTTCGCCACCCTAGATCGTTCTTAGCACTCGTCGTTCAAAAACTCCGAGCACTCGCAGATCCTCCTCGAGCATTGTTCATATCCCATCTTGATATCCGAACATAATATCCGACTTTGACGAGCTCAAACATAAATTACATGCTACTTTTTGCCAAATTGGTTATCTGTATCTGTATCTATAGAAACTAACTATACCTATATGTGTAAATATGATAAAAACTCAAAAAGTTTATTTTTTATATTAAACGAAGTCTAAAACATTCGTTTTGTTTGTTAATTTTGGGACGCCTGGCAGGAAAAATATAACTACTTGTTTGAAACGGTTTTTTTCTAATTCAAATTTTGGCTATCATGGCAGCTGGCTAAATCGGGCCAGAACTTCACGAGACCTTCGTGTGAACGAATGAATGAGTTAATTATCTTCTGAAGATATTTCTTCTTGTAAAGTTGTCCATTCCTATTTGCACCAGTGATGAAAACCTTCGTTTTCCTTCCACAACTATCAGATGACTTGACAAATTAATAACTTGCAAGCGAATGTATCTGCGATGACAAATTTGGACCCGGAGAATATCGACACGTTTAGCAAGATCGTATTTTTGACCCAGGATTTGTCTCCAAAGTTTATTTTTACATATGTTTCGTCATACACCAAAATTTATCCGTTAGTGTAGACCTGTCGATTCAGAACATCGCTGTACTACACGTATAGGTGTAGCCTATGGAACTTTTTTGAGAAAACTTAACTTGAAATTTGTATGGGAATGTGACTTAATGGAGGCGCATGGTACATTGTGAATATCTTACACGCTCAAGTAACAAAACAAAAAGAAAATGATATTGATTGAAGAATGATGATTTCATTATGCAACAGGCGTTTCTAAAATCACTGTTTTGTTCACCTGGAAGTGTTATTAAACTTGTCTCCTACTAATAAATTGTCAATTGCGTTACAAGTTATTCGTTTACGATACAGGATGGAATTTTCTCTCTATTTAACTATAGATACCGTGGCATAATTGAGGCAAACTTCTCTGTGGGCGAACTTTCAACAATGTTTACCATACGTTTGCTGCTAGATAACCGAATAAAGCTTTCTTCTTTATCTTTCCTTTGTTACGTGTCAAGTTGTATAAAACAGCAAGAAACAAAGTTTATGATAATTTTCATGTGCCAAACTTCGTTTTGTGTTGTATTAATTATTTTCCCCATTGTCAAGATAGGCGCATTGCTATGAACCGTTTTCGGTGTTCCCACGAATAGTCCTACGAGTTAGGTGAAAGTCGAACCCTGCTGACACTTGCTGAATACTCGTCGTTGCCCGACGATGGCCCCGTTTGCTGTATAATTTGTCCTTCGTAACGGTACTTGGAGGAACATTCTGCTACGAAGAGATCGTGGTTGAGCTCGTAGACTACTATCACTGACGAACTGACATGACACATAGAAGAAAAGCCTTTAAAAGCCATCGACGTACACATTTTGCTTGCACACTAGCACCCTCTGTTATGCATGTTGCGGAGTAGCTTGCATTTGCAGGGTTTTATGCTGTAGGGTTCTTACATTTGTATGGTTTTATACTGAAAACTCGAAGCAACACTCGCGCGCTGCGGTGTAGTCATGTTGCGAACCATGCTTTTATGAAAAATGAGTGGTTTTTGGTTGGACGATGGAATTAACGTGAGTGTCTCGTCTGTTTCTCTGTGCTAATATGGTTGAGAAGCCGAGCTAATATGGTTGAGAAGCAATCGGCCCTCGCCATCAGGATATCAGCTGCAAGGATTGCTCGGCACAGATTTGTCCTGGTTGCTAGGGTGTTCAGTCCAATTAGCATCAGGCGCGCTTCGTATCTTGGTAGCTGGAGCGGGTGCTTCCATGCAGGCGACGGAGGGCGAATCGAATGAATCTGCGTTTAATTTTCTCTAACCGATCAACGCCTTTGAGATAATGGGGATTCCAGATCGCCGAGCAATATTCCAGCGTCGAATGGACAAGTGCACAGTACAAATTCTTCGAGTAATGTATAACGTTGAAGCTTTTCGCAGTTCTCATGATTAGGCCAAGACTGCGGGATGCTTTAGCAACGATGTAGCTGATGTGCTGCTTGTAGCACCATTCTATTTTCCTTACACCATCTAGAAAAGCTCTTCAGTTGCTGTTGCAAGAGCGCGGCGTCTTCTACTTTATTGACCGCGAGATAGATCTTACCGATCTTAGGATCATCAGCAAAGGAAAGCGTAATTGCTTGTAGCGGAAAGTTTACATCGTTGAAATATAGCACGAATATGAGCCTTGTGGAATACTGGATGGTACAATAAACTCACTGGATATTGATTCTTCGATTTGAACATCCAGATACCGATCATCCAAGTAGGACTTCAGCCAGACCAGTAGGGTGCCATCAAGTCCCATCCTGTCGAGTTTGACAATCGAAATTTCATGAGGCTTCTTTGGTCGGTGTAGATTGCATCCGTTTGGAAACGCTTCGATATGGTATCCGTAGCATAAGTACAGTACTGGACAAAATAAAGTACGCACTTACCACATCTTGAAACTTTCATGCTTTTCTCATTATTTATAGTAGATAACTATTCACAGTGATCTAACAAATTGCTTTATAGATGTACTTTCAGATGATGTTTTATACAAAGGCTTTATACTCCAGAGGTTTGTCGATATATTTTTGAGCAAATTTAAGACGTTTGATCCTATACAAATTAATATTACTTAAAAACAAATATTGAATATGAAATAAACAAACCTGCTAACATTTCGGATAAATGGCCTTCGTTGAGCAAATCCATTTTTAAATCCCATTTTCTTCAGTCTTCTACGAACAGTTCGTTCGGAAATATTTAAATTCGTATTTTCTCGGATTACACGGCTGGTAGAGAACAGATCTTTAGCCACTTCTCGACGAATCAGGCGATCATCACTGGTTGTAGTCCTCCGCTTTCTTCCTCTTTCAGTCCGGTCTTTCACGCTTCCAAGTTCCTCATATTTTTTCAATGTTTTTCGTACTCCTGCCTCACTAATTTCATATCTTCGAGCAATTTCTCTATTCGAGAAACCTTTCTTACGATTTTTAACGATAAGTTTACGGATATCTTCACAATCTTGCTTTTTTGCCATCGTACCAGATAAAAACGCGCACCAGTAATGAAAAATCAATCATAAGCAATTTGTTTTGACACTTCGCTGCAGTGTGATGGCGAGGAAACTATTCGTATGCAGTAGACGGCGTTGTGCAGTCATTATATTAGTAGTGCGTACTTTATTATGACCAACTAAACATTGACTTTTTCTAGAACTATACAATAGCTTGATCAAAATAGCTAATGTTTATATTTAACGATACATAAATCGTTTAAAGCATTGAAAATACTACAATTTGTCCAAATATTCCGAGTTCATATGTTTGACAATAAAAAAGATACCGCGTGTTATATAGTATAAGAGCGGGTGCGTACTTTATATTGTCCAGTACTGTAGGTAAATGAAAGGAGATTCGTCGTGGTTGAGGGAAAAGAATCTTGTACGAATTTTTGCTTTTTGAGACGTTCTCATTGTGAGCTACACTACTGCTTCATGATGTGCTCGAACATCGGGATAGAAAGGTGTTATAAAACGTGAGCTTCCAAGTTTAAATTGCGGCGATAAACTCCGATTTATTACAAATACAACTCATGCTTTAAGTCAGAGATTATTTAAATTAATATTGTGCCTGCCAGCCAAATCTGAATTATTTACCCTAATGCCAATTGCCGTTGTTGCTCTTTCTCTTTTTTACGACAGTGATTTCAGTATGTCGCAATTTGGTTACCATTCTGTGTAGTCGCGCTGCGGAATCCCGTTTAGCGGAAAGTGCGATAAAAAAATAACATGGAAAGTGTAGCGTAACGAGGGAGACAAGTTTAATAACACTTCCAGGTGGACAAAACAGTGATTTTAGAAACACTTGTTGCATAATAAAATCATCCTTTTTCAATCAATATCATTTTCTTTTTGATCTGTTATTTGAGGGTGTAGGATATTCACGATGTACCATGCGCCTCCATTCAGTCACATTCCCATACAAATTTCAAGTTAAGTTTTCTAAAAAAGTTTCCAAGGCTATACCTATACGAACAGTGCCGAGATGTTCTGGATCGTCAGGACTACACTATGGTGTATATGGTTAAGCTCTAAGCCTGTGATCGATAGTGATGTCTCCTTGTTAGTCAGAACTTGGTCGAGAATTGCTTCCTTGCACGATTTTTGGAAACCAGGTTCTATTTCGGTGCTCTGTTGGGATATACCTATAGGCGAATAGACGCAAAACTAATGAAGTCCATGCGACTCCTACATTTGGCTTTCCGAATTAGGAAAATGATGATCAGTTACAATTTTTCACTGGACGGATACACATATCAAAACATTTTTATTTAAATCTCAGTAAAATGAATACTGCGAACATTAAATTTTCTACAGCGGGTTAGAAATCTTATTTACCAGTGGTGGTTGCAAATTAAATGTGTACTTAGGACAAGTAAACGGAGATCCTGATTTAGTTTAGGTGTGTATGGTTATGTTTAAAGGTGCTGTACCGAAAAATTTAGATCCAGATATATTCATGAAAGTCTTGTACTTAATTGTTTAAGGTAATTTTAATGATTTTAAGCAAAATTATAAAAATATTTCAGCCAAGGCATGCTGAATCAATGTCTTTATTGTATTTAGGCCATTGCAAATCATTTTCAAAGTTTTTGTCACCCCCCCCCCCCCCCCCCCCCCCTTGGAAATTGGCTTGATAAATCGGGGGGCAGAAAAATAATTTGTAGGATATAAGTCAAATTTTTTTTATAAAATCAATTGTATGTGAGCTCTACAGTCTGAAAAACTCGAAAAATGAGTGTACAAGTTGAGTTAACGCTTCTAGCACGAAACAGAAATGGAAATTCGAACAATGGAATTTCCGAAAATCGTCCAAAAAAATTTTCCAACGTTTGTGTCATTTTTTCGTAAATTTTTGCATAGAAAATAATAACGTATATATTATAAGCAAGAATAGATTCCTTTTTCACGTTTAAACTTTAAATGAAAATGATTAATCCTAAGTTTTGTTTGCTTGATTAAAAAATTCACTTTGTTTTTTTTCGCCCCCCCCCTCTTCAGTGGCCGAACACCGGAAGGATGAAAGCTTTATAAAATATTTGTAATGGCCTAACATGTAATAAAATTGTAATAGTTTTAAATAAAATGCAGGCAAATAAAAAATATAGTATGTTATTTTCTAACCCAACCATAGCATTTGATTGATTCCAAAGGGAGTATTTTTAAAAAAATTTCAAATGCGCTTCTGATGATTTTAGTTTTCTATATAAATATCGTTGCGCCAACTACTTGTCGAATGAAGCTTTTGTTCACCTATACTGGCATACCGAAATGCTTCTCGCACACAGATCAGTCGAACTGTACTGTGCACCGCAGCAGACTTTCTCGTTAAATCACGTCCGGAGATCCCAGGATTATTTCGGACTATCCTGATAATTTTCGCTGGTAGGTTCCGATCATAAGTTCAACTCCTACGTTTGATTTGCTTTACGCGATGAAATGTTAAAATTTCCCTGTAACACTTAAGCATGATATTTACAGTCGATTTTTAGAAATTTGAAAGCCTTGGCGACCATTTCTCCTGACCACATTGGGTGCAGAATTTTTTCATGTCCCTCGCATCCCATCTGCGACATTTTTCCAAGACGAGTATTAATCCTGATGAAATTTAGACCACTACATAACCAACCCTTCCAAATCAAAACGCTGCCATTAGTTTCTTATTACAACTAGCTACAGTAACTAGACAAAAATATTAACTGGAACAGGCTTTAATAACGAATATTATACAAGTGTGTCCATTAATAGAAACCCGATTTGAATGAGTTCGCACTGGCATCGTTTTATCGCAACATTTAAAATCATTTAAATTGGATTCGATGTGGTTATTTTGAAATATGAACACCGAGTCTCTCTATAGTAAATTTAAAGACCGCCCGTTTAAACCAGAAAACAATAGGTAGGTTAGTAATCCGCCTGGCCGTGAAATTTCCGATCGAAAATATTATCATATTTACCATACGAATCTCGACAAACAATGTCTGCTAAGCGACAAACGATGACCGATACGTACTAAGACCCATTTTGATCTGTGTAAACAATTTCCAATCATCTCCGGCTGCTTGGTTAGCATTTTGAGAGTGCAGCAGTCCTTTCTGCCTAACAGCGATTTCATATTCCGCCATATAAACTGACTGAATCCTTTTGTCCCGCTCTGCTGCTATCAGCTGGGTAGTAGGTATAGGTATCGCACTCATATCGCTTATTCTGATCCAGATGCCGCACATTGCTACAGTAGTAATGCTCTTACAACGAGTGAGAAGCCGGCTACCTTCTACAGGCAATTGAAAAGCAGTTGTCGAAATCGGAATACCGACCGGGGCTCATCTTCTGTTGCCGACTGATTCAATCTCCGGCCGGCCGGAGTTTCCTGATCAGAATTTTTCCCCGAACGGCTCCCCATCTGTTCCGTTATAACATCGAAGCTGTGTTTACGTACATTCCCTTCAGATTGGGTACTCAACAATGATGTTATTGCTAGCAATTCTTGAATATAAACAAAGCAAATTATGTTCTTTCCTAATGAACTCTTGTTATGTACGCAAACAAAACAGATAGACTGGGAAATGCAAAATTTCTTTCACCAGGGTTGACGCGAGACTGAAGGTGATTTCTATTAATTTTTCATATCACCCATCAAAATATGCTAGCTGAGGTAACTCGGCCAAAATGTGTCTCAAGTCGATTATTTACCCCAAAGGTTTATTACGCAATTGCAACCCTGGTACCAACAATCAAATCGATACTTCGCCTTTTCAATTATACAGACAGCCACTTGTTCCGATGGAACTGACGCCACTGTTGTCATCGTCAATGAAACGACACATACTTTGTGTGAACCGAAGCGGATTTCTATACAGAAAAGTGAAGTAAGTAGCTTACCTGTACAATGGGATGCCAGCGTCGTCCTTGAACCAAAGCACCATGTAAACCTTGTCCCTGGACGGAGCCGATAATGGGCACGGCAGAGAGATTTTCCTTCCTTCCACCGCCTGAATCTCGGATGATTTCACTGCAAAAATTTCGACAGAGAAATGGAAAAATGATAAAGTTTGCTGCTCTCGTACAGTGCACAGCCGGTCGGGCGACTGACTGTTGGTAAGCGCTTGTGAAACGAAGAAAAGTGAAATGGGACGCTTCTAATACTTGTTGGAATTTTAAATTAACATAACATTGAATGAATGGGAATTTTCCACTAAGGAAGGTTCTTTACCAACAAGCCATTAGATGATACTTGTCGGTGGTCTATATTCCTACCCGTTTGGTTGCAAAGTTCGACTCAGCAGTGTATTGGATCGCACTACCAAAAAGCGATAGGATATCGAGCGGTTGGTTGACTGTCTGTATCGGTGGTTGAAGTTTGGCAATGGCTACCCGGTAATGGAAGTGATTTTCTTTTCGTTAGAACGTAACTGAACGGGGTGTCTATAGTCTCGGTAGGATCCGGTGAGTGATTAGAATTCAATTAGGCTTTTTAGGAAATGCTTGTGGCAGGTGGCTTGCATTTTAGCTTATTCATTAAGATAAAAAGGTTTAAGGTTTAAATGAAAAGAAAAAAGGTTCGACATCTCTTATGACTGTATCGCAGATAAATAATTTGGACATTTAACATAAAACCAATATTTTCAGCATTTTGAAAGTTTTTGAAAGTTAGTTTAGGAATTCTACCTCAGTTTTCTATTTTTTCTCAATAATGCTAGAGTCATTCGATAACTGAACGTAATAAACGGCCATATCAATCAAAGATGTATTTTTGAGACCTACACTTCAGACAATGTTCTGAAACTCCAGCTAAATAAGAAATAATTACAAATCCTGTTAAACGTAAACAAAAATGTGTGGTTATAATTAATATAACCATTTGAAAAAAATTTTGAGAAAAACTTTTGCCAGAAATCGGGTATCCACCGCAGGCCAGTATTTTCTTGCTTTTAAAAATACGCATGGAGGCGCTTCATACTTATTTCAGTTGGCCGTGTGAGTAAATGAAATAGAAAATGAAATGAAATGAAATAGTAAATGAAATAGTAAATGAAATACAAAAACCTAACGCTAGCAAAAAGACGAGTTCACACTGGTCGTCCAGCATATAGCCGAGAAACTTTTACGAAGTTAATGCACGCAATCCCGAGTGTTTCCGACGTGTTAAAACACCGTTGTCTCAAAGACTACACTGAAACGGAACGCGGGTGCTTTTTCAGAGCATGCGGTTTATTTCATTAGGCATGGTCGCAGCGTATATACTCTAGTAAATTTCGTAGGGTTTGGCTCGTGTGTGGCTCGTTCGAACCCAACTGAAGAAAAGTAATAGAGGTCAGGATATCTAGGAAAATAAATAAACCTAGATAGAGGTGATCTCTGCAAGGGGGCTGGCCCCCGCAGTGGCCGCCGCTCCCGACTGCCTCCAAAAACACCCACATGCCAAATTTGGTTCTGGTCGCAGCGTATATACTCTAGTAAATTTCGTAGGGTTTGGCTCGTGTGTGGCTCGTTCGAACCCAACTGAAGAAAAGTAATAGAGGTCAGGATATCTAGGAAAATAAATAAACCTAGATAGAGGTGATCTCTGCAAGGGGGCTGGCCCCCGCAGTGGCCGCCGCTCCCGACTGCCTCCAAAAACACCCACATGCCAAATTTGGTTCCATTTGATTGAATAGTTCTCGAGTTATGAGGAAATTTGTATTTCATTTGTATAGGAGCCATCCCTCTTAAAGGGGGAGGGGTCTCTAACCATCATAAGTACCTTCCCCGGCCCCAAAAATCCCTACATGCAAATTTTCACGCCGATCGGCTAAGTAGTTTTTGATTCTATAAGGACAGACAGACAGACAGACAGACAGACAGACAGACAGACAGACAGACAGACAGACAGACAGACAGACAGACAGACAGACAGACAGACAGACAGACAGACAGACAGACAGACAGACAGACAGACAGACAGACAGACAGACAGACAGACAGACAGACAGACAGACAGACAGACAGACAGACAGACAGACAGACAGACAGACAGACAGACAGACAGACAGACAGACAGACAGACAGACAGACAGACAGACAGACAGACAGACAGACAGACAGACAGACAGACAGACAGACAGACAGACAGACAGACAGACAGACAGACAGACAGACAGACAGACAGACAGACAGACAGACAGACAGACAGACAGACAGACAGACAGACAGACAGACAGACAGACAGACAGACAGACAGACAGACAGACAGACAGACAGACAGACAGACAGACAGACAGACAGACAGACAGACAGACAGACAGACAGACAGACAGACAGACAGACAGACAGACAGACAGACAGACAGACAGACAGACAGACAGACAGACAGACAGACAGACAGACAGACAGACAGACAGACAGACAGACAGACAGACAGACAGACAGACAGACAGACAGACAGACAGACAGACAGACAGACAGACAGACAGACAGACAGACAGACAGACAGACAGACAGACAGACAGACAGACAGACAGACAGACAGACAGACAGACAGACAGACAGACAGACAGACAGACAGACAGACAGACAGACAGACAGACAGACAGACAGACAGACAGACAGACAGACAGACAGACAGACAGACAGACAGACAGACAGACAGACAGACAGACAGACAGACAGACAGACAGACAGACAGACAGACAGACAGACAGACAGACAGACAGACAGACAGACAGACAGACAGACAGACAGACAGACAGACAGACAGACAGACAGACAGACAGACAGACAGACAGACAGACAGACAGACAGACAGACAGACAGACAGACAGACAGACAGACAGACAGACAGACAGACAGACAGACAGACAGACAGACAGACAGACAGACAGACAGACAGACAGACAGACAGACAGACAGACAGACAGACAGACAGACAGACAGACAGACAGACAGACAGACAGACAGACAGACAGACAGACAGACAGACAGACAGACAGACAGACAGACAGACAGACAGACAGACAGACAGACAGACAGACAGACAGACAGACAGACAGACAGACAGACAGACAGACAGACAGACAGACAGACAGACAGACAGACAGACAGAAATCCTTTTTTTTGAGAATTGATAAAGCGTTAATTACAAGCAATACAGTTACGCATACATGCACCCCTCGCGAATCAACATTGTACCACGCGCTTTTCCTTTACACTTATCTTCCTTGACCGCTGATGCCAACAGGATTGCCAGATGTGCAAATTTGCCGCTGGATTGCGGATACAACAAATTCTAAAATCTGTGTACCTATGCCTATTGCTTGTTATATATTTTGTACAAATTTTCCGTCCAAGTCTCGTTAATCTTGCGTCAAAAAGCTTGAGACTGCCACGGCATACTTCTGGAGAAGATTTGTCATCACTAAGTTGACGAAAAGTTGATGATGTGTATCTGCATCAACAGTGAATGTTTGGTGGTGGAAATTTGTCGTTTCTTTCGTTCTTTCATAGTTTAGGTGATACCTGTACTCTGGGGCGTAACAGCTTAGAATCAACTTTTAATAAACTGTTATAACTTATTTCAACATAAGTACAACTCGTTTCATTTCAGTTTGGGAAGCATGATGGTTTGGCGAAATTAAATTATTCTATACGGGGTATCAGTGATGTTCAAGAGATCAGGGGTGTTAAACGAATGGAGGGCTGGAGGACGGACGTGTGTGATCTGCCTGAATGACCTGGGAGATGCCCCTCCTAAAGGCCCGATAGGAGTTTAACACGCCCTTCCCCTTTTTCCGCATCACGCAAGTTCAGTTTGTACGGCGAAATCGTTGATCAAGTAACCGGATGGTTATGTTGGAAGGGATTCTTATTTACCCGTGGAATGTGCGTAAGTGCCTCTGCTTGCATGTACACCCAACCCTTTTCGGCCCTTCTTACAACATATGCGTGAAAGCTGCTTGGTGAAAAAGTTCGATTCTACAGTCATTCTTCTTGCATACATAAGTAAATCCTTGAAGTGATGGTGGTATACATACCTACATACATACTCATACATAATCTAAATATCAACAATTAAATGTAAATTAAAAACAGTAAAACAACGACAATCTTTTTCAAGAAAACCCGACAAGCTAAAAAGTAAGTATTTTGCCCAACCACTTTGAACAACCTGAAAATGTATATTGGGCAGCTGAAAATATTAAATCCTCCTTCATTTTAGCAATATGCAAATGAACTTAGCTCTTAAACAGATGATGCAACCCAACAAAATTGCTGGCAGCACTCCATAATCACAATTTCTGCTGTTTGGTCGATCTGTTTTCGCAAGTAGCAATACTTCCGGATTTTCTGGACAGCTTCCACGTTCTGCTGTTCTTCCATTTCCGGCGAAGCAGCAGCGGCAGCAACCTGCAAGCTGATACGAATAATTTTGAGATTCACATAATTAAGTTGAATTTATATTCAAATCAAAACTGTTTAACATTTATACGAGTCTGCTCCGTGTCTGTGTACTTTGGCAGTTCTGCTTGTCCCTTTACCTGAGGGAACTGAGCCAAAACCGGTGCTACCAATGATAGTAGCAGTGCACTTAATTTTCCACTCGTTGGCTTGTCGTCTTTTGCCTGAGCATCCCAGCTCGATCAACAACTCTCGTTGCAGAGCGCAGAATTTAAGTTCAGTCCTTTCATTTTCACCGACGACCGACGGTGGGGAACAACGACGCGACCGAGAATGAGTTCTTTTTTTTTCGCCATAAGTAAAGCAAACGAGTCTATCATCAAATATTTCCATAAATATTAAACATTCGCTCTGCTCTTAAGATATATGGCAGGTTCGTGCTGGCGTCTGTCTACTGTCAGTGTCAAAGTTGGATCGTACTGAGTTGTTTCTGAAAATGTTGAGAAAACGAATCGTTATCATCCGCATCCGTATCCTGGCGGTTTTCAGTTCTACCTGTTGGGTAGAAATGGGAGCCGCTACTGAGCCGATATATTTTGTACAAACATAAACGCCGCAGAAATGAATGAGCAAAATGTATGCAGATTGAATGTCTCCCAGGCACGAGGACTGTGTGCTCTTTTGCCTAACTGGTTATGTTTCAATTTATCATTTCGGCTGATAAGGGTTCGGGAAAAGGAAAATGGAAAGATTTAATTAATATCTCCGATGCCGGAAGCGTGCACTCGGGAGCTGAAGAAAACAGTCAAGTCGACACCTTCCACACCGAAGCGAAGTGATTTCCATTTCTGTGGAAGTTGATTATCCTTTAAGTTGGATTAAGTGGTAGAGCGATTAAGGAGATACTGAAATGAACGCACGATACAGCGAATGAGTTGATACTGCAAATAATGTTGGTTACAGAGTTGTTAAATAGTTTTCGATTTCATACAGCTTCGCAAATAAAAATCTAGAGATTTAAAGGCAGTGCTACTAGTTAATTCTAGAGACAAAGAGAAACTGATTCAAACCCAAACGGATTTCCGTTCTCTATTCACCAATCGACTGAATAAGAAATCTAGTTTAAGGACAAAATATGATTATTATTAAATTTTCATGACAGAAAAATATTCAGGCGCAGACATCAGCTTTTGGCATACCCCGGGACACCCGAAATATCTCCGGTGTCCACTGACTACTGCGAATCTTGAAATATTTTGGAAAAACTAGAAAACTTTTGCCTTCGAATGCAGTAAGTTTTATTTAAAAATGTCTTATTTTGTAGAAGTTATGGCCGTTTGAATTTCGTCAAAATTTTGCCAGTTCCGATCAATATGGTTAGTATGTCTAACTACTGTATATTATTCTTTTAAAAATAAAATAGAATAGCTTATTTTAAAGTCACGGAAAAGGAAAATGTTACTAGGAAACTTTGTAATATTTTTGAAAATTTTAAATTGAAAAATTTCGCCTTTCAAATGACTACAAGAGCGTTAAGATCTCAACAAATTGTTACTCTGGAAAATGAGGAAGTTTATTTGCTCCCCTTTTGAAGTGAAATTATAGCTTCTCCTCAATTAGGAAAAGGAAAAACTTTTACTCGCTTTATAAACTTTACTGGAATATCCCTTTCGAGCCGTCCCTGAACGTCAATTAAAACAGTCCCCACAATTACCATTTCTACACTCCAGAAACCGCTAAATGCTTTTCACCTAAAAGCTATCCATTACTTTCAAAACGGGCTTAAACTCAGAGGTTCACCATGAAAACGGTTGGTTTAGGACTATTTTCAGCACATCAACACCGTTTCAACCCAACCCTTAGCACCACACCGCACCAGCAACTGCATCCGTCCATTAGAAACACCCGGCATCGTTTTCTTGCTAATAAGGGAATAGGATCTGAGTAGCATCAAGCTTGACCGCTCACACTAACCAGCTTGCTTTCGATCCTTTTAACACGTGGTGTTTGATGATTGAGCGCGTTTGGAAACAGAGATCGTTTACAATTAGTGCTTATCAGTATTTTACAACAGATACCGTCAATTGAATGAATTTGAAATTATTTGACAACTCATCAAATGATAGTAATAAAACTTTTCAGAACATTCAATTATTTGGAAAGAAATCCCGAAATAATTCTGTTGTACACATGAAAATTAAAACCAATTCATGAATGTCACTGCACAGCGAAAATACTTGAAACATTATTGATTTCTTGTGTAACAGTAGGTAAGCCAGTAGCAATGAGTCTAAAAAAAGCTTTCATCATTCGAAGAAATCCTACGTGAATGGGTAATGAATGAGTGGTTAATTAGCGTTTTCCCGCAGTAAAGCACTTCTATTTAATTAATATATTCTAATTGACGATAGCTACAGGGCCACAATTTCAAAATCTAAACAACAACGGAGGATTATGTCTACTTTCAATGTAATTGGTTACCACACTCAATGATTCCTGCCGCTGAAATAAAGCGGGCTAGTATGCTGTAACATGTATTTTATATGGGTCAAAATTGTTACAAATGTAGCTTGAAACAAGACCAAAATGTAAATACGCGGTCTAAAATACTAAAAACTATTCATCACTTTAGTTGGCACCAAACAAGATCAGAAAGTCAAACACACAACTCGTTTGCAAATTTACTTCCTCTAAACTTGGAACACAAAGAAATCAAAACTACAACCAACCAAGTTTTGGCTCAACTTAATTTGCATGATGTTTATCAATGCTTGATGCTTTCTTCCGTAGACACACACCAGTGAGCAATTCAGAATAAGAAAATAGTTTTCCAATCGCAGAAGCACTAAGCAATGTTCATTTTATAAAGTGGATATATTTGTTTTTCAATGGTTCAAAGTTAGTTCTTAACGAAAAGTTATAAAAAACTATTTCCGTGTGTAGGGTCATTAGAGCAACATAACTGATAAATGTCAAAATAAGTGTCAAAATTGCCAAAAAAAAATTAGCATAGGCATCGGAATCGTGCCAAACATCAAGAAGCGCTATAACATCAGAACCTGAAAAGACTTCTGCGCGGTAAATTTCCTCGAAAATAGACTTACGGATCTTGGATAACCTTCCTCTGGCAAAATCCGATCGATGCGTTTTGATGGACGATGCAACGTACGTTAAATTGGACCAAGTATACTTCCAATTTTTTTACGCTGTTCAAAGTGCACGTGGTCCTGATGATGTGTGATATTTCAGAACAGAAAAGTTGCAAGCAACCCGCTCGTGTGGATTAAAAAGTTCTACGTATTTCCCAACAGGCTACAGAATCAAAACCGCATCATCATCGA
Organism: Sabethes cyaneus; assembly: GCF_943734655.1. Lineage (NCBI taxonomy): Eukaryota > Metazoa > Arthropoda > Insecta > Diptera > Culicidae > Sabethes > Sabethes cyaneus. The sequence continues at coordinate 157,036,161 of NC_071355.1, read as the reverse complement.
AAACGACTTCTATCTATCTACCGAAGGTACACAACTCCTCCAAGGTTTGGGGTCGAATCTAACATCTGCTCACTGTAGCATGCTGATATTCATACCATATTACAGAGTTTGCCTATAATGTTTAACGTGTGTTGTTTACACATTATTTATAGAGTATCCGGAAGCGTGTAACGAACAAGGGAGGCAGTTGACAGCTTCCCGCGTAAACGTCCTGCGGGTCGAAAGTCAGTCGATACTAGATAGCAAAGGAAGGCAGATTATCACATTGGCGATCCTTTGCCAAATTGAACTTTCAGCGTGAGTTTAGAGGTAAAATATGAGGTTAGAAAAATGGAATAGAGTTGCGGTACCAGTTTTTCAGTCTGTTTCTATTTTGGGCCTACCCTCTGTTCTTCGCATCTTAGGGAGAAAATCATCACTAATTCTTTCCAATATACGCTACCATGGTTACACGTTCGTTTCGTGGTGATAAATTGGTTTTTCAGGCAATACGAAACCAGAGTAGGCCCAATAATTAGAAGCATGCCGAAAATACCGTCAATGCCCTACTTTGTGGCGCAATATATTTAGGTGGAATTCCAAATGCAAGTGTGGATTATCATTAGGTAGATTTGAACTATATGAAGCCCGCCATGACCAATGTATATTAAGGTTGCGTCAGCAAAAGGCCATGACCAACGCGTATTAAAGGCGAGTCGAGACAAAGCCGTGTCCAACGCAAATTAGGTGTGAGAGAGGGAAATTAAACTACTTCCACCTGTCGACTTCCCCGCGCTCATTTCTGATTATATTACCTCCCATGTCCCTAAACGAGTTTGGTTCACCTTCTCGTAAAACTTACGCGTGTCATTAACTCGGAATAGCTGTTCTAATTTTTCACAATCACTGTCCTCCTTTTGACGTTTTTACTCTTTAGGATCACGGTCAACTAATTCCTTGTTCGTCGGTGTTTGGTCCTTGAGGTAAAGGTCCAATAGGTTTTCCAAACAATTTTTTGGCATTCCTCATCAAACCAATCATTTTGTATACACCGGGGTTCTTCATCTAGTGCGTATTCCTGGTTTGAAGCACCCAACTCCTTGGAAGAAGACAGTGCCTCATCCAGTATTCTCACGTAGTTCTTGTAAGATTGCGGGTTATCTAGCTGTCTAATATTCAATCGAGGAGGATAGGTTTGACGTGACGGGCATCCGGTTCACAGTTTTGAGCGCGCAAATACAGCTACTAGGTGGTGATGGTCAGAGTCAATATCTGCACTCCATGGGAAACGTCAGTTCATAATGTTTATAGACCGGCCATCTATGAAAACGTGGTCAATCTGATTCATTGTGCGTTTGTCACGTGATCTCCAGGTGGCTTTGTGGATATCTTTGCGTGGGAAAAATATGCTTCGGATCACCAGGCCACGGGAAGCTGAGAATGTTATACATTGTTGGGCGTTGTCGTTCGTCTTGGTGTGCAGCATTGAAAAAACACTGGCAAATGAAATTTATCAACAGTTTCTTAAAATAACTGTCTGTCATTTTCCGGATCGTAAGATTCGGGCTCAACTAGTATGATATATCCAATTGTTTAATTTACGCAGGGGGAGGATGTGGCATACTGATATTCGCAGCATATTCAGGGTTTACCTGAAATGTTGTTTACTGGTTTGAGTTGTTTACATATTATTTACGGAATAACCTGGAACGTGTAACAAACAAGGGAGGCAGTTGACAGTTTCCAGCCTATAAATGGGGTCGATCGGTCGATAGTTGATGGCAAAGAAAGACAGATTATCGCACTCACTACGCTGCTGCGTCTTTTAAACTAAACAGAATTGAAAAAAAAAAATTCTCAGAATTCCAAAGCCCGCCTAACTGCTAAGAACTGCCGCACTGATACGTTGTATCTTTTACTGTGCAATAATCATCAGTGGTTGGAGAATTCGCGAAAAAGTGATCGTTTGAATCGATGAACATCCCTCATGAACACACACTATTCGCCTGCCTCGCCGATAATGCACGCATCAGCTTTGAATTTTATCACGAACAGAACCTCAATGTGAACATCAGAATTCGGTCAAAAATTGAATATTGAACATTGAGTGTGTTCGATTTATCGGATATAGAATGCCCGGGGCTGGCAAAGGGTGAACATGTGCATTCCATAACCTCTGTTCATTAACTCCTATTCCTACCTCCACGAGGTGCCGGCTGGGGTACGCAACTTCGGTTGTCGTATGCTAACAGGAAAGGGGGCACAGTGGCTCCCGCCCACATTAAGATGGCAGCCCCATCAGCGGGATAAGGACCTTAGGTTAACAGCCTACTGTACCAGAACACACAAAAAGTTAATGAAAATGAAAGAAGAAATCTCTCCGGATTATTGGCAACGACCTTTAGCATGAAAACACGGACACGAATCGGAACATGGAATATACTGACCCTTGCCCAGCAGGGCAAGCTGGCTCAACTTGCAAGGGAAGCTAGCCGCCTGAAGCTTGAAATCCTGGGGCTGAGCGAGGTCCGCTGGCCGGGTACTGGCGAACACCCCAGTAAACCATTTGGTTTGTATATCTCGATTGCAACTGAGGTATACGAAATCATATCTGAACGAAAAAGTTATATTTCACGCCATATAAGAACATATATGTACCAAAGTGGAGGCGATATACGTGCGAAAATTTTGACAACCATTTGTTTTTATAACACGCAACTAAATACTCCTGAATATATGATATAGATATAATCAAATATTGCAATTGTCTATCCTGCTTTATAATTCACAGTCATGAATTGTATATGAAGACACGCACGACTGCAAAACAACTTATTGTTCATTTCGATTTGACATACTCCAATCATTATACAATTCCAATGTGAAATTGACATGAAAACGATTTAATGTGAACTTTCTATTACGATTTTGTGTTATCTGGGACAGGACATCATCCGGGCAAGTCTTGCTCTACTCTGGCATACGAGGTGAAAATTCTACTCGAGAAAGAGGAGTTGGATTCCTACTGAGCCCAGGGGCACGTGCGGCCCTGATGAAGTGGGAACCAATAAATGAGCGAATAATCGTTGCCAGATTTAAAACACGGGTTAGGAACCTTACGGCAATCCAGTGCTATGCGCCAACAGATGCTGCCGACCTGCAGGAGAAAGAGAGCTTTTACAGCCAGCTGAACAGCGTGGTTGAGAAAATCCCGAAGGGGGACATCCAAATTCACATGGGCGACTTCAACGCGAAGATTGGCTCAAACAACGCGGACCTTGAACGCGTCATGGGACGCCATGGCCTAGGAGAGATGAGCGAAAACGGGGAGCTGTTTACAGAATTCTGTGGTAATAACGACATGGTCATTGGTGGATCGCTCTTCCCCCATAGACCAGTACATAAAGTCACGTGGGTTTCCCGCGACGGCCGAACAGAAAACCAAATCGACCACATCTGCATCAGCCGGAAATGGAGAAGGAGCCTTCTTGATGTACGCAACAAACGCAGCGCTGACATTGCATCCGACCATCATCATGTTATCGCTGAGATACGTCTGCGCGTCGCACGTGTCCAACGACGGGAGGAGAAAGTTGGGTGCCGCTACGACGTCCGCCGATTGGAGAATCCTGAGGTGAAAAGGGCCTTTGTTGAACAACTTGAATCTCGAGCCTCGGAGTTGCCATCTGGTGGAACCGTCGAAGAGCAATGGACCGGCATCAAGAACGCTTTCATCACGACCAGTGATGAAACCCTCGGCAAAGCGCGCGGTGGGCGGAGGGAGTGGATTTCGGATGAAACTTGGAGGAAGATCGACGAGCGGAGAGAGGCGAAAGCCGGCATTGAGCGAGCGCGGACCAGATCGGCTAAGACAGCTGCCCGTCAACGATACGCCGAACTGGAGAGGGCTGTTAAACGTGCTTGTAGGCGGGACAAGAGAGCCTGGACTAACTCCCTAGCCGAACAAGGAGAAACCGCCGCCGCCAATGGTGATATCCGTTTGTTGTATGATATTTCTCGCCGCCTTAGTGGTGCCAGGATGAATACAAAGATGCCGCTAAAGGACAGAGCTGGTCAGCTATTGACTGACCGTACAGAACAGCTTAAGCGATGGACTGAACATTTTGAACAACTCTTCCGAGTTTCAAATGTCAGAGACGAACAAAACCAGCAGCGTACGACGCCTACAGTTCGTCGAATAAATCGCGTGAACTCGGAGGCGCCATCGTTGGATGAAATTGTAGCAGCCATCAAGAGTATGAAATCCAATAGAGCGCCAGGGATAGATCGTATTTCAGCCGAAATGCTCAAAGCTGACCCATCTTTGTCAGCCCAGATGATGCATCAGCTTTTCAGCAATATTTGGGAAACCGCAACTTTTCCGGTGGACTGGATGCAGGGCATATTGGTCAAAGTCCCTAAGAAAGGAGACCCAACGGAATGCGGTAACTGGCGTGGCATCACGTTGCTCTGTATTACTCTCAAAGTACTCTGTAAGGTAATCCTCAACCGGATCCAGGAGAAGATCGACGCTACTCTCCGGCGGCAGCAAGCTGGATTCCGTGCTGGCCGATCATGTGTAGACCATATCACAACGCTCCGCATTATATTGGAGCAGATCAACGAATTCCAGGACTCTCTTCTGCTGGTGTTCGTTGACTTCGAAAAGGCGTTCGACCGACTCAATCACGAAAACATCTGGGGCGCACTTAGGCGTAGAGGAGTTCCAGATAAGCTAGTCCATCTCATCGAGGCTCAGTACGAGGCGTTCTCGTGCAAGGTTCTGCACGACGGCGTCTTGTCCGACCCCATAAGGGTTACTGCTGGCGTGAGACAGGGCTGCATTTTATCACCGCTTCTGTTTCTCATCGTTATGGATGAGATATTAGTTGGAGCAATTGACAGTAGACCAAATCGAGGATTGCCTTGGAATCCTCTAACGATGGAGCAGCTAAATGACCTCGACCTAGCCGACGACATTGTCTTGCTCGCACAACGCCGAAACGATATGCAGAACAAGTTAGACGACCTCTCCGAGAGCTCCCAGGCAGCAGGTCTCACAGTCAATGTAGCGAAAACTAAGTCTATGGTAGTGAACACTGACAATTCCACCAACTTTACAGCAGCGGGACAACAAGTTGAGCAGCTGGCCGTCTTTCAATATCTTGGTAGCCAAACAACGCCCGATGGTGGTACCAAGACTGATATAGCCACACGGATCAGGAAGGCCAGGGGTGCCTTTGCAGGTCTGCGAAACATTTGGCGCTCAAACCAGATCACTCTACGTACGAAAACCGGAATCTTTAATTCAAACGTTAAATCCGTACTGCTGTATGCCTGCGAAACGTGGTGCGTCTCAGCGGAGACAACGCAAAAACTGCAGGTATTCATTAACCGGTGCCTGCGATATATTATTCGTGCCTGGTGGCCTGATAATTGGATATCCAATGAGGAACTCCATCGTCGGTGTCATCAACGGCCGATAGCCACAGAAATTCGTGAGCGTAGGTGGAAGTGGATCGGACACACCTTGAGGAAAGGAGCGAACGAGGTTTGCAGAGCAGCACTCGACTGGAATCCACAAGGACATCGTAGAAGAGGCAGACCCAGAGGCTCATGGAGACGGAGCTTAGCCAACGACATCCGGGTTGTAGACGAGAACCTGTCCTGGCGACAGGTAAAAGCCATGGCGGGTAACCGTCAGCAGTGGAGATCTCTGATTTCATCCCTTTGTTCTGCCGGACCGGCGGACATGGACACATAAGTAAGTAAATGCCCGGGGACGCCGGAAAGTATTCAAAATAATATTACCACGAAAAGGGAATAGTTTAAAGTAGTGTTAGTGGCTTTACAAGCAGCAGAAAGCAGTAATTTGCACTTTTGCGTTGCTAACGATATTCGTATACTCAGCGATGCTATGAAGCGTGAGTGTATGTTGCTCATTGTTATAAGCAAATTGAACCACTCGCGTAGCTGTTTTATCATGATAAAAACCCTTTGCCGATGCTCGGCGCATCTATTCATTTTGCGAGTTTTCCAACCTCTGATAATCATGAATCAATCAATAATGAATCGTTGTTATTTTATGGGTCGGGAGTATTGTATCGGAGATCATCAGTATCGGACATTTCCTCGTTTAATATATTAGGGAGAGGGGCTTTCCATTAGTAGGAATAAAATCAATGGCTTCCTCAAATTTGTGTATGGAAGCCTAAAATTAATTAAATTTATGGATAACTGTAAAGCTCTGCGTCTTTTGTAAATTGGACAAAGCAATGACGTAGAACTACAGCGCGTTAAGATGTTGACATGTTTTCTATCGGATTAGGATCCGTGGATTAGGCTTAACAGGATTTTGGATAAACAAATCAACAAATAAATTATACTTGATACTAATCTAAACTAATAAAACTAATCTTATTTAAGTGTTTGTAGAACATTTTTAGCTATTATTTTAGCTATTTTACCTCTTATGTCAAGCTCGTCAATTCTAAAATCAGATATGTCGTTATTCAACAAAAAATATCTGGATCAGGTATTCTTCAGTAATTTTCTCCTGCTCGGGAAATGACAACAGTTGATAATCATCCACTTACATCTTAAAAAAGCTGCATGGGGAACAAAAGCAGACTAACTACGATTAATGCTTTGAGCAGAAAATTTTTTAATTCTCTTCCCTAAATCCCTAACTTGAGATCCCTATAGCATAAAAATGAAACCATCAACACGCAACAGATACGCTGACTCAAAGGAAATCCTAGTCAATCTCTTCAAGTGAGTTACCTCATGATTTGTACAATACGTGTATGTGACATCACAGCTCAAAAGACTTTGCGCTTGAAAGAAACATCAGCAACTGAGCTGCAACGGAAAATAGCAGTAACCAGTTCGACCACAGGTCTTCATTAATCAAACTCTTAATCTCTGAACAGTCCCGTAATGATGTTTCTTGATGACGGAACGCATCGTTCGCTGGGAACGCAGTTTATCCTACAGTAGGGTACAAGCTCCCATCACCGGCCCATGGAGAAATGTAATTCGCAAAACACTTTTAGCTACAAAAATCAAAGGATGCTGTATGCTATAACCAAAGGAACGGAACTGTATTACTTCGCGTTTTACGGGTTTCTCAGATTCCGAGCTTTGAGAAGCTTACTGTCTACACCCACACCATACACTAGCCAACGTCTTTGTAAGCCGCAGTCATCGCTTGTCGGAGGAAATCCGTCTCATCGTCATCCTTGTATCCATTAGTTATTCCACAAAAGGACGTACCAACATCCGGCAGGAGTGTGTACATTCTCGTATGCCAGTGACAGATTGGTACCGGAGCAGCGGCGAATATAAGCGAACAGAGCCGTGTTTACAGTTGGATACGTGTTTGCTCTCGAGCATTCTGGTACAAAACGAGCTCAAGCAAGCTACCACCGAAAATCATAAATCAACATCATTCCGGATTTAGTAAACAGTCCACCGTCACACATTAACACTTCATTTTAAAATTCATATTTTCTCTACATTTTGGAGAAGATCACAAAAGAAAACGAAAAGAGGGACCACATGAAACCCAACCGTCACGTTCCAGTGTCGTCGGCAACGGAAACACAGATTCTAAATAAAGAAGCCGTTCCTAGGTGTGTATGTGTGTAGATCCATTTTTCCTCTACCGATTCTACGAGGTTTCCTGACAAACAGTTTCTGTACGGCCCGCTGCTGTTGTGTGTGCTGAGATGGGTCACGTTGCCGGACAACTGTGGCAGATAAAATAGGATACATTTCCTGCAATGCAACCAAAGGTTGTCCCCGAGCGGCACCAACCAAAAAAAAAACTCATTGTTTTCTTTACGGGCTACGATCTCGTCAGTCATGGGCGGATGCCTTGTATCCTCTGCTGTCAGTTCGACGCGTGGGGTAGAAAAAAACAAACAAACAAATGGCGGTTGTATACGGTTGATAAGCTGAGTGTGATGAAATTTAAAGGGAAAGAATTTATTATTCAGACTTTTTTGAATACTACCAGCCACGTTGCGTTTGCCGGAAAATTCATTATATACATTCTCTATATAGCACCAATTTCTCATACCGGAAAAGCAGCAGCTCCGAATTATCACCTTATCGCTCTTTGGTGTCAAAATTGCAGAAAAAAGAGCTTGTGACACCGGGAAAATAAATTATTAACTCTTGTTGTGATAACGCAACGGTTAAGCAACTCAAATTTTCGTTCCGCTTAACTGGAGATAGGCTTTTATTTACGGAAAACTTTGTTGAATAAATTATTCAGGTCTGCTAAGAGAGGTGTATATTTTCTGGCAAATATAATATAAAAAATCTTTCCATTGTTTCAAAATCTCCGGAGGCACATAATTTACTGGTGATGCAAAAATCAAACACGAGACACTAGTTTGCATTTAAATAAAAAAAAAGTTCGTATTTTCCGATTATTAAATAATCGATTTTGATATTCATTTATTCGAGTTCCTTTCAGTGTATTCTACTTATTGTAACCATACCACAGCCAGGATCCATCAGTCCACAATACACGAAGCCCGTGTGTGTGAAAAAATGAAAGCCTTACCCTCACTCACTCACTGATTCACATGTAACCGGTTCTGCTATCAGTAGCTGCCCGCAGCAGCATTGCAACGCTACGACGACGACGCGACATAGAGGCACAGTATCATAAATTAGCAACGAGCGGCAAAAACTTGCCGACTACCCGCTGCGAACCAGACTGACAAAATTAGTCGTGCGAAAATTTGTTATCTAAAAGTTTCCCAACCATGCCGTCAGTGGCAGGTTTCCCGGGAACTAGTACGGACGAACAGAGACTTGTGCAGAGTTTCACTACCCGGCGGCGATTTTTTCGCTCGAAATTTCGCGCCTCGTTGGCTTGCCACCGGAGGGATGTTAATATTTTTATTTTGATCGCTTGACGTTTACTCAGTATATACAGAAGACAAACTTTGCGCAAATATCTACAAAATCCAACTCCCGAACACAAGCGAAGCCATTTGACAAAATTATTTTCAATTGCAGAATGTAACTTGCAGTTTTTCGATGTAAATTTTCGAAGCCGCATTTGCCCATGTTGTTCATGTAAATCATGTAGTATGAGCACGATTAAATTTGTTGTTTGATTTGTAAGTTTTATTGGATTATTTTGAAAGCGGATGTGATTGACCTGGAAACAACTTCAGTTTTCCAAGTTGCAACAAACCCAATTGGCTAGGCTGAGAAGATCCGGTGAATGTCGTCCGAGACGAGTCTGATGTTGCTAAGTAAAATTTTATGTAATTACTTGCAGTTCACTATATTTACCGATTGAATATCGGAATCTTTGAATCGGTCAACATCAAAATCCAGAAGGCCCTTGACAGTCAGTCTAGCAACACTGACCATACCGTCAATCTCCACTATACGCAGGAATGTAAACGTGATACTCTTGCGTGAAAAGAAAACAGGCAGCAATTTCATTTACTTGAGGTCTGTCACAATTAGCGCAATTTGTTTGAAAGAACATTAAAATTCTTCGTCAAAAACGCCGAGAAATGTGCGTTAAGTTCAATGCTTATTGTTTTGGCCAGATGAACACAACTCATAGTTCAGCAGATCCCTTATAGGTAGAACTTAAGTAGTACAGTTGGTACAGTTGTTTGGTGGGTTTAATTGCTATTAAGGCATTTATTCATGGGCGAAGATGGTCGGTATCTGAGTGAGATTGGGACTGGGATTGTTTTTGTACACCGAACTGTCAGCGCGAACCGGACATGAACTGTCACGTGTTTGAATAAAACAGGGAAAGTATTTATTTGCGATGAAATTTCAAACCCCTCACAAATCCGAGCTACGAAACTTATCAATCTGTCACTGAGCTGGCTTCTCTCTCAGGTCGGTATCTGGGATAAGTAGGGAATTATCAGGAATATCTTAAAAAAATATTTAACACACTACTCGCTGGGACGTGCTCTAACTACTATCTGCACCTCATACTCTAACGACATTAGTTCACACCAGCACCACCGAAAATTGATTCAGTCGTTGCAGGAATGTGTCGTGGGATTCCTTTTCCTCCTTCTCTTCCACTGGTTCTGGTTCTGGTTCTGGTTCTAGTTCTGGTTCTGGTTCTCTTCCACTGGTTCTGGTTCTGGTTCTGGTTCTGGTTCTGGTTCTGGTTCTGGTTCTGGTTCTGGTTCTGGTTCTGGTTCTGGTTCTGGTTCTGGTTCTGGTTCTGGTTCTGGTTCTGGTTCTGGTTCTGGTTCTGGTTCTGGTTCTGGTTCTGGTTCTGGTTCTGGTTCTGGTTCTGGTTCTGGTTCTGGTTCTGGTTCTGGTTCTGGTTCTGGTTCTGGTTCTGGTTCTGGTTCTGGTTCTGGTTCTGGTTCTGGTTCTGGTTCTGGTTCTGGTTCTGGTTCTGGTTCTGGTTCTGGTTCTGGTTCTGGTTCTGGTTCTGGTTCTGGTTCTGGTTCTGGTTCTGGTTCTGGTTCTGGTTCTGGTTCTGGTTCTGGTTCTGGTTCTGGTTCTGGTTCTGGTTCTGGTTCTGGTTCTGGTTCTGGTTCTGGTTCTGGTTCTGGTTCTGGTTCTGGTTCTGGTTCTGGTTCTGGTTCTGGTTCTGGTTCTGGTTCTGGTTCTGGTTCTGGTTCTGGTTCTGGTTCTGGTTCTGGTTCTGGTTCTGGTTCTGGTTCTGGTTCTGGTTCTGGTTCTGGTTCTGGTTCTGGTTCTGGTTCTGGTTCTGGTTCTGGTTCTGGTTCTGGTTCTGGTTCTGGTTCTGGTTCTGGTTCTGGTTCTGGTTCTGGTTCTGGTTCTGGTTCTGGTTCTGGTTCTGGTTCTGGTTCTGGTTCTGGTTCTGGTTCTGGTTCTGGTTCTGGTTCTGGTTCTGGTTCTGGTTCTGGTTCTGGTTCTGGTTCTGGTTCTGGTTCTGGTTCTGGTTCTGGTTCTGGTTCTGGTTCTGGTTCTGGTTCTGGTTCTGGTTCTGGTTCTGGTTCTGGTTCTGGTTCTGGTTCTGGTTCTGGTTCTGGTTCTGGTTCTGGTTCTGGTTCTGGTTCTGGTTCTGGTTCTGGTTCTGGTTCTGGTTCTGGTTCTGGTTCTGGTTCTGGTTCTGGTTCTGGTTCTGGTTCTGGTTCTGGTTCTGGTTCTGGTTCTGGTTCTGGTTCTGGTTCTGGTTCTGGTTCTGGTTCTGGTTCTGGTTCTGGTTCTGGTTCTGGTTCTGGTTCTGGTTCTGGTTCTGCTACCTACACACTCGCGAGCTCACAGTCTCGTAGCCTCTTTCTGGACAACCCGCTCTCGAAGCCAACAGCTCGTGAGCTCTAACAGCACATTAGGAAACAGATTTTTCATTACTTCTTCGTTTCTGCTTCATTCCACGCCCTCGCTCACACACACTTGCGAGCGATGAATTATCAACTGCTGAGGTGCAATGACGAGCTAGAGCGACGACCGTGGTTGATAGCTAAATACACACTCGCAAAAAGTCATAGCAGTGTATGGGAAAATAAGAAATTTCGAAACACTGAATAATACTAAGATACTGATTAGCAAAGTTGACTATCAACTTCAAGCAGAACGGCAAGAGGAAGCAGCTAACATAATACCGTTGACCTTGAATACGAATTAGACACAACCTATAGAAACTCGTACGAATACTCAGAGCGGAATGAACTGACTAAATTACTAAAATCGGATTTCATGAATCCATCATTTGGTGTCAAATTTATCCCAAGAAGGTTTAGCACTGTCGGTTTGTTTGTAGAAGAAACTTGTAAAAACAACAAACATTCGTCAGAATGAGGCACTCGTTAAAAATCATCAACATTCGACATTGTAGTTTTAAGGCCAAAATGTCACAACACGACCTCATCGTTTCCGTAGAACTACGTTACACAAAATTTGGTTTTTATACAGTTAGCAACTTGCTTATTCAAATTATTTGTATCAAAACAAAACAAAAACACAATTAAAATTATCCGCAATTCATAAAGAGAAGTCTCAGTTTTCAATATTGAGGATATTTAATGTCCCTTAAGCTGGAAGTACAAAATTAGCAGAACATAAGTTGGACCATACAGTTAATTGATGCTCAAATGATACCAATTAATGCTCCTAACGACGAATTTAATGCTCCATTGTTTCATAGGAAAAAAACAATGTACTGCTAGCTTAATATTAAGCTAGCAGTACAAAGTCTGGAAATGGTACTTCCGGTGCAGATAAAGCTACCCAAGTATGATAATAATTTAATGCTCATGTAATGCTCTAGGAAAAACAGTTTTGGTAACTTAGATCGTCGTTTCCCACGAAAAATTGGGAGAAAACGAAAATGTAGGGGAGTGTCCTCGTGGTTGGGTCACGTTTTTGGAATTTTGGAAATCTAAATACATCGCTGGAAAGGTCTAATAATAAGCTATATTCTTGGAAAGTTTTGAACTGATTGCTTGAAAAATAAAAAAGTTATAGGCATTTACACGAAGACAAAAAATGTTGGCATAGTCGGACCATGTTGTACAGGTTGGGCCACCAAAGAAAATCTAAGACATACGTATTGAAATTCTATATAGAGACATGAAAAGAATGAACTCCGTGAACAACGACTCATATAGGTACAAATACCTTATTTTTAATTGCATTTTTGCGAAATTTTGGTGATCTTGTAAAATCAATATTGCTACAATTGACTTTTCCGAAGTGTACAACTACAATGAAAAAAACAACAAAAATCTAGGTTTTTATCGTATTAATTTTGCTTTATTTCATCACATTTTACGTGACTGACATTCTCTAGCGATTATTGCGTTTCTGCGCTTAAAATTATGGTGGCCCAACCATGACTTCTCAAGTGGCCCGACCTTTACAAATAGCGCTTTTCTAGTATTTCTCCTTAGCCTTCCCAAACACCTAACTGGAGGGGATTTTTCTATAGTCTTCGTGTGCAGCACAACACACTTCATACATTTTCAACATTTATCTCGATAATTGCATTTCATGAATCATTTCTTGAAGAAAAGTTCATTGCACCTGGAAAACTTTTTTTATAAGATTTAGTCACTGAATTCAGTACGGGTGTTTTGAATACACGATTAAACTCACAATATTGTGAAAAGTTAGCTATCACAGTAAGAAGTTTTACAATGGTTGTATCAGAGATATCATGAGTTACTAAAACTATAAAATCATGATGGCCCGACCATAACAGTGGCCCGACGATAACGACAATACCCTACTACTGGGGTATTGGTAGTTATGCTAGTCGTTTTGACTCCTACCTTTTGTCCAATGCTGGAAGGTGCATGGGTCGAACCAAGCTATAATCTGAGATGATAACCGGATTCGAACCGGATTTGAATCAATTGTAGAACCACTGTTTCAAAAAAATATATTAATAACTTTGTACTTCCAGCTTAAGGGACATTAATATTTAAAGCAAACCACGTGCTTCATTCAAAGTCATGTACACCTAAACTGCGAGCTGATGCGAGCAGCTCACGCACAGTCTCTTATCCAGGATTTGCTGTGGACCCGAAAAAAAATTCGAAAATAATCGTGATACTTCGATGTACAGGTTAAAACCTCAGCGCCAGTTGACAGTGGCAAAGGGAAGACTCAGACAAGTTATGCCAGGTTGTAGTCAAGACAATCATCAGTAACGAAGTAACAAAGCGTTAGAGGTACATTTAGAGGATTTTGTCATACATTCCGATTATCTCCGTAATAGTAAATCTAGATTATCACAGTATATATGTGCCGTTTCGTCTAAATTATAGAAAATTAGCCTCCGATGTATTCTCAGTTAGACGCGAAGTGGCGTACGCGGTCTACAGATACCGTCATCCGGGGCGAGATTGTGCCAAAAAAGCATATGTTTTTGTTCTTTAGCTCACACAATTTACACACAATTTAGGAACTACGTTGATTTCAAACCTGTCAAAATATACTAAATTGTTCAATTAACAACTACCGTAGAAATGGTTTAGTTACAATGAAACCTAATTTTACTGCATGAACCTTGGCACAATCTCATCACTTCTAGGGGGTGACATTGTGCCAAAAACATAAAGTTAAGTTAAAAACCTAAACAGTGAACATTAGCATGTTTATAAACAATACACATAAATATCAGTATAAAGTAGTTCATATGTGGCCGTCCATGAACTATGTGGACTATTAGGGGCAGGGGGTCGCCCAAAAACAACGCATCTTACAAAAGGTATGAACGAAAATAACCCGGGGAGGTCTGAAATAACTAAAAATGAGTTCATAGTCAATGGACAGCCTTTATATAGCCAGTAGCGTTTCTAGGGTTAACAAGGGGGAGATATATGGAGGGCGCGTGTCCTAAGGGGGCATACCTTTTTGATCATTTAACAAAAGTAACCATTACTTCGTTCGAGAACCGGCGTCCGCAGAACATGTGGCCCATCCCACCCCCACCCCCCTCCTTACAACTGGCAATTTATGCACGATATAATATATTCGGCTTATATTAGAGTGTTATTCAAAGCATCTGAAATTTCCAGAGAAAAAGTAAAAATTAGTTTAAATTATTTGGCAGACCTACGATGCTGTTTGCTCCAAAATGGATGATGCAATCTAATCTGTCAAAATATTGTGCTCAATAGTAAAGAATGTGACTGTACTGTACTGTACTGTGACTGTACTGGTGTATACTGACGTATTTTTGTTGTGTACGTGAAATCCACAAATTGGATCAATCATTAAATCAAAACTTATCCAACGCATGATAACCTTTCAATACATTGTAAATGATTAGTTTATATATCCTTAAAATAGCAAGTTGATGCGATTTCTTGTTTGGGTTGGTTCGTGCGGGACATTGTTTACAAGCGTTATTTCCGAGAATTTGTGATCGCGAACTTTGAAACCCTGTTTAGGCTAAATAGTTTGCTAATATTATCTGTGTTCCATTCTAAGTTATAAATAAATATGTTATGTTCATCATCATTTTGAATTTAGGTCACCAGTTTCTATAGATATAATAAATTTTCACAAATAAGCATTTTTGGTTTTTGGCACAATCTCACCCCCGTGGCACAATCTCACCCCCGTGGCACAATCTCACCCCGGATAGCGCTAGTCCATACATATTTAAAACCATATTGAACATTTAAAACCATATTGAACCGAACACAGGCGTAGCGCACTTCCTCAATACAGTTATCAAATTTTCCTAGGTCTAATCGTCGTAAAGAATGCTCGATCTGTTGGGACAAAGAGATTTTATCGCTTGTTCTCACCGTGGAGAGGTGAGAAAATTATTCTAAAGATTCGAACTAAATTTTCCAAAGGGAAAGTTTACTCGTTCATAAACCATCTGAGCCGTTCCGAATTATAGTGGTCTATTGACCATTTTTGTCAAAAATGAGATTTTTGCATAAATCGCATCTTTATCGATAGATGTACTATATAAACACTAAAAATTACAAAATAGTAGGTTTCCAACCTGCTTTGATGAATTTTAGGTCCGGAACAGAATGACCATTCTGTTCCGCATTATAGTGGTCTATGTGCATGGGACTTACTTGTGACAGAGATTGAGATAAAACTCCCATAATCCCATAATTAGGTGAAAGTAGTTAATAAGCGTAAGTCGACTATTGTTTTTTTTTGTGCCGATTGAACTCCCCCTCTCTCTATGGGAGAAGCCCCCCCACCCCTAATCAACAAAAGCCTTGTTTTCGTCAAATCCGTTAATTTTCATTTGCTTATATCTCCGGAAATATTAAGTCTAGTAAGATACTATTTTCACATTTTCAAAGAAAATTGCCCAAGGAATTCGAAAAAAGTAGTATTTTTTAGCACCAGTGCTGCCAAATACTTTTTAATTCGATTTGAAAACTAAAGTTCTATTTTTCTCTCAATGAATACATTTTAATCTCAAAAATTCCGACTCCATCGTATTCCAGAGATTTTTTTACATTAGAATTACTTATCATCACGAAGTATTCCTTGCCGATCCAGAGATAACGTTTTGAAGCAAGCGGCCTCCAATTTCTTGCGTAAATCCAAGAGCAAAATATTTTTTTCAAGAAGCAGTGAGTCTCTATGCCCTGTTGTGAAAGCATGTATATGTTACTACATATTACATTTTCCTGAGCAGTGTTGCTAGCTTTTTAGTTTAAATTTTGGAATTTGGCAACACTGTCAATTTTTTTTTGATTTTATAAAAAATCTGGCAAATACGATGGAGTTGGAATTTTTGAGATCAAATTGTATTAATTAAGAGAAAAATAGTTTTTAAATCGAATCGAAAAATATTTAGCAGCATTGATACTAAAAAATACTATTTTTTCAAATTCATTGGGCAGTTTTTTTTTGAAAATGCGAGAATGTGAGCCCTTCTAGACTTAATGTTTTCGGAGATATAAGCAAAAGACAATAAGTGGAATTGACGAAAACAGCCCAAGTAACAGTTTGGGTTTTATAACACTCTTATGATGGTTTATAGGACCAATTTTGGTCTTAAAAACCGCAATAAGAGTGCAGTAAAACTAACATACTTGGGACGGCTTTTGCTTATAAAAACGGGGAATTCTGACTGAATTTGGTAAAAATCCAAAAAGGTCCATCACAAGTTTTACTTTTTCTTGGTCACTTGACGTGGAATGACCCATTTTCAATTAATTCAATATTATTTTATATTTTACCATTATTTTCAATATAGTACAAGGAAAATTTGAATTGCAATTCAAACAAAAGTGCATGAGATAATTTTTCATTCGAACGAATTACTCAGAGTAATGAAATGTACTGTTCCGCTTCCAGTTTACCCTCTATAGTCTATGAACATAGTCTAGTTAAAGTAAAGTTTGGAAACTTTAATAAGATGTATTCTTACACAAATCTAAGTGTAACAGTGTAGTTATCTTTCTTCTTCACTTTATCGTCTATTTCATCTCTATCTCAATATTTTCCTGATTTTCATTCCGTTATCGAAACTTGCTCTTCTGTTTTTACACGACAAACTTCGCAGCCAGCTGTTAGAGTACAGGACAATTGCAGGGCAAGTTGCTGCGACTATTGATTATTGACTCTAACAGCGCCTCCCAACTGAGATTCGAATATACGACGACTAGCTTATTAGATTAGCATCGTACCTCGAGGCCAACTGAGACGCTACCTCACCTACCTTGTCGTACAAGATTATCCGGATTTTAAACTCGATTAACTGGGTGAAGAATTTTTTTTTGAATGATCATCATTATCATCAGTGAAAAAATTATAACAAAAGGTTTGTTATGACTCAAATTATAAAATTACTCTTACCTTCAAGATGGTATGGAGGGTTTTTTTCCTATGCTAGTCCAGCAGAAAATAACTCTCACTCGGTTTGTTGACATTTTGCAGATTGACCCTTTTGAAAATTTGGTACCGAATTTTCTTTGATTATACAATTTTCATGAATCGTGCAAAATGTTTAGAAAGTAATTGGGAATGTGTTCACGTGACTGAGACCAATAGATTAGGTGAGTTGGTGGGATTTTTCTGGCCTTTTTAGAAGTACCATTAATAGATGGTAGATGAATTTTTTACAGGCAGTTAACGCAGCTAGAAAAAAATTGAGTGTTGAATTTAACTATTTCTCATAGCCTTGTAGTAGTGAGACAATTCTGTACTATTTTGATATTATCTTAAAGCTGGTAGTCATTGGAATAACCTTCCCGAGGACTGCAACTTTCTAGATAGTCAGCAGCGCAAGATACAGCCTGTATATGAATATTACATATACACTAGAGCCACGTAGTGAGACAATTCTGTGCTTTTTTCTATACCACCTGGAAGCTGGCAGTCATTTGAATAACCTTCCCGAAGACCGCAACTTGCTAGGCGGTCAGCAGCGCAAGATACAGCCATTTACAAATCTCATGGAGATAGACCACTATGGTGCGGAACGTTTTGGGGATTACGGTGAAAATATATATGAAATCATAGTGGTCTATGTACATTGGTGTGAATAAATCGTATATTTTGACAAAAGTTGGGATTTTTATGTATTCTCATGTTGAATCACTTTATACACTACACATTAGAACACTTGGTTTGGGGAAAATAATTGTATAGTATTTATTATAGAGTTTTTTAGACAATTGCGTCTCCTGTAAAATTAACTAAATGGTCAATAGACCACTATAATTCGGAGCGGCTCATATGTTTGTCTGTATGATTGGAAGGCAAACTGCTTTCTTATAAACCAATGTTGTTCAGTTTCATCCGAACATGTTTTGTCCTAACATTGCGAGAGAAAACTAATGTAGGGGAGAGACGTCTACAGTGAGACACTTTTTTTCCAAAAATTTAAAAAAATTTTTGGTGATAGTTACCAACGAGGTCTTCAATCCATTTGAAAGGTATATCCTTCTAGTTGTCTGAAAAAAAGTTTCAGGCATCCTATCTGAGGGTTTTCCAAATCTTGCCTCGATCATTTCTAGTTGAACAGTCGAAGAAGTCAGAGTGTGTGATTTTGTGTTCCGCGTTTTAAAACCGAGGTTTGTGCTAGTGAGATTTCTTTAGGGTAGTTAGATGTATTAAGTGTCTTTTCATTAGATAGGTAGCGCAGTCAGGAGTTGCAAATAGTGGAGAGTTTGCAAGCAAGTGTGGAGATCCTAAAAGGTAAAATTTAAAATTTAAATAAGTGGCTTTTGGCTTTGGCTCACCGCGTCGAACAGCCGTTCGACGGCTTTTTGTGTTGGATATTTTTTTCCTTTAAGCGCTCGGCGAAGCTAACCACACCGCCGCAAAGATCATCCACTCTCCTGCCGCACACTTTTCGACCCACTTTCGGCTAGAATCGGGGATTCTGGCACCGCTAAACCGCCGCCGATTGGAATAATCGGCCCCCGTTAAACTAAAACCGCCGCCGATTAGATTAATCGGCCCGTGCAGCACATAAAAACCGCTGGTTGGACTAGCCGGCATATGCTGAGGTAGACGCCATTTTGTTTTGGAGCCAGCATAGTGCAGTCCAGCACATAAACCGCCTTTGGCGGTGATTCACTGTAGCTGCGGTACCCGGATTGCAGCATCGCCGTGGAGTAGTGGGAATCTTCGCTAAACCTGTGAGTACGCTATAAAATCCCTGCGCAGGGTGATGCGCTAAAGCGCTACAGTGAGCCAACACACACCATCATAGCCTATTAAAGCTCGCTAGCCAAGCCAATTATAGTGAAGAATTTAGAGCGCAAGGTCGTGCTTGTAGAGTAGATGTAGGGGCATTAGAATTCTCCACCCACGTAATTATGGTGCCGTAAGATAGTGTTAGAGTGGTTCAAGAAAATCCTAGGTTTAAAGCATGCTCGTTTAGAATAAATTGTTAATATTGTAAATTACGTTCCTGTTAGTTTCTGTCTTAATGGAGTGATATTTGATGCGGTTTAAATAGTCTAAAGGTGTCTCACGTCTCGCGTTCGTCTTAGTTTGTTTGATTTTGTTTGTTAGTACTCCAGGTTGGACTGCTTGGGAAATCAGTCCCCGCACTTGGACTTTCGAAGCTGGTCAGTGATCTGTTCGTACAGAGTTTTGGCCGGTGATGAGAAATACGAGTCGGTTTCTGATAGTAGGGATTTTTAAGGAACTTCTGAGGCTTTAGAGACATTATCGTTCGTAGACTGAGTACCTTTGGCGGATTGCGTCTGCTGTTTGTTTTCCCCCTTTTGAGTTTATTGAACTGACCCGCCCTGAGGCGGAGTTTCTGGCCGGGCAAGCCTGAACGTGGCAAGTGACCCTCTCACGAGGTGGCGCTTAAGTCACTTGCTTCAGAGATTTGGGGAGCGAATAGCGGACTGAATAGGTGGCCGTATTTCGGCAGGCTACAAATGATCGCAATAAAATTTACTTTGACCTCCCCAAAAACGACTTTTGTTGAAAAATATACTAAAACATTAACAAATTTTTCTCAGACTGTATTATGTGATATAGATTTACAAACTTTACTTTGCAGGAAAATATCATGGATCTTGTATGTTTTATGGCGAAGCTATTCCCGATGTCTCACTGTTCCTGTTGTCTCACTGTTGACTACTCTCCCCTACTCTTTATCAAATGCAAGATTGTTTGCATCTGCCACTGTCCACAACCAAACTGATATCTGCACTAGTAAAATACATCATTTACTCAGCAAATGTATTGAAAATGACTCAAATAGTGCCTAATATGACATTTGGAAATTTTTCAATAGCGCGCACTAAAAAGTATTGAACTCTATATTGAAGCTACGAATGTTATATCGCTAGTCAGATCTGCTGATTAATTTCAAAATAACTTGTTATGACTCTAAAGTTAGAGCCTGCCACAAAATTATTTATAATTATCCAGAAATAATGAAATCTGTACCACCTGCTTTACATATTGCTGAAAATCTTTATGTCACAACAGTAAAATAAGATTATTTTATCCGCATATAATTCGTCCGTATCCAACCAAACGGCGGAACATTACCAGCACAGGCCTCATTTTTCACGTCCCACTCAATTTTAGGGCCGCCCGCTCTCGTTGAGACAAATTTGCGTACATATTCCAGCCTCTCGGTGACTAAAGTATGCTGATACGGTTTCATTAGGAAGTTTATCCTTTAAAGCTTTATGGTCGAGCGTAACGAGCTTGCACTTCCTCTGGCAGTGCTGTCATAGTTCATCATTCTGTGGCTTACTGAGGCCACGCACCCAGAACTGATGTAGGAACGTCCTCTGACAGAGCGGAAAGAGTTTTCATGTTATAAAATTCATATCATTTACCAGCCAGCTGGGCTGTGCCTGCAGTGATGACGATTTTGATGATGATGATGCGGCTGCTTCTGCCTCTGATGATGATGATGGAGGTGGTGGTGATATGAAATGCTAACCTCCTAACGAAGCTGAACTGACTGACTGACTGATGTCTTCATATGATGAGATGCGATACGGACGTAGAACGACAACAGGGACATATTTGAGAACATGTTTGTTCAGAGAATTTTTGTCACTCAAACAACAATTTATAATGAAGGCGTCCCGCACTTTGTCACTGTACACTGTCAACATACAACAAGGAAGGAACATAACCAACATCGCAATGACACCAGAATGCCAAACTCTATTGCCTGAACATTACTTTGAGATGACATCCTCTAGAAGCAAAGATAAAAGGTTATTGGAGAATTTTTCCCGCTTCTCCTCGGGGATAATTCCGCTCGAGTGGAGATAAAATCGCTTTCCATTTATCTAGCGGGGATTTCTGCAATTCTTGACTATTATGTTCCGTTGCCGCAAAATTAGAAACAGAAGCACTCGGAGGCGGAAAAGTTATAACCAACTTAGATAATGGAAAGCAATTCAGACAATCTTCTAATCGTTTCCATGGATTTCCAATGGAGCAAGGCACGGGCCGGGTGCTGGTACGGCGTTCTACCAGGCAGCAGCGCAAATATTTGAGCGCGGGAAAAACGTCGGAGATGGTGGCAAAAATGAAACGAAAATTGTGTTCCTGTTGATTTGCTCTCTGAGTTGCTGGGATTACAACGCCGAAATAACTATCCAAACAACCTAAATGAATTTCCTAAAATATGTCTCATATAATCTTGATCCGATTCGAGTAGGGTAAGGGCACCATAATTCGACCTATGAAACCAACGCATGGCTAACAAAATGCAATATATCGTCCAAATAGCGTTATTTTTTCGAAAATATGATAGAATAGTACAAAAAGATGTATATTCAATTAACATTTAAAAGGAAATAAGTGTACGATGTATATTTTTCACTCATTTTCTCGTTTCAATTCAATATCCCTTTGGGCTAATTTTCGACCTCTTGTTTTAGTTTTCGACCCTTGCGTGTTCTAATATTCGAGCCAAGTACAAACTAATGTATTTTCAAAGTCGAGGGTTGTTTAAATTGATGAATTTAATGCAAAAAAATAACTGCAACATTTCTGTAATATTAAATTGGTATTATTTTTTTAAACTAAACCGTAAGCCTTTTTTGTAGACTATTTCAATTACCCTTCTCCTTTGAATGAATAGATGGAAAATGTTTGAAACGCAATCCTGGAAAACGCCTGAAATCATACAATTACTATCGGGTCTGGTTACTTCCATGTCTTTTCAACGAGGTCGAAAAATGAAACAAGCGTCTTTGAAAGCATACAGCAAGCTATTTCGACCGGTCGAAATCTAAAACACAAACAGTTTCGCGTTTCAATTTTCGTACTTTTTTAAACGTCTTTAATTACATCATAAAAAACAAATATGTACTGCAACAAAAGAAAATTGGACAGAAATATTGCCTTTTCTTTGTATAATAACATATTGCATGAATTCAGTGTCCTAATATACACAATTTATGGAAATTTTGATTCCGTATCTGTTTTCGCTACACGAAAAATAACACTTGAACTCCAGTCCCTGTTTAAAAAACTTGATTATTTGGACGTACAGACGTAAATTTTGATGGGGTATTGCAAAATTTCTAGCGAAATAACAACCTTGACAATATCCTAAATAATAGCTTTTCTTTACCTTTTTCTTAGGAATCTATTTGATGAATGCTTCAGCAGTGGTGCGAAAACTAGCACAGGGTCGAAAACTAGATCCCTTACCCTACGTCTTTTAAAACATGTTAGCTTGCATTCAACATTTAGTTAATATAGAACCAGTTCATTTTATTTATAAATTCAATACACCAGTTACTGTGACTATCGGATTTCAAACTGTCAACTCCAATTCTTACCGAAAGTCAATGCCATCTACCCACTCACTAGCGCCCAAGGCTCCTAGTAATAAGTCTCAATTTTTCTTGATATAACTCAATTACGCAGAAATTAACCTAGAAGCGAAGGCCACTCTCGCGCGCAGTTTCGCCGTACGGAACAAACGGAGCGATCTAACTGCCGTCCACTTGCCATTCGGTTCAGCAGCATACAAGAACTCGCAGCTGAATCCAGCAGGAAATATAGCGCATCAGATAGCGACTTATTTTCCCGAAAGCGCCGAACAATTAGTGGAAAATTTACGAGCGTCCACTCAATCTTGACGCTACTGGCATAACGATGGTGGCAGCGAACGGACTTGTAGGTACCTATCTCGAAGTGCTCCTGCAAATCCTATAAGTGGCCAGTTTATTTTAAAAAGGCTGTAAGCAATGCTTTGCCATCCTCATGGGAGAAATCATAAAATTTAATCAAAAATTGAAAGTTGAGTAAAGACACATGTTTGGGTTAATATAAAACTTTGCAATTTGGCATCTTATTTCACTTAAAAATTTGCTTTTAAAGTTTTAGTAGATTTAACATTTTTTAAGAAGGAATGTAGCCTTACGATAGAGGTTCACTGATAGGTGAATCAAGTTGGTTTTATTCTCTGGCGTCCATATACTAGAATAGGATCCATTTTATTTGCAGGTCCGACTGAAATTCGGTTTATGATCGTAGCTCGAGGTCTGCACCACGGTGACTGAAATGGTGTTAGAATGGAATCGCTTTACTCTTCAACCATCTATTTAATAGGATAATGTGAACAATAAAATGAGTGAGATTTATTCGGTGGTTGAATATGATAATGGAAATCATTATCTTGTAATCAATCGTTTGTTATATGGTTTAGGTAATAAAACAAAAGATAATTGGACTGGATTTATTCTGTAGCATTATGGTTAACGCTATGGGTTGGCAAGCAAACTTGTGACACCGGGTATATTTTCAGATCACATCGAAGACAAAGTAAAAACTGAAAATATCATGCCCAAGATACATGTTTTGTTTGATTGGTATGACTTTTCAGCTAATAATCATACTTCCCGATCAAATGATTCTATGATTTAAAAATATTATAGAATTGTAGCGGATATTTCAATCAAAATGTGTTATAAATGTGATAGCAAAACTTGCGACACTGGAAATGTTTTACAAAGAATCTATCTCGTTCTGCTTTTTATAACTCGGTTTGTTACATTTTGGTTATAACGGGTGGCAACTAAAATTTTGGAATTTTTTCGATTCGAGCTCAGAGAGAAATGAGAGTATGTATGTGTTAGCTCTCTCTCTCCTCTTTCTGTTAATATTTTTTGTTTTGTTTATGCTTGCCCAGTTATGCTAAAAATGGCGTCGAAACTTCTACGAACTGCAACAGAAATCTCGGCAAAAAGTATACGGTACAACATTTGAAAAGCAAATATGCTGCGGCTTCGACTGTTTACCATATCCTAAGATGCCCTACAACTATTCGCAAGCAAAGTAGTGGAAGACCAGCCAAAATTATGGACGCAGAAGGACATCGTTCTCTTTCTCGTTTCTTCAACAACAATCCCTCTGGTTTGGCTATCCACCACACGAATGCTTGAAGAAAATTTTGATCCCGTTTCTACAAAAACATCATGCAGATGGACAACACGTGTTTTGGCCGGATAGAGCATTATCGCATTATCGCCAAAAAAACACAATCGTTCCTGATTCGATTCCATTTTTACCCAAAAAAAACTAAAACTGTCTCAGTGCGCCTAACAGAAGATTTCTTCGGGATTTTGTGTTCCTTGGTATACAAAAATAACTGGAGAGCCACGAATTGCAAACAGTTGATTGGTAGAATCAAGATATGCATTTGCAAAGTTGACATGATGCCCGTATAACGCTCCTGTTTCGACGTCAAACCAAAGTTTCGTTGAACAGCCAATTACGGACCGTTTTCAAATGTATACTAATTTTTTTCAACAATGGATAATATATTTTTAATTTTGGTAAATCAGATCTTCTTCATGTATATTTGTCTTTTTTTGACAGCTTGAGAAAAAGATTCCAAAATTTTAGTTGCCATCCGTTAACGCAGGGCAGACTGCTGGTTATTGTAACTCATCTTGAAATAAACTTGATGTGAAAATCGATTTTTCTGACCTACCGTAACGTTCCCATGTGTGCCACTGGAAAAATGTAATCCGTACTACCAATTTGAATCACATCCTAAAGCTAAATGCTTTACTCACTACTCTGGCATTCCGATGATTACCATGACTTGCATGGAAAAAATTGAATCATCAATTCACAGCTTGACGATAATCCAATGAAGAAGTTTCTTGCATGCAGTGTCCCGTGCCAGAATCAAGCAACTATGCAAATTGTGCTGGACTTAGACCGCAATGCTTGAAACATACAACTGTGGCATTGCCTGCCACACTCAAACTCTCAGGACCGAAGGCAAAGTCGTAGCATTATGAAGATAATAAAAGATAATACCTTAAAGCTTGAGTTTCTCCGAAACATTTTACGATTGTACCTCTCTACGCACATTGGGTCTCTTATCATGACCAAGCATTGATATCCGTTGTGCTTTCTTCGCTTTTCTTTCTGTTTTTGCTTTTTGCTCCTGATTATTTGATTATTTAAGGAATTAAGCTAGACCCACACCCGGATTGGCGTCCAGATCAAACAGATTTCATGGAATGTCTTAAATATCTACCTGAATTTAGAACTCTGCAGCACTCCCGTTATTTATTACGATTAATTTTCATAACGATAAAGAAACTTCCTCAGTAACAAAGTTTTCGAATTGTTGTAAAGTTAATCCATCGTCCGTATCTTCCCTGCAAAGTTTGGGGTTTCTACTGGGAAATGTTCGCTCATGAATGGTGTAAAGTCGCACAAAATGTACGAAAAAATGCTGGCAGATGTTAATGGGAATGATTATCTGCTGAATGTCAGTTCGTCTGGCGCGGCTGCCGCATCGGAGTTAAAGAATATAGCACACGGCATATCTTAGGCGAAAGTTTTTCAGAAAAAAAACTTGAAAAATTAGAATTAAAAAATCCTTTGCTACCGGATGGTGGTAGACAGCACGGCAGAGGCTCATTTCTAAGGAAATACGGAACCGTTAATATACAACTTTTCTTTTGCGCTTTCCGGCCTGCTTTCATGGCCAGCCTGCGTGAAACGGTAGAAGTGTTTGTTTTGTGAATTTGGATGTTTGGCTGCCAGTGCTACCGAGGCTGTAGGAGTTCGCTAATTAAACTTGGTTCTCAGAATATCACAAACCATCCGCAACGCGAATGTTTTGTTCGCGGATGTACCTAGCGCTGCTAAACGATTCGGCAAAATTTCTAGTAAAATACTGGTTCACGCTATGTCCGAGGGCACTTATTATTTAACTTCCATGAACCTCAGATTTCTCTTCACAGGATGTTAGAATTGGTCAAAACAATTAGTTTAAAGAAGATTCTAAAATATTCTATCTTGGGTTTTTTACAAAATTCAATTTTTTAGGTTATATTATAGGGGTCATCCCCTCTCAAGTGATCATATCCGTTATAATCGACCAATTCCGATTTGGAAAACCGTTCAGGACGAAATCGAAATAGAGTATTGTTGTAACTCAAAGTTTGAATAATCTCCTGTGTACTTCTTTTTGTTACGTGAACTATTTTGACCATTTTCACAAAAATAAAACATGATCACTGATCGAATTTTCCGGTTTAATAAAATTATTCTGCCTTTTTATTGTATTATTAATTTGAACAACTAAGAAAATCACATTTAAATTTTTGAGGAAGGTTTAAAATCTACGTCAAATAGTTGCAATACTGCATACCCGAACTATAAATCTTGATTTTTTTTTGTTAAATTCAATCACTAGGTTATCGAGAATAAATTCCTAAAAGTTGCCTCGTATATAATCCGAAAAAAAGGTTAGAATAAACCCGTTCTTGAGGGACAATACCAGCGAAAGTCATCTTCATCTACCCAGTCAGAGCTTCAGTTTCAATTAAAGTTAGTATCTTAAATTATATCTCATCTCACAACTGTCTGGCTGTCGGCACTTGCCGGGAAATGCTACAGCGAAATCTTCCCGTTAGCCGTGTGAACTTTATATTAGTAATATAAAAATGTCACTTCGGTCCCCTCACCCCGGCGATGCTCCTTCTTGCGTTGCTTCAACGCTTCTGGTCGCCCTTTTCTGCATTCAACTCTTGCCAGGCAGTGCCAGTAGAATGTTCCGACTGAAATTATGAGTGTGTGACATTTTAATTGTTACCGCGTTCTGAGTCGAGCAAGAAAACACCAAGCCCCGATGAACGCCAGGAAAGGAGAGGGATTTCCGCCGGAGAACAATAGAAGGTTAACGTTAGAGAGTTGGCAAACAGACCATAAATTAACGCCTCGTGACACACCACGTGGGTCTCGCTACCTCTAATTAGCGAGTTAAATTATACACGCCATTTTTCTGCTTCTTTCTCCTGCTGCCGCCCTGCTATTGTTCTCCTGTGGGCTCTTGTTATCTTGAATTCGGTGCAATGAATGGCAATTCTGAAGGAAGGAAAATTAGAATAGCTTTTATTACACCAGTTTTGTGTGGGTTCATGAGACTGCAAAAGTTGAATGTCGCAATTGTTTGTTCTTGGATGTAATCGAAACAATGAAGTCGACACATTTGATGAAACCTAGCGAAAACTATTCATATCGAGAGCAGAATGAGATTCCACTGAGCTTTTGAAGCAAAAAGTATTTGCTCTAATGAACTCATTGTGCACAAACAATGAGAATCTTAAAGTTTGCTATATCACTGGGAAAATTGTGGGTTGAATCTTTAAAACATGCAGCAATCTATTTCTTCAAAAAGCGAACTTTAAAGGCTCGGCACTTGATTCCAGTGGTAGGTAAGTGCAAAGCACATCGCTGTGAGCAGTTTCGCAGTTGTTTCGTAACCGATTTGATAAAAACTAATCCCAGGACTACCAATTTTGGTTTCCTGTGAAGCCACACAGAACGGCAAACTATCCTTTCTAACAAGCTATAACGACCAACTGTTATTGGTCCCAGTCAACGGCTGGCCTTAAGTTAGTGCAGTGTACATAGTATAGGTACTGGTTCAGCATAGGAACGGCTGTATCCGGGCGTTAGACGAAGAAGAGATCAAAGTTTGGTGTGAATTTTCTAATGTTCCGATCGCATCTCGAATGGGGTTTCATCATCGTCGTTGTCGTCCCCCAAAGCGCAGTCCTTTCACCGGACAACGAGCGAGTTTTCGTTTAACAAGCAAAACTTTCCTCCGTTCGGAGGACGTGGGTGTTTTGGGAAAACGAACAAAAAGTGTTAAAAAGCTTCGCCTTTCAATAGGAACATTCTATTAGTAATGAAAAAGTGACGCGACTTGCTTAAAATATGTAAAATGCAGACACATTTTCTAGTGCACCAATTTCGAAACATGAAAAAGTTCTTTAGAACTTTGTAAGCCATTTACACTATTTTAATAGAAGTTTGTTTGCGGAGAATGATTCACAATTGGGTCCGTGTTGAGAATTATGACAGCGGATGATAATTCTTCGAAACTGAATTAACAGATAACGTACAAATGCAAAAACTAATCTTTGGTTGTCAGTTTGACAAGTAAAACTGGTATAATACTTTTGATCAACAAAGTGCTGTATCAAAGATAACATTCGAACCACTTCTGTTTTATCGACAGTTTATTTTGCAGTTAGGTACACGTCAATATGCTTAGAGGAAGCTCACCTGCTAAATGTTATTCTGGGAGGTACATTCACTGTTGTTTTTAGTCCAGTTTTTAGAGGATTGGAACAAAAACTTTAAAAATAATTTGCAATGGTCTAATAAAGAACACTGAATATCACCAACAACCGTTTTAAAAATCAAAATCAGATTATATCAAGAATACTGATGATGTTATCAAATCTCAACCTTTTCTACTTGCAGTATTATGAAGGTTATGAGCTATTGTCCACTTACATTTGAAAAAAAAAAATCGTTTTAAGAAAAGGCAAAAAATAGTGAAGCAAAATTTCAATCGTACATAACGACAATTAAAAAATTCCTAATTTTTCATAAAAAGAGGCCTAAACTCTTCTTATAAAAAAGTTACATAGTGGTGATCACTTTAGAAAAAATATGTATCCTTATAAGCTCTAGATATTGTTTAAAGTCAGTTTGCATTGAAAACTAAAATTGAAACAACTGTTTTAGAAAAAGTTTTTTTCCGACCCACCCTAAATTTGATATTGATACTAAGCTTTTCTTGGAAAGTATAAAAGATAGAGACCGGGTTATTTATAATAAAATTCTCAATAATTTTACATATATGAAAAATATTGGGACCAGCTTGATCATGATTTGCTTCAAACCTTTACGCTACGTCTTACTTTACGCTAAAAAAATGTCAGACACTGGCAGGCTACCACGTACAATTTCATAGCAAAATGTCAGGTTATTTAAATTATTGCCAATGAAACTTTAAATTCAGTTTCTGAAGAGATTTTCTGCGAGGGAGTGCTTCACTGTTCACTGACACGTTAATTTCAATGTGCAATGTTGAATTTTGTTTCATATGCCAATCATTCGAGTATCAAAAGTTTTTCTTTCGTATTAAAGTGAAATGAAATATTTCCGTCAAACACGTAAAAGGACAATGTTTTTCTAGCAAACTCGCAGTTAACGTTTTTGCACTGCAAAACAATGTGGTTTTCCATAAAATCTTATCCTGCAGCCAAAACACTTGGACTTATGGTGTATGTTTCGAGAAATGTTTGACTGTTTTGACACATTTGCTCTGAAAAGCGTTTTACATGTCGCTCCATCTGACATTAACGTGGCAAGTCTCACGAGGAGTGGATTTGAATATCAGATTTACGAGTTATTCCGTTACTATCAGGAGAAAATGTGGTTACGCCAAATATCACAAAAATTCTGCATTTATTCAAGGTTATCATTTTTTCATATGAACGTATGATAATAAGCGTGTAGGGCGCTATATCTCTGCACATTAGCGTTGGTAAGGGGAAATGTTTATCAACCTAGGGATTATATTAGCTCGTTCAGGTATAATAAGTTCAAGTTGGAATGTAGTTTTCGAGCCGTAAATCTCGCATGTGCATAGTATTTTTTGATATAAATTAAATTATGGTTGTATATTGAGCACCATTGGCATTATATTAAATTTGTTAAAAAGGTATTTTTATATCTTAATTTTCGCAATTACTGGCTTTACAAGAAAATTTTCGAACATCCAGGTTAGTCTCATATAATTGGTGCTTACATACTTACATTATCCATGTAGCTCCCCCATCTGCTAACAACAATTTCTTTCTCGAAATACTTATGAAGATGCAGAGGATTCCGTGGTCTTTAGTAGCAACAAGTATTGGACTAACATTCCTTCCCATCCCACCAGGACCCGCATTCGGACGTGGCCGGTGTCAGTATTGATCAATATGTAGGGACCTGATAAGGTTGCATAATGAGGAATAGCGTGCTGTCCCAAGTATGCTTTCTCCAGTCATCATTTTGCAATTTTCATCGGTCCTGGTTAATAACGGAGTAGCGGCACACGGGCGGTATCCTATGCTTATGCTTATGCTTCTGCTTCATATGAACGTGATAATATGAAGCTCCAATTTAGAATGGCCATAGTTATGAATGTTTAGGAGCGTTCATTAATGTTAATTGGCTTGTCATCCTAAGACATAGCCTGATGAACAAAATTTCTCCAGTTGACTTGGTTGTGAACTACCCGAGTCCAATTTCTTGGACACAGTGATACTCTCCGCCAGATATCGCTCCACCCGGTCTAACCATCTTGTTCACTGCACCCCTGGTCGTCTTTTCCTACCGGATTTGAAGTAAACACCATTTTTACAGGGTAGTTGTCCGTGTCCGGTATTCCTAAATACAGTATACAACATAACCACTCGTTTGTCGATCAGCTTCCTTTAGCAACTATGATTCCTGTTCGTAAAGGGCCACCGGGAGGGTTAGTAATCTATTTTGTTTGATTTTGTGCGAATTTGCAAACTACGGGACCAGAGCTGGCTACGTAATCCGTACAAATCCCAATTCGCAGATGCAATTCGTCGTTTTCCTTCGTGGCTTACCTCGTTATCATATGTCACGAGCGTACCAAGGTATACGAATACCTCCAGTACTTCATATCGTTCCTCATCCGGCTCTAGTTCACTTTAAGTCACTTATGCATCTCAATTTTACATTGGAATTGCATAATGATTAGAGTATGTCAAAGCAAAGTGACCATCAACGATACGCCGAACTGGAGAGGGCTGTTAAACGAGTAGGCGGGACAAAAGAGCCTGGACTAACTCTCTAGCCGAACAAGGAGAAACCGCCGCCGCTAATGGTGATATCCGTTTGTTGTACGATATTTCTCGCCGCCTTAGTGGAGCCAGGATGAATACATAGATGCCGCTAAAGGACAAAGCTGGTCAGCTATTGACTGAACATTTTGAACAACTCTTCCGAGTTTCAAATGTCAGAGACCAACAAAACCAGCAGCGTATGACGCCTACAGTTCGTCGAATAAATCGCGCGAACTCGGAGGCGCCATCGCTGGATGAAATTGCAGCAGCCATCAAGAGTATGAAATCCAATAGAGCGCCAGGGATAGATCGTATTTCAGCCGAAATGCTCAAAGCTGACCCATCTTTGTCAGCTCATTTGATGCATCAGCTTTTCAGCAATATTTGGGAAACCGCAACTTTTCCGGTGGACTGAATGCAGGGCATATTGGTCAAAGTCCCTAAGAAAGGAGACCTAACGGAATGCGATAACTGGCGTGGCATCACGTTGCTCTATATTACTCTCAAAGTACTCTGTAAGGTAATCCTCAACCGGATCCAGGAGAAGATCGACGCTACTCTCCGGTGGCAGCAAGCTGGATTCCGTGCTGGCCGATCATGTGTAGACCATATCACAACGCTCCGCATTATATAGGAGCAGATCAACGAATTCCAGGACTCTCTTCTGCTGGTATTCGTTGACTTCGAAAAGGCGTTCGACCGACTCAATCACGAAAACATCTGGGGCGCACTTAGGCGTAGAGGAGTTCCAGATAAGCTAGTCCATCTCATCGAGGCTCAGTACGAGGCGTTCTCGTGCAAGGTTTTGCACGACGGCGTCTTGTCCGACCCCTGGTGCCTGGTGGCCTGATAATTGGATATCCAATGAGGAACTCCATCGTCGGTGTCATCACAGAAATTCGTGAACGTAGGTGGAAGTGGATCGGGCACACCTTAAGGAAAGGAGCGAACGAGGTTTGCAGAGCAGCACTCGACTGGAATCCACAAGGACAGCGTAGAAGTGGCAGACCCAGAGGCTCATGGCGACGGAGCTTAGCCAACGACATCCGGGCTGTAGACGAGAACCTGTCCTGGCGACAGGTAAAAACCATGGCGGGTAACCGTCAGCAGTGGAGAACTCTGATTTCATCCCTTTGTTCTGCCGGACCGGCGGACATGGACACATAAGTCAGTAAAAAAAGCAAAGTGAACAATAAGTTGTTGAGCAGTCGAGAGTGGCTCATGACTGAGAATTATAATGCAGTGTAGATGATTTTAATATTAAATTATATCTTAATCATGTATTCAGGAGTATTAAGTTGCGTGTTCTAAAGACCGCTGTATAAAATGCAAGATACAATTACAAATAATGGTAAAAATGGTGAATAGCAGGTTAGATAGTGCATCCCCTTGCTTCAGTCCATCCAACATCACGAAAATGGCTGAGGTCTCACCCGCTATTCTGACGCATGATTTTTACCCATCCAGCAAGCATGAACCAGCGTAACTAGTTTCATCGGAGGGCCATGCATTATCTGCTACAATTCATTTCGTTTGACTGAATCATAGGCCGCCTTAAATCATAGCCCTTAAACAGATAATGAGTCTGCCAGTTATACACCTGGAACTTGTCTAGGAACTGATGTAGGGGAAACATCTAATCCGTCATGGACCGACCCTCACGAAAACCAGCTTGATACTCGTCGACGAAGGACTCCACTAACGGTTTCAGTCTACAATACTGGATACGGGATTGAACCTTATAGGCAGAATTGAGCAATGTAATACCTCAATAGTTTTTAAACTCCAGTCGATTTAAACTCCATCTACACCTCCGGCATTTGTTCTTCCTTCCAGATACTAATAATGATCCGGTGGATTGCTTCGTTCAGCTGCTCGCTACCGGTGTTAGAAGTTCAGCCAAGACACCAGCCTTCCCAGCCTTACCGCTGAAACGGTCCTTCAGCCTTACCGTGTTTCCGTCCACAAGTCGTCATCGTTTACAATCTTGTTCCTGCTGATCTCCGTGTTTACAGAGGCTGGAGGTTTACAGAGGTCTCTTTCCACCCGGTTGCTACCGCCGTTTTGTCAGTAAGCAGGTTGCCAGCAGCATCATTCCCTTTCATCTCCTTTCTTCCTGCTGTCCGGTGATTCGTTGATCAAGCTTTCAAGCGTATTCTGTTGCCACGCCATCTGTCGTCAACCATAGTGCTCTCTCAGTGCGAGCCTTTGCTCTATTCCACAGCCTTATACAATTTATTATACACGACGAGATAGTGGTAGAGTCGATATTTGGTCCGGAAGACCGAACATCGACGTGAAAAATAGCTGCTATAGATGGCCATTCCTCTGGCCGTGGCGAAATTTGTAAGTCTAAGGCCGAGCTCATTGGTGGACAGATGAAGGCTATGTCTTTCAATGACAGGACGCAAGAGTTCTTCCCTCCTGATCTGCGTCATGTTTTGGGCACTCTAGATTCTGTCGTAGAACGCGTGTTTACCATCATCATCGGGTTTATCATTTGTCGGTGCGTATACGTCAATTAGGTTGTAATTGAAGAAATCGTTGCTTTGGCTTTCCCAACATTACGAAGCGACCCCATGTTCTACCTTTCTACTGCCGCTGTAGTAGATGTGGTACTCGAAAGAAGCCAGCAATAGTAAGTAACTGCTGCACGAAACTTACTTCCAATGGAATTTGGCCACCGACCTTCCTGGATAGCAGCGATCTCGACTTCGAGGCGATGGAGCTTTCGAGCAAGAAAGTCAGCTCGTAGTAGGTACTGAATTTCCAATCGTTATCCGTTAATCGTTTACTTGTTTTTCGCATTTTTTTCGGAGAATCTCTACCATGAAACAACTACTTGTCCTATAACGTATTAAACTATTGGAATACGAGGTGCAACTTTTAGACTAACGTTGGTCAAATTTCGTACTTTGTACACTTAAATGAATTTACGTGCAAATATGTTGGACAGAGCTAAAACTTGGTTAAACCTACTGAAAATGCCCATAAAGTGTAAAAAGTCAGATTCCGAGTCGCTTTTCAACCAAAAAGTTGGCTATGCTCTAACTAAAAAGTTCTTGAATATCAAAATTCATTTGAATTTTCGAGTTTAGCAATTTTAACAACTGTCAGTCAGTTCGAGTCGACACTCGGTAGCAAACAGACGTGTTTTCTCTACCCGGTTGTAAATCGATCTTTCGCTACAATAGTTTCACAATTCTATTGTTTTCGCCTCAAAAGTGAGCGTTTCTATACAATACGGAATCGAAATCGTGATCGATTTCGCGCATTTGTACCATTACGAAACGCATCTTTTTCGGATTAATATTGATCGCTTATTGTACTGGCCACCGCTGTTGTAGAGATTATCTCTATAACGCTGCAGTGCACACCGTTCATTATATTTGTGTATGCAACTGTAATAAGAACGAGTGACAATATCGAACAATACGTGCTACGACGTACGCCATTTTGGCTAAAAAGTTACTCTTCTGTGGCAAAGTGATTAAATTATCATACTCAGAATCGCAACAAAAATTACCGGAGACGTAGGTAATTTTCTACCCCATGGGGTCGACTGATCCTCCCCCATGGGAGGGCAACTTATCCACACAAAATACCCTGCCGGACTGGATGAACCCGAATGGTGACAAAATAAGTACCCAAGCCGTGATACTTCGAGCAGCCGGTCATAATGCAGCTACAAACCAAACCAGTGATAATGATATCTCCTTGAGTATACCCTCCCTTCCTCACCCAAATTACCGAATAACCCTTTCCTGATCAACAAATCTGTGGAACAGGCGATTGGACATAACGCCCGCAACATTGTTACAGCAACTAAAGAGGCAAAGGGAACACGTTATATCCTCCGAACATCTTCAAAATCTGTTTTGAAAAAGCTCCTAGCGATGAAAACACTACTTGACGGCACCCCAATCGAGGTAGTCCCGCATCCTTCGTTAAATTCTTGCCAGGGTGTAGTCTATGATGTTGATTCCAAGGATATCGACACAAGCATACTCCTCGAAAATCTCGCTAATCAAAATGTTTTCGCTGTGAGAAGAATAACCAAACGAGAAAGTAATCAAACGCTGAATACGCCACTAGCTGTGCTATCTTTCCGGAGTAACTCGTTACCTGCATATGTCTACTACGGCCTCATTCGTTTACCAGTAAGGCAATATTACTCGTCCCCGTTGCTATGCTTCGGCTGCGCCCAATATGGTCATTCTCGGAAGAATTGTGTCCAACAACCGCTTTGCCTTAACTGCTCAACCATTCACGAACCATACACCAACGAATGTAACCGTCCTGCATTTTGCAAAAATTGCAAAGGAAGCCATCGACCTATCGACCGCTCATGTCCTATTTATAAAGAGGAAAATGCAATTATTCGCCTTAAAACTGACCGTAACTTAACATTTGCAGAAGCACGAGCCGAGTACAGAACTGTGAACAGACAGCAGACTTACGCCCACCAGGTTAGTGGTGAAATATCAGATAACTCAGCGAGCAAAGATGGTACCATTAAAGCGCTTCGGGAAGAAATTATGAGACTTACTAAGCAAGCGCAGGAAACCAGTACACTCAAGCAGGAACTGGCAGAGTTAAAGAAACGATTCGATGCGAAAAACAACGAAACTGAAAATAGTCAATTGGAACGAATGAGAGATGAGCTTAGAAAAGTTAAAGACTGTTATAGGGCCCTTGCAAAAGAGTACACAGCACTAAAAACCGAGCTTGCCGTTTACAAGGGGCCAGTCGATAGTAAACCCTCCTCCTCTAACAATGAAGCACAAGCAAACCAATCAAAAAAAGCGAAATACTGTAATAGACAAAGAAGCGAAGACAGAATGGAAGAAGAAGACATCGCCATATCCAATCACAACCAGATCTCGTCACAACCCGAGCATAATTCCTCCGCTAATACACTCCAAACACTAAACACAATGAACACCAGAGGACGTAGTTCCTATCGAAAATGTTCATCGCTTTTGGACGACGCA
Source organism: Sabethes cyaneus (assembly GCF_943734655.1). Lineage (NCBI taxonomy): Eukaryota > Metazoa > Arthropoda > Insecta > Diptera > Culicidae > Sabethes > Sabethes cyaneus. The sequence continues at coordinate 157,000,127 of NC_071355.1, read as the reverse complement.
ATACCTGGAACCGGAAGAACCAGAAGCACAAACCGTAAACCAGGAACTAACCAAAACTCGAGCCCCCGCCGAACAACAATGATTGACCTCGACCCTAATATTTCAGACTAAATGGACAATAGAAACACAAATCGATTTTTTACGCCTAACTCCACTCCAATCTCTCACCACAAACCGGGCTGTACAAATATAACCACACAAATCAACACCCATATCACTCCGTCCCCTCAGGCATCGGAAGTTCCGGAATACGATGATCCTGGTGCTGTTGGGGATCCCACACCCTATCAATCCTCTTCCTGCGAGCTCTCCTAAATTACCCCGTCATACTCAAGGACAACGCAACAAAGATGCATCCTACCCTATTCAGCTATGCACTTTTCGACAAATAACAGAATCGGAAATGAATCCCAAAACAGTAACAGGAATACCCGGACGGACAAGGGCTCTCCAGCCTATCCCCGGGAGGACAACGAGGGAAATGATACCAGGACGGACAAGGGCCTTACCGCCTATACCCTGGCAACGAACAGCGATCGCAACTATAATACAACATCCATCCGCTCCGATGCGTCATCCTCAAGCCAGACTAGCATTAACCAGCACACAATTAGAAATAATCGTCACATAGCATTGCAATGGAATATTAACGGTTTAAGTAACCAATGGAATGACCTCCAAAATCTCATTGCACAAAACCCACCAATGTGTCTAGTAATCCAAGAAACTCATGTACGAACAGCACAAAACCCAAATCTATGGAGCAATGGCCGCTATCATTGGGTTCAGAAACAAGGAACCAATATCTATCAATCTGCAGCACTCGCCATTCGAAGTGACATTCCACATACGATATTAGATCTCTGTAGCCCGCTTTTGTGCGTAGGTGCTAGATTACATGGAAGCACCCCTATATCAATCGTTAGTATTTACTTGCCTAATCAAGGAGCAGCTAATCTGAAAACACACCTTAATAAACTAATGGAATCGCTAAAACGCCCCTTTTTAGTACTCGGCGATTTTAATGCGCACCATACAGGATGGGGTTGTACGAAAAACGACACACGAGGAACACTGATAGCGGAAATCGTCGAAAATAATAACGCAATCATTTTAAATGACGGATCCAACACTTTTCTTCGAGGGCCACAGAGATCAGCTATTGATCTGTCCATCGCATCTACTGATCTCGTACAAAAAGTTTGTTGGGAAAAATAAACGACACGCTAGGCAGCGATCACCACCCAATAATAATTGGACTCAACGACAGACCTCCTACCACCACCCGAAGAAAACGCTGGAAATTCGACGAGGCAAATTGGGAAATCTTTGCCAACTGCATTGATACAAAGATCGAGCCAGAGCAGACAATATCACCAGAAAAACTGGTACGCATTATAAACGACGCCGCGGAAACAAGCATACCTAAAACAACAGGGAAAGCAGGGAAAAAAGCAGTACACTGGTGGAATTCACAGGTGGAAAATGCAATCCGATTAAGAAGAAAGGCTCTTCGAAAACTCAAAAAAACTGAACCGAATCATCCCTGCATTACCAAACTAACCCAAGCCTTCCGCGATGCCAGGAATGAATGTCGTAAGATTATCCGGGAAGCCAAAAATACTAGTTGGGAACAATTTTTGGACGGCATTGATGCTAGTGCTTCAGTACCCGAGACATGGCGTCGTGTTAATGCCCTTTCAGGCAAAAGAAGACAAACAGGACTAGCAATCAAATCAAAAGATGAGAATTTCACTGACGATCCAGACGAGGTTGCGAACATAATGGCAGATTACTTTGCAGAGCTTTCATCCACTAACAGTTACACGGAAAAATTCCAAAAGAAAAAACTTACCATAGAAACTGCACAAATACTCTTCCAAGACGAACCTACTGATCAACAGTCTGATTACAATCATGATTTCACGATGAGCGAACTATTGTATGCTTTGGCTAGCTCCAGAAGTAAATCGACAGGACCCGATCATGTCGGATATCCGATTTTACGTAACCTACCGCTATCAGGAAAGATTGCTCTTCTGAAGACAATCAATGACACTTGGAGAAAAGGTATTTATCCGGACATGTGGAAACAAAGCACCGTAATACCAATCTCAAAGCCAGGATTAAAATCCGGTACTCCTTCCGACTTTCGGCCGATCAGCCTCACTAGTTCTATCGGCAAAATCGCAGAAAAAATGGTTAACCGTAGACTCGCAACTATACTAGAAGAACGAAAACTACTGGACGACAGGCAATTTGCCTTTCGAAAAGGACGCGGAACCGGGTCGTATTTTATTGCACTAGGGGACATAATTGACCAAGCCCTAGCAAACGGGCATCATATCGATTTAGCAACGCTCGATCTCAGCAAGGCGTATAATCGAGTATGGCGACACGAGATTCTGCGCCAATTACAAGAATGGGAAATCAAAGGAAGAATGGGAAACTTTATACAAAATTTCCTACAGAACAGAACATTTCGAGTCGCTATTGGAGGAAGTCTCTCAGAAACCAGAGCGGAAGAAAACGGCGTCCCTCAAGGCTCTGTTTTAGCAGTAACCTTGTTCCTTATTGCAGTCAACTCTGTTTTTACTAGCCTGCAGAGCGGTGTTTACATTCTCGTCTATGCTGATGACATCGTCATAGTGGTCACAGGATCCAACCCAACCAGAGTTCGCATCCGATTACAAGCAGCCATTCGACGGGTAGCTCGATGGGCCTCGTCCATCGGTTTTACAATGGCACCGAATAAATGTGCGGTTTCTCATGTTTGCAACCACCGACATCACCCATGGAATAGACCCGTTACTGTCGATAGAACAACAATCCCCTTTAAAAAAACCACAAAAATCTTAGGAATTACCATCGATCGTAAATTTGACTTTGGGCATCATTTCCAAACCGTTAAAGTCGAAACCAAGTCCAGAAAAAACTTAGTGCGAACAATCTCTAAAAGGCATACTACTGGTAATCGCAAAACATTATTAAATGCAGGAAATAGCATCGTAACAAGCAAACTTCTATATGGAATCGAGTTGACCTGCCGCGGTATCGAGAAAATGAAATCAATCTTGGAACCAGTCTACAATGATATGATTCGACATTGCGCCGGCCTCCTTCCCTGTTCACCAGCTTTAAATAGTTGTGTAGAGTCAGCAGTTCTCCCTTTCGACGCCATAGTGATCAAAGCATGCACACGTCGGGCAATAAGCTTCCTCGAGAAAACTACCGGTAACCACAATCCCACTCGTTCATCTGCGGGTCAAATCTTTCGAGCATTCACGGGTTACGATATTCCCCCAGTCGCCGAACTTCACTATGTCGGACACTTGCGATGGAACCATCGCAAACCTACCATAGACTGGGCAATGAAAAAGACTGTCAAAGCCGGTGATCCCGCCAGCCGTATTGTACCTACCTTCAATCACCTAAATGAAACGAAATATGCTGGCTACACTAAATTATTTACAGACGGCTCTAAGGTAGGCAACGAGGTTGGTATTGCAATTGCAGGACAATCAACCTGCTCATATTATAGTCTTCCCAAAGATTGTTCTGTTTTCTCTGCCGAAGCTGCTGCGGTACATTATGCCGTAAGTCAGCCACGTACACGAACTAATGAACACGTAGTGATCTTCTCCGACTCAGCAAGTGTTTTAAGCGCGATAGAAAAAGGCCTAACGGATCACCCCTGGATTCAAGCCATACTACTCGATTGCCCCTCTAACACTAGTCTCTGTTGGGTTCCAGGACATAGCGGTATTACAGGAAACACAAAAGCTGACCATCTCGCAGCCTCTGGCAGAACTGGACCCCCACTAACAAATCTCACTCCGGGAGCTGATCTCAAACGAGAAACAGCCACCGCTATCAAGAAAACCGTCGAAGAAAACTGGTTAACAAACCGTATGAACTTTACCAGAAAAATCAAAGACAGTTTCCAGCGCTGGAACGACCGCTCACTTCGAAAAGAGCAGCAGGTATTATCGCGTCTCCGAGTAGGACATACACTAAAAACGCACGGCTTTGTCTTTAATAAAGAATCCCGCCCAACATGTGACTGTTGCAGAGTTAACCTCACCGTGGAACATCTACTGATTCACTGTCCCATCTACGATAGCTTAAGAGCGAAACACCAAATATCCTCTTCCATCAGAGAAGTGCTTTGTAATGACTCCTCAAGTGAAACACAACTCATCAAATTCCTAAAAGACGCCGAGTTGTTTGATCAAATCTAATATTAATAATACATATATACATGTAACCTATCTTAGAAATAGCGTGGTGAATGACCAATTGGTTAAAACCACATTAAATAGCAATAAAAAAAAAAAAAAAAAAAACTGTCAGTCGGCTCAATTAGCGAATCACGATTCGATAGTCGAAATACTGTCGTGACCCATTTAACGAATTCAGTCTGTATTCTACACAGTTATGCAGAAAAAATATTAGAAACATTCGAATGCATTCAATTATTATAAAATCAAACAATATATCATCAGCTTTACAACATCTGTCAAACTAGAACACCCAATATTTGTCAACTTCCTGCCTGCCCGAGGGAAGCTACTGTATTTTCAAAATTATTAGTCGGAGGCACATCGTATCTAGAAAATTTCCCGGTTTCTGCATTCGTGCGTTCAGTCAGCCACCCAGCGGCAGGAGAAATTCGCCAACAGAAGATATTAATTTCATATTCAGGAAAGCAAGAATTTTCCTTCGCTTGCCATGAATTATTACCGCTTCCGCGTTGCCTTCCGTGGGCGTCCGTATATATTGCTCTCGTCGTGCCATACAATACCTTTACATGTCTCTTGTTATATAGGAATGTCGGTTTCAGCTGAGCATCGCTTTTTTGTCTTAGGAAATCCGAATCCTCAAACGTGCAGAAAGCAAGATAAATGCCGTCTCATCTCTGTCTGCACGTTTGCCCATAGCTTTCCGTGTCTTTGGTTTTCTTCATTATGTCTTCTCGAAACATTATTTATTACGAGCCGGATAGATTCTCATTCCGTTAGCTATCCGTCTTGTGCAAGTAGCTTTAGTATACGTATATATGGCAGATTATACAAATTTCTCCTATCGCAAAAGATTTCATCTGTCATTCACAGCTACAGACGCGAATTTCCAAATGCTGTTTTTGTTGAAACTGCAAAGCGGATTTGCCGCAGGAAGGGTAGAAAATTTAATCCAGCCCAGCAATGTTGGAATAAAGTGTCGTTTTTCAGTACAGCTTAATATGTTCACACTATTAAAGAAATAAAAGTCGTTCTTAAAGTCATTCCAGCTCTATTTAGAGAAACCAGTTCCGTTTTTTGTTGCTTGCACATGAAGCGAAGATGCCCATTAGAACTTAAGGTTACGACGAGCTTCTGGCGCCCCGTATCCTACACGGAAGGTAATTCGATTCCCTCCTGAGTGGGCGGCGCATTTTGTTGCATCCTTGCCAGTAAGGAGAAGGAGAGCAGAATACACAAAAAAATCCGCTCCTTCTTGCACCCATTCACTCGCTCACTTTGGCGGTAAAAGTGCGGAAGATATTCCCATCGCTCGTTCCGCACCAGACGTCTTACTTTACGCCAGAAGCATTTTCTTTCCGCCCGGGGGCGCTGCTGTACCGTACCGTACCTTCTAACTGCCACATAAATATGTTTTTGCACACCTTTTGCAGTTCGAGCTGCATCATGCGGGTGGCGCTGAAAGCTGTAAGCGGAATATGGAGAGTTTCACGGCACTATTCAGTTTCAGGTTAACGGTATAGTTAGGTTAACGGTAGTGGCCTGGTTTGCTGAAAACTGGATTAGCGTCAAGAAAAGAAAAAGAAGAAAAAACGACAGTGAAGCTGGAAAAGTTTGGTACTATCCTTGACGGTTATGGGATGTACTTTTGGATGTAAATTAAAGCCCATCTTTGGTTTACATGGCAACTCTTTGAAAGTTAAAAATTTCTGGTTCATCTGTATTACGTTGTAAGACGATGCTTCTATTATAGGAACATAATGATTTGAAATTTTTCTAATATTTCTATAACTTTCCGACTGAAATTATTTCCCCCTTTCAAATTAAATTAATCAGAGGTTAAAGAATTGAGTTACCAACTAATGATCAGAAATTTGAGCGTTGTTCCCTTTTATATATTCATTTCAACTTAACAAAAAAACTAGCAGAAATTGTAAACATTATTATTAAAACCAAATGCGTTCAAAATATGAAAAATAAAATGAAGCATATCCATGTTTAATTTTAGATTAAATCCAACGGGTCCAAAAACAATTGCAACAACAATTGATTAAATTATATTTCTCGGAATAGTAATATGTTTAAATACCGGCCATTTTAGCACGAAATTTCGACATTTTTTCCTCGTGTATGTAATTTCAGATTTTCGACCATTGATGTCAGAAAGACAATCCTTTTCAAAAATTATTGGGAATAAATTACCCGAAAAACCAAAATTTTCAAAATGACTTCCAAATACTGTTTTGTTTTCTGGAATATTCTGAGATTTCTAAATTTTTTGGATTTTTGGTTGATCTTAGTATACGCTATAGTATTGTACATTTCCTTTGTTTATTTTACAGAAAAAAATGCTACATAGTTGTTAGTTCATATATAATTTACATAGGACAGATGAACTGAACTTTTATTGAATTCTCGAGAAAAATGGCATGATTAAATGTTCAAAGTACCTTATTTAAGGACCATCAACCAATTAACAAATTTACAGATAGATCGAACTTCGAAACAGTACGTAAATAAGATTACCAAAGATTTGAAAAGTCGATAAGATTCGATTATATTCCATTTTCTATAAGCAAAAGCTAAATAATAGTAACGCAAACCCATTGAACCTCGAATCTCGGCTCTGTGGTTAAATGCTAAGCGGTAAACGACTCTTTACTTAACAATATTTTCAACAACAGTAACCACAGTGAACTGTTTCTGGCGACAGTCAAATACTGCTTAATCTCGAACTATATTTCACCAATCGAACCGTTTTTAGCCGTTTTCAATCGGATCGGATATCCATCTTCAGTGTCATCCCATTTCCCCTGTCGGCGGCAGTCTTCACATTATTATCCGCTCATTCATTCTAGTTGCAACAAAATAGAGTTTTCCTTTCTTAGTGTAGTTCTCAACGACCGAACGATGATACCTATCTGTTTCCCGCAGGGCAAATCTGCTGCCAACGGGTGGAGATTTAAGGGAAGAAAATGGACCTACGAGACGACACGGCACAAAAGGACAGGACAGCAAAAAGAACACCCACTAGGGCGAGCGACTGGTGAACAGCAGCGCTGGGCTTTCAGAATTCCGTTTTTCTACTTTTAGTCTATAAAGTAGCTACTGCGGATTGACTTTCTCGTCCACGTTCTGGCAGATTCGAAGGATCACTAATACGTTCTACCCTCATAACGTTTTATTTCAGCCTTTGCTTTCCATTTCTAGCGGGATAACTCGGTTTTTTGTGTCTTGTTACCGAGCCGTTCGAGAGACGAAACCAATCGTACTTCTTCGCAGCATATTATTGTTTCCTCCAAGTTTTCTTTTTCTTGAGAAATGCGATTTTTTCGCTTTAATTCCGCATTTTTATCATAGTAAGCAATACGCTCTGGCGTGCCCAGCCATAAACAGAAGCACCGGATCAGTAGCATGTTTTGGCCTAGGAAAATCAAGTAATCGTAGGATAAACTATAAACTTACTTACCGCTAAAATGCCGGCAGATTATGCTAGGGTTAGGGCTAGGGCTTGACCATGATGATTATAGACACTAGACTCACCATGGACTAGATGCGTTGTCCAAAGCGCCTTCAATGTCAAAAAAAGCACAGAGTGCCGTCTCTTTGTATTGGTGTGACTTTTCACTCAACGTCGTTAGGGAATGAAGTGTGGTTTTCGTAGATTTATCGCGTTGATAAGCATGATGATTGCCATGCAGAAGGGAGTTCTGTAAGAACTTATTATGGATGTGATTATCCGTGACTTTTTCCATTAACTTGAGAAGCGTTGATGTCAGACTAATTGTTCTGAAAGCTTTTATCTTTTTTGCCTACTTTAGCTATGAACACCACCCTGACTTTTCGCCAGCTTACGTAAAACTGGCACGAAAGAGGTTGACACTGGTTCTAACGAACTGAGAGCCCAATTGATAGAAGCCTCCGTAAGCAGTCGGCGTGCAAGTAGAACCGTGTCGTTTGACACATTGCGTGATGACTATAAACTTGCTGCTGCCCGTCGGCGTCGCTTCCAGTGGTCACTGTCGAACCAGGGAAATGATCCGGGGTACGATGCTAGCCTAACAAGCTAGTCGTCATATGTTCGAAACTCGACTGGGCTGTGCTATAGAGTTAATAAGATCTTTGCACTAGCCCCGTAATTTTCCTGTACTCTAATAACCGGCTGCAAAGTCTGTCGATAAAGAAGGGACAAGTTCTGAAGGCTTTTTTTGTCTTGGGATAAGTCTTGGAATTGGTGGTAGAATTGATCTTGCCAATAGTCATTGAATTGGTCTTGGAATTGGTTTTTGAATTGGTGTTGGAACCAGTCTTGGAATTGCTCTATGAATTGGTTTTGGGATTGGTCTTAGAACTGGTCTTGGAATTGGAGGTAGAATTGGTCTTGTCTGGCTGTTGCCATGGAATTGGTCTGGAATTGATCTAGATATTGGTCTTCGCAACAGTCATGGAGTTGGCCTTGGAATTGGTGTTGGAACTGGCCTTGCAATTGGTCTCGGCATTGGTCTTAGATTTGATAAGAATTGGTTTTGGATTTGGTCTTGGAAATGGTCTAGGAATTGGTCTTGGCATTGGTGGTAGAATTGGTGTTGGAAATGGTCTTGGAATTGATCTTGGGATCGGTCTTAGAATTGGGCTTGGAATTGGTGGTAGAATTGGTCTTGGCAACAGTCATGGAATTGGTCTTGGAATCGATCTAGATATTGGTCTTGGTTTCCCAGTTGGCCTCGAGGTATGATGCTGGCCTAATAAGCCAGTCGTCTTATGTTTGAATCTTGGCTGTTAGAGTCAATAGAATCGTAGCAACTGGTCCTGCAATTGTCCTCTAACAGCTAACTGCGAAGTCTGTCGTATAAAACCAGAAGGTAAAGTTTCGATAACGGAATGTAGCACCTAGGCTCTGCTTTTGACGTAGGACTACGTCTTACGGCAAGTTTTGAGATAGGGTGTCATTCCAAAAAATCGAAAAATGCGAGCGTCACGAAAAATGAAAGGTTTTGAGCGCTAATAGCTCAGCGGTTTTCCGATCGATTTTCAATATTCTTACACCAATCGATCGGAAAATCTTCTAAGAATTGACCCAAATGAAGAAAAGTATGGATTCTTGATGTAGAACTATTGACAAATTGAAAATAATGAATCTATGTTTTACCAGAATTCTCGTTTCGTGATTGGTTGGAAGATTCTTTACGATGATCTAAACCTATACCAATTTGATATCTGTCCTTGGAAAGTAAGCCAAAACAAGTGACGAAGTTCCCTTATTTCAACAAGATTTCTTAACAGCGCGGTTAAACCTAGACCATTTTGATGTCCTTGCTTGGGAAGTACGCCAGAAAGAGTGACAAAGCCCCCTCGTGTCAAAAGATTTCTTACGAACGCAATTAAACTTAGTCCAATTTGATGTCTGTGTTAGGGAAGTGTGCCAGAAAAAATGACACAAATTCGTCGTCCCAACAGATCGCAAATTCTTTACTGCGAGACGATTAAACCTCGGCGAATTTGATAACTGTGTTGGAAAAATGTGCTACAGCTGTAGTGTTCGGTTGTAATATGACTCTGTATGAATACGCATGCTTCCCGTTTCATTAGAAGTGTAGTGAAAAGATGTGCTGTTGATAAAATAGAATTGAATTGGTAAAATCCCTTCAACGTGGGGAACCATGGGTGATAAAAACAATCTTTAATTTCAGTTAGGTAGCAGGAAAACAATAGTTTGTGTTCTTGATTTTGTTAAATTGTTTTCAAATGCACAATCTTTTGAGAATTGAACGTATGCAATGTTACTACTTTGATAAACGTTACATACAACGCATGTAGCATGTATATATGGTGCATATAGCATGTATACATGAAGAATCAAATGATAGGGCTTTTGCTACACACACATGCAAGACGTCTGTTAGGCACACATTGCATCTTTTCCTATTCGATGCAGCAAAAACGCGTTGGATAAAATGATCATTTTTTCTAAAACTATTTACACATTCGAAACAACTGATGTTTAAATCAACCAAGAAATGTATCCCGATATATATGTTCACATTTAGCAACTAATATTTCAGTGAATTGGCATTAAATCGGTGACCCAAAAATACGACTTTCGGTTCCAGCATGCCGCATAGGCCAAGTTCGAAACAACTGAATGTAGCAGTGATTTTAGTATAATTTATTGTTTTCTTGGCCGAAAGCAATCACTGGTTATAGATATTTGGTCAGTTTTATCCCACTAACCTAGTTAATAGTTACATTTTTGATCAATTCTACCGCGTTTTAGCTTGTTTGTTGAAAATAGATTTGTTATTTAGTAAACAGATTATTACCTTGCTATACATATAACGCAAATCTGTTTTAAATGAAGAAATTAAATTATTTAAAAAATCTTGTCCTTTCCAGCCCATACAATTTACATGGAGCTGTCACTTTTGCCTGCCCAACAGCTCTCCAATACATATGCACTCTGCAAACACCCTATTACAAGCATGAATACATACTACTATCACTACAAAGAGACTTACGTAGTCCTGCGTCACCTATATATGCGGTCGTGTCTTGAACACAACCCCTCTGATTTTTTATTGGTCTTGAAACCTGTCATGGAATTGGTATTGCAACTGGCCTTGCAATTGGCTTTGAGATTGGTCTTGGAATTGGTGGTAGAATTGGTCTTGGCAACAGTCATGGAATCGATCTTGGAATTGATCTAGATCTTGGCATTTGAAACAGTCATGAAATTGGTCTTATTGGTCTTGTAAATGGTATGTAAATGGAATTGGTTTTGGGATTGGTTTTAGAATTGGTCTTGGAACTGGTGATAACATTGGTCTTGGAATTGGTCTAAGAAGTGGTTTTTGGAATTCGTCTAGGATTTGGTCTATAGAAATTGGTCTAATAATTGGTTTTGGACCAATGTTCTAACAGGACAGGTGGAGTCAAACTTAGATCAAGGTGGAACAGATAACGTTGAGACAAGACAGGAACGTAGAACTTCTTCATCGTATGCCAAATGTAGACTGTACCACTCAAAGCTTGCTGCATTTGCATAACAATAAGCTGTTATACTATGACTTGGTAATATTTGAGAAAGTCAGTAACAAAAAGTGTGACTTTGATAGCGCCGATTTGAAAATTGCCTTAAGAGTACGCTGGTGGCAATTGAAAATCCAAGCTTCCCACCTGCCTTGAATACGCCCTTGACACAGATTATAAAGGTTTTACCAATAGGAATGACACCATTTTGATCATTTACAAGACTCCTTACAGGCTACTGTATTGGGGTTAGTTTCTAAAAAGGTGATATTGATTTGATTGCATGACGGTAAATGGCGTAACATGCCGTGCTGGAGCCATTATAAAGGATAAATCGATCATTTATCAGTATCGATCCTTCAATTGGCCTTCAAGAAAGGGCAATTTAACATCGATTGACTGTTTGTTATAGATACATGTTAAATCTAAAGTGTATACCAACAAATCTGTATCAATTCAAGATATCGAATCACTACAAATGGCGACCATACCAGTTGAAATGCTTATATATATATATATATATATATATATAGCTGTTGTTTAAAGCACGGGAAAATGTACGGGGCTGATTGTACGATCCCCGGCGGCGTCGTGAACTCGAAACTCGGTGGTTCGTGCTGTTTTAAGCCCCATTTAATTCGATCTTGGGTTACTCGTCGCCCATTTTCCAGGCATCTCTGAAGTCGCAGTTTTTTACTTATAAAATAAAAAATGTCGCTTTAGACCTGGACGAGCCATCTCGCTCGTTGAGTCGCTCTGTGCCGGTGTCGGTGGGGTTGTTGTATGGAACCGTTTTCCTTATGACGTGACTGGTTCACTGTAGTTTACCGACTTTCGCCAAATGTACATTGCCAATCTCAAGCAGGGGATGTTGCCCTTGATTCATACACCTCCACTACTTTCCGCTATCAGCTTGTACTTCGTCAAATGTCGTCCGCAAAGGCGCGTAAGTCCTCCGTGAGCATGGCCTATCGATCTAATATGGGGTTTGTACATTGTCAGGTTCCTAAGGCGGCTTATGCCTCTTAATCGCAGCGCTTGGCGTAGGCCCGTTGTACTGCTTAAATATGCGGCTGGATCCCCTTATTTGCGTTGTTGTCCGCGGCTACCAGCAATCCCACATACACGAGCTCATCTACCACTTCTGGTTCGTCGCCGTCAACGATTACCGTCCGCGAAAAAAGCACGTTCCTCTCATTTGGTCCGCGTTAAATCAGACCAGACCAAATCGCAAAATTTAAAAGAATGAGTTAATGACAGCAAACGATCAAGAATTTTCTAAGCTACATTTTACTCTAATTAGACTACATAAATGTTGCAAACAGCCAGTGTTATGAGATGATTTCGAACAATTGAAAGCTACAAACCATACAGAGCAGCAAATTTTGAACGCGTTTTTCTCGAAATAAGATTTTTGTCACTTGGCTCGGTCTGACTTAACAGCGACCATTTGAGCTATTATCATTCATGTATTTGGTCTTCGACGCGTTGATTTAAAGCCCAATCCTGCTAGGCTCCGCCTTAAGTCTAGCACAGATAGCCTTCGTCGTGGCAAAGTTTCTGTCACCTGGTTAACCACTTTTCAAAGTCGTCTGCTTAACCAAGAAGTTTGCTACATTTACTGAGAATCAAACCTCTCGTTTTGAAATCTGATCGTCGGATCACCTTAAGAGCGATGTTGAGAATCATACAGGATAAGTTGTTTATCAGCACCCTCGCTGCGTCTCGAAGAAACTCAATTCTATGGACTTTAACAGCCTCTCCCAGCCGAGATTCGAACATACAACGTACCTCAATGCCGGCTGGGAAGCCATAACTTTAACTCTGTTATTTCAATTTGTTTTTTTGTCCGATGAGCTAAGTAAAGCCGTGGGATTAAACGTCCTTTCTAAGACTTGACCCTTCTTCATCGACGGACTTCGCAGTCGGCTAGTCCAAAAATCAGAGATTCGAACATGCGACGACTGGCTTGTTAGACCAGTATCGTGCCTCGAAACCAACTAAGCGGCATTTGTCTGATGAAGAACACTCAATTTCAACCAAAATAGTTTTTAACTGAAAATAATTCTGCATTTCCTGAATAAGCTGCTTACGGTTAGGCTATGTCAGATTTGTTCTTGTAAAACCCCCCTCCCCCCCAAGGAACTTTTCTGGCTACGCCCGTGTTGTAGGGGAATGTCGTCGTGGTTGGGCCGCCTTTTGACATTCGCCCATAACTTCCGTTTCAAAAAGAATTCTTAAAATCTAAATAGATCGTTGGAAAGCTCTAAGAACAAGCTATATTTCTGGAAAATTTTGAACTGATTGCTTAAAAAATTATCAAAAATTATCATGTTGACATACACGTTGTACAGGTTGGGCCACCGCTCCTAATCCAAAAAATACGTATTGAAATTCTAAGTAGAGACATCAATAGAATGAATTTCGTGAGCAACGGCCCATAAATATCCTGTTTTAATAATTTTTGGTGATCCTGTAAAATCAATATTACTACAATCGCGTTTTCCGAAGTGTACTACTGCAATGAAAAATCAACAACAATCTAGGTTTTTATTGTACTAATTTTGCTTTATTTCATCACATTTCCCGCGACTGACGTTCTCTAGCGAATATTGCGCTTCTGTGCTTAAAATTATGGTGGCCCAACCATTCCCCCTTACCCTACCCAATCACCTAACTGGACAGGATTTTTCAATTGCCTTCGAATAGAGCACAACACACTTAATAATTTTTTAAAATTTATCCCGATAATTGCATTTCATGAATCGTAACAGTGGCCCGACGATAACGACATTACCCTATATATAATATAATGTATTTATATTGTTGAAATGCTATATAGGGTACGGGAGGGTTTTTCCAGCACGCTACTAAATTTGGCATACATTTCCTTTTTTTTGCTGCGCTTTCCCAAATAAAAACGTTGCCGCTATATAACAGTACTGAAACGAATGTAGCACTCATAAGCTTTAATGTGTTATAAATATGTGTGTTTAATGTGTTATGTTATAAAAATGTAAGTAATTTGCTAAATTTTATTCAATAAACATCAAAACCACTGTTTTTCCACTGGCACGTAATCAGGCTGAAAAAACCAGCAGCAATCGCTTACGCGTATCCGCTCTTGATGATGGTTTGGAAAACACACAATTATTATCACGTTTACTTATTCTAGGCAACTAAACATCTGTGAATATGATGTCACAGAACAACTCTACTTCTTTTTATCACGTAAGAACACAAAAATTCTCCTCTGATATGAAAATATAAATCAATTTTTATTCACTAGCAATTTGCAGCATTTTGCTTTTAATTTCAGCACATGGTGCTTTATTTACACTACTACCAATGTGTGAGGCAGTTGCGCCTAAAACTCTTCTATCGTGTTGACATAGCTAGTATTTGAGTGACAACCACTTGCTTCTGGTGCTAGTGTATATGAAAGAATCAATGATACACTAGCACCAGCACACTGCAAAACTAGTTATCTTCAATGAGCCGACATGGTGGCAATACCGTCACGTTATCCATCGGTCTCTCTTTTGATCTGTTTTTGAAAAGCAGTCATCGCTGTGTAGGCTTTTTCGGCCTGCCGGATTTAAACAACACAGACACCACTATAGAAAATGGATCCAATTTAGCCGCAGCGACTTCATCATTTCTCGCGACTATAACTCAAATTCACTAGCGTTTCATTAAGACCAACATACACGCTGATATTCAGTAAATATTATTCTATCAACTGGTATCAACAAATCTTGTCTCGAATGAATATAGTTTCAACGTAATTCCTGAATATTGTTCAGGCTACCGCTTAATGGGCTGAAAATACTCTTCCGTACCACATTTATGTTTTTAAATAACATTAAAAAAACATTTATGTTTTTAAATAACATTAAAAAAGTCGATTGTTTGAAGCTTTTCCAGTGCAGTTTGAAAATATATGCTTCTCAAAATGTACGTCCCAGACCTTATACTTTTGCAATGTCATATCCTTTTGTAGGAGCAATGCAAAATTTTACCTCCAAATGACGCATACAAAAGGATAGCTGGACGTGACTGGACTTGATAGAATCACTAAACAGCTGACCGTAGACTGGCGAAGTAATGCAATAATCGAATGGATTTGCAACCCACTTTTGAGTGATTCGGTCGATAAAACACCTGTGTCATTCATCGTTTGCAATGTGGCACGTCACGCTTGCCACCGGTTGGTGGACTGTTGGCGTCGACAAGTGCGTCCATTCGTCATCGGTGCTTAAACGATTACAACAGTGTCCTTCATTCGTTCACACTTTGATAAAAAAAAGTAACCGCATCACCATTTTCCGATCACGAACGAACCCTTCTTTTCACAGCTAATGACATAAAAAGCTTTTTTAATCAATTTCCTGACAGAGTATTTCAGCGTTACACTGCAGGTAGCCCCGTTTGCAGTCTGGTCCATAATTGCGGTGTGCTTTTGAGAAGAAAAAAATTAAACCGTGCCGGAAAAAAACTAATCTAATAGAAACAAAATGAAGTGTGAAACGTGATTATCCGTTCTCACCCTTTCCTTCCTCTGGAGCATCAGCTGTCCAGCAGCTGTTCCAAGTTCAGTCTCGTTATAGCTGCTCGGTTTGGAACACGAGCAAGCCTACAGAGCTGCAGGGATCCACCGCTCGGTTTCTAGGTCGGGAACTGCGGAAAGGGTTAGGAAAGCATGAGTGGCATGAGCCAGTGATTGTGCGAGCTAATTGAAAGTCCTGTTCATCTAAGCGAACTATACCCATATGAAACCGGTCCGAGCATAATAGGTTCAATAGTGAGAGAAAGTGATTTCATTGGGATCGTTCGAGTGGCCATATCGATTGAATAGCTGTGACAAGGGTGAACAAAAATCCTTGGGTAGCGAAATTCGGGACAGATTTTTAATGCATAGCACTGCAATTGTCCGTGGCTGGTGACAGTCGGTATCTAAAACTGGTTCATGTCTTTATCCTAGTAAGTATTAGGTAGTATTCTGAAAATATCTTCAATGGTTACTGAAAGTTTTTCTCAGGAGTATCGGGTGCTTACATGAACATTGCTCATGAAGCCAGACTGTAGGTTTTCAACAGAGCCTATTTACAGATAGCGTAGTTTTTATTTCGCACTGTTCAGGGTATGCTCAATAAAGTATGATAAGTAATACATCTTATATATACAAGAATTGTTTCTTTTAGCTATCATCGAAGCACCAAAAAGTTTTTTTGAGTCTTCAACATCGAATAGAACGGATGAGCAAGTCCGAAACGAAGTTTATGAATTCAATTGTTTTAACTTATTCACAGCTCACGTTTCAACGTTTGACAGTTCACAAAATTTGTAGTACAAACGGTTCTAGACATGATCCACAATCAAATCCTAATTTAACGTCATAGGGGAGAGCTAGCCAACCGACATCACTAACCACAAGGTTCCTCGATGCATATACATAAAAATGAACCTTGAAAAAATTGTGTTGCTTGTTGATTTTATTTTGGTAGCAGGGGTAAACCGACAGATAGGTAAAACTTTTAAAATTGTCGTCGAAAAATTGCACGTTAGCGGATCGTTTCAATACTCGCTGCATCCTTCCAGTACAAAACCAAAGCAGCGTTGACATCGGTCACCGCTTAAATTAGTTAGTCATGGTAGTATAAATTGTAAATCACGTGTCCTCCAACGTCATTTGTCCTAGATATACACAGCGTTGTTTAGCTGCACAGCATCAGCACATCGCATCGCATCGCACAAATCGTTACGAAGACATAGTTTCCCGGTTTCGCAATTTTCCCAGCACACGCCACTGCAGCAGTGGGCACGAATTTCCACTTTGGACTGCTGTATTATTCAGCACACGGTAGGCGGGATGATTTCTGAATAATTTCGTGAGCTTTTATCTTTTAGTACCAACACTCTGACTTTTCGCTATGCCACTGCGGTCGTGTACCCGCACGGGCCCGACGGGCGAATTTCGCAGTTCACTCGTTTAGACTACGCTAGAGGGACACGGTGCGAAAATTGCTTTCAATTTCATAAACTGATTGTTATGAAGATATTTTCTTTTCTTATTGTGTCTTTAATCGAATTTTTGTTGTTCAAGACGTGAACATTGGAATATAGTGATCCCTTATCAGTTATCAATTACCAATGATGAGTTTTATAACATTTCAAACAGAAATGTTATATCCGTAATACAATCCGTAATCGGTTATACAGTTTGAAATAAACTAGTGCAAAAGTTACTTCCTAAAATTTGAATCGTTTATTTGTGAGCAATTTGATTCTTACTAAGGTAATCAAAAATTATTTTTAAAGCTCTATCACCCCCCTTTAAAATTGGCTTTTAACCTTCTGCGGCTGAAATGGTAGTCTGACAGACACCAGAAATCAAAAAAATGCAACAGATGCGTTAAGTGTTGCATTTTGATTTTTAAGTTTGCAGCGTCTTCCCGACTCATATTTGCGATCTAATTACATCCAATAGGCTACAAAAGGTATGTACAGCATTCTAAAATATTTAAGATCTGAATTTACATAATGCAAGATTAGAAATTATTAAGAGGGCATAGTACTTTTTACACTACATTTTGGCCTTATTTCAAATATTTTTTTCTCGATAACGCGGAAGACAAATCGATTCGGGTTTTTTTGCATTCTAAACATTGTATTGTAGACTAATATTTACAATTTTGTTTACATATGGGAACCTCTTCCCCTCTCCCCTGCGGCTCCTTGAACATGATCATTCAAAAAAAACATGGGGCTTATCCGAATTGAAAAATTCCAAAACTACATAAAAGTATACCAAATTATCTCGTGTTTGACCCATCCTTTTTTAAAATTCGAACGCATAACAAAATGGCGGACATTCAAACATAAAAGTAAGGTTTTTCGTCGAAAAAATTGACTTTAAATGAATATAAGTTTTTTGGGTAAAAAATATTTGTATAAAATCAATTGTATGTGGGTTCTGTAGCTTAAAAAACTCGAAAAATGAGTGAACTGAGTGTTAAGGCTGTTAACAATATACTAACCGAAAAGCGGTAAAATTTTTTTCTTTGGACTTTGTCTATCTTTCGGTAGTTTTTTACATAGAAAATAATAAAGCAATTATAAAAAGCAGAAATAGATATGGTTTCCACGATTAAATTTAGGTGAAAACGCTTGAAACGTTTGTACCTACACTGATAATAAAACTTGGTTTATAGTACGAAAACGAGCGTTTGCTTTACGAATTCTTTCGTTGTTTTCTACCACGAACTAGATTCGTAAAATCAGTCCTGAATGTTTTGTACATAGTAACAAAGCTATATTCGTACGAATCATTGCATTTTACAAAATGGTTTGTAGATTTTACGAATGCACGAAAAGGCTGTCGATAAAAATAATACTAGGTTTCACTATTTTCCGATAGGTGTCAGTATGCTACATTACCGACACCTATCGAAAAATAGCGAAATCTTTATTATCTCTGAAAAAAGCTGATTTTATCGGAAATCGAACTGAGCTCGTTTGTCATACTTCTTTACGAACAGCCGACGACGCCGCAAACCACAGAACCACAGCTACTGCATACCATGAAGAACATAATTGCACAAGTCTATTTCCTCTACATACAATCTTCGCATCCCGTTTTCGACGATAATGATGCCAGACAACAACCGTGCATCAAATGGGTCTTGATGCAAGACAGCTACGAATGTGCTCTCGTAAAAAATACGAACCATTCGTAATAACAACATTTGCGATAAACAATAAGCCTACGAAAGTTTTTAAATGGTATGAAATTATTTGTACTAGCTACGAATATAGTTTTACGAATGTTTTTTCAAACAAAATACGAAATTATATTCTCAGTGTATGACTTTGCTTTGCGATAGAAATGGGGAAGAGCGTAGCGGATGGATTTTCTCTGTGCCAGCTTGATCCTGAGTGAATATTTAGCGTGAAATGGGCTCCATATGGCAGAATCAATCTCGAAAATTTACCTCAAAGGCGAAGGTTAAAACGATTTGTGGCATAGTGGGTCGCGGAACACATCCGCAATCTTAAAAATGATTCCCAGTTGATTGCAGGAGCCCTGTCGCAAAGGTGAAAATGTATGAAGGATCCGTGGCGGCATAACCCAATTTTGACAAAACGGTGAAACGACCAAGGTGAAGCTGGGAACGCGCTTCGTAATGATGAGCAGAATGTAGGATCGTGTAATTGACTGGAAGGCGATCAACGAGGGGATGTGTGTTATGAAGATAAAAGACCGTTTCTTCAATTACACCATCATAAACGTACACTGTCCACACGAAGGTAGACGCGATGACGAGAAGGAAGCGTTTTAAGTATGTGCAATTAGAGGGAATGTAGAACAGCTGTTCGCCACGGGACATCAAGATCGTCATCGAGGATATGAACGCTCAGATCGACAGTGTAGCAATATCGGGTCCCATTGCCTGCACACCGACACGGGTGATAACGGCCACCGATGCATCAACTTTGCAATTTCCCGAGCACTTTCAAAGCCACCTGGAGATCACCTGACCAACGGACGTTGAACCAAATCGATCATATTCTTACTGATGGCCAATTTTTCTCGAACATCATCAACGTACGGTCCCTACAGGGTACAGATATTGACTCACATCATTACCTAGCAGAAGTACATGTGTGCTCAAAACTATTGACGGTTTATAACTCGCGGCAAAGCCGCCCTTCTCGGCTAAACTTTCGGCAATTTGACAACCCACCAGTTGCCGAGAACTACGCGCGCGTACTGGATAACGCTTTACCTTTAATTGTGGAGCTAGGCACTTCAACCTTCGAAAGACAGAAGGAGCAAGACACGCTCGGTCGCCAATTAGGATTGATTTGACGGGGAATTCCAACAAGCGATTGAGAGGAAAAAAGAGCTAAAAAAAGAAAAGGCAGAAGCACAGAGGCTGTGAATAGCTAGAACAGCTGTTCCGGGCTAATGAGATGCACAATTTCTATGAGAAAGTGCACCAGTCACGTGAAGGATACACACTGAAGCCTGACATGTGTAGGGACGAGGAGGGAAACCCGGCGACGGGAGAATGTCGTTCCGACTGCCGATTTCGAAGAGATCCGGCAAGAAGTCGGTCAGGTCAGACTCCTGACAGAATACCAGGAAAAATGACCGGTAACCGCTAGTAACGGTATTTCACTGGATAATTTAGAGGATTTGGGATAAGTGAGTGGAAGATGTGGTATGTCCCATCTATAAAAGAGTGATTGGGTAGAGTACTGGAATTACCGCGGCATTACGTTGGTCAACACCGCCTACAAGCTGCCCTCCCAGATCTTATTACGTCGTCTATCCTCAATAGCAAGAGAATTCAAATTCAAATTACAAAAAATAGGAATCCAGTCAGATTTGCTTAAATGGATCGAATCCTATCTGACTAATCGTCAGCAAATAGTCAAATTTGAAGGGAAAAATCAGAGGGGTTATGCACAAGACACGACCGCATAGGTGACGTAGGACCACGTAAGTCTCTTTGTAGCGATAGTAGGATCCCAGTAAACCATTTGGTTTGTATATCTCGATTGCAACTGAGGTATACGAAATCATATCTGAACGAAAAAGTTATATTTCACGCCATATAAGAGTATGTATGTACCAAAGTGGAGGCGATATACGTGCGAAAATTTTGACAACTATTTGTAATTCTATTTTGCGCAGTTTTTATAACACGCAACTAAATAATCCTGAATATATGATATAGATATAATTAAATATTGCAATTGTCTATCCTGCTTTATAATTCACAGTCATGAATTGTATATGAAGACACGCACGACTGCAAAACAACTTATTGTTCACTTCGATTTGACATACTCTAATCATTATACAACTCCAATATGAAATTGACATGAAAACGATTTAATGTGAACTTTCTATTACGATTTTGTGTTATCTGGGATGTATCCATGTATGTAATAATATGATTCTTCATGTATACAAACTACATACGTAACGTTTATCAAAGTAGAAACATTGTATACATTCAATCCTCAACCGATTTTGGAGTTATATCCATGAATTGATTGAATCTATTTTATTAAAACGAAACCAAGTCAGTAACTAAACCAAACAGTAAATAAATTTTTACGATCTGTTTCTACGTTGAATAGTGCTTTTACTCTGGTAATCGGTAGACGGTACGCGCGAGTATTCAAAAAGTTGAAAATTTTTGTCAACTTTTCTGCGGCTTACCAAAGAACACTGATAATAAAGCATTAACAAGCTGCAGACGTTTTGGAAGTCGCAGAAAATGTCGCCCGTGACTAGAAAAATTATTTCCGTCATTTGTTGGTCGTCCGCAAAGCCGAAAATTTCAACTTTTCCCACGTTGCCTGTGTTATTATGGTATTAACTGGGCAAGAAAATATAATAAACTCTTCAATCGTTGTGTGGCCCTTAAAAGAACCGATTGTTTGATTATCATAACTCCTGCTTGCAATAAACTTGCACTAACGCAGTTAACGTAATTCTCTGTTCGGTAAATTGGAGTACCGATAACCGCTAACCAGGCACGGCTTGTTGCAACGGACCAACCGGAAAGCCTCAGCAGCTATGCGATCAACGAAACCGTTCGTGTATGGTCCTGAATCACGATGAAATACCACTCCAAGTGGCCAGCTGCAAGTGACGTGGGATGCTTCTGGTCGTTTTGTTGTCGCGAGCTGCATATTTCTTGCCAATTCCAGAACTTCAGCAGCCAGATATGCCATCACGGCAACGAAATGAACCACCAGCAACAAGCGAACAAAACCACGAGGTGATCGGTTAAAATTATTTGATAAGAAGCGAACAATTAGAATCAATCTAAATTAAATAGAATTAAAATCAGTGAGCAAAAATTCCTCAAATCTTCATGAACATATGTTTCGTTCTTAAAAGAACGGTTTCTCGACGTGATATGCTGGAAATTTAAGCCTTCTTTTCCGTCTTCTTGGGCAGCAACAAAACAGTTTGGATGTTCGGAAAGACACTTCTCATAGCAGTGGTGACACGGGACAGCAATTTGTTCAACTCTTCGTTGTTGCGGATGGCCAGCTGCAAGTGACGATAATTCTGATCGGTTCGTTGTCGCGAGCAGCATATTTCCTGCCAATTCCAGAACTCCTGTAGCCAGATATTCCATCACGGCAGCGAAATGAGTGCTTCAGCTCCAACACACGGTCACACGGTCAGCCGCCGATGAACACGTGCACGAGTCGAACGTGACTTCCGTTTGCTCTGGCAAACGATGTTGGCAGTAGCTCAGCTAGCGTTAGCGTTTGAATAATACTGTTCGCCGGCTTACCACGTGTTATGTACCAGAGCAAGCGACAAGAAACGGCCACACCCATTTTTCATGGTCCTTCATTCTATCATCTACGTTAAATAAAATAGAGCATTTCAATTTCAGTCTGAACAAAAGAGCAAAGTTACCAGTGAGCCTTTTGCTGCCACAGAAAAATTACGCTACGTATTATTACTGTAGTATTGGTGATGGATAAATTTGTGTTGCTAAGATGCAAAAGATGTTACTAAAACTCTTTCATTTGATTAAATCCATGGTTTCATTTATTTTGACGCTTGACCGTACACATTTACTTGGAGCTGGTATATTTGTTGGCTGCTTCTTACCTTCCGAGACGGCCAACTCAACCAGCGTCCAGCAGTAACAAGCGAACAGAAGCGCGAGAGGTGATCGGTTAAAATTATTTGATAAGAAGCGAACAATTAGATCAATCTAAATTAAATAGAATTAAAATCAGTGAGTGAAAATGCCTTAAATCTTCATGAACATATGTTTCGTTCTTAAAAGAACGGTTTTTCGACGTGATATGCTGGAAACTTCTCACTTCTCATAGCAGTGGTGACACGGGACAGTAATTTGTTCAACTCTTCGTTGTTGCGGATGGCCAGCTGCAAGTGACGATAATTCTGATCGTTTCGTTGTCGCAGCATATTTCCTGCCACTTCCAGAACTTCAGCAGTCAGATATTCCTTCACGGCAGCGAAACGAGTGCTCCAGCCCCAACACCTCGGTTGGTGAATTTGCATGTCTTCGTTGCCTTATCCGTGGGAAGCAGCAACAGCTGAAGCTCAACAATTTTCGATCGGATTCTATGGGGCGCAAATTAAATACAATTATAAGGAAGCTTAACCCATAGCTTATATCGTATATATTTCTGTCATCCGTGCTACGGAAGCACTGACGAGGGAAGGCAAAAATATGAAAATAATTCAAATTTTCAAAATCAATTCAAAACCAAAAATTTTTCAAATTCAATTTCAAAAACAAAATCAATAGTTTTCTATATTTTCAATATTTTCAATTGATTTTCCGATCAATTGGTGTAAATATCTTGGAAATCTATTGAAAATTGACTGAATTATAAGCCGAAGCTTGAAAACGCGTTTCTACTTTGATCACGTCATTTGCAACAACCAATCACGAAGCGAGAATTCTGGTAAAACATAGGTTCATTATTTTCAATTTTTCAATAGTTCAACCTCAAGAGTCCACATTTTTATTTGGGTCAATTCTTAGAAGATTTTCCAATCGATTGGTGTAAGAATATTGAAATTCGATCGGAAAACCGCTGAGCTATTAGCGCTCAAAACCTTTAATTTTTCGTGACGCTCGCATCTTTCGTTTTTTTATAATGACACCCTATCTCAAAACTTGCCGTAAGACGTAGTCCTACGTCAAAAGTCAAACCCTCTAGAAGTAACCTCTGGAGTTCCCCAAGGTTCACATTTAGGTTCTCTTTTGTTTATTTTATTTGTGAACGATATCTCTTTTTTGCTGAGAAATGTTAGGGTATTAATATATGCCGATGATATGAAGCTCTTTTAAGAAATAACAAACGAGGAGGACGTCAGAGTATTCCAGCTCGAAATACAGGTTTTTTATGAATGGTGTAACAAAAGTTTTTTTTTGTTTTATTTGGTCGGCCACCAGCACACCGAAAGGCCATTGGGCCGTGTAACAAAAGTCTTTTTCAACTTAACACTCATAAATGTAGATCAATAGCCTTTAGTAGAAAAAGAAACATGCCAAACATTACAATTTCTCTAGGAAATAATTTGGTTGAAAAGTGTGAAAAAATCAGAGATTTAGGAGTTATATTAGACGCAAAACTAACATTTATTGAACACTATAACACAATTATCAGCAGAGTTAACAGTATGCTAGGGTTTATAAAAAGATTTAGCTCCGTGATCCATACACAATAAAAACACTATATCTTGCATATGTGAGGTCAATATTAGAATACTGTAGCATAGTCTGGTCACCATTTTCATTACCCTTCCGTTACTCGTGCCAACTTTCGTAACACGGATACTCGCGCGTTGTATTTTGTACAACACTCTTCATCTCGGAATATCTCGGAATCCTGGTTATATAGAAAGTTATCATGTTTTCTTAGTTATTATTCACATAAAACATCTCATCACATAAAGGCATCTGTGGTTAGAAAGTAGGGCTGAAGTGGTATTTTGATTTACTTGGGCAGGATGTTTAGAAAGTTTTTTGCACAGTGATGATACATAGTGTGAAAATTGGATACTTCCGAGAAGTTGGAGAAGTTTTGCTTCGTAAGACGCTCCAATCATACGCTGCCGCACAAAGCTAATCAGACTGGTAGTCTTCTACGGACTTGGGAATATAACTTTGCTTACAGAAGACATACATGAAGTCATTGGCGGAACTAGCGCTCATTTATAGGGGGGGCTATAGCCCCGGAATTTTTTTCGACCGTTTTATTGGTCGGCCAAGTCAATTTTTCTAGGGGGGGTTAAGTCTCTTCTAGGGGGGCTTAGCCCCCCCTCTAGTTCCGCCAATGCATGAAGTTGCCGAATTTGAACGAAAGGTGTGCAAAGTTTCTAGCTGCTAGATGGCTCAACCAGGTTGAAGCTAACTTTCGTGTGTCAAGACGCTCAACGAATTGTCGACGAGTTACCCAGGACTGTAGAGTAGAAAGGAGTTCTTGATACGACAAGCGTCTCCCTGGCTCTACGCTGCTAGTACAAGATAAAGAAAGAACAAGTTTATCGAAAATCACTGGACAGTAGAATCATTACGCCTCCAAAATGTCGTGAGTTATCTTTCATAATCCGATAGAGTATCTTCAACGTCCATTTGTGAGTCATTGTGCATTCATCTTAGATGATTACTTTACAAGTCTGCAACACTTTCGCCATTACGATTTTTTTTTTGTAATTTTGAATCTAGGTCAGTCAATTTAAAATTCATCGGTTTGCTGAACAGTTTACAGTTTGAATTCAGTTGTAATTTGCCTTTGGCCAAGAGGTTTTATTGCATGGGGTATCCTGCTTGTTCACCATCTTACAACTGACTGATTAATTGAGTAATTAACGCCCCCATTTAACGCGGGAACCTCTTAACTCACTCTGACCCTTTCCCTCTGTCCCATTACATGCTACCGGCTACTATTGACACATTGCACATTACAGGCAAATCCTCCAATGGGGTATAGATACAAGGATGCCACATCCTCCCCATCCGTAAAATGAACAATTCAATATATATTATTTCAGGTTCAGATGCAGATATTTTACATTCCTAATGCAGTTGTCAAATTATTCTTGCTTGTTATATTGTTATTTGCTAACTTTTATATATAGCCTGTAAAGAAAATTAGACTCCGTTTGGCAATGTAACGACCTAAAATAGAAAATACTACTTGTCCTATAATCTTTGTTAGGACAGGCATAATAGTGTCAGTATCCACCATATTTTCTCACTGATGTTGTACGTCTATCAACCGTATCTTCCTGAAGTCAATGCTATTCTATCTATCCAATGTTTCGGTTTCAAACTTATCTCGACTCAATCTTCATTGATGTTGGCCATAGCTCTCTCGCCGGTTCAACTTTAACCTTTACGTCCCCGACATCAAAAATGAAGGTACTTTCAGTTACACTTTTGGCTCTATCTCCACTAATTTTCAATCGATTTTTATGAAACTAGTCTTAAAAGAACCACATTAGATTGGCCTTTAATGAAAAAATATGCAAGTAAATTATGGTTCCATTTTCCCGGAGATATTCCAGATCGCGGTGGGATTTTTTTTGACGTCATAAGTAACAGATGAAATAAAATTAGAAATCTGTTTAATTGACAGCGCAAAAGTTATCCATTTTATTTGTAGTCACTAATAATGACTTGTACACTATCCTGTAGAGCGCTGGCTTACGCCTCACTCTCCGGAACATCCGTTGTCGGTTCTACCGGAACTCAAAAGTGGTCGTTCAGTATTCTCTTCGAAAATATGGCAAATGGGGTATCAAATCACAGGGTTTTTCAACACGAGCTCGTTAGTGGACATTTGGATGTATTTTGAGTCGATCTGGGCATTCCGGAACATCCGGCATCGGTTCTACCGGAACTCAAAAGTGGCTATTTGGAATTCTCTTCGAAAACATAGCAAATGGGGTATCAAATCAGAGAATTTTTCAACGCGAGCTCTTTAGTGGACATTTGGATGTTTTTTGAGTAGATCTGGACATTTCGGACATCCGGCATCGGTTCTACCGGACCTCAAAAGTGGCCATTTGAAATTCTCTTCGAAAATATGGCAAATGGGGTATCAGATAACAGGATTTTTCAACACGAGCTTTTTATTGCAAATTTTGATGTATTTTGAGTCGATCTGGACATTCCGGAATATCCAGCATCGGTTCTACCGGAACTCAAAAGTGGTCATTTGGAATTTTTGTCGAAAATATGGCAAATGGGGTGTGAAAATGTCCAAATCGGCTCAAAATACATCCAAATGCCCACTAAAGTGGTCGAGTTGAAAAATCCCGTGATTTGATACCCCATTTGCCATATTTTCGAAAAGAATTTCAAATGACCACTTTTGAGTTCCGGTAGAACCGATTCCGAATGTTCCGGAATGTCCAAATCGACTCAAAATAGATCCAAATATGCACTAAAGAGCTCGTGTTGAAAAATCCTGTCATTTGATACCCCATTTGCCATGTTTTCGAAGAGAATTCCAAATGGCCACTTTTGAGGTCCGGTAGAACCGATGCCGGATGTTCCGAAATGTCCAGATCGACTCAAAATACATCCAAATGTCCACTAAAGCGCTCGAGTTGAAAAATCCTGTCATTTGATACCCCATTTGCCATGTTTTCGAAGAGAATTACAAATGGCCATTTTTGAGGCCCGGTAGAACCGATGCCGGATGTTCCGGAATGCCCAGATCGACTCAAAATGTATTCAAATATGCACTAAAGAGTTCGTGTTGAAAAATCCTGTGATTTGATACCCCATTTGCCATGTTTTTGAAGAGAATTCCAAATGGCCACTTTTGAAGTCCGGTAGAACCGATGCCGGATGTTCCAAAATGTCCAGATCGACTCAAAATACATGCAAATGTCCACTAACGAGCTCGTGTTGAAAAATCCTGTGATTTGATACCCCATTTGCCATACTTTCGAAGAGAATACTGAATGACCACTTTTGAGTTCCGGTAGAACCGACAACGGATGTTCCGGAGAGTGAGGCGTAAGCCAGCGCTCTACAGGATAGTGTACAAGTCATTATTAGTGACTACAAATAAAATGGATAACTTTTGCGATGTCAATTAAACAGATTTCTAATTTTATTTCATCTGTTACTTATGACGTCAAAAAAAATCCCACCGCGATCTGGAATATCTCCGGAAAAATGGAACCATAATTTACCTGCATATATTTTCATTAAAGGCCAATCTAATGTGGTTCTTTTAAGACTAGTTTCATAAAAATCGATTGAAAATTAGTGGAGATAGAGCCAAAAGTGTAACTGAAAGTACCTTCATTTTTGATGTCGGGGACGTAAAGGTTAATATACGTTGACCATGGCCTTCTCGCCGGCTCAACGGAAACGGTCTATCCCTCTCGCAATACGAATTGGCCAATTCCATTCCATAAAGAAAGAAAAACATGAATAAAATTTAAGTTTTGGACACTTTTGCGATAAACACACCAGTGTCTGTAATAAAAAACTATTGTTTTTAGTACAAAATTCAATGAAATTTTTTCCAGATAAGCCATGGCTTAACTTTAATACGAATTTGTCGAACTGTTTTACCAGTTGTTTTTGTTGTGTACGAAACATCGAACTCGTGCGATTTGTTCAATGATATTATCAGACAAAATGTTATAAATACCACCAAAAATCCGCTACCCAACATTCAATAATAATGTTCAATAATAATAAGCTCACAAACTTAAATACTTTTTGTCGATGATAATGAATAAAAGTTTATTCTATTGTAATGGTAAATCAATTTTTAGAACATGAATTATATTACTACTCCAGTTGAGTTTCCGGTTGATTCAATCAATCAATAAATTGTATTTAAAAGTATTGTATCTTGTATTTCGCTTACTTTGAGATCAGTCTCAATAAAAGCCGGCTTGATATATTCTTTTACTCGTGTGCAATTTTATCTTTCAGGCTCCATTAATATGCGGTACAGTGTGCGATTTCATTTGCGCTGCAAAATTGCACATTCTTCACGAAAGTTCGATTTGGCAATAGATCGCCAATGTAAGCTAAAAGCTAGCTATAGCTAAAAGACCACCTGGACAGTCAATTATTTTTCACAGTTTGCATAGCATTTTTACAGTTCTTCCAACGTTTGTTCGTCGCAAAAATCCATTTACGCATTCCGATATTGGGCTACTGAGGGGCAGGGTGGGGATGGGGAGGGGTGTTTAAGAAAAAATGTATTTTTTTTTCGAAAACCAAAAAAAAAATCAGCGATTTAAAGGGACATAAACGATTGAAATTTTTGAAAAAAATCTTTATTTTTGTTTCATATTTTGATTCTGCAGTTTTTTCCGCTTATCTTGATACTAATATTGTAATGATCCGACCGCGGGAAGTGGCCGTAAACCGAAACAAATGTTTTTTGCCCCCCAATTTTTAAAGACAATTTGAAAGGGAGGTGACAAAAACTTTAACAATTATTTGCAATGGCCCTACTTGAGTCGATATCAAAAATATCCCTTCATGCACTGACTGGCCTTCCAAAGTTTTCACGCGGATCATGTTAATTGCACTGCAACTATAATTGAAAATCCATTTTTGTAATAGCAGAGTTTACTCCAAAAATCTGTTGAAAATGAAAACTAAACCATTTTAGCTAGAGTTGATAAAGTACTATGACCGAAATCTTTTTCACCGTTCAAAATAAGTCTGGTTTATTGAATGGTGCCTATGGTGCCTGGATGTGTAACCAAAGCAAGGCAGTTCACGATCGCAAAACTTATTCACCGTTAGAACGACACGGTATGGGAAACGCGCATCCGGTTACGATAAAAACCAGCCCAGCCACAGAAGTGGACCGAGTGAGAATAGAAAACCGCGACGGGGATAAACTTCATTTGCAAAACCGGGTTGTCGACATGAATGACGACAACCGGAAATCCACCCGGTTATTCATCCTTGGACCTTGCCCGTACGATCCTACCGCGACAAACAAATTCAAATTCCTAGCTCACTCGTAGGGGACAAGAAAAAAAAACACACGAATCCAGCTGCCTACAAGTTCTTGTTCAAATTCATGGCCCCGTAAATGGGAATTGTTTGCTCGTTGAATTATATGTGCGCTGCCGCTCGAGCTGCTGGCTGGTTTAAAACGCAGAGTCCGTCTGGTGCAACTGCTGCGGGAAATGATTTTAATTAAACCCCATCCTGGTTCGGAGGGAGAAAACCGGCCGGCCGGCGTAACGATCGGTTGGGGATTTGTTGGCGTACTGGTGGAAAATTAAGCGTTGAATTGTATTCTGATTTGTGAGTGTGCGGGAATGTGTTTAAATCCCTGCCGGCTAGTAGGTTACTTTTCTGGGTTATTGTGGCAGGGATATTGATTTCCAGCGAAAAGGGACGTCGGAATTGGTTTCATTGAAATTGAGCTGAAAAATGCTAATGAAAAATGAAGGATTCGTCTGGTCCACTTGATACATATTGTATTATTTCGCGTACAGATTTAGATTTCGGAGTGGGACACCCTTTGACAGCGACACGGTATATTTCCTGGAACGGTTTGTTTTTGCTTAACACCAAAATTAGAGTTTGAAAGTTTTGCATATATTCATTATAGTTTCAGAATTAAATCTGTCAATTTGTTTGTGTTTAAAATGCATAGGAGAGAAATTCTCACTGTGTGTTTCGATGATGATATCCTTTTTCATTCATAGACTGGATGTTGAAATAAACTTGAATATCTACAAGTAATTTACATAATTTGTCAATATTTTTTTTAGAAAAACAACAAAATATATCAAAACGTAAGTAGCACTAGCGCTTAGTTAGTATTCCAGTCAACATTTTCTTGCCAGGTGCGTCAATTGATGAGCTAATTCCCTAAGTAATATATGCCGACGACGCGCTCCGGTACTGGCGATACCGAGCTCCAATGAACCGGCACGTAATAAATTCGTAAAACATCGGAAGGAAATTACAGGATAATTTCACCTTGTCACAGTATCGGTTCATTGGAGTATCCATAAATCTTTACCTAGGCAACCGAAACCAAGGACAGGAGGCCAGTAGAGCGAATATATAGATATGAGTGTGAGTGTTTGAAATCGTAGAAATTCAGTCTAAATCGGTTCTCATCGAGTTCGGGTAGGCAGGAAGAGAGGACCTAAGGACTGCGTTCAGTGGCTACCGGAGTGGAGTGGATGAAGGCAACCGCTGAAGCGTAGCTGATTCGACAGAGCGGTTCACTCAAACGTAAGCGTGCTGATACCGGGATCGGTTTGATGAATGGGTTGCTCCAATAATGCACATCGGTTCGTTGGTCCTACCAACTTGCGGTTATTATTACACGGAAAAGGGTCAATACCCGATTGTACACCAAAATATTGACCAAAATCGTAGCTTTGGTAAAATGTGAATCTAGCAAATACAAACAAAATGATGCAACATTGAAAAACGTAGTTCAGTAGTTATAATGAGCGACATGAGATTACAACGATATCAGGTAACAAAGTTGTGAAATCATTAAGCACATTAATTGACAATGTATTACTGGTTAGATATGGCATGTGCTTCCAAACAGAAATTGCTGATTTAGACTACCTCTATATAATGTCGATGCAATGGCCATCGATTCTGTCAAATCCCTCGCATAAGATCAAAGACCAATTACTTCCACCCAATCACGGAAATGTGGCAATGATTTCCACTAAATTTCAACCAAAGTAAGTATAATGAGACTTTCCGCGTCCGGCTACATATATTCAGCGAGTCGGACAGAGAAAAAACCTGCACAGCAACAACCACTCATTTACTACCTACCGTGGGTCAGCTTCGGAAAATACATTCACTATTATCAACGAACGCTTCTCGGTCGGATTAATGCGCTACAAATATACCACCCTTTTTCTTCCTGCCGTATGCATCGGACGGACCACACGCCAGTACAGTAACAGATTGATTTCGGAGAGTGCGATGAGTCGAAATTGCTGTAATTATTCCTGCACGAATGCGAAAGTGTACCGCCTAGCCGACCCACAGCCCGGTACTAATTGGCGAGCACGACTACGCTCCGATGAATCTCGGATCTACCAGGGCTAGGATTGATTGATCGGATTTCCTAATTTGATGAGGCGGGAATGCTAGTTTCCGTCCGCAATTTTACCCTTCTCGCCGGCTCATACAACGATGGCGTCCGTGGGTTCTGTTAAATACTCACTGCTGGTGGAATGCGATTCGGATGCTTACCTGCAAATAGAGACACAGAGAGTGGAGAAAACAGACTGTCAGGCACATCGAGAAAGAGAGAGTAATAGCTGTATGAAGAAGAGGTGGGGGTGTTTAATGGATGCTGATTTTGATTCGATCCGAGTAGAAATTTGATTGGGTGTTTCCGATTGCTTTAGCAGCTTTGTAATGTGATGAAAAGCGAGTTCTGTCGGTGTATGAAGGTCAACAGGATCAAAGTGGCTGTTGCATTCGATCCATGCAGAGCGATGCGTATCAAAGGAAAATTTGATAGGTACGGTAAATCTTTAGCTCGTGTAGCCACGCATTTGGAATCACGCGTAGGTTCAACAGGAGCATTTGTTCTAGTCAATAGTATTGATTCTGTGCATCGCGAACAACCAGATTCTAATTGGGGTGACAAGCCGTCGCACTGCGATGGAATATTTGATACTACACTCTTAAATGATTTTACTTTTGAATGGGTTGTATTTCGCTAAAACTTGCTTAAAACTACTCAAAATGCCCCTAAGGTGTACAAACTCGGATTTTGAGTAAAACATTTTATCATTTCTAGCTACTTACTATCAATAATTGAATTATTCGCTGTGACAGATAACACAGTTTTGTGTTTCGACTATCAGCTGTTTGGTTAGTAAATTACACAGAATACGAGTTTTACACTTTAAGGGCATAGCCCTAGCTCTAGCTCTAGCCCTAGCCCTAGCCCTAGCCCTAGCCCTAGCCCCAGCCCTAGCCCTAGCCCTAGCCCTAGCCCTAGCCTGTAAGCGTTGGTAGCCTCCGCTTAGAAGGTTTCTGAGATTTATTGTATAATTCGTTTAAATGTTATTTATTGTAAAATGTAAAAGCTGGAAATGTTTGTTCATAGTAAATGGTTTTTCTCAATGTACCACCCAATACCACCCACATAAGAGCTAGCAATTAACCAATCAACCCTAAGTACGCAGCCTGCCACCTACCATATCCCACCACCAGAGGAAAGCAGACTATTTGGGGGCCGCGCGGATGACAGGACTCGTGTCAGATTAAGAGATGTAAACAATCGGGTGGAAGGTTTGTCTATGTACTTGGCGAGGGCATTGGCCGCTGGCGTAGGGCAATGACCGGTCACAAACTGCTTATTTATGGTGCAATATTCAAATCTCAAAAAGCATTTCTAAAGAGGACCTCTAACTTAACGGTCGATTAGATAGTGACCTAGCTGAAAATTGAATACACTATTGAAAGTGCTGTGGTACAATAGCAGTGAATGTGTGACTTTGGGATCACAGGTAATCCCTACCCTACGCCGTTTTCTCAATCTGACGCCCTCGCCAGTAAACTAACGCCCCCGATGTGTTTAAAATTCCACAGAACCCCGCAGTGTTCGTTTAAAACCAACCACGATCATCTGTTGAGCCAAAACCCTTTGGCGTATCGGCAAAGCCCGAGTGAGTCCTGCACCCGATGCGGAAGGAGCGGCCAAGGCCGCTGGTCAAGAAAATCGACGTGTCTCCAGGCCGGAAGTGGCGATTACGTGCGGCAGCGAGTTGTGAAGGCGAAAGGTGGTGCAGGCTGTGTGTGCATGCTGAAGAAGAGGGGCCCCGCCGAAGAAATATAAAAGGTTAGATAGATTAAGAAAGTGGGTGGTACAAAGATCAAAGATAGAAGTTAAAAGTCCAGAAAGTGTGAATAAATTTGTGAAAAGGTAAATCGTGAGTTTTCCATCGACTAAATCAGGTATTTCCTTGCTTTCCCGCGAAAACCCCAGGATAAGCGTGCCGACCCTGAGGCTTGTTTCAGGGAGTCTCAGCAACGCTCGCGGCTGAGGCTAAACCAGTATCTTACAAGCCCTAGCCCTAGCCGTAGCCCAAGCCCTAGCCCTAGCCCTAGACCTAGACCTAGCCCTAGCCCTAGCCCTAGCCCTAGCCCTAGTCCTAGCCCTAGCCCTAGCCGTAGCCCTAGCCCTAGCCCTAGCCCTAGCCCTAGCCCTAGCCCTAGCCCTAGCCGTAGCCCTAGCCCTAGCCCTAGCCCTAGCCCTAGCCCCAGCCCTAGCCCTAGCCCTAGCCCTAGCCCTAGCCCTAGCCTTAGCCCTAGCCTTAGCCCTAGCCCTAGCCCTAGCCCTAGCCCTAGCCCTAGCCCTAGCCCTAGCCCTAGCCCTAGCCCTAGCCCTAGCCCTAGCCCTAGCCCTAGTCCTAGCCCTAGCCCTGGCCCTGGCCCTAGCCCTAGCCCTAGCCCTAGCCCTAGCCCTAGCCCTAGCCCTAGCCCTAGCCCTAGCCCTAGCCCTAGCCCTAGCCCTAGCCCTAGCCCTAGCCCTAGCCCTAGCCCTAGCCCTAGCCCTAGCCCTAGCCCTAGCCCTAGCCCTAGCCCTAGCCCTAGCCCTAGCCCTAGCCCTAGCCCTAGCCCTAGCCCTAGCCCTAGCCCTAGCCCTAGCCCTAGCCCTAGCCCTAGCCCTAGCCCTAGCCCTAGCCCTAGCCCTAGCCCTAGCCCTAGCCCTAGCCCTAGCCCTAGCCCTAGCCCTAGCCCTAGCCCTAGCCCTAGCCCTAGCCCTAGCCCTAGCCCTAGCCCTAGCCCTAGCCCTAGCCCTAGCCCTAGCCCTAGCCCTAGCCCTAGCCCTAGCCCTAGCACTAGCCCTAACCCTAGCCCTAGCCCTAGCCCTAGCCCTAGCCCTAGCCCTAGCCCTAGCCCTAGCCCTAGCCCTAGCCCTAGCCCTAGCCCTAGCCCTAGCCCTAGCCCTAGCCCTAGCCCTAGCCCTAGCCCTAGCCCTAGCCCTAGCCCTAGCCCTAGCCCTAGCCCTAGCCCTTCTGAGGGGTTGTTCACAAGACACGACCGCATAGGTGACGTAGGACTACGTAAGTCTCTTTGTAGCGATAGTAGGATGTATCCACGTATGTAATAATACGATTCTTCATGTATACAACCTACATACGCAACGTTTATGCTAGTAGTAACATTGTATACGTTCAATCTTCAACCGATGTCGGAGTTATTTCCATGAATTGATTGAATCTATTTATTAAAACGAATCGAAGTCACAGTAAACCACACAGTAAATCAATTTTCATGATTTGTTTCTACGTTGAATAGTGCTTTTCCTCTGGTAATCGGTAGACGGTACGCGCGAGTTTTCAAAAAGCTGGAAAATTTGCGCAAAACTTTTCTGCAGTTTACAGAAGAAGAACACTGATAATAAAGCATTTACAAGCTGCAGACGTATTGGAAGTGGCAGAAAATGTCGCCTGTGACCAGAAAACTTATTCCCGCTATTTGTCAGTCGCTCGCAACGGCGAAAAGTTGAACTTTTCCCTCGTTGCCTGTGTTATTATGGTATTAACTGGGCAAGAAAATATAATAAACTCTTCAATCGTTGTGTGATCCTTAAAAGGACCGATTGTTTGATTATCATAATTCTAGGTTGCAATAAACTTACACTAACGCACCTAACGTTATTCTCTTTTCGGTAAATTGAAGTACCGATAACCGCTAACCAGGCCCGGCTTGTTGCAACCGACCAGCCGGAAAGCCTCAGCTATGCGATCGACGAAACCGTTCGTGTATGGTCATGAGTCACGATGAAATACCAGTCCAGGTGGCCAACTGCAAGTGACGTGGCATAATTCTGGTCGTTTTGTTGTCGTGAGCAGCATATTTCCTGCCAATTCCAAAACTTCAGCAGCCAGATATTCCATCACGGCAGCGAGACGAGTGCTCCAGCTCCAACACGCTCAGCATACTTTCCTTTCCTCAGCAGCCGATGAACATGACCAACTGATGACGATGTGCACCGTAAGGCAAACAATGTTTCAAATACAACCTTTAAAATTATGCCACGGATGTGACTCGAAAGCTGCCTGTCCGATGTGTCGCAAGCTAGCTGCTTGCCGATGTGTCGCCAACGAAAGCCGCTGACCGACTAACGATGCGCAGTAAAAGGCATAGCAGCCAAAACCATATCGTTCACTGGCGGATGAGTCGATGAATTCTTCGGTTTGTTGGCGTCTCGCTTGGTGAATTTGGATGTCTTCGTTGCCTTACCCGGGAAAGCAGCAACCGCTGAAGCTCAACCATTTTCGATCGGATTAAATTAAATACAATCATAAGGAAGTTTAACCCATAGCTTATATCGTATATATTTCTGTCATCCGTGCTAGGGAAGCACTGACGTGGGAAGGCAAAAAAAATGACAATAATTCAATTTTCAATGAGGCTCATTGAAAATCAATAGTTTTCTATATTTTCAATATTTTCCAAATCGATTTTACGACCAATTGGTGTAAGCATGTTGGAAATCTATTGAAAATTGACTGAATTATAAGACGAAGTGTGAAAACCCATTTCCACTTTGATGACGTCATTTCCAACAACCAATCACGAAGCCATCCACTTTGATGACGTCATTTCCAACAACCAATCACCAACTCATTTCCACTTTGATGACGTCATTTCCAGCAACCAATCACCAATCCAACAACCATTCTGGTAAAGCATAGATTCATTATTTTAAATTTTTCAATAGTTCAACATCAATAATCCATACTTTTCTTCATTTGGGCCAATTCTTAGAAGATTTTCCAATCGATTGCTGTAAGAATATTGAAAATCGATCGGAAAACCGCTGAGCTATTAGCGCTCAAAACCTATCATTTTTCGTGACGTTCGCATTTTTCGATTTTTTGGAATGACACCCCATCTCAAAACTTGCCGTAAGACGTAGTCCTACGTCAAAATACGAAATTACATTCTCAGTGTAGTAATCAGGATCACAAGCGTGTCGTGAAAGCATTTAAGCGGAATCCCAATGCATCGGTCAGGGTTGTAGCCAAAAAGTTGAGACTGTCCAAGTCATTCGTTCAGAGAGCCAAGGACCGGGAGGGACTGAATATGTACAAAGTGCAGAAAGTAACGGGCCCGGAAACTGTACACCCAGATGACTTTGTCTCATCATGGATGATGAGATTTATGTCAAAGCGGACTTCCGGCAGCTTCCGGAACTAATGCTCTTCACCGCACAGCACAAATTTGATGTTCCGGAGGAAGTAAGCCTTTACTCTGGTAATTTGCCACTGCCACCATGTACCATGCGTTTCCATTGGTCAACATTTTCATATAAATTTCAAGTTCGGTTTGCTCAAAAAAGTTCTTCAGGCTCACCTATATGGACAGTGCAGTGAAGCTGGGGATTGATAGGACTATAGTCTATGGTGTATGTGGTGAAGCTCAAAGCTGCGATAGCGATGTTTTCTTGTGAGTTGAATGTATATAACACTCGGCTCGCTAAATTTCCTTTCGAAGTGCGATTTTCAGGGTGATTCCTGTGATCGTATTCTACTTATTTACATAGTGGAAAAACGAAATGTTTCAAAAGAAGTAAAACTTTGGTGTGCAGGTTAAAGTTTCCCTATTTTATAAGTGTCTGAGATTGTGACCCATATGACAAAAAGTAATAATAAATTTAATTAATCCCATATTATTGTTAATGGTAGCAGGTATGGCCTTAGTTTGCATGATAAGATAAAAGATAGCAAAAATGTGTGTATTGAATGACTCAGCCTTTATAAATCCGTTTACACTATTTTTAAAACATACTGCAAACAATAGCTTTTACTTGGCAACAAAGTACGATGCTGATCTAACAAACTGGTATGTTCGAATGCCAGCTAGCAGACACCAAAGACAGTCCTATAATTAGCCTGTGCGTTAACAGATGTCAGATGTGAGATTTCACTTAACACTTAACAAATCCGGATACCTTATTTTGAAACTCTAATTTGAAATATGCTATTGCAGTGTTTATTTAATTGGTTTTGTACGATTAGCACCACGCTAATTCAAGCTGCTTAAATTTATGGGCAGAGCGATTGACTCGGAAAGTACTAAACTAAAACAATTTCGTGTAAAGGTTTGAGAGAAGTCTATCACTGTACATAAAATCACGTTTGGAGTTCTCGATTTGTTATAGCATAAAATTCGAATTCCAACTGTGTAAATACTATTCAAAAGTACAAGAAATCGTGAAACTCGTACAATCACAATGTTCAAGGATCACGGTGAATAGTTAACCACTTTGTAAGTGGTTTAAAAACTGTAATGTAAACTGAATACCGAATCGGTTTATGCACAGCATTGTGTTAAATCGCTTTTTCGTATATGGATTTTTCTAGATCGTTAAGTTTAGTATTTGTTATAACATTCCTTTTAACAGTAAAGGTATGGTTGATGGTTGGTGCAGTGGTGCGCAAACTGTATCTAACATTGCAATATGTTTATTAATAAAATAAAATGTTATTTATGATTTGTCCATATTCTTATCAGTTAAATATTGAGATGCTTACTGAATATATAAAATTAATAAAAAACACAGACTGTAACATGTGTCAATACTACTTGAAAGGGCAAACTGATTCGAATAAACATTTATATTGTATATTCCCAAATCCGCAGTATCCTGAAAAATATACACTAATGACATACATAAACAGATGGTGAATCTGCTCAGTGTTTGCTTTGGCGCTGGCAGATTATCACGAGTGGAGTCGGAAAATGTTCTTTCGAGACTGCAAAGCAGAGACTAGCGGGTACACACATACACACCCACCGACACTCATAATCGAAATATCAACCGAAGCTCATTTCAATCCAAGCGGTTATTCGAAACGAGCAACAGCAGCTCGGCAGCCTTTCTCGCTGGCTGCATCCAAGAGCGAACGGATGAAAGCCGATGCTGCAGTGGCTGCGGCGCATCCTCTTCTGGAAGCTGCTTCGATACAGCAGCAGAGGGTACTACCGGCATGGCAACTAGACTAGATCAGCAACGTCAGCAGCAGCACTTCTATTGGCGGCAGCTGGCAGTGAAAAAAAAAAAACTAATAACCATAAATTTTCCTGAGCTTTTTTGCCACGTTTACAGTTTCTTCCCAATTTTCGATTTTTGTAAACGAGAGAAATTGTTACTATAAAGAGGGAAAGGGGGAAAATTCGGGGAAATCGCAATCCACTCTCCTAACAAACCACCTGATTACTCACTGCTGGTTCGGTTGATTGAAGACGACCACGTCCATTATAAATATTATAAACATGCAGAATAGTTCATGGCTGAGGTTTGAATATATATAGATCGAATACCGCCAGCAGGATTCGTTATGTAAGGACGAACTTCAATCAAATTTATATTGTAAACGTAACAAAGTTGAGAGTTTTGATGTATATTGAAGACATCTAGTGGTTATTAATTGCGCTAGATAATGTCAATCAAGTAATGGTTGTAGCTGTCAGGCAAAATTATTACAGCTTCATTTTTAAACAATTCTTGGATTTTTATCTCTAACTTCTTTCAGCCTATTTATTTTATTTTCTAATCAAGTGTTTCTTGCATCTAGAAAACGATTTCAAATATTTTTAAAATGTACGTGCCTAATACCTGTACCAGCACCTATGTAGTCCACAAGCACGTCAATGTCATAACTCACAAAAACATGCACTCAATTTATTCTGCTATCGATTGCAATTTCAATTTTGTTTCCCGCACATCCGGAGGCTTGTAAAAGAAATTTAATTTACTGAAACTGATTTCGGCACAATGCATAAAATGGCCCGTCCCCGTTTCGCACATTTAAGAATCCCATTCACTTGCTGCCCGCAAAAAAGGCCATTCCATTCGGGTTAAAGTCATTCTCTGCTGGATTTTTCGCTTTTGGCCACGTCCGCAGTATAATCATCGAGATCATTAAAATAATCGTCCGCTCCAATTGCTTCCTTTTCCAACTAAATCCGCTTACAGCCGCCCCGGTGAAGCTCGTCGCACAGTGGGCCCAGGAGCTCAGCGAAATGCTTTTCTTTTGCGACTACGAAATCGACAGATTTTTTTCATTAAAATTGCCAATAACTGGTATATCTCAGTATTAATATTTTTAACTGCCTTTAAGAAGTTAGTTGTTAAATTGATAATTTAAATTTTAGTTAATTTTACAGTTATTGTAGGTAATTGCAAGTTTTACTATCCTCACATAGAATAATTTTCACGTTAAATTTACATGAAAAGTTGTTTGAAAAATGAACTCGACCCTCGCAATTCAAAGGCAAGCGGTTGGTAAATTGTTCTCTCTACTAAGAATGAAATTATAAAATAACCAACTTCAGTTTGAGTAACAAATGAGCGTATCCGAGAACAATTTTAAACACTTTACTCATTGTTAGTAGTTATCCTTCAAAATTTCTGTTCCACAGATGCCCACTGTGCGTCGGTTGGAACACCTTTGCTGCATTATTTTTAAAGTAGACACCCCATATAGGTGGGAACGCTCGATGGAGCACTAAAAGAGATGGCCGAAGGGAAGGAAAATCTTCGCACCCATCCGGAGCGGTAGGTCAAAAAGGGAATAAAAATTTTCACGTTTTGCATGCGCCGCTTTGATTCATCGCTCCTCTGCTCTGGTCCATAGAGGGCAAGCAAGTACTAGAGTTTCCGGATCTCGTACCTGCAAAAGTTTATGCGCTACAGGCTGTTCCCGTGTTAAGTACGCAATTAAAGTAATATCGAAAAAAATAAAATAAATGAACAACAGGGCGCCGCCGCCGAACGGCTTTTGCGCTTTGCCGCCGCGCCTTCATTATTGAATGCAAAGCACCTACGTGGTGTAAGCGGTAATTTCCCATCTAGTCATTAGATACTTTATGGGATTCACTTATAAAAATTTATATCACCCTAAATGATGTAGTATCGTCGACCGAACAAAGGAATTTTACCTCTGAAGGGCACATTCGTATTCCTAAAATATTTTTACGTTACCTGCACAGTACCGAAGTTAAACACTTAAGAACATCGTCCAAAAGTAATCAAACTGTTAACTGGTTCATTTGGTTATTTACCCTGTAGAGTAAAGTGCCATTAGCCGTACAGATAATTTCCTTACGAATGGTTGCCTCAGCTAGATTTTCTTTTTCAAACCAATTATTGAGTGATATTGTTACAATTCCGAAATCAGCGTTTTACTGCACGTTGCCCAATCATAGGAAACGTGCAATAATAGGGTTCTTTACCCTATTACAGCTTTTTCATTTATCCTTCAACATGCATTTTGTAGCAATAAAAAATAACGGTATATAAAAATACAATAGGCTATTTTTGATTGAAAATGAAACTGCATTAATTTCCTGTTGAAAAATATAACGTCCTTACCCTTTCGTAGGTTACCCTTTCGTACAACCCTTAGGTCTGTATACCTTCTAGTTTTTATTAAATATCATTAATTTGACTCGGTTGAACCACTTTGTCCTCCGTGTGCGTATGGGTAGGAACTCAGCTATCCAGCGACCCCAAAAGCGGTTGGCATAAACCAGGGACATCTTTTCAGGTATGCTTCAGATCGTCGTTGTAGCTGCTGTCGTCGTATGCGATCGGGGACTTAGAACCGCCTGGCGATCCCATCAAGAAGTCATTCAGGGTGAGCGCTTGAGAAAGCTCATCGTTTAGCGGTAAGTCTGTCAGAGGTCGGAAGTTGATAATAAGCTAATAAGCATAAGCACTAGATAACAAGCACTAGAAGAAATAAAATAATAAAAAAGCTCGATTTCAGTGAGTGAGTTCCTCAGTATTACGTCAGTGGGTGTGCCGATGATTTGGAGGTGCTTTACGGCTTTCTTCACGGATTGAACGAGGCGTTCCCAGAATCCGCCGAAATAAGATGATGCGGGCGGATTGAACAACCATTTCATAGTAGCGGTGATGAAATGTTGCATCAATTTGTTCTGGTTCGCTTGCTGCAAGGGTTCTTTCACGATCGCTAACTATCTACACTGGCGTACCTCTCCTGGCGATGAAGTTTCGGATGGCGAAGATGCACGAGTCGGTGGTGAAACTCAATGTTGCTATTCATCGATAAAAGTACTGATTCGGTTCGAAACACACTCAAAGGTGATTCCATAACGTCAAATTCTCTGGCAATGATTTTCTAGCTGAGAATTATTTAATGAGAGTGAGAGAAAAGCGAATTACCACTCACTCTTTTTCATGCATGATTTGATCGCTAGTGATGCGATCAAACACGAATAGCTCGTATTTGGCTCATCGCGATGATTTATCATTTTTGGAAAACGGGCAAAAGCGCTTTCGGATATTGAATTATACCGTCAAAAAAACTTGTACCTAACACTTATGTTGGTTTTTCATCTGAGATACTTGGAATATACATTTTTGCGACATAATACATAAATGCACTTCAAAACACCAACGTTCTTCTACACCCAGAAGACTTTTAATCTCATAAAATTATTTTAACATGTTATTCATAAATTTTCAACATTCACGTTAAGTGCAGCATAAATCTTTTTTTCGTGACAATGACAAGCACCAGCAACGTTTGCAAATGTTTACAAGATATAAGCGATTTATCAGACATGTTGACAGCATCAAATTTTGAACAGTGGCCGACGGTATTTTTATTATCAGCCTTCATCGTTAGTCACACTAGAAGAAGATGTATTATTTTTCATAGCTTCGAACCTTCGAGGCACCAATTGATAATAATAATATTGCACCAGGTTTGCATTTCATTGAAACTAAATCTTGAAACTATTTTGTTTGTCCGTGTGCCGCTTGAAGTTACTGATTGTGTATGGCGTCGCAAGTATATGTTGACGTTTGACAAGTTCATAATTATTATATGTGATACGAATAACGTTTTATATTTGAACGAGCAATATTTTTTTTGTAATTTGCCAAAAAATATGCTTGTTTACGTTTCGTCGCAAAATACATTCTTGGTTGGATGACAGCGATTAACGATGATTAGCGATGAGTGTGAGACAGAGATACCGAGAGTATTTGCGAGCGTAATCAATTCATATTTTGCTCATCAGTTTTTGCGTCGGCGATTCATCGCGAGCAATCAGGATACGATAGAGTTGCCAGTTGATAAAATTCAAATCGCTGACGAGCAGGTGATGAGTCTTCATCGTGATGAGAATTTGCAACATTGGTGAAACTATGTGCGACTTTGAGATGTATCGCTCGAACAGTTAAACCGGTTACTAATACGTTTCATTGTTTTCGAATCTTCAGCCGACGGACACGCGCATTAGCCCAAAGCAGTCGATGCCGACGTAGAAGAATGGCTGACTGAATGCTTGTAATCGGTCGGGCGGTAGACCAGACTTCTCTGGGACTTCCAGCATCCCTTTTTGAGATTTGTAGAGCTGGCATTGTTCTCGAATGCGCTTGTAGGCCGGTTTCAATTCCAGAAATCTGTATCGGACCTCGTTAAGCGTTGACTGGAGATTCATGTGGCAGAGATTTTGGTGAATACTGGTTATAGTAAGGTCTGTGACCGGGTGCCGCTTGGGTACGATTGAATATTTTGTGTACTCGTCTACATAGGCGCATTCGTCTATGTGACCTTTGCAACACATCTTATTATTCTTAACCGCGGTCCACCGGGTCCCGATGTCCATGTCTCTAAATCTTGCACATAAAATAGGACTGCGACATTCTTCGTCACACCTTTTAACTTAGAACTACGTCTTACCGCAAGGTGTCAATCCAAAATTTAGATTCAGGCCACCGTCACGAAAGAATGAAAGATTTTGTTGGTTCGCATACCATTCGATAGTGTAGTGTGAAAAAGTTTCTTTCATGGTCAAATTTCTCCATACATTTTCCGTGCGATAACTTTGCGTCACAGGCACGGACGACCATTACATACACCGAACGTGCGGCTGCTGCTGTTGATTCAAACAAAATAAACTTACGACAACGACTTACGACGAATAAACTTACGACACTTACGTAATCCTGCCTTTCTCACGTGTGAAGACTACTGAAATGCTATAAAAAGAAAAGCCAAGCCAATATCGTTGCTCATTCGCTGTTCGACTTTCGAGCTGTACAGTTCAA
Source organism: Sabethes cyaneus (assembly GCF_943734655.1). Classification (NCBI taxonomy): domain Eukaryota; kingdom Metazoa; phylum Arthropoda; class Insecta; order Diptera; family Culicidae; genus Sabethes; species Sabethes cyaneus. The sequence goes on along the minus strand of NC_071355.1, from coordinate 156,956,220 downwards.
CTTTCCTTTTCGATCTAAGCTTGGACCCCCCACCATAAATCAGTTTCTTCAACTAAAAGTGCCAAAGTTTGTTGCTTGGACAACGTTGCACTGATGTGACGAGGACGTTCAATCCACAAGTTACAGTTGTCGCACACATATTCTGCACTGCAACCGCAAAATCCATCAGGGTTCCAAATTTCTCCGTATTTGGTGCTGACATTTCTCGTATCTTAGATTCTAATGAACAGTCGATCACTTCTGGTCGGCCAAATAAAGTATGTAGCATTTTAATGAAAGCTTCGTGATAGATTGGGTATAGCAATCTACTTCGTACCGCTTCATGAGCCTTACCTTTTAAGCTGCGCTGAAGTCAAAGTAAATTCTTTTCGTCACTGAAACCGTACATTCTGGTGAAACTTTTGTTAATAGCAATATATAGCGGCCTTGGTTGGTTGGGAAACGGCTGGATAATGTGTGAAACAAACCCCATAGTGGTTCTCAGCCTCTTATCCAGCAACTCCTATCTTAGCCGGGATACGACCAACCTTAGCGGAGATCGGGTAACCAACCCCGGTGGAAACTAAGGTCGTACGCTGACAGGGAATCATCGTCCTCGTGTCAGTGTAGGACGCTAAACAGTACTGTCACGATGGTCCTCCGGCGACACGGGGGTTGGTGCAGGCCCTACAAGCCATCCGTAAAACATACTAGTACAGGCAGCAAATAATGTAAATAGGGGCTGGAACAAAAGGCGTAGACCAATGCAACGAAAAAGGACTAACGTTTGGAAGCTTGGAACTTGGAACTGCAAGTCTCTTCGATTTATTGAGGGACCGCAAGTTCGACATTGTATCACTACAGGAGGTATGTTGGAAGGGGTCTACGGTACATTCGTATAGAGATGGATGCACCATCTAACAGGAGCTGCGGCAATGCACATGTGCTGGGTACAGATTTTGTCGTGATGGGCGACATGCAAAAGCCTGTATTTGGCTGGTGTTCAATCGCCAGCCGTATGTGCAAGTTGAGGAATGGAGGCCATTTCTTTAACATTAGCAGTATCAACGTGTATAGCCCGCACCTAGGAAGTGGCGGGGACGATTTTTACGCGCAGCTTGAACGTGAATACGAGAACTGCCCAAAACATGACGTCAAAATTATCATCGGAGACTTCAACGCTCAGGTTGGTTAGGAGGAGCAATTCAGACCGGTTATTGGAAAGTTCAGCGCACACCCGCTTACGAACGAAAACGGCCATCGACTCATTGACTTCGCCGCCTCCAACAATATGGCCATACGAAGTACCTTTTCCGGGTACACCTGGTGGTCACCACAACAGACGGACTCGCAAATTGAGCACGTTTTGATTGATGGAAGGCACTTCTTGGATATCGTCGACGTTAGAATACTCGTTCAATTCTGACCACTACCTTTGGAGGGTTAATTGCGCCAAAGACTTTCCGTCGTTACCAACATTCGGTACCGTTGCCTGCTACGGTACGATGTGGTACAACTCAAGTTACCTGAGGTCGCTACTGAATACGCGCAACGCCTTGAGACTGCGTTGCCCACAATTTCCAGGATCAGAAACGCCGCCTGGAAGAAATGAAGTGCGAGGATTCTACAAGAAACTGAACGTATCCCGTAACATCCCGTCTACAAGATCCCTGAACGTATCTGGGAAACAGAACAGCTACCAGAGGAGTGAAAGGGAGGGAGTAATAAGCCCAATAGATGAATAGAACTGCTGTCAGAAATGAGAAATAAATCCACACCAGGAGAAACAGACTAAACATAAAGAGAAAAACTGACGCGCAGAAAAACTTCTTATTGTGCTCTTTAAATGAGAAACTTTCGGTTTCGCTCTCGGTCCTCTCGGTAGCTACAGCAGTAAGCGTGAAAACGAAACAACCGGTGTGCGTACAGGAACTATAGACTCAGAGGCGTCAAGGCAATCAAAAGTCATTAAATTTTGAATCTCTGCGGAGAATTACCTTTGTTTATAATGGGGCTTTCCTGTAGGTGCGCGTCAAGAAGCAAGTGCATGGGAATTCCAATGTTACCATATCTAACTAACATGTTTGCATTGTTGCCGTTTTGACATGCCTAACCATATGATGCAGTCGTGTTCACGGGTAACCAAACTCAACTGAATATACTAAATGTAAGAATCATGATTCAACTGCATTAATGGATTTATATTTTTCTGGTGGCAATGACCGCTATTTACAATCGTCGTTTTTTCTCAACGCACTACCCATGTTAAAACTACCCGTAGTTGTCATATGTCAGCGCATCGCATCAACGTATTCAAAGTGTATTCTGTTGCTCCTCAATGAGTAGCGCAATGTGCGGTTGCTCATACAACCGCGTTCAGCAAGAAAGAGAAATGTCAAAGTGGAACGGAGAAGAATAAATCTCGTTGAAGACTGAGCACAGTTTGAATTTTTCTCTTATCTTTTTTCCTCTGAGGAGGAATCATCCCTGCATGCAGGGGACTTCGATAAGGCGATGGTATTTCCTGTCTTCTGTTTAACATCACGCTAAAAGGTGTTATGCATCATGCAGGTTTTAGCATGCGGGGCACGATGACACATTGTCGGAAGGACGTTCTAGGCAGTTGCCGAGCAGTATATCAAAGTGAAGCGTGAAGCAGTAAAGGTTGGATTAGTGGTGAAGGCATTCAAAACCAAGTATCTGTTAGCAGGAGAAACCGAGCGCGATCAAGCTCGCCTAGGCAATAGTGTGGTAGTCGACGAGGACCGGGATGTCGTGCTTACTACAGACTCCACAAGACCCTAAGGTATGGTAAACCTCACCGCCGGACCAAATGTACCATATACAAAGATCGGTAGTCCTCTACGGACACAAAACGTGGACAATGTTCGACCAGGACTGGAAAGTACTGGCCGTTGTTGAACATTGTATGCTTAGGACCATCTTTGGCGGTGTATTTGAGAATAGTATATGGAGGAGTAAGATGAACCACGAGCTGGGATAGCTCTTCAGCGAACCCAGCATCCAGAAAGTCGCTAAAGCTGGAAGGGTACAATCGTCGGGACAACAACCCCGCAAAAATGGTATTCGTCTCGAATCCGGCTCGTACCAGACGCAGAGATGCGTAGCGTGCACGATGGTTAGACCAAGTGGAGCAAAACCTGGAAAGTGTGGAACAACCGAGAAATTGGAGACGCACAGCCATGGACCGAGTTAGCTGACGGACGAGTTAGCTATTGGTAGGTTAAATCCTGAGGGACAGCGAGCCAGGACAAGTAGGTAAGTTGTACTCCAAAGCCATACGACGAACTGGTTCATGAAGTCCATAGGTAGTGCGGAGCAAACCAACGCGTAAAAACTGTTGGTTCCGTTGAGACCGAAGAGGACAGTGTAACTGAAGCTACGACAAAACAGCAGGGCAGTCAAGAGTTGCTGCTCAAGAAGTGCAATCCCAACTAACAGACAAAGTTGCTCATTAGGTGGAAGAGCATCATGGTTTCTCCAGAATAGTATGCCGCAGATATTACGCATGAAATATTTTTGTGTTCATTTTACGCGAAGTATCAAATAATCAAAATAAGCAAAACAACAAGAACAGCAAAGGTTCTAGAATACTACCTTGTGGAACTCCAGAACCATTCAGGAACCATCTCGATTGAGTGGGATTTTACGATGGTGTAGATGTGAGCCATGAAAGCAAATTAGACACTCCCAATTTGTCATTTTACAGAAACAGCAGAAACTGGAAACATGAAATGACCGTTGGGTATTAACAAAACGTCAAAGATTTTTCGGGCTGCCGCGGAGATTACGCTCGCTATTGCGAAAGTAGTTGCGGTATAGACTTTTGTTCAGGGTTTAGTATTTCTGACAAGGCAATTTCAACAAATAACGATTCCGTGCACTTCTAGCTGTTGGTAAGCACGCAGGCAGGTAGTTTTCTGACGTTTAAGATGGCTCAATTCACGGTTCCCCTAATCGGGTTTGCGGCGCGGACGAACCCGAGGGATATGTTGCAACATTATCTCTTGAATATTATTTGTGAAACCAGCAACTGAATCATCAACATAAGGGCAATCGGTCAAAGTGACCAATCGGTATTACAAAGGGCCGCTCCAATTGCATCAAAATCGCCTCACCGGAAGTCAAGTGCTTTCGGATCGAGTTTATCAAAAAAACAAAGCACAGGCTTGTCATAACTAACCATAACGAGAGGGTGGAGAGAATCAATATTGCTAAGCTCGCCAAATACGTTAGTTACTGAGCAGCCTACCAATGCAAAATGGTTAGCGATAATAAGATCTAAAAGCCGACCGGAGACCATAATTGAATTAAAAAATTCGTCATAGAATCCATTGAAAATATTTAGCAAACGAAAAGTAAAGGTAAATTAAGGTAGAATTTTAATTTAAACTAAACTCAGTACAAATAATGCTTAAGTATAAAATCGAGAAAAAAATGGTTTTAGATTAAAATAAAATAATGATCAAAAGTTTACAAAATAAAAATTTTGTGATATCATGGCGATTTGAATAGCAGAACCGAGAAATACTTGAAAATATGTTGAAGTGCATTAGAATTAAATCTGAATTGAAGCTGTATTGTATTACCACTATTACTGTGTACTGCAAAAGTTTAACGTCCCACATTCGACGATGGTCTGGGCACACTAGTGACGTCTGAATAAATAATGTATTATATTAACACGTAAAGTGTTAATATAATACATTACCGGCGGGCTAGAATGGCGGATAAAAAATAAATATTGGATGATTTTCCCAGCATCCCTGCAATAAAAATGAATACCGACTGGATTGGGTCTTCATGCCATTTGGTTATGATATTTTTTTCATCGGATTTGAATTTAGGGATTTCTAGAGAAGCTTCTAAGCTCAAAATAATAATTCTTTTCATGAAGATGTATTCACTGCATTCTTCCTATTACCAAAACAAAAAGTTCCTTGCAAAAGGTTTCGATCATCACAATCGGCCGATTCCATCAAAAACAAGACACAACACGTGTAACTCACACAGCTCGCTACAAACCATACATGTTCCCATGTAAACGCCATTAAGAGCCGCTCGTTACGATAATAACAATAACAATTACTTTTCTGCCCAAAAGTTAGCAGCCATCCCACGTCCTCACCACTATGCTGCCGCCGCCACTACAGGGCTGATCCATTGGAATACAAACGGGAAAAAAGAAAACTGATAGCATCAGCAAACGCTCTCGGCCCCCCCTTGTTTCGCAATGTAACATTACAGCCCTCTCGTACAGTTGTTCCGTACTATCCGAAGGGCAGTTCATAATATTCCATGGCCAATTCAACAACCTAAATGGCGGTGGGTCATTCCATGCATCAGTGCGAAAAGGCGTTTGCAGTAACTATAGCAAGCTCCACTGGCAGTTTGATTGCCGGAGAAAAGACGCATTATCCCTGGCTCAGACTCGGACGGTTTTGCTCTGGCTGCTCGTGCTCATGCTGCAGCTGTCGTTTGTGGGAAGGAAAATTTACCCCCATAATCATAAATTTTTGATCGTTATTGAAAAATAAATATTGGCATATAATAAAAGCACGCTTCTTCGGTTCAGATGCTGAAGCATGTAACGGAACTGGATGAGAAGTTAAGATGATTGATGTGGGTGGTGACTGTACGGGTAGTTGCGATGGGCGGCTGCTGATTCAAATGTACATAACCTGGTACTGTTTACTTATGTTGTTTCGTTAGGCTTCGAATTGATGTTGACGGCAGCAATTCAATCAAGTTTTCAGCTTATTTCGAGATACGTGTACTGGACGGCATGTTATTTGGAGTACGAGCACTAGGTTGAAATTTGGAATTTTTCGAAGCTTTGTAAGAAATGCATGCGAATACTGTTGAAGTTACCCATAAGATAGTAATTGTAACCCTTTCGTTTCGAGTTCAGTTCCTAATAATAATTTTTTTTGAGCAACCCTTAAAATTGAAAAAAAAAATCCGTGGCGGAATTACTCTGACGGTGGGTACTCTCCCGTTCCGATAAGTACGAACCAAATGGAAGTGAAATTATTTTTTACGATTTTTATTACAGCGCAAATAAAAACTAACGGCTTCAAATAACCTATTTCACAACATTTGGCCCCGCTGCTGTGGAAAGTGCCTCCTGTGACTAGCTGCGCGGATACACTGATCCACCACCTTTGGCTTTGGCTGTAACCTTTTGACAGAGCACGGAAATTTGTATTTAAAGTGTGGTGGACTACCTACTTCTCTCGCTTCTGCCATCATTGGTTGCCGGTTGAATACAAAGGAAGAAGTACGCGTTGTGGTTCATATCCTCCGAAACAGGCTTGTCGGTCGACGATACCTGGGCTCAATTATTTGACCTTACAATCGTGGCAGACCGGAATACAAATTGGATTATTTCCAGGGTGCACATTTATAGAGGCTCTATCCGGCAGAATGTTTTCCCCTTCTTTCGGGTAACTCGAATACCGCACCGCTGTGACTGGTTGTAGAGGCAATAAGCAGTACGTTCTGACCTGAGTGGCTTAAGATTGTGAATTTATGCCGGTCGTACAGCGAGTGAGATCTTCATTTAGGTTTTCATTAGTAACGAAAACAGAAATCGGCTGGCAACGAGTTATGCGATAAACTAAACAAGCTTCTAAATCAAAGTTTATGTGCGATATTCAGCAAAACGGGGATTTCGGGTGGATTGCTTATAATGCTTCGACTGTTGGATTCCAATTTGAGCAATATGAATAAAGCTTGTTTAAGATAACGCAGAATAATTTTGTTAAATTTTGACCAAAACGTGTAGGGAACTAATATGTTTTGTAGCACCGTTTGTAGCACCACAACCGTTTATGTAAATGTGCCTATCGCATTGAACAGATTTGTTCAAACCCAGCGATTGGTCATATTATGCAATGCTTTTTCGTTAAAGGCCAACGGGGAATAGGGAAGATGTTTAACAATTTCCTTACAAGGTCCCAACTCCGAAGTTTAGTAAACCTTTTGAATACAGAATTACCCCATCATATGCAAAGAAGAGCCACATATAGACTAAAATGGACTAAAATACTTTATTGGTGTATTTTACGAATAAAAGTACACAGCCGTATATCTAAATGCTGAAGAATACTAAGGACAACATATCGACGACACTGTCCGTTTACCTATAAAATTAAAATAGCTGTGGACTAAATCTCCATACTCGATTGAGAAATATCTAACCTTTCGATTGACTTGAAATTCCTTTGTCTCTCTTTCTTTACAACCTTTTGATGTTAAAAGAAAGATTTTTAAAAGTATTTCAAAGGCATAGTGTCTGCTCATGATATGCAGATTTAGCCAGAGAAGGGCCGTCCTAGTTCATCCTAGTTTTTCCGATGTAAAAAAATATGACAGTTGGACATTTTTGTGATCCCCTGCAATCGAATGGTTCCTTTTCTCAAAATAAACTGATTTTCATGTGTGATCCGATTTTACGATGTTTGATTCTTGTAATTTTAATCATATGAAAGACATCTATTGTCAGGGTGAAAACCCACTTAAATGCTGTTATCTCTAGATACCACTGGGCAATCAGGCTCGTTTTTAAAAATGAAAAGTATTTTAAGGACAGTCCCAGACCGTACCCAGCTAGCACCAACTCGTATATCAATGTATGAAAATTATCGTAAATATCTCCTAACAAACTCGAAGTCGTAACTAAAGCTGGATAAAGTGAGACCAAGTTGATTTTCTATCATATATAATGATAATAACTGACATACATACGATTTTCAGCACAAAATCGTATAGTAGTACGGAGCGACTCGCGCTTAATCAGATATTATCGTATATAAATACTTATATAGTCGTAACGCTCAAAATTATTCGTAATCACGTATATCGCCTCCAAAATAGTACGGATATGCCAATTTTGCGCATCAAATACGATTTATTAGCATGTATATCTGTACGTAATGCCGATTTTTACCTTTTTTATACATATGAAAATGCTAGCTGGGTACGCTCACACACAATTTTTAACAAAAATAAAACATAAATATTGAAAATTCAATGTTTATCAGATTTGCTGTTAAAACAACATTTGTATAACAGTTTATTGTTTACCAGCTGATTACCCGATCTTACTCGGGGCCCCTTTGCCTCTCAGCCACTTGTACATCTGTTATTGTAACGAAAATTCTCATAATGCACAAAACAAAACCCTTTTTTCATTTTAATGTGTCTACTCTCTTTGTCAATTTCCCTCATGTTGTCCCCCAGCCACTTGTAAATCTGTCTTCTTCCCGGTAATCCCTATAAATCGACAAAAAACCGTTTTTTACCTTCCCTTTGTTAATGGCCACCCTATTCCCCCTTTCAGAAATCCAGCAACTTGTACTACTGCTATCATTCCAATTGCAAGAGAAACGCGCCCTACCCATTTGAACCTGTCTTTCCCCTTGTAAGAGACCATCTTCCTCCTTTGTCAACCCCCCTGCGCTGATTCTTTTATGCCAAAATAGATGTGTTTGACAAACGACGTTTAATGAAGAACAGTCCAGAAGTTCCGGAGCTATGGCGAAACATACATTCATGCTCACGTTCATCGTCCCCCTACTTGTCGATTCGTTCCTAGTCAGCTCCCTCTTTTGTTACGCAGCTAATTATGCATTGGTTGTTCTATGAAAATCACTATAATGGAAACTAAACAAAGGTCTTTTTACCATATATTCCTCTACGGTGGAACCCCCTCTTTTCTCAAAGTTATTTGCACAACTTCAATCGGTTTAAATGCAAGAGAAACGCATCGCCTTTTACTTAGCCCCTTGTAAGGGCCCTTCCCCTTTTAGCAAACTCCCAGTGCTGATTCCCTTATATCAAGTGTGCCAAGTTTGATGAACAACCGTCCAGGCATTTCAGAGTTATGGCCTCCCCCCTGTTCCGAACACCCCCTCCTTATCAACCCCCAGTGCTGATTTCCTTATATCAAGGAATATGTGTGTCAAGTTTGGTGGAGATCGGTCAAGGCGTTCTGGAGTTATGTTGGAACATACATACAAATTCACGCTCACTTTTATATATATACTAGCTGAGTGCTCGGTCTCCAGCTTGCTGGGGTCCACCTTCCCTTAGTCAATTTCCCTGCGTTGATTCTTTTGCATCAAGGAGCATGTGTCCCAAGCTTGAAGAAGAACCATCCAGGCGTTTCGGAGTTATGGCGGAATGTTCATTCGTTCCTCGTCTTTCCCTCCTGTTGGAACCCTCCCAGTCAGCTCCCCCTTCTATCCCTTAGCTAACTATGCATCTGTTTGCTCGATGAAAATCCCTATAACAGAAATAAAACAAAGGTTTTTTTTATCCTTCTTCGGTGGAACACCCCTCTTTTCTCAGTCAGTTACATAACTGCAATCGGTTGCATGCAAGAAAAACACAATTTCTTTTACCTATTTGGACCTCTGCCCTTTTGTTAACCCCGCAGTGCTGATTTCCTTATGCCACGGAACACGTGTGTCATATTGGATGAAGAACCGTCCAGGCGTTTCGGAGTTATGACCTCCCCCTATTAACCCATTAAGCCCAACACTTTTCCCAGCAGGGATAGAAAGTTGAAACTTTCGGGATAATTCTCTTTTAGGTCAACTAAGAAAAAGCCGCTGACATGTATTTTTAATTTTGACCCTGTGTCCCACAACGCTACGTTGCGAAAACGCAACGCTGGGCGTTAAGGGTATACCGTTTTTGCATACCTTCATTATTATACATATAAATGCTTTACACTTTTTTACCGTTAAATCCAATTTGAGATTTTTCTTTGTGATTTTGAGTATTAATAAAGATTAAATGAACGACTTGGAGTATTACATGTAATGTTTTATGATAGATATCGAAACATTTGGGTTGGAGACCATCTTTGCACTAGACGCATAGTATGCAGTTTCAATGCTAAATACATGTCATCGCAGATGATTAAATGCCTACCAACACGTTCCGGAAAGGTTGTAACATTAAATTTGGGTCCATGATACTGTCGTTGCCATCACTCAATTCCTCCAGATATTCCGGAGGCAAAGGTACTTTAACAATTTTATTACGCTCGTATCGCAACGGCTTCTCCATCTGCCATCAGTGTTTGAAGCTGCGAATTCTATGTTATGTAAACTTTTATAATGTTTCCGGAATATTTTAAATAAGCGAAAGATAAGATTTACATTCATTTGTTTACTAAAAGCAACGATATCAAATGAAACACCGCAGCGAACGAGCGAAAACAAACGTTCCTGTTGCAAATTTTGAATATCGTTACTTCCTAGCGTCCTAGCTTCCTAGCTTCAAACCTATCTTAAAATTACAAAAATAATCAAAATTATGAAACAAAGTTTTTTTTGGCAAGCAACCGATTCTTACTAACACTGATTAATAGGTCAGGTGTTAATAGAAATAAAATCGAGTTTTATGAGCATTTTTCCTTAACTGTCTGAAAGATAGCAAAACCTGTTGGTTTGTCACAGCTGTAATTATGTTACATGTAACATCTGACCTTTGAGCAAAAACAGGGCGATTAGATTTTTATTCCAATCTTTCTTTGTTTCTCAGGGTCCAAGTTGATATCTTAAACCGGGCCTTCTCCAGATTCGAATGAAAGTGCGTTGCGTTTTCGCAACGCTGGGAGGAAATGGGTTAAGGAGCCCTCCTTTGTCAACCCCCCTTTTACCAACCCTTTTACCAGTGCTGAGTCCCTTATGTCAAGGAATATGTGTGCCAAGCCTTGTTAACTTTAAAATACATCTGTGAACAGAAAAGGAAAAGTTTTTCTGTCTGATCATCCTGATCGATTTGGACTATAGTGATAATTAATAAATTTTCAGCAGTCTTTGATGCTTTGCAGCATATGCGCATTAAATTTTGTCATGCATATTGATATGATAGGTGGATAAAATCAACGCGCCATTGAAATTTTGCAATTTTCGAAAACTGTTCGTTTAAACAAAATAAATATATTCAATCTAAATTTGCAGCAAAATCATTTTATTTGCTTCCTGTGACAGGAAAACCGATTAAAACTTTTTTTCTGCAGCTTACAGTTTGCTTTTATGAATTTTAGTTAGAACAGAATTTGTGATGAATAGAAAAATGTTTTCGGCGTCGAACTGTAATATTATTCATAATAGCAGCAATAAATGTGATTGGTCAGGGTGTTACCGCAACAATCTTTGTATTTAAACTTGAGCGTGAGTCTATTTGTAGGTGCTGCTAAAACTCTAGAACGTCTTGACCGTTCTCCACCAAACTTGGCACACATAACTATAGGGCGTCTGGATGGTTCTTCATTAAACATCGTTTGTCAAACACAGAGTCAGCACAAGTGGGGTTGACAAAGGAGGGAATCGGTCTCCTACAAGGGGGGAGGAAGATTCAAATGGGTAAAGGGGTACGTTTCCTATGCATTTGGAACGATAGCAGTTGTACAAGTGACTGCATTTCTGAAAGGGGGAATAGGGTGGCTATTAACAAGGGAGAGTTTCAAAAACGTTAAAATGGCTTTGTGCCGATTTATACGGATACCGAGAGGAAGACAGATTTGCAAGAGGCTGGGGGACAACAGGAGGGGAACTGACAATCAGGTATCAGGTATCAGCATCTTTGGCTCGAGCAGCGCGTTCCTCACATTCATGTGGAAGATTTGTGCCTTGCCCATCTTGCCCGTGTCATCATTTACCTGATGAGGACGGGAAGGAAAACAGGAGGAATAGGAAGGGGTGGATGAGGAATTTGGACAAATACAAACATATATATACCGAGAGATTTTTGTACCCCCGAGGGGATACTGCAATCCTTGGTAGTTAACTTAAATAAGAGCTTATAGCTCAATACCGCTTTCGGTAAGAAACATCAAAATGTCTCGTAATTTTAGTTTCCTAAAATCAGCTCGCTGAATCGTAGCCATGTGATAATTTAGTCTGCAGTGACCAGTCAGTGATCTGACAAGAATACTGCAATTTACCTTTGAGTGTTGCAAAAGAAATTTCGCAACCTTCTCACAAGGCTTAACAATGAAACTTTTCGTTTGACGACAAGTTTCAAGATTTTCCCAATAACGTACATGTTCAGATGAAAACCAAGATCGAATCTTTTGTTTTATCCAACATGCCGCAATTGGTAAAGCAGGTACCGGTCCGAAAACCGACTTTTCTACTCCAGATCTTGCTAGTTCATCAGCCCATTCATTTCCGGTTATACCAGAATGGCCAGGAACCCAAACCAGATGAACGGCATTTAGAATGCTTAGTTCTTCTAATTGGGTGTGGCAGGCGATGACTGTTTAAGATTTAGAATTAGCCGCACAAAGGGCTTTTATAGCGGCTTGACTGTCAGAACAGAAGTAGATAACCTTGCCTATCAGTTCTTTCTGAAGTGCAAACTGAGCTCCGCACATAATTGCAAAGATTTCAGCTTGAAAAACGGTGCAGTAACTACCCAACGAATAGGATTCCTCCAATTCCAGCTCACGGCAGTAAACACCAGCACCCGCGCGACCTTCGTACAAGGAACCATCGGTATAACAGACCATATAGTCGGAAATTTTCCTTTCCATGTAGTCTGACATCCAATCCTCTCTAGGAGGAAAGTCACTTGAGAAAGTCCTATACGGGAAAGTATGCATGAGCGTTACATCGCTAGGAGCAAGGGCAAACTTGTCCTCAGCAACAATTTGCGACCACAATCGAGTATGACCAGTGGAACCGTCCACAGACTGCCAAAGGCCAATCGCGTGTAGTCGATAAGCACATATTAGTGCCTCTTGCTTCAGGTGGAAGTGTAGAGGTTTAATATTGAAAATAGCTTCTAGGGCGGCAGTAGGAGTTGTAGTAAATGCACCAGACATTGCCATTAAACACATCCTTTGAAGATGGTTTAGCTTTGTCTGGACAGTCACAACTTCCCCTCTCTGCCACCATACAAGACAACCATACGCCAGTATTGGTCTGACAACGACCGTGTATAACCAGTGTATGTATTTGGGTTTAAGCCCCCAAGAGTTGCCAATTGCTCGTCTACATTGCCCAAAGGCCATGCACGCTTTTTTAATTCGGAAATCAATATGTGTGGACCAGTCAAGCTTGGAGTTGAGAATCAACCACACGTACTTCACTTCGTTCACAACATCAACATCCGAATCGTAAAAGCGCAGAGCGCGAGCTCCATTGGTATTTCTACGTCTTGAAAATAAGACGATAGATGTTTTGCTCCGATTTACCGAAAGTGCAGTTTCTTGGCACCACGTTTCCACGACGCGTAGTGCCTGCTGAATTAAGTCAAATAATGTGCCTATGCACTTTCCAACTACTAGGATGAGATAGTCATCCGCAAAACCATATGACGGATAGCCTAGACCATTGAGTTTCCTCAATAGCCCGTCCGCCACAAGGTTCCATAAAAGAGGCGAGAGAACGCCACCTTGTGGACATCCACAAACACTTTGCTTCCAAATGCTTGCTTGCCGTAAGGACGAAAAAAGCAATCGGTTACTAAGCATTTGTTCTATCCACTTTATGATTATTGAAGGCACATTATGATAACGAGCAGCCTCCAAAATGGAAGCGAAAGATACGTTATCAAACGCGCCTTCAATATCCAAAAAAGTTCCTAAGCAAGATTCCTTTTGTGAAAAAGCAACCTCAATTTTATCCACCACATCATGTAATAAAGTGGTTGTAGACTTGCCACTTTGATAAGCATGTTGTGCTGAATGGAGAGGAACTTCTAGTGAGCTTGTTTCGCGGATGTGGTGATCAACAATCCGCTCAAGTGATTTAAGCAAGAAAGACGTCAGACTGATGGGTCTAAATTGGTTTATAGGGGTACGTTTCTCATGCATTTGGAGCGATAACAGTTGTACAAGTGGCTGCATTTCTGAAAGGGGGAATAGGGTGGCCATTAACAAGGGAGAGGTTCCAAAACGTTAAAAAGGCTTTGTGCCGATTTATCCGGATTACCGAGAGGAAGACAGATTTACAGGAGGCTGGAGGACAACAGGAGGGGAACTGACAAAGGGAGTAGACAAATTGAAATGAAGAAAAAGGGTTTTGTTTCTTGCGTTATGAAAATTTTAGTTACAATTGTATTGTGGATTTTCGGCTTTGTAGTCAGTTTTATATCGAAAACGGCTTTTAGTTACAATAATAGATGTACACTCCCTCCACAATTATGGATCACCCACAATTATGGATCACTTTTGTGTTTCAAGTTAAATAACTCAGTTAAACAAACTGCTTGGAAGTATGAAGCATTTTTGCAACAAAATATACCCTATTAACTAGCTTTTGACACATAAAACATCCTTTAAATCCCGACATTGATGCTTTTTCAATGAGCGTACCAAGTTGTTATCGAGAATCTATCAAAATGTCTGTCGTTTTTTCAATCAACATAAGCAGTACGTTCCTCATTCATAAGGTTGCAATGTGACATAATCACCACTTTTCGAGCACAAAATGTCTCGTACATAAAGATTAAGCAAAGTTCTTTACGATTCAGCGAAATATTGGTGGTTGCCAATGGTTTTCCTGTAAAAATAAGTCATTTTTAAAGTGATCCATAATAGGGATTAAAACAAGGTAATTTTTCACAATTATGGATCACTTTGATTCCAATGTAATTTTTACAAATTCAAACAGTTTAGCACTTATTACAAACATTTTTTAAGCTGAATAGAAAGCTGCACAGAGCTGAGTTTTTGGAAAATGCTGCTTCTGAATTTCGCAGGACAGGAACGCAAAGTAAGGCAGTAAAACGCTATGATGGTAGACATGCAACGGTTCATCGCAAAAGTTATGCGAATGTTAGCTCTCACGCAACAATCTAAAACGTTAATTTTTTCCTTAACTTTTAGAGAGTTTGAATTTACTGGTTTTTCGAGCTTTTTCGGTCACATATGCGCGATTTCCTTTTATGTTTATTTTTCATTTTTTCGGTTTATTGTCGCCTTTCCACTGTTTCATACAGAGTCGTATCATAGCAGCGATTTAGTTAAACTCTTGCATCGCTTAACTTTTCCGAGATCCACTGTACCTACATCGTTAATTACAATTCGGAAAAAAGAAAACTTCATCCTATACTAGCCTTTTCGGAGCCAACGCAGCTGGCGAGCCTAAGATTCTTTTTCCAGGACAAAAAATCAGTCGTGAAATCGCGAAAAGCATTCCCAAAGGCTGATCGGTAGGTGTCTTCGAAGAAGGACGGCAGGCATCTAAAGACAGACCAAAAGCCACACAAGGTCTTTCATACGATTTGAAACATGTTATTTTTATGTTATTACATGATTTAAATAAAGTTCATTGAGTGAATTCGCTGCAAAAAGTGTATTTTTGTTTTGATCCATAATATGATGAAAATTGTTTCATAATTGTGACCGCTTCCAAAAGTGATCCATAATTATGTATTTGATCAGCCACTTCCGTGGAAAACTTGCACTAAATGGGTTTAATAACTGAATCAACTGAAAGATTACATATTTCTGTAGCTAAAAACATTTATAAACTGCTTTTAAACAATAGTATGCGCTACAATTGATTGTTTTAAAATCACACTTCTGATTAAATGACCCATAATTGTGGGGGAACTGTACAAGTGACTGATAGATAAAGGGGCCCAGAGTAAGATCGGGCGATCAGCGGTTTATTGCGGTTTGACAAGCAACCGTAGAAAGATCAATTTTGATTGGTACGCCATATTGAATTGCTACGTCACACGTATGGCAAGTTTATAAAAGACGAGCCGCAGCCAACCAGTGCAGTGTTATCATGGTAAAGTAAGCAACCACAATAAATATGCTTTATTAATTGTTTTATTGTGATATTATAGCTGGCAATAAGTGTGTTTGGACTCGTATCCTCTTGATATTGCCTAATACCATAATAAAACCAGAGGTAATGATCAATACCGTAATAAAACCTTTCTAAATTCAAGTGGCTTTAGAATTGTTACTTGGGAATTGGAACCACTTTAACTCAGCAAGGGGCACCATAAGTGCTAAAAAAACATGCGATTCTAACATTTTTCAAAAAAGAAACAACACAAAGTTTGAACAAAATCGGATCTGTTTTATTCAGAAATTGCAGTTTTGTGTAGCATATGATCTGGCCAAATATGAATCCACTACCCTACTAGCTAGCAGTGCGTGATTTTCACTGATAGCTTTCAGTATGCTCGAAGAGCCGAATCCTGCTGCACGTTGCAGTTACAATTCGCAACCTTCAACCAGTGCAATTCTATCGCGTCTTAAGATGAATCAGGCTGCCGCCTCAGATTGGAAACCACAATCACAATGCCTTGTTGCGAGACAGGATATGATTCGCATTTTGCCTCCGGCTAATCCAGCAGGATGCTGACTCCGAAACATTATAATAACTCTTCGTTCAATATCAATACTCCCAAATGGTAGCGGCAGACAATAATTTGCTTCTGGCACTGCTGACTCGGTCAATCTTTACGGAACTGAGAACATGCATCGCTGAACTAGGTGACATTACATGGTACGAAATGTCTGGCAAGCACTCGAGAACGTCCGTACGTACAGCTCTGCTGTCTGGGCGGTTCTCTGGGAAAGTGATGATTTTGACACAGCTTATTTATGTAGTGTTTGCGACTTGGTCTCTATCCGCACCATAACCATACCGGTAGCCGAGATATATATTGACTTGAACAGTGGCTTTTGTTGCATTTTCCAAAACACCCCATGCCGAGCGACGCTGAAAAACAAGTCCAATAATAATAATAATCCTTCACTTCATCCGAGCTCGCAGGCATCGTCGGAGGTCGTCTTTGCGTTGTCTTTTCCACCGAGCGTTCCGACGCACGATAGAAGCACACCGAGCTTGCAGTGGACGTGTGAACCGACCGAGCTCATATCTATCTTTTGTCTCAAGTGGTCATTGGGGTCAGTGTAAGGATGATCAGAAATATTTGTGCTCGAGTAACGAGCAAATTTGTGCCACGCATCTGTATAAATAGTTCATTTTTTCACATGATAGATAACAAGTGAAACCAAAATTCCACTTCCATTTGGGAAAGTATTCAAAGACATAGACATCCCCAAAACTGGAGCGTTGCTTCGGGAATCGTGATTCCTCCGGTCGAAGCTCCACCACGGTTCATGATTGCCGGTGGCCAAGTCTACATTCATTATTCAGTCGACAAGGACGGAACGGTCGACGTTGTTGGCTAGGTGGTTGGCACATATCACATCGAAATTGCTGCTACTGGCAGCCTAAACTCCGTTGGCGTCGAAACGCTTCTACTTCGGAAGATTCGTTTCAAATAAAGTGCTATATTTTCCGCCCCCTCTGGCGGCTAAGGTCCTACTCTATGGCCATGCGATTGCACTTACGCTTGCCAACACGATTCGGTGTGCTATGAAGTGCGGATCCAGTGGCTCTCAATCGGTTCTCCATTGCGCAATGCAGTTTATTTTGAAGGAAGGCAGTAGCGCAGTGGAGCATGGACAGACTGAGAATCGTCACTTATTCATATCTCTATTAAACAAGCAAAACAATCGTACGTAATAATCACTGTTGGGTGGGGCAAAGTAGACAATAAATACTGCGAATGCATGTGATTGCGGTAATTCCTATTGTTCCGAATGAGTCTGCCCACGAAAGAAGCTATCCGATAATTAATATTTATGTCTCTACAGTGCAGTCAAACCATATAAAATTTAAACCACCACTTGTATTACCTACATGTTCTTTGTAATTTTTAACACGACTTTAGTGTTAGAGACTATCTACTTGATGTAGGCATTTTACAGTGTCACGAAAAATCTACCAAAAATATGTAGAATGAATAAACTTGTTTTTTATATAAAAACGTTTTTATAAAATATGTAATAAAACTGAATGATGATTATATGGTAGACAGTCGCTAGTAAGATATGAATTTATTAGTGTAATTTACTTTAAATATTTAAATGTCACTAGCCAACAAATCAAGGCTGGCTAACATACTTTTGCAAGAATTATATTAGGTAGCTAAATACAGAATGTTTCTGTTGAAATTTACTTTAACGAATTACTGTGAACAAGTAATCGAAACGAAATGATAGCTTTTGTACACACTAGCGATATTTCCTCTACCCTACAAGATACAAATTCCAGCTAAATTCAAATCAATCATCAACAGCCTCCATACAATCGTATCCAATACTTGCTGGCGAATGGAAAAGTTCAAGCTACTCACTCTTCTCAAGAAAAGTTCGACGAATCGAGTGAAAGCCTCGGCCCAAATCCGTCAAAATCACTTACGGCCTGTTTCAGCCCCGGCGACGCCTGCAGTGGTAAGGACGGTATTTTACGAGTTTACACTATGAAGCTTTTTGGTTGTTTCCCCGAAAAAGAGAGGAAGTGCCACTCTCCGCCGGGCCGGCTCGTTTTCCTTAAATCCCAGCGGAAAAACTTTCCTAATTGAAAAATTGCATCCAGCTCCGATTTAGCTCTGTTGGGTTTACTTTTCCTGACTGGGCCGACCCTGACGTGTTCATCCGCTGTTTGGCAAACATGGCAGAGGAAATTTCCTGTCCCTTATTCCTTTGATCCGCTCGAAGCGAGTGGATGTCGTCATTATGGGTAGGCTCAGCCACCGATCGAGCCGAAAGTAGCGCCCAGCCCGGTTCGAGCCTCTCCCGGACGAATCACGAACCACGGAAGGAGGACCGAATGGGTCTACTTGTACTTTTTGAGTGATGCGGATTTCGTGCAAGTCACATTCCGGCAATTTGATGAAGGCTGAAGGCACAAAACTTGTGTGCCGGCTTGAAGGAGCAAGCCCCAAAGCAGCTGGAGTAGCAATTTTTCGTCCCGTGCCGAGGCCGTCACATGGTGGCCAGAGCAATTTGGTTGTACTTTGCCAGATAAATTTCGGCCGGTTCCGATCGGTGGCGTATTGCTGAGGGAGTGGGTGAAATAAAATAAAAACTTTTCGGTTCTTGGTCGTTTCGGAAGGCGCAGGCTGGATCGTGCTTGTGCTGCTACTGCTATTAGCAGGCTTGGTTGGAAATACAAATGGTAGTTGATTTTTAAAAGGTTATAATGCACTTTATTTTTAATTTTAAGATTTTTTGTAGAAGAATTGATGACTTTGCATAGAATAAAGAACCTCTTTTATCTTTGGGTGAATCATTGGATGCTTTACTTGAGCCGGTCATTCTAAATGGTTCATTTACTCAGGAACATAAACATAATCATACGAAAGCCATACTTTGCCGCTAGTAATCAGTATGCATTTGACATTGTTTTCATATGAAAACAGCTAATTATCCGAAACGTATCATAAATTGCAATAAAAATTACAAAGAATTAATATAGATATCAGCGTTCAAGTCGTTACAAGTGACATAGGGTGAGGTGTTAGGACTACGTCTTAACGAAGGGTGTCATTCCATGATTTAGACTGCCGTCACGAAAATGTGAAAGATTTCGAACACTAATAACTCTGTCTGGATCAATGGATTTTGATGTTTCACCAACCGATCGCTTCATAGTATATGTAGCGATTATGTGGTTTTCACTGGCGTACCCAGGCTGGGACACACTGGAGCACGTGTCCCATCTTGTCTGTAAAATTTAGAGTGAAACAAAATACCTACTTTCTGTAATTCAGAAGTCCGCAGTTAAGCATAAGCATAGGATACCGCCCGTGTGCTGCTACTCCGTTATTGACCAGGACCGATGAAAATTGCAAAATGATGGTTGGAAAAAGCATACTTGGGACAGCAGGCTATTTTTCATTGTGCAACATTATCAGGTCCCTGCATGCTGATCAATACCGACGCCGGCCACGTCCGAATGCGGGTCCTGGTGGGATGGAAAGGAATGTTAGTCCAATACTTGTTGCTACTAAATACCAGGGAATCCTCTGCATCTTCACAAGTATTTCGGGAAAGGAATTGTTGTTAGTAGATGGGCGGAGCTAGATGGATAATGTAAGTATGTAAGCATCAGTCATATGAGACTAACCTGGATATTCGAAAATTTTCTTGTAAAGCCAGTAACTACGAAAATTAAGATATAAAAAATACCTTTTTAACAAATTTAATATAATGCCAATGGTGCTCATATACAACCATAATTTAATTTATATAGAAAAATACTATGCACATGCGAGATTTACGGCTCAAAAACCACGTAACAACTTGAACTTATCCGCGATCAGGGAAATCAGGGATAATGAAACGAGTCAATTTAGTCCCTAAGTTGATAAGCATTTCCTCTTACCAACGCTAATATGCAGAGATATAGCGCCCTACACGCTTACTGGAGCACGTGTCCCATCTTGTCTGTAAAATTTAGAGTGAAACAAAATACCTACTTTCTGTAATTCAGAAGTCCGCAGTTTTTCATTTAGTCGGCTACTATTTTAGCAGTAAGCAAATTAATTGCGGTAAAATAGTTCAATCTTCAAGTCAACCTAGTGCAAATAATTTCTTATGGTTAGCACGTTCACACATAGATGACCGAAGGTTTCAGAGATAGTCTGCCACCTGCTGCTCTCCAGAGAAACAAGCAAAAAGAGGAAAACTGTGACAGAAGGGGGAAAACGGAAAAGAGTACGAAAGAAAACATGACAAAAACTGAACCAGCGGGATAGATAAAAAGTAAAAATGTGAGAGAAGTAGGGCATGAAGAAAAGAAAAAAAATGAAAAAATAAACTTGTCACGTTTTTCCCAGTCCTTTCAATGTTCGTTCTTTACGCATACTGAGTTTTTCGAAAATTGGTCTAGACTAACTTTTGGAAAGGGCTTAATTTTTTTCTCTTTTTCATTATAAAAAATATAACTCGAAAATTATAGG
The DNA here is from genome assembly GCF_943734655.1 of Sabethes cyaneus. NCBI lineage: Eukaryota > Metazoa > Arthropoda > Insecta > Diptera > Culicidae > Sabethes > Sabethes cyaneus. The sequence goes on along the minus strand of NC_071355.1, from coordinate 156,935,412 downwards.
GCCTACAAAAAATTATCTGTGGGTGTCTTTTAGAAAATCTTCTGAATTTTTATAACAAAATACTGAAAACAAACAACATTTTTCTAACAAAAACTTTTTCTAGTCCTTCTCGGGAAAAAATAGGTTAATAGAAATAAATAGGTATAAGTTTTTGTTAGAAAACCTTTTTTGCCTTAAATATGCCCATTTTGGGCGGTTAGCATATGAGAACGGTGATTCGTGGTTGCCGTCCCGTCAACAGCGTGGCAGAACAAAACGATTCAGTTAATAAAATTCCCTTTGTGTAAATGCATGATAAAATCACAAAGTTTGATAACGCAACAAAATTTGATGTCAGACTGTGTAATATCAGACGGCCAGGCCTGGTGGTGTAATTAGTTAAACAACACGCTTAACTAGATATTGAGAGCTGTGAGTTCGAATCTCACCCTCGCTTAGTCGATATTTTTAGTCTAAGATCAAGCTTGCCGCAACCCTCTGTGTGATTCGAAAGGACTCCGCAGTTAGCACCAAATCGTACATCATTAACTGAAAATTATCTAAAACAACTTAACAAATTCGGAATCGTAACTAAAGCTTAATAAAGTCAGCCGAGTTGATTTTCAGTTGTATATCATGATAATAGCTGATATACATACGATATTCAGCACAGAATTGTAATTGTATTGTACATATCGAGTCGGGCTTAATCGGATAATATCGTATCTAATAACTTATATCAATGAAACGCATATGTTTATTCCTTATGACGTATATCGCCTCCAAAGCACCACGGATATGCCAATTTTGCGCATCAACTCATAACTCATAACTCCAGAACTAATCAAGCAAATGGAACCAAATTTAGCATGTGGGCGTTTTTGTAGGCAAATTTTTTCCCTATGGTGAATTAAGACTCCTCCCTTTTTTAAACCATTATTTATTGAATAAAATTCATCTGACAAAATATTGTCTTAATGAAAAATAAAACGAACACAGGATCATGATAGTCTTCTCATAGAAACATGGAATGGAACGTTCAAATCAAAAATGCTGTAAGCGAGATTGAATGCACTGGCAATGGCACGGATTGGCTCATTTTGTCCGTATTGTCGACTACGAGCTGCGAGGTGTAAAAAGTTGCGTTGACGTATAACTCTCTCTGGAGCATAGAAGTAAAACTGCCGGAGTAGTTCAGGCGAATCGACTTCCGAAGTGATGATCTTAGCAGCAAAGAGAGCTTGTGCGATGAATCTTCTCCGTTCTAGGGTATCAATTCCAAGTAGCCGACAGCGATCAGTGTAGGAAGGCAGGTTCGTAGCATCACGCCATGGTAGCCAACGAAGTGCGTAGCGAACAAACCTTTTTGCCTTTCTACTATATAAATATATAGTATAAAGGTATAGAAATCACTTGGAAAACCGGAAATGGAAAGAAGGTCCTGCGGGCCGAATGTTATATACCATTCGACTCAGTTTCGAAAACTGAGCATTTTCTGTGTGTGTGTATGTATGTGTGTGTGTGTGTGTGTGTGTGTGTGTGTGTGTGTGTGTGTGTATGTGTGTGTGTGTGTATGTGACGCTTTTAATCTCACTCACTTTTCTCGGAGATGGCTGGACCGATTTTAATGTTCTTAGTGTCAAATGAAAGGTCTAGGTGTCCCATTGGTCGCTATTGAATTTCATACTGATCGGACTTTTAGTTCAAAAGTTATGTATAAAAATATGAAAAATATGGGACTTCATTATCTCATAGGTCCCTTAACCGATTTGAACAAAATTGATTGCATATGAAAGAGGAGCCTTGCAAACCCTTAACTTCCAAATTTCATGACGATTGGACTTGTAGTTTGAAAGTTACATAAAGAAATGTGAAAAAATAGTATTTAAAACATATTTATGTAACATATAAGCATTAATTTAATGAAAAACATCACACATTTTATGATTATTTGAAAATTACTGCTGAGATCTATCAAACGAAACCGAGTTATTTAAAATCGGACGCTTCATTCAAAAGTTATTCAAACTTTAACACTTAAGCACCGTATATTAAACCGTTAAAACGTGTGAAATCAAAACATATCAATCAAATGTTGATTGTATTCAATGTATGAGATGTGTGTGATGTATGTGTGTATGTATGTATGTATGTATGTATGTATGTATGTGTGTATGTATGTATGTATGTGTGTATGTATGTATGTATGTATGTATGTGTGTATGTATGTATGTATGTGTGTATGTATGTAGGTATATATGTATGTATGTATGTATGTATGTATGTGTGTATGTATATATGTATGTGTGTATGTATGTATGTATGTGTGTATGTATGTATGTATGTATGTATGTATGTATGTGATGACAATTTGCAATTTTAAAATTTGCAATGAAATTCAAGAAAAGTGAGAAACATGTCAATTGTCTGAAGTTTTTGAAGCCTCTTAGTGGAATACGAACTCTGAAATTAAAGAAAAGAAAAAACTTTTACCGACTAAATTCCACTATTTAATATTTATTCGCGACAGATACGTATACGCTTTGAAATAAGACACTGATGAAGCCTGCACGTCGTAGGTGAACTACGTATCTGTTGCAAATAAATATTAAATAGTGGGATTCAATCGAAAAGTTTTTTCTTTTCTTTGATTTCAGATTTCAATTGTCATTTTCTTCACTTGCTGTTACTCACAATTGTACAAGAAAAGCAAAAAGCGAAGAAAAGCAGTTTATTTAAGCATGTAGGTATAGTGGTGTATAGAATCAAAAATACTAGTGAGTTGATTTTTCCAAATAAATTTGTACAAATTTCAAACAAATTCTGCGCATCAATAGATGCTCTTTTCAATCAATAGATACTAGAGCTTAGAAATGTTATATGAAAAATAGGAAGTAAACGTTGCACGGTAGAAATTTTGTAAGATTTGTTTTCGTTAGTGATATTTTAAAGGACAGATGTCTTATGTCATGTATCATGTTTTAATAAATAAATCAAAAAAAGACAAGCACTGGGAATCATATCGATCGTATTTCCCATTCTCAAGCATGTTTATGGCGCAGCTTTGGCACTATTTTTCGACCTCATCTTGTTTTCTTAACCCTCTAACATTGTAAAAACGATGCGATCAAGCTAATGACTATCTTTTCATGAAAGTACATTCAAAAGAAGCTTAAGTTTTGATTTTCATGCAAAAATAATTATCTGAAGGAGCGCTAGCTAAGAAATAGTTCCATTTCTCGTTTTCATATCTAATGCTCTATTCAGTAATTTTTTTTTAATTCAGATATATTGCAAAATTGAAGCCAAGCAAACCAATAGTAAAATTTTGAGATCAATCATTTTGTTGTAGATATCCTTTTTCTTCAAAAGCGAAATATAATAATAATTTTACTGAACTCTTGTTTTTCAAAGATGCTAACTTTTGAACGCATGGTATTAATATCAAAATATCAAAAAATCTGCAATGAACACATATTTCATATTGTCAATTCAAAATAAATTTTGCATGCGGCTCTGAAGCCCGAAAGTTAAGACCGACCGATTATAAAACTAAATAATCAAGTAACATAAATGATGCTTACAAGTATTTACGCACCCAAGGAAAGAAAATATAATTATTCTACGCAATACGTTGTGAATTTTACTGGTAACTAAGGATTTTGAGGAATACGGAACGGATATTTAAAAATATAGTCAAATTAATAATAGATGTTCCTGAGAAGGCAGTAGAAAGGCTAGGTCACGCCGCTAGGTGGATTAATTCGGGTTTTTGTACTCGCTCGAATCTAGCAATCCATCACGCTTGGTATGGACACCATACCACACTACTAAACTCAAGAACTGAGCGGACTAGTGCACAATACAACACCCGTAGGCACAGCGGGTCGCGAAAGTCTTCGGAGATTTTGAATATAAAACCAAGTTGTCTGTTGGCTTTCGTCAGAATGTCGTTGTAGTGAGGTTTGAAGGTCAACTCACAGTCGAGAGTAACTCCCAAGTCTCTAATTTGGTAGACCCGTTGAAGTCTGTGTCCAGCAATTGAATAAGTAAACATGGTCGGTTTCTGTCTACGGTGAAAGGTTATCACATTGCATTTGTTGATACTAATTGTCAAAAAATTCCGGGAGCACCAGCTCTGCATACGATCTACATTTAGTTGCAAGTAGCCGCAATCATTAGTACTGTTGATGATGTTATATATTTTGACGTCGTCGGCGTAAAACAGGCGGCATCCAGATGGCAGTATGACAGAAAGTTCGTTGATAAATAACGAGAACAAAAGTGGCCCAAGGTTACTACCCTGGGGGACACCCGAAACATTCGTAAACACTTCGGAACTAGAAGCTCCGATCTTAACGCGAAGCGATCGGTTTATCAGATAGGATCTGAACCAGGCGACTAAGGATCTGTTGACTCCAAGTTTTTCTAGTTTCCTTAACAGTATCTCGTGATCCACTCGATTACATGCTGCCTTGAGATCAGTGTAGACAGCATCAACTTGTCCACCGTTGTCCATTATGCGAACGCATAGTGATGCAAATTCGGTCAAATTTGTCGCAACAGACCTCTTGGGATAGAATCCATGCTAGGCAGTTGAAATGTAATTCTTACATGAACAGAAAAGCGCTTTATTGATAATAATCTCTAAAACTTTAGAACAGCAGCATAAGAAGGTGATGCCTCTGTAATTCCGAACGTCTCTCTTATCACCTTTCTTGTGAACAGGGAACATAAATGAGGATTTCCATAGTTCAGGAAATTTGTTCTCTAGCAGTGACCTGTTAAACAGTTTTGTAAGTGGAGTAATTAACACCTCCGAGCACAACTTTAGAATGGACGCTGGAATGCCATCGGGACCAGCAGCATAAGAAAGCTTTAACTTTTGGAGTGCAGACATTACGATTTGTTCACTAATGTGAAATGGACGGAACTCAAAAGTATCACTAGGACAGTTGTTGATGACAATGGCGACTTTTTCAGGTGAGGCAGAACGTTCGTTGAACGAATTCCTAAAGTGTTGGACGAAAAGATCGCACTTCTCAAGTTCAGAGTTAGCAACTTGTTCCCCAAGGTGAACCGACATTGGCAGACCAGCCTCTTTTTTCTTGGAATTTACGAAACGCCAAAATCGCTTTGGATTCTTGCACAAAGATGCCTGTGTGCGGAGAACATAGCGTTGGTACAGAAATCTATTCAGTTTCTTGTAGTCGTTATTCGCACGGTTGAATTCCTGTTTTGTAAGATGAGAACGATTCCGGCAGTATCTTCGTGGAGCTCTAGCCCTCAGCCGTTTTAGTCTGCATAGGCGATTGTTCGACCAAGGAGGTTTTAAAGGCGAGTGGGCGTCGGGTACAAATTCACTAATTAGGTCTACGATTGTTCGCTGGAAATAATCGACGGCGTCGTCAATACATGTAGCAGAGTTTATTGTCTGCCAGTCAACGCGAGAGGAGGAGGGGAATTATGAATTATGACCCCTCTCCCCTTTAAGAGGGGGGGAGGCTTCCATACAAATGAATTACAAATTTCGTCATAACTCCAGAACTAATCAAGCAAATGGAACCAAATTTAGCATGTGGGTGTTTTTGCAGGCAAATTTTTTTTCTATGGTGAATTGAAGCCCCTCCCCTCTTTGGGTGGAGAATTATGACCCCTCCCCCATTCAATAGTGGGGGGGGGTCCAATACAAATGACATACAAATATCGAAATAACTAGAGAACCAATCGAGCAAATGGAACCAAATTGGGCATGTAAAAGTTTTTGGAGGCAAGAATTTTTTCAATGGTGAATTAGGACCTCTCCTCTCTTTAGAAGCGGAGGGGGGGGGCTCCTACACAAATGAAATTCAAATTACGTCATAATCCGAGAACTAATCAATCAATTGGAACCATATTTGGCATGAGGGTGTTTTTGGAGGCAAGAATTTTGTCTTTGATGAATTGGGGCCCCTTGCCTTTTTAGGAGGGAGGGCTCTCTTACAAAGAAATACAAATTTCCTCATAACTCCTGGACTAATCAAGCAAATGAAACAACATTTAGCATGTGGGGGGTTTTGGAGGCAGGAATTTTTTTATGATGGTTTGAGACCCCTCACGCCTGTGGTAGAGGGATAAGGACTGTCATACAAATAAAACAAATTTTTGCGTAACTCAAAAACTAATCGAATTCGAGAAATTTTAGACTCTTCCGTAAAACATTAGTCAAAAACAAGATCACCAAAAACTATCAATTAGGTTTATTTATTTTCCTAGGTCTACTGACCTCTATTACTTTCTTTCAGTTGGGTCCGAACGAGCGACAGCGAGTAAGGTTCGTAGTTATGGTTAGCCGAGAATTGGTGTTCCGCAAAATGGTATGCGGCGAAATGTTATATAATCATGGCGAATATTTTAATGCTATCCGCTTTATTTTAATGAGGGGAGTTGTTTTCTACTTTACTGTGACGAAAATTTGTATATTAAACCACCCATGAACTCCTCCAGCAAAACTCAAGATTGTGACAAAGATATCCGAGATTCACGATTTATGAACAACACAGTTTATTTTGTGGCAATACGAAGTTTGTCGGGTCAGCTAGTATACATATAAAAATGCTAGCTGGGTCGTAAGTTCCCTCGAAACACGCAAGTAGCATATTACTCGCTCCAGAACAGCTTTGATCAGCCGCATCAGTGCATTGTTTGCCATAGCTTTTTGCGCTCGACTGTATCGTATGCTGCCCTAAAATCCATGAAAATATGATGTCGAAGAGTCAAAATTCGATTTGTAGTACCACGGGCCTTCATAAAACCCGCCTAGTACTACCTTACGAATTATCTTATTATTAAGGATGGACAACGCAACGAAATCTGGGAGAGCACATTGTAGGCGGCGTTGACTAGCATAGAGTTCTGCTGGGAGTCGGTCTTTTCCGGGTGCTGTATTATTCTTCAGCTGACAGATTTCTCGCCGAATCTCGTCGAGATCGCGAGGCAGCACGCTGTTATTGTTTGTATGCACTCATAGATTAACTTCCGTTGCGTCTCCTTCTGTTATATCGCCGTTGAGATGTTCATCGAAGAGCTGCTTGCAATTGTCGACCATCTTGCGCAGATTTATGATCAGGTTTCCCTTCTCGTCTCTGCATATATCAGGCTTCGGTGTGTATTCTTTACGAGATTGGTCTCATTAGCTCGGAATAGTTGTTCTAGCTATTCACGATCTCTGTCCTCCTTCTGGTGCTTTTTACTCCTCGGGTTTGTGGTAAACTCATTCCGCGCTCGTCGATACTTGGCCGAATTCTCCTGCGTGGCAATGCTTGGACAGTGTTTCTAAGCTATTTTTTCTCGTTTTTTCTCTAAGCTCGTTTGTTAGGATTCCCCGTCATAGCAATTATTTCGTGCGCTCGAGGTTTCCTCACCTAGCACCACGTCATTGCCGGTCGAGCCTATCATACTCCATCCGTCTTCGAGGGTCGAAGCAGCTAACTCCACTGAGGAAGGTAGAGCTTCATCCAGTACGCGCACGTAATTTTCGACAACTTTCTAATTGTCTAATGTTGGTCTAAATCTGAATCTTGAAATGACATCCTGCAGTGAGACGTAGTTCTTCGTCACTAAAACGAACCTAAAGTTTTCTCCCCAAAGCTTAATTTCATTCTTTTCGGAAAGGATTGATATTCATATATCAATTGATATCCGAAGGACAAAATATTTTCCTATATTTATTTGCCATTCCATCGCATCGGTCGAACGCAATTCCGCGACAGTTCGTGCATTTTTGCTTTATGCCAACACATATGGAATTTCATTTCGTTACTATCCTGCCGCGGGTCGGGATCTCCCAGTGGATGGCATATTTTATTTTGCCGAAGGTTTTCTCGTCCATCAGAACCGATCCATCCGTTACGTATCATTTCGCCTAGCAACAATGCCGAACAAACCCTGTGCTCTGTTTCACTCCCGCGAGATAGAAATTTGCTCTCCATTCCACACAACGCAGTGAAATTTCCTCGGACCGTATGGTTGAGATTGCAAATCTTTCCGCCAACCGGTGAACTTCCACCACCACCGAATCGAGGCGCATTTTGCGTCGATCTTCTTGTGTTCGCTCAAATGAACCGTAAAGTCCGGAAAATCCGTTGGGGGCTTGCGAAGGGGTGGGTGGAAAATCGGCTTGCCCCATCGCAGCCAATGGGGCTTCCCGTAGGAAGCAATCAGTAGAATGTCGGATGAATGGGTCGGATTAAACTTGTATTAAGTTCAACGATCCTTGAAAGGATGAAAATTAATTCTAAAACAAAACGACTATATTTCGTTTCAAAGTCAAAGCAAGTGAACTACAACTTACTTCGGTTAGATTTGTTATTAATAATTTCATCTGCAGACCTAGAACGTTGAATTTTTGCGAAGTGAATGGACGCAATCCACGCAGAGATTTCATCAGAAACAGATTGCTTCCAGTGATACCTGAGTTTCGGCAAAATTCAATTAATAACCGCTCAAAAAGAGCTCGAATCAATACCAATAGCTCATAATACCGCGTTCATTTTGCGAACGCATTTCAATCGCCGGATCAGCAGAAGCTTTATTTCCAATCACCTGCACTGTCAGAACAATCGCTGCACGAGATCCGTTATTATCGCCACCCGGAACGCTCTAAACATAGGCGACAAATGGCAAGCCACGCAATAAACGGTGCACCGAAACAAGCGCAAATTAAATTCCCAAATCTACATCACTGATTCATTGCATGCTGTGGGTGTTCAGAAACAAAGCGCCAGACCGAAACAAGAACTGGTCCGCTGTTTACTGAAGTCCTAAATCCTGCGTAAAATTTACGCTTCACATTCGGCAGGATTCGATGAATTTCACTGACTGCTTGGAACATCGTTTGTTCCGCTGCTGTGCTGCCGACTGCGCGCCGCCCACGCTAAATCCGTCTGAATCCGTGCAACATATTAAGTGACCACAGTTTGCGAAAATTTCAATGCCATAAATACAATGACACCAAACATTAAATCCTTTCGCACCGAGGGTTCAACGATGATGGCTTTATCGTACCCCGGCTAGACTGGTATTGTATTGGTAGGCTATGCGGTGCATGCTATGCGACGATGGCTTCTGCTTTGGTGCATTCAATGGCTGTAAGGTTTCGAGCATTGAATTCAGTTGATTCGGAGATGATGGCATTGGCGTGTACACATTTTTGAGTGAATTCAAGTCTACGCATATATTCCAGAAATGTTTAATGTGTCAATACTGTAGCTAGAATTTTCCAAGTTTTTGTGTGATTAGATCTCGTCATGCATTTTTGTACCTACGGTTCTTGCTTAATTTTTTTCACAAATTGAAATGATTGAGATTGTCGTCCTAATTTAGGTGTACTAATTAAGCAAAGATGCGAATTGAAATACTTTTGCGTGATACTGTAATCCGAGAACAAAGTTATAATATAGTTTTCGTCTCGTTTTTGCTTTTTTGATTACTACATCTCAGCAAAACATAATCTGAAAAAGTGGTGTATGGGACATTTATACGTCTAGTAATTATCTACAATATTGCTAAGAAAAGTAAAATTTTATCATTTATATTTACGGTTTTTACTTACTTTACTTTACTTTACTTACTTTAGAGGCAACGGTCCGTTACCGATCCTGCGCCGAACGAATTATGGTCCTCCAGTACCGTCGGTCCTGGGCTGCTGTTCTCCAATCCCCACGAACACCAGCTGAACGTGCATCGTCTTCGACAGCACACCCACCGGGTGCGGGGTCTGCCTCGGAGTCTACGGCCTCTTCCTGCTTCTCTGCTGAAAATAGTTTTGGGTACTCTTTCATCGGGCATTCTGGCCACGTATCCAGCCCACCGCAGCCTGTCACATTGCACTACCTTCACTATATCAGCATATTTGTATACTTGGTACAGCTCGTGATTCATGCGTCTGCGCCACACTCCATTTTCCATTTTGCCACCTAGTATAGATCGCAGAATTTTACGCTCAAAAACCCCAAGCACTCGCCGATCAGCTTCCTTTAGCGTCCATGATTCGTGTCCGTAAAGGGCCACCGGGAGGATTATTGTTCTGTAGAGCGCCAGTTTCGTGCGAATTTGCAAACTACGGGACTTCAGCTGGCTACATAATTCGTAGAAAGCCCAATTCGCGGCTGCAACTCGTCGTTTCACTTCGCGGCTTACATCGTTGTCACATGTCACGAGTGTACCAAGGTATATAAATTCCTCCACTACTTTATAACGTTCCCCATCTAACTCCATCTCGGCACCAACACCACCGTGGGCTCCCACGTTCCCTACCAGCAACCACGTACTTCGTTTTGGCGGTATTAATGGTAAGTCCCAACCTCGCAGCTTCCCTTTTAAAGGACCTAAAGGCCTTTTCCACTGCTCTACGGTTGATTCCGATGATATCGACGTCATCCGCAAAACCAAGATGCTTGTGAGATTTCGTGATGATAGTTCCATTCCTTTCCACGTTTGCCCTTCGTAATGCACCTTCCAAGGCAATGTTGAATAGCAGGTTAGAGAGTGCATCCCCTTGCTTCAGTCCATCCAACGTCACGAAAGCAGCTGAGGTCTCACCCGCTATTCTAACGCATGATTTGTTTCCGTCCAGCGTCACACGAATCAGCGTAACTAGTTTCGTCGGAAAACCATGTTCTAGCATTATCTGCCACAGCTCATTTCGTTTAACTGAATCGTACGCCGCTTTAAAGTCCACAAACAGATGGTGTGACTGCAAGTTGTACTCCCAGAACTTGTCTAGCAACTGACGCAGAGTAAATATCTGATCCGTCGTGGAGCGACCCTCACGAAAACCAGCTTGGTACTCGCCGACGAAGGACTCCGCTAACGGTCTCAGTCTGCAGAACAGGATACGGGAAAGCACCTTGTAGGCAGAATTGAGCAATGTAATTCCTCGATAGTTTTTACACTCCATTCGATGTCCCTTTTTGAAAATTGGGCAAATGAGGCCATCCAACCACTCCTCCGGCATTTGTTCTTCCTCCCAGATCCTGACAATGATCCGCTGGATTGCTACGTACAGCCGCTCGTTCCCCGCTTTTAGAAGTTCAGCCGAGATACCGTCCTTCCCAGCAGCCTTACCGTTTTTTAGCTCACTGATTGCCTTCTTAATCTCCTCCTGTGTTGGTGGCTCCACAGCTTGACCATCGCTTACAATTTCTATCCTGTCCCTGCTGACTCCCTCCGCATTTATCTCTCCATTCAATAGTGTCTGGAAGTGCTCCTTCCACCTGGCTGCTACCGCCGTTTTGTCGGTAAGCAGGTTGCCAGCACTATCATTGCACATCACAGGCATGGCAAAATTCCTGCATCTCACCGTTTTATAGAAACTCCGTGTGTCGTTGCTGGCGTATCGCTCCTCTGCGCTGGCGAGCACGTGCTCCTCGTACTCGCGTTTCTTTAGAAGATGGATTCTTTTTTCCGCAGCTCTAGTCTCTCTGTATCTCTCTCTGTTTTGACGCGTTGCCGCAGTGAGCATGCGACTCCTGGCCTGGTTCTTTTCGTGTGTCACTCTCTGGCATTCGGCATCAAACCAGCTGTAACGCTGTCTTCCACGCGTCGTGCCTACCACCTCTCTCGCTGCTGTTTGGATGGCACCATGGATGTTCCTCCACAGCCCATTTATATCTTCTTCTTGTACCTGCTGTTCTGCGATTCGCTGGTCAAGCTTTCTGGCGTACTCCACTGCTACGCCGTCTGCCGTTAACCGCTGGATGTTGAAACGCAGCGTCCTCTCAGTGCGAGCTTTCGCCGTGTTCGACAGCCTTGCGCGAATCTTACTCACTACGAGATAGTGGTCATAGTCGATATTTGGTCCACGAAAAGATCGTACATCGATAACATCCGAAAAGTGTCGACCGTCAATCAAGACATGATCGATCTGAGAGCTAGAGTCTCCATTTGGATGCCTCCAGGTGTGTTTCCGAATATTCAAACGTGGAAAGTAGGTGCTACAGATGGCCATCCCTCTGGCCGCGGTAAAATTTATGAGCCTGAGACCGTTATCATTGGTCGACAGATGGAAGCTGTGTCTTCCAATAACTGGGCGGAAGAATTCCTCCCTCCCGATCTGCGCGTTTGCATCTCCGCTGATGATTTTCACGTCGTGTTTTGGGCACTCTCTATAGGTCCTCTCGAGCCTGTCGTAAAACTCGTCTTTAGCATCATCGGATTTATCATTTGTCGGTGCGTTTAAGTTGATTAGGCTATAGTTGAAGAATTTGCCCTTAAACCTCAACACGCATATACGGTTCTATAGGGATGCAATACCGTTGGTAGCAGGAAAATATACTCTTTTTGCAACGTTGGCAACGCACTGATTTGTTTCTATCGCACTGACCGAGTAGATAATAGTCTATCTTCTCGGTGATAGAAGCAAATAGCAGTCATACAAAAATAATATATTCGCATTATATGGCGTGTGTACGGGGAATGATAGAATTGGGAGAATAAAACAAAATTAGGTATTATACTACCTAACATGCCGGGCGGCAGTAGTTTAGTGAGTAAAACAATCGGGTTCCAACTGAAACAGCGAGGACGCAAGCCCTACCTGCTATCGCACAACCCGATATATTTTTGGTCTGAATCGAAATCTTCCAGTTCATCCAATTAATAATTCTTCGCATCAGACTTCCTTCTCCAAAATGGATTTCTGGCCGGACTCAGCGTTTCTGAAAACGGCATGGTCGAGCCACCGCTGCCTGCGTTCGTCGGACAGCCCGCAGCAGATACCTAATCCCACTGATCGTCTCCTATCGTTTTACTATCAATGGTATCGTATTGATCGCGGACAAAAACCGCCTTCCAAGGCACAAGTGCTGAAAAAACTCATATTCAATGTATGCAATAGGGGAATTATGTATAACGTGCCCCCCGTGGCCAATGTGCCCCCCCTTCGTTTTTCGCTAAACAAGCGAAATTAAAATGCAAAACCACCTAGAAACCATAGTATTTGATGGAACTAGCCTACTATGCAAGTATGACAGTTGTCACATGCTGTAAAAACAAAACAAAAATAAATTTGTTTTTGAGCAGCTTCCGATGTAACTTTTGGCGTCATTTCCATAAGCTATTTTCTTGTCAAAATCTGTAAATAACCGGTTGTTGCGATTCGATTGCGTAAAGTGAACTTCAAAATGACATCCCTGCTAAAAATAACGGTATGAAACGCTTGACTTGCTTTAACATTTAATATTTTTTCAAATAAGTAAAAGCAGGCCAAAATGCCCCACTTGCAGTGGTGCAATTTGCCCCCCTTGCAAATGTGGCTTTAAAACTATGTAAACAGATCTAAGTTGAAGTCGATTGCCATTATTTAATTCAATTAGTATTGTAGAGTAACCGTGGTGGGAATAATTTATTACCAACGTCCAAATTCTAGGTAATTCAACTACCCGGTACAAAACGCCACAGCTGCGTATAATGTGCCCCATGCAGAAAAGAAAAAGTACACCAGAAGGCCGAAACTAGGTTTATTTTACATAAAATAACGATATTTTGCAAAACAAAGGAAATAGTTTTACTTTCTACAAAATAGAGTTGGTCTGTCACTGGTAGAAATACTCAAATTACCGCATTGGGCATATTATACCGCAGGTGGGGCATTTTACCCCGCGCAGACGAGAAACACAACATTTAGGTGCTTTTATTAAATAATTCCTAGCATATTTATTCCACAATACTAAATGAAATAAACAATTGCAATTGGTTGTCAGCTTAAGTACCAACATATACACGTAGTTGTAACGTTAATTTGGGGAAGTATAACGGAGATATATCCATTTATTCTTAGGGGGGGGCACATTATACACTTTTCCCCTACGCCTGAATTGATGCAGTTAACTGCTCATCCTTTTCCATTTCTTAACAAGTCGGGAAACATGCGATCTTCCCAAAAAATTGAAAGACCAGTAGTTCCATGTTTCCAAAAAGTTTCCAAAAGTTAGTCCGAATCCGCATTGCAAATGCTGTGCCAATGCTTACGTTACCAATTACTGCTACTAATAGTTGTAAAATATTGGCAATGATGCCAGCACTTCAAGAGAGTTAGCCGTAAAATAGCCGTATGCCAGAAGCAGTTCTTAAGTAGCATTTTAGGCGACAAAAATGCTTATTAGCATTAGAAAGATTGCTAGCAAAGCACATATACAGCCATTTGTCTGCTATTTTTAGTACTTATTGGTTACCTGGGTAGTCATCAGCATCTTATAATATAACACAAATTACGTTCATCTTGACATTCAACATCATTACCAGTAACATCTAAAGCATCGCCATCTAATTGGATTGTAATGCATTGCACTTCGATTGAAAATCTATTTAACTTTAGACTGTCTATCGGAAACATAATGCAACAGAATGTCAGTGGTTTACGTTTTCTTTGGCCTGTGGCCAGGTCACATTGAATCGCAAGAAATATCAAACCATAGAAGTTGCATTAAATATTCACCGAAGCCACGGGAATAACATTCCCGTACCCGGAGGAGCAGCATGGCATCCTCATGCACTTTGCTGTGAATAGTTTCATTTATAGAAAACTATCGGTGTTCATTAGGTATTATTATTGCCGGTTGAAGTTGCTTGGGAATTTTGGTTGAATTATTCATCGCAATTGTTGGGATTCAAAATTAATTTCATTAATAAACTGAGACTCTTAGCTGATGTTAGTTAAAATAAAGTTGATGGGACAGAACGTGTAGTTTTGTGAATGGTTTATGCTTTGTGGTAAACCAAAATACTGTAGCTTTGATGGCTTTAATTGATATAAATTATTCTGATTACAACAATACACGTTATATGTGATTCCAATGAAGATTGATAGGATGGACGATAAACGACGAGCTATTATGCTTATGCGTGTGCCATAACCAAGAATCATTCCATCTTCGGTTAGACGGTAGTTATTCATATAGGATAATCGCTCCCAGGATGGTGGACAATGAAAACGTCTAAAGAAGAGTTAAACCATGTAGAAGTATCATACATCAATTAATGGTTAACTGTCTTCCTAAAAACATGTTTTTCGTAAATTCAACGATCTCCTCCATGCCCTAAGTGTGGGACTCACTTAGCGGAAAATCAAGAAAGACCATTTTCAAACCATCAGAGAAGAAAAATTATGCAAACATTATTTCTTGATCAGTATTTATTCTGAAAATTGTTGTTGAGAGTTAAATCTAACATCGCTTTCTTCATCTGTAATCTTTCAAGTAAGCGTCAATATAACAGTACGAGTAAACATAAATGTTTGTAAGTGCTCATTTCTGGCTTAATTAGCAAAGGTAAAGCTATAAAAAGTGAACTAAACTGTCATAATGACGCCAACATAATTTACATTGAAACATTTTAGATTACATTACCTGAATGTGCGATGTCAGCATAGTTGCCTGAACTATGACAAAAAAATTATGTCGACACTCTCCGTAGCAAGAATTATAGCTCTATATATTTCATCGGAAATAAACTCAGTTAGTGGTTCCGCATTATCAAGTACAAGCATCACAAGTATCGTTCTATGTCGGTTTTCAGATACGATATTGTTGAAATGACTTCTGATTTATTTCAACGATACTATTTATGGTACGGGAAAGTAGCAGGAAAGCCAGCGCTTGGACAAGTTTCGCTTGAGTAGGCATCGTCTCTACCGTACCGCACAGATTGGATGGCTCTTAGTTTCGCTTCAGCTGCTGCCACCCCAATGAATTAAATTTCTTAATAAAGATTCATTGCGCCGATAGCAGTTATTTATCATAACGGCATCGGTCAGCCGCGTCCTAATTAATGGCGTGTAATTAATTATTGATTATAACAATAAAAGCCAGACCATCCGAATGTTGCCGCTGTGACACGTCGTAAAATTTGATGAAGTGGATGATTGTAAGGATTGGTTGATGTTGTTGGACATTCATTTATAGGAAGTGCGCGGACGCTGATTTGTATTTCATGCCAGATTTACCCCCTTCCTCCGTTCGCTACCCGGCTGCATCGCAGTTTCACAGCCGGATATCCTGTCGACGGCATGTTGAACAGACTTTCGGAACCATGAACTAACTCAATTGGAGCTGGGAAAAGATGATTGCAGATTATGTGATACATCCGGGCACGCTTCGTTGGCCTCCGTGGTTTCGTCGTTTCGTAAACGGTTTTTGCAAAGTTTTTAGTGTCGATTTGTATGCGCGTGTGCTTGTTATATGAGTTTGTTCTGAGCAAACTTGGTGATGATCTCACGGTAGTGACTGAAAGTGCCTGAGTTTTTGGTACACTGAACCGAAACACAAGACACAAGAGGTAATTATTAAGGCCCCCATACACGTACGTACATGTTGGCCGAAAATGTTGGTGAATTCATGTTCGTCCAACACGCTCGCTTGTGTGTGAGTGCCACGAACCAAACTGGCAGAAGAAAATGTTCGGCTCGGCGCTCGATCGGAATGAACCTCCAACATTTTGTTCATTTCCAACCCAACATATGCGTACGTGTATGGGGGCCTTTATACGGCAATAAAACCTTTCTAAAATTCAGGTAAAACCAAGTGATGTTGGAATTGTTACTTGGAATGTGTGCCGAGTTTGATGAAGTACCGTCCAGGCGTTCTGAAGTTATAGCGGAACATACATTCATACTAACGTTCCTCGTCCCCTCTGTTAATTGCTTCCCAGTCTGCTTCCCCTTCTGTCACGTAGCCAATTATGAATCTGTTTGCTCTCTGAACATCTCTACAGCGGAAGTGTAATAAAACATTTTTCAGATATCCTATATTCTTCTTGTCCCTCAGTCACTTGCACAACTGTAATCGTTCTAAATGCAAGCCTTTGGAGCTCCCACCTCAATAGGGACCAACACCATTTTGTCAAGCCGGAGAACCCCCCCCCATGCTGAGTGCTGATCCCCTTGTATCAAGGAACATGTGTGCCGAGTTTGGTGAAGATTGATCAAGGTTTTCTGGAGTTATGGCGGAACATACAAACATACTCACATTCACTTTTATATATACAGATTGTCAGAGAGCTAACTGACCCGTTAAAACCAGAGATCAAGAGTGTAAATAATAAAAAATCAACGTAAACATAAATAAAGATGGCTAAACAAATAAATTAGACCGGCTGAAGAGGCAGTTGAATTGAGAGAGCCTATCTCTTGATACGTTGAAACTAACTCGAATACGTACATGATAATAAGCAAACATTCTTATTTGCACTGTGACCAGTCGCAGAAAATGTCGCAGTATAGAAATGACAGGCATTCGTTGCTTTTTGCTTGCAGTTCTAGTTGGAATAGTATGGGCAAGCGATAGAGAATTAGGTGTACCGTGACCGCTCCTAATTCTGCGCATTTTTCTTTATATAAATATTTTTAACATTGTGCATAACTATGATCATTGCGTTATTTTTTATAAATGTCTGTTGAATATTACGTCATTATTTACAAACGGGCCATAATATTTGAGAGCGAAATATTTTAACGTGAAACTGATAGTATTTTATATGGCAGAAAACATTGTCGTTAGCACCAACGCACAGTGGTTCAAACAGCGAAATACGTGATCGTGTGATATTGCGCCAAAACGTGAAGTTTTTCGCATGTAGTGTCTTTAGGAACATTTCTTGGTATAATAAGCCCCTTCTTGTAAGAGAAATCTTTGGGTGATTGATTCCCTTAAAAGTGAGATACGAAATTTATTTTCTCATATATTCGAGATACAGGTGTGGTACTTTCGGCAAATTTGTAGTAAATATTAATACAAACAACTTTGTCAAAGACACCATACTTGTATCTCTTCATGGAAATTATCTATGAAGCGTTATTCGTGGACAAACCCTTTAACACAGTTTTTAAACCCTGACTTATTCTGGTCAATTTTGACGTGTTCATAGTGTTCTAGAAAGTTGTTTATCTTGCTAAAATCAACGTTTCTGTAGAACATTATTATATGTTATTTTTCTAAAGTTTCGGAGATTTTGAGCTTTTTTGGTGAAAAATAGTACTTCTTTGAGCTTAAATATTTCCCAAGGTGGCAAATGGTGGCAGATCAATCAACTCCTACCTAAAAGTACAACAAAAACCCTGTAAAAGCAAGTGTCAATTGACTGTATCCGTTTGTATCCTCAAAAGTTATAGTTGTTTTAAAAATCCATCTCAGGCATGTTTACAGAACAATTAAACTGTACTTCGGATGCAATAAACGCCATTTTGTTTACGTTGACAATCGCTTTCTAACAAGTTAAGTTAACAACAATTTTTTCGCCTATTACTGATTCGAAAATGAATGTAAACTTAAAATGGACGCAATTAATAAGAGAAAAGCTTCCAAATAACTAACTTAAGTCTATTTTGTTCAATTTTGCATTGATCTCTCCTTCCACCTACACCTTTATTTAACATAATTAACTATATATGACGTACTGCTTACTTAGTCATTCCGAGAAAATTCGGTATTTCATGACTCGGCCTTTTGTGACTGTTGTTGAAATTCGGCCATTTGGATTTCGGCCATTCGTGATTCGATCATTTGTGTTTCGGCCATTCGGTACCAGCCAGAGTGTGTTCTTTTGAAAAGACATCAATCGAAGGAATTGAACAAAATAGGCATAGGTAAGTCATTTGGAAGCTTTTCTCTTATTAATTGCGTCAAATAATTTTAAGTCTACATTCATTTTCGACTCGAAAATAGGCGAAAAAATTGCTGGTAACTTAACTTGTTAGAAAGCGATTGTCAACGTAAACAAAATGGCGCTTATTGCATCCGAAGTACAGTTTAATTGTTCTGTAAACATGACTGAGATGGATTTTTAAAACAAATATAACTTTTGAGGATACAAACGGATACAGTCAATTGACACTTGCTTTTACAGGGTTTTTGTTGTACTTTTAGGTAGGAGTTGTTTGATCTGCCACCATTTGCCACCTTGGGAAATATTTAAGCTCAAAGAAGTACTATTTTTCACCAAAAAAGCTCAAAATCTCCGAAACTTTGAAAAATAACATATAATAATGTTCTACAGAAACGTTGATTTTAGCAAGATAAACAACTTTCTAGAACACTATGAACACGTCAAAATTGACCAGAATAAGTCAGGGTTTAAAAACTGTTTTAAAGGGTTTGTCCACGAATAACGCTTCATAGATAATTTCCATGAAGAGATACAAGTATGGTGTCTTTGACAAAGTTGTTTGTATTAATATTTACAACAACTTTGCCGAAAGTACTACACCTGTATCTCGAATATAAGAGAAAATAAATTTCGTATCTCACTTCTAAGGGAATCAATCACCCAAAAATTTCTCTCACAAGAAGAGGCTTATTATACCAAGAAATGTTCCTAAAGACACTACATGCGAAAAGCTTCACGTTTCGGCGCAATATCACACGATCACGTATTTCGCCTTTTGAACCACTGTGCAACGCTAAGATTGTCCTTCTAGAAAATTAACACATTTATGATCGAAATTCTTTGCAATCATCAAATTACCCAGCATAATTAGAAAGAATAAATAATTTTAGTCATGTTTTAGACAAAAAGAGTGATTGCATGCATTGCTTTCCTTAGAAAAATGCGATGCAATAATGCGCAGATTTAGGCACAGACTTTTCATTCATATTCCAAATTATGCGCAGTAATGTATCCTACGAAGAAATCGCGAAAGAATACGCAACCTCACCCAAATGGCTGAGGTATAGAGACATGAAAATTCAAGTAGAATCTTTAACTTGCATTGATTGGAATCCTGTGCTGTGTCTCGGGGTCCGAACCTACGAGTGACAATTCATGAAACCATGTCTTCTATTTTTTTAAATGTCCAACCTCATGGGGCTGTCAGAGAGTGGGGAAGTGGTTTCTGTATGAAAACCCAATTTTTAGTATTAGTCTAAAGTGTAATGTTCAGTATGCCGAAAACCCGAATCAATTCGCTCTTCACGTTATCGAGAATAAAATATTTCAAATGAGGCAATCAAAATGATACACAATATTCCTTTGCCACCCGAACAGCACGAGAAGGCCGGATCATGGCTTTAATTATGGTAATGGCTAATGCCGGATTTTTTGGTGTGTTTTCAGCGTATAAAGACATAAACAGAATGGCAGAAGTATTTATTTTCACTTTTTGGGTGCGCAGAGTTAGGAGCAAACATACGCAGAATTAGGAACATGGCCAAGAAAGTGCGCAGAATTAGGCACCGTGGATAAGTTTACAAAACGTAAAATATACTCAATTGATGGTCGACTTATAATTTCCATATTTTTTACCAGGTATTATAGACCGTAGCACTACACGTTGAGGCTATCCACGTTGTTAATTTTAATCTAGAATACTTAGAATAGCGGAAGAATTATAAAAATGTCCTAACTGCGCAGAATATGATACGTTCACGGTAGTTTAGATACAGTAGCCGAACGACTCTTTAGACGAATTTTGGCTACTGGCTATTCGATTCACTAACCAGTTGAATCTCTAATAAGTTTGTGTTTATTCCTATCTCAAATTGTGTAAAGTGAATAATTAACTTCTCCATACTGACAGAGCTATGTAAAAACTGCATACCACCCGCCACCCCTTCCTGTAAGACCCTGCGTTTGCATGTTTTAGGCATACCTTTGCGGAACATAGGGACAAAATTAAAAAGACACCTCTGTGGTTTTTTCTTAGTTGATCTAAAACATAACTTTGCTGAAAGATTCAGCTTTTTATCTCTGCTGAAAAAAGTCTTGGGCCTACTGGATTAAAATTTTTACAGTTATATAGGGTAAGGAACGAGTTAAGCAGTGTTACCTATTTTAATCAATTGAACATAAATGATCCGAAAATGCACTTTTTTATTCATATTTTCAAAATCTTTTGATAGGATCATCTTCACAAATCACTTAACCATCCATTTGATTCAAACAAACACAATTTACTGGGTTTCCGACAAGAAATATGATGAATTAAAAATTGTTGTCCAAAAACGTACATTTTTCAGCTGCTCTTCAGCATTTGCCACCTCGCTACTAACGAATTCATCAAATTTTCAGCACTGATTACAACCACTCTGAAAGTCAAGCACTCAATTATCACATACCATATTATTCAGTCTCTTTTTTCTATTATCTAACGCTTTGTCACTAGCCAAAAGTTTTATTATTTTCTAACAAAACTGAAAACAAATTCTGAATTGACGGAACTTGTTCACCAGTAGCAGCAGCTGCAGCACAACTGATGAACTATCGTGTTGCCAAGACATTGTTTCGGTTCTGGAAATAAGAATTTTAAGTTTGAAATTAACTGAAACCTCCTATGGTGAAAACGTGGTTCAATACTTTCAAGAGAAATGTATGTTCATAATTAATTTTTCTTTATTAAAAACAACACAAAAGACAGCTTTTTCAATAATTTTCGAAGATTTTCTCAGTGCTTTAATGAAGCTACGATGTGTTTCAATGTTATTTGCTTTGACAACACTGTTCTAAAGTTAGATCGTGTGCACTTCTATGTTTGCCTCTTTTGTTCTCCCACCATCCTTATGAACAGCGAGTGAGACGTCAAACTCGCAGTTTCCCATAAGAACACCAGAGAATAAAAGAGACGACGAATACCGTTTGCCGAACGGT
Organism: Sabethes cyaneus; assembly: GCF_943734655.1. Lineage (NCBI taxonomy): Eukaryota > Metazoa > Arthropoda > Insecta > Diptera > Culicidae > Sabethes > Sabethes cyaneus. The sequence continues at coordinate 156,913,818 of NC_071355.1, read as the reverse complement.
GCGGTGAGTGTATGCCCCGATAAACAATTTAGACAGCTGGCATTTTACGCATCTATGCCGATACGCTATGCCGATTACGCATCAGATGCCGATTAGTAGGTCGCGGATAGGAACGCGAACTTACTGAATAGAGGGAAAAGTTCGAGGGATTTTTTAACGGGACGTAAAAAAATTCAGATTTCAGGATTGCTTAAAATAGCACCTTGCGGGTGAAAATGGGTTCGGTGTGTTCAAAATTAGTTCCGCCGTTCCAACTTTTAAAGCGAAAAATCAAAAGTTTAGCTCAACAATAGTGTCTTCCAATGGTAACAGCTTGAAGAACTAAAGATAGCAAGAAGATTGGTATGCTGATATCCCCCACTTAGTCAACCCATCGCTTGTAATAAGGTAAAACAATCAGTGACCGCTTAGACTGCTTAAAACTAGTTCTTTACCCTAATAAGCTCCAACTTAGTAAAGCAAAGCATCGATGATATATTTCGCTTTAGAAACTTCCCCTTCTGCTTTTTATTCAACAGACCTCGCAGCCAACTGTTAGTGTGAAGAAAGATTGTGAGGATAGCGCTACGATCATATTGCATCTAACAATTCGAGGTTCGCACATACGACGATTAGTTTATTAGAACTTAAGGTCAACTGGGAGGGTTCAATTCAAAATTTGGTCTAAAAAAATACAATACAATACCTTTTATTCGGTACCAATATAATTGAATTTTTTATGAATTTCTAAAGGAACAAGTACTCACTATTTGTTCACTTCACATTCAAACACTTCACATTCAACATCTGAGCACTTTTAAATTTTGGTATATTGCTATTTTATCTTATCTTATCTTATCTTATTAATACCGTCACAGCCACAATAAAGGATTCCTGGAAATAATTTTAATTATTTCTAATCATAGAAATAGTTTAAATTATTTTCTTGTCTGTATTAACATTTGCAAGATATCAGAGATTTCTTACAAATGTTTAATCGGCCAGGCCAACTGTGAAGTATTGCCGCAAAGATGATTATACGAAATGAATCTTGTGTGAATAAGTTATTCACACATAGATGCATTTCTAAATCTACTGGGAATGAAGAAACGGGGACGTCTCGTACCAACCGTCTCTGAGTATTTATAGCTTTGTTTTCGTTGGGAGTATCTTTGCTAATAAAAGTTAAGTGATACTCCGGACCCTCTGGGATGAACTTATGGTATTTAGACCAAAAGTCCGGCTGCAATAGGCCAAGGTTATAGCGCCTTGTTTCGGTTGCTGAAAATAGACGACAATCCCTTTCTGCAAGGAATAATATTCTAAATTGTTTTGATTATTTAGAATATTAATGAAATGATCAAATAAATAAATAAGAGGAAATTATTTACTCCCCCAGTCAGTGTTGAAAATTTATCCACTAGATAGGTTATTTCCGGATGGAACTAATTTAACTTTCTGTTGGACATGACATGAATTATTTTGAGGCTGCTTCTGGTTAATTCTTGTAACAGCAGCTCCACCATTTTCCAGTGAGCTTCCATTGATTGTTGAATGATGGACAAGATAGCAGCTTTCAAATTCAGTTGTTTCACCGGCGACAGTTTCTCCTTGTTTCACATTTCCTCAAACTACATTCTTCTGCATCTTGTCTTGCACGGGCTTGGGATGCTGAACATATACACCTTTCATTTTCTGCCCTTTTTATTCAATGCTACAACAACTACTTTTAAACCGCAAAATTCTCACGCCTAAACGCACTTTTTTCTGAATACCTTCGCAGCTAGTAACACTAAATTCACATTTTCAAAAAACAATACATGTAAACATTTAAATACAAAATCATTTTTGGTCTACGGAAAACGAAAAAAAAATTGACATGAAAAATTTTCACGTCCTTTCGCGGTCGCGGTTTACTTCGATCTCCCTAAATTTTGGTATATTGCTATTTTGACATAGAACTGCTATATTACTACAGGCACTCATTGTTTCGATAAACTGGATCAAATAAGCAAAAAGAAAAAAAGCCTGCCTGATTGAATGTCAACATTTTCTATTAGGCTGAAAACGTTTACTAATGGTTTGTTTGACTGTTGTTTGTTCTACGCTCTCCATATAAATATAATCAAAAGCGGTACGAATTTGAAAATGACATCATTGGTCCTAATTCAATTCTTGGCTTAATTCTCTATCCGTAATTCAATTTACGGTGGTGTAAAGTTTTCAAAGTTAATTTCCTACAATTTCCCCAACGTTCTTGTCGGCACCGCTGGGGCTTTTGGTCAACCCAGCCCAGATACCGTACGTACGTATCCATCGCATCGACCTCTTATCACGCGCAGGCCAGAGGAGCAACAAAAATTTGGAGTCAATTTTAATTACCGCTTTATCCCAGCTTAGTTTTTTGTGCCGTTGTTTCTTCGGCCGAAAACCTGTTTGTTTTGCTCTCCGGAAGATGGAGTCCCGTGCATTGGACCTAAAAGTTACGGCAAAGTTCTTTTGCGTCTTCGATAAACACGGCTGGACAAGCGGAAAAATGATATGAGAAAAGTTTTACTTCAGGTTCCAGATCGATAACAGAATAAAGCAGATGGAAAAGTGTTCCTACAACATGCGGTTGAGATCTGCCAGTTAGAGCGATTGGTTAAGTGCGTTCGCTGCTGTTTCCATGGACAAACTTTGCAAATATGATTTTCTACACGATTGATTCGCTGACGTTGCTGTTTTTTTCCTATCCGGTCAGCCCGGCGGGACCGGGATCAGTTGCGATTTATTTTTACTCACATGTGATAGTCTTAGCAGGAAACATCCCACACAGAAATTGTCGGAAAAAGAAAAATAACAAAGTACGAAACAAGCATTATCGTACGTTTTTTCATAGTTGGAAGCCGCTTTTTCTGTAACGGGAGTTAATGTTATGTTGTTTCTTTTTTCTCCAGAATTGCTGATAATATTGAATTTCTTCAAATAAAACTGGAAACTATGTACGCAGTACATTTTGAAGGTATATTAAATTTAGCAGTACAACAATTATTTGTTTTTTGAGGCAGCAGGACAGGCTTCATGGATTCAAAAAAAAAAGTCAAATTAATGTCAAAAGAAATCCGGCTTCCTGATTGTCATTATTTGTTCTTTTTCACCGTTGACATAACTCTATGAACCAATAGACGTTCCAAAAATTTGTTTGTCCTGCATTGCATAGCTATTTAACATTTCAAAATCCTCCCCCATGCGATCAACAGGCCGTATTGCAGCATTTCCTTGGCGCACTTCAAATTTCCAAACGAAACAATTCATCTGGCCTTCAGAGGATAATAACTTACTATCGAACGGACTGCTATTTTTTGCTTGGTATCTGATCTTTGCCTACCGCTCGATGGTATCGTTCGGACCAGTAGTCCCAAGCCGGACCGGAACGGAAAGCAAACAAAATGAACTTCCTGCTTCCTGGCAAAATCTGCTGAAGTCGCTGTGGACGTCGTTATATTTACAAGCTGCTCTTGTGGCAGCCAAATCTTTTGCTTTGCCGGACCGAATCCCCGAAGCAACGAAGCCGGGAAACAGAGGCTGCGGCACCAGGAACCGATTCTGTCCCAGAGTTCATTCCGGAGAGGAACCTTTCAACTTTCGCTTTCCTCCTCCACTTATATCAATATAATGTATGTAGAGAGCAGCAGTCTGTGCAAACAACTGGCGATCCTCGTCTTGTCAAGTTACGTTCCGCTTTCGCATGGCTTCCGGTTTCGGTTGGCCAGTTCGGGAGCCGCCACAGTAAAGCTTTTGGGAGACATTGTTTGCTTTTGGCCAGCTAAGGTCTGCGCGTTCCTTCCGATTATATTGTTATTTTAATGCTCTACTGAATGAAAGGAATGATTATTTCTTTTGGTTTTGTGAAAACTTTGTATAATATGTTTTGACTTTTTTAAACAATACCATTTGCGACTGTTCGTTAGAGATGCGGTGCTGAAGAATGATTAAAATCTGTTAAGCAATTGACGTAAATTCAATAGATAGGACCCGCGAAAGTCGTTTACATAAATTACCATCGGCTCGGAAGATGAAGCTGAATTAGTTAGCAAGTCGCTACGCTTGACTTCAGATCCTTTATCGTAACGAAGTTGTTCGTTTTGAAGCATCATTTCGTACGCTAGATGAGCAAGCTAAGGGTCACCGGGTTAGTACTTACATTCGCCGTCTTGGGCATACGAATGAAAAAGAAACTATGGCTCAAATCTTAAGATTTTTTTCCTCTGCTACCACTTATTTTTATGCTCGCCACATAGAACATTTCCCGGAATGGTTCGGTGTATTTTTCATGCTCCTTGCAAATTATCCCTAATTACACTTTCCGGACAGATGACAGACGGTTGTTCGGCCAAGAGGCAACTAGAAGCTAGAGAAAAACTCTGCAAGATTCCCTGCAGGAGCCGCTAACAAAAGTTGCCTCTTTTTAGTTAGTACGCGCCGGGCTCATGGCTTCGGTTAGTTAAGAAATGTGAAAAGTTTACTTTTTAATGAAATTAAGAGATAAATTATTGGAATGAAGGCGTGATTCCGCATCGGTGACTAATTGGCTTTCACTTCTGTCAGCTATACCACTGCTGGCCCGATGCGATGCCTGCTAATTAGCCGTACGATAATTGTTCCGTGGCATATTTTAAAATTAATTGAATGGGTTATAAAATGGATTACTGGGAATAATATTTCCCGGGTGCCTTGTCAGAGCCCAACTGGTCCCAACCGAGAGAGGTAGCATCTGCCAGTTGAAAAAATAACCGTTATTAAACACAAGAGTAACAAATGAATATCATATTGTCGTGTTTTCTGCCATTGAAGATTATTTCGATAGGCCTGAGAAATTAGAAGTAAATATATTTTTTCAGTACAACTCCAAATTGTATGGTATGTTTTGCAGTTGATTTTTAATCTTAATCTGTTTTAATTTATGATTCTCATATTTCTTATAAAAGTCAATGGCACAAGTGGCAAACACCAGAAAGAGAAAAGTTGTATCAAAGAACAACTTCACACATAAGTTAGAATGCAAAGGGTCTAATCGCAAATTTTTGACGTAGGACTACGTCTTACGGCAAGTTTTGAGATAGGGTGTCATTCCAAAAAATCGAAAAATGCGAGCGTCACGAAAAATGAAAGGTTTTGAGCGCTAATAGCTCAGCGGTTTTCCGATCGATTTTCAATATTCTTACACCAATCGATCGAAAAATCTTCTAAGAATTGACCCAAATGAAGAAAAGTATGAATTTTTGATGTTGAACTATTGAAAAATTGAAAATAATGAACCTATGTTTTACCAGAATTCTCGCTTCGTGATTGGTTGGAAAATTCTTTACGACGATCTAAACCTTACCAATTTGATATCTGTGCTTGGGAAGTAAACCAAAACAAGCGACAAAGTTTCCTCATTTCAACAAGATTTCTTAACACCGCGGTTTAACCTAGACCATTTTGATGTCCTTGCTTGGGAGTACGCCAGAGAGAGTGAACAAAGCCCCCTCGTACCAACAGATTTCTTACGAACGCGATTAAACCTAGTCCAATTTGATGTCTGTGTTAGAAAAGTATGCCAGAAAAAATGACACAAGTTCATTGTACCAACAGATTGCAAATTCTTTACTGCGAGACGATTAAATCTAGGCGAATTTGATATCTGTGTTGGAAAAATGGGCTACAGCTGTAGTGTTCGGTTACAATACGAATCTGCATGCTTGCCGTTTCATTAGAAGTGTAGTGAAAAGATGTGCTGTTGATAAAATTGGATTGAATTGGTAAAATCCCTTCAACGTGGGAAACCATGGGTAATAAAAATAATCTTTAATTTCAGTAAGGTAGCAGGAAAGTAATAGTTTGTGTTCTTGATTTTGTTAAGTGGTTTTCAACTGCACAATCTTTTGAGAATTGAACGTATGCAATGTTACTACTTTGAGCATGTTTATATGTTACATATAGCATGTATACATGAAGAATCGAATGATTACAAGCATGAATACATGCTACTATCACTGCAAAGAGACTTACGTAGTCCTGCGTCACCTATATATACGGTCGTGTCTTGTACACAACCCCTCTGATTTTTAGTCTTGACCTTGAAATGAGGTCATACATAGGGTAGTTTGCCAATTGTTGCTCACCACCCAATTGTTGCCCACTTCTCGGTTTTTGAATAATATCTGAGAATATCTATATTATCGCAGCACTCCAAACAATCAAAACACAAATATATTTCATTACCTTCAAATATGTGTAAACATGATTGTTAGCAAACAAATATTTGGAATAGTAAAATTACCTCATAAAATCCAACTCTTAGTAGAGCCAAAATACGTCGAATGCTTACAGTGTGAATTAAGAAATCACTCATCTAATTTAAGCTTATAGATCTCAACAAAAAGCAAATTTACCCCATATTACTTCGTATGCTTTTCAAAATACCCACATTCATAATGTTTGATTAATTAAATAACTAAATGTTACTATTTATGTGTTCTTATGCATAGTGGTTAATAATTGGAAAAAAAATTAGAATTTTGTCCATTTCTTGCACACCATCCGCAAATGCCGCTAAGCATGGCCCTACTGTACCATTCTCACTTGATCCAACTCTTATTGAAAATTTACCACTATTTGGATGTTGGATTAAAACAATACCAATAATTTTTGATTTCTCTGGAGACTAAATCAGCAAAAGTCTAATGATATTACCAGCGTGTAACAATTCTCGTGAATAGAAAATAATGTTCGTATCCGTAATCCACAGTCGATTAACGGAACAATGTGTGCGGAAGTTTATTATGAGAAATTCTTGAGAAATGAACATAATAACGCAGAACAATGCTTCAGCTTCTGTTTAATAGAAGAAGTTATGTTGAGAAGAGAAAAAAGTTATGTTGTGGCTAAAAGAACTTAAAAGTCGAGGTTTTACCTTTGTTTCTTATACGCTCGAATGTAAAAAATCGAAAAACTTTGCATTTGAAAAACCAAATCCCAGCCAAAAACGTATACTGCATTTAAATTTGAAAAAGGATTGATACCGGAAAACAAAATTATATTAATTAATCTTAATTAATACATATATTAATTCAATGCAATAATTTTTACCTGTTCTTGTAAACCATTGTTCGGTGAAGATTGAATTACGTTCAAATACGTGACAACATGGTAACGGTACGGTACTTATAATTGGTAAATCTGTTTTTAAGGAGTTCTTCTTCATGTGTCAGTTTTCTGTACTTGGTATTTCTCCTAATTCCATATTTTTTTGCCGTGCAACAATTGGATTGAAGGTGTGCAATATTAGGCAAAGGACATTAATCAAGTGGGCAACAATTGGGTCTGTATGCTGTTGAACAAAACCTCAAATTGCATAATATGTGCAATATTCCAGGCTATGAAAACATACCAAATGTTTTAGTGAAAGGTCATTTTGTTTATAGGACAAATTTCGATTTTAGTAACGAAATAGTTTCCCCGAGAGATAAGATCAACTGAACGTTCCTGCCTTAGGTGTGCAACAATTGGCAAATTACCCTATATATTAATATTTTTTTTTTGAAACGACGGTTCTACAATTGATGAAGGGACGGTAGAGGAAAGAAATGAAAATTTTTTTTGGTGAAGGAGGAGAAGAGCGGAAAGGAAGGGGAGGAGGGCTATTGGTAGCTATGCTTGACAAGTAGTCATTTTGACTCCTACCTTTTGTCCAATGCTGGAAGGTGCATGAGTCGAACCAAGCTGTAATCTGAGATTACAACCGGATTCGAACCCACAACACCCGCCAGGGCATGTGGTTCGCTGGTACTTGTACCTTTGAACCATAGAGGCGCTGGACAAAAGGAGACCGCAAAATCCACTTCTCAAGAATAGCGACGCGTTTGGTTGGGTTATCGACACATATTGTGCCGCTTCCTGCATCAATTGCAGATTACCATCGAGCGAGAAGTTTTAATCTAACTACTATTTACTTTCAGGACGACGTCACTATGCCGGCCCTTACGACTTGCAAGGTACTGCACGACTTGCAAGGTACTGCAGAGGGTGCAAATATAAATATTAAACTTCTAATCGCCAAATAGTTAGTGCTACTGCTGCCTGTTGTAGAGAAAACTAAAGGTGTTAGTTGTGCGCTTAAGAATCGATATACAATGAGACGAAAAGGCGAAAAGAAAACCTTCTGTTCAGTAATAAATGCATCCAGGAATTTGTTCTGTTAAATACGGTTTATTATCCTCAATCAATGGTCTGAATTCTTCCAAGGATGAAGATAGTCGCCTCGTACCTATCGATAGAGCCGGATGTTGGTCGATGATTACGGAGTCTTTTGTCCCAAATGAAAGCATTGGATTTGGCCGATATGCGGTTTCAGCATGACGACCACGATTCTTGCAAAATTTTGTCCATTTATAAATATAAAATATAAATTAATATAAATATAAATTAATAACGGAATAAAAATCATATATATATTCGCATTAATCAAAACGTGAACAGCCTAAATCGTTTCTAAAGATATATTTTTACGTCAAGCCTAATATAATAAATAAGCTTACATGTATGCAACACATGCTATGATATTTTATATTGTAAAATAACACGTAATTTTATATAGTTGGCGATGCTCCATTTATGTGCATGTCAAAAGACGTAAATTCACAGGTTTTTTTTTTCAAAGTGTGTAGATATTTAAATATATGCATCATGTCCGACAACCAAGCAACTCTAAACGCTCTAAAGTCGGCGGTATGCACATCAAAACATGTCTGGGAATGAACCCTACTAGCACAGTTGTTAGAAACAAGTTTTGGCAACCGATTAATGACTGATTCCAGTCATAAATAAGTTTTTGTAACCACAAGTGCGAAAAGTGCGCTGCTTGGGTATTCAATCACTTCAAAAATTGTCTTGTTGTAAGTTGTAACCAAATGAACTAGTACTGGGTCCCAGGTTACTGTGGAATCGATGGAAATGAAAGAGCAGATGCACTTACAAAACTCGGATCATCGCATCAATTTGTAGGACTTGTGCCCTACTGTGACTTATCTGCTTTAAAAATGGAGCTAAAAGCATGAGAACGCACGAAAGTTTGAATAACACTTTCAATGCTAGGCAATCGAAATGGTTTATCTCTCCAAAATGAAATATGACTTGCAAAATCTTAAAGCTTTCGAAGAAAGATCTAAGTATTTATACTAGTCTTATAACAAGACATTGTCCGAGCCACTATCATCTGAAGCTTATGGGGAAACTTCAAGATGATATATGTCGCTTCCGTGGCATGGTTGTAGGATCGTAGTAAACTGTATAGTAGAGATGGTCGGATTTCTTATTTTCCAAACCAAAAGTTTTTTTTTCGTCAAACCAGAACCCGACCCGAACCCGAAATTTTATTTTCATGCAAACCCGAACCAGAAAAAATTTTTTCTGTCCACCCGGACCCGACCCGAACCCGAATTTTTCTTTTCTGTCAAACCCGAACCCGACCCGAGCCCGAATTTTTTTTTCGTCAAATCCGAACCAGCCCTGAACTCGAATTTTATTTTAATTTTCATAAAACTCGCACCTCGATCTAAATCTTACTAGTTTTCTTTTCATATTATCTTACGTGCAAACTCTGAAATTTATTTGAAATTTAAGTTTCTATTTCCCTTTGACAAGATTAAAAATTATAAAAAATCAGATCATACCTACTAGAATTGTTTTCTTCTTGCTTTTTGTGGGAATGCGTTCCAAGTTTTCTATAAAACCGTGTAAAAAACGAAACGAAACAATATTTAGAAATGCTTGGCTTGGATAACGGTATCTAATCGCCAAAAGTCAGTTCTTAAAATTCTCTAAACTAGCTTAAAGATAGCGGACTTAAATAAGTTTGCTTTTAAAGACGCTAAGCTTACAACTATTCTGAAGCACGAAACTTTTTTGAAATCGAAATACAAACTAGCTACTTGTGATAGCAGACATTTCTAGTCTTCTATCAGTCGGATCAATCGCTCGTAGGGGCACAGTTATGACATGATCCAACTTACGAATTCTGGCTGTATGTAACTTTTGGTCTAAATCCGAAAACTCCTAATCGTATAAAAAGCAACCAACCCAGTGTAGCTGATATCTGAGTCTAAATGTCATTAAATTATTGCTTGTTTTATTATTGACCAAACTCGTGACTTTAGTCATGACCTTGAAATGCGGTCAGGCATATATTAATATTTTTTTGAAACGATGATTCTACAATTGATGAAGGGACGGTAAGGGAAAGTAATGAAGAAGGATTTTTTTTATCCGGGAATGAAGGGGAAGGGTGGAAAGGAAGGGGGGGGTAATAGGTAGCTATGGTTAACAAGTTGTCGTTGTGACTCCTGTCTTTTGTCCAATGCTGGAAGGTGCATGGGTCGAACCAAGCTGTAATCAGAGATAATAACCGGATTTGAACCCACAACACCTGCCAGGGCGTGTCGCTCACTGGTACCCGTGTACCTTTGAACCACAGAGGCGCTGGACAAAAGAAGTCCGCACAACCCCCCTTATTAATCATAGCGACATGGGTTGGTCTATTTTTAGACACAATTTGTGCCTCTTCCTCCACCTACTGTAGAAACCACCGACCGAGAAGTTTTAATCTAACGTGTTTTTACTTTCAGGACGACGACACTATGCAGGCCCTTACGACTTGCAAGGTACTGCGTGTGACGCTGTTCGTCCGAAAGCGTGTTAGTCCGCGTTTCTCAGCGCGGTTCTTCGGAGAAAGGCTCCGTTCCTATGACAATTGACCAAACTCGTGACTTTAGTCATGACCTTGAAATGCGGTCAGGCATATATTAATATTTTTTTCAAACGATGATTCTACAATTGATGAAGGGACGGTAAGGGAAAGTAATGAAGAAGGATTCCACCCCTTTCCACCCTTCCCCTTCATTCCCGGAAAATCCTTCATTACTTTCCCTTACCGTCCCTTCATCAATTGTAGAATCATCGTTTCAAAAAAATGTTTTACCTTTGTTATACTATATAACAAAGGTTTAGGAATTGGTCGAAAAACACGAAGTTGATCTAAGGCCCGGAGGGCCGAGTCACATATACCAATCGATAGAGTTCGACGAATTGAGCAATGTCTGTGTGTGTGTGTGTGTGTATGTGTGTGTGCGCTGCTTATTTTCTATCGCCTATTTCTCGGAGATGGCTGAACCGATTTGTCTGCTATTACTTTTGTTTGAAAGGTATTATAGTAGAGAATATCACTATTGAATTGTTTCGTGGTCCGACTTTTCGTTTAAAAGTTATAAGCAAAAATGTGAAAACTACGTGACACGATTTTCTCCGGAACCACACAACCGATTTCAACGATCTTAGTACCAAATGAAAGCTCTTACTATTGCTAAACTATTATGCTAAGTTTTATTGAAAACAAACAAGTGGTTTAAAAGTTAGCCTTAAAAAACCAGTTTTGACAAGGTCCAAATGATCGCCTGTTTCTCAGAGATGGCCAGACCGATTTATGCGCTATTAGTTTCATTTGGCAGATAATATAGCCTGATACATCACTATTGAATGGTTTTTTGATTGGACGTTTAATTTGAAAGTTATGAGCAATCGTATACACCACACCAAAATTAACAATAATTTTTAATGTTTTTAACCAAGATAATCTACCTAATTTCAATTATTTTTATATCAAACGAAAGGTTTTGACACTGCGAATGTATCTGCAAAATTTCATAAGAATTGGTTTTGCCGGTCAAAAGATATTAACCCTTGAACACTCGCGTCAACTTTTGTAACACGGTTACTTGCGCGCACAATAGCCCAAAACCAAAGAAAACGTGCGCACTAGAGTTTTGATTGAGAAAACTTGGTTTTAGGTTTATCGAACATTTGGAAGAGTTTCTTGAAATTGAAAGCTCTATCGTCTGGTAAAATTTAAATTTTGATTAATCCCCCTAAGAGTGAAATAAATTTTTTTTTCTTCAGTTTCCATATAACACATTGACGAGTTCTGCAAAGTTTTAGAGCATATTATTACAAGAAATTTTGCTGAAGACAGCAACCTTCTATATATTCAGCGAAGATAGAAAAACCTTATTTATTGTATATTAATTTGTAAAATCAGTTTTTCTATTTTAGCTCTTTTTGGAATTGTTGTATGACTTTTACATGTATTACAAAGTTTTACAAATAGTTAAAATACACAACTTTGCTAAACATAGTATACCTCTATGTTTGCTTGTTCAGGAACTGTAGAATTTTGATTATAAAAAATACTCTAATTTTGACTCCGAATTACTTGACTAGCAACAGACGGATACATTTTAAACATTTTACATTTGCTGATAGTTTTGCTGCAGAAAAACACTATTTTTCCATATGAAGAAACGAGAGAAAATTCCGGTTAGAGTCAATTGCGGTACACCTCACGTCCTCTCCTAACATGCTGCTTGCTTCATTTCTGTGATGTCGGTTTATGCTGATCTATTTTCCTAACAATTTAAAGTATTAATGCATTGAATAGTTATGACATTTTGCTCATAACAATTTTATTGAAGAATGTACGTTAGTTAAACAACGGTTTGTAACTTTGTAACAATATGGCATTCAAAAACCTACACGTGTTGTACAAAATACCACTGCATGAATAACCGAAGGTTAATACAAATTGATGAAATTTATTCAAGAAAACTTGATTGATGTGAATCAAATAGAATGGCATTACAGGAAATTATGCATAGTTCAAAAACCTATAAACTAGACCCTTACTACGCAATGTATATGTTAAAGAATAGTATTTCCCCTTATAACTTACTTTTACTTGCACTTACTCACATTAATAACAACTGATTCCGCAATTTAATGGAAAAAGGATCTATCAAAGTTTATAAGTGCTCCTATTTTGTTCAAATTGTGTAAACTTATTCAATTTCCAAAAATTTTATGTAAACCAACGCCCTACGCAACGTTAACCAATAGATGAATTATGTTCCGAAGATGTGTCGGTTTCTATCTTAAATAGCAAGTAAGACCGTATAACAAAGGTTCCTTTCACCACTAGGTGGATTAAATCAGGTTTTTCTAAACCGTATTGAGTAATGAAGGAAAAATTACCGTTTTACTTACCAAAATCACAATTTTTACGTTATAGAATGGGTTAAAAAGGCAAAAATCAGTCTAAATGTTTGTACAAAAAAATTTTTTTTTTGTTTTATTGCTTCTTGATTAATTTGTTACCAATTCGTAACAAACCATAATCTATTTATATAAGAAGCGTCATAAGAAGTTTATCGGTAACTATAGATAGGTCCCAGACAGGACGTTATGCTTTCGTAGCAATGGGTTGTATTCTCACCCAAGTAGCACTTGTAACTAATCATAAAAATAAAAAAATACAAAAAGGTTGCACAGCAGTTACATTTAGGATACTTGTAACGAGTTAGGTTACATAAAATTAAAAATAGTTACTTTTTAGTTTTCTAGTGACAAAAATCTCAAAAAGTTACCAGGTAGTTACCAAATGACCAAATTGAAACCTTTTTTTCGAACTGTCAACAACTTGGTCGTCGCAAAACAGTTAATTTTCCGTTACGAGCAGTTACGAAGTCAAAAAAAGTCGGCTAGTAACATTTTCGCAACAATTTGTTCACTGTTCCTTGTAAACACAACGGATTAAGGAAAAACTAGACCTGAAGAATATTGCTAATGGTAAAGATAAACAATTGGTACACGGGTTGTGAAATGCTCTTGTAAATGCGTTTATTTACTTAATTGATGGTACTTGGAATCTTCTCCGCCCAGACATTGGTATTAAGTAAACAAATGATGATTATTCTCAAACGTCAAAACGATCAAGTTACATCGAAACGAAACCGGCAATGAAAATAGGTTACAGTGTAACTTAGAAATGACGACATAAGAAATAAGTGACTACAACAGATTTGATATTGGTTACCGTATAACCGATACCGTAACCAGGTCGAAGGCTAAGGTTACGTACAACTAGAATGTAACTGAAATGTAACCTTCTATGATTAACACTGGTGGTTACTGTTTTATTCAAACTGAAACTATTCTTTGATATTAAATTAACACTTTCTTTTCACAACAATCACTAAAAATACCTTTTCCCGATATCAACAATGTGAACAATGAACAATGGCTGCTTAAAATCATTTCATGCAATATGCCGAAAACGATACAAAACTTCAAGGACGATGGTGTAGTAGTTAGAACCAAAGGCAAAATGGCTATGAATTTTACTGTGATAGAAGTGATAGCGAAAACAACTTGATTTTTAATGGTTTCTAGGTGAATGCTCCACTAATTCATTATTGCTAAGAATAAATTTAAAAAATCAAAAAATTAAAATTTAAATTTTTATATTTGATTTACAAAACATCAATTTTTCAAAGAAGTAAGTAACGAAAAGCTATATTAAATAAGAGCGCGTGAATTTTTCAAAGCTAGAATCATGCATTTCACCATAAATTTGAAACTGCATTAAAATTTGTGTTGAAATAATAATTTATACACTTTTCTATATTCAACAGTTAAATTTACTGCTTGACGTTGACAGCCATAGATTGAAATAATAAACCTGCTACATTTTCGCTATGCAATAAAATTTACAAGATAACTAATTTGCCACCAATTGAAAGTCAATTTACAGTTTATGTGTAACTTCAATAGTAACCATTTTGTAACTATACATGTTACATATTGGTTATTGAGTAACTGTTAATGCAATCAGATTTAGTTACATAAGTTGCGCTATTTCGGTTACACAACTGTTATATTTTAGGTTACTGTAACCGAAGTTTTACATTTAAATTTGTCGCATATCAGCCGCTGCGACTCAATTGTGACAACGTGTGCTACTTGGGCAGACACCTCACTGGTCGACTGCTGGACTGCTCGATTGCTCAACTGCTTGACTAGTCTGCTCGACTGGACTGGTCGATTAGACTGCTCGATTTAATTGCTCGACTTGACTGCTTGACTGAACACCTTGATTTAACTGCTCGAGTGGACTACTCGACTTAACTACTCGATTCGACTGATTGACTTACTACTCCACTCGACTATTTCACTTAAGTGCACGATTGAACTGCTCGACTGGACTGCTTGACTGGACAACATGATTTATCTGCTCGACTAGACTGCTCGAATCAACTGTTCGATTCGACGCACGACTCAACCGCTGGATTCAACTGCTTAATTTCACTGCTCGACTGGACTACTCGACTCAAATGCTCGACTCGATTGTTCGAATGAACTGTTTGACTCAACTACTCGATTCAACTGTTCAACCCGATTGCTCGATTCAACTGCTCGATTAGACTGCTCGATTGGACCACTCGACTCAACTGCTCGACTCGACTGCTCGACTCGGCTGTTCGACTCGACTGCTCAATTTGCATTTGGGACCAGGGAAGGGTCTTATGATGGTTAGAGACCCCTGCCCCCACTAAGAGGGGGAGCTCCCATACAAATGAAACACAAGTTTCTGCATAACTCGAAAACTAATCAAACAAATGGAACCAAATTTGGCATGTGAAGGTTTTTGGAGGCAAGAATTTTTCCTATGGCGAATTAGGACCCCTCCCCACTTTAGGAGGAGGAGCTCCTATACAAATGAAATACAAATTTCCTCATAAAGCGGGGTACGCTGCTGAAAAGAAAACAGCTCAAGAAAAAATCTTGCTATTTACCGAAGAAATTTTGACAACTCCAATACAAGCAACCACTTGTCATTTTTTCTTGTGGTAATAATCGCGCTGGATATTATTCCGTACGGAAAAGTGACATTTTAATTCACTTGCGTGTAAAACTGCGCCATCTGGACGTGAAATAATATTTCTTATGTACCCCGCTTAACTAGAGAACTAATCAAGCAAGTCATTCTATTAGAACAATGGTGCCCAGGTGTAAGCACAGTGTGGTGCGGGCCAATTCAGATCTCGGGCCGTAATAACTATCGACCATTATTGTTTATAACAACATCTAAGATATACGACCTCAGCTATCATTTCCCAGGACTCTCCATACCATTCATATCGGAAAGCATTGAACCGCACACCGCGCACGAGGAATCACGACTAAACTGTATATTGGATGCCCATTCAGTTATTAATAATATCCCCTCTAATCAGTCTTCGGGCCGTACAGATTAGCTCGAAGAACCTGTGGCCCGCGGGGATCCCAAATTGACTCAATTTTAATTCATTTAACAGTATCAGCCGAGTAAAACTTAACAATGTTTTATATGGGACATTTGCAAATTAGCTACCACAAAAGATATAAGCTATATTCAGCAAAATTGTATGTAATAACTAGTTCTACGAATGTCTCATATATAACTTTATCAAATTTTGCTCGACTGAGACGGCACTTTCAAATGAACAAAATTGAGTCAAAGTGATCGAACCAAACCTGCCCACCTCTACCATGATTTGCTCAGTATGCTAAACAAAATACCGGACGCGGACAGCCAGTTGTACCGACTGAAACGGGTCGGTCAGTAGTCTTGCCAGCATGAATTCGGTAAAGATAGAAATCATTCACATTTATGACAAAACCTCAAAAGTTGTCAAAGTGGCACCCGTTGATGGTTCCTTAGTCGAAGTGGCAATTTTGTATTCATGCCCTAGAAAAATGGCAGGAATGGGGAATGTTTAAAAAAACATGGTGGGGTAGTAAATACCTACCACTAAAGTTCAGAAGCGACCGTGATCCCTATTTCCAGTATTTCTTACCGCGGAGGTATAGGAATCACAACAGGGTTTAATTCTTTACAAATTTACCAAATATCGCAACTGTAGTTCAAGCAACACATAAAACCTTCAAAATAGTGACAAAGAGTTTCAAAAAGAGTTTCAGGGAACTTTGGACGGAAACGCGCTAATTAGCCGCAGTTACTATCCGGCTTCAGAATTATTTTTTGTTCTCGTCGTTCTTTAGCTACAGTCGGAATCACACGACGTGTCACGTCAAGACTCAAGAACCGTACCGAAAGTATCACAATAATTGTCATACGTACAGGTAAAGTGACAGTTTGAGCTAAGTTGCTACAGCAGCGACGCTCTTGTTGTCGATGCTATAGCAACGGTAACATCATTGTGTAGAATGTTAGAATTCGCCGGAAGCGTAACCAAAGATAAAAATGAAAAAAAAGTATTCTTTCGCTACTTTCCGGTACTGCTTTCCCTACCACCACCCCACACGTGCTGACTGAGATGCATTTCCTGGAGTGGCTCAAAACAGGAAGAGAAATCATTGCTGTTTTCGTTTTATTATAAGCGGAATGTATGCCTTTTGCGTTTGTCGAAGCCAAATGCATAGTGGCATTTTCTGTTTCGCTACGGTGCTATGTTTTCCAGGGTAACGTTCCCTATGATGCACATAATAAAATGCTTTCACTAAGGAAAAATTTTACTCCCGAAGTAGAGTTCCGCTTCACTTTAGGTGGGTTAAATTTCCATAGAAGCTCACTCTTGGGAACCGCTCTTGTTGTTAGTCCAAATCACTGAGGAATTGTCCGTAAAGTGCTGCTACCCGTATTCAAATAAAACCAGAAAGTTTTTTAGTGTTTGTAGTAGTATTATGACCACTTTCATCGCAAACTGCGCCTTACCGTGGCGGGGAGCGTAAGGCGATAGACATTCCTCGCAGGATGCTTATAAAAGCCAATTTAAACAGAAAGGAAACTGACGAACTAGACTGATAGAAAAGCCCGAGAAGGCGCGAATAAAATGCATTATTGTTGTCAAATGGCTTTCGAATGGACGACACCAATGAGAATTGAAGTGCTTGCACGTCCGGTAGGATGTTTGCGGATCACGCTGCAAAAGTTTTATTTACGAGCTTTAGCGGCAAATTTAAACGACGTAGCACTTCATTCAAGTGGTTGGTTAGCAAATGCTGTTGCTCACATTCTCACGCCAATTGCACATCATAGCACAAATCGAATTGTTCAGTCCTCTACACGAGGCTGTTTACGCATCACCCAATTGCAATCACCATTTTAAATGGATTTAGGTTCATTTAGTCGACTCGCTGGTGTGCACAAAAATCGTCGAAATTTATTGCTGATAGGTTTGCTTGTACACACGACAAGCTAACTAGCGATGCGGACGAATGCGTGTGATGCACCGCAGTATTGAAAGCGCGCGCTCCCAATTCAAACTGCACTGTGAACTACGGGACTCCGAACTGGGTACGTTAGTGAAAATCAATTATCGGAATTTATACAGTGCAAAAATTCGTTTAATCTGACTAAACTGATGGCAATTCGTTAAATTTTTCGCTCAGTTTTTTTTCCAAGGTGGTATAACATCGATAATAACGAGTCCAGTCAAGCGTACTTCAACATTTTTACTAAATTAGAAAAAAATAGATTTTAGGGAAAAGCATTTTACTATGAATTAAAAATTCCTATTTTCGGTCAAGTTATCAGCAATCAAAGTTTCGAGCGCGAAATTATATCACACGTTTACTATCAATTTTTTGGTTTGTAACTACAAAAAGTATGAAGTTCTGTAGCTGGGAGCATGAACGATGGCTAGGACTACGTATACAGGTGGATGGTAAATGGCTGAATAATGCGCTCCAGAACCACCAAGAAGTTCCACAGCCTCTTATTCAGCAACTCCTATCTCGACCTCCTCGTGGTACTATCCGGGATACGCTCCTTAGTAGAAATCGAGCAACCGGTGGAAACTAGGGTCGTATGCGGATAGAGAAGGGGGCACTCATGCGAAGGCTGAAGTGTAAACTCTCCGCCTGCGGGACGGTTCTCTTGACTCCCAGGAACCAAAGCAGACGGTCCAAAGCCCCTAAAGGAGATGGTTGTAATAGCTGTTATCCATGGCTATTATGTAAAAATTTGAATGAATAAACCCCTAATCCAAGGTGTGATGTGACCCGTGCCGAGGGATGAATGGTGGAGGGGGTTCTATAAATTCTCTCGCCGCAACGGAGCCTATGGAGTACCAGGGCGCCCTCCACAGCAATTTGCCCTTGCTGCATCAAGCCGGTCACTGATGTAGTGGACGATTTCTTACCGTGCAAGCTCTCTCTGCCGAAAAACAAAGAAACGAATGAGGTGGAGAGGAGAGTAGGGGAGGAGCAGGACTTGAACGATGCGCTAGCAGAGGTTCAGTCCTGATCCTCGTCTATCCTCAACACGCCGACTCGTTGTGAGTCGACAAACGAAGATGTGGCTCTAGCTCTCTACTCACGGGTCGAGATTCACTCTGCCTGATCTCTGACTGTGTGCTGAGGGTGAGCTGAAACAAAAGGAGAGCCGAACAGTTATGGCCAGTAGGATGGCTGTACATTCGCTCAAACAATCTATCCAGCTTTCCACGAGCGATAATGGCGGATATTGAGCACAAGTGGGCACAATCTTTTGACATTCATTGGAGGAGCGTCGAGTTCGCCCTGATGGAGTTACTATGGAAACATCCATGATTGTTTGTTGTTCGAGTGTAAAAATATAAACATTGTTTCATTTTGCAGATCAGCTGAAGTAGAACATAACTGGACGGATTCAAACTTTTGTGGTGGTTTGCGGCCACAATTTCCTGAAAGCACCGGCTCAGGATACTTTTTACAATCGTGCGAATTAACATTCGAGTGCACTTAAAAGGCAAACATTAACTTCATATTGGTCGAGTCGTTGCCAAGTTTGCTATCGAACAGCGTCTCGTTTTGATAAGAATCTTTCCGTTGCGTATTTGGCCATTCTTCCTGAAGTGTCCGAAAACTGCGAAGCCACAATCCATAAAACTTCTTATCCGTTCAATTATGTTCCTCTTTAGCTGATCTGCAAAATTGAACAATGTTTACATATTTACATTCGAACAATAAACAATCTTGAAAATATCCATAGTAACTCCGTCAGGGTGAACTCGACGCTCCTCCAATGCATGTCAAAAGATTGTGCCCACTTGTGCTCAATATCCGCCATTATCGCTCGTGGAAAGCTGGATAAAAAGAATATATAACGTCGAGTATCCACCCCTAGGTTACTCAAAAGTTGCTGAGTCTCAATAAGAGAGATCTCAGCAAGCTTACCGGTCTTGTGACAGGACATTATCCGAGTAAATGTCATCTTCGGAATCTCAATTTCGTACAAGATGATATTTAACCTCAGAACACTTGCTCTGCTATCGTGGAGCACAAATTGTACGCAGACTGCAGTATCTCAAAAAGGAGCGATCTGGTTGGCGTCGCCGATCAGGATACTAGGTTCATAAACCTAGTCATCCCTGATTGGCACATGTCTCGCTCCAGCTACCAGCGTGTCACTTCCTCAATTAATGATAGGTAAGCTTGAAGCGTACAGGAAAATAATAAAACGGGGCATTCCACAATAGTTCAAAATAATGGACGCAGTGGTAAGAGTACCCAACAGAGGAGAAGAACGACGTATGCAGGTGCAATTCAACAAAGTAAATATTTGTCATGTCATGTCAACTCCATCGTATTTTCCAGATTTTTTTACATAAGAATTACTGTTCGTCACGAGGTATTCCTTGCCGATCCAGAAATACAGCGTTTTGAAGCAAGTAACGCCCAACTTCTCTTGTAAAACCAAGAGCAAAATTACTTTTCCATGAAACAGTTAATTTTTATGCAATGTAAAAATATTTTGCCCTATTGTGAAAGCATGTATACAGTATATAGTAAAATTTTCAGTGTTGCCAGCTTTTCAGTTCAAATTTTGGAATTTGACAACAATGTTGAGAATGTTCTGAAACCTACTTTACAATTAGAATTAAACCAAAATTGTTATTTGGGCTGAAAACCAAAAGCTGTCATCGGTCTAGGTAGCGGAGAAGATTTTTTGGGAGACGTCAGGGAAAACATGTCTGTATCGCGCTGTGATATCTTCCTTGACAATCTTCGTTGAAGACCGTGTTCAATTCTGGCTTTCCAACACAGGCTATGAGGATTCCAGATGATGAAGGCATTTTCAAGCAATGGGCGTACCAATGAGCAGTGGTATATTGCCTTCAACCAATGTGAATTTGTTGCGAAGCTCTAGAGATGACAGCAGTATAATGTTGGTTAAGCTTGAGCTTGTTATCCAGCTATCCAACAGAACTCCAGGATTATTGATCTAATCGACGCGTCCGAGAATGATTCCGTTTATCCGGTAGCCAAGTAAGATGGGCCCATTACAGCGGTGAAATGTTATAACCAGATATTTAGCAATGCTTATTGTAAACTTGTTTCTGTTACAGTTAGTAAAACTATCCAACCAAGGTGCAATCGGTTGCAATTATGGATAGATTTCACAGCGTCTTTTGATCGTTGGCATGTCACATCGGAAACCAAGCACAATAGCAATGTCGTTAAAGTACAAGGCGATTAGCGAAGGCCCCAGATTACTGCCTTGTGGAACACCAAAAATTTTACTGAATGCACAAAAAGCTTCACATGTAAAGAGCGGTCTAAAAGATATGAGCTCAACCATGAAGTCCATGAAGTCCATGAACCATGAAGATTATTAAATACTAATGTTGCAAATTGATCGAGAAACAACGCCAACTCTACCGATGCAAACGTACGGCAAGCGCTGTTACTGTGTGCATCCATTCTGCTAACGACATACTCGCCAGCATACAGCTTCGTAGCGATATTCTGCCAGCTGACGAAACTCAACAGAAGAGAGTCATGGAATTGTAGATCTACTTTAATATTATGCGGAGCTTTGTGATGTGGTCTACATGACCAGTGTATCCTACATTTAGTCCACCGGCAAAGTTGCATATATTGCTGAGTAGCTGATGCATCGACGTACGATTCAAACTAACTGATCTGTGGCAGATAAGGCTAGAATATGGTTTTTCGGAGAAAGTAATTACGCTGATTCGTGCGAAGGTGGATGGGTCAAAATCATGCGTCAGACTAACGGGTCAGCCGCTTTCGTGACGTTGGATGGACTGAAGCAAAAGGATGCACACCCTGACCTGCTGTTCAACATTGCCTTGGGAGGTGCAATACGAAGAGTTAACGAGGAAAGGAACGGGGCTATCAGCACGAAATCTAACATAATGACATCGATATCATCGGAATCAACCGTAGAGCAGAGCTAGAGGCCTTTAGGCCTTTTAAACGGTAAGCAGCGATATTAGGACTTACCCGTAACACCGCCAAAACGAAGTACATGGTTGCTGGAAAGAAACGTAGCGTAGCAGTCCAAATGGTGTTGGTGCCAAAGTGGAGCTGAATGGGGAACGATATGAAGTAGTTGAGGAATTCATATATGCTCGTGACATGTGTCAACGGTGCAAGTTGCGAAGTGAAACGACGAATTGCAGCTGAAGTCCCCTAGTTTTCAAATTCGCACAAAACTGGCGCTCTACAGAACTCTAATCTACCCGGTGGTCCTGTACGGACATGAATCATGGACGCCAAAGACAGCTGACCGACGAATGCTTGGGGTTTTTGGGCCTAAAATGGAAAACGGAGTGTGGCGCAGATGCATGAACCACGAGCTGTATCAAGTATTCAAATATGCTGATATTAGTAAAGGTATTACAATGTGGCAGGCAGTGGTGAGCTAAGCTAGTCGGTCAGAATGCCCGACGAAAGAGTAACCAAAACTATTTTGAGCAGAGAACCGGGAAGAAGCCATAGACTTCGGGGTAGACCCCGTTCCCGATGGATGTGCGCTGTCGAGGACGACTCACGGTCAGCTAGTGTTCGAGGACTGCAGAACTGTGTTGGAGAACTACAGCCCAGGACCGACAGTACTGGAGGACCGTAATTCGTTCGGCAGGGGATCGCTGACGACCGTCACCTCATTATGCGGTTTGGCAGTCTGGGATCTCCGGTCACCGCCGATAATAGTACGAGTAACGAGATTCAATGATACATTCAAACTGGAAATCGGGCAGGGAAATGTATGGACCGGTGATAGGACCGCATAGCCTGTACACCGACACTAACAATAACAACTAACGATGTATAAACTTCACAGCTTCTCGAGGCCTGGTGATCCGAAGCACCTTTTTCCCACGCAAAGCTCTCCACAAAGCCACCTGGAGATCACCTGGCCGACGTACAATGAACCAGATTGACCACGTGGATTTTGACTTTGACCATCACCCAGTAGCAGTGTATGTGCACTCAAAACTGTCAACCAGACCAGACACGTCAAAGCCATCCTCCTCGCCTGAACATCAGGCAGCTAGATAATCCGCAATCTGCCGAAAACTACGCGCGAATACTAGATGAGGCACTGCCTTCTCCCGAGGAGTTGGGTGCTTTAAACCCCGAAGACGGTTGGGGCAGCATACCATGGGACGTTGGAGAGGCCACTCACTAGATACTTTACAATATGAAGAGGCTGAAGGAGGTGAACCTAACTCGTAAAGGCTACACACCGAAACATGATATGTGTAGGGACGAGAGAGGGAATGCAATTTGAAGCGAGCGCAAGGTGGAAGCAGCTCTCCAATGAACACATCAATGACGTAGTTGCAGAAGGAGACGGAACGGAAGTTCCCCTAGGAATGCCCAAGGAAGATAGTACGAAAAATCGAGTTCATGAAGACCAACAAAGCCGCTGGTAACGACCACCTACCAGCTGATCTTTATAAACATGGCCAAGAAACGCGGACAACGGCGGTCACCGATAGCACAGGGCTTCGTAGGGAATTACGAGGCTGGCTTCATAGAGACTCGCGGACCAGATTTTTACCATCCGACGGATCTTGCAGAAATATTGTGAGTACAACGTAGCTACCCATCTCATCTTTATTTATTTTAAAGCTGCATACGATACAATCGATCAAAATCAGTTATGGCACATGTTGCAAATGCGACAAATTATATTTTTCGTTTATTTTTACCTAGCAACGTTTGACCTTCCGGTGTTGTAGTTTTAAGTTTATTCTAGCGTTTGAGCATAGATTAGCGTTTAGGCAAGAATAATTTTTGTTCCAACTGTCGTATATGTATGCTTGAACACTCAAGTACTTTTTTTACACGGTTTGTTTCTTCGATTATTAAGAAGAGGGAAACTTAGGGACCATTCATTTATTTCTCGATACATTTAGGAGAGGCCCGCCATTCGGCACGTAGTTTGTAAATGCTCCCTCAGTTGTACCGTTTTTGAGTAATCGAAAAAAAACAAACCGTGTAAAAAAGACTTGAGTGTAAATCAAAAAACTATAGTTTAAGATAGCTTTAACTAACTTTAAGGGGACATAGTACTTTTTGCACCATATTTTTTGCCTTATTTCATATATTTTTTTCTCGATAACGCGAAAGGCCAATCGAATCGGGTTTTTTGCATTCAAAACATTGCATTTTATATTAATGTTTACAATTTTTTTTCATATGGGAACCTCTTCCTCTTTCCCCTACGGCTTCTTCAAGATAGTCATTAAAAAAAACATGACTTGCGGTACCAAGGATTGGCGCTGGGGGGCTTATCCGAATTGCAAAATTCCATAACGACATGAAAGTATGTTAAATTATCTCGTGTTTGACCCATCCTTTTTTTAAAATTCGAACGCATAACAAAATGGCGGAAATTCAAATATAAAAGTAAGGTTTTTAGGCGAAAAAATTGACTTCAAAAAATATTTAAAAATACAAAAATTACAATATCGAAAAAAGAATTTTGTTGACTTTATTCTTATCTTATCTTATCTCTTATCTCACACTAACGCAGCCAATACTTGAAGGCATCCTGGAAAATGGCGATTGCTTAAATCGGTCATTTTTCTTGTCAACGGCCAGGCCAACTGCGCAGCATGTACCGCAGAGAGAAATCCAAAGAATTAAGTGGAATTAAAAATGATACTTAATTCCATTCAACTCATTGAAATCAAGGGGAAGGAAGAGAGCGTGGACCTCCCGTACCAAACGCTTCCCTTGAAGATATTGATTAATTTACAGATCACAAATTGTAGTCGTTGGGAGTATCTTTGCTAATAAAGGTTAAGTGATACTCCGGACCCTCGGGGATGAACTTATGGCATTAACCATAGTCTGGCTGCAATAGGCCAAGGTTATAGCGCCTTTTTTTCGCTCTCTGAAAATTGAAAAATTCCGTCTACCTGGCATCATTTTAATTACTTAGTAAAAGAATAAAATTTAGAAATAATATAATATATGAATGCAGGAAAATCAAATAGATAAACCTCACCGGCATTTGTTTCTTCGTCCATTCCATTAAATCCCGCCACTGAACAGCATTTTCGATTAAACTTGAAACAGTTTAAAGTCCTATTCGAAAGCTAGGTTTTGGGTGCCTCCGGGGCAGAACTTCATAAACCGCAAAAGTCACTACCGTATGCACAAGCGTAAATTCGGACCGCTTCCAGTAACAGTTTTCTCCAGTAATTCCGTCTGCATCCAAACATGTAACTTGTTTGTCACTATCTTCAAGGCACATGCTAATTCTATATCTGCTGCCGCTGGCCGAAAAACTAATCTGTTTGATTATTTTAACAACTAATCTGCTTGATTATTTCCAACTTCCCAATTCGTACGGAACCGATAATTCGTTTTATTAAATATTGTTTTACAAACTGTAAGAAAAATTTTGACAGCGAAAAATTTTGCTGCCGTCCACACGCGCTGTTTACTGCGATCCTTTCGAAAAAAGAATTTTGTTGGCTTTAAAACAAAAAAAGAATTATGAGAATTGCTTGAGCCGTTTATGAGATATTTATGGTACCGATTTTCAAAACCTGGTTTCGAGAAAAACGGCGTTGACGTTTTTATTCGCTGTGTAATCGCTCCAGACTTGCGCGGTACGAATAGCTGTAACTTTGTCAATTTTTGGAATTCATCCAAATGACTTCAAACACATTTGGTCCAAATGTTAATCTTTCGAAATAATGAATAAAAAAATTTCGGTTTTTAAGTAGAGTACTGTGCCCCCTTAAGATTCAGATAAGCTATAATCAAATAGAATAGGGAAATATTGTAAGAAATTAAATACACTTTACTTCTGCCTTTACACAAAGTTTTGTTTTCTGCTTTTACTCACCGGCTCGATGACAGTTTCTCTTGTCACCGTTCCATCGATCGTTGGTCGATCAGTTTGGCAGATCGGTAAATTGGTCGATTGGTTGACAGGCGTGTGTCGGTCGAATAGAGTCGGCCAACAGCATTTAATGCATAAACACGGTTTTTTGGATAAACTGACGCGACTGATTAGAGCTACATCAGATCGAGTATCGTGCGCATCTTGCGGGGACACTCTCGAGACCCTTCGAGACGCGGCGAGGGGTGAGACAAGGTGACGGCTCATTCTGCAAGCTGTTCAATATCGCTCCAGAGGGGGTGATCCGACGAGAGGGAATCGAAACGAGAGGCACGATTTTCACCTAGGGTAGCCAACTTCTAGGCTTTGCAGAAGTTTTTAATATCATAGCCAAGAACTTTGCGACGGCGGAGGAAATCTACGTCAAACTGAAAACAAAATCTAGAAAGATTGGGCTAAAAATAAATGCGTCGAAGACCAAATACACGAAAGGAAGAGGCTCAAAGCAAACAAACGCGTGTCGCAAACACGGACGATAACCGTTGAAGGCGAGAAACTAGAAGTAGTAGATGAGGAGATGAGCTCGTGGATTTAGGATCACTAGTGGCCGGGGCTAACAACACTAGTAAGGAGATCCAGCGGTGCGGGAAATCGGGCCTTCGCAAAACGCAACGATCAAGAAGCATACGAAGCTGACGATGTACAAAATCTTCATTAGACCAGTAGTTTTTTATGGCCTTGAAGCCGTGACACTGCTTACTGTACTGCGAAGGTACTACGGACGATATTTGGTGGAGTACAAACTGAAGGCGGAGAGTGGCAGAGGCGTATGACTCACAAGCTACAAGCTCTGCTTGGGGAGATTCCCATCGTACATCTGGCGAAAGTCGGTAGGTTATGGTTAGCCAGACACGTCGTAAGGATGCTGGACTGGTGTCCAGTTATCTTCACAAACCCCATCGGCACCAGAAACAGGGGGGATTAACGTGTAAAATGGACAGGTCGAAAGTGATTTGTAACTTCTGAGACGACTGGGAAATTGGCGACTTGTGGTTATGGCCCAAGATGGACTTGAATGGAGATGACTGCTTGAAACTCTAGGCTGCTGACGACGATAACGATCGGGCCTACTTCTACATCTGCAAGATGTTTCGATCAAAGAGCCCACGCCATCAGACCAGTAATCCTCTACGGACTCGAAACTGTAACTTTGCTTGACGGAAGACATACGTGCACTTGCCGTATTTGAACGAAAGGTATTGTGGACTATTTTTGGCTGAGTATAAACGGAAAGCGGAGAGTGAAGTATAAACCACGAACCCCAGGAACTACTTTGGGAGATTCACGATAGAAATCTGAAGAAATTCAGGAAGCTAAGGTGGGCGGGCCACGGTGCAAAAATGCCGGGCGACTGTAAAGCGAAATCTGTTCCATTCGATAGCCCCACCGGCATCAGCAATAGAGGGGCCAGCGTGCGTGCTAGTTTAGGCTCACAGCTCACTCCGAGTGTCGAGACGCTGATTGAGTACAATGGAGACAAGCTCTTAGCATGAAATAAATAGTGAGTCTTAAACTGATCCACGTTGAACATGTATACCTACATCGACCAGATATCATGCCACTCCATTATTTCCTTAAATCGTTACTCAAAGGGGTGACCCGGCTAGCTGTGAGTGCACAGACAAATTGAAAGCTAATGCAAAGATGCTTAAAATTCAGTACCTTTGAACCAAAATCCGAAGATACAGCAATTTTTTTTTTTGTAATATAATGCTTTCATCTATGTGTAGTTAATTTGAATAAATTGGTTCAAATCGCTTTGGTGCTTCTCATTGCTAAACGAAGAAGCAGCAATGATTGTTTCACGATGTCACGGTACTAGGAGTAAAAACGAACTATAAACGAAATCCATTTAATTTTTATTTTTTATGTCCCGGGAATCACATACAGTTCCCGAAGCGTACATCTTCCAAAAAGCCATAACAGACAAACGCTCTCAATCACGCTCAAATTAGCCCATATAAGGACTACGTTATGAGACTTTTTTTTAAGTTTCCACTCGTGTGCAGCACATGGAGCACAACGTAAAACCACTTTCTCTTAAATATTTCACGTTGCAGTCATTTGTCTGGCCGTTTCTTTGGGTGGATGAGACGTCTACGGGCGCGGAACAACGTTGCATGCACAGCCAAGCACACACAAACACACTCTCATTCTTGCATGCTCTTCCATGCCAACAGTCAAAGCACAAAGAAGGAAACTCCATACATACTTACAACCGGCATGTTCCATAATTCTGTTTTATGCATTGCATGGACATCTGTCATAAATGTTTCTGCACACTTCAGGCTAGTGCCCTCTCTAGGATGGTGGAGCCATTTTTTTCGGGGTACATAGTAGGTGCAGTGCTACTAGACTCCCGGCCCGGCTAGAAGCCAGCCCGCTGGCCGGCGGCACGGTACACGTTTGCAGTTAATAAGTACACACTTTGTTCTGCTAATGGTTGTACACTGTACGTGCTTCGCACAGGCACAGGCACAGGCTCACAGGCTCTTCGGGTCTGGCGTTTTGGGGTTTTGTTTTATTGCTTTGCCGTTGCAGGTTTGTTTTTATTTCTTCTCGCGTCTTTCGGATAACCGAGTCCTTTTGTGGCTTAATGTGGATGAATGTTTTATCCTAGCGTGGATAACAATGCTTTATGCGCTACCGCTGCCGATGTAGTCGTAACTCATGGCAAGATATTAAAGCCTTTACCCGGGCACAACTGAATCCGTGTATTAATGCTGAAATGTTTGCTCTATCACAGTCAGCGGCTCACAAGTATATCGCAGTGCGATGATAATTATTTTGCGGCACGAATAAAACAGCAGTGCAACAGGGCAACGATGTAGGTACGTCATCGGTGTTTTAAGCCGAGCAAACTTTGCTTCTAGTAAAAATCAGTGATGTATGATAAAAACAAAATTTTCAGAAATTTACAGAATACAGATATACATATATATACCTACTCGCTTTAAGCCGTTTGCATCTAAAAATACACAATTCTACGTTAATGGAAAAAAAACTTGAGAAAAATTTATTACTACTTCCAGTTGCGCAACAGTAGAGATCTTATTTGCACAAAACATGAATCTGCTTCTATCGAGCTAAAGCCGGATTGCTGTATAAAAACAGTTACCGAATCTTACGCCAACAATATTATATCCGAACGAATCAGGTACGGATGAAAAATTCAACATGCTTCAACTTCAATACTTTCCAACCGGCTTGCATCGGTGGTATGCTCCATCTATGCGGCTACGAATGCATATCCCTCGGTCCACGAAATCTCCGGGTGCTGTGAATAATGCATTAGATTGCCAAATTTTCCACCCCGTTTCCTCTCGGCGATGACACATTCCCTCCCAGCGGCCAGGCGGAAAAACTGGTAACAATACTTGCATACACATATGCGCCAGGGAACCTATTTCCTATTGCTCTGTTACAATTTCTAAATCCGTTCTTTTTCTATGAATTGTAAATGTGTAGCTTCGAATTTTGCATTTTACACAGCTTTCGTTTCATCGTAGACTTCAAGTCTTAAGATGCACAACCGGCAAGCGGAACAAACCCGGAACCATTTCTGTTCGTTATTTTATTCTGTTGCATTTTATTCCGAGCGAGTATGACAATGGTTTTTGGAACAGTTGCGATTCTTGCAATCCAATTATGGTTTACTTAATGAAGGTTTATAATAGAGCCTATTTCAATGTGATTAAATGCTCTGTTTGATACCATAATTGAATAATTTCAATAATGCGGATTTTTTCAAAATATTCTCGTACAGGTTTGAGTCGTACAGGATTTTACGCGGGCGTAGTTCATGGGCAAATAACCGAAAGCAATCTTTAGTAACCTGCCTCTAGCCATTCGAAGTCTCACTCTAACGCCTTCATTTACATTAATTTTATAATTGAGCTGCTGAGTGGGAACCCATCGCTGTGACGCGTGGTTTCTGTCTAAATAATGTAATTTCAGGTAGGTATAATATTTAAGCTATGAGATTTGAGCTTGTTGCTAAAAGCGTTGAAGCCAATATTCTGTTGAAGTCACTTTCAAATTCTGTTGAAGCCAAATTGACATTCTGTGCCAACGACAGAATGGCTGGAGGATATGAAAATATGCCAGTCGCGAGTGGTGTAAATTTAGAAATAGAAACTTGTAACATTGTATTCAACATAACTCAGCTCAACAAATTCTTCTACACTGTTACAGTCCCCACTGTTCATTTCCGAATTACATACTACTCTGCCTCAGGGTGGTAACCCTTGGGTGTTTCGACCCAACTAAATACATACACGATTCTGCACGATCATTGTACGCCACTGGTACCTACGTATAACTCTTAATGGTGAGTAAGTTGATTTTTACATCATATCTATACACTTATAAGCGATGAGCGCACCTGGTAAGATAAAGGGGTGTTCGAAATCAATTTGCATCATTTCCACATGGCTCTAACTTTTTACTTTTGTTGACGAAACCGCATTGCTCCGTTTATAGATGACGAAACCTCCGTAAAAGTAGACTTCTGGCAACTTCCTGGGCTCCAATTCTTCACTACACATTACTGAAGTGACATTCATTCTTGCTTCGCAATCATTCTGCCTAAGATTGATTGTATCAATTAATACCACTTATTCAGTGTCATTCGTTCTTTTTCATAAAATTGAATGTTAAATTTCATAAAAATATTCGAATCGGTTGTGCCATTGTCAATCGTAGGAAAAACATTCTAACTAAAATAAAAAGCTAAGACAGATTTGCTGCGACATCAACAGGCGTAGAAATTTTGTTTTTGTCTGCAAAATTAAACCGCTAAACGCCCATATAAAAAAAAGTTTACTTCAAGAGTTACATGCTTTCGTGTTGTTTTTCGATGATGTACTCACTGCCCCCGGTAGAACTTTTTTTCGTATCGTATTTGGCACAACTACGAAGCGCAAAACATACGCTTTGTTTTCACGTTTCCACGAAATTTATGATGTTACGAAAAGTTTCCGGTCGCTAAAAATAGCTTTCGTATGTGAATCGCGTTTGTTGAACGTAAATAACAGTTCAAGCAGGTGGTGTTGAGGTAAAAAAGCTTCGATTTTAAAGCGATACAACATTGCTTGATTACATTTGTATGTAGGTAATATATTTAATATTGAGTAATTCTCGCTGAAACGGGGCCACTTCTGACACGAGGTCTTCAAATATTAGAACTATTGCGCTTAATTGGTTGAAAATGGTTAAAAAAATAAGAATTACACTTATGATACCTCGAAATAGTGGACCCCTCGGTTGCCAAGGGGCCTAACAGGTTCAAACTAAGTTGAATTTTGAGAAAACCTTGAGATCTATATCATGTGATATTTCATAAATTTGCCATGAAACAACTAACAAATAGGCCGGTTCTGCAAAGAATAAGAAGGCTTTCAAATAGAGTAAAAAAATTTTGGCGGCCATCTTGGATTTGGTCGTCATATTAGATTTTATTAAAAAATCGCTGTTTTCACCATGAGCCCCCCAACCGATTTTCATTTTAAGACCACCATTGGAAAGCTGAGAAAAAATGCTACTGATATGCTAGAAACATTCATAAAATTAGGTGTGCAATGGCATTAACTGAATAAAACAACCAATTATTTGTAGCAAGGTTTTTTTTTATATCATTTATTTTATTTGGCTCGTTTGCGGTAGCTTAGCGGAGCCGAAAGGCTTTTATAAAAATAGTACACGAGGAGCACTGCTTACATCTATGTTAGGAGGTATGATCGATACACCCGATTTACTGGGGTTAGTAGGTATTTACAGTTTTCTTAATATAGAGGGGGAGGGGGGCTAGGAAAGGTGGATTAAGGGTTTCATTGTATTTGTATCAGTGGCGATAGTGCAGATACATTGGCAGTGTGTGGTATCCTATAGCAGTAGGGCTGTCTAACCGGTAGTACCGAAACCGGTAATACCGACCAATTTTTGGATACCGAAATACCGGTTTTGGCAAAGCAAAAAACCGGTATTTCCGGTATTTTCTAATATCTTAGTTTTTTCAAACTTCTTATTCGAAGAAGAACTAAGTTTGATGGAAGATTGTAAAACTCATAGAAAAACAACTTGGTGTTAATGATGACGAGATTCTGCGACTACTAACAATGAAGAATGTGAAATTGTGTGTCAAATAATTATAGCTCTTGAACCCGTTTAAGGCACAGTAAAGCATCTTTGCCGTAAAAAAGTTTCATTGTAAGAACTAGACGTCGCGTTTCAATTTATTTTTGAACAACTTGATATCTAAAAACCACCAAATTATTCTCAAATCTCAAAAAACGAATTTAGGAAACTAGGTCAGGGCCTAACAACGTCACTTATAAGTAAATCACTACTCAACAATGAAGTAATGAAGCTTTAGTTTCAACTGAAGCAACGCCGCTTCGTTTTAAAACTGACTTCAATCAGCCTTAATAAAACGGTTTTCACTTCATCATGTCGACCGATTTTAAAGTTTCATTTGTCAAATCAAATGTCTATCAAATATTCAGTAGAAGGACAGCAACTTTGAATGCAATTGAATTGAATTTAAGTAACATTTCCAACAATTTAGCGCTATAATTAACCTACTCAACATCGACAAATCGTGCCTGATTGTCAATCGTCGTCATTTGAAATAGTCACTAACTTCAGCTGAAGCTTGCAAACGTTTTGTTCATCAAATGAAACAAATCGCTCCATGTATAAAGCGAACGTAAGAGAAAGTCAGATTCATTTATTTGTTTCGAGGATGCCGAACCCTAGTCAGAATAGGGGAATATTTCCGCTTTTTGGGCATTCTTGCCATTAAAGGATCTGCCAGGAAAGACTATATTTTTCAAGTATTTCGAACATTTTTCAAGTATTTCGAGTAATACATTGATCAAACAAGCAGATAAAATTTCCAAGCTTTACGAATAGTGGGATTGATCATAATAGAAAAGAAAAGATATCTGTGAACGATGATGGAGAGGATGACGCTATGCAAGGGTTCTGCTCTGGGGATGCAGGAAAATTCGTAAAGAGACAATAGGAAACCGGGGTATTTAATATGCTGGAAGTTACAATACCGGGACATTTAAAAATAGTTAAAAGCGGGTTTCCCTACTATAAATCTGAAAAAAATGAAAGAAAAGTTCCTGATGCGCTCAGACCCGTTTGTCAGACTTCGATGAAAGTAGAAGTTTTTTCAATCGTTGGAAGCGCTGGCAATAAAATCTAGCAAGGGAAATAAATCACTAAGCGTATTATATCTGCCTTAATTCTACTTTGCTAAGGAACAATACTGAAACTAAAGTTTGAAAATAGAGACATTTACTGAAAAACATCGACATTTCTATTGATTCCCAATAATCTGCCAATACCGGTATTTTACCGGTACTACCGGTATTTTCTACGCCAATACCGAAATACCGGTTTTCACCAAAAGCACCCAATACCGACAGGCCTATATAGCAGTCATATTGGTGTTCTTTGGTGCTGGATAGCGTCTTACTGTCTTCGGACCATGTCTGCTCTCACCAGTACATGATATTTTTACAGTGGAGTGTGGGACGAGTGATCTGAGAATTAAACGGAGCTTTTTAAATAGTTATGTCTGCATTTTTCAGGAACTCGTATATGAGGCTCATATACTGGAGATCTCGGTTACCCAGAATATCTCGTACAGGGACGTTAGGTTGTCTTCCTCGGGCCCGAAGGGAATCAGTTAGCTTAGACCTAGCATCACAGAATTCGGAACACGACCAGACAACATGCTCGATGTCATGGAAGCCATCGCCACAAACACAGTGGTTACTATCTGGAAGCCCAATACGAAAGAGATGCGTGTTTAACGTGTAGTGATTGGACATAAGTCTAGACATCACGCGAATGAAATCTCTACTCACATTCAATCCCTTGAACCATGCTTTCGTCGATACCTTAGGAATGATGGAATGTAGCCATCGTCCCGACTCATCTATATTCCATGATGTTTGCCAACTAGTGAGCGACCTCTGACGCAACGCACTATAAAATTCGTTATAAGCAATTGGTCTATCGTAAATAATGCCATCAATCGCACCCACCTTAGCTAAAGAATCAGCCTTCTCATTACCCGGTATGGAGCAATGAGAAGGGACCCAGGCTAAGGTAACCTTAAAATTTTTATCAGTTAAAGCACTCAATAGCTCCCGTATTTTCCCCAGGAAATACGGGGAGTGCTTTACCATCTTCATCGATCGCAGAGCCTCAATGGCACTGAGGCTATCTGTGAAGATGAAGTAGTGGTCTATAGGCATAGTTTCGATAATCCCAAGGGAGTATTGAATGGCAGCAAGTTCTGCGACATACACGGAAGCAGGAGCATGGAGTTTGTAGGAGGCAGTAAAATTTTCATTAAAGACACCGAAGCCAGTGGACTCGTCGAGGTAGGATCCGTCAGTGTAGAACATCTTATCGCAACTAACACTTTTAAATTTATTGGAAAAAATTTTGGGGATCTCTTGCGATCGCAGTTGATCCGGGATACCGAAAGTTTCATCTTTCATGGTGGTGTCGAAGAATGTATTGTAGCAAGGTTTTTCTTAATATATTTTTTAGATGTACTACCGAACATTTTCAGTTCAATTACATAATACTTATATCAGTAAAGCCCATTAGCACAGCTTATTAGGGAACAAACGGTTTGGTCACATTTTGGTTACACCTAAACGATGTTAATTGAATTTGGAAAGGCAAATTTGATATAATTAAGCAAATCTGCAACTGGAATTGAAACAATAAAGTGTTGTGGTTATTATAGCATAACTATCTCTTATGAGTAGCTCTACCGAATTGGGCATGGTAGAACAAGCAGTTTATAATCGTATTTTCGAGCAATTAAACAATGGTTAATGCTAAATTACGTTTCGCAAGAATTGGATACAACGACATATTCAACTACATTTCATTACAATAATGCTTTACAGCGTAATTGCTCACGATCTGTGTTTTATATAGCTGTGTTGTATATAGCTGACCCGACAAACCTCGAATTGCCACAAATTAAACTGTGTTGTACATAAATCGTGAATCTCGGATGACCTTTGTCATAATCTCGAGTTTTGCAAGTTTCTGAGGAGTTCATGGGTGGTTTAATATACAAATTTTCCTCACAGTAAAGTAGAAAACAACTCCCCCCATTGCTTAGCCTGCTAAAATAAAGCGGATAACATTAACATATTCGCCATGATTATATAACATTTCGCCGCATACCGTTTTGCGGAACACCACTTCTCGGTTGACTATAACGCGGAATATAGAGTTTCGCGGAATACCATTTCGCGAAAAACCTTACGCGGGATGTACCATTTCACAGAAAATGTTTTCGTGGAAAGCACCATTTCGCAGGGGTTATTCTCTCCTTACTCGCTGTCGCTCGTTCGGACCCAACTGCAAGAATATAATAGAGGTCAGTAGACCTAGGAAAATAAATAAACCTAATTGATAGTTTTTGGTGATCTTGTTATTGACTAATGTTTTATGGAAGAGTCTAATATTTCTCGATTTCGATTAGTTTTTAAGTTACTCAAAAATTTCTCTTTTTTTTTTGTATAAGAGTCCTTATCCACCTACCTCTGGGGTGAGGCGACTAAAACCATCATAAAAAAAATCCTGCCTCCAAAACCCCCCACATGCCAAATTTGGTTCCATTTGATTGACTAGTTCTCGAGTTATGAGGAAATTTGTTTTTCATTTGTATAGGAGCCCCCCTCCCAAAGTGGAGAGGGGTCCTAATTCACCATAGAAAAAGTTCTTGCCTCCTGAAACCTTCACATGCCAAATTTGGTCCCAATTGATTGATTAGTTCTCGAGTTATGAGGAAATTTGTATTTCATTTGTATAGGTGACCGCTCCCACCCCCTCCCAAAGTGGGGGTCCTAATTCACCATAGAAAAAATTCTTGCCTCCAAAAACCTTCACATGCCAAATTTGGTTCCATTTGTTTGATTAGTTCTCGAGTTATGAAGAAATTTGTATTTCATTTGTATGGAAGCCCCCCCTCTTGAAGGGGAGAGGA
Organism: Sabethes cyaneus; assembly: GCF_943734655.1. Classification (NCBI taxonomy): domain Eukaryota; kingdom Metazoa; phylum Arthropoda; class Insecta; order Diptera; family Culicidae; genus Sabethes; species Sabethes cyaneus. The sequence continues at coordinate 156,877,738 of NC_071355.1, read as the reverse complement.
GTCATAATTCCCCTTCTAAAGGGGGAGGGGTCCCAATTTACCATAGAAAAAATTCTTTTTTTTTTTATCAAAAACACCCGCATGTCAAATTTTGTTCCATTTGCTTGATTATTTCTCGAGTTATGCAGAAATTTGTGTTTCATTTGTATGGGAGCTCCCCCTCTTAGTTGGGGGAGGGGCTATATAGGGTTGCCAAGTCTGAAAATTACAAAAACCGGCTGGTCCGGGGTTGTGGCAACATATTAGAGGATTTGTCTGTAATGTGTAATGTGCGTTAGACAGTCGCCGATAGCATGTAACCAGCATAGAGAGAAAGAGGGAGTCGGTTGACAGTTTCCCGTGTAAATTATAATTATAATTATAATTCAATAATTATTAAAGATAGCTAGTTTATGAGTGACAACTATTTGCTTCTCGCGCTAGTGGACAATTTAATGTATATTACCGCCAGAAGCAAGGTATTATCACTGCAAAACTAGCTATCTTCAATGATCCACTGTTCAGGATTGCTAATAAATTTATCAGAGAATTTAACAAACCAAACAAAAAGTACAAATCCGGCTTCATACGTCGGAAAACCGGCCTTTTTGCCGGATTGACCGGCCACCGACTTTGCAAGTGAAAAACCGGATGGGCCGGCCAAAAACTCGAATTACGAGGAAATTTGTAGTTCATTTGGAGGCTTCTATCCCCCCCCTCCTAAAGAGGGGAGGGGTCCTAATTCATCATAGCAAAAAATTTTGCCCCGAAAAATCTTCACATGCCAAATTTGGTTCCATTTGTTTGATTAGTTCTCGAGTTAAAAAGAAATTTGTATTTCATTTGTATGGAAGCCCCCCCTCTTAAAGGGGAGAGGGGTCATAATTCTCCTCCTAAAGAGGAGAGGGGTCTCAACACACCACAGAAAAAAAATTTGCCTGCAAAAACACCCACATGCCAAAGTTTGTTCCATTTGCTTGATTAGCTCTCGAGTTATGCAGAAATTTGAGTTTCATTTGTTTGGGAGCCCCCGCTCTTAGTAGGGGGAGGGGTCTCTAACCCTCACCTTCCCTGGCCCCAAAATCCTCTACATGCAAATTTTCACGCTGATTGGTTCAGTAGTTTTCGATTCTATAAGGTTCCCGACAGACAGACAGATAGACAAACAGAAATCCATTTTTATATATAAGATTAAGTCGCCCGTTGTGATCTGACTTTTTTTTAATTAACCCTCCACACACCCCCGTTACCAAAAAGCTCACACAGAGAGCCCCCTGGTATCGGACACTTACAGACCGCAGCTAGCAGGAAAAAATTTTGCTTTGGACTTTGCTACGCTATTTTTGACAAATATTGTATTTGATTGCTTCTTGCAATGCTTTAATATTTCTGTATATTAACTTACACAATTTTCTGTTATTTTATGCTTTTTAATCAAATTTGAATATATGGGGCAAGTGGGACCTATCGCCATAATTTTGAAAATTCTCCTCCAGATTCATTTCATGTAAATTGATAGGCCTTTTTCGTAGTTAATCCTTCGAAGTGAACCAACGAAGAGTTTCTGTGCTGAAAGAATTTTGAAATAATCATAGGTATAGATAACACAGTGGAATAAACCCAAACTATGCATTTTTTAGGTCCCACTTGCCCCGGGGTAGGGTATTGTCGTTACCGTCGGGCCACTGTTATGCTCGGGCCATCACGATTTTACAGTTTTAGTAACTCATGATTTCTATGATACAACCATTGTTAAACTTCTTACTGTAATAGCTAACTCTTTACAACATTGTGAGTTTCAATCGTGTATTCAAAACACCCGTACTGAATTCAGTGACTAAATCTTACAAAAAAAGTTTTCCATGCGTAATGAACTTTTCTTCAAGAAATGATTCATGAAATGCAATTATCGAGATATATTTTGAAAATGTATGAAGTGAGTTGTGCTGCACACGAAGACTATAGAAAAATCTCTTCCAGTAAGCTGTTTGGGAAGGATAAGGTGAAATCCTAGAGAAGCGCTATTCGTAAAGGTCGGGCCACTTGAGTAGTCATGGTTGGGCCACCATAATTTTAAGCGCAATAATCGCTAGAGAATGTCAGTCATGTAAAATGTGATGAAATAAAGCAAAATTAAAACGATAAAAACCTAGATTTTTGTTGTTTTTTTTTCATTGGAGTTGTACACTTCGGAAAAGACGATTGTAGCAAAATGGATTTTACAAGATTGCCAAAATTTCGCAAAAATGCAATTAAAAATAGGGTATTCGTACCTATATGAGTCGTTGTTCACGGAATTCATTCTTTACATGTCTCTATATAGAATTTCAATACGTATGTCTTAGATTTTTTGCGGTGGCCCAACCTGCACAACATGGCCCGACTATGACCACATTTTTTGTCTTCACGTAAATGCCTATAACTTTTTTATTTTTCAAGCAATCAGTTCAAAACTTTCCGGAAATATACCTTATTCTTAGACCTTTGCAACGATCTATTTAGATTTCCAAAATTCCTTTTGAAACGAAAGTTATGGGCGAATTCCAAAACGTGGCCCAACCACGACTACACTCCCCTACCTTAATTATTGTGATATTTCCAAAATTTGCTATTAAACAAACTACAAACGACGCGGTTTTGTAAAGAGGCGAGATAGGGTTGATAAACGAAGTGAAAAAAAATCGACGGCCATCTTGGATTTGGCCGCCATGTTGAATTTTATAAAAAAAATCGCCGCTTTCGCCATGATCTCCCCAACCGATTTTAATTTCAAGGCCACCTCGGAAAGCTGAGAACAAATGCTACAAGAAACATTCATAAAATTAGGTGTGCAATGGCATTAACTGAAGGTTCACAATTTTCATATAATTATTGTGATATTTCCAAGATTTGCTATGAAACAAACTACAAACGACACGGTTTTGTAATGAGGAGAGATAGGGCTTATAAACAAAGTGAAATAAAAATTGGCGGCCATCTTGGATTAGGCCGCTATGTTGGATTTTATAAAAAAAAATCGCGGTTTTCGCCAGGATCCCCCAACCGATTTTAATTTCAAGACCACCATCGGAAAGCTAAGAAAAAATCATATAAGAAACATTCATCAAGTTAGGTATGCAATGGCATTCACTAAATAAACAAATAATTTTCTGTAGCAAGATATGCCATTATATGAGAGTTGTAAACCTTGATACAGATAAGCTGCTTGCAATGTTCCGCTAATGACTGTGAATACTCTGTGTACGCTCAACATCGACGAAGAAATGATCTCTCGAGACGCATCAACGTTAAAATCATCGACTAAATGCGGCCCAGATTGGTGGTCTTAAAATGAAAATTGGTTGGGGAGATCATGGCGAAAACGGCGATTCTTTGATAAAATCCTAGAAGGCCGCCAAAAAAAAAATTTACTCCATTTGAAAGCCCTGTTCTTCTTCTTTACAAAATCGGGCCATTTGTTAGTTGTTTCATGGCAAATTTATGAATTATCACATGATATAGATCTCAAGGTTTGCTCAAAATTCAACTTTTTTTTAGCCTGTTAGACCCCTTGGCGCACAAGGGGTCCACTATTTCGAGGTATCAAAAGTGTAATTCTTATTTTTTAACCATTGTCAACCAATTAAGCGCCAAAGTTCCAATATTTGAAGTCCTCGTGTCAGTAGTGGCCCCGTTTCAGCGAGAATTACCTGGCTGTCCTGCACTCAGTGCACCTATTTTGCTTTTTTAGGTGTAACACCTTAGCCAAAAAAAAATTCGAAAATTTTATGTGTTGGGCATTTATAGAGTAGATTATTATCCATAAGATTGCTGAACTAAGTATTGCTCTACCTTAAGTATTTACGGCGCACTCCCAGTTTACACTGGGCGATACACCCAGAGCGCTTTCTGCGCACTACCCACCCGAGCAGGAGCAAAGAGCAAAATAATATAAAAACAATATCAAACTGTGTTATAATGCTATATTTTGTTATTGAATAGATATGGAGATACATTGATAACACATTTTGCTATTGAGTAGGTATTTTAAACAGTAGTAAGTTGAGTTTAATAACTGATTTTGGTTTCATATCTTATTTTGACCTTAAAATGACATTCGATATATTTCATAAAAAAATTTTTCATTGATTAAAGAGATTTTAAATTATAAATATTTTATGAAGTGATATTTTAATATCTCATATGCTACTGCATTACACCTTAATAATACTAAAATATGTTATTCTAAACTATGAATACAATCAAGTTATTGCTTTGTTATTCAGATAACACAAGAAGTTATTCTTTTGGCCTTAAAAGAGCAAAATTTTGATATTATTTTTTGTTATTTTACCAACTATGTCAGCGAAAACAAGATCAAATTTTGATACGAGTTATTGGATTTCCATAACACATTTTGATATCATTTTGCTCTTCGCTCCTGCTCGGGCAGTGTGAAGAAAGAGTGCGCCGTAAATACTTAACATACAGCAATACTTAGTTCAGCAATCTTATGGATAATAATCGACTTTATAAAAGCCTCATACATAACATTTTCGAATTTTGTTTGGCTGAGGTGTTACAGCTAAAAAAGCAAAATAGGTGCACTGAGTGCAGGACAGCACTGATGGCCATTGTAACACGCAGTTACGGTTACTTGTTTCAAATATTAAGACAGACATTTTGATCAAACGTCTTTTACGTAGTGGAGACACTGGATAGTAGCTTTCCGAATGATGTAAGAATTATAATTTTATATCAGATAACACTATGCTTTTTCTCTGCAGCACAAAGTAGCCAATCCAATCGTTCCAGTCAATATTAAACTTTCAAAATGGTTCTTTTCGGAACCATCATAACCATCAATGAGGAGTATTATGATTTCCACTAGCAATCAATTTTCTCATAAGTGTTTTTATTAAGGTGCGTCTAGATTGGCAACTAGTAGCATGCAAGTTGTTCCTAACTGTTGCTAATGTTTCCAAGTAACTATGGCGATGTATCACAAATGTGCAGGTGGTGACAGAAACAACATTGAGCAAAAACTAGCAACATATCGCATTCCTAATATAGCCAAAAGTGCCCGTTCTAAGCGCACCTTTACATTAGCTTTGCGTAGTGGTACGTTGAACATGCGGTCGTGTCTTGTACACAACCCCTCTGATTTTTTTAACCTGCGATAGTTTTTTTCCTAATTTTTCTTTCAAAATTCCATCAATCTTAAATAGCTCTATAGGTTTGGATGGATCATTTAATTTGCTATAGAAGTTTATGCTTTTCGTTAGAAATAACGTGCAAAAATAAAACTACGTGACGTTACAGCGAACGCAGGATTTGTCACTTTTTGAACCTTCTCACATACCGTTGGATTTTTTATTTAATCAGATAACTGCAAAATTAGAAGTCTACTTTTATTATTTGTTTATCATTAGGAGCGATTAACACGGATCAAAAAGCAAAAAGGATTGACGGGAAGCGAAAATTGATTCAAAAGTCAGATATACCAATGCAAAAAATCCAAATCCACTTCCTACCCCTGAACTTACATTGACGATTTTTGTTAATCAATTGGGATTAAATTATGCTCTTTCACAGATTAAATTTGAAATACCCAAGCTGCAAACTAATTCAGTTTCACATCGAAAAGTTCTGACTTTATTATTGGCCACTTGAGTAGATGTGACAACGTTTTCTCTTCAACCATTAAACAATTTTAATTTTTATGTACTATGATACGGCTGACCTTTGAACGTGAACTGAGCCATCCCACGGCAATATTGTACCACAAGACTGCGCAACTTTGTAACTGTAATAAAGCTGATTCTGTCCACTCACCTGGAAATAGGAGAAAAAAAGAGAAACATCGAGATCAGACAGGCAGTAATTTAACACGACCGGCTGCGTTAATGTAAAACTACATTATTATTTTCCTATCAAATTGGGTTGACTAATTATGTCTTTTATATGGTATTACATTTCAGATGATAAAACAACGCCCCAGCACATTAGTTGGACTTAATTACCATAGTCACACACGGTCTCGATGAGCCATAATGGGTGCCACATTATACAAACAACTTCTGTTGGCATCCTCATTAACCTTGGCATCCCAGCACGCATTCTCGCCACCTTCTCACCATTCAAACGACGCCACATAGCGCACCAGAGCTGACTTACTAGCTGAGGTACCAACCAACCGCCGAAGCTGGCCACACCCCAAACAGCAATATCAGGAAGGAAAACATATTATCCTAATGCACGGACCGGCAGATTCTGTCCATGTACATTTTTCACTCAACTAGCAAGCGTACGACTTAATTTTTCGGACCATGACAAAAGGAAAGACCACCATAATAATGCTACTCCGAAAACTTGCTCTACTTGTAACCGTAGAAATAATCACTCGAACGCGTTCGGGGTGGTGATATTAGATTAATTCCGCTCTCCTAAATCTCGCCGTATGTACACAGTAGTCGGTCGGTCAGTTTCTTGCTTGCGCCCCGAAAAGGGGTGAACAACTGTGGAAAAACAGTTGCGGTACGGGCGGGCACGGTATGGGCACGGTTCTGAAGTTTCCTTCAACTGATGGCCCACATTTCGTGCACTTTCGTCACCTCGACCAAACCTCAAGAAGAAACGAAATAATTGGAAGTTAAGTGAGTGGAAGTAAAACGGTACTTTTCAGCGCAATTTTCTGCCAGAGCAAAACTCAGGAGGAGACCTCGCGGGAGGGGGTATTTTCGCTGGGACGGTAAAACATTTGCGTATGCAAAGCGAACCGAAGCATAGCAGTTCGAGTATGTTTCAACTTGTTTTACCGCAGGGTGTCATTTTAAAATCTTAGTTCTGATGACTACCGTTACGGGAAAAGTTTTTAACGATAAGAGCTTTGTCCATTCCGAATGTATTTTGATGGTTCGTAAACAATTCGATTCAAAATAAAGGGTGCAACAACTAAAATTTGGTCGGACAAGAATGCGTGTAACTTGACTAAATTGTATAATCACCTGTTTGCCTTATACTTTTTTTAACTTTATGGGAGCTTATCAGATTCCGTTTGACGATGGGTGAATGTTTGTCGCAGGAGCGGAGCTCTGGAGCTTTTGTTCCATATAGACAAGATGCTAAATCCGGTCAAAACAGCACGGAACAATCATGTTGCTTCAGAAAAGGCAAAAGATATTTTTCCAGACACACGTTTACATAAATTTTCTGGTGCCCGTTGCAATAAAAATATAACTTGCAAACCAAATATTTCTTAGTAAACTTCGGTTGTTTTACATATTTAAAAACGTCTACAACAATTCCCCTTTCGGTTTCCGGTTATTCCATACGCATACACCAAAAGTATAGGTGTTCAAGTATAAGTCGTCCGAATTTTGGACGTAATACTCTTCAGGTTCCAATTAAAAATTAAACCTCATCTACGGGACACGATTGCGAATCGAATTTTCAATGAGGTGATTGAACTTTTCTAAATTCATCGAAAATTAAACTGCTCTGTTATTGTTTAGAAATTAAACAGCTTCAATCAGCCGTCTTCCTTGAGAAATTATTTTTGTTTGAATTTAAGTAAGAGTTGAAACGGATTTTATTTAAGTTTGTTTTGATTTATTCCACTTTTCTTAGTAAGAATTAGTACATTCAACCGATTTATTCAGAATCAATTTTACCTACTAAATTGCAAAGCTTTCCTTCGTGTCAACGTTGATCGACCGACTAATCGAATTCGTTTAAAAGGAAAAATTGCCTCGGGACAAAATCCGACCCTGGAAGGCGGGTGTGTGTGCTGCAGCAAGGCCGAATCGCGGCTGGCGTTGTTTGTGTTTATACGGATTCATCACCCCTCGGTAAGAGCAAAGTTGATAAATTTTATGAGCAGAATGTTGTTGAAAAACTCCGCTCGAAAAATGGGTACGGGAGAAAATAACATAAAAGCAACAACCCACTCGGTTTCGCTTTCCGCTTACAGTTTTTTTTCTTTTTAATTTCTGGAAAACTGTGTAGACTTAGTGCTCCGTGAGATAAGGGCATTAGGAAGGGTTCCACTTAAAGCAACTAACGCAGAGGCCTTGGTGAAGGGGGTGTAGCACGAACGGTTGAACAAATGAACGGACAAACTAAGGCCGGGAATGCGTAAAGTGGTTAGGCTGGAAAGTTCGCATTTGTGGAAAGTGCTCCCATTGCTAGCGTGAGAAATTATGTTGAACTTCTCCTTCGGCAGCAAAGTGGAGGCCACGGGGTCGAAAGGAAGTGGAAAAATTTAGAAAGCACACCGAAATTGTGCCGAGTGGAGATTTATGGTAGGTGAAATTAAGTTTACACAGCTGAGGCTACTCGAACGGGACAAGTTGGAAATAAAGAATAAGCATGTACATAATTTTCACTCGAACGGCGTTTTCGTTCGGTAATATATTTTATAGTAATGTTGGATCATTATTCGGGCACGAGTAGGCTTTCGAAAAATTCCATTACTTTCGTGAACGTCCTTCGTCCATTTGCGTTTGTCGTCTTTTGGCCGAATTGGTACCATTTGTCAGCGTTCGGTTTGTATTCCCGAAATGTATAAGTACAGTGTTACAACTCAACCACTGCTCGGGTTTTTTGTGATTTTTTTTTGGTGCTATTCAAGCACTGGCAAATAAAGTTGAAGCATCTTTTTGTGCTCGAATTTTAGTTCCATTTTTATTCCAATTCCATAGAATGATTGATTTTGATTTGGAAGCTTTGAAATGAGTTTGTATTCAATTAATTTTCATCATCATTCATTTCATCACTTTTGCGTACAAACTAGTAATAGAAAACCTATAAATCATTAATCACTGAACCAGCACTGGCACTAGCACTACAAATTAGTAAATGGGTCAACTAGACCCTGTCTGATTTGTATGAAACATTTAACATGTCTTCAGTGCAGGAAATGATTGCTTTTCTCAGATGCCCATCGACCGTCATGACACGAGTAAAGACTCAATGCTGAAAAATAAATCAATTGCATTTGAGAAGAAGGAAAAAGGAGGAAACCAGGCGTGGAAAAGTTCAAGAGAAGAGAAATAAGAGAGAAGAATGGAAAACGATATACAAAACGAGAAAAACAAAAAGAAAGCATAGAGTGGACAGAAGTGGAGAAAAAACTGAATAGAACAGGAGAAAGAGAAAAAGAGAAAATAACAGAGTTGCAGAAACGAGAATAGAAAAAATGAAGTTAAAACGGAAAAGAAAAAAACAGAAAAGAAGAAAAACAGTGAAGGGTGAAACCGCATGCAGAGGAAAGCAGAACGAGAGAAAAATTAGTGAACACGAGACAAAATGGTAAAACCACGGGAGAGGAAACAAAAAATATGACAGAAAAGGCGGGAAAACGGGAGAAAAAAGAGGGAAATAAAACGAGAAACGTAAAACGGGCCAGAAAACAAACCAATAGGAAAAAGAAGAATTGTGTGTGTGTGTGTGTGTGTGAGTGAGAGAGAGAAGAATCAAAAAATAAAACGGAAGGGAAAACGAGAAAAAAAAGGAAATCAAGTCAAACAGGATACTAATTATGGGACAGAAAACTGGAAGATGGGACATAAAAAGGAGGAAAGAGAAACGAGCCAAAGAAGAAGGTAAACAGGGGAGAAAAAGAGGACAAACCAGGGATAAAAAAGAAAAACCGGAAAGTGAAAAAAAACGAGCTAAAAACCAAATAAATTTGACAATAAAAACGAAGCATACGGAAATACGGAACAGCTGAAGATAAAAAATGAAAAGAAACGGAGATAAGAAGATTCATTAAAGAACGAAAACTGAAAACGAAATAATGTAGGAGGAAAGAGAAAAGACGAAAACGAGAAAGAAAATAAAAGAATTTTTTACTAGTTCTTTTGTTATTTTCTTTCGGAGTAAAAATTAAAAAATATATCACAAAGACAATGAAACAAGAAAAACGGGAGAGAAAAAAATAAAAGCGATAGAAAAGAGGAAAAACGAAAAACGGATAGAACAATAAGAAAAGTAAAGCATAAACCAAATAATAGCACAGAAAAGAGATAAAACATCCGGGAGAGTAAGGCTAAAAATGTCATAATTTCAAATATAACTTAAAGTGTTTCTCTTGTGTCCATATTCAATTACAAAACAATTTTATTTCTAATTTTAAGTTGAATTAAAACTTTCATTTCAAGTCTAATTTCAACTCTGATTTCCATTCCAAAAATATGGCCATTGCAAATAATTTCAAAAGTTTTTGTCACCCGGGGGGGGGCCTCCCCCCCTTGGAAATTGGCTTGAAAAATCGAGCGGCAAAAAAATCATTTGTAGGATATGAGTTAATTTTTTTTTACATAAAATCAATTGTCTGTGAGTTCTACAGCCTAAAAAACTCGAAAAATGAGTGTAGATTTTCGCATGGAAAATTTTTGCCCTTCGGTGCCCCCCCCCCGCTTTAGTGGCCCAACACCGGAAGGACCAAAACTTTATAAAATATTTGTAATGTCCTAACTTGAAATCCTTAATTTCAAGGCCAATTTCATGTCACATTTCAACTTTAATTTTCAAATTCTGAATCGCGTTCAATTACAATATCAAGTGAAAATTTTGATTCCGATTTCATACCGAATATCAAGTAAAACTTCCAGTTATGGGTTAAATGGGTGTTATGGGTTAAATTTATGTAGCTTATATGTCTACTATGCGTAAAATATAAAATTATTATATTTATTTATTTATTTATTTATTTATTTATTTATTTATTAATTTTCTATCCATCCGACCTAATAGGTCTACATGGAGCAATGGTTGGATGGGGAAAAGCCAAGCTGAGGCCATCCTCACGTAGGCATAAAAACCCCATCATCTTCACAAAAATACATAATTACAATTCACATCACATACTACATAATAAATAAACATTAATTGTCAAGTGAGTAACTAACTTAAACTAAATACAAAAAATCATGGTCACTTATAAAATACTAGAATTAGAAATCTTTTGGAAGAATTTGTGCGATGGTTCTCCGAATTCATACATGTGCTCCACTAAAGAAAACGTTCGAATACACGCTGACATAGGTTCATTGAATCCGAAAGTTGTACGGTGCGATAGAGGTTGTAGCAGTCCAGCAGAGCGGAGAGAACGCTGAGGAGCACGGAAGTTCAACGTTGAAAGAATGTTCGTTGAATCAATTTCTCCATTCAATATTTTGGCAATAAATATGGCTTGCTGAATTTTCCTACGGCGTTCTAATGTGTCAAGCCCAATAAGGCGACAGCGATCAGGATACGGAGGCAGGTTCACGGGATCTCGCCAGGAAAGATTACGTAATGCAAGACGAATGAACCTCTTCTGCACTCGTTCAATTCGTAAATTCCAGGTTAGTTGATATGGAGTCCAGATAGGACACGCGTTTTCCAATAGAGGTCTCACCAGGGAACAGTACAAAGCCTTCAAGCAGTATGGTTCCTTGAAATCTCGTCCAATTTTCGAAATAAAGCCGAGCTGCCGAGTTGCTTTGGAGATAATAGCCGAGCGATTTAGATTAAAATTAAGTTTGGCATCGAGAATAACGCCAAGATCATTGACATGTTCAACCCTTTCAAGTGCTTGACCATCAATGTTGTATTCGAAAATAACAGGGTTAGCAATGCGATGGAAAGTCATAACCTGACATTTTGAAATACTAACGATCAGCCAGTTCTTGCAACACCAATTCACGAAAATATCCAGCAGCTTTTGCAAATTAAGACAATCTTCAATTGACCGTACAACAAGATACAATTTCAGATCGTCTGCGTACACTAACTTACAACCGTCACCCAGAAGCAAAGCGATGTCATTGAAGTACAGCGAGAAAAGCAATGGGCCCATATTGCTGCCTTGTGGTACGCCCGATTTATTTGAAAATGGGGTGGATAAACAGGAATTGAGCTGTACACGTAGAGTTCGTCCGCATAAGTAGGAACTTAACCACTCAGTAAAGTTTTGTGATGCACCAAGTCGAGAAAGTTTTCGTAAAAGTATTCGATGGTCAATACGGTCAAAAGCTGCCTTTAAATCGGTGTACACTACATCGACTTGGGCCTTCTGTTCCATGTGCGAGATACAAGTCGACGTAAAATCCATAAGGTTAGTGCAAACGGATCGTCCTGGCATAAATCCATGTTGATCAACCGAGATATAACTTTTCGTATGAGAGAGAATAACAGAGCTTACAATTATTTCGAATAGCTTGCATGACGCTGAGAGACTAGTTATCCCACGGTAATTCCTTATATTATGTCGATCGCCGCTTTTGAAAACCGGAAACATGTAGGACTGCTTCCAAATTGCCGGAAATTTTCTTTGCTCAAACGACCGGTTAAAAACACGGCATAAAGGTTCAGCCAGAACGTTCGCACAGCGGGTATAAACAATGGCAGGAATCCCATCCGGACCCGCAGAAAAAGAAGCTTTCAGTTTTTTAGTGGCCTGCATAATCATTTCGGGAGTGATTTCAAAGGTGCTCAAATCAATCAGATCAAGCGGTACCGACTCGGTAGCTGCCTCGGCGTCTAATTCAGTAGCAGTGCTATTGGCGAAAACCGAAGCAAAAAACTTTGCAAACAATTCACACGAATCCAATGTAGACGTTGCTTCAATGCCATCGAGGCAAACATTCGATGGAATATTAGAGTTTTTGCGCTTAGAATTCACGAAGTTCCAAAATAGCTTGGGGTTTCGCCGGAGGTCAGTTTGCACCCGCATAACATAATTTTTGTACAAACTAGCATTTAGCCGTCGATAGTCAGTAGCCGTTCGTTTGAAATTGCATTTTGTCTCGTCTGTACGCAAATTTCGGTGCTTACGCTGCCAGACATTACGTACTCGTTTTAATACCTGTAGGCGAGGGGTAGTCCACGGAGGAGAAGCAGGCTTCTTTACAAGCGGTAGGTTTGCTCTTAACCACTGGTGCAATGTCTCACTAAATAAACTAGCGAGATCGTCGACATCATTAACTTCAAATAGAGCATCCCAATCGATACCACGTACAAACTCGGTGAATGCAATAAAATCAATTTTGCGATAATTCAAAGCACCCGCACTATTTGCAGGCAAAACGTTAGCAATGTTACTTCTACATTCAACCAACATTGAAAAGACAAGCGGGGGGTGATGCGTATCAACAGGAACGAGAGGAGCAGCGCACAGATCGACCACACAGTTTTGCTCAGCAGAACAAAAAATTAAGTCAAGCATTCGATCGAGATGATTAGATTGGTTATTCACTTGCAGCAAATTCAAAAAATCGATGCCGTCTATCAGAGCAGCACTAGCAGCGGGCAGTTGTAATGAACATGTGTACAATGGTCTACCGTTTGCCCATATAATACGTGGTTGGTTGAAGTCGCCGCAAACTAGAACGATATCACCCGCTGACTTTTTGTCACACAGCTCCGCAATAGAAGCAATATGCCTATCGATAACAGCCACGTCGGAACTCAAATTTGGAGGAACGTACAGAGCACAAAGCAGAATTCTCAAACCGTGAATGACGGTACTCACGCATACCTGTTCGAGATGGATGCCGTGTGAGGTTTGCAGTAGAGCACATGGATATTGTTTCGAGACGGCGATCAATACGCCACCAAACGATTTTTTGTCACTGTTAAGAGAGCTTCGGTCACATCGGAAAACGTTGAATGAGTCACCAAACAGTTGTTGCGAATTGATACGATCGTCCAGTCCGGTCTCCGTCAGCAGGATCACGTCGAGATTGCAGTCAATTGTCGCTAGATAGAACTCGTCGATTTTGGTACGTAATCCGCGGACGTTCTGATAGTAGTACCAGACACAATTTGGGCTCCCTGCGGTGTGCTGAAATGCATGATCACACAGTACGGGTTGCGCCGAAGAATTCACAGAATACTCGCCTCTGGCAGAAGCCCGTAGGCCCCCACCGTCCACAATAAGTCGCATAGATACATTAGTAGTTGGCTCGTGATCACTGTTGATAGCAGGCTCGACGGTATGAATTAGTTTTTTGGTAAATCCATAAATTCGCGGAACAGCAGACCAGACGGCCACGAAGCAGGATCCAAAGCAGCATTTTTTAGTTCCGGGTCCAACCCGAGTTTGTAGGATACATACGAGAGGTTGGATGTGTCGGTTCCTTTTTTAACAAGCCGGGTAGCAACAGCAGGCTCAGCAGAATTTAGGCAGCGAGAGACTATTTTTTGTACATCGGTATCATTTACTTGTGGGTTCAGCCCGGACAAGTACAGCCAGAAGCGCTTTTGTGTTACGGCAGCAGCGACAGTTGGAACGGATAAATCACTAAGGTCGATATTACTTTCGCCACGATCAGATTGAATTGGTATTGGAACCCGCTCAGTTCGACGACGTTTCAAGCTTTTGCTTGGCCAGACAGGAGTGGCATTTGTGTTCACAGGAGTTGCTGGATCAATATTCATCGGCTTGTAGGGCAAATTTTCAATTTTTTTGCTCAAACCATCGACCACCTCGAATAATTTTTGAACCTGGGCAGGTAGTTCGGCGAGCGGAGGCGGTTGTGTTGTATTGTTCAATTGCAAATCTGCTACGTACGAGGAAATGGAACGGCCATTTAGCATTTCCCTACACTTTGGGCAAAAGAACATCATTTTGCCTTGTGTGAGCAGATCTTTGCACACTCGGCTGTTAAAACCACAGCATTGTTGATTGATGTGGAAGCTAGTTTCACAAAATCCGCAACGGATCGGCTCTAGATCGTTGACGGTTTGTTTACATTCTCCGCACTGTTCTTTATCCATTTTGTTTTGTTCCAACAATTGGCGCGCGCGCGAGTGGCAGTTGAACTTAACGAAAGATAAATAATCGTCAACAATAGCTAGCAGCAAAACACAACTGAAGAGCCACAAAATCCAAATCGTCCGTGTGCAGGTAAAAACAAGTAATTTGATTAAACTTCACTACGATCGTCCGTGAGACTAATACGATTAACTTGTTGCGCAGAAAGAAAACGATTTAACTGACTATATCACTTTGAAAAGCGACAAAATTATGCAGCGAAAAATCAAAACCGAAACTCGAAAACTCAACGAAACTCGAGGAAAAATAATATTAATTATATTAATAGCATTAAAACAAATTGATGTTTTGCCTGAGCTTTTTCGGGTACTCTCCCAGATGCTGTTACGCCAGCTATCACCGATAGCACAAAGTTGCGTAGGGAATTATCAGGCGGTCTACATGGGGGCTGTGCCATACTCCAGAAATGTTGGGAAAAGGGTAACCAACGTATTTTGGACCCCTTCAGCAGCTGTACGTAATTTGGACACTTACAGCAAAATCAAATGGAAGTGTCCAAATTATGTACAGCTGCTGATGGGGTCCAAAATAGGTTGGTTACCCTACGCATCATAATTATTATTGACTTCAAAGCAGCGTAAGTTACAGTCGATTGAGACCAGCTATGGCAGATAACGCAAGAATATGGATTTTCGGATATACTGACGCCACCAGGGGAGTAACCAGAAAATATTCTTAGGGTGGGTTTAACAAGAAAAAATCTGACATAACCTAAGCTAGAGTTTTTAGTCAAAATCGGGAATAAGCCAAAACTAAACATTCTTCATTTGACAAAATGAAAGTGAGTTCAAGTAGGCAAATTTAACAAAAACTTTTATTTGCGTTTACCGTTAGCTGGAAAGTTAAAGATGGATTGAGATAAGCTGATTTCAATAAATTATTTATAATTTTAAGCTTAGACTTGGGCTTCTTTGGTCTATACTCGGGGTTGAGCAAGAGCTTGGATTTAAATTTAAACTTGGACTTTGAATTAGACTTGGATTTAGACTTGAATTTGGGCTTTGACTTGGACTTGGACTTGGACTTGGACTTGGACTTGAATTTGGACTTGGACTTGAACTTGGACTTGGACTTGTACTTTGAATTAGACTTGGATTTAGACTTGAATGAATTTGGGCTTTGACTTGGACTTGGACTTGGACTTGGACTTGGACTTGAACTTGGACTTGGACTTGGACTTGGACTTGGACTTGGACTTGGACTTGGGCTTGGACTTGGACTTGGACTTGGACTTGGACTTGGACTTGGACTTGGACTTGGACTTGGACTTGGACTTGGACTTGGACTTGGACTTGGACTTGGACTTGGACTTGGACTTGGACTTGGACTTGGACTTGGACTTGGACTTGGACTTGGACTTGGACTTGGACTTGGACTTGGACTTGGACTTGGACTTGGACTTGGACTTGGACTTCGACATGGACTTGGACTTGAACTTGGACTTGGACTTGTACTTTGAATTAGACTTGGATTTAGACTTGAATTTGGGCTTTGACTTGGACTTGGACTTGGACTTGAACTTGAACTTGAACTTGAACTTGAACTTGAACTTGGACTTGAACTTGGACTTGGACTTGGACTTGGATTTGGACTTGAACTTGGACTTGGACTTAGACTTGGACTTAGACTTGGACAAGGACTTGAATTTGGGCTTTGACTTGGACTTGGACTTGGATTTGGACTTGGACTTAGACTTGGACTTGGACTTGGACTTGGACTTGGACTTGGACTTGGACTTGAACTTGGACTTGGACTTGGACTTGGACTTGAACTTGGACTTGGACTTGGACTTGGACTTGAACTTGGACTTGGACTTGGACTTGGACTTCGACATGGACTTGGACTTGGACTTGGACGTGGATATGGACTTGGACTTGGACTTGGACTTGGACTTTGACTTAGACTTTGACTTGGACTTGGACTTGGGGCTTGGGACTTGGGACTTGGGACTTGGGACTTGGGACTTGAGGCTTGGGGCTTGGGACTTGGGACTTGTGACATGGGACATGGGACTTGGGACTTGGGACTTGGACTTGGATTTTGATTTGAAATGGGACGTGTAGGCTTGGAGTTTTCTGGGATTTGGACGTGGATTTGGATGTGGATTTGGCCTTCGACTTGGGCCTTCGCTTTTTAACCTTTGACTTTGACAGTGTCGATTATAAATTTGGGTTAGATGGATGGGGGAGGGTCGGGCCCCCCCTTGATTACGCCCATGGACACCACTGATCAGAGCTACCCAAGTAACCATAAGCATTAACTTAAAACCGTATATTAGAAATAAATCAGCATACTTAGTGCCAAACTACTGTATATCAGCAATCTTATTGCCTATGAAACTTATATTAACATTGTTAATGCCTAGAAGCATTTACGAAAATAGCATTAAAGAAAGCAGTATATACGCATATAATGTTCAATATAATGCTTTTATACAATGTAAGTGTAAATAAATTTCTTGTACTTGACTCCATACTTTGTTTTTCAACGACTACTATATCTGCCCTCTAATTTCAACCCGCTCATTTATATCAGCTGTGGTTGAGGTAGCAAATGTGCAGGGAAATGAATAAGACTGCATGATATAACCCAGATTCGAGTCCCCGTCTTTACGAGAGGTAACAGTTAGCATGTCTCCCTTAATCAAATAAATAAGATGTGTAAATAAATTCTCCCAGAAAGCAGCCAAAACAAATAATTCCGCTTTAAAAATAAATGCGATAAATTTTTTTTTATCTTCAAGACACCGACGACCGAGTTCATGTTTACATTTTTTCTATGGCAAACGAACGATATGCCGTCGATATTTTTTCGATACGTCGATAATGTAGGCCGTTTGACTCATAGTGTTTATGAAATGCTTGTGGCGTAGCATTTTAACAACCCGCTATTTCGCCTTTTTAGTCTTTTATGAGTTCTACAGAGGTATATAAAGCAAAATAAGCTTTCAATCGGAGTTCTGTATGTAAATATAATGTTAATAAAGGACTAATGTGTAGTGCTTAGTGGTTACTTGGGTATATTGGATCGAGTGAACTGTTTCGTATGCATGTTGGGGACGCTCTAGAGTCCTTTCGCGATACGGTGAGGAATGGGACAAAGTAACGACTTCTCCTGCATGCTTTTCAATATCGATCATGCTGGTATGATTAGTAGCCCTCACCGATAGACCAAATATCTGAAAATTAGAGACTCAAAACAGGCGAACGAGCGTCTCCCATGGACGGTAACTGTTGATGGCGACGAGCAAGAAGTGGTGGATGAGTTTATGTATTTGAGATTGGTGGTGACCGCGGATAACAACACTAGTATGGAGATCCAAATGCGCTTCAATCCCATCGAGTCCAGGAACAGAGGGTCCTAACGTGGTCCTTTGTACCTGGTGCCGGCGAGATTTAACCAAGTCGAAAGCGGCTTCCAACTTCTTAGACGCCTGGGAAATTGACGACGAGTGGTCCAAGATCGAGTTGGACGAAGCGAATTTTCATGGAAGGACTGTTTAAGAAGTAATTCACACAAATTTATGTCTTATATTACCTATTTATATTTTGTTTCAGATTTATTTATATTCTATTTTTCCCTATTCACAAGAAGGGTGATAAGCGCAACGTTGAATACTATCGAGGGGTTACATCGTAGTGCTTCAGCTCTAAAGTGCTCGAGATAATCGTGAACGACGCTTTATTCACTAGCTGTCACCATTACATTTTTTCCGACCAGCATGAATTTTTTGCTAAACATTCCATCTCTACGAATCTCATTGACTTTGTCTCGTTCTACCTGAGATGTAACATGACTGAAGGATTGCGAATTGATGCGGTGTACATGGACCTGAAAGCAGCGATGAACTATCAGCTCTCGTGCCACCTGGCTGTCGGTCTTTTCATGCCAACGATCTTTAAGGTAATCAACATGGACTCCGACTGCAATAAAGTGCAACGCTTTAAAAATCTCAATCTGCTTCACCATCTCCGTTCGCCGTGAAACTAAACCTATAGCTTTTAGCTATAATATAGCAGAGCATGTGTTACAATGCGTCTATCATATTCATGATCGTGGTGTCGTTCTGAATAGCGCACTAACTTTCCGTATACACTATGACAACATTATCGCCAGAGCCAATAAGCAACTTGGCCTAATTTTCAAAATCGCTAAGGAGCTCCCGGACCCGTACTGTTTTCAATAATTGTACCGTTGCCGCTTACTTAACTCTGGAAAGTAGACGTATCAAAGCTCAAGCCGTGTCACTTGTTTATGGTCTAATAAGCAACGATAATAGTTGAGACAATTTCGATATCGTTTATTTGGCACAATGTTTGATGTTATGTTATGTTGTAAATAATCGATCAACCGAATTAGGGAAAGTTTTTGAAAATCCATTTGTGAATTACTGCGGATAGCCTATATCATTAAAATGGACGTTAAGGCCAAAATCGTACCAAGAATAAATAGCCATACTGATTTAGCGTTAAAAAGAGTGACTCCAGGCTCATTAAGTTCAAGTTTTATGGCTAGACTTATTTAAAAGCCGTCATAAATTTATAAGCTCCGCGAAAAAACTAAACAAAGGATAGAAAGGGGCACATTTAGTAAACGATTATCGGTGTTTTGGCTGTGCTAATTTGCAACCAGTGAGCCCCTTTTTCATTCAGTAAGATTCATTACACTAACGGTTTGGGGTCGAAACTCTAAACGGCAGTTCAGTCAGCTTGCCATCGCCGTTGGAGAAAATGTAGTCATTGCTGTACCCAACGAAAAGAAAGCCTTTCAGTCGGGGTGTGACGTTAACCGATTAGGGTCTCCTTGCACCCACGATAAATATTATATTTCTTGGAGAACCTTTTTCTAACATTCAAAGATTACGATTTACTTTTCGACCATCAATTGGCACCATTTCGATTCATTGGATACTATAGCAATCGAAGGGATAGAAGTTCGGTAGTAATGAATTGGAGAAGGCATATGTTCCAAAATTTTCACTTTCATCCATTAATTAATAAAGGAATATTTATATTAGTAAGTTACAGTATTTAGAATTAGTATCATAATTTACATACACTAAAAAGTGCTTTCAAGCTGCTTTCAGGTGATTGAAAGCAATTCCTTTGCGGATCAACGTTAAACATTTCTTGCCTCTGGTTTTATGCGTATGTACTCAAATTTCAACCCAACACCAATAAAATCGAACTTTTCAGCATAGGAAGCGTTCCACAAATTCTATCAATAAGACAGGAAACGATTCTGTTCGGCTACCAGGTTTTGCTAGACCCTCTGGTCGGCTAACCGGACTGAGCTACGCAGGTTCCGCCGTAAGGACCAACAGCCGGCAATGATTGGTACTTTTTGATGAATGCAGCAATCTGTTTGGTTTGGTTTATGAAACAGAGCCCGACGTCCGGAGCTTTAGGGAATTTGGGATTTCATTTTTTTGTTGTTGCTTGTGAGCTCCCATGCACACATCTGACTTTCTACGACCGACGCAAATAGTGATCCATCTTCGCCGGTTTCATGGGATTGGATTTTTTACGCGATTTGGTCTCTTATCCGAATTGCACGCTCCCAGGGGCGTCAAAAGAACGGGTGTGAATAGAGTTCAATATATGACAATCACAGCCAGCAGCGGAGAATCTGCGTACCCGGATTGATGAATGTTCATTTGGAGCAGTGGGAGTGATTCATCTTCCTCACTTCGGCGATCGAAATATATCTCCATCTATGCACACATCGATAGCAGCCACGGTGCTGATGCAGCACGGCAACAAAACAGACTGCAAATGCAGTCAACGACGTCATTAGTTCCGCCCTATCGGGATTGATTTCGGTGGACAAAAAAAATCAGCCAAACCATTTTCTCTTTTTTTTGGTAAATTATTTTGCGACAGAAAACATGGAGACGCGTGGTACATTGTTGAAAGAAAAGTATCGATATTTTTTAACCTAAAGCCACCCTAATATGTACAAGTATCGAAGTAGCTGAACACCGTTCGGTCTGCAAACAGAAAGTTTGGCTTTGGATTATTACACATCTGCACATCGTCTAGATTTTAGAATTTTCGGGTCGCAGCTGGACTATGTTTTTATCGGTCGCAAGAAATATCGCACGGATGCTACATCTGCGAAAAATCCAACATCGAATCTAACAGCGTCAGCAAGGAAAAACGGTGTCTTCGTGCATCGTACAGCGACGACGGATTAGTTCCAATGAATGGAAGGAAGTCAATTTTCAAATGTGTTTACTCACAGTGTGTGTTGGAAAATGGCATAGGGCTGCGGCTGGAACATAGCGATAACTGAAACTGCGATTGATTTATGTTGAATGCACCGTTTGGAACTGTTGCAAAACAAATCAAACACCGGTTAGCTTAATTGTTTGAACTAAAAGATTGATAATATTTGTTGGCTTCGGTGTGGTCTTGATACATGTTCCCAACTATTTAGTACTAGTTGAGCCCGAATCTTACGATCCGGAAAATAAAAATGTCTGTTCAGAATTCAGAAAACTGCGGATACATTCCATCGGCCAGTGTTTGCGAAGATGTTTAACCTTTGTATTAGTTCTTTGAGTTCTTATATTGCAGAATGTAGCTCTAAGATGTTGTACATAAAAGAGTCATTAAAGTGTCATTAACTCATTTTTAAAAATTTTGCGACTTGGTCCGGTCTGATTTAACACCGACCACATGATATCGCGACAAGCAATCGAGTTGAGAAGGCGAGTCGAGCAGTCGAATCGAGCAATCGAGTCAAGCAAATGGGTCGATCAGTCGAGCTGTTGAGTCGATCAGTTCAGTCGAACAGTCGAGACGAGAAGTTGAGTCGAGTAGTCCAGTCGAGCACTCGAATCGAACAATTTAGTCAAGCAGTCTAGTCGAGCGGTCGGGTCAAGTGGTTCAGTCAAGAAGTTGAATCAAGCAGTCCAGTCGAATAGTTTATTCGAGCAGCTGAGTCGTGTAGTCGAACAGTTTAATCGAGCAGTTCAGTCGAGTAGTCCAGTCGAGCAGTTGAGTCAAACAGTCGAGTCGAGTAGTCCAGTCGAACAGTTGAATCGAGCTGTCGAAACAAATAAAAGTTAAGCAGTTGAGTCGAGCAGTCTGGTTGAGCAGTTGAATCAAGCTGTTCAGTTAAGCTGTACAGTCGAGCAATTGAGTCGAGCTGTTAAATCGAGCAGTCGAGTCGATCATTTTGATCGAGCAGTTTAATCGAGCAGTTCAGTCGAGCAGTTGAATGGAGTAGTCTAGTCGAGCAGTTGAACCGAGCACTTGAATCGAACTGTTTAGTCAAGCAGTCTAGTCGAGCAGTCGGGTCAAGCGGTTCAGTCGAGTAGTTAAGTCGAACAGTTGAGTCGAGCTGTTAAATCGAGCAGTCGAGTCGAGCATTTCAATCGAGCGGTTGAGCCGAGCAGTTTTATCGAGTAGTCCAGTCGAACAGTTTTATCGAGCAGTTGAGTCGAGTAGTCCAGTCCAGCAGTCGAGTCGAATAGTTCAGTCGAGCGTTAAGTCGAGTAGTCTAGTCGAGCAGTTGAATCGAGCTGTCGAATCGAATAGAAGTCAAGCAGTTGAGTCGAGCAGTCTAGATGAGCAGTTGAATCAAGCTGTTCAGTCGAGCAGTCCAGCCTAGAAGTTGAGTGGAGCAGTTCAATCGAGCAGTTGAATTGAGTAGTCTAGTCGAGCAGCTCAGTTCAGCAGTCCAGTCGATCAATCAAATCGAGCAGTCTAACAGACCAGTCCAGTCGAGCAATATAGTCAACCAGTTGAGCAATCGAGCAGTCCAGCAATCAACTGGGGTAATTGAGAATACAACCCATTGCTACACTCAAAAAAATCGGCACGTCGCATCCACGTGAAATATCATGTAAACTTCTGTACAGCAACTTACGTGAGCTCCATGTACTAGTTAAAGGGAAAATTGATACTACTTACCGGGATCGCACGTAAACTGGTTAGTATGAGCAGGGATACCAGACTTGCAGATTTGTCTGCAAATTCCAGATTTTTGGAACGGTCTTGCAGATCATTATAAATTTGCAGATGTTTGCAGTTTTTATGACTTTTATTGTTTTGATGCAGATTTTTGTTCGAAGCTCTTTAAATTTTCACAGACTTCCTAAAAAAGTGTGCAGATTTTCGCAGATTATTTTCAAACTAGAAAATTCGAGTAGCCGGAAAACTGCTAGATTTTTTCGGTTTTCGAGCAGTTCCAGACATTTTTTTTAGAAAATATGGCGTCTCTGAGTATGAGTGCGAGTTACCAACAATTCACGTGAATGTTACATGAAAAGTGTGGATGGATGAGAATTACCTATGTTTTCACGTAAACTTGACGTGCTGATTTTTTTGAGTGTACGAAAGCATGACGTCCTGTCAGGTCTGTTTTTACTTACCGATACCGATAAGCCTCTTATGACGTCTTGTTAGAGTCCTGGTTTTCGGTACAGACATAAGCTTCTAATATAAATAGATTTTTCAACTCGAATAAATCAAGAGATGTGTTTACAAAAAAACAAGTAGTATTTGCTTTTGCTATAATTTGGTTTGAATTCAAAGAATATTGAATGAATGATACATCTTGAATATTATTCTTTTACCAAGAAGCATTTTATGCTAAATTAACGTGTCGCAACGCGGATTGTTTACAAGAAATTTACTCGTTTGTTTTTATGGGTATGAAATTAAACAAAAATTGTTAGCATTCATTTACAAGAGCTCAGTCCATAAGTGAGTAACTCAACTATGTAAGTGGATCGGGAAAAACAAAAAAATTGCGAGCGAAGGTTGAGTACTTAAAAAAAATTTTGCTCTTTTAATTCAGCTGAAATGGGAGAAAAGTGTGCTGTAACGTGATAAATTCATTGAAATATCCAAAGGAAAAGTGCGTACATAAGCGAAAAATTGAAAATTAAAGTGCATTATAGTGGCAGTGAAAAGCATTCGTTCACAAGAGTTCGGCTGGTGCGGTCGTGTATTGAAGTCAGTCCGTAAGTGAACAAGCGAAGTGGAAAAAATAAAAAAATTGCGTTCGACGGTCGAGTGCTCCAAGCGAGTTTTAGGTTTTCGAAGTCAGCTGTGTGGGGGGAAGTGCTGGGAAGTGATGAAGTCGTTGGAATTGTCCAAATTTCTAAAAGAATAGAGCACGGAGGGAAAAATTTTAAAATAAAATTGCCTTTCAGTGGCACTGAAAAGTGGAAGGGAAGCGCAAACGAAAAAGTTGTGCATGCAAGGAAGTATGAGTGAAAAGGTCACAAGCGATCAGGGATGCCAGGTGATTTTTTGAAAAGTTTTCACAAATCAAGGAAAAATGTCTTCATTTGTCTTCTTTCGGCTTTCCGCTCATTTAAATTGCATGGTGAAGACATGTCTTCACATATCTTCAAGCGAAGACATTTCACTTTTTTGTAACTAAAATGTCTTCAAAATGAAGACATGTCTTCACTTCTGGCATCTCTGCAAGCGATAGCGAAAACAGCAGCCTAGCGTGTGGGTTGATAGTGTTACGCAGTGTGGGTGAACGCATAGCCATTTTCATCAGAGACTGAAAAAATCTTCTCGACATTCACAAACTGTCATGACATGCGATTATGTGCTGCCTTGGCTCGGTGTGAGTGAATGAGTGGAAGATCTGAATTTGTGGGAGCGTAGAGTGCGTATAGGGGAACTGTGGGAAAAATGAACAGGGGGGGTAAAATGAATAGGCAGCCAAATTCCCAGTAAACCGATTAAAATCTGTTCCAGATCAATAGGTATCTTCTCCTAGAAGTATTTCAAGCTGTTTGAGACAATATGTGGTCATCATAATTTCCACTATTAGCAAATTAGCAATTTTGGCGAAACAAATTAAATTTCGACTATTGGTATCATTTAGTGTTGTTTCTTTATCACTATCCTGCGGATCTGTCGAAAATTCCAAATATTTTTAGCAACTGTTTGTTTATAATAAACATTTGAAAATAATTGTTTTTTGGGGGTAAAATGCACACTATGGGGGCGAAATGAACAGTGTGTATAATGATATTTTATTTTCCATTTATCAGCAGCCACGAAATAATTACAATTCAAGCAATAAAAATGATCGAGTCTGTCGAAAAATGACGGAAGATGACCGAGTGCCGGAAAATCATGCGAGTTAAAAGTCAAGCATGGTATGAACGTGGCGAAGATTCATTATGTTAACTTTGTGAAGTCCCATTTTAATTCCAACAGCCCTGTTGAATATCTACGGCTTATGTAGAACAATGATAATGTAAAATAATGTTTAATTTATCCAAACTACATGTTAACTGTAGTTTTCTATGACATGTTCATTTTGCCCTCACTGCATGTTCATTTTACCCACACGAAAAAAATCAGGTTCGAATATGACGGTTTCGAAAAAAAGAAATTTTTCATGACAAATCGTCTTTTTTCAAACATCTTTATATATTGCTACGTGGAATATGAATCCAGCTTTCAATTCATATAGTGCGTTCAGTATTTGGTTGGTTCCTGGGGGAGAAAATGGCGAAAATGTTAAGGGTGTTAATTTTACCCCCCGTTCCCCTATAACAGAACCTATAAAGGCTAGTAAGCATAAGCAGGGCTTGCTGATCGGCAATGTCCACATCACAACAAAATGGAGGCACTAATCGCTGATCGTAACAGAATTGAGAGGTACACATATTAGCGCTAACAAGCCTTTGGACAGGCGGTTAAAGTTTTCGACTGGCACAGAAAATAATTCTGGAGTATATTGGTGGGACTGTTCTATTGTATTATTACAAATTCATATTCTATTTAAAACGCACATTTATATTACACTAGCTGACCCGACAAACTTCGTATTGCCACAAATTAACCTGTGTTGTACATAAATCATGAATCTCGGATGATCTTTGTCACTATCTCGAGTTTTGCCAGCCCCGCAGTGGGCGGCGCTTCCGACGGCGGGTCACCGGCAACACTCGCGACCGGCTCGTCCTGAATGATCTAGTGTTACTATAGATAGTTTTTGTGGTCTTGTTATTGATTAATGTTTTATGGAAGAGTCTCGAATTTCTCGAGTTGGATTAGTTTTTGAGTTTCGCAAAAATTTCTGTTTTATTTGTATGAGAGTCCGTATCCCCCTACCACAGGGGTGAGAGGTCTCTAACTATCATAAAATAAATTCAAGACTCAAAAATCTCCTACATGCTAAATTTGGTTCCATTTGCTTGATTAGTACTCAAATTATAAGGAAATTTGTATTTCATTTGTATGGGAGCCCACCCTCTTAAAAGGGAAAGGGGTCGTAATACACCACAGAAAAAAAATTCTGCCATCTAAAACTCTCACATGCCAAATTTGGTTCCATTTGCTTGATTAGTTCTAAAGTTATGAGCAAATTTGTATTTCGTTTGAATGGGAGCCCCCCCCTCCTAAAAAGGTAAGAAGTCCTAATTCATAATGGGAAAAATGGTTGCCTCCAAAAACACCCACATGCCAAATATGGTTCCATTTGCTTGATTAGTTCTCGAATTATGAGGAAATTTGTATTTCATTTGTGTAGAAGCCCCCCCTCTTGAAGTGTGGAAGGATCCTAATTCACCGTAGAAAATATTTTTGCCTCCAAAAACCTCCACATGCCGAATTTGGTTCTATTTGCTTGATTAGTTCTCGAGTTATGGGGAAATTTGTATTTCATTTGTATTCGAGCCCCCCCTCCTAATGTGGGAAGAGGGCCTAATTCATCACAGAAAAAATTCTTGCCTCCAAAAACACCTACACGCCAAATTTGGTTCCATTTGCTGGATTAGTTCTCGAGTTATGAGGAAATTTGTATTTCGTTTGTATAGGACCCCCCCTCCTAAAGTGGGGAGGGGTCCCAATTCATCATTGAAAAAAAATTGTCTCCAAAAACACACATATGCCAAATTTGGTTCAATTCGCTTGATTAGTTCTCGAGTTATGAGGAAATTTGTATTTCATTTGTACAGGAGCCCCTCCTCTTAAAGTGGGGAGGGGTCCTAATTTACCATAGAAAATTTTCTTGCTCTCGAAAACCTTAACATGCCAAATTTGGTTGCATTTGCTTGATTAGTTCTCGAGTTATGAGGAAATTTGTATGGAAGCCCCCCCTCTTAAAGGGGAGAGGAGTTATAATTCCTTTTATAAAGAGGGGAGGGGTCTCAATTCACCATAGAATAAATTCTTGTCACCAAAAAAACACCCACATGCTAAATGTTGTTCTATTTGCTTGATTAGTTCTCGAGTTAGGAGGAAATTTGTATTTCATTTGTACAGGAGCCCCCCCTCTTAGAGTGGGGAGGGGTCCTAATTCACCGTAGAAAATTTTCCTGCCCTCGAAAACCTTCACATGCCAAATTTGGTTCCATTTGCTTGATTAGTTCTCGAGTTATGAGGAAATTTGTATGGAAGCCCCCCCTCTTAAAGAGGAGAGGAGTTACAGTTCCCCTTATAAAGAGGGAGGGGTCTCAATTTACCATAGAATAAATTCTTGTCACCGAAAACACCCACATGCCAAATTTGGTTCTATTTGCTTGGTTAGTTCTCGAGTTATGAGGAAATTTGTATTTCATTTGTATAGGAGCCCCCCCTCCTAAAGTGGGGAGAGGTTCTTATTCATCACAGAAAAAATTCTTGCCTCCAAAAACACCTACATGCCAAATTTGGTTCCATTTGCTGGATTAGCTCTCGAGTTATGAAGAAATTGGTATTTCATTTGCACAGGAGCCCCCCCTCTTAAAGTGAGGAGGGGTCCTAATTCAACATAGAAAATTTTCTTGCCCTCGAAAACTTTCACATGCCAAATTTGGTTCCATTTGCTTGATTAGTTCTCGAGTTAAGAGGAAATTTGTATGGAAACCCCCCCTCTTAATAGGGAGAGGAGTTATAATTCCCCTTATAAAGAGGGGAGGGGTCTCAAATTACCCTAGAATAAATTCTTGTCACCGAAAACACCCACATGCCAAATTTGGTTCTATTTGCTTGATTAGTTCTCGAGTTATGCAGAAATTTGTGTTTTATTTGTATGGGAGCCCCCCCTCTTAGTGGGGGGAGGGGTCTCGAACCATCACTAAAACCTTTCCTGGCCCCAAAAACCTCTACATGCAAATTTTCACGCCGATTGGTTCAGTAGTTTTTGATTCTATAAGGAACACAGGACAGACAGACAGACAGACAGACAGACAGACAGACAGACAGACAGACAGACAGACAGAAATCCTTCTTTATAGGTATAGAAGATTAGCTCAACCGACAAACTTGGTATTGCCACAAATTAAACTGTGTTGTACATAAATCATGAATCTCGGATGATCTTTGTCACAATCTCGAGTTTTGCAAGTTTCTGAGGAGTTCAACCTTAGATGATTCTTTTTGGTTATGCAACTATGAAATCATTCCAGGTAACCAATAAGCATCACCAATGCTATTCAAAGGCAATCCAATAAGCATTTCAGTCGCCTCAAAATACTACTTAAATGCTATTTTTTATCAAAATATACAGCTACTTTACTGCTAACCTTCTAATAGTGCTGACAATGCTAATTTTCAGCTAATTACCGACACGAAGAATTTGAATAGAATTTTGGATGCCAATTTACAACATCCATGCAGTCAAAAAGCTAATATACAACAACGTGTAGTATAAAATGGAATACTGTTATGTAATTATGTTGGAATACTCCAACCAGTACTAAGCGTCGACTCGCTGTAAGCCAACGGTGAGTTACTGCTAACCCAAGCGCATCAGTTCGCGCGCAATTGCTGTCGACAATTAAGCCTTTATTTCCTCTGCCAACAATACTGACATTGTGACTATAGGTTATAAAACCACTCTGAACAGCAGCAGCAAAGTAAGTTGAAAGAGAGTCAGTAGGCATTCAGATGCCGTATAGTCAGCAGGCATGTAGATGCCAAATCGTGCACGTCACTCTATATTAAAGTGTAAATAGTTGTATATAGTCGCTGTATTTTAAATATGTGAGATTAAAGAATACAAAGGTCAAGTCGTGTTATCCGTGAAAGGAAAAACTTGTCCCGACAAGGAAGGCTACCCTCCTAGGCGGTTACTCCTCCACTCCGCTCCTTCCACTGGCTACGACATAATGGTCCTTCGAACCGGATCCGCGTCGAACTCCGCGGACCGACAGCATCGTGCCAGCGCAGCCGGAAACCGTCGAACTCCGGGGACCGGCTGCATTTGTTTGGAGTAACCGCCGCTGCTGAGATCACCATCGCGCCCGACAACCCGTCATTCAAAGAGCAGCCTCATCGCTCCCATCCTGCGAGCAGCGTCACCAGCTGCCATTCTTCGACCTGTGTGCGCTGAAATTACGCGCACAACAGCAAGTTCACCCAGGTGTAAGATGCACTAAGCTTACCATCGGTGGGTGAACGACAATCTTATTTCGAGCATCGTCGGGCGCAGAAGCGGGTAACACAACGAAATAACGGCGTTCTGAATGGGTCGTTATTCTAACCGGGACTTCAATCCCAACGACCCAAAGCGGCTTGGAACGAACTGTGTAAAAAATCTGACGGAACAAGTTCCCATCGACGTCGTGAAACTGACGAAGTGCAGAAGTCGTTTACTAACCGGGACTTCAATACCAACGACTGAGTGCCTGCGAACAGTCTGCGTGTAAATCTATTGGAATAAATTCTCGTCTGAGCCGTGAAAGTGACGACGCTGTACTAACGGGAGAATCATCACCATTCTCGTATGTGGATGCATGCACTCATCCACCATTCTCGGCTGTGGATGCATTCATCCACCATTCTCGGTTTTGGATGCACTCATCCATTGTGCTCATCATCGCATTGTTATCGACCAGTTTGCCTGCCACGTTCGACGACCACCGCAATTAGACGAGCAGCGTCACCAGCTGCCATTCTACGACCTGTGTGTGCGCAACAACTACGCGCGCAACAACAAGTTCACCCATATGATAAGATGTACTAAGCTTTATCACCGGTGGGTGATCGACTCTAAAGTTAGTTCGAGACTGGTCGGACGTCACGCAATTACGCAAGTAATTCAACATTTGCTGGACGAATCGCACACTGAAATCGTAAAATTAGTGACTAAAAATGGCGCAAGTGGATCCACTCATCCACCATTCTCAACGATTGTATTGTAAGCGAGCTGTGTGTACTCCGCAGCTACCCGCAAAATAGCTTGTGCACCGATACGTAAGATGTACTAAGCTTACCCTCGGTGGATAAACGACTCACAATCAGTAAAGCTAAACTAGTCACGTTTAGTGTAAATTAAGCGACTACCGTACGTGCTAGTGTTGATCTCAATTCTATATCGTTTTCTGGGTGTGTGCCGCATCAACGCACTCAGTAGCAAGCTCATCCGCGTAAGATGTACTAAGCTTACCAGTGGATGATTGAATCTCCAACAATTAAGTGACTGAGTAAGATGTACTAAGCTTACCATCAGTCCGATCGTTGCTCTACGTGAAATGAGAAGATTTGCGTTGTAAGTCCTTCGTTACGACTTGGTGAAAGGTCGTTATTCTTGCTATTCAGTGCTTGACCATCTCCGTTACAATACAGTGAACAATACATTCAAACCCATTTATTTCGCTCGGCGAAGTCATTCCAATTCGTCCAGAGAACAAACGCACGTCGAAATAGAAGCTGACCACGAGTTCTGTTCCGCCCACTTTACTAACCGCGACTTCACACTTGACAATCCAATGTGCTTCAGCAGAGACAAGTGTTTAAGTTGCACGCTTCATCATGCTCAACCGCTATATAGGAGAAAGGTTGCAGATGGAGAAGAGTTCACGGGATCGATTCGCCTATCAGTCCAACGCTACTTTCCGTACGTGAAGAAATTAAGGCATTAGCAAATGTAGTGTCTTCAAACGTGTGGTTAAATGAAGCAACTCAACGCATCCAGCAATCCAGTATTCCGGTGCCTTGTTACAATCAACACAGTGTTTCAAACAACAAATCTCGGCGATGTTTCTTGCTGCTTCAGTCATCTCCAGTTTCATCGAGCCACAAGCCAAACGTGGCCAGGCGGTTCCTGCAACCCAAGCAAACAGGGATGGCACGTTTGGTCAACTGTGGCGACCGAACCGCCATCCCACCACCAACTCGAGATAAGTAGCCATCTATGTAATTTCCAATGCAACCAGTTTACGCGGTAGCCATTTCAGTCCTGCTTCAAGCAGTCGATTCTGCACAGCTATTCAACATCTCACCAGCAGCACTTCGTTCAACCTACGAAAAACAATAGTAACCCTTCGTGGAACCTGCTTCCGCCATCTCAATCTGCGCATCGTCCAATCAGTAGCTCAACGTTCTGTCTACAAGAACCAGCAGCCAGCCTTCGTGGAACCTGCTTCCGCCATCTCATCCTGCGCATCGACCAATCAGTAGCTCCACGTTCTGTCTACAAGAACCAGCAACCAGCCTTCGTGGAACCGCTTCCGCCATCTCAACCTGCGCATCGAACATACAATCACAATCAACTTTACAATGCGAAGCGCCAAAGCGTCTCTTGTGCCAATTCCTCTCCAGTAAGTCACACGCCATACGTGACAAGCAGGACCCAGCAACAAGGCATGAGGGGCAGCTCGTTTCGTTCAACCGTGGCGACCGAACTGCTGCCCCACCTCCCACAAAAGCTAAGTAGTTTCTTGTATGCAACGCGGTAAGATGTTAACTCAGCTTACGTTACAGCTCTACACAACAGCTTTTCATCGTTTTGTTCTGCTCGGCTTGAACATTCTATCTCCGTACGTCATCGTTTCCGACTTGCACCGCAGCCTGCAGACACCACCTGACTAGGTCATCGCTTCGAACTTGTATCCAGAATCGAATTTCATCTCGCATCGCTGCACATCTCAGCAAAACTTCGATCACGTCGCTTTGTGAAACGAGTATTCTAACCGGGACATCACTTTCATCGACCTCAGGGGACTCAGCTTAAGCAAATGTTGAACTGCCTCTGCAAGACCAGCTCTACGATGTCCGGTGGCACTCTAGACGGAAGATACTCCTGGATCGCGAGACGAGCGGAGTCGTTCGCGGACATGTTTTATCGACGCCGGCTGCATAGCAGTTGACAGAGTCGAATTCGTGCTCCCGTCCTCGACGCCCTCGGTCCATACTGCAGAAGGGGATAACTTTGAAACCCTACGGCTTCCAAGGGGGGCAGTATGTTGGAATACTCCAACCAGTACTAAGCGTCGACTCGCTGTAAGCCAACGGTGAGTTACTGCTAACCCAAGCGCATCAGTTCGCGCGCAATTGCTGTCGACAATTAAGCCTTTATTTCCTCTGCCAACAATACTGACATTGTGACTAAAGGTTATAAAACCACTCTGAACAGCAGCAGCAAAGTAAGTTGAAAGAGAGTCAGTAGGCATTCAGATGCCGTATAGTCAGCAGGCATGTAGATGCCAAATCGTGCACGTCACTCTATATTAAAGTGTAAATAGTTGTATATAGTCGCTGTATTTTAAATATGTGAGATTAAAGAATACAAAGGTCAAGTCGTGTTATCCGTGAAAGGAAAAACTTGTCCCGACAAGGAAGGCTACCCTCCTAGGCGGTTACTCCTCCACTCCGCTCCTTCCACTGGCTACGACAGATGCCAATTTACAACATCCATGCAGTCAAAAAGCTAATATACAACAACGTGTAGTATAAAATGCCAGATATGCTGATTTGCTGCTTATGTTAATGCTAATTGGTTACCTAGGATGGGTAGTTTAATATACAAATTTGCAATATTTCCTCACAGTAAAGTAGAAAACAACTCCCCTCATTGGTTAGCCAGAATGCGGATAGCAATATTTGCCGTGATTGTACAACATTTCTCTGAATACCATTTCACGGAAAACCTTAAGCGGAATGTACCATTACACGGAAACTTTTTCATGGAAAGTATCATAATCCCCCACATGCCAAATTTGATTCCATTTGCTTGATTATTTCTCGAGTTATGCAGAAATTTGTGTTTCACTGTATGACAGACCTCCGCCCCTGTTACGGAAAGAAGGGGTATCTAACTATCATAAGAACCTTTCCCGGCCCCAAAAACTCCTGCATGCAAATTTCCACGCCGCTCGTTTCATTAGTTTCCGAGTCTATAAGGAACTTACAGACAGACAGAAATTCATTTTTCTAAATATAGATACCAATACATTGCTAGTTATTTTACCTATCCAACGGCATATGAATTGTTCAGTTTCTTCCAGCAGTTTAGTAATTATTACGGTTTGAAATATGTATTTCATTCAAACGTTACACTTCTACTTTCGTTTTCCCTAATTTCTGTCCAGTATAGTAAACTAAGACATAGTCCTCCGTCAAATATTCAAAACAAAATTACATGAACAGTTTGTTTGACATTAGGTAGCTTGCTTTATTATTCTTTAGTAAAACAGAGTCGTTCGCAGGAACATTTGAAAGTGCGATATGGGGCGAACAAGACTACGAAATAACTAAATTATATGGCAACAACTGATCACAAAACGCAACCATTTCGGTAATGACTTCTTTCACAGTCTATTCGTGCGATTATCACGCCCATTCGATGACGCTTAATAAACACATCAGCTACAATATTCTATCGTGTCCACCTCCAGCTGTCAGTTGACTGCTGGAAACACGCGGATTAAACTCGGATTATTAGCGGCGGAACGAAACTCAACCCGGAGCGTGGTGAAACACAAACGCGCTAATCCTAATAATGTGAGTCTGTAACGGGACTGTTTGATTGTCGCAGGTGTGGTTGGTGCGGTGGTGGCGTTGGTGGTGGGTGAAGCTTGCGACTTGGGAGTAACATAGTCCTCATCAAGCATACACGATGTTAACCGATGCTGCCCACAGCGGCGTGTCAATCCACGTATCCATAGATAAAGGAAGGCAACTTGTCGCATGTCGGTGATTATTTATTTATTTACCTACGTTCTTGTTTGGTGTTGACTTTCCGAGTGTTCACTTACTTATGCTGACGGCATTCCGGTCATAGTTTGCTTCCCATTTGTTGCATAATCTGGTTCGGTCTGAGATGTCCGGATGGATGGCTCTTGATTGCATGACGGAAAGTGTCGATGATTGGAAGCATTCAAGCAAACCGCTGCCCGGTGGCTCGCGGTCGACGTGTTGTAAATGATAATAGGCAAGGGATATTGAATCAAACCTACCTGGTGATTGATTTGCACTTGCGGAAACCGACCTCCATTGTGTTCATTAGGAAATGTCGTTATGTGGATATAGGTAGGAGCGAAATAATGAGGCGATATGGTTTTACGCCCGTCTTCATAAATTGCTCAAGCAGAAACCTGGGAGTCTTTATCAGATTACGGTAAAAGTGTCGTCTTCACATTGCGTAGGAGTAAACGTGGAATGCAATGCACTATTTCTCCGAATGGACCATACTGCGCACTAATTAGAAGGAATTAGTAGGCTGCAACAGAGGTTTTCAAAACAGTCAAATTCCCATAGGCTAACAATGCTTTCAAAATTATTGGTTGCCACTTTCTCTAGGTCAGAGTCACGTGCACCCTGCAGCAATACCCAAATTCTTATCATGATTGACATAATAGTACAGGGAAATGACATGAACAAGGTCGGTGACACCAACAATTATCAAAAGTAGAAAAATGTCATAATGCGTCAAATGAAGCAGAAAACACCCTTCGGGACCGGATTGGATCAACGTAACCAACTAGTGTGGCGGTTTACATTTGGCCTCACCACGTCTACCTACCGACGGGTTGACATCTTGGCTAAGACTCATAAATTTTCCAATTGATTAAGAATATGGAACATACTCCTGAAGAAACCAGGTAGAGAAAGACGCCATAGAAGAGGAAGGTGCCGCATTATTTACGATGGCAGCACAAAATGTGCTGTAAAAATTTAGCCCCCGGTTATTACAGGATCATGTTTTCGTTCGGTTGACGAAGCCAAGATGTGTTGTTCAGCAAAAACCGAATGGAATACAGTGTGGAAATAATTCATAAAATTATTTATCATACAGCATGGCACACAATGAAACTGGCTGGCGGACGTTGTTTGGATGTTGTTTTATGAGGCGAGAGTTAATGAATTGGGTTATGAGTCGTAGTATTCATATCGTTTTTATGTACGTTGCTTTATGTCAAAATCATAAATTGAATAAACATTCGCGTTGGTTTTTATACACAGAATCAAGCGAAAAGAAAGAAGACATTATGACTCAGGCGCGCCGATGATGAAAGACCGCCACCGACAGCATTCAGGACACATGAATGCCGCAAACAACGGCAAAGTGCTGTTGTTGGAACCATATTAACAATTGATCGTCTTTGGAATGGTATTCGCAAAGTGTTGAATAATCCAATTTTACAATTGGTTGTAAAAACTTTACTAACACAACAATTCCATAAAAAAGGACTTTCGAAATACATAATTGTACCGATTTTGTGTTGTGATTGTGTTTCTTTCAGGAAGGTTTTAGACCAACATTTTTCTTTAAAAACTTGATTTTTGAACCATTGCATTGGGCCGATTTTAACTGAAAATTGAATTTTTTTACATAGCTTACCAAAAATGGAGAAAAGTATAATTAATCGTTTCTAAGGTATAAATTGTTGAACACATAAAACCAGGACTAGATAAGAAAATGGAGGCGCATGGTGTACTACTTATAACTACCATGCTGAGCTTAGAATAACCAAGTTCTTTGATAATTTGGATTTAAGTCTCTACTAGTGCCCAGGATTTTTTGTTTCCTGCTTTTATATAACATTCGCACGAAATAAATGCTTCGAATTAATGTAATAGATATAACTCAAAATGAAGCACAAGTGATTTATGAGAATTTAAAGAGAACCCCTAACCCGCCAAATGGCGGGGTTGGACACTAAAAGATTAACCCTCGCTCGTAGGTGGATAACCTCGCTTCAGAAATTGCCACTTTTTAGCTTACCATAGCTGTTATATTGCTTCTTGTTGGCACAGATCCGTCATACAAAGATGATTGCATATGCGATTTTGTAGCTTTTGTGGTATTGATACTAGCGTTGTCTAGCTGGTACAGAGGTACATCTATATAAAAAGTAAAGGACCTAAATGGGATACTTGAGGAACACACTACATCTTCTCATAATAGCAAGAAAAATATCGTTGCATCGTTGATTGGATCACATGACGAACCGCAAACGTTCGATGCATTTTGCTCGATATGCCATAACAAAGTCCGAGTGCTGCAGGTAGATCAATATAACCCTTTAAGCACTTGCCCACACAATTTTATAGATGAAAGCTTTTGGTAAAAAGACTATCTATAATCGGTTACGTGGTCTATTTGATTGGTGATTTCATATTCCAATAGTTAAATAAATTTTAAGAAAAGTAGTTATTTCACAGTAACAATATTTTGAAAAATTTCGGAAAGCGTGCCGTCCTTAAAGAGATAAGAACGAATCTATGAACAAAGATAGGTTGCCATCTTAGAAGCAGAAAATTGGAAATGAAAAATTAAGGAAGAATTGATCGAATAACAGCGAGTCTTCTCTGATTTAAGCATGGTTCATAAGGAACAAGTGATTAATAAAGCTCGGAAAATATTGTCACTAAGCTTTTCAGATAAACAAATGATCCCCAGCTAGCATTTTTATTTGTATATAAAAGTTAAAAACCAGCATTACGTACAGATATACATGCTAATAAATCGTATTTGTTGCGCAAAATTGGCATATCCGTGGTATTTTGGATACGATATACGTGATGAGGAATAAACATACGCATTTCATCGATATAAGTAATATACGACAATATCCGATTAAGCCCGACCCGCTCCCTACTGCTATACGATTTTGTGCTGAATATCGTATGTATGTCAGCTATTATCATTATATACGACTGAAAATCAACTTGGGCGGACTTAATTAGGCTTTAGTTACGATTCCGAATTTGTTAAGAATTATTTACGATAATTTTCGGTTATTGATGTACGATTTGGTGCTAGCTGGGGAATCTTATGGTGGGTTTGAGAACAAGGGTCAATTGATTTTTTATAACGGTAGTTTTTTACAATCAACAGAAAGACGGTAGAAGAAAGTAATGAAACTAAGCTGGTGATAGTGTCTAAATAAAACGGGACAAGTCGTGAAAGGAAAAGAGTAGAAATTTAGGTAAGGAAGAGTTATTGAAGCAACACTTAAGAAGTTGTATACCGCATCTTTTACCTAAACTGGGGGATCCGCGGATTGAACCAAGCTATAATCGGAGCCAATTATAACCGGATTCGAACCTACTTTTCCTCCCAGGTTCTTGTGTTAAGCATCTGTTGTCACCTTTGAATCACAGCGGGCTGGATAAAAGAAGTCCATAGTCCAAAGATAGTCCAGTCCCCCTGTGGTTCAAAGGATCATTATTACCGGCAAGCCACATGGCCTTGGAGGAGCAATGGGTTCGAATTCGATTATAATGCTCCGATTACAGCCTGATTCGATTCATGAATAACCCAGCTTGGATACTAAATGAAGAGAACGTGCTGCTCAAGCCACAAGTACTGATACCTGATGGATAAAAGAAGACTCCACAACCCCCTTATCGTGACGTGCGACGTACTGTAAATTCCACCAACACTGGCGGGTTGAGTTATTTTTAGACATAAATTGAGGCACTTCCTCCGTCTATTGTAGTCAAAGCACCGACCGAGAAGTTTAATATAACTCGTTTACTAACCGGGACGATGAAACCACGCCTTGTCCCATTCTGTTTGGACATTATCAACACCTTTGTTTCTTCTACCGCACTTCCGTCAATTGTAAAAAACACCCGTTATAAATAAAATTAATTGTGCGACTGATCTCACTAAAAGCACAGACAAACAGACGAGACACGCGTGTTAATTCTATCGTCCATCCAAAAACCACACATTTTTCAAAAAAGCATGTTTCGCAACATGGCCGTACCGTGACGCTGGAGTGTTGCTCCAGTTTTCGGTATGAAACCATACAAATGCAAAAACTTTACAGTTTAAAACCCTGCAAATTCAAGCTACTCCACACCATACATAACAGAGGGTGCTAGTGTGCAAGTAAAATGTGTAGGACGATGGTTTTCAAGTGATTTGCTTGTATGTGTCATGTCCAGTACACCAATGCTAAAAGGTCAAGACAAAATACGAGATTGATGTAAGGATCAATTAAACAAGGGAAGAACTAGCGCAAGAACCTCCGTTAGCCTCCATTATTTCGATGTTCTGATGTTCCCCCAGTATCCACCTCCCAAGCTTAGTGACCACTAGAAGGATGTATCAAGAATGAACATACAGCAAGAATTTCTAGAGGAAGTATTAACTATGCTAAAAGTGAAATCAAGCAATATTTCCGAACGATACAAAGTTTGCGTTCTTTTACCTTTGTTATACTATATAACAAAGGTTTAGAAATTGGTCGAAAAACACGAAATTGATCCAAGGCCCGGAGGGCCGAGTCACATGTACCAATCGATAGGGTTCGACGAACTGAGCAATGTCTGTGTGTGTATGTATGTGTGTATGTGTGTATGTGTGTTCGCTCCGAATTTTCTATTGCCTGTTATTCGGAGGTGGCTGAACCGATTCGACCGCTATTACTTTTGTTTGAAAGGTATTATTGCCTAGTATATCACTATTAAATGGTTTCGTGGTGTGACTTTTCGTTTGAAAGTTATAAGCAAAAATGTGAAAACTACGTGACACGGTTTTCTCCGGAACCACGCAACCAATTTTAACGATATTAGTACCAAACGAAAGCTCTTACTATTACTAAACATTTTGCTAAGTTTTATTGAAAACGGACAAGCAGTTTAAAAGTTAGCCTTGAAAAACCTGTTTTGACTAGGTACAAATGAACGCCTGTTTCTCAGAGATGGCCAAACCGATTTACGCGCTATTAGTTTCATTTGGCAGGTAATATAGCCGGATAGATCACTATTGAATTGTTTTCTGATTGGACGTTTAATTCAAAAGTTATGAGCAATCGAATACACCACACCAAAATTAACAATAATTTATAATGATATTAACCAAGATAATTTACCTAAATTCAATTTTACACCACAAATACACCACACCAAAATTAATAATAGTTTATAATGATTTTAACCAAGATAATTTACCTAATTTCAATTTTTTTAATATCAAACGAGAGGTTTTCACACGAATACGAATATATATGCAAAATTACATAAGAATTGGTTTTACCGGTCAAAATATATTAACCCTCGAACACTCGCGCCAACTTTTATAACACGGTTACTTGCGCGCACAATAGCCCAAAACCAAAGAAAACGTGCGCACTAGAGTTTTGACTAGGAAAACTTTGTTTTAAGTTTATCGAACCTTTGGAAGAGTTTCTTAAAATTGAAAGCTCTATCGGCTGGTAGAATTTGAATTTTGATTAATTTGAAGGAAATTATTTTCCTTCAGTTTCAATACAACACATTGAAACTTTGCTGAATTTAGTATACCTCTATGTTTGCTTGTTTAGGAACTGTAGAACTTTAATTGTAAAAAATAACCTGATTTTGACCCCGAATTACTCTATTACCAACAGACGGATACATCTTAAACATTTTACATTTGCTGGTAGTTTTGCTGCATCCAGACACCATTTTTCCATATGAAGAAACGAGAGAAAATTCCAGTTGGGGTCAATTGCGGTACACCTCACATGCTACTTGATTCGTTTCTGTGATGTCGGTTTATGCCAATCTTGTTTCCTAACAATTTAAATTATTAATGCATTGAATAGTTCTGACATTTTGCTCATAACAAGTTTACTGAAGAATATACGTAAGTATATACGTAATATACGATTTGTAACTTTATAACAATATGGCATTCAAAAACCTACACATGTTGTACAAAATACAACAGCGTGAGTAACCGAACGTTAATAAAAATTGATGAAATTTATTCAAGAAAACTTTATTGTTGTGAATCAAATAGAATGGCATTACAAGAAATTATGCATTGTTTAAAAACTTATAAACTAGACCTTTACTACGCAATGTATATGTTAAAAAATAATATTTCATCTTACAATCTACTTTTACTTGCACTTACCCTCATTAGTAACAACTTACTCAGCAATTTCATGAGAAAAGGAACTATCAAAATTTATAAGTGCTTCTATTTGGTTCAAATTTTGTAAACTTATTCAATTTCCAAAAATTTCATGTAAACCAAACGTGTCGATTTCTATCTCAAATAGCAAGTAAGACCGTATAACAAAGGTTCCTTTCACCACTAGGTGGATTAAATCAGGTTTTTACGATGAAATGACATACTAAGACGTTAGTCTAAGTATGATAGAAAACACATTCTGGGACCACTAGTAAAATGCAGGTAGTATTTATCTCTTTCCTGATTGAATATGATGTAAATGATAAATAAAATTTTGCAATCAATTTTCTTGATCCATGTGACGTAATATCAACTCATTTATTTTACTTCATTTAATTTAAGTTAATGATCATCCGTGATTTCGTTAATAAAAGCAAAGCAACTTATATACGAGATTGAATTTGGAAACAGCAACTAAAGGTGTGTTTTGAAAACTAGTGTTAAAATTTTATTTAAAGTTTAAATACATTACTTTAAGGCGTATGTAAAAACAGTCTTTTTAAAGACTTCTCTTTAGTCGTGCTCACGATGCACCTCCTGCTACACTATGAAAACTTTGGTCATAATATGTCTGGATAATGCTCGTGGATACCAAATGTGAAATTTAGTTAACTTATTGTATTTTGGATGTACGACACAATTGTATTTCGTTCTATGGATTGCTGATGAGACTGTTCTACTTTTGCCTATATATACACCATTCATTTTGCTCTTTACGTATTCATATTATAGTCATATAATCTCCTTTGGTACTACATATTCTATGTGCAATACTATAATAAAATCGTAAGGACATGGTCAGGTGTTAGGTGTACATACGGGAACACCTACAGAGACTGTAGATTACAGAGGCGCCGACACTCAAAATCCGCTAAATTTTGAAACAACACGGAGAGTACCATCATAAATAAAGGTAACTCTCCGCTTTCGTTCAAAATCGAGCGGTTTTTGAGTGTCTCGGCACCTCTGTAATCTACAGTCTCTGTAGGCACACCATATCAGCCACCCGTGGTGTGCACAGTTGTCTATGCTATGCTATGCTACGTTAAAAGCAAAGCAACCTATATACGCCGCTTTGATGTTTATGATTCTTGCACATGCACATGCATTGCCGTGTAAGTTAAGTAGCAAGTGTTTATACAGTTTCGTCGTCCCGGTTAGTAAGTCGGATTAAACTTCTCGTCGCGGCCTGTGATTTGATTATAATAGCCGGAGGAAGAGGCACAATTTATGTCTAAAAATCAGAGGAGTTGTGTACAAGACACTACCGCATGTAAAGGTGACGCAGGACTACGTAAGTTTCTTTGTAGTGATAGTAGCATGTATCCATGCTTGTAATCCTTCGATTCTTTATGTATACATGCTATATGCAACATATATACATGCTACATGCGTTGTATGTAACATTTATCAAAGTAGTAACATTGCATATGTTCAATCCTCAGAAGATTTCAGAGGTACAGTGGTAACCCGATTTTGTCACTCCCCGATTTTATCACTCCCCGATTTTGTCACCCCCGATTTTGTCACTCCCCGATTTTATCACTCCCCGATTTTGTCACCCCCGATTTTGTCACGTTTTGCCTTTCTACTATATAAATATATAGTATAAAGGTATAGAAATCACTTGGAAAACCGGAAATGGAAAGAAGGTCCTGCGGGCCGAATGTTATATACCATTCGACTCAGTTTCGAAAACTGAGCATTTTCTGTGTGTGTGTATGTATGTGTGTGTGTGTGTGTATGTGTGTGTGTGTATGTGACGCTTTTAATCTCACTCACTTTTCTCGGAGATGGCTGGGCCGATTTTAATGTTCTTAGTGTCAAATGAAAGGTCTAGGTGTCCCATTGGTCGCTATTGAATTTCATACTGATCGGACTTTTAGTTCAAAAGTTATGTATAAAAATACGAAAAATATGGGACTTCATTATCTCATAGGTCTCTTAACCGATTTGAACAAAATTGATTGCATATGAAAGAGGAGCCTTGCAAACCCTTAACTTCCAAATTTCATGACAATTGGACTTGTAGTTTGAAAGTTACATAAATAAATGTGAAAAAATAGTATTTAAAACATATTTATGTAACATATAAGCATTAATTTAATGAAAAACATCACACATTTCATGATTATTTGAAAATTACTGCTGAGATCTATCAAACGAAATCGAGTTATTTAAAATCGGACGCTTTATTCAAAAGTTATTCAAACTTTAACACTTAAGCACCGTATATTAAACCGTTAAAACGTGTGAAATCAAAACATATCAATTAAATGTTGATTGTATTCAATGTATAAGATGTGTGTGATGTATGTGTGTATGTATGCATGTATGTATGTATGTAGGTATGTATGTATGTATGTATGTATGTATGTATGTATGTATGTATGTATGTATGTATGTATGTATGTATATATATATATATGTATGTATGTATGTATGTATGTATGTATGTATGTATGTATGTATGTATGTATGTATGTATGTATGTATGTATGTATTATGTATGTATGTATGTATGTGATGACAATTTGCAATTTTAAAATTTGCAATGAAATTCAAGAAAAGTGAGAAACATGTCAATTGTCTGAAGTTTTTGAAGCCTCTTAGTGGAATACGAACTCTGAAATTAAAGAAAAGAAAAAACTTTTACCGACTAAATTCCACTATTTAATATTTATTCGCGACAGATACGTATACGCTTTGAAATAAGACACTGATGAAGCCTGCACGTCGTAGGTGAACTACGTATCTGTTGCAAATAAATATTAAATAGTGGGATTCAATCGAAAAGTTTTTTCTTTTCTTTGATTTCAGATTTCAATTGTCATTTTCTTCACTTGCTGTTACTCACAATTGTACAAGAAAAGCAAAAAGCGAAGAAAAGCAGTTTATTTAAGCATGTAGGTATAGTGGTGTATAGAATCAAAAATACTAGTGAGTTGATTTTTCCAAATAAATTTGTACAAATTCCAAACAAATTCTGCGCATCAATAGATGCTCTTTTCAATCAATAGATACTAGAGAAATGTTATATGAAAAATAGGAAGTAAACGTTGCACGGTAGAAATTTTGTAAGATTTGTTTTCGTTAGTGATATTTTAAAGGACAGATGTTTTAATAAATAAATAAAAAAAGACAAGCACTGGGAATCATATCGATCGTATTTCCCATTCTCAAGCATGTTTATGGCGCAGCTTTGGCACTATTTTTCGACCTCATCTTGTTTTCCTAACCCTCTAACATTGTAATAACGATGCGATCAAGCTAATGACTATCTTTTCATGAAAGTACATTCAAAAGAAGCTTAAGTTTTGATTTTCATGCAAAAATAATTATCTGAAGGAGTGCTAGCTAAGAAATAGTTCCATTTCTCGTTTTCATATCTAATGCTCTATTCAGTAATTTTTTTCTAATTCAGATATATTGCAAAATTGAAGCCAAGCAGACCAATAG
The DNA here is from genome assembly GCF_943734655.1 of Sabethes cyaneus. Lineage (NCBI taxonomy): Eukaryota > Metazoa > Arthropoda > Insecta > Diptera > Culicidae > Sabethes > Sabethes cyaneus. Next base: position 156,834,390 of record NC_071355.1, on the reverse strand, counting down.
TAAAATTTTGAGATCAATCATTTTGTTGTAGATATCCTTTTTCTTCAAAAGCGAAATATAATAATAATTTTTCTGAACTCTTGTTTTTCAAAGATGCTAACTTTTGAATGCATGGTATTAATATCAAAATATAAAAAAATCTGCTATGAACAAATACTTCATATTGTCAATTCAAAACAAGTTTCGTATGTGGCTCTGAAGCCTGAAAGTTAAGGCAGTCTGTAGACCCGTTAGAGGGTTAATTTCTAATTTTCTATACATATTCATTCAAGTCTGTAAAAATTATCTTTTGTGTTTACATTATTTTTCTATAAATATTATAAAACTAAATAAGGTGTTCATCAAGTAACATAAATGACGCTTACATGTATTTACGCACCCAAGGAAAGAAAATATAATTATTCTGCACAATACGTTGTGAATTTTACTGGCAAATAAGGATTTTGAGGAATACGGAACGGATATTTAAAAATATAGTCTAAGATAACATCTACAATTAAGTTCTTGAGAAATTAAATAATGATTATTGTGGCAGTAGAAAGGCTAGGTCACGCCGCTAGGTGGATTAATTCGGGTTTTTGATTTATCAAAAGCTTAGTTTGAAAATCATTTTGAAACATGTCAAATGTGTTAAAACACTGTGAAAAGAACTGTGTTGATTATCGTGGAGTTTTCACAAAAGTTGTTTCTTATCTCCACAACTATAATAGCTAGAAGGTCACTTTCTTTGACAAAGTTCTTTATAATCATCTTCTCAAAAATTTTGTAGAACGTTGTTTTGCTCTATCTCTTACTGCTTGAAAAATAAATATTCTATCTTACTTTTAGGGGGGTTAATCAAAGAATCGTTCATACCAAAAGAAAGAGCTTTTTACGCTATGAAATTTCTATGAACATAGTTAACCACTATAATCAACCATTTCGGCGCAATTAAAAATCAGAGGGGTTGTGTATAAGACACGACCGCACATATAGGTGACGCAGGACTACGTACGTCTCTTTGTAGTGATAGTAGCATGTATTCATGCTTGTAATCATTCGATTCTTCATGTATACATGCTATATGCAACATATATACATGCTACATGCGTTGTATGTAACATTTATCAAAGTAGTAACATTGCATGCGTTCAATTCTCAAAAGAATAATTCTGAAATCTATGAAATTCTTTGTGCATTTGAAAACAATTTGACAAATTCAAGAACACAAACTATTGCTTTCCTGCTACTTACTGAAATTAAAGATTTTTTTTATTACCCATGGTTCCCCTTTTTGAAGGGATTTTACCAATTCAATCCTATGTTATCAACAGCACATCTTTTCACTACACTTTTAATGAAACGGCAAGCATGCGTATTCATACAGAGTCATATTATAAGCGAACACTACAGCTGTAGCACATTTTTCCAACACAGATATCAAATTTGCCTAGGTTTAATTGTCTCGCAGTAAAGAATTTGCGATCTGTTGGGACAACGAACTTGTGTCATTTTTTCTGACACACTTCCCTAACACAGACATCAAATTGAACTAGGTTTAATCGCGTTCGTAAGAAATCTGATGGCACGAGGAGGCTTTGTCACTCTTTCTGGCGTACTTCCCAAGCAAGGACATCAAAATGGTCTAGGTTTAACCGCGGTGTTAAAAAATCTTGTTGAAATGTGCAAGCTTTGTCACTTGTTTTGGCTTACTTCCCAAGCACAGATATCAAATTGGTATAGGTTTAGATCATCGTGAAGAATCTTCCAACCAATCACGAAGCGAGAATTCTGGTAAAACATAGGTTCATTATTTTCAATTTTTCAACAGTTCAACATCAAGAATCCATACTTTAGTTCATTTGGGTCAATTCTTAGAAGATTTTCCGATCGATTGGTGTAAGAATATTGATAATCGATCGGAACACCGCTGAGCTATTAGCGCTCAAAACCTTTCATTTTTCGTGACGCTCGTATTTTTCGATTTTTTGGAATGACACCCTATCTCAAAACTTGCCGTAAGACGTAGTCCTACGTCAAAAACGCGTGTTTTCATACCTGAGGGACTGCTGTAAACAGGTGACAAATGTCCACAGAATGACAGAATGAAATATATGTAGTTCGTTCTAAGTTATCTGCAAAAAAAAAGAAATTGAAAAAATACCCGATTTTATCACTGTTCCGTTTTTGTCACCCCTAAATTCATCATGGGGGTGACAAAATCGGGTCATTGCTGTATTTCTATATGCATTTGGTAACAATTTAACAAAATCAAGAACGCAAACTATTGCTATCCTGCTACCTTACAGAAATTAAAGATTGTTTTATTACCCATGGTTCCCCACGTTGAAGGGATTTTAACAATTCAATCCTATTTTATCAACAGTACATCTTTTCACTGCACTTCTAATGAAACGGCAAGCATGCGTATTCATACTGAGTCATATTATAACCGAACACTACAGCTGTAGTACATTTTTCCAACACAGATATCAAATTCGCCTAAGTTTAATCATCTCGCAGTTCGCAGTAAAGAATTTGTGATCTGTTGGGACAACGAACTTGTGTCATTTTTTCTGGCACACTTCCCTAACACAGACATCAAATTGGACTAGGTTTAATCGCGTTCGTAAGAAATCTGTTGGCACGAGGGGGCTTTGGTAAAACATAGGTTCATTATTTTCAATTTTTCATTTGTTACTTATGACGTCAAAAAAATCCCACCACGATCTGGAATATCTCCGGGAAAATGGAACTGTCATTTACCAGCGTATTTTTTCATTAAAGGTCAATCTAATGTAGTTCTTTTAAGACTAGTTGCATAAAAATCATTTGAAAATCAGTGGAGATCGTGCCAAAAGTGTAACTGAAAGTACCATAATTTTTGATGTCGGGGACGTAAAGGTTAAAAATCGAGGGTGCAAAATTTTTTGGTTAAATGTGAGTACAATTTTTGTATAAAAACAATTGTCTGAGGGCTTTACAGCTTAACTTTAACGAACACGAAAAATGAATGTAGGCAGAGTTTACGCTTCTAGCATAAAACAGAGGTAAACGTTCCATCAATTAAAACAAAAGCTTATTTTTTTTGTGATTAAAAAAATCTCATTGTATTTTTTTTAGGCCTTCCCCGTCAGTTGTTCAACATCGAAAACACGAAACTTTGTAAAATAATTGTTTTAATTTTTTGAGGAAGTTAACTCAATTGTTTTGGTTAGACAAACCAAGGCACGCAAACGCGAGGTATATGGACACTAGGCATGCAGACGACAGGCCAAATGCAGACACGAGGCCAAATTCTCGCTAGTTACTTAGAAATGCTACTCACTCTCACTACTTATTTCTAATGTTTAATTTCTCACTACTCACTTCTCACTTCTCACTTCTCATTTCTCACTTCTCACTTCTCACGTCTCACGTCTCACTTCTCACGTCTCACGTCTCACTTCCCACTTCTCACTTCTCACTTCTCACTTCTCACTTCTCATTTCTCACTTCTGACGTCTCAAAACCTGATCACTTTTCGAGAAAGTATTTTTGGAATGACACGTCTCAAAACCTGATCACTTTTCGAGAAAGTTTTTTTGGAATGACACCTTATACCAGCTACCTTCCTGAAAGACGTAGTCCTACGCCAAAACTACAAGGTTCACAACCCTAGGGGTTATATTGTGGTGACGTGGCACTATGCCGTATAATACCCGTTACATTGATAACGTGCTTTGCTCGATTAAGTACTACTTTATGTCAGATCATTAGATCAAAGACCAATGCAAACTGCATTCCTGGCATGTGTAAGTTTATGAGTATCTGTGAGTATTATTGCCTCCCGCTTGGCTCACTACAACAGTGAGCAAGTGTTTTACGGATACTGCGCGTGAGGTTCAGACTAGAGATGGTCGGGTAGCGGAAATTTTACCCGAAACCCGCACCCGTACCCGTACCCGCCGGGTACGGGTCGGGTACGGGTATCAAAAAAAATAAACTTGCGGGTTCGGGTCGGGCACGGGTTTTTATTTTTTTTCTTAATCGGGTACGGGTCGGGTTCGGGTATTCAAATTTTCATACCCGACCATCTCTAGTTCAGACCTTCGTTTGTTTCTTGTTGCTGAATGAATTAGCCAAAATGCCACACTAGTAGGCACATAATTATAATGGCAAGCTCTAAGTAATGGTCCAGGCCAAATCTGAATGTCATCCGTAAATCAGCCTTTTTAAAGGCCACCAAGTAATAACTGCAGAAAAAATTGAATTTTCTTGAATTCAATGATTGGCGATGATTTCGCATTTTGACAATTTTTGCATAACCTGTAGCACTAGTCAACTTTAAGTAACTGGTTTGAAACTGGCATGCAGTTGACGAAGTTAGCTTACTTAAGGAACTTGCTTACAACTACGGTTAAACCGAAAAAATAGAACTACTCTGGGTTATCATTTACAACACTGATTAGCATTCGTTAATTTCCACGAAATTGTTGATTGATTGATTGTTGATCACCATTCATTGTGATAGACTGATTTGAGGTATAATTGTCTTACAACTAACATGTGGACAGTCAGTTAAAATATCAATTAGCAGACGTCCTCTGTATCTTACTAGTTTCTTTCGACACTCTACTTTGCACCTATTTGTATACTTGACGTAAATATAATTAAAAATGTGTAAAGAATTGCAAGCAACTTGGGCCATTGCAAATTATTTTTAAAATTTTTGTCGACCGTCCCACCCACCCCTCAGTTTGAAATTGGCTTGAAAAATCGGGGGGCAAAAAAAATTTTTGTGGGATATAAGTCAATATCTTTTTAAAGATGAATTGTGTGTGGGATATACAGCCTAAAGAACTCGAAAAATGAGTGTACCGAGTTTACGAAACGCTTCTAACACGAAACAGAAATTCGAACAATAGTATTTTCGAAAATCAGCAAAAAAAATTCAATTTTGTTTCTTTTCATTTTGCATGGAAAATCAGAACGTACATATAGAAAGCAAAAGTAAATTTGGTAAACTAAAACTTAAAAAGTGAAAATTCTCAAAACTCTTAAAATTTTTTTTTGGTCGTTTAGAAAATCTCTTTGTTTTTTTTCGCCCGCTCCCTTCAGTTGCCCAACACCGCAAGAAACAAAACTTTATAAAATATTTGTTATGGCCTAACTGACGTAAAGCAATAAATGGAATGCAAATCTACAACTTTTCTCGGATAAGACAGTCGCTGATTTCCTCGCTTTACTCATAGAAAAATTTGAAGGTCAATCATTTTGTTCTAGATATCCTTTTCTAATCTAATCTCACACTAACGCAGCCAATTCTGAAAGGCATCCTGGAAAATGACGATTACTTGAATCAATCATTTTTCTTGTCAACGGCCAGGCCAACTGCGCAGCATGTACCGCAGAGAGAATTCCAAGGAATCAAGTGGAACTAGAAAAAATACCTAATTCCATCAAACTCCTTGAAATCAAGGGAAGGAAGAAAGCGTGGACGTCCCGTACCAAACGCTTCCCATATACATAGATAATGATTTATTTACAGTCGTTGGGAGTATCTTTGCTAATAAGGGTTAAGTGATACTCCGGACCCTCAGGGATGAACTAATGGCATTTAGACCAGAAGCCAGGCTGCAATTGGCCAAGGATATAGCGCCTTATTTCGCTCTCTGAAAATAGATTAGTTTACCAAAAAATTAGTATAAATCATATAATACTTGAAATTAAAGTCGTGTGGTTTAATGGTTGCCTAAAACTACATTTGTAAGGTTAGGAACTGAAAACCGCACGACCCCGCACCTTCTAGCTTGGCTACTCAATTATACAAATTGAAGTATTTCCAGGTATGGCCACGTGGAGGCGCTAGGTAGGGGCTTGGGATGGCTAGAGCTATGTTGGGCGCTTCTTCCTAGTTGCCTTCCCCATTTCATACCCAATTTTGTTCTAGATATCCTTTTTCTCCAAAAGTAAAAAAGGTAATATTCGCCAATTAATAATTTTCGAAATTTTTCGGAATTTTGTTTTTGAAATATGATAACTTTGGAATGCATAGTCAGAAATTAAAATGTCAAGAAATCTATTCTGAACACATTTTGCATATTCTCAATTCAAAACAAATTTCGTATGCACTGGAGCACCAAAAGCGACGGCCTTATCCGTTACAGGGTTAAGTTTACCAAAACAAAACCTATTAAGGGGAAACCGAAAGTGGCTCAAAGATGGCTGGGTAAATGGCTACCATTCGAAGCATGTATTGTTTTGCACCTTAAAAATGCATCTGTATTGGCAGAGTACGCTTTCGCGACGTAATCAGTGCTTCCAGCGCTGTTATAATTTCCTAAAACTTGTACACTGAGAATATAAATTTGTATTGTTTTTGAAAAAAACATTCGTAAAACTATATTCGTAGCTGGTATAAATAATTTCATACCATTTAAAAACTTTCGTAGGCTTATTGTCTCCCGCAAATGTTGTTATTACGAATGGTTTGTATTTTTTACGAGAGCACATTCGTAGCTGTCTTGCATCAAGACCCATTTGATGAACGGTTGTTGTCTGGCATCATTATCGACGAAAACGGGATGCGAAGATTGTATGAAGAGCAAATAGACTTGTGCAATTATGACCTTCTTGGTATGCATTAGCTGTGGTTCTGTGGTGTGCGGCGTCGTCGGCTGTTCGTAAAGAAGTATGGTAAACGAGCTCAGTTCGATTCCCGATAAAATCAGCTTTTTTTCAGAGATGATAAAGATTTCGCTATTTTTCGATAGGTGTCGGTAATGTAGCATACTGACACCTATCGGAAAATAGTCTAGTATTATTTTTATCGACAGCCTTTTCGTGCATTCGTAAAATGTACGAACCATGTTGTAGAATGCAACAATTCGTACGAATATAGCTTTGTTACTATGTACAAAACATTCAGGATTGATGTTACGAATCTACTTCGTGGTAGAAAACAACGAAAGAATTCGTAAAGCAAACGCTCGTTTTCGTACTATAAACCAAGTTTTATTATCAGTGTAATTCAATTTATCGATCTGCTATGTATCAATAAACGCTCAGCAAAACATAATTGCTAATGGAAAATAAATTTAACTGAACATATCGATCATTACGTGTTCATAAAAGCGACCAATGTATAATTTGGAATTAGTTAATAGATATTTGGTTGCGCACATATTTCGTTGAACTAGCGATTTCCGGAAAAGCAGCAACACAGTATCAAACTTTCGTCACATAAATGAGCTTTTAAAGAGCTTTCAACTTTCGCCGCATCGATGAGCTTAGAGTAAACAAACAAAACGCACACGCAGGAATCAAAAACGCAATCCGATGCAAGCGGATTAATTAAGTGTCCTAGTCATCCTACGCATTATTCAGTTGCTGCTGTTAATTTTGATTGAATCGGAATGCCTTGATAAAGAAAACAAACCCTTTTTCGGGATGTTTGTAGTCAGTGCGGTTGGCTGCGAATCAGCTGTTTATGTTTGCAAGCTCCGCTATTTGACATATATTACCAATACTAATGCAATATTCAAATAAACGTTTAGGATTTTAACGAACACATGAGATGTACAGTACAGTGTTTGTCGCACTAACACAATAACGTGAGCCACTTTCGGTTCCGCCTTAATGTCTTTCGATTCTGCAAGGGTCGTGGCAACCGCTGACTGGTCGAGTAGGCACGAAATTCTTCATTTTGGGTTAGCTGTGTTTAACCCTCTGACGGGTAAGTTGCCCGGGGCAACATCGTAAAAACGATGCAATAAAGATGATGGCAATTTTTGCCAAAAAGTACACTCAAAAGAAGCTCAAGTTTTGATTGTCATGCAAAAATAATTATCTGGACGATCGCCAAGTAAGAAATGGTCATTATTTTTCGTTTTTCATGCACAATATTTTATCCACGTAGTTTTGAAATCCGACACATTACATAGTTCAAATATTTCGTACGCTACTCACAGAAAAATTTCGAGATCGATCATTTTATTCTAAAACTTAGAGTCTAATGTGATTTTTCTACAAACATAAAAGCAGCCAAAATTCACAGAATAATTTTCGTCACAAATTTTCTGAATTCTAGTTTTTGAAAGATAGCCGCATAGTGAAGTTGGAGCTGGAATATTAAGGAATCTGATCTGAATACGTTTTTCATATTGCCTATCCAAAACAAAAGTCACGTGTGACGCTGGTTAGAGGTATAAAGTCTTAAAGTAAGTTTAGGTTTATTTAGGTTTATGATTTCGATTCGTTTTTTTTTTTCATGCTAAATCTTATTTTATTATTTTTCGCGTGTTTTTGTTTTGACGATGCTAGCTTTGTCAAAATTTTCTGTTTATTTTTGTTAGATATTTGTGAATTTTAAACCTGCATCAAAAAGTGTGTTTCTAAATGTTTACTACTATACTAATAATTTCATAGAAGCATGTCGAACCTCTATAGTGCCATGAATTCGTAACAAATTATTACCGGCAGCCAGCACTCTGTGGCAATGCGAACGCATACGCCCTTAAGCAAATGGATATTACCGGCAGCATTATTAAATATTTGACTAGTTAATTTGAAATAATATCAATTTGCACCGTCGAAGGTACATGTAATCGACGTGAGAAATGACCGTGTATGCCAATTAGATTAAATTTCCGGCCGGTCTATTCCTTCACAATGGCAATTGAGCTTTTGAATGGCCTAATAGCGGCACGGGAGCTGCAGAATACCTAAGGATATTTGACCACCATGTAGCACAAAGCCAACGTTGGATGATTGTATCAGGTTTGCATTTTGCAGTCGGTTGTGGCACAAAGTTACGATATTCAGCGCATCAATAATATATACCAAGTTGTCTATCATACCGTACAAGCGCGTGTTGGTGGATCGTGTTTAGACATTTTAATGATTAGTTTTGTGCTAGATCACATCAAAGAGCGGATCAACGTTATCGGTTTGTGTCCAGGAATAGCACAGGTCAAGGATGCTGTCGAGAAACAGTTGTAATTAAATTATCGATTGGATGGAAATCTAAGCTGTTTTCATTACATATAGGATTCGTCTGATTTATTTCGATATAAATTCATTGAAGCAAAATCCATGTGGCGTACAAATTGGAATCCTAGTTTTGCAGTTTGAATAGATTAATATATTTGGAAATCACTTACCTTAGATTCACAGTAATTCAATTCTTGGATAAGTAAATTGACTACTTCACTTCTGAGTAAGAAAATCCAAATGATACTCTACCATTGACAGGTTGATTACTGTACCTACACCAACATTGTTTGCAAGCGGCTAGCAATAATCCTATTAGGTGTGAATCTGTATTTTGCAAACTCACATAAACACGTATCCTTCCGCAAAAAATCCATTCTGAATACGCACAGGATCCCCAAACGATTATCAGATTTCAGACGTAGCAAACGAGCCGAACTGGAATTTCTCAAAAGACATGACTTGGACAGTGGCCTGAAGGCGTAGGAGCTCAAATCGAGCACTCAATATGGGTGTCATACTACCTATTGCAGTACAGCGTATAATAAAACCCAAATGCTCCATGTAAGAGTTTTAGTCACCTCATAATAAAGTGTTTTTGCTTTTTTGTCCAAATATCGATTGGTACAAGTTGAGTTCATCCATGCTCCTTTGCACTCCGGACAACTTTTTGCTACCACCAGCCCCTTCGATCTCGTAGACAAATTTGCAGATTATTTCGTGCTCCATGCGGCACCTATGTTTTGTGCAATTTCCAATTGTACTCGACTAGTTAGCACCAACTTCCGGGGTACAAAACTTTGAACATACTATCTTTCTGGACACTGGCCGTCCTATCGATTGAGCAAGTTGGATTAAAATTAGCAATTGATTTAATCCTCCTCCGGTGCTGGTCTACTGGCCTCAACTCCAAAAGTACCGGCCGGCGAAGCATGGTGAAAACTTTCTCTTGTCGTGTGTGATTTTTGTTTGAATTCGCTTGCTGAAGGCAGTACCTACCAGCAGTAGCAGCAGGACTTTGCACTACAGCTGTTTGTACAGCATCCGGGGTGCATTCAACTTGTCTCGGGTGTTGTTTGAACCGGAAATGAAAAAGCACCAACTGGTGCAGCAGCATCGACACCTGATGAAGGATGCGGTAAAACATGCACTTCAAGTGATGCACCGATAAATCGATTTCTAATGGAAAAGTTTGTTCGCCATTGTTGATGGCTAGGAATGGTGACACAAACTGAGTTCAAATACTGTCAAACTTTTGAGGTAGTTCTAGGGTAGTGATGCAGTGCGACGATTTTTCTAAACAACTTTCAAACATTTTCATTCGGTAGCGTATTGGTTTATTACTCATTTACAAATAAAGTGGTTAAAACCGAACGGAATTATTAAATGAAAGGGGGAGCTAAAAGTTGCGAATTTTGATTGTCCAAAAGAAAGCATCAGTTATATTTACAAACACAGAATGAAATAAATAAATAAATTGAAACACGTGCTTAAAATTTCCGGTTTGTTTGTTCAACATTCGAGGAATTTCATTTATGCTCTAAAGCGAGCAGCCTGAAACACCGCAAGCTTCGTTATGTTTTGGTTTCACTTTGTGTGTATATGTTTTTGGAAACTCCGCACTTGAAAGCAAGGTTCTGATAACAAATCAATTGTAGATGAAAATAAACAAATAATAATAGATACTTTACTGATGATCAATAGCAAAAAACAATTTTTCAGTATGGTCATATTCTTTTTTGGCAGAGTTTATGATAAGCAGTTTTAGCCACGCAGCTTGCTCTTAAATGTGTACGCCTCTTCCATAGCTCTTTGGTTAACATCGATGATATCGGTGTCGTCCACTACCCCTATCCGCCACAGCTCATTTTCGTTTAACTGAATCGTACGGCGCCTTAAAGTCTACAAACAGATGATTAGTTTATAAGTTGAATTCCTGGAATTTGTTGAGGATCTGTCCCAATATTTGGTCCGTCGTGGAGAATCCCTCTCGAAAACCTCATTGGCATTTGCCAATAAAGGTTTTCTGCAATGGCCTCAATCTACGAAACAGGATGCGGGAGAGCATTTCGTATACAGAGTTGAGGAGTGTGATGCCTTGATAATTGCTGTAAATAGGGCATACAAGTTCGTAGGAAATTCTTCTTCAGTCCATACCTTAAGTAAAACCTGACGGATTCACACTACAATTGTTCGCTCCCGCCTTTTAAAAGTTCAGCAGGGATGCCTTCCATTGGTAATACCTTTTAATGCATGTATGCTGCAGCCTGCTCTCGGTTATATTAAATTTGTGCTTCTTATTTGTTAAATAATGAATCAGAAGACTACATCCCTTATTAGATTCGTCCAGAATACAACATTCGCCTGTGCTACCAAACAGTTTAACCGATTCCAACTCACTCCAAAGATACATTCAAGTTATCCTCCTTAAGTTCTGTTAAGTGTTTTATCAACTTTCCAAGGAAAATTTTCAAAGGCAACATACTTTGTTTATGTAGTACACAGTTAAGTGGATTAAGGTTAAGAACAACTACGCCTAAACTGCAACGTTTCCGTCTAAACAATCAGTAGTAAACGATGGTGCATCCGCTCGCCACGGTAAACACCCGATTTGCTGATTTTAAACTCTCAAGCTACCCCATTCACTCTAGTTTACGCCCGACCACAAAATCTTTTTCGATTCAACCCGAAATGCAACACTGGAGTGGCTCCGCAACAATAGCAACCCCCGTTGTTCGCTTCCATCCATCTGTGCCATGAAACCACTACAAAAGACTGCTTTACCCTGTCTCACTTAGCCCCGTGCGAGTACAAACTAGAACGCCACAAGACATAACTCACCCGGTTCAGGTCGCCCATGCAAGACGGAGACGATTGTCATGGGCAACTGATCTGGAAGTCAGTCTGTGTGCTAGTAGAAAGAGAGGTTACGGGGGCGCTCGAGTGCTCTCTTAATTTAAAGACCAACACAATTGTCCCGCATATTCAGAAAAGAAGAAACGACGGCGGTTCTGTATTGCGCACACACACGTGCACGCACCCATGCTAGGCAGGCACACATACAATAGATTACTTTCTTGTACTGCACCTACCCAGCCACTACCGTCAGTGCGAAAGGAGCAGCCTTTGTGTAGTATATATTCAGGGTGAACATTGTTGTTTGCCTCTTTGAAATTGTTTAGCAAATCGAGACAAAACTGAGATCCACCGTAAGGACGGTAAGTGCACCCGATGTAGCGCAATTTCATTACAATTCGAGTCAAAGGGTGTGATGTTAACCGCTATTTGTTTCTAGTAGATGCCATTCTTAAGTTGTTAAAATCTACCATCACGCATATTTATGCATTGAGAGTGGTAAAATGTGGTAAAAGCCAAACAATTGTGGTAAGGTTATTACTATGAAACTGATGTTCTGGCATTTCGTATTTGCAATAACACTATCGCTTGTCAGTTTAATATAGGTAGCTACCAGCATTTTGCAGACATATTTTTGGTTTAAAGCGAGACATCGCTTGAATTATAATAGAAACAATTGCAAGGAAGAAGTGAGAAATGGTTTTGTTTCACCTAATTACATTTCCTCACGTTGTACATGTAGGCAAGAAAAAACCAAAGCCGTCAAACAAGCTGACTTTTGCGATAAATCTTGTGTTTTCATGTGTACAGTGACTAAATGAATATTCTGATACTGTTGGCACTGATGAACTGACATAACACATAGAAGAAAATCCTTTAAAAACCATCGTCCTACATATTTTGCTTGCACACTAGCACCCTCTGTTCTGCATATTGCTTTGATAAAGGATGGTCAAGGCGTTTCGGAGTTATGGCCTCCCCCTATTAGGTACCCTCTCCCCTGTCAGGGAACCTCCCTTCCTCGTTTTTGTTAACCCTTGCTGATTCCCTTATGCCAAGGAACAATTGTGCCATCCAAGTTTGATGAATAACCGTTCAGGCATTTCGGAGTTATGGCCTCCCCCCATGTTTCGACCCCCCCCCCCCCCCTTTGTCACCCCCCACCCCAGTCCTGATTCTCTTATATCAAGGAACATGTGTGCCAAATTAATGCTTTCTGGAGTTATGGTGGAACATACAAACATACTCACGCTCACTTATATATATAGATTAAGGTGAAATTAGTGATCATTAAGATATCATCATTTTATATTTGTATTGTTTTGCGAATAGAATAGAAACTGTAAGCGACAAATAACTAAACGCATTGTGTGTGTACATGCAGTTTGACGAGCTATGGTATTAAAAAACGAGAATATTGTATAACATATGATGAACATTTCAGCTAAAGTCACGCGAGAGCTTAACACATAATTCGCTGGTATTCTTTACCCAACGTAATGTTGCCATATCTTCCGTTGAATTTCTTTATTACATAACGAAAAAGTCACAATCTTAGTATTTTCTATGGCACCACTGGCTTACTACGAGCAAGAGATAAAAGAAAGAATACGAGAATCCCCCTGCCGCATGAAATAGATGCACTCTGAAAAATCGATACGTTCATTTACCGGAATAATTTTGGAAACATATGGTTTGCAGTCGGCATGCATTTCGTCTTATGTATAAGAATAAAATAAATAAAACTTACTATAAAACTTATATTTTCAGATAAAACGGCTTATATGAGTAAAAGTCGCTGAAACGCAAATTTTAAGTGAACACTTCGGTGGATGAAAACTGCGCAAGTTTTTACGCCAGTTGTACATACAGATTTTTCCATAGTGCATGCAGAGTGTCTTTTGCATGCGCAAATGTAGATTAGGTGCTCGTGTAGTCGTGTGCTTTCATATTTTGTGAATTTCTGCCATCTGCGAAGATATATTGACGGAAAGTGAGCCAGATATTGATGTGCTACAATTAAATGTTTCGAACTACTGCATTTCAAGTGAAGTGAAGGGCCGGTTTTGTTTCAAATATTCAGGTAAAATGCGATACACGATGAGGTTAGTATTGTGTGTGTGCTTTATGCTTCATGTTTTATGCTCAGATGATTTTGAAGTGCATGTGCTCATAAGCAGTTTTCTCGTCAGAAAAACATTTCTGTCGATGCAACTGAGTTGCATATTGAAGATTACCGATATTGTAAGACAAATAAACATTTTTTTGTATGCCAGAAGGGCATTGGGTTAAAAGGCCACTGCATAAACATTTATCCTAGCGAATTTACTGTACTACATTTGAAAAATTGCAACTAAAGAGCCATTAAGACCGATTTACTAACACACTCAAAGCAATCATGGTAGTCATGAATACATGATGAGGGCTAATTTCTTGTTAAGGCGGAACCGAAAGTGGCTAACGTTATTGTGTTAGTGCGACAAACACTGTACTGTACATCTCATGTGTTCGTCAAAAACCTAAACGTTTATTTGAATATTGTATCAGTATTGGTAATATATGTCAAATAGCGGAGCTTGCAAACATAAACAGCTGATCCGCAACCAACCGCACTGACTACAAACATCGCGAAAAAGTGTTTGTTTTCTTTATCAAGGCATTCCGATTCAATCAAAATTAACAGCAGCAACTGAATAATGCGTAGGATCACTAGGATGTTTAATCAATCCGCTTGCATCGGATTGCGTTTTTGATTCCTGCGTTTGCGTTTTGTTTGTTTATTTCACTCTAAGCTCATCGATGCGGCGAAAGTTGAAAGCTCTTTAAAAGCTCATTGATGTGACGAAAGTTTGATACTGTGTTGCTGCTTTTCCGGAAATCCCTAGTTCAACGAAATATGTGCGCAACCAAATATCTATTAACTAATTCCAGATTATACGTTTTATGAACACTTAATGATCTATATGATCAATTAAATTTATTTTCCATTAGCAATTATGTTTTGCTGAGCGTTTATTGAGACATAGCAGATCGATAAATTGAATTACAAGTTTTAGGAAATTATAACAGCGCTGGAAGCACTGATTACGTGGCGAAAGCGTGCTCTGCCAATACAAATGCATTTTTAAGGCACAAAACAATACATTCTTCGAATGGTAGCCATTTACCCAGCCATCTTTGAGCCACTTTCAGTTTCCCTTAACATGACAAAGTAAGCGCTCAGTTAGTTTAGAGGTACGTTACTGGTCTAACAAGCTAGTCGTGGTATGTTCAAATCTCGGCGATTTCGTTGAGCTATTACTAATTTTAATTTAAAAATTTCTGTCGGAAAAGGTCGAACCGAACACGTCGCCCGAAAAGGCACCAAAGCGCGAACGACACGTTCTGCTGGATGAAACGGTGAGTATAGTTTTTCATTAAACATGATCAAACATTATTTATGTTCGGTTAACCTAATTTTAGGAGATCGCAGAGGGAGTCGCTGACGCCAGCATGACAATAGAAACACCTAAGACCGCAACTCAAACATCGGTAAGAAAAATCCTTATAAAACTATCACACCGGCACCAACTTTTCAAAAGGGCCAATCAGAAAAATGTAAAAAAGCCGAGTGAAGGTTTTTTCCCTATGCTTGTTCAGCAGAAAATAACCCTCACTCGGTTTGTTTACATTTTGCAGATTGGCCCTTTTGAAAAGATGGTGCCAATACTATATATTCCTTTTGTATTTAAGGATGCTGCAGCTGAAAGAGGCAACAATACGAGAGAGCAAGCAAGTTTGGAAGCTAAAATTAAACTCCTTAAGCAGAAAAATGAGGAGCTAATGGAGCTTAATTTGAAACTGCAGCATGCTTTGATAAAACAAACTGGCGCAGGATTCACAGAAGTCGACGGTTACCCCGATAAAGAATGGTTGATAAAGGTGTCACAATCTGCAAAAGACAGTGACTACCTGTTTATCAAAGAGCTGATGTTTGCTTTATTTCCGAATGGCATCGGGAATGCCACTATGTATGGTCGTGCCTCCAATAACCCCGCTGGAGTTAAAGGGGGGAGATCAGACGTGGCGAAGGTCCAAGCTCGATCCGAAAAAGGTCGAATACATGCGGAGTAATTTATTTTTATTTAATAATTAATATTACATTACAATTAATAATTATAGGTATCTATTACAGATCGACTCTATGAGCGTAGAGTAAATCCTGCAAGATGTGACCGGTACTGCTTACGATGAGGCGGCACGAATTTCTTTCCTGATCACCAGAGTTAGCTGCAACAACCCGGGCATCAAAACCAGCAATTAACTTTACTTAATTTACTTAAGTTTATTAACTTTACTTATATTATACTTACTACACTTAAATATTACCTTTACTTAAGTTACTACACTACACTCAATAAATACCAAAGTAAATTACATGAGACTATATTGATTTATTGGATAGAGAACATCCGCAGATCTTATTTTGTTTTTCACAACTTTAACTGCAATAACAATTTTGACGTAGGACTACGTCTTACGGCAAGTTTTGAGATAGGGTGTCATTCCAAAAAATCGAAAAATGCGAGCGTCACGAAAAATGAAAGGTTTTGAGCGCTAATAGCTCAGCGGTTTTCCTATCGATTTTCAATATTCTTACCAATCGATCGGAAAATCTTCTAAGAATTGACCCAAATGAAGAAAAGTATGGATTTTTGGTATTGAACTATTGAAAAATTGAAAATAATGAACCTATGTTTTACCAGAATTCTTGCTACGTGATTGGTTGGTAGATTCTTTGCGATGATCTAAACCTATACCAATTTGATATCTGTGCTTGGAAAGTAAGCCAAAACAAGTGACCAAGTTTCCTCATTTCAACAAGATTTCTTAACACCGCGGTTAAACCTAGACCATTTTGATGTCCTTGCTTGGGAAGTACGCCAGAAAGAGTGACAAAGCCCCCTCGTGCCAACAGATTTCTTACGAACGCGATTAAACCTAGTCCAATTTGATGTCTGTGTTAGGGAAGTGTGCCAGAAAAAATGACAGAAGTTCGTTGTCCCAACAGATCGCAAATTCTTTACTGCGAGACGATTAAACCTCGGCGAATTTGACATCTTTGTTGGAAAAATATGGTACAGCTGTAGTGTTCGGTTATAATACGACTGTGTTTGAAGGTGAAATTAGTCATCATAGATTCTGCCAATTTCGAAAGCAGTTATTTTGTTTGAAACAAAAATTCGGTTTATGAAAATATATTCACTGTGTTCAGATTGGCAAGAAGAATGCAGTATATACATTTTTATAAACACAATCCCGCTTTTGACCCGAAAAACTTCCGAAATTGGGCTTTCCGACGAAAAGTCAATGATTGCTAGATTTCCGTGAATACGCATGCTTACCGTTTCATTAGAAGTGTATTGAAAAGGTGTGCTGTTGATAAAATAGGATTGAATTGGTAAAATCCCTTCAACGTGGGGAACCATGGGTAATAAAAACAATCTTTAATTTCAGTAAGGAAGCAGGAAAGCAATAGTTTGTGTTCTTGATTTTCTTAAATTGTTTTCAAATGCACAATCTTTTGAGAATTGAACGTATGCAATGTTACTACTTTGATAAATGTTACATACAACGCATGTAGCATGTAGGGGAAACAAGGGAGACTTGATCCCCATTTTGTTTTATGTATATTTCTCAAAAGTCCACTAGAACAAAACCCTGGGTTTTCAATTTTTCGACAGTTTACAATACAGCTTACTGCCTACAATTTATCAGTTAGTGATACGTAGCGCTAATCAAAAGATATGGGATATTTTAGAAAGTACAGAAAATTGTACATATTCAAAATATGCGGGAGACTTGATCCCCAGTTTAGGCACAATTGATCCATTTGCAAATATATATTTTTAAAGCTCAACTTTCATTTGGAAGTTTTATTAAAATAGGCCTAGTTCACGTAGTATCATTATTTAGTGTACAACAGCTTAATTCAAAAATATAAAAAGTATTTAGAAATCGTTAAGTCCATCGATCTGTAAAAGTATAGCTTTGGACATATTTTATAATCTGCGACGAGAACTTTTTCGTTGGGTTTGAATTTTTGAAGCATTATATTTTTCCTGTTTAATAATCAGAGCAGCCTCCAGCTTCAATTTCGTTAGTGCATCTGTAAGGATGTGTATCTCCTCGTTTTCCTACTCTTCGCATATTTTTACGTGGCGATGCCTTTGGAAATGGTTTTATATCTACAGTTGTTTAGATAATTGTATTGTTCGGAATCATCGGGTACCAATGATTAATAGAATTCTTCAAAGAAGATGAGTTGTTTTGTTTAGATAAATACTTCCTTCCGAGCGGTCTTTCTTCTTCCTTGTAAAATGCACGGGTTGCTCCTCCATAGTCCGGTTGCTAAATGATCTTTTCAGAAGCATTTTTTCGTTTTCTCAGTTATCGCTTAAGTGTCATTACATTCAAGTTGAATATTTTTGCAGTCGTTCTGACCGGATCTCCGGACTATACGTGATTTTTACATGACGAATGTTTACGATATGAAGAATTGTTCACTTTATTATTTACGACATAACGGATTCCAAGCTCTTCAGTTCCTAATAAAAGGATCAAGTGTCACTGAAATTATGTGGATCAAGTGTACCTGTCGTAGTAAGTTTTACTGAAAATTAATTTTGTAAAATATATACAAGTTTTATTGCAAAATGTATATAGTATCAATGAATACACATGTTTAGCTAATTTTGTATTTGAAAAGCAATTAAAAAATTTCAAGACAGTTCTCCGTAGCCAAAAAGTTGGACTTCACTAAAAAAAGAAGTATAGAGAATTATTCCGTTGCAAATCTTATTATATTATATTTTCCTTGCAATGTAAAAATTTATTACATTTTTGTTTTGCAATTTTGTTACTTGAATGAAATGTACAACTTTATTTTTTTCTGCATAAAAAAAAACATTGTATTTACTGAGAAACAATGAATGGATCAAGTGTCCCAAGGGATCAAGTCTACCTGGTCTCCCCTATACATGTTGCATATAGCATGTTTACATGAAGAATCGAATGATCACAAGCATGAATACATGCTACTATCACTACAAAGAGACTTACGTAGTCCTGCGTCACCTATATATGCGGTCGTGTCTTGTACACAACCCCTCTGGTTTTTTATCTGAATTTGGTCTTAATCAAATAACATATTCAGTTATTAGTTTGCTGTACAATATCTTATAAAGACTAAGTAGTGTTATTGATTCTCCATACCTCGTATGTAATTGGATTTGATATCCAATATCATGAAAAAACTAAAATATGTTATTCTAATCTCTAATATAGTCTTGTTATTGTCTTGTTATTTAAATAACACAAGTTAATATTCTGTTGGTCTTCAAGGAGCAATTTTTTGATATTATTTTTTAGTATTTTACCAACTATGTCCCTACCAAAACGATATCAAATTTTGGTATGCAGGTATTTGATTTCCAAGAACGCAATTTGATATTATTTTGGTTTTCTTCTTTGCTCGGGTAATACAGGCCTTACAATAGAATAGTACAGAACGGCAAACAAAACTGTAAGAAACGTAAAAATTGCTCCGAAGTTAACTTTCTTTAACTATATTTTGGTTGATTTTAAAAAGTAGGCAGTTTAAAAAACTAAACTTTGAAACCTAAAATATCCATCAAGAGCAAGAAAATTGACTGACAGGTTAGACGAGCAATTATTCAGCAGTTTAAAAGGTAAACTATCCAGTTTGTAAGAACTATAATTGTTGTGTCCCATTTAATAAATGTGGATTTGTTGACACGTAACAGAATTTGTTGAGAAAGATCATTCTTTTGACACCAGTCGGCAAAAATATCTATGATTAAACAACATTTAAACATCAATTTGTGGCAATCTTCAAACGATTACGGCACGCAGATCTTTCGATCATCAGCGTATTGCAATCGGCAACCACTTGGAAGCACAGTGCACATGTCGTTAAAAAATAAAGAAAATAGTAGGGGTCCAAGATTGTTGTCTTGTGGGTCGCCAGATTGATTGCAAAATTCACTAGAAGAACTGTCACCTAGTTTTACTGAGAGGCGGCGATTGACTAGGTATGATTTCAATCAGTTAACAAAACTCGATGCTGCACCCATCCACCCTATCATAGCTGCAAGCAGCTTGTGTTCCACACGGTCGAAGGCAGGTTTTAAGTCAGTGTCGTTATGTCGTTTTGCTTATAAGAATTTCAAGCAGTTTAGAGCCCATGCTCAGAAAGGTAATTCCACGGTACTTAGGCACGTCACCACGACCTCCCTTCTTGTATACCGGCAATAAGATGGACTCCTTTCAGGTATGCGGGAACGTCGATTACTATATGGACTGATTACAAACAGCAGTGGAAGGTTCGCATAGAGCATCACAACATTTTAAAAAAATAGTTGGCTTCCACGATAAAGTTACTTTGTAGATCACATTTTTATTGTCTGCTTGGCTCCAATAAAAAAAGTTAATAAAAAAATAAATAAATAATGTCTGCTTCCGTGAATGTCTCATACCCTTCGTCTTCTTCTGCTTCAGCATAGAGTCGGGGAGGCTCGTGCTGTTTCAAGCACTCGTCTCCATTCAACTCGGTCTTGGGCCACTCGTCGCCAATTTCCTAGTCGTCTCAAAAGTCGCAAATCGCTTTCGACCTGATCGAGCCATCGTGCACCCTGAGCCCCCCTGTTCCTGGTGCCGGTGGGGTTGTTGAAGAGGACTATTTTCGTCGCACTGTCGTCCGGCATCCTAACGACGTGTCCGTCCCACCGTAGCCTGCTAACTTTCGCTAGATGTACACAGGGAGTTTCCCCAAGCAGTGCCTGTAGCTCGTGATTTATACGCCTCCGCCACTCTCCGCTTTCAGTTTGTACTCCGCCAATTATCGTCCGCAGCACTTTCCGCTCGAACACGGCAAGGGCGCGTATGTCCTCCGTGAGCAGTGTCACGGCTTCAAGTCCATAAAAAACTACCGGTATAATAAGAGTTTTGTACATTGTTAGCTTCGCGTGGTGGCGCATGCTTCCTGATCGTAACGTTTTACGAAGGGCAAATTAGGTCAGATTTCGCCGCTGGATCTCCTTACTAGTGTTGTTATACGCGGTCACCAGCGATCCCAAATACACGAATTCCTTTACCACTTCTAGTTCGTCGCCATCAACGGTTACTGTCCGTGGGAGACGCGCGTTTGTTTCCTTTGAGCCTCTTGCTTTCATGCAGGGTAAGGAACGAGTTAAGCAGTGTTACCTATTTTAATCAGTTGAACATAAATGATCCGAAAATGCACTTTTTTATTCATATTTTCAAAATCTTTTGATAGGATCATCTTCACAAATCACTTAACCATACATTTGATTCACACAAACACAATTTACTGGGTTTCCGACAAGAAATATGATGAATTAAAAATTGTTGTCCAAAAACGTACATTTTTCAGCTGCTCTTCAGCAATCGCCACCTCGCTACTAACGAATTCATCAAATTTTCAGCACTGATTACAACTACTCTGAAAGTCAAGCACTCAA
Organism: Sabethes cyaneus; assembly: GCF_943734655.1. NCBI lineage: Eukaryota > Metazoa > Arthropoda > Insecta > Diptera > Culicidae > Sabethes > Sabethes cyaneus. The sequence continues at coordinate 156,813,040 of NC_071355.1, read as the reverse complement.
TTGTCACATACCATATTATTCAGTCTCTTTTTTTCTATTATCTAAGGCTTTGTCACTAGCCAAAAGTTTTATTATTTTCTAACAAAACTGGAAACAAATTCTGAATTGACGGAACCTGTTCACCACTAGCAGCAGCTGCAGCACAACTGATGAACTATCGTGTTGCCAAGACACTGTTTCGGTTCTGGAAATAAGAATTTTAAGTATGAAATTACTTGAAACCTTCTATGGTGAAAACGTGGTTCAATACTTTCAAGAGAAATGTATGTTCATAATTAATTTTTCTTTATTAAAAACAACACAAAAGACAGCTTTTTCAATAATTTTTGAAGATTTTCTCAGTGATTTAATAAAGCATCGATGTGTTTCAATGTTATTTGCTTTGACAACACTGTTCTGATCGTTTGTACTCGGATCGTTTGTACTGCTATATGTTTACCTCTTTTGTTCTCCCACCATCCTTATGAACAGCGAGTGAGACGTCGAACTCGCAGTTTCCCATGAGAACACCAGAGAATAAAAGAGACGACGAATACCGTTTGCCGAACGGTGCGGTGAGTGTATGTCCCGATAAACAATTTAGACAGATGGCATTTTACGCATCTATGCCGATACGCTATGCCGATTACGCATCAGATGCCGATTAGTAGGTCGCGGATAGGAACGCGAACTTACTGAATAGGGGGAAAAGTTCGAGGGATTTTTTAACGGGACGTAAAAAAATTCAGATTTCAGGATTACTTAAAATAGCACCTTGCGGGTGAAAATGGGTTCGGTGTGTTCAAAATTAGTTCCGCCGTTCCAACTTTTAAAGCGAAAAATCAAAAGTTTAGCTCAACAATAGTGTCCTCCAATGGTAACAGCTTGAAGAACTAAAGATAGCAAGAAGATCGGTATGTTGATATCCCCCACTTAGTCAACCCATCGCTTGTAATAAGGTAAAACAATCAGTGACCCGCTTAGCTTAAGACTAGTTCTTTACCCTATTTGGTATTCGACGCATTTATTTTCAGCCCAATTCTCGTAGACTCCGCTTTCAGTCTGGTGTAGATTGCCTCCGCCGTCGCAAAGTTCCTGGCTATGATATCGAAGTCATCTGCAAAGCCTAGAAGTTGGCTATCCTTGATAAAAATCATGCCTATCGTTTCGATGCCCGCTCGTCGGATGTTGAAGAGCGATGTTGAATATTATGCAGGATAAACCGTCACCTTGTCTCAACCCTCGCCGCGTCTCGAAGGGACACGAGAGTGTCTCAGAGATACGTACGGAATACATCACCCGATCCAATGTAGCTCTGGTTGCACATCTCATTCCACATTTCTAAAATAATCTCTTACACATTTAGAAGAGCCTCGTCGATTTGGTGTACAGCAATAAATCGATCTTTAAAGAGACTGGCAAAATGCCTGGTAAACGATTCACAAATTTCACTTGAAGAGCTCGCTAAATCATTTTTGATATACATTACCCGATGGCAATCAAAAATTATCAAAAACCTTTGGGGTTACCGTTTAGGACATTTTGAGAACGCTAAATTTGTAGGAAATATAGCCGACTGTCAGAGTCGCTGTAAGCATTGCTTGCGAGTACAAATTCATTTTTCGTGTTCGGGTTCCGATGATTCGTGAGTATTCTATGACCCTCTATCGACGTACATCGTACGTACGTACGTACGAATGTTGGAAATGCCAGATTTCCCACTTCACCCAGAGCTTAATAGTTAGAAGAATGAAATGGTTCACAGATATCGAAGCAACAGTCTAACAAACAACGTACGTTGTCGTAATCATCGAACAAATTGATGGCTGGAATGGCAAATCATTGAGATCGGTCCCAGCAATGACAGCAGAATCTAGTGCACTCCGATGTGCTGCAAAGTTAGCAGTACTGGACGTCCATCACGAAGAAGAGCATCCAAGCGAAGATTCTAGAACTCCTGGGGAATTCTTTCAAAATGGTAATCTCCCAAAAATACAGCTTAGTCCTTTTACAACTGTAGAGATTATCATTTCGAAAAAGAGTGCTCTTGTTAATTGTCTTAATTGTCGCAAAGGCTACATATCTTTACGAAACGTGTGATAATCAGTGGTCCTCAATACGTTCATTCTCGGATGTGTGTTTGAAACAGACGATAGCTGGCGTTTTTATGTTAAACAAATCTAGCTGCGTACGAGGGAAAATTGATTTATCATACCATTTTCAGAAATTCCAAAAATTTTAGATGAGATTGAGCAATGTGTATAATTACATCTTCTAAATTTGTCGGGGATTCAGACAGCTTGAAGCTTAAAATTTAATACGTAAGCTTAAAAAAATAGGCAAATCTTCCCAACAGCGCACCATTATTTCTAATGACGAAATAGCTTAACTTTTCTGTTACATGATTTTATATCCGTATCAATGAATGGAATATGAATAACAGTTAATTTCAATAGTTACGGTACAAATTTACCAGCCAAAAGCATCCTTTCGCCAATCGTTGATAATCAGACACGCCCCAATATAAAAACTTGGTTCTGGGCTTTCTCAAAATTCTTAATAATAAACATATAATTTCTAAAATCACATGCTGCTCATTTCTTAGCAGACTGTATGTGCAATAAAAAGCACCATCTAAACATCGACGTCATTCGTACGTTCCATATGAGCCGGAGAATCACAAAGAAATTGGGAATATATGCACCCACAAGAGCAGATAACTGTCAAATCGCAATGCCTACAAGTGTGCACGAAACAAAATGGAAAAACGTGCCCGTTGAATTTTCTTCCCACTCTAAATCGTGCTGTGAACGAGTAGTGTTGACCTAGATGAACCTAGATGTTGGCTGCGGAAACCCAACTGGAGATCAGGCGGCATTTTTGGCTGATTACATCCATTCTAACCGCACAGGTGTAGCTAGTTTTCGAACTTCTCGGCAGCGGCAACCCCGGAAGGAGCACGTTTAAATTTCCCAAAAACCGTACACCCCCTAAGCCAGCATTCGTCTGGTGGTTGGTTGTTCGGATTGGTGATATCGATTTTTTCATAAATAATTTATCCCCAGAAGCACCTTGAGCGTAAAAAGCTTCAACAACTTTGCAAGAATACACCGGGGTGGTGGAACCGAGTTTATCTCTTAGAGATATTCAACTTCCGCTAGTAGCGGAAGGCCCAGGGAGAACGGGAATGAAAGATAAAGCAAACGAAAAATCGAGTGGAAATTCAGCACGTAAATTCTAGGTTTTTGTCTGGAAATCTCGCCTGCCGCTAGAATTTCCTATTCGGACTTTTTTATTGCTTATTTGTAGCACGGAAAATTTCTGCTCACAATTTGCGATAGAACCACGTTTATGGGGGCTGTTTGTATTGGAAATAAAGCAAAGCGCAGATAAGTTCTCGCGTACAAAAGCGTTTGTTTATTGTTTTGTACGCGGAAACTTTGCCCGCGCTTTGCTTTATTTTCAGTTATTTCAAGCGAATCATTGCGGAAGATCGAACAATTAAAATATAAATAGTTATGATTGCTGACTTTGATCACAAAACCATTACACGTCATAGCTTTAATGATGAATTGTTCAAATATATCGTTGATGAACGATGAAACAATGATTGTAAAATTGGATAACTAGCAGATAATTTATGATTTGATAAGTTTCAATATCTTGTCTGGAAACACTGTAGTTCTAAACTTTATAGTATTTTAGGCTCTTAGAAAAAACGTTTTATGTACCAATCAACTCCGACAGTCCATTTTTTTCAATGGCCCACACTAAGGCAGCACCGACATAAAAATAATTTTATACTCGGTGTTTAATCTGGTTTAAGCCTTTGTAGTGGTTGAAAATGCAGTGAAAATTTTAAGATTGCAATGTTCAACGTTATCACACCAGTCCAAGCAAATGAAAGGATTACTTTAAAAAGGCCAACGCAGTAATAAGAACTAATCCAAACCTTATTTAAACAAAATCTAAACTGCCATATTAGCGGTTAACGACAGAAAAATAATCCATTATGCCTAGCATACTAATATAATAAAGATAAAGAGATTTTCAAGAAATATGTTTGTGCAAGGGCCACCAATAGATGTTGGTGTAAATATTCTATATTTCACCACTTAGCAAAAATGCAGCAGCTTAATACTTCGAAACGTGACAGCACTATGTTAAAATTTCCTCCTGTAGGTGCTGCATTGCCAAACCAGGCGACACAGTTTTCCCTTTATTTTAACCCTTAATAACCCTGCCGAATACTACCACAATCAAAACGACGATCGCCGAATCGAGCTTACAAAAGTTGATGAAGCATAATTTTTCCGCCCGTTCCTCCGCCATTCGCTGTTACGGCTGTTGTTTCGAGTTCTTGCAAACCCTCGCTCCAACAAACTGGCGGCACACAAAAGACCACCCCGTGAACCAGGTACTGAGGGACTGAAAATCGCAGGGATAATTTAAATTTCGACGAGCGACAAAAGGTACTCACCGCTGACTGCTTTGGCTCATTTTCTCTGTTAATGCTTACCGCGTTAGGTAAAATCGCGCCGTAAAGTTAATTTCGGCGGAGGAGGGAAGCGAACGGTTGATTACTCCACGAGGTGCTATAGCAGAAAAGCGTCATTTGGCTCTTCATTTATCCTCGCGTCACATTCTTCTTGCTAGTCATTGTGTCTTTTCTAAAATATTATAATTATCCCTTAAGAAGTATCAAATTTCATTTCAAAAATCGAACCTCTCTTAACATTCACAGAAAAGTTAGGACCTCGCCGCTAGGTGGACCAGAATGCATAATTCTTCTTGTTCTTTCAGAAAGCGACCGACGTGACGATGGGAAAAATATACACACTGTTGCATTCGTTGAGTTCCCCCAACACCTGACAGGTTAGACAAAAACTGTAAACGCCATCGGGTGCGCTGAAAATGGAGCCGCAGCTCACCGCTAAAGGGTTTGAGTTAATGGAATGCTGCTTCATTATCGCGCGGGACAATCACGCGCGTGGTGGGTGGTACAGGTGTTCTAATTCCACCGTGACACCGAATCCCACCGCGCGCTGTTTCTGGAAGCTTAGCCCCTAAACCATGACGGTGCTATTTTGAGTGGGAAAATATTACCTTTTCGGCTCATTTATTTTTCAACGGTATAAAAACAAGTGACTTAATATTTTTTCGCCTGTTGTCAAGGAACAACTCCTTCTTCGCAACCGTTCAGGTGTGAGATGAGTTCAGATGGATGGGCGGACAAATAAGATAGACGACAAACGAAGAAAAAAGTTCATCAGAAGAAATCGGGTTACCGATTTTCTTGCTTAATGTGACGCGGGTGATTGATGAGCGCATTCGCTATTTTTTTTTGCTTGGTCACCGGTTGATTGTGCTCCGTAGAGCATTCATTTCGGCGGTTGAAAGTCAAGCAACAATGGCAGACGGTTTGATGGGATGTCGTTTATTTCCGCCCACTTTTTTTGGGCGCAAAGGTATCAACTGAAAATATTTTTAGCATCATGTTCATTGGCGATTGTGGAAAAGACGAAATTTGCGGATAGATAATTTCACCCATTCTCATTTACAGTTAAAGGAAAAACGTGAAATATTGACAACAGGTTTTTTGTGTAAAACTCGATTGGAAATTATTAAATTTGCAATGTTTCAATTTAATTATATTATTGTTACTTCGCTAGGTTAGTTGGTTTTGATATAGTATTCCTAGTAACCTGTCTGGTCTACTTCTACAATAAAGGCAACCAGCAGGTCTGTGGAAACTATTGTGCGATCGCGGTTCTCAATGCCGCTCATAAAATGCTGGCCCTAACTATTTTCCGCTGGCTATCACCAATTGCGAGCAGATTTATAGGAACTTATCAAGCCGACTTCGTTGAAGGATGGTCAACGACGGGTCGAATATCTACGCTACAGCAGATCTTCCATAAACATCGTGAATACAGAGTTCTCACATACCGTTTGTTCGTTGACTTCAAAGCTGCATATGATACCATCGCACGAAAAGTGCTGCGAAAAATCATGGACGTGTTCAATAAGTTCGAGTACAACTTTTCATCGTTGTGTAACTGCGCATCATGTGCATTCTGTGTATTGGTATTGGTGTCAGCTTTAGCCTTATATATAGGTTAACCGACGCGCAAGGTGTCATTTGTTATTTGTTTACCGCGCGCGATGAAGGAGTATCGCAACGTCGTAGTAAAGTTGTTTGCGAGAGGTGCGCGACCCGGCGATATATTTCGGCAGTTGTAATTCCACGGGGTGAAGCGGAATTTCATCTATAACGCCATCCGTCGGTACCGGGGGACGGGCTCGGCCAAGGACCGTGCTAGATCCGGGCGGCCGCGTTCGGCGAGGACGCCAGTAGCCATCAAGGTGGCGAGGGAGTGAGTTCATCGAAAAATGAACCACTCGATCCGGAAGACCGCTGTTGACCTGAATGTGTCGATCGGGACTGCATCCGCCCATGAAATAAAATGTAGCAAAATTTTGTTGACCGAGTTGAGGAGGGTTATACCTTGATAATTTCAGCTTTCTAGATGATGGCTCTTCTTGTACATCTGGCATATGAGATCTGCCAACCCGTCCGTATGTAGTTCCTCCTCGGATCATGCCAATGGTATGCCCCGATAAGTTTCATAAATACACTTGCTGAGTGCCCGATATTGCTCACGGCCACCCCTCTTTTATGTCTAAGCCGTTTGTACATCTGTTTTCGTTCCGGGAATTCTCATAATACCTTGCTTCCTCCCGTAAAAAAATATACATTTGAATTTTGCAGTAGAAACAATACGTTTACAACAGTTTTTATTGTTAACATTGAAACTTATGGTAAAATTCTATTATATAAGAGGCTTCAGTCTGTACCGAAAACCAGGTCTCTGACAAGACGTCATAAGAGGCTTATAGGTAACTAAAAACAGGTCCCTGACAGGACGTCATGCTCGTAGCAATGGGTTGTATTCTCAGTCACCTCACTGCTCGATTGCTCAACTGGCTGACTAGACTGCTCGACTGGATTGCTTAACTGAACTGCTCAAATGAACTGCTTGACTTCACTATTCGATTGGACTATTCGAATGGGCTGCTCGACCCAACTGCTTAACCCGATTGCTCGATTCAACTGCTCGACTAGACTGATCGACTTAGCCACTCAACCCGATTGCTCGACTCAACTGCTTGACTTAACTGCTCGACTAAACCGCTTGAGCCGACTGCTTGACTAAACTGTTCAATTCAAGTGCTCAACTCAACTGCTCGACTAGACTACTCGATTCAACTGCTCGACTGGACTACTCGACTTAACTGCTCGATTAAACTGCTCGACTCGACTGCTCGAATGAACTGCTCGACTGGACTACTCGACTTGACTGCTCGACTGGACTGCTCGATTTAACTGCTCGATTTAACTGCTCGATTTGACTGATAGACTTGACTACTCGACTCGACCACTCGATTCATCTGCTCGACTCGACTGCTCGACTTAACTGCTCGACCGGACTGCTTGACTGAACATTGCTCGACCCAACTGCTTGACTCGATTACTTGATTCGACTGCTCGACTCGCCTGCTCAACTCGATTGCTTGTCGCGATATCATATGGTCGGTGTTAAATCAGACCGGACCAAGTCGTAAAATTTAAAAAAATGAGTTAATGGTAGCAACCGATAGCAAAGAATTTTCTAAGCAACATTTTACTCTAATCAGACTACATTAATGTTGCAAACAGCCAGAGTCTGAAGATGATTTCGAATGCAGCAAACTTTGAATGCGTTTTTCTCGAAGTCAGAATTTTGCCACTCGCACAAGTGGGCGTTTGGGTTTTATTGCACTTTTGTGATGGCATTTAAGACCAAAATTGGTCTTGAAGACCAGCATAAGAGTACAATAAAACTCACATTATTGCTTGGGCGGTTCTGTCTGACTTAACACCGACCAAACACACCTAAAATATAGCACCTAGTTCGGCAAAATTTTTCCGAAATCTCAACAGCCGAACGTTCGGTAAAAATGTCGATGGTGTATATCGACGTTTACGGATCTTTAGTAACGTTTGGCAACATAAATAATTTTACCGAACGGTCGGCTGATGAGATTTCGGCAGAATTTTGCCGAGCTCGGTGCTTTTATTTGAGTGTGTATGAATTGGTTGACCATATTGCCCGCCTATAGAATGAGCACAGTGGAGATAATGTTTTTATTCAGTTAAATGAAATCCCAGGCCATAAAAACTATTTGTTTCAGTTTCCAGCTATGACTCTTTTATGTACAACATCTTCGAGCTATATTATGCAATATACGAACTTAAAGAGCTAATACAAAGATTAAACATCTTCGCAAACACTGGCCAATGGAATGTATCCGCAGTTTTCTGAATTCTGAACAGACATTTATATTTTCCGGATCATCAGAATCAGGCTCAATTGTATTGAGGCACTTATACAAATTTTATTGATATTTTTGTTTCTTATTTTATGCTACAGAATTGGCCATATTTCATAATAAATTTAATGCCTTTTTCAATTATATTTTGTTTTTTGCGCCTAAAAAAAATTACCATAAATGGAAGATAACTTTTACTGTAAATGAAAATTTTTGTTCGCAAAAAGTAGATTTTTTTATTGTTAAGATACTTAACAACCCGTCATTTTTATGCTAGAATCTCTGAAAACCATGGAAGTTATAGTCGACAACAATAAGTTTGATAGTTTGGTTATCTTTTCTGTCGATAAATTTAATTGTTTTTTTTACTGTATTTTGTATCCTACTGTTACCACAGTTTTTATCATCGTGTTAATTGGGGTCAAATCAAATTTAAGCCCAATTTCTTATCCAATTTCATATCTATTTCAAGTTGAAATTCAAGTTCAATCTTGAGTTCAATTTCAGATCCAATTTCAAGTCCAAGTTCAATTCCGAATGCCAAGTCGAAGTTAAAATTTAAATCAAAACGCTAATTTAATGCCGAGTTCAATTTTACATCTAATATGAAATCCAGTTTCAAGTGCTCTGGGGTGCCTAGGCTGTGGCACATTTCTAATTAAATGTAAAAACAATCCTCATAAGGTAATCAGGAAGTGTGTAGTTGTTAAACTAATGGGCCGGTAGTTTTGCTATAAATAAATTGTCTGCGTAAAACGCAACAGTTACCCTTAGCGGACGAAACATGTCTGTCAAAATCAATGATCACATTGCATCGCCATTTCCAGTTTACTCTGGTGTTCCACAAGGAAGCCACCTAGAGCCATTTTAATTCCTGCTGTACATGAGCAATGTAAACTTTATCTTAAAATACCTGAAACTCTCGTATGCTGACGATTTAAAACTTTACCATACTTTACCAACTTTACCACAGTAGCCCCAAGACACAGTCTTTCTGTAGAAACATTTGGAAGTCTTTGCTGAATGATGTCAAATCAATCGTTTATCGCTAAATGTATCTAAGCGCTCGGTAATCTCATTTGGCCGAAAACACTCACTTTTCACTTTGACTATGCCTTAGAACGGCGCACGTTTGTACCGTGAACCCACAGTTAAGGATTTGGGAATTCTGTTGGACACTAAAGTAACATTCAAGGATCACATCTCATACGTTGTGACTAAAGCTTCTTCACAGCTGCGCTGCTTATTTCGCTTTGCGAAAAAATTTAAGGATATCTATTGTCTAAAAACCTTGTATTGCTCAATTGTGCTGGAATATGCGTCGGTCGTTTAGTCCCCGTTTTACCAAAACGAAACTCAACGCGTGGAGGATATTCAGCGAAAATTCGTCCGCTTCGCTTTACGTCATCTTAGATGGACGGCTCCATTGAACTTACCCAACTATAAAAGTCGTTGTATGCTCATCAACTTGGATTTACAGTAGGATTTCGAATTTGGCAACAAATACGTGTCGCCTATGTTGCCAAAATCAAAACCGTGCCAAAATCGAGGCCCTTTTTCGATATGATAAAATTTAATGTAAATGCTTTAGAAATTGACTAAATATCATTAATCAACGATTGCAACCATTTTATGTTTAAAAAGTCCGACAAGAGCTATCCGTCCGGTGCAAATAAGTTATTGGCACCCTGCGGTAAGACGTAGTCCTACGGATATAAAAATATTATTGTTCGAAATCACATAACTTTTTTTCATGAACATACGGAGGGTATCATTTCTTCGTCATTTAAAGCATGTATGCGGAAATTAATTGATATTTAAGCATATTTTTGGAAGTAAAATATCTTGTGTTGCCAAAAACGAATACTTTTGTTGCCAAAATCGAGGCATGCCAAAATCGAACCATGCCAAATTCGAAATCCAACTGTAGGGTAGATGCTCCAGTAGTTGTGGTAGTACCAGTAGTAGTGGAAACTCGAAATATATCATAATTTTTGCGGATTTCGAGATAATTTCAGTTGTTTATTGTTGAATATATATTTGTTAACAGTTTTATGTAAGATACACAGTTAAAATTCAAGATGTTGGTGCAAAAATTACAAATTCAGCAGACCAATAAAGTTCAATTGCTTAAGAAATTCGTAACAATCCATAGCATTTTAACAAGCCTACGTTGTTATCCACCTGCTGCTATGCTCATTGCAAGTGTTACTAAGGCGGTAAACAATATTCCACTATTATAGGCAAATTTTCCACTATTATAGGAACATTACCACTACTTTAGGAGCACATACTAATGTCAGGAAAAGCAATATTTTAGGTATATCAACCAGCAGAATGATATAATTTTGGTATGTATTTAAAGCCAACACTATGGTGCACCATATTATCATGTACTTCAATTGGAAACTGATAAATTGAGCGTTCAAATTGTCTTTACACACTATTCCCCGACATAATCCCTCCATTACTGGAGCATCTACCCTACTAGAATTAAAACCGTAATAGGCCTCAAGCTTAAAAACAACGCGTGTTTTTTTACCATAAATTATTCCTCGAATCATTTTAAAACATATAATAAACTGGTATATGCCAGATAATTGCAGCTGTTAGTTTTGTAAATGATTTACCTGCATTGCTCAATGCTCGTTTTTTTGCTGTGTTTGCTGCTTAGCAGCAGATAGCCTTACAACTGCTGTCATTGAGACAATAATCAATAACTCATAAACCATCCTTACTAGTGCTAGTTTTCCATCCCGCGGGAGTGCCCCCTCTTTTCGTTGCCTTCCGGCATGGTCACACCGGATAGTAAGCTCTTGTTTTTAAGCTTCGACTTATCCGTTTATCAAGATAGCACTGGTGCTTTCGTCACGTACCCATTGTTTCAGTTTGCTAAGAGTCATCTTATAATTTATCTTCGGTGGCATCGCTTCTGAGGTGGATGGTACTTGCAAGAGTTGGCAGTTTGTCCGCTCAAGGATTTTCAGTCGTGCCGCAACCGGCCGAGCTCAGGTACGATTGCCGTGCACGGTGTGTGGGGAGACAGTGAAAGAGAAGACATGTTTTGTTCAACGAGCCTTGCGGTTGGCGGGCGAAACAACAGCTTGTAGAGGGCGGATTTTCCGCCTGAGGAAGGTGGGTTAGGCGATTGTAGAATTGTTTTTTCTCCTGCCCTATTGTCTGCTTCTTCTGCTCTCTCCTTCTCTCATAGCAGCAGCAACATAGCACTTTTAGCGGGAAAGAGTTTTTTGTCCGTCCCAAGTTTGTGTTCTTTTCATGAAATCATCTTTCGGTTCATGGCTCGGTGAAACTTGGTGATTGGGGGGAAAGTGACGATCAAAGTTGGCTTTGGTGAAAATGTGGTGGCTGTATAGGTGCCGGAGAACGGTGCTGAATGTGACAATGAGATTTAGGACGGAAACTTGTTTGACAAGCAGCTCACGAATGACAACAGTTTTGCGATATGCAACGCTTCACTGAATTTGGAACGAGATCGTCAGATTATGTAGTACAAAAGGCGGTGAGCATCTGTAAATTTGATACCGGTGCCGTTTCGACAGTGTCAGCAATTTTTTCCATATATTTTGCTTTGAAGTAAAAAATGCATGCATAATTAGAAGCCTCAAAATGTGCTTTAGAACAAAGGATCGTATCAAATTCCCACATATGTGAATTAGCCGAAGGTGCTCGCACAGCGAACAATCATCAAATGAGTGTGGTTGTCCAAAATAAGAAAGAAGAGTTGGAACAATTTGCAAGTTGTGCAGGTAGTTGGCTTCTTCGTTCAAAGCGCTTCAGTCAAATTAGCTATACTATTTCCAATTACTCTGCACCAAATTTCAGTGCACCATTTGCTGACGAGTTCGGAGAAACCGTTTAGGCTTCGGTGCACCAACTACACACAATAAAGGAGAACGCTTCCATTCAGAACTAATTTCCAAATCGAGGCAATTAGGTTGAGTTAGAGAAACGGAACGTAGAAATCCACCGGAGCAAATTAACACGGTTGAAACGCTCCTCTTAATCGGGAGAAGCAGGGCTGGAAATTAGTCGAAGGGCAAGGGATGCAACGGCGAAGCGGCCGGCGGTCTACTTCGTTTGTGCAGTTGCCTATGCATTCCTTTTTGGCTTTTTTGGCACGATGAAGGCAGCATAACCCTCCTGGGGTGATTTTTATTGTCAAAGGTAGAAACCTCTTTTAATCTACCCAGTAGTGTGATCTTGCTCGTTAAGAGTTTTAATTTGTGTAATAATAAAAACCTAAAAAACTATTGAAAAACAACTCGTGTTAAAGACAACAGCACAGAGAACAATGCTAACTATCGCCCCGTAGAAAAACGGTTCAAAATGTTATAGTGCACATCCCTCAGCAGACATACACACATCTATTTCATACAACACGCTCTGATTTTTCAGACCCCAGAAGGATCGACATACGTAATACACTTACGACAAGTGAAAAGCAACTCTAAGGTGAAGGAATTAGAGCAAAATGTATTGTAAACCAGGTGCGAGATGCTACTTTTGCTTATAAGCAATTCTATGGTCGAAAACACAATTTTGCGAAGGGTACTTTCAAAAAGGGTACTTAGCAAAAAGTATATGAATCATTTGTTTGGGACACCCCATAACTTCATTCAACAACAACAAACTGATAATGTTTTGAATCATTGTACTATATTCGTAGCTGATAAAAAATTGCATACCATTTAAAAATATTTGTAGATTTATTTTTTACCACATATTTGGTTATTGCAAATGATTTGTATTTGGTATGAGAATACATTCGTAGCACGTTTTGCATCACAACGCATTTGATGCGCTGTTATCGTCTAGCTTCGTTATCGACGAATTTGGGCTTAAAGATAATAGGTAGAGTATGTTGCTAGATCGTCGTAATTGCCCATTGCCTATTAATTTGGTTCATAAGCGAATGGAGGCAAAGGTCCGACCTTTGAAGTTCTTTCCAATTGCCATAAGATGGAAAGAAGCATAACGCTAAAATATATTTTTAACTACCGATATCGGTAACTAATTTTTGGAAATAATTTTACAACTACAAGATTTTCTGTTACAGATTATTTCGTTTGACTGAATCGTACGCCGCCTTAAAGTCCACGAACAAATGATGAGTCTGATGAGTTGTATTCCAGGAACTTGACTAGTAACAGATATTAGTATTCGATTACTATCAATTAGTAATATATATTGCTATTTTAACTGCCTTTGGTTTGAATCAATTTGGACAAATCATGTTACAATTAGGGTATGTTGCTACATCGTCGTAATTGCCTATTCCCGTCCTATCCAACACAAATTATTAAAAATATCAGCATTTTTATGACACACAATGCAAATTAGTTATTCCCTAATATTTTAGTTAGTTGTCTATCATACGCGATCAAAGCGAGCTGAGATCTATTTAAATGCTTTTTATCATTAAAGAAGTCCTACCAGCCAAATTTCCTACGTTTTTTCGTGCGATGAAGACGACAATGTTGACTAATCGTTTTAATTTCCGTCATTCATAAATGAAAATAACTCACGCAAGGCATTGTCGTTATTCTACTGCCAGAAAAACTTGCCTGGCCTGCAGAAATTTTGTAAAATAACATTTGTCATGCCGTCCTACACAAATACATGTGCGTTAGCTTCGTAAACATTGTTGTGATTTTTAGTTCGGACGATGAAAAATTTTGATGGGCGTATTTTAAAACGGTACGACGAATTTTAGAAATAAAGTCGGTTGCGTAATTTCAATAATATGCTTTAATAGTCGCTTTTCAGTAACTTCAAAGTTCACGGATCGGAAGGTAAGTTTGTTTCAGTTAAATCAGCACAAGAACTTTTGGAGTATTCAATAAATCCATCCAGCAAATGATAAAATTAGAATGGCTTTACTGTGGCTTTACTTATTACGACGGAAATGAAAAAAAGACCCTAAGTATTTATTTACAATCAACAAAAGAAAAACAGTTTCCAAGTTTAGCGACTACGATAAAAACTTCCTGTAAGATAGTTGGATAATAACAATTAGCTATATAATTTGTGGCCTTTCTTAGCTGTCTAACTAACGTTTAGTATTTTCAATCTTTATAATAACTTTCCATATCTTTCAACGTTTTCCTATCTTCACTTCAGCTTTGTACTTCTAACTTCGCTTCTTTTTCTTCCTTCTTTGCTTTATACTCTATATATAGAAACACAAACAGTTCAGCTCGTGTTTTATGTACCAGTCAGCGCGATTTAGGTTGAGTTAGTCGTATTCGTAGCATAGAGTATAACCTAGTATTTAAGCTTTAGTATGTAGATAATTTAAGCATTGGCTTGTAAGCAGTTTAAGAATTATCACATAAGTATTAAGCGCTACATAGTATTTAAGTATCAAATTTAATTTAATTCACAAGAGAACTAACCGAACCGCGTGTAAAATGATTTGCACTTTTTTCCCTTCTCGTGTTCACTTTTATCGATGATGACATTTGCTGCACCTGGGTTGCCAGTTACCTTGAGTTGTCGCAAAAAGTGAGGCGCACCGACCAGGGGTTCGTCACAGTAAGAGAAAATAGACAACTATGACGAAACATTTCGTACGAATCTCTTTTAGGCGGATAAGATTGTGGGTTATAAAGTGCTTGTTACGCGATCAAATCAGTATCCTATTCAGTGCTATTCAGGTGCTTCGCCACTATTACCTTGTACCCTACGAATGGAGATTCATTCAAGCTAAGTTTTCTCAAAAAAGGTGCTCAGACTGCACCTAACGGGTGACAGCTAAAACGTTGGAATTTTTTTGAGGCCCCTATACTCCCCAACAAACGAGCTCAGAGAGAAATGAGAGTATGTATGTGTTAGTTCTATCTCTCTCTCCTCTTTTTGTCAATATTTTTTGTTTTGTTCATGCTTACCTTGTTTTGCTTAAAATGACGTCGAAACAAGAAGCATCTCGAGAGCGCGTTGTACACTTCTACGAACTGCCACAGTAATCTCGGAAAAAAGTATGCGGTACAACATTTAAAAAGCGAATATGTAGCGGCTTCGAATGTCATATCCTAAGAAGCCCAACAACTATTCGCACGCAAGGTAGTGGAAGACCATCTAAAATTATGGACGCAGAACGACATCGTTCTCTTTCTCGTTTCTTCAACAACAAGCCCTCTGATTTGGCTATCAATTACGATGCAGCAGACGAATGTTTGAAGATAATTTTGATACCGTTTCTACAAAAAAATCATGCAGATGGATAATACGTGTTTTGGCCGGATAGAGCATCATCGCATTACGCAAAAAAACACAATCGTTCCTGAATACCCATTCGATCCCATTTTTACCCAAGAACCACGACCCGAAAAATCTGTCTCAGTGCGCCCAATCGAAGATTTCTTCGGGATTTTGAGTTTCTTGGTGTACAAAAATAACTGGAGAACTACGAATTGCAAAAAGTTGATTGGTAGAATCAAGAGATGCATTCGCAAAGTTGACATGACGGCCGTACAACGCTCCTGTTTTGAAGTGAAACGAAAGCTTCGCCGAACAGCCGATTACGGACCGTTTTCAAATGTACACTAATATTTTTTCTCGCGCTGTTGTATTTTGTACAACGCCTGTGAACCGTTAACTTTATCTCGGTATAACTCGGGATTCCAGCAATAAAGAAAATTGCTGTTTTCAACAAAGTTGATCCGCAGACCAAGATCTCCCAAACGGTGAAAAAGGTTCATAAGTTTTTCGCCAAGTGGCACTAGTAATCGAGTGCAATCTGTTTTAGCATGCCTATAAATCGAAGTTGGCGCGAGTAACGAAAGGTTAATTTTGGTAGATCAAATCCTCTACATGTATCTTTGTCTTTTTTTGGCAGCTTGAGAAAAAAATTCCAAAATTTTAGTTGTCACCCGTTATATGATCAGTGAAGTAAAGTTGTGGATCGACCGGACTACTCTATGATATATATGGTTAAGCTCAAAGCCTGTCACCGATAGTGATGTTTCTTTGTCGGTTATAAATATTCGCAGAATAATAAAAATGGACAAAAATTGCCGCTTTTTCACGCGTTTACCTTCACGCGTTCTGACGAAACTACCCATGCAGCATCAGTGATAGTAACCCATGACTCATCAGAAAAAATTTGACAGCTGTATCAGTCGAACTCTAACCATGACGGCAAAAACAATGAAGCAACTCCGTTCAGAAGTGTGCGCGTTCAACGAACAGTACTCGCCGCGTCGAAAACGGACATCGGGCGGCACATTGTGGACGCCGGATATGCTCGTTTCGGCATCTACAACATCTTGGCACTATTGGACAACAATCAGAGCATCGAAAGAAAGGCCGGTTCCGGACGCCCGACGACCCTGATTTTCGAAAATCATCAAAGATCCGAATTGCAATTTGTATGAACCTACTTCAAAAATCTATACCTATAAAAAAGGATTTCTGTCTGTGTGTCTGTCTGTCCCTATGTTCCTTATAGAATCGAAAACTACTGAACCGATCGGCGTGAAAATTTGTATGTAGGGGTTTTTGGTGCCAGAGAAGGTTCTTATGATGGTTAGAGATCCCTCCCCCCACTAAGAGGGGGGGCTCCCACACAAATCTGTACCTATAAAAATGAATTTCTGACTGTCGAATGTTCCTTATGCAATCGAAAACTACTGAACCGATCGGCGTGAAAATCTGCACTAAGAGGGGGGGGGGGGCTCCCATACAAATGAAACACAAATTTCTGCATAACTCGAGAACTAATCAAGCAAATGGAACAAAATTTTACATGTAGGTGTTTTTGGAGACAAGATTTTTTTCTATGGTGAATTCAGACCTCTCCCGACTTTAGGAGGGGGGGCTCCTATACAAATGAATTACAAATTTCCTCATAACTCGAGAACTAATCAATCAAATGGAACCAAATTTGGCATGTGGGGGTGTTGGAGGCAGGAATTTTTTTTATGATGGTTTGAGACCCCTCACCCCTGTGGTAGGGGGATAAGGACTCTCATACAAATAAAAATGAAATTTTTGCGTAACTCAAAAACTAATCGAACTCGAGAAATTTTAGACTCTTTCATAAAACATTAATCAATAATAAGACCACCAAAAACTATCAATAGTAATATTAGATAATTCAGCGCGAGACGGCCACAGGCCGCGAGTGTTGCCGGCGACCTGCCGTCGAAAGCGCCGGCCACTGCGGGGGGCAGGTCCCCGGAGAGATCACCTCTATCTAGGTTTATTAATTTTCCTAGATCTACTGACCTCTATTACTTTCCTGCAGTTGGGTCACCCCTGCGAAATGGTACTTTCTAAGAGAAGATTTTCCGTGAAATGGTACATCCCGCGTAAGGTTTTTCGCGAAATGGTATTCTGCGAAACTCTATTTTCCGCGTTATGGTCAACCGAGAATTGGTGTTCCGCAAAATGGTATTCGGCGAAATGGTTTGTAATGATGGCGAATATTTAATTGCTATCCGCTATATTTTATCAGGCTAAGCAATGGAGGGAGTTGTTTTCTATTTTACTGTGAGGCAAATTTGTATATTAAAACACCCATGAACTCCCCAGAAACTTGCAAAACTCAAGATTGTGACAAAGGTCAGCCAAGATTCACGATTTATGTACAACACAGTTTAATTTGTGGCAAAACAAAGTTTGTCGGGCCAGCTAGTTTCCTATATAACGAAATTAAGGAACTTTATTTGTGCTCTTAAGTTCCTTCCCAATACAATTATTCATGCATTACTTTAAGGGTACAGCTCCGGGTTTCCTTTTTAATTACTAATTTCAACGTAAAATGGCACCAACGGAATGGTTATCGTTATCCGAAAACAACCACGCAAACCGGAAGAACAGACGACAGTAGAGACGCCGAAAACAACAAAACCCCCCTTGGCCAAAGTCACTTCCGAACGCCATAAGGCTGGTTCATGCGCTCGGCATAATAAAATATAGGATAGATATCTGTTTATTTTAAAAAGAACCACAGATGCACCGGCAACTACCGGCTCCTGCGGCCTTTGGCTGGATAGAGAATAAAAAAAACTGAAAAACGCCAGGCCAGCATCGTTTTGCTCACGAGGGAGACCGTAGCTGGTTAATTTTGCTGTATTTTCCGGTAGTCGTCGTCCTTTCCAGCAACCAACCAACGGCGCAATCTACCGGAGTACTCCGCCGTAGCATTCTACAATAACGTACCCGACGGACAATTTCTGTCTTGGTTGTCTATCGCCTTCGATTCGGTGCGGTGTCTCGTGATACCGGTTAGTATTCCGGACCAGACGAGCGAATGCAAAAGAACCATGGGACTAAAGGGATTAAAGGTGCTATGTGAGATCAGTTGGCGGATATTTATTGATTTTTCGCTTCACGACATTTCATTTCGATAGTGGCGCGGATGAAGGTTCGGATGGAAAATGAAGTAATTGGTTTTTCTTTCGGCAGTATTACTGCGGCTGACGGTTCCAGTTAATCAAGCAAAAATAAAAGAAGTAGATTCATCTGCAGGCGATTTCTGTGGAGCAGAGCAGAACGGGAAATTTAAATTTTCCTTGCAGGCAATTTTACTATGTAGTGAAATAGTAGCTTACCAGTTTATTAACAAGACGATAAGTTATACTTTAAAGTACGTAAAAATCTATAATAAATCAGCGTGTTTTTGTAAGAATGAAAAATTTTGATCCGGCAAATGAAAAATAAATTGTTGAAATTTGTCATCAAAATATATTCAATTCATTCAATGTTTAGTCAATACCATCTATTGGATGTCGTGAAAAAAATGTATGAAAACCATAACTCAGGAAAAACACACCCACAAAAAGGTCATAGTGTATAATCTTTAAACAGAAATTGATCAGATTACACAACAGATTGTCCGTTGTCTGTCCACGATAAAGCACATCGATATAGATATTGTATCATTCTGTTTGTTTTGCGATTTGCATCCCTATTGGCCAGCCGGTCGTAATCCACAGGGTCACACAAATAAAAAGAGTCATCAAAACGCTGTCCCCAAATCCCATATCAAATGCTATCCATACTAGAATGGCTTTGATCCTTACGGGCGGGCGGCGTGCCATTTTGCTTCACCCAATGCCGCTGTTCCGGGCGATGAGCGGGCTTCAGTTGGAAAGATTTGATTCCATCAACCTATCCATTCGGCATGAATCCGTTTCTTTTCATGCCAGGCAATGCAACCTCAGATCATGTCTGCCTTCTGCCTGGTAGGAAAAAAAGAAACCGAAATCGTAAAAAGGTTTAACCATAGCAAACCTTGTTCTGAGCTATTACGCTTCTTCGTTGTCATCGTTGCTGCTGTCTTCCCCGTTAGGAAGCCCAATCAATTGCGAAATTTTGCAACATTCTCAAAATCGAGACGTACGGTTTCTTACATTGCACCATTTGTTTCAACTTTACATTGTTGCTAGCTTATTGAACATGGTATGAAATATTGGTTTGTTCCTGTAGGCTACAACTACCGGTACAGCTATCGATATCTGTTGCTATCAGGGATGGTTCGATCACTTTGACTCAATTTTGATTCATTTGACAGTACCGTCTCCGCGGATAAAATATGACAAAGTTATATATGGGACGTTTGTAGAGCAAGGTCCTATCTATTATTTTGCTGAATTAAGTTTTGCTGTATCTTTTGTAGTTACGTTGCTACGATGCTAGTATCTTATTAGTGACTAAATGAACGTTCATTTAGTCACTGGCGAGTTACTAGCATTGTAGCACCGTAACTACAAAAGATACAGCAAAACTCTGTTCAGCATAATTGTAGATAAGAACTAGTTCTACAAATGTCCCATACATAACTTTGTCATATTTGGCTCGACTGAGAAGGTACAGTCAAATGAATCAAAATTAACTCAAAGTGAACGAACCATCCCTGGTTGCTATCACGTTTCACCGAGAAACCCCTCTAAGAGTTAAAGAGTGCTACGATCAAAATTTGGCCAAACACTGCGACTAAATTGATTAAGTTTTCCTTTGAAAAGTGAAATTCTGAATTTCTTTTTTGTTAAGTTCAATTGAGTTTATAGTTAATTATTCTCTTCGATGTGTTCGGTTTCGTGCCGTGTTTGTGGAATATCTCGTCATTCCGCTTATAGTTAATTGTTATCGTCTGTGGAATATCGTTTAATCGTGCTCATTGTTTGCATTTGCCGATTCCACCACATCGACCAACGTAGGTCGTGTTAAGGTGGCTTACCGTCGCTGTCACTGCTGTGTTACAAGTAACCAGATCTGGGCTGACTCACTGCTGTGTTCCCAGTATCTTGACTTAAGGATGCTTGTACCAAACCGGTTAAAGCAGGGGCTTGCGATGAGCGCTTTGCTTTTGTCGTCAACATGTCAGCACATGCAAAAAAGAAATAGCAAGTCACTGCATACATTTCACTCGACAATGTTGGCAGAAAATTTATCTGTCAGGCGGGCGCTTTTTCTGAAATAGCGCCCTTCGTTAAGTCGACTGTCAAACACCGTTCGTTGAGATACGGATAGCAGCCCTCTGGGTCAAAGCGATCGATGAGGCATGGGCTTTTGTGAGCAGGTCGCTCATGCGAAATGTGAACTCGTCTGTTATGAAAGTACTCCATGAGCGAAAGAATCTCTTTTGGATGTGCGACCAGCGCGTCGAACTGATGAAAATGACTCGCTTCAAACAGGCTTTATCATTCGTCGGCCAAGCTGTGTCTTTAATGTCTGCCGACCATGGTAAGGCCATTAGCGATTTGAAGCATGTTATCTTGGTTAACGGCAAGCAGATGGAACAGTTTTCTAAGAAAGTGCAAGAGGCTGTCTCTACATCACTAGCCCGTAGAATTGCCATTGATACGTCGTCGTGATGAGTGCTTCAGAGTCGTCAAGCCGCTCCTGGGAGGTACGAAGCCATCGATTTCTGAAACTGTAATAATTGTTCCTCCTCCGAAGGGATTATTCTGGCTGTATCTGTCCAGAATTCACTCTAGCGTCAAAGCCGGAGTTGTAGCTGATCTGGTAAATGAATGTTTGCAGTGCGAAGAACCGTTCAAGGTCATTCCCTTGATCAAAAAGGATGCAGACTTGTTTGCTATGAACTTCATCTCGTTTAAAATCGGGATGAATATAAAACAACGGGACTCTGCGTTAAATACGGGAACCTGGCCATAAGGTCTTTTCTTTAGAGAGTTTGAGGATTTTTGAGAAGGCACTTGTTTCTGATTCTACGAGCACTACCACTACTCCACTCTCGGTCGATCGGATGCTGGGACGCAACGATTCTACCATCATTAAAGCTTCTGATCCCCCTGCCACAGTCAAGCTCTTTCTGCTAGACTGGCGTGCATCAGTCGTCCCAGCCCTGCGTGTTGTACGAAACGAAGCCTCCAAAACGTAAATCCTGGCAAGTATCATTGTGATTATTTACTCACTAGCGCTGATACACACTCTATTTTCCAGTGACCGGAGCGTCTCCTCACCCGTTTGTCTCTCTATTAATCATGACGCGCTTGACGTAGTATGCCACTATAGGCTGCACATCGCATCTCTACCGACATTTGACGTTACACCGGGATGATTTCAGTATTATGGTTGCCCTCGACCTCTCCACCGCAGTCGAGTAATTCCTACCAACGAACAGCAGTCGTCTCGCTCCTGCGTGTAAGTATACGGAAGGGGGTACCCTGAATTCCAGACCAGGCAGGTGCAACAAATTCTATAATAATCCTTCCGATGACGCAGTCCTCGCAGTCGATGAAGCTGATGAGACTTACGTCAAGGCGGACTTCCGACAACTTCCGAGGCTACTATATTTCACCGCCTAGCATAAGTTTGGTGTTCCGGAGGAAGTAAGGAGGCAGAAACTTTCAAAGTTTGCCAAGAAATATATGATTTGGCAAGCGATCTGCTTATGTGGCAAATGGAGTGCACCGTTCGTGACTACCGGGACTGTAAACGGGCAGATCTACCTCAAGGAGTATGTACAGAAGCGTCTGCTTCCTCTCTTGATGCAACACGAGGGCCTTATGATCTTCTGGCCGGTTCTAGCTTCGTGCCACTGTTCAAAAGATGTCTTGGAGTGGTACGAAGCCAACCCTAGTAACACAGTTGTTACAAAGTAGTTGTGGTAACCGATATATGACTAATTCCGATTGTAAATAGGTTAATGCAACTAGAAATGCTAAAATTGTGCTGCTTGGGAACGGGGTTTCTTTCGTGCCCAAGGACATGAACCCCCCCAACGCACCGGAACTAAGGCCAATCGAAAAATACTATGTTATTACCAAGCAGACATTACGGAAACATCCCAAGGAGGTCAAATCTGAGCAAAACATGAAGAAAAAGTCGGTTTCCGTACAGATAAAGCTGCAGCCAGGTTGTACAAAACTTTTTGAGTGGAGAGCGTAAGGTGCGAACATACGGTTATGGTAATGAAGTTGATTGATACAAATATACCAATAGCTTACTAATGGGTTATATTTTATTGTCTGAAAGTTTGAAAAGGATTGGTCAATTAGGTAATTTTCTACAGCGTTTCTTCTGTGGTGCACCTTGATGTGAGACACCCTTTAACCCATAGTTAGTTCTTGAGTGCCGATTGACGAGGAAGGCGTGCAAACGAAGATTACGTCTTCTAGTATTGATATTTAGGGGACTAAGGAATTCAGGACAATCGATATTTCCTTGAAGAAGATCGCCGACGGAACACGCCTTATCCACATTGTGCCTTCCTTCCAGCGCAGCGGTTCGAAATTATTCAGTTTGCTTTCGTAACTCGACAGGTTATGTGGGTCACGCCAGCGTACGTGTCGCAGAGCAAACCTAATCAATTCCACTGAACTGCTTCAATCCGATAAATGGCATTTTGTTGAAAAGGTGACCAAACAATGGCGGAGTATTCCAGCATAGGACGAACCAGCGAGCAATATAGACGTTTTAGGCAATATACATCCTTGAAGCTTTTAGCAAAGCGGAACAGAAATCCTAGTCGCGAGGAATCTTTATCGGCTCATCCCCAATTTACAAAACGCTGGAGTAACTATGGGTAAAAGTCTTAGTAGCCGGTCATACTCTGAGCCTAGGTGTAATCTATTTACCCCCAGCCGCAAGGACGACGCTGAGAGTATCAATGAGCATATCGAATCAGTTGGAAGTGTATATTCTCAGTTAGCATAAATGACCTAACGCTGCTTTACAACCGGTCCGGCTTAGATTAGAATGTTTCAGAGAAGTTCTAGTCATTTGTCAACTCTAAGAAAAATGAAGATGGCCTACCTGTAGATCTGTTTCTGGACGATCGTAAAGCAAACGCTTCGCACGTTAAATGCATTACCCATTGGGTATTTTCTCTTCAAAATTCGGGCAGAAGTAGTTGAGTGTATTGTTTATAACAGATTTTAATCGCTGTCCGTTTTTTGAAAATTGTAAGAAATGGCGTCAGACCTGAAAGCAGCGTTTGATTGAGTGGATCACAGTAAACGGGCAGATCTACCTTAAGGAGTGTCTACCGAAGCGTCTGCTTCCTTTGTTAAAGCAACATGAGGGTCCTACAATCTTCTGGCCGCATCTAGCTTCGTGCCAGTATTCGAAAGAATGTCCTGGAGTGGTACGAAGCCAACGGGGTCACTTTCGTACCCAAGGACATGAACCCCCCAATGCACCGGAACTAAGGCACATCGAAAAATACTACGCTATTATGAAGCAGGCACCTTGGGAAGCATCCCAAGGAGGTCAAATCTGAGGAAGACTGGAAGATAAAGTGGTTTTCCGTACAGAAGAAGCTACAGCCCGATGTTATACAGAAACTTATGAGTGGAGTTTGGCGTAAAGTTCGAGCACACAGTTATGGTATTGCAGTTGAACTAAATAAATATGCCAAAAGCTTACCAATGGGTTATATTTTATAGTCCGAAAGTTTGAAAAGGATCGGTCAACCAGGTAAATTTCTACAGCGTTTTTTCCGTGACGCAATTTGATGTGGGACACCCTATATGTCATCTTGCACCTTGAAAAAGTGTTCTGCTGTTCTCGCTAGATCTCTTTCATTATTGTTTTTTCAATCCAGCAGCAACCGGGGTCTGCCACAAAAAACGATTATTAAGACTGTCGCAGTGGCCTTTTAACCCTTCTGGCATACAAAAAGAGCAGTGCTTGCTAGTTCCCTACCCTGTGGAAAGATTCTGTCATGTTCCCAGTACAGAAGAATCGTGATAAGAGCAACGTTGTAAACTATCGAGGAATTTCATCGTTGTGCTCCAGTTTCAAAATATTCGAGATAATCGTTAACGACGCTTTGTTCGCTAACCATAAACACTACATTTCATCAGACCAGCATGGGTATTTTTCAAAACGTTTAGTTTCTATGAATCTCGTCGTGGTCGCAGTGGTCCAAGGTCCCCAACAAGGAAAAAAAATGAATCTCGTTGACTTCCTCTCGTTCGGCCTGGGCAACATGAATGTAGGAGTGCAAATTGATGCAGTGTATTCAGACCTGAAAGCAGCGTTTGATTGGGTGGATCACAGCTAGTGATCCTAGTAGCTAGTAGCTACAATCGTACCTAACACACCATAGGCTGAGTATCATGATCGAGTCCGAATTTTCCGACTCGTTCTGCAACATCACTGGTGTACCACAAGGGAGCAACCTTGGACCACTGCTTCTTTCTTTTTTTTATAAATGAACAATCAGAAAAGAACCATTTTTTGTTTGTATTTGTCTCTGGCCGTACAGAGTCAAATGTGAAACTCTTTTTACCTTTGTTATACTATAACAAAGGCTAAGGAATTGGTCAAAACACACAAGAATGATCCCGGAGGGCCGAGTCACATATACCAATCGATCGGGTTCGACGAACTGAGCAATATGTGTGTGTGTGTGTGTGTGTGTGTGTGTGTGTGTGTGTGTGTGTGTGTGTGTGTGTGTGTGTGTGTGTGTGTGTGTGTGTGTGTGTGTGTGTGTGTGTGTGTGTGTGTGTGTGTGTGTGTGTGTGTGTGTGTGTGTGTGTGTGTGTGTGTGTGTGTGTGTGTGTGTGTGTGTGTGTGTGTGTGTGTGTGTGTGTGTGTGTGTGTGTGTGTGTGTGTGTGTGTGTGTGTGTGTGTGTGTGTGTGGCACTTCATTTTCTATCGCCAGTTTCTCTAAGATGGCTGATTCGTCCGCCATTACTTTTGTTAAAACTTAGTTGGTATTATAGCCTAATATATCACTATTGAATTGTTTCGTAATCAAATATTTCGTTTAAACGTTATAAGCAAAAATGTGAAAACTACGCGACACGATTTTCTCCGGAACCACACAACCGATTTTAACGATTTTAGTACCAAATGAGAGCTCTTACTAACATAAAGTATTTTAGGAAGTTTTATTGAAAACGAACAGGTAGTGTAAATGTTATCTTATCTTATCTCACACTAGCTCAACACTAAGTCAAAGGTAGTTTAAATGAAGTGACAAAATTCAAATTTCGAGAAAAACGCGTTCAAAGTTTGCTGCTCTGTATGGTTTATACCTATCAATCATTCGAAATCATCTCATAGCTTTGGCTGTTGGCAACATTTGTGTATTCTGATTAGAGTAAAATGTAATCAGATTAGAGTAAAATGTAGTTTGGATGGTAAATGGCTGAATAATGCGCTCCAGAACCACCGAGAGGTTCCACAGCCTCTTATTCAGCAACTCCTATCTCGACCTCCTCGTGGTACCATCCAGGATACGTTCCTTAGTGGAAATCGGACAACCGGTGGAAACTAGGGTCGTATGCGGACAGAGAAGGGGGCACTAATGCGAAAGCTGAAGTGTAAACTCTCCGCCTGCAGGACGGT
Organism: Sabethes cyaneus; assembly: GCF_943734655.1. Lineage (NCBI taxonomy): Eukaryota > Metazoa > Arthropoda > Insecta > Diptera > Culicidae > Sabethes > Sabethes cyaneus. The sequence continues at coordinate 156,786,895 of NC_071355.1, read as the reverse complement.
TCTCTTGACTCCCTGGAACCAAAGCAGAGGGTCCAAAGCCCCTAAAGGAGATGGTTGTAATAGCTGTTATCTATGGCTATTACGTAAAAATTTGAATGGATAAACCCCTAATCCAAGGTGTGACGCGACCCGTGCCGAGGGATGAATGGTGGAGGGGGTTCTATAAATTCTCTCGCCGCAACGGAGCCTGTGGAGTACCAGGGCGCCCTCCACAGCAATTTGCCCTTGCTGCATCAAGCCGGTCACTGATGCAGTGGACGATTTCTTACCGTGCAAGCTTTCTCTGCCGAAAAACAAAGAAACGAATGAGGCGGAGAGGAGAGTAGTGGAGGAGCAGGACTTGAACGATGCGCTAGCAGAGGTTCAGTCCTGATCCTCGTCTATCTTCAACACGTCGACTCGTTGTGAGTCGACAAACGAATATGTGGCTCCAACTCTCTACTCACGGGTCGAGATTCACTCTGCCTGATCTTTGACTGTGTGCTGGAGGGTGGACTGAAACAAAAGGAGAGCCGAACAGTTATGGCCAGTAGGATGGCTGTACAATCGCTCAAACAATCTATAAAAGAATATATAACGTCTAGTATCCACCCCTAGGTTACTCAAAAGTTGCTGAGTCTCAATAAGAGAGATCTCAGCAAGCTTACCGGTCTTGTGACAGGACATTTTCCGAGTAAATATCATTTTCGGAATCTCAGTTTCATACAAGATGATATTTAACTTCGGAACACTTGCTCTGCTATCGTGGAGCACAAATAGTACGCAGACTGCAGTATCTCAAAACGGGGAGATCTGATTGGCGTCGCCGATCAGGATACTAGGTTCATAAACCTAGTCATCCCTGATTGGCACATGTCTCGCTCCAGCTACCAGCCTGTCACTTCCTCAATAAGTGATAGGTAAGCTTGAAGCGTATAGTATAATAATAAAACGGGGCATACCACAATAGTTTAAAATAATGGACGCAGTGGTAAGAGTACCCAACAAAGGAGAATAGAAAATGTAGTTTAGAAAATTCTTGATCATTTTCTGTCATTAACTCATTTTTTTAAATTTTGCGTCTTGGTCCGGTCTGATTTAACACCGACCAAATGATAGCCTGTTTCTCAGAAAATCCGGTGGTTAGTTATCCATTTCATCAAAGTATAAACTTTTTAAAATAGTGCAAAACTTAACGTATACTTTGAGTACCTACGAAATTTATAATTTACGTCATTTAGCTCAATTTGTGGCAGTATGAAGTTTATAAAATTAATGAAATTCATTCAAGAAAGCTTTATTGATATGAATTCAATAGAATGGATTACTGGTGGAAACTCGAAACATTTCATAATTTTGGCGGATTTTTGAATGATTTCGAGAGAATTTCAATTCTCTATTGTCAAATATAAATTTGTTAACAGTTTTATCGCAGGTACACTGTTGAAATTTAGAATATTGGTGCAAAAATTACAAATTCCGTTTGAGTAGACCAATTAGGTGCAATTGCTTAAGAAATTCGTAACACATCATAGAAGGTAGTCATTTGGGACCATTGATCTTCCTGCTGTACTTCAATAATGTCATTTATATACTTAAAGGTCCTCGTAGGTTTATTTTTCGCGGACCATCTGAAGATTTACTCGAAGATACTCTCCAAGGTTGATGCAATTTGGCTTCGATAAGATCTTGACACTTTTATGAATTGGTGCAAGCTGAACTGAATGCTCGGCAATTCTTAAAAATGCTACATTACTTCTTTTGTTCGTATTCGAGAACCTATCCTTTTAACTACTTATTACGTGGTACCGCAATACAACGGTTCGACCAGGTGAAGAATCTTGGCGTTATTTTAGACAGCCAGTTATCGTTTGAACGGCATATTTCCTACATTGTAGACAAGACATCCACAACTTTGGGATTCGTCTTCCGCATCACTAAGACCTTCACTGACATATATTGTCTCCGACATATATTATACCGCTCACTAGTCCGTTCGACTCTGAAATACGGTTCCATTGCCTGACATTCATATTACCAAAACGGGATAGAAAGGATTGAGTCGGTTCAACGCCGCTTCTAAAGATTTGCTCTCCGTCGTCTACCGTGGCGAAACCCGTTCCACTTGCCGACTTACGAAAGTCGATGTCGATGAATCCACCAATCGCCAATCGGGTTATAAATTTCATACGGAATGCAACACCTAATTGGGATAAATGCCCACAGTTGTAGAGATAGTTAATCAAACTGTGATAGCTTACTGATACGAGATACGACATAGCATAAAATAAAAGAGGACACACTACAATAGTTGAAAATAATGGTCGCGGTGGTAAGTCCCCAATACGAGAAAAAATCTACTCCAAAACGAGAAAAAATTATTAGTGTTTATAATTGTAATTTTTTGACAGTGACTGTATGTAACTAGTTTTAATTACTTAACCATCATTTGGACAATCAGTGTCGGCTTAAGGGGAAATGAGCAGTCGTTAACTTTTCGAATTTCGAAGGCAATTTTTGGGTCCAAAACAGAAGCTCTGTTTTTAGAAATGTATTCACTGCATTCTTCGTGCCAATCTGAACACAGAGAATATATTTTTATGAACAGAATTTTTATTTTAAGCAAAAAAAACTGCTTTTGAATAAATAAATAAGTAGATAGACGCGTCAAAGCAGTCAATCATAGACACGGAAATGTAAACACTCATGTGTACATCAATGAACTGTTCACAGAAACCGCCAAGTTTACATACATACGAATGTGCTAAACTTTAATTTGACCAAAAAAAAAAATAGTTCTGGTTTATTCCAGCCATCTTTTAAACTCTGCAGTTGCAACTTAGATATTACTTGAAAACGACAGCTATTGTTCCAAGGTCAGTTCCGTCTGTCAGCCAGCGGGCTAAAGCTAAACAAGCGAAAACACAGCACTGCTCCATTGCAACTCCGCGTCAAAGGTTGTTCTCGGTGCAGCAACATTTACAGTGTCACCTTTTATCCTCCTTGGAGCTCGCTAACGAAGAAGAATGATGTAACAAACAAGACATTTGCTTCATTTCACCTGTCGTCGTGATTTAGTCCTTGGTCGCCATGCTACTATGTCTGGATGCTCACGGCAAATATATGTACTGGTTCGGTGCGCTCTGTGCAGTGCTGCATTGAAGTAAAATGAATTTCCACCGAGCGGGCCCTAGTTCTTATGTGTGAAAAGGCAGGATAATAAAACATCAACTTTTGCGTTTGCCCGGAAAGTACCCGTAGGTATATGATGTTCTCTGGACTTTTCCGCACAAGCGTGTCTCCTATTTGAGAGTTGTTGAAAGGTCATAAATTGACACAACTACATGAAAATAATGACAACGCGGAACTGTGGAAACAAATTTAATTAAGCGAATTTATTGAGTAAATCTTTTTCTATTTACTATGAGTCTACTACAGTCATAGTTGCAGTTTCTCACATGCATGCATTGAATATGAATATATTAGATTTATTTGAGCAATTTGATTCTTGCAAAAAATAAATAGAATAAGCAGCTATACATAATTGTATCACATAGAACCAAACAGTGCAAAATCACCAGAAAACATTCGAAAAGCTTTTGAATATCATTACACTGATGAATTCCATGTAAGCCAAACACATAACGGTTTATTCGCCAATTTTGGCAAGAACACACCTGCCCTTAACATCATTCGCCGCAAAAGAAATATAACTTTTCCCCTTGATCAACTCAATCACTATATGCGTATATTTTCCGTTTTGTTTTCACCTCGACAAATCCAACATCGATCCGGAGACGGAAACAGGACGCCTCACAACGCGTAGGTAGGTATCCTTTCCGCCATTGTGCAGTGTTAGAACTACACTCAGAATAAATATGTAGCTACTTTCCGAACAACATTGACACCTCGATAGATGCGAGCCTCTGTACTGTACACACATATTGCTGACTCCGGATAACTTTCGGATTCTGTTGAAGTCGGAGAAAGTGAAAACGCACTTGTCACCCATGTCAAGCTATTTTCCCCGGCGATGCGATGGAAGAAAAAGAAACGGCCTGGATCGATGTTGTCCCGTGCACCGGTTTATCACCTTTCCGATTTTTTCTTCCCAAGCGAATACATATCGGGAAGTAGAAGTAGGTACATGTACGCAAGGTGAGATTGAGGGGGAAGAAAAAGCTTATCAAACATGACACGACGGTGATTGATTGAGAACTTGTTGACGTCCCGCAGATCTCGGTTGTTCGCCTGTACATTTGTACATTGCTACAAACTGTTCGACGCAGAGCCCTGCCGATGGTGAAAATAATGACGATGATGATAACAATGATGATGACGAGCACGAGGATGGTGCTTAGCTCGACAGGTAGGTACCTGAGTTGTTCCCGTTATGTATACATGTTATTAAGGGTGTGGAATGTGACTCCTTCCTAGAGACGAATGGTGACAAGAAAAATGGCTTCGCAGCAGGGTTGAAAGATATTACTCCTCCTCCACTTTCTAAGTGCCTTTCATTTTACAACTGAATAGGGATCGGGAACAATAGTTGCTCGAGATTAGATCCTGAAGTGAGGAAGTGTTTGCGACGCTGCCGCCGACAAAGTGGCACGGGAAGCTGCACACTATGCGCACTGTTGTCTGCTAGGATGGCGCTCGTTCTACGTCTGCAGAGAGCTTTCGATGTGTCTCGATTGCTTTTGAGAGCCGAGTGGAACAAGTACAATAACCACAAAGTATGGTTTTTGCGTAATTCCATATGCATTTGCATAGCTTTGCTAGCTTCTACGCAGACACTGAGAAGTGCACAGGCTTCAAACAAAACAAAAATTTCTTTTATACGACGAAACCGTTCACATGGTTGTATCTAATGACTCTACCGAGCTAAAAAGTAAAACCACAAGTAAGCAGCTGCGTAAAAGACTGATATCACGCAGGCCATTTCCGGCATATCCATTCCATCAGTAATGAAACATGTTTTACGCTCACTTATGGTATGCAAAAACCTAACCAGCTTTTTTCGTGAATACATACTAGAATGAAAGTTTGAAATTAGTGCGTGTATGGAATGCTTAAGACTGGAGGGACAAAATTAGATAAAACACTATCTAATATAAGGGTGCGGCGGTAGTTTAATTGTAAAAACACTTGGGTACCAACCGAGAAAGTGTGGGTTGGAGTCCCACCTGCCATTGAACGACTCAATATATTTTTCATTTCGAAATTCCCCAGTTTCATCATAATTCTTCGCACCAGAAACTCCTTCACGTTACAATAAAGTTTAAAATTAGAATTCAACGTAAAACCTCCGATTTATTTCAAAAACCACCGGTTTGAAAATCCTATAGGTAAATCTAGAAGTCGACATCGGTCAGTATATGAAGGAAGGTACGATTTTCTTTAAAATCAGGCTAAGGAAACGTTTCTAGCTCTGCTCAATTCAGACTTTTGAAATCACGCCCCGCACTACGAGCCGTGCTAAAATATTCTACCCGTTTATAGCTAATACACTCTCGATTTCGGTGCATTTTGCCGACTCGCTACTGAAATGGATATGACATCATATATCCAAGCCGATTTGTTTTATATGGTGCGGTGATATATGAGCAATTCAATGCGAAATCTTCTCGAAAAAGCTAGAACCTGAAGATGGATTAAAGGGAAACTGAAAATGTCTATAAAATCGATAGAAAATGGCTAGATAAATGGTTACAGTATGATACATCTATTGCTTTGCGCCTTGAACATCCATTTGTACTGACAGAGCCCACTTTTGCCAAAAAGTTCATCACTATATGTACTCGTAGTGAACTACGCACAATCACGAGACTCCTAACAGGACACAGCCCCACTCTTTATCATTTAAAGCATATCGGCGAGGCATCATCCGACACCTGCCGCTTTTGTAACTCTGAACCTGATAGTTCAGCGCATCTGCTCTACAATTGCGAGGCTCTTGCATTATCAAGGCTCGACTTCTTCGGAAGTTTCCTTCTTACTCCATATGGATGTATGGAGCCTAAATCCCAAACGGCCATTGGTTTTATAAACCATGTAGTACCGAATTGGGGCACAGGATTACAACTATCCCGCTCAACTCCATCAATGGGTATGAGCGGTCCGTAAACTGTGTACAGCAATCGGGCCTGCCATAAAAGACGATCATTAAGACTGTCACAGTGGCCTTTTAACCCAATGCCCTTCTGGCATACAAAAAAGCACTATATGTGCGCTCAAAAGTGTCAACTATTTATATACCAGACTCGTCAAAACTATCCTCCGCGTCTGAAAATCAGGCAGCTAGATATTCCGTAAGCTGCCGAGAAGTACGCGCGAATACTAGACAAGGCACTGCCTTCTTCGGAGGAGTTAAATGCTTCAAACCTCGAAGACGGTTGGGCCAGAATATGCTCGGCCATCGGAGAGGCACTAGGTGACGAACCCCGGAGAATATAAAATGATGTGTTTAATGGGGAATGCCAACAAGCGTTGAAGAGAAAAAATGGCCTGGAAAAATTATCTGAGCATTGCCACTCGGGATAACTTGGCCAGATACCGAAGAGCTAGGAAGCAGTTGACCACGATCCTAAGGAGTAAAAAACGCCAAAAGGATTACAAAGATCGTGAAGAATAAGAACAATTGTTTCGAGCTAATGGCCCGCGCAAGATGAACCAATCTCGTAAGGGCTACATATCGAAACCTAACAAGAGAGGGTATCTAATCACAAACGAGCGTGAAGTGGTCGACAGATGGAAGCAGTTCTTCGATGAACACCTCATTTGAGAAGTTGCACCAGGAAGCAAAACGGAAGTTAACCTAGGAGTGCCCATGGAAGATAGCAATGTCCCAGCATCTGATCTCAATCTGATCTCGGTAGCAACGGCTCTACACTGGAAAAAGATTTGGGAGGAGGAGAAGCTATCGGAGGAATGGATGGAAGGAGGAGTTTGTCCCATTTAAAGTGGTCGGCTCGACTGTTGCAACTATCGTGGCATAACGCTGGTAAAGGCCGTTTACAAGGTACTCTCCCAGATCCTATTATACCGGCTGTCAACGATAGTACAAAGTTTCGTAGGGATTTCGTAGGCGGGCTCATGGGGCCTCGCGCTACTACGGTCCCAATTTTCACCATCCGACAGTTCTTGCAGAAATATCGGGAGTACAACATGCCCACGCATCACATCTTTATTAAGGGCCCTTACAAAACCCTTATGAAACCGTTAGTTCTCTATGGACGTGAAGATGTGCCGCTGCTCACGGAGGACATACGCCCCCTTACCGTGTTCGAACGGTAGATACTGTGGACGCTATTTGGCAGAGTACAAACTGAAAGCGGAGTGTGGCGGAAGCGTATGAATCACGAGCTTCAGGTACTGCTTGGAGAGATTCCCATTGTACATCTGAAGAAAGTCAGTAGGCTACGGTTGGCCGGACACGTCATAAGGATGCCGAACGACAGTGCGACAAAAACAGCTATCTTCAAAAAATCTACCGGCACCAGGAACAGAGGCCCCTCTCCGTCCGTCCAAAATCGCTCGACTAGGTAGAAAGTTAGTTCCCGTTTTTATAGCTTTCTTTAGAAAACTACGATTTTTTGCAGAGTATATCAAAAGTTCATAAATAGGTACATATATAAGTAGCGAGAATGCAATGGAAATGCCCGGTCTTTGTATCAACATGCAATAAAATAGATATTTTTGGCTAAGAAACGCGTCTCTCGTCAAGTTTAGCATAAACTAGCTGATTACCCGATCTTACTCGGGGCCCTTTGCCAGTCACTTGTACATCTGTTATTGTAACGATAATTCTCATAGTGCAAAAAACCAAACCCTTTTCTCATTTTAATATGTTTACTCTCTTTGTCAGTTTCCCTCATGTTGTCCCCGAGCCACTTGTAAATCTGACTTCTTCCCGGTAATCCCTTACTTACTTACTTTAGTGGCAACGGTCCGTTACCGATCCTGCGCCGAACGAATTATAGTCCTCCAGTACCGTCGATCCTGGGCTGCCGTTCTCCAATCCCCACGAACACCAGCTGAACGTGCATCGTCTTCGACAGCACACACCCACCGGGTGCGGGGTCTGCCTCGGAGTCTACGGCCTCTTCCTGGTTCTCTGCTGAAAATAGTTTTGGCTACTCTTTCATCGGGCATTCTGGCCACGTGTCCAGCCCACCGCAGCCTGCCACATTGCACTACCTTCACTATATCAGCATATTTGTATACTTGGTACAGCTCGTGATTCATGCGTCTGCGCCACACTCCATTTTCCATTTTGCCACCAAGTATAGATCGCAGAATTTTACGCTCAAAAACCCCAAGCACCCGCCGATCAGCTTCCTTTAGCGTCCATGATTCGTGTCCGTAAAGGGCCACCGGGAGGATTAGTGTTCTGTAGAGCGCCAGTTTTGTGCGAATTTGCAAACTACGGGACTTCAGCTGGCTACGTAATCCGTAGAAAGCCCGATTCGCGGCTGCAACTCGTCGTTTCACTTCGCGGCTTACATCGTTGTCACATGTCACGAGTGTACCAAGGTATATAAATTCCTCCACTACTTCATATCGTTCCCCATCTAACTCCACCTCGGCACCAACACCACTTGAGCTCCCACGTTCCCTACCAGCAACCATGTACTTCGTTTTGGCGGTATTAATGGTAAGTCCCAATCTCGCTGCTTCCCTTTTAAAGGGCCTAAAGGCCTCTTCTACTGCTCTACGGTTGATTCCGATGATATCGACGTCATCCGCAAAACCAAGAAGCATGTGAGATTTCGTGATGATAGTTCCATTCCTTTCCACGTTTGCTCTTCGTAATGCACCTTCCAAGGCAATGTTGAATAGCAGGTTCGAGAGTGCGTCCCCTTGCTTCAGTCCATCCAACGTCACGAAAGCAGCTGAGGTCTCACCCGCTATTCTAACGCATGATTTGGATCCATCCAGCGTCGCACGAATCAGCGTAACTAGTTTCGTCGGAAAACCATGTTCTAGCATTATCTGCCACAGCTCATTTCGTTTAACTGAATCGTACGCCGCTTTAAAATCCACAAACAGATGGTGTGTCTGCAAGTTGTACTCCCGGAACTTGTCTAGCAACTGGCGCAGGGTAAACATCTGATCCGTCGTGGAGCGACCCTCACGAAAACCCGCTTGGTACTCGCCGACGAAGGACTCCGCTAACGGTCTCAGTCTGCAGAACAGGATACGGGAAAGCACCTTGTAGGCAGAATTGAGCAATGTAATTCCTCGATAGTTTTTACACTCCATTCGATGTCCCTTTTTGAAAATTGGGCAAATGAGGCCATCCAACCACTCCTCCGGCATTTGTTCTTCCTCCCAGATCCTGACAATGATCCGGTGGATTGCTTCGTACAGCCGCTCGCTCCCCGCTTTTAGAAGTTCAGCCGGGATACCGTCCTTCCCAGCAGCCTTACCGTTTTTCAGCTCACTGATTGCCTTCTTAACCTCTTCCTGTGTTGGTGGCTCCACAGCTTGACCATCGCTTACAATTTCTATCCTGTCCCTGCTGATCTCCTCATTTACCTCTCCATTCAATAGTGTCTGGAAGTGCTCCTTCCACCTGGCTGCTACCGCCGTTTTGTCGGTAAGCAGGTTGCCAGCACTATCATTGCACATCACAGGCATGGCAAAATTCCTGCTTCTCACCGTTTTATAGAAACTCCGTGTGTCGTTGCTGGCGTATCGCTCCTCTGCGCCGGCAAGCACGTGCTCCTCGTACTCGCGTTTCTTTAGACGATGGATTCTTTTTTCCGTAGCTCTAGTCTCTCTGTATCTCTCTCTGTTTTGACGCGTTGCCGCAGTGAGCATGCGACTCCTGGCCTGGTTCTTTTCGTCTGTCACTCTCTGGCATTCGGCATCAAACCAGCTGTTACGCTGTCTTCCACGCGTCGTGCCTACCACCTCTCTCGCTGTTGTTTGGATGGCACCATGGATGTTCCTCCACAGCCCATTTATATCTTCTTCTTCTACCTGCTGTTCTGCGATTCGCTGGTCAAGCTTCCTGGCGTACTCCACTGCAACGCCGTCTGCCGTTAACCGCTGGATGTTGAAACGCAGCGTCCTTTCAGTGCGAGCTTTCGCCGTGTTCGACAGCCTTGCGCGAATCTTACTCACTACGAGATAGTGGTCAGAGTCGATATTTGGTCCACGAAAAGACCGTACATCGATAACATCCGAAAAGTGTCGGCCGTCAATCAAGACATGATCGATCTGAGAGCTAGAGTCTCCATTTGGATGCCTCCAGGTTTGTTTCCGAATATTCAAACGTGGAAAGTAGGTGCTACAGATGGCCATCCCTCTGGCCGCGGCAAAATTTATGAGCCTCAGACCGTTATCATTGGTCGACAGATGCAGGCTATGTCTTCCAATAACTGGACGGAAGAATTCCTCCCTCCCGATCTGCGCGTTTGCATCTCCGATGATGATTTTCACGTCGTGTTTTGGGCACTCTCCATAGGTCCTCTCAAGCTTGTCGTAAAACTCATCTTTAGCATCATCGGATTTATCATTTGTCGGTGCGTATAAGTTGATTAGGCTATAGTTGAAGAATTTGCCCTTAATCCTCAACACGCATATACGGTCATCTACGGGCCTCCACCGGATAACTCGTTGCTTTTGTTTTCCCAACACTACGAAACCGACTCCATGTTCAGCTTTCTTACCGCCACTGTAGTAGATGTGGTACTTAAAAGAAGTGCCTGCAATAGGGTCTACTGCACGGAACTCCCTTTCTCCGGAATTTGGCCACCGAACTTCCTGAATAGCAGCGATCTCCACTCCGAGTTGATGCAGCTCTCGAGCAAGCAAGCCAGCCCGTGCCGGTTCATGGAGAGTTCGGACATTCCAGGTACCAAGTTTCCAATCGTTATCCCTTAATCGTTTCCTTGTCCCTTGCCGTGTCCTATACCGATTGTTCCGTCCTGAATTTCTTTGTTCGTTGTTCGTGGTAATTGAGTTTTCGGTATACTACCTCACCGGGGTCGCGATACCTACATCCCGCTGATGGGTCTGCCATCTTAGGTATAGCTTGCGGGATACAGCATTTCATATTCAGCCGCCCGTTACGAGACAGACGCTGTGTGAGCCGCCCCTCACCTGGAGAACAGGCGCTCTAGTTCGCACCTCCTAGCTTAGCTGCTTCAGTAAGTACATGAAGCATTTCCGGGTAAGGCCATCGACCGTCATCATTTGACTTAGATCTGCGTGGAGGCGCCAGGTGGGAGCTTGAGAGAGCCAGAGCTATGTTTGACGCTCCTTCCAGGTAACTCTCTCCATTTCATACCCGTAATCCCGTAATACCCGTAATCCCTATAAATCGACAAAAACCGTTTTTGAACCTTCTCTTTGTTAATGGCCACCCTCTCCCCCTTTTTAGAAATCCAGCAACTTGTATAACTGCTATCGTTCCTATTGCAAGAGAAACGCACCCCTTTACCCATTTGAACCTTTCTTTCCCCTTGTAAGAGACCATCTCCCTCTTTTGTCAACCCCCCTGCGCTGATTCTTTTATGCCAAAATGCATGTGATTGATAAACGACGTTTAATGAAGAACAGTCCAGAAGTCCACACTAATTAGGCACTGGTTTGCTCTATGAAAATCACTATAATGAAAACTAAACAAAGGTCTTTTTTTCATCATATATTCCTCTTCGGTGGAACCCCCTCTTTTCTGAAAGTTATTTGCACAACTGCAATCGGTTTAAATAAAAGAGAATCGCATGGCCTTTTAATTAGCCCCTTATTAGGGCCCCCTCTTTTGGCAACCTTCCAGTGCTGATTCCCTTATGTCAAGGAACATGCGACCCAAGTTTGATGAAGAACCGTCCAGGCGTTTCGGAGTTAGGGCCTCCCCTCCTGTTCTGAAGCCAACTCCCCTTTTTGTCAACCCCTCTAGTACGGATTCCCTTACATCAAGGAATATGTGTGCCAAGTTTGATGGAGATCGGTCAAGGCATTCTGGAGTTATGGTGGAACATACAAACATACAAACAAACTCACGCTAGAATAGAAGATCATAGAAGATATCCGTTCCTTCGCTAACAAAACACCATGCAAATGCATTACCTTTTCGCAACCTTAAAGACTATAATTCATCAAAGTCGATTGAACGGTGATGGCTTTGGAACAAGAAACAGTGCTGCGGATATGCCTTTAATTGCATCCAAACAAACTGTCATAATGCATGGAATTCCACGCATTAAACAGTTTGTTTGGATACAAACAAAGACACATCCAAAGCACTATGACACACGACAATCCCAAGTGTCTTCCTACAAAGCGGAAGAAAATGAAGGATACCCAACAAACACCGAAGCTGAATTAAAATGCTACTGATTTGGTAACAGCTGATTTAACCATGAATACAGGTGGTAGACGCTGAATAAATTTAAGCAAAGGCCTCTGTATTCTATAACTGTTAAAGCAGCCAACGAATACGCTGTAAATCAGCCGCTTCACATAATAGCGTCACAAACAGATTAGGCGCATTTTCAACCTGTCCACAACCCATCAATATTCTCAAGAATTGTGCTATACTAGCTGAATAAACGATTTATCATCTTATTAAAAAACCCTCACTAGAAACATTTATGCACTGATTTAATATTTTAGCAGCCATTATTATTCAGCCAATTCAGCTGAATATGCATCGAATAAAATTTAAGTAAACAATTCTGCAATATTTATTCAGCCGAAACTTATACAACCTTTTTCACTTGTTACGCTTGTTAAGCAATTATGTCGCCCTTTGTATAACCTCTGTGCGCCTTGTTTCCAGCTTTGCGCAAATTGGTTATTAAAAACGCGCAAAAGCCTCTATTAAGCTCCATTGCAGCTTCGAAAGCAGCTATTAGCAAGCCCGAAGCTTGATAAAAGCACCAGATGTAGATGTTTAAGAGCTGAAAAAAGGTTTTTATTTCTAAAACTAAACCATAGTTCAGCCACAGGTTGAATAAATTCAGCTATAAAAGCGTTTGATCAGCCTGAAATTGTTACTTGGATAGCTACTTTCGAAGCTCCAATGGAGCCTATTAGAGGCTTTTGCGCGTTTTTAATAACCAATTTGCGCAAAGCTGTCAATTCTATTTTCAGAACGAGAAATAGTTTTGGAATGCTTTTTCAGTCGCTTAATCAACGTCTCATCAACCTTTATGCAGCCAAAAAATAATCTATTTTTAAATTCAAAAAAATTGAACGCGTCATATTTATTTTGCTATGGCGTCGTATGTTATATTTTTAATTTCGAATAACTTCAATTCGTATATGCAAGCTAAATAAAAATGCATGTCGTCTTCTTTTGAGAATTGAACCGCCATCTTCTGACCCATTAGCACTTACCGTATGATCCGCCCCATATGCATCTGCAGAACAGACAGTGAAAATATCTTTACACTTGAAGCAGTCGGTAAAGCTGATAACCGACATATATTTTTGCTGCCAGTCGAATTGCGAAATTCTAAGATCTGACAGTATGTGTGCCGTGAGCCGAATGAAAGCTTGGTATTAGTTTGTAATGTCACTTTAACACCCTTAAGCAGCTTTAAAGTAGTTTGAAAACTGTGATCCTATCGAAAGCCTATACTGGTTCATAAAGCCACTTTAACACCTTTAAGCAACCGTAAAACGGTTTGATGTTTATAGCTATTTAGAAGCGGATTGTTTAGCAGAAAATTTCGCTATTATGCTTGTTTATCAGCTTTGGACGGAAGCTGGTTTAAAAAATTTAAAGTAGCTTAAACATCGCTTGTTAGAAAAATCCCACTTAAATGCATACCTTGTATCACCTTAAGTAAACTTGTAAACAGCAATTTCTGTTACTGTTTACGAGTTGGTTTAAGGCGATCCAGTGTCCAAGATTTTTCGAAAACAGACACTGCCCAACGAACATTTTTGTTTAATAGTAGCTTATTCAACCTCTATTCGACGCATATTCAGGTATGGCTGAATATTAATGGCTGCTAAAATGTTTAAGCATCGCATAAATGTTTTTTTGGGTAGTAGCAGTAGAAATAGCAGCATCACGGCATCCGAAAAAGGCCTGGATGGTGAATAACCAATTCAACCATAAAAACCAATATTTTGATTTGGGATGTGTCAAAAAAGCGGAAGCTACGGTTTATTTTGTGCAAAAAAAACAAGAGCATGTGATGACGCCATGATTAAGTTGCCGACATTTCAGCACATGCGAAAATGAAACAATATATCACCGCATATGCCTCCCAGTTGGCCTCGAGGTATGATGCCGGCCAATAGGATCAATAGGATCAATAGGATCGTAGCAACTGGCCGTGCAATTGTCCTGTACCCAACTGTTAAAGTGCGAAGTTTGTTAAACAAAAACAGAAAGTCAAGTTTCGTTAACGGAATGTAGCACATAGGCTTTGCTTTGCTATCACCGCATATGGTTCACTCGGCAGCGTTGGAAACAAATGTAACTGTCAGACGGGCGTTATTTCTGAAATAGCGCTCTTAAAACTCGCGCAAAGAAGCTATACAGGAAGTGGCTCACAAAACCGTTTTGCATTGTGATGTACAATAAACCTACATCAACGCCAATAGAAGACAACCTCTTGGACTGGAATATTACATTGCCACCTCTTAGTTCGCAGTTCCCGAGAGTGTGCGAAAAAAGAATCTGTCGAAATTCGCTAAAAATTCCTTGTCTAGCAAGCGATTTGCGGTTCAGACAAAATCAGTCAGCCGTTCATCACATCAGCGATCGTCAACAGACAAATCTACAAGGACGAATGCTTGTGAGGTTTAGTAAAACAATGATGTCCAAACATAACCGACCCGAATCTCAAAAAGTTTTAAGAGAACCGGACTTGAGAAAAAAAATACAACCTGTTTTGTATATTAAATTTTTTCGGATACAGTGTTTATCGGTCGGGCAATGACATCAATTAAGAACTTGAATACTCTTTCATGACGCATAATAGACAATATGTTTTGATTGGGACGATTTGTTCATAATCCATACAAAAACAATTATGCATTTCGGTAAAATCTACAGATTATATCATACACACAATGTTCATAATAGTCCATTGTGTTGTAATCTGTTATTAATTTTGTCATGTTGCATTTTGGAATCAGTTGCAAACGAGAAATGCATAAATTTACTGACAATAAAAAGGCACTTTATTACATATTGATTTATCTCATTAAAACTATAACGCCACAAAATTGCCCTAACATAGAATATACACATTCCATCCCTCAATGATACCTGACACGTAGAGTGCACGGTGAAACAGATTTACTTACCATGTTTCTCCTTGTCAGCTGCCGCCTGCTGTAATCCGAGTGTGAAATGCGCAATAAAGATATTGATAAATATAATACGAAACACTTGATTAAATTTGAATGCAATGCGGTGTTTCATTTTTCCCATCGTCGAAACGTCGCACACCGCTTCCTATTGTGTATTCGAGCAAGATCCAGTCACTGCGAAGCTGGAAGAGATTGCCTCCTCCTCCGATCGAGGCTCTTTTCTTCACTGCACTACCACCAACGACGGCGGGACGACTCCTTGTTCGCCCCGATCGGTGGAACACATTCACACGCTCTATTCCCAATCGATTCCACCTGCCGCCAAGCTTTTCTTCAACCGTTGTCGATGCTGTTATTATTGTTGTTATTTTTATTACTATTGTGGCTGCTGTGCTCGGTGCAAGGATCGACGACAAGCTTGCGAAGTGATTGAGTGCATCGATTCGGGACACACGTGGGACCTGCCTGGAACTAGCACAGGACACCGGAGTGTCGCACTGGATGCCGCTTTCGAGCGAGGAGAGTGTCACACGCGCGGAAGACCGGAAAAATCTGTACCGGCGTTGAATGGCGTTGCCAGTCGGCCTGCACTTGAAGTTTTCCCGTGATAAATGTTACGGGGCTCAATTACGATGATTATGTTTTATTTTTATTTTTATTGTTTTGTGAATATTGATAAAAAGCGGTTTTAGGAGTGGATTTTCCAGTTCACTTGGCGCAGACGGATAAATTCTCATTGTCACACACATGTTTGCGCATTGCTTTCGCAGGTGACGGTGACAGCTGCCGTAATTTATGGACTATCAGGATCAGATCGTTGCCTTCAATCTGCCCATGAGGGTGTAATCTGCAGAAACAGAAGAAGAGGAAAATGCGATTTTAGAATGGTTAGATGACACCGGAGTTTGAATTGTGTGATAGCATGTATAGCAGTCGGAAGGGAGCGATTTTGTCCGGAAGAATTGAAAAAAAGGATGCTATTTAATAAAACACTACGGAATTATATATGTTAATAAATATTTTCAATTGTAATTTACAGATTCTATACACTTTATTTTACTGGCAAACAGTAAATTACAATTGAAAATATTTTTTAACATATAAAATTTCGTACAATTTTTCTAAATAGCGTCCTTTTTTCAATTCTTACGATTCTTAGTGTTAAATCTTCTTTCTTACTAGCTTCGTGTTGAATTTCAAAGAAAATTAATTGCTGCTTATGGCGAGGGGGGCATTTACCAATTTATTTTATTCGGTTTTGACTACCCTTTTTTGATTTCTTATGTCATTCATCATTCATTGCTAGTAGTATACTAACAAAAATAAAATAGTCACATGAAAAATGATTTTTTTACTCTTACCTCTATTTCACTAAAGCAAACCGTACTAAGTTATAAAACAGAAGAATTATGGACTATACCAAAGAGCCGTGAAATTTTAAGTACCACACGATGATCCTTATCAACTGTATTGTTTATATACTCAACAAAAGTTGTTCAACCAGCCAACAGCCTTTAATGGAGGTAGATAAAAAACCCATCCTCACATGTTAGATATAAAGATGAAATTTCGTCTGAACCCCTTCAAAGATTACACATAAAGACACAATGCTCGTCCACCTATTTCATTGCTGCTCGGACATACAAGAACGTAAAGAAGCACATTTTACTGACGCTTCGAAGTGACACTAGATCAGGACGAAACTGTCCAGCCACAAGGGTATAGTCCCCAAACTGTAGAAATTATATGGCTCAACTTCCGGGTACACATCAGAGGAAGGTTATAAAATGCTTGTTATAAAACTTGTCAAATTAAATAGCTTTCTGGTGCTTAATAAATGTTTATTAACCAAAACTTCGATCAGCATATTTCAACCAACAATGGCCTGCAAACACATACATGTTTACACTAGACGATTGTCAATGCAGAGCCGAGCTATTATGTCGTGGTTATCCCTAATAACTAGCTCAGGGAGCTAATCATCGGAAGTTCTCAGCCCATCGTGACAATGTCCAATCAATTTTCCCCACCATGGAAACCAAATGAACCAAAGTGAATTATGTGTAATGAGTGCAGATTTTCCTTCTCGGTTCCCAACGGAGGGGAACACTGTCGACGAGGTAGATAAAACTGTCGTAATAAATCTTTTCGCTGGGGCGTAATAACTGTCACAATCTAAACACTTTTTTCTGTCCTCCCTTTCCCATGAAATGAGCTGCCCTGCGGCGTTGTTATTGTTGGGCCATGGCACAGTGGGCGATTTCGGATTTCTTGTTTGCGATCAGGTGACTGGAGTTGTCTTGTAAATTCAAATTTTACGGTAAGTTCTTTTAATCGTGACAAGACAAGATACAAGTTTATACTATTTAAAGATCGAACAAGCTATACTCTACATAACGACGATTTAATAAGACTGATATATTCTAATATCACATACAACAAAATTGATTTCATTGCTCCAAAATCATGAAACTTATAATCAAATATTCAGTAAAATAGATAGAAGCTACCCTACGGAAAGGGGCCCTAGTAAAAGTAACCATCATAAAAACAATGTCGCAGAAATTAAATATTTGATCCATAAAATGTTACCCACAAAACGACGCAAAATTTGCATTTATAATCTTTAGCAGCATAATTCGGGTGAAATTCTTATCGCCAATGCATGCGTTTAGATAAAATTTGAATTAGAATCCGCTGAGCATGAAAACAACCCTCATTTAAATAGCTATCGCAAAATAATAAAATACAGTGAGCCGGGGTAATTTGTAACTTTTCTGAACTCTAGATGCGTGTAACAACGTACAACGTACATTTGTAACAACATAAATATGTAGCGAATAAAAATGTAACAGTTCTGTTCACGGACTTATCGTATGTAGACTGCAGAGTGATCTGGTTTGTGCGCCAAATGTTTCACAGACCTGCAAAAGAACCCCCAGCCTTCCCGAGTCGTGCGGCTATATCAGTCTTGGTACCACATCGGGCGTTGTCTGGTTACCAAAATATTGAAAAGCGTCCACCTGCTCAACTTTTTGTTCCGCTACTTTGAATTTGGTGGGGCAATTCGGTGTTCACTACCAAAGACTTGTTCAGGCGGCTTTACATTGGAGCCAACTTACGCTGCTGGGAACTTCTTCACTTCCTGCAGCACAGAATCAGTAACCAATTACAGAGTTATTAAACTAGTTCAAGTACAAAAAGCATGCTGGCTAGCCCAATTCTGTTGAATTCATTTGAAATCTGAGAAAATTTTACACTGAAAATTGCCGTAAACCTTCTACTTTATAAAATTTACTAACTTTTCAGAATCAAAAAGCTTTGCAATAAGTATTTCTCAAGGCGCTTTTATGAAATTTCTCCTAAAAAGTATAATAAAGTTGAACACTTTTATCTACTAATTTGAAGCTCTGGTATAGTTCAACAAGTCGTTCTTTGATGTAAAACTCTTATCTGTTTAGTTTCATTGCAATTTAATTTTAAACGTAACGTGTTGAGTGATGAATTAGTATCTGAAAAAAGCGCATAGCACACTAGATCACCGCGTGCGACGAACACAGTCCGACACGTAAGAAAAACAACAACCATGTTTTCTGTAAAAATTGAGAGTTCGCCTCCATCTTTGCTAGCAAAAAAAGCAAAACCTTGGGCTTAAACGTCTTTCTAAGACTTTACCCTGCTTTATCGACAGACTTCACAGCCGGCCATTAGAGAACAGGACAATTACAGAGCTAGTGCAACAATCCCACTGACTCCATCTAGCAGCACCACCTAGCCGAGATTCGGACATACGACGACTGGCTTGTTAGACCAGCATCGTACCTCGAAACCAACTGAGCGGTTACTTTCGCTAGTATAATCTGACAAAACTCAAGCAAGTTTGGAAAGGATGCATTTTTCCCGATTCAGCACGCTTTACAGTGTATAACGGGACTGTGCCGTAACTTGGTTTGTGCGTGTCTTGGGACAATTTCCTACGATTTCATGGTGAATCGGTGACGCCACTTGCTGCTCTCCTCGAAGCCTTGTTGAAAACATCGCTCCTTCCCGAAAGCGATGGTGCGTTATTGTGAATAATCCTCAATTAAAATCAATGTGTTACAAAACGAAATATGTGTTTACTTACTTGCATTAAGTAGACATCGTTCGGAAAATCTACAAGCATACTTCTGTTGGGCTGTCGTTGCTACACAATTAGCGAAGCAATAGGAAAAGTGACTGTCCGCAAGTTCTTCCGGAAAATACATTTCTGGAGGATTTTGTCGAGAGTAAAAAATTGATCGGTAAATAGTAGCATGGGCCCCCACAAAGCCCGCCTGGTACTGCCATACGAATTTTTTTACTATTGGGGATTGGACAACAGTAGTAAGTGTTTTTTGTTTTTTACGAGTATGGAAATCTGCTAAGCACCTTACAAGATACGGTACTATCACACACCTGAGAAAACAACTCAGGGAGTGGGGTTTGGTATCCCAACCCCCTAATGGGGTGTGAGGATCCGGACACACTAAAACTCTACTCAAGTCTCCAGCCTCCATCCCCCCTGGCACCACCTTATCGGTTTAACTTCAGGGAGTAGTACTGCCCATAAATGCATAACAGTCCCATCTGACATTTCACCACTTTTGAGATAAACCTGGAAATCATCTTCAAATCAACTGTTCTTTCAATATTTCAAACAAAAAAGTTATGTTTGTTCCCAAGATGTTGAAAAAAATATCAAACTATGTCAGTCCCATATTACAAATAAACGCATAACAGTCACAGTAGTAAAAATATATCAATAAGCATCTGTTTTTTAGAAATGCCTGGACTGATTCGACTGCAGCAACTACCAGACGGAAGATTTTATGGCCTAGAAGAACACTATTGAAAAGAATTTGGATCGGATGTACGATTCCGAAGGTACAGTGGGAACAAGTTCCGGAATATATGGAACTTGAACATAGAAACACCTTGAATCACAACAAACCCATTATGTGACACCTATAAATACACGGATTTGCAAATCTAGATTATTGGTAGCCGTATAAAGTGTTCAAGACGTCATTAGCCACATCTAAACATGTCCGTGAATGTTCCAGATACGGGGATACGTTTCTGAATTTAACTAAAATACAAAATGTGACATCTCTAGTAGCGAATTCATAAATTAACCTGGGTTCGTGCTAACTCGAACCCGAAATTTATGAACGATGCGGGCAGTTTGACAGATCGACCCGTAAACCGTAATGCTAGACAGTTTTAACCTGCGCTTCAAACTGAATGGTGTCAGTTTAACCGAGATGCAATCTCGGTTAATTTACGAACGCTTTGACAGCACTTCGATTAAAAGTGAGTGCTAATCGACCAGAACCAGGTTAATTTATGAATACGCTATAATATACGTTCATTTGTTGCCATATATAGTGTCCAGGATCACATCCCTACTAGCACGGTTGTTACAAAGAAGTTGTAGTAACCAAGTTATGACTAATTTTAGTCGTAATCCGGTTGTTTCAACTAAATGGACGTAAAGTGTGCTACTTGGGATTGGTCATACTCGGACACGTTCTGGGAGTGTTCCGGACACACAGGAAAGCGACCAGCTTCTGAGTCAAACAAACCCCATCATGCGACCTCACTATACTTAAACTCAAAATAACAAATTACAATAAAAAGAAGAAAAGGCCAGGAAGAGATTTGAGTCAAAAAGGACATTTTGAACAATTGAATTGAACGCGCATTTGGAGCGTGAAAACGACCGTTGCCCAAGACATGATGTCAAAATTATCATCGGGGACTGTAATGCTTAGGTTGGTCAGGAGGAGGAATTCAAACTGGTAATCGGACGGTTCAGCGCTCACCCGCAAACGAACGAAAACGGCTTAAGACTTGTCGACTTCGCCGCCTCCAAGAACATGGCCATACGTAATACCTTCTTCCAGCATAACCTCTACCATCGGTACACCTGGAGATCACCCAACCAGACAGAATCACAAATCGACCACGTTCTGATAGATGGTCGGCACTTTTCAGACATTATCGACGTCAGAACCTATCCGGGCGCTAACATTGATTCGGATCACTACCTAGTGATGGTAAGGATACGTCAAAAACTATCTGTTATAAACAACATACGATACCGGCGCCCGCCATGGTATAATCTAGCGCAACTGAAGCAAACGGAGGTCGTTATCTCGTGAGCTGAGCTGGATGAAGCCCCTCTTGAGGACTGTTGGAATGCCGTGAAAACAGCCATTAACAGCGTAGCGGAGAATGCCAGCAGACATTGGCTGAGAAGAACGCAGCGCGGGTACAAATGCTGCGTAGAACCACCCGTCAGAATGTGGAGCGATACAAACAGATGCGGAGGCAGCAAACCCGACTCTTCAAGGAGAAGAAGCGCCACCAAGAGAAGAAGGAGTGCGAAGAACTCGAACAGCTGTACCGCTTTCACGACACACGGAAGTTCTATCAGAGACCCAACGGATCTCGCAAAAGCTTCGTGCCGCGGGCCGAAATGTGCAGAGATAAAGATGGAGGTATCTTGACTGACGACCGTGCGGTGAAGGTGGAGGTGGAAGCAGCACTACGATGAACACTTGAATGGCGTGCAGGCGGAAGACCATGATAGCGGAGGAAGTAACCACATTGGTGCAGCAAGCGACGAAGATGTGCCACCCCCAACGATAAGGGAAGTTAAAGAAGCCATCCAGCGGCTGAAGAACAACAAAGTAGCGGGAAAGGATGGCATTGGAGCAGAACTTATTGAAATGGGCCAGGACAAGTTGGCCGGCTGTCTGCATCAACTGATTGTCAAGCATTGGGATACGGAACGACTACCGGAGGAGTGGAAAGACGGGGTTATCTGCCCTATCTACAAGAAAGGTGATAAGCTGGATTGTGAGAACTACCGAGCAATCACTATCCTGAATGCCGCCTACAAAGTGCTGTCCCAAGTCCTCTTTCATCGACTATCGCCAATAACCAGTATATTTGTGGGAAGTTACCAGGCCGGCTTCATGGAGGGTCGGTCTACAGCGGACCAAAACTTCACAGGCAGATCCTCCAGAAGTGCCGCGAATTCCGAGTCCCTACGCACCACCTGTTCATTGATTTCAAAGCCGCATATGATAGCGTAAACCAACAAGAGCTATGGAAAATTTTGGACGAAAACGGCTTTTCGGGTAAGCTTACTACACTTATCATGGCTACACGATGGATGGGATCCAGTGCTGTGTGAGAATCTCGGGTGGATTGTCGGACCCATTCGAATCTCGCAGGGAACTTCGACAAGGAGATGGTCTTTGCTGCCTGCTATTCAACATTGCGCTTGAAGGTGTTATAAGACGAGCGGCGATCGAAATGCGGGGCACGATTTTCAATAAATCCAGTCAATTTATCTGCGTTGCTGACGACATGGATGCTGTCGGCAGAACATTTGAGGCGGTGGAAGATCAGTACACCAGACTAAAACGCGAAGCAGAGAATATTGGATTGAGGATAAATACGTCTAAAACGAAGTATATGCTGGCGGGTGGGATCGAACGCGACAGGGCCCGCTTGGGCAGTACCGTGGTAATCGACGGGATGAGTTCGAGGTAGTCGACGAGTTCGTATACCTTGGCTCACTGGCAACAGAGGACAACAATACCAGCCGTGAGATTAAAAGAGGTATTATCAGCGGAAGTCGGGCCTACTACGGACTCCACAACCATTTGCGATCGAACAATTTGAGCCCCCGTACAAAGTGCACACTGTACAAAACGCTAATTAGACCGGTTGTCCTCTACGTGCACGAAACGTGGACACTGCTAGAAGAGGACCTACGAGCACTCGGAGTTTTCGAACGGCGGGTGCTAAGAACCATCTATGGCGGAGTGCAAGAGAACGGTGTATGGAGGCGAAGAATGAACCACGAGCTCGTGCGTCTCTACGGCGAACCAAGTATTCAGAAAGTGGTAGACTAATCTCAAGTTTTTAGTCTTGACCGTTCTCCTTTTGTCCAGCGCCTCTATGGTTCAAAGGTACAAGTACCAGCGAACCACATACCCTGGCAGCTTGGTTCGACTCATGCACCTTCCAGCATTGGACAAAAGGTAGGAGTCAAAATGACTACTTGTCAAGCATAGCTACCCCTTCCTTTCCGCTCTTCCCCTCCTTCACCAAAAATTTTTCATTTCTTTCCCCTACCGTCCCTTCATCAATTGTAGAACCATCGTTTCAAAAAATATTAATTCAGAAAGTGGTTAAAGCTGGACGGATACGTTGGGCAGGACATGTTGCTAGAATGCCGGACAACTATCCTGCAAAAATGGTTTTCGCATCAAATCCGGTAGGAACAAGACGAAGAGGGGCACAGCGAGCGAGGTGGCAAAACCAGGTGGAGCGAGATCTGGCGAGCACTGGGTGCCCGCGGAACTGGAAATCAGTTGCCATGGACCGAAACAGATGCAGAAATTATACTGCGTAGGCCTTGTCGTAAGCCGTTAGGCCAATTAAGAAGAAGAGTTCTACAGAAGTATATAAAGAAAAATAAGCTTTCCATCATAGTTCTGTATGCTTATACAATGTTGTCAAAGGGCTAGTATTTAGCGCTTACTGGTTACTTGGGCGTTGACCCAAATTCAATTCAATTCTTTTACCGTTCCCTCCGTCGACTGTAAAAACCATGGTGAGTATAGAATAGACATCATGGTAAAAGCTACCGTTATGAAAAAAATCCCTATTTAACCCATTATGGCCCGGGTATACCTAAATTTGGACAAAATGAAGTGGATTTGTGTAATCCATCATATTATGGGTAGAATGTGGCGGGAAACTCAGAATCGCCGTTTGGAATGGTTTCAAGGTCAAAACATCGCAGATGTTATATTTCATACGCTTAGTTTCAAACAAACGAATTACAAAGTTGTGAACATATTTTTTATCGGATTTTATGATAGACTTAACATATTTATACTATTTACACTTCATTTATTTATTTACACACACATACACACACACACTATCACACATACACATACACATACACACACACATACACACACACACACACACACACACACACACACACACACACACACACACACACACACACACACACACACACACACACACACACACACACACACACACACACACACACACACACACACACATATTAATATATACTCATTGTAGCTTTCGACTGAGTATCTTTCTATAATTTTATTTTTCGGCTTTGCAGTCCAATTCCTGATGAAAACGAACGTTTTTCTTCTACTTCCGACGTTTCGATTTATATTAAATATTTTTCCAGGATTCTATTAAAAATATGCATTTACACGTTTTGTTACAGAATGCTAGCACCTTATAACAGAGTGACCGTTAATGCTCAACTGAATAGAGCCGATAGACGAAAAACGACATTTTTCTGTAAGCATAGATGTTATATTAACCGAAGAAAGTTTTTTGTAAATGCACATTTTAATAGAATCCTTGAAAAATATTTAATATAAATCGAAACGTCGGAAGTAGAAGAAAAACGTTCGTTTTCATCAGCAATTGGACTGCAAAGCCAAAAATAAACAAAAATCATACGCTAGAACATAATGAGTTAGGAAAAATAGTTCACTAATATTATCTGTTTTCCATTTCAAGTTGTGAAGGAGTATGTTATGTTTCACCTAGTCATGAATTTGAAACAACACAGATCTAATATATTTACACAAACAAACATTGTTGGTTGTTGGCACAATTTCACCCCGACTGGTGGTACATAGTGTATGCATTCTCAGTAGAGCAATTATCAAAGCAAACTTTGCTTAACCTAATAGCTTTGAAACCGATTGCTTAATCTTTTTGATGTATGAGAATGAAATACAAGAAATTTCATGTATATTTTGACAAAAACATTTCTGTAAATGGAGTATCACGACAAATATATACACAGAGTATATTTCCTTAAACAAATAATTTTTATCAAACTAATTTTCAAAAATTTTCGAGATTGACTAATTTTAGGAAGTTTCTTACTAAAAGTATATCGATTCAAATCCAAGGCGGCAAAGAGTAAAAACAATGACTCATAATATGAATATTTTTGAAATTTTTGTGACTTTTATTATATTATATATTCACTATGTGATTTAAATAAATTGCCATACTGTAGTAGTACTGTAGTTGATATTTCGCAAAAAGTCTATGATTAGACGTTGATGAACTTTATAATATGAGTTCTTCTGTATTAATGAGAAAGGATAAAGCAAAGTTGCTGTTTTTTGAATGTTCAAAATAAAGTATGATAACATTTGTACGGCCGTATACTAGAACTACACAGTCTCACTATGCGGTGTAGTTCGAAAATTCAGAATGATCGCGCATAGTATGCCGGACTCATCCGTTATCGTCTGGTTGTATGAACATATTCCTTCTTCCACGAACCAGCCAAGGCAAGGCAATTTTTTTTCCGTCAAGACGACGACTTTTTCTAGATTGCCTTCTCATAATTTCTCGAAATTCACTTTCGCGTTGACACTGAATGTGCCTCATTTACTTGCCGACAGCAGTCATGTTGAAGCGGTGACAACGGCGAAAAAAAAACTGCTCAACTTTGTCGACATTCCTTCGGGCGACAACGGTGGAAGGCGAAAAAAGCTGCCATATACGACGAAAAAATGGCCTCGCCAACCGGTAGAGTACTTACCGAGTAAATATGTATGACTAAGAAGCGTCATCTACCATCACCACCCCACGTGTCCTACAACAATTCATCAAGCGATGGGGGTACATATATCTACGCTCACGCAGCGACCGACCCACCAGACAGTCCAACAAAAGCTATCAAAAAGAATGTGTTCAACTTCTACGCCAGCCCAAGACTAAAGTAAACTATCTTCTTCAATGCAAACGTTTTTCACCGTGCTAACCGGAACGAACTTTGGCACAGGAAATGAGAAAGCATATTTTCGCATTCCTTTTCCGACGGGCGTCTCCTTCTTTATTAGAAACCTACCTTCCAACAACCGGACAACCAAAGGCCACCCTTTGGTCAAAAGACAGGATGCACCTGAAATTCTTTCGTCTTGCCCTTCCTCCAATATCAGTTTCAAAACTTGGAATTCGGATGAACGTTGCCACATAGTTTATAGAGTGGCTAATATACTTTCCTGGATAAATTATGACAGCGAGTTGTCAACAGCTGCAGGAATGTTTGCGGAGGATCTTCCCTTTATCGTACGGCAATGGGCGAGGAGCGAAAATTGAAGATGAACTATTCATATATATTTCTATTATTACAGTGAGTTCATGAATACTGCAAGTTGTG
The DNA here is from genome assembly GCF_943734655.1 of Sabethes cyaneus. Taxonomy (NCBI): domain Eukaryota; kingdom Metazoa; phylum Arthropoda; class Insecta; order Diptera; family Culicidae; genus Sabethes; species Sabethes cyaneus. The sequence continues at coordinate 156,760,338 of NC_071355.1, read as the reverse complement.
CTTGACGTTATTGGCTTCTATCAAATTCGAAATGCAGGATATTCCAAGTTCAAGCATATTAAATATGCATCTCACATCCCTTTGTTCCGGCGTGACAGTTAGCTTTGATTGGTTTCCTGATGACCGGAAGTACGAGTCAATAAAACTCATGCCCATTCTGGCATCATCGGAACGTTCGTTCGTCTTGAGTTTCCAAGCTCAATCAAACCTGCTCTTTTACGTTGCGGGAAGGCGTTGCAATAAAATTACGAAAATCGTAACAATAATAGCTACTGTACAGTATTACTGTAGGTATTACAGTTGGAGACGATATGCAGCTGCTGTTTCGCTTTCACGACCGCCTGTTCCAATGATGACATTTCCATAAAAGCGTTCCTGCGTAATGAAAAATTGATTGACTTTTATGCGAGAGACGCTGCGGCACCGGCAACCTTTCGATGCTGGTGCTGAGTGAGCCTGGCTGGGCTGGGTTCGCGGCAGCAAGCGCCGTTTCGAGTGTGGAGCTCGCAAAAAATCATTCAGTTTGAAGTAATTCGCTGTTTATTAAGCGCATACATGCATTAACAAGACTGATTATTACACACGTATGAACAATTATTTATTGCTACAGTCGATGATATGTTGCATTATTTTTTAAAATTTTATTTTACACTTTTATGTTCTTCAATTCGGTCAGCCGGTGTGTCGGTGTGTTTCTTCGTTCGGTGTCTGATCGGTTTGAATTTAATTACGTTATTTTTTATTCATTTATTTATTGTTTAAATTCATTTATATTCGACAATATTTTTAAGAATACGGAAATTATAATAGCATGGAAAAATAGAGTCTAATCCAATAAATTCTACGTTGATATAGATGCTCATCTCTCGAGATAGGAAACAGACGCAACAAACCTGTCTGTCGAATAAACAGGAGGTCAAGTATCAAAATCGAAATATAAAACCTAGGCTTTGCTTTCCACCTTGATATTATCGATTGAAGGAAATTTTGGTACTAAAAATGATAATCATCGCTCGAATTCGAATGTGCAGTTGATCTTATCAAAGAAAAAATTAACAGTAATCTTATAAGAAACCAGCACTTTTATATTCAAGAGTGGTCATTGGTTTCAATCATAAGAGTAATCCTAATTAATTGTCACAACTGTTACTCTGTGCCCAGCAATGTAACGCCACAAGCAGTTGTGTATTCTGCATAACGCGCCATGACGGATGCTCTTGTTTTATAAACTTGTATGTCTCAAGGCTCGTGACTAAGGGGGTGCGTTGACTGAAATTCTATTCAAATGCAACATTGTTCTGAGTTGAAACACACTTGAAGGTGCGTAAAAGTTAATTTGTGATAAAATATCCAGTGCATTATACTCAGCTTGGAGATGGGCACAGTTTGATATGTATATTTACGCTGTGCCACTACCAGTGTTTAAATGCCCAACAGACGGCAACGTTCTCCGAGAAGGGGTAGATTCTACGGGTCTCATCATGTGAGATGCCGCAGGGTATAGCGGCAAATTTGCCATTCATGCCTACGTCACAGTTAGTACGAGCAATTTGTTGCAGATTGAAGGATAGATTGGAGGATAGAAGGAAGGATAGAGTGTAATTATTCGAAGCACAGTGCATCGTCAAATTCAGCTGCAATTTTAAATAAGTATCCAAGAGGACAGTTACCTCTGTCACGCAAAAGTTACGATGATGTACACCTAAAGTGTCTGTTTTTCGTCGCTAAGGTATTATACCTTCACTCCGTTGAGATTATGTCTACTAATCTCAGAGCGAATGGAACCGCATTCTCAAGGATTGTTTACATTATTTGATTTGTCTTGCAAAAGTTATAAGTTTGTTAAGTCGACTATTTAAATTTGTTACTGTCTTGTCTGTTAAAGTCATGTCGCAAAATTTGGTGTTTTGAACGAAACTTCAACGCAACTGGTGCCTATAACAAAATATTAAGCTGCCATGAAAACTTATTTATTTATATTTATTGTATTACTTGTTAGTAGTATTCAGGTAGGGGCTTGGGATGGCAAGAGCTATGTCGAGCAAGAGCATCTCATGTACTGAGTGAGAATCTCTCTTCGTATTTTAGCGCGAATACATCAAACTTAGTTTCCAGGATATCCAGGGCAGTTCGGTCATGCATTGCTTGTTCTCGTCTAGGGGGGAAGGTTCAAGATCATCTTTAGGCATTTGTTCTATACACCTGTGTGTCCTAAGAGTACAGCAGGACTAAACCGGGACCGCGTGCTCTATCGCTGGGTAGATGATTTGGTTGTACACAGCCAGCTGATTCGTCAGTTTAGAATCATCGCGTAAAAAGACCGAATAGGTACGCTGCAATTGCTAATGATTTTGTTAACATGAGACCTGAAGATCAGCTATCTGTCTAGTAAGTCCGAAGTAAATAACCTCAGCGCACCACTGAATGACGGAGTCGCAGAATCGCACTCTTACGTTCTCAGCCGGAACCAGCCTCAGCGACTTCGAGTGTGGAAAAGAATAGCTAGGGCTTTAGCCGCATTGATTACCATTATCCAGCTTGTAAAATAGTCTATGGAGCTCTATGAAGCTTATAGAAGGTACATATGACGCGACCCGCGTACATGATTGCTGTGTCGTCCACAAACTGGGACAATACACCGTCTTCTGGGAGGGAAGGGATGTCAGATGTATAAATATGTAGTCCCACGATACTTCCTTGAGGCACGCCTGCAGGGGTGTTAATTGTTTGCGAACAGACACTATTCAGAAATACTCTGCCAGACAGATAGCTTTTAACAATCATGATAAGATACATCGGCAAATTGTATCGATGCAGCTTGAACACCAGGCCGTCAAGCCTAACATTGTCGAATGCCTCTTTGATTTCCAAGAGCGCCATTGCTGTTGTTTTGGATACAGACCTGATGCTGGACCTTCCCTTGCGGAACTGTTCCTCCAGAAAGACAACATTCTCATCAGTGAACGGAAGATTTCGGCTTTGGATTGACTTCTCAATCCGCTAGTAGAGAAAGTGGATTAGTCGATAGCTCTTTGGCCGACTTTAGCACTGGGATGACCTTTGTTAACTCCCATATTGAATGGAAGTAGTTAAGCTCCCAGCACGTGTTGAATAAACTTACCACAAAAGAAAATGTGCCGGAACTCAAGCGCTTTAGCTTGATGTGGAATATGCCATCGAAACCGGGGGGCTTCATGCTTTAAGATCTCTTTTCATTGCAACTGGTCTGCGATGATTTTTTCGTGCTCCAAGCTGTCCAAGCTGTCTGATCAATCAACCTTAAAGACTTTGTACGGAAAGGTCCTAGAGATTCGCAACCTTCTGCAAAAACATGTGTGTTTGAGTCCTTTAATAATCGCCTAGAACCATACACTCTTCTAAAATGCAACCAACATACGCTAAATATGGAAAACTTATTTTTAATGAATTTCCAAAGAAAATCCCGAGCAGGAGCGAAGTGCAAAATAATATCAAAATGTGTTATTGGAAATCGAATAACTCATTTCAAAATTTGATCTTGTTTTGGCTGACATAGTTGGTAAAATAACAAAAAAAAAATATCAAAAATTTTACTCCTTTAAAGCCAAAAGAATAACTACTTGTGTTATTTGAATAACAAAGCAATAACATAACTGTATTCAGAGTTTAGAATAACATATTTTAGTATTATTAAGGTTTTGAATAACAAATGCAGTAGTATATGAGATATTAAAAAATCATTTTATAAAATAGTTATAATCTAAAATCTCTTTAATCAATAAAAAAAAATTGTATGAAATATATCGAATGTCATTTTAAGGCCAAAATAAGATATGATTACAAAATCACTTATTAAACTCATCTTATCACCACTGTTTTAAATATCTACTCAATAACAAAATGTGTTATCAATGTATCTCCGTATCTATTCAATAACAAAACATACCATTATAACACAGTTTGATATTGTTTTTATATTATTTTGCTCTTCGCTCCTGCTCGGGATGCTCTACAGCTCTGCACTCGATAGAGATAGAAATGTCATTTCTTTAGCAAAATTATTTATCTTTATATTTTCCATAACTTTGCCGAAGAAACCGTGTATCTATCTACGAATACACAAAAATGAACGTGTAGGGTATTGTCGTTATCGTCGGGCCACTGTTGTGGCCGGGCCGTCACGATTTTACAATTTTAGTAACTTATGATATCTATGATACAACCATTGTAAAACTTCTTACTGTGATAGCTAACTTTTCACAATATTGTGAGTTTCAATCGTATATTCCAAACACCCGTACTGAATTCAGTGACTAAATCTTACAAAAAAGTTTTCCAGGCGCAATGAACTTTTCTTCAAGAAATGATTCATGAAATGCAATGTATGAATGTATGTATGTATGTATGTATGTATGTTCAATGTATGAAGTGTGTTGTGCTGCACACGAAGACTATAGAAAAATCCCCTCCAGTAAGGTGTTTGGGAAGGCTAAGGTGAAATACTAGAAAAGTGCTATTTGGAAAGGTCGGGCCACTTGAGTAGTCATGGTTGGGCCACCATAATTTTAAGCGCAATAATCGCTAGAGAATATCAGTCATGTAAAATGTGATGAAATAAAACAAAATAATACGATAAAAACTTGGATTTTTGTTGTTTTTTTCATTGTAATTGTACACTTCGGAAAAGGCGATTATAGCAATATTGATTTTACAAGATCGCCAAAATTTCGCAAAAATGCAATTAAAAATAGGGTATTTGTACCTATATGAGCCGTTGTTCACGGAATTCATTCTTTTCATGTCTCTATATAGAATTTCAATACGTATGTCATAGATTTTCTGCGGTGGCCCAACCTGTACAACATGGCCCGACTATGACATCATTTTTTGCCTTCACATAAATGCCTATAACTTTATTATTTTTCAAGCAATCAGTTCAAAACTTTCCGGAAATATACCTTATTCTCCGACCTTTGCAACGATGTATTTATATTTCCAAAATTCCTTTTGAAACAAAAGTTATGGGCGAATTCCAAAACGTGGCCCAACCACGACGACACTCCCCTATCAAGCCTTTTGCGAACGCGAAATACATAAAGCGTATGCTTGCCGTACTCTCATTTGGGTGGTTGGGGACAAGCGGAACCCATACAAGTTTATAGTACTCGACTCAAGCTTTAGGATGAAGTGCTGATTTCATAAATCCGCTTGTCCCATTTTACCCTAAGGGCTCGTGAAGCTATGGAAATTTAAAGCTTGAATTTGCGATAACTCAGCAAGTAAAGGTCCAAGAGATTAGCGGTCTTCTGCAAAAACGTGTATTTTGAGAGCTTCGATAATTGCCTAGAACGTTGTATTCTTGTAAAAAGCAAGTAACAAAAGCTAAGTATGAAAAACCAATTTTTAAAGAAGTTTTAATGAATATGCCCTATAGTTCAGCACTCGATAAAGATAAAAATTTTATTTCTTCAGCAACTTGTTTTTACAATATTTACAATATTTCCTAACACAAAATAGTTATTTTTTTATTTTCATTATAGTAAGCGACAACTAACTTTTGACAGTTTTAGATTAAGGGGGATATTCATACGAACAAAACTGCTGAAGACCATAAATGATAACAATGAACAATGATGAAAACAAGAGACACTAGGAAAAAAGTTTCACTTTTCACCGTTTTGGACTACTGTGCGTTGGTCGGCCTCGGTTCCGTTGGACAGTATGTACTTTGTTTTTAGACGTATTTACCTTAAACCATATCTTTTCCGCTTAGTCCTGTTCAACCACGGCCACAGAGGTTCTGCCGATAATATCCATGTCATCGACAAATCAAACGAATTGACTAGATTTGTTGAAGATCGCGCCCCACCTACGTGCCACTCTCCCAGATCCTGTTCCGCCGGTTGTCAAAAATAGCACAGAGTTTCATAGGGAATTACCAGGCGGGATTCATGACGGTGCATGCAACTACGGATGAGACTTTTACCATCTGACAGATCTTGCAGAAATGTCGGGAGTGGAACGTACCCCGCAACATATCTCTAAAAGCAGTTTTCATTTGATCCAGACTAGCTATGGAAGATGCTATGCTCGAACACGGTTTTCCGGATAAACTGATACGACTGATCAAAGCTACATTACATCGAGTGACATATCTCATGTGCATCTCGGAGATATTTTCGAGTACCTTCGGGACTGGGCGAAGGTTGAGACAAGGTGACGGCTCATCCTGCATGCTGTTCAACATCGCTTTGGAGGGGGTGATCCGACGAGCAGGTATCGAAACGAAAGGCACGATTTTCACCAGGGGTATCCAACGGAGTCTAGAAGGATTAGGCTAAAAATAAATGCGTCGAAGACCAAATACATGAAAGAAAGAAACTTAAAGAAAACAAACCGTGCCCGGTAACCGTTGACGGCGATGAACTAGAAGTGGTAGATCAGTTCGTGTATTTGGGATCGCTGGTGGCCACGGACATCAACAATATTAAGGAGATCCAGCGACACATTCAAGCAGGAAATCGAGCTTACTTTGCCCTTCGCAAAACGCTTCTATCAAGAAGCATACGCCGTCGTACGAAGCTGACAATGTACAACACCCTTATTAGACCGGCACAATTTTATGGACTTGAAGTCGTAACGCTGCTCACGGAGGACCGTGTTCATGCGAAAGGTACTGCGGACGATATTAGTCGGAGTGCAGTTTGAAAGCGAAGAGTGACAAAGACCAAGTATGAATCACGAGCCTCAGGCACTGGAGAGATTTCCATCGTACATCTGGCGAAAGTCGGTTGGCTACTCTGGGTCAGATATATCGTAAAAGGCTTCCGGACGACGGTGCGACAAAAACAGTTCTCTTCATCAACTCCACCGGCACCAGAAACAGGATCAACGTACAAGATAGCTCGACCAGGTCAAAAATGATTTGCAACTTCTGAAACGACTGGGAAATAGGAGGCAAGTGTCCCACGAACGAGTTAAATGGAGACGACCGCTTAAACAACACGAACCACCCTGGTTCTAGGCTGCTGGCGACGCACGACCGTATTTTGCAGCTGTACGGAATGACACCTCTATTTTATAAAGTTAAATATCTTAACATTTGCACTTCAGTTATCAAAATGGCGTCCAACCAAGAGGAACAATATCTCGAAAAGTGGCTCGTTCGTCTCAAAATCTGAACTACTTTCACGTCAAGTTAGCGAAATTGTTAAAGGTGACTAAATCAACTGTTACCAACGTTGTTCGGGGAACGTTTGACGACAACAAGCCAGCCTAGATCGGCGTAAATCGAAAACCGGAAACCGCAGCAACAACGGGTAATGCATTATTGGCAATATTGTCTTGTTTCGACAATATCTAACAAGGATTTCTACTTAAAAGTAAACAGGTCAGACTATGCGCATAGAAGTGTTTTGAACATATTGACTTTTATGCCACAAATGTACGATTTGCAATAACGATTGACTTTCTGCTACTAGGGTATGTTGCTGCTTCGTCGTAATTGCCTATTCCCGTCCTATCCAATACAAATTAAAAATATCAGCATTTTTATGACACACAATGCAAAACTAGTTATTCCCAAATATTTTAGTTTGTTGTCTATCATACGCGATCAATCAAAATGAGCTGAGATCTATTTAAATGCTTTTTATCATTAATGAAGTCCTACCTGCCAAATTTCCTACGTTTTTTCGTGCGACGAAGAAGAAAATGTCGACTAATCGTTTTAATTTCCGTCATTCATAAACGCAAGGCATTGTCGTTATTCTACAGCCAGGAAAACTGGCCTGACCTGCAGAAATTTTGCAGAATAACATTTGTCATGCCGTCCTACACAAGTACATGTCCGGTAAACATTGTTACGATTTTCAGTTCGGACGATTAAAAATTTTGATGGACGGATTTTAAAACGGTACAATGAATTTAAGAAATAAAATCAGTTGCGTAATTTCAATAATATGCTTTAATAATCGCTTTTCAGTGATTGCAAAGTTCACGGATCGGAAGGTAAGTGTGTTTTAGTCAAATCAGCACAAGAAATTTTGCAGTATTCATTAAATCCATCCAACAAATGATGAAAATTAGAATGGCCTTACTTACTACGACGGGAATTAGAATTAAACCCTATTTAGAAAACTGCTCTAAGAGCACTTGACTTTACAATTTCGAGGTATGTAATTGATGTTAATGCGATGAGTTCTAATTTTAGTCATTCTGCAGGACGGGAATATTATAGTTGAATATAAGGAATCATAGGTCAACATAAATATCAATTACACACAACAAATTATCTCTTCATAATGAGCTTCGAACTGACACAAATAAAAATAAAATTAATGTCTTCTGAGAATTTATGTCAATTCTCTATGCTTTTAATATCGCAAAACTAACGACGCTGTCCCGTGCATTCGAAGAAATTGTTGCATCGGTTCAAGCACTATCCGATGCTCTACCCTGAATAAAGATGTTGTTCGTGCAGCTACTTTCAAGTCAGTCGATGCTCAAAGGCACAACCAAATGCTGCTGTCGAAAATAACAAATATTCGAAAGTAGTTTCGGACACGCAAACGGTTCGAAACCAGCTCGCAGTTATAAACCCAATCATTGCTACCCATCTTTTCTGCTGCAGTATATCAAGCTGGTGAAGGTGTCCTTAAAACAATTTAAAACATTTGTTTTCTGTCTATAGACCTTCACAGCTCGGCTGCCACCCCTTGCTGGTGGTTAAGGTTTGCTTGTACTTCTACGCCCTCTTTCGGTCGACTGTTTGGTTGCATGTTTTCACGTTTGTTTGGTTTTCACTGCTATTTCACAGGAGGAAGAACCGCATTCAGGCCCATTTCTCTCAAATCCGTATGAATGTTCTGGCTTAAAAGCAATTCTTTTATAATAGAATTTGATTGTCTAGAAGCAGATAAGCCCGCAAAACTGCATAACGCATTAAACTCCTGAATCTGTCCCTGTTCGTAGACCCTTTCCCAAGTGGCCTGTTGTTGCATCTACAGCAGCGTTTTATCAGTTTCTGAGCACCTCTTGCCGCCCAAAACTGATTTTTCGAAGCTTAATATTTTTTTTATTTCTATATAATTCGTGCTACGGTGTAGCGCTGGCAGTGGAAAACGTAATGAAAAGCATCGAATATCACGTCGGCGAAAAAAAATCGGTACCTATTATTCGTTCGTCTGCAGATACGACCTGAAATCGAACTGCGCTGTCTTTATGGACTAAAAGTCAATGCCTGCGCACGGATATAGTGGATGACCTTTTCAATTGGTTAACCACAATTCGGTGGTTCAAATTAATTATATCTCTCATTCACTGCACTACTACTGTAGTGAGTACTGTAAAAAGAAGACTATAAAAACACTCGAATGCACGCGGTACCAGGCGGTAGCATCAATACCGGGTAGCAATTGGATGTCTGGCTCTGAACCGATGCACGGTGGTGCTAGTCAAAGCAAAAGTGGGACAAAACTCAATTAATTAAAAATTAAAAATTTTAGCTACTTTTATGATTTAAATTTAATTCCTTGAGGTTAACCGACAAGTAAAAACTAGTAAATGCAATATTTGAGAAGCGCTTTAAACAAACCAATAATATTTGAAACATTAACTGCGAATCTAACATTTTAAATTATGAGTATAAAATGAAAACCGACTTTCTTGTTATACGCTGGCGCTGGATGATATTAGTGAAAAAACTGGAATGAATGTTTTTTTAATGTGCAATGTTTACGGTGTTGAATGTTCTTTTATACAAACTAAATTCACTATTGTACGCTATTCAAAGGCACATAGTCGTAGGCATGGTTCCAAACACAGTCCACTAACAAATAAAAAATGTGAAAGCCAAACCATAGATAGGATTGATTTCGGCGTTATCGGGAAAGTGTTCTAGAGACAGCTTTGAGCCGTGGGCACACAACTATTTTGGTCGTAGTCCATGGACGTTTCAATAAAACTCCGTCTCATAAAGCCGTGAATAAACCAAGAATGGCTGAAAAACAACGTTTCAAACTTCGTTTGCACCATATAATGGCCTTCGAATTCACCGGACGCAAATCCAATGGAAAATTCTCTCTGGGCCATTTTGGAACATTGAAGAAAGCAAAAATGCCAAAATGGCGGCATGTCACATTCGAACAGCTTGCGATTCTTTTTCCGACCGTCTCAAGGTCATAGTTAAGGCAAAAGGTGGTCGCATAGTACCAAAGGAAACTGATTCTGGATATTTCATTAACGGGTGGCAACTCAAAATTTTGAAATTTTTTCGCGGCCCTTTTGCTCAACAACAAACGAGCTCAGAGAGAAATGAGAGTATGTATGTGTTAGCTCTCTCTCCTCTTTTTGTTTATATTTTTTGTTTTGTTTATGCTTGCCCAGTTTTGCAAAAAAATGGCGTCGAAATAAAAAGCATTTCGGGAGCGCGTTGCACACTTTTGCGAACTGCAATAGAAATCTCGGCAAAAAGTATTCGGTACAACATTTAAAAAGCAAATATGCTGCGGCTTCGACTGTTTCTCATATCCTAAGATGCCCAAAAACAATTCGCAAGCAAGGTAGTGGAAGCCTAGTCAAAATTATGGACTCAGAAGTACATCGTTCTCTTTCTCGTTTCTTCAACAACAAGCCCTCTGGTTTGGCTATCAATTAAGATGCAGCAGACGAATGTTTGAAGAAAATTTTGATCCCGTTTCTACTAAAACATCTTGCAGATGGACAATACGTGTTTTGGCCGGATAGAGCATCACGCATTACGCCAAAAAAACAAAATCGTTCCTGAATTCGATCCCATTTTTACCCAAAAACTACGACCCAAAAATCTGTGTCAGTGCGCCTAAACGAAGATTTCCTCGGGATTTTGAGTTCCTTGGTGTACAAAAATAACTGGAAAGCCACGAATTGCAAACAGTTGATTGGTAGAATCAAGTACATCGTACAACGCTCCTATTTCGAAGTCAAACATAAGCTTCGCCGAACAGCCGATTACGGACCGTTTTCCAATGTTCACTATTTTTTTTTTTCAAACAATGGATAATGTATCTTTAATTTCGGTAAATCAGATCTTCTTCATGTATCTTTGTCTATTTTTGACAGCTTGAGAAAAAAATTCCAAAATTTTAGTTGCCACCCGTTATTTTCACACATTCTATACATTAAAATAAACAAAATCGTTTTACAAATCGAACTTATGGCCTTGTGAATACGTTTTAAATAATACCGGTCCCTGTAGAATCGATACGGACTGCCCCTAAAAAAAGTTAAGTAAGTAGGGTTGCGGCACTAGTTCTTCCCGATCAGACAAACGTAACAAAATTATAACAAATCATGATATTCTGTTACGACGGTTTTTCTAACATGATTTGTTATAATTTTGGTCTCGTTAGTAGTTAAAATATCAAAAATTCTATCAGAACTTATATGCAGCTGTAGCAAAACATAACAAAATTTGTTATGTTTAGAACAAAATTATATCAAAATTTGTTGTAATACATCTAACAGGTTTTGTTATAATTTTGTTAAAATATAACAAAAACTTCTTTGCCTTTATCTGCTATATCAACATTTTATTTCAACGAAATTTTCAAAAACAGACAACTGCTTTCGAGAACATTCACAAATAGCACAGAACTTTCATGCAAAACTTTCATGCATTTTCAAAAATTGCTCCTCCTTCAACCGGGATTGAACTCATGACATGTCGCATGGAATGCAACCGTCTTATCCGCTATACCAGAACTACTCTTGAATGAAGGAAGATTAAATGCTTATATGATTTGGATGATAGCTTATTCGGGGTTGTCAGAATATTCCTCCTGTTTCTATTTTGGGCCTACCTCCTATTCTCCGCATCTTACGGGGAAAATCATCACTAACTCGAACGAACGAAAGAAATGTTATCTCTATTTTGCTTCTCCTAGTTTCCATTCAATTGTCCAAATAGCGTCGAAGCAATAGAACCAGCAAATTAAAATTTTCTCACGCATATTTAAAACCTAAGCTTTTGCCGCAACAATGTTGCAACCTCACTGAAAGTGCCCAAAGCGACTGTGATAAGCATTATCAAAGTGTTCGGGGACCGTTTGACGACTGCTAGGATGCTTGGATTAGGAGTAGACCAAACTCTTCAAGTAACAATTTAAGTTTTATTATACTCCTCAAATGTTTTTCAACACCAAGTTTATAAAATTGCTAACAAAACTTATAGTTCCTGACAACCTTCTAAACATGATTGTAAGGAACGTGCTGCTCGAGCCAAAGATGCTGATACTATTGTGTAAAAAATGCACATTTTTTTCAAGGAGAGTGCCTTTAGAGAAGTTTATTAATAAAATATAGTGCATATTAGTATTGGGCGATACTATATCGATATCGATACTTTCATTCCGATATTGTTTTGATAAAGCGAGATACGTAGCTGAAAGATATGGGTTATAACTAGGCCATCAAATGCTTAAGAAATCAATTTTTTGAGGATTTTTTCTCACGCTGTTTGTTAGGGTGTGTAATAAGCTTAATTTTCAAATTGACTTTATTTGAATTGACTCTTATGCAAAACCTAGAACAATGTCACTTACATATTTAACGCTTATTGAACAGTAAGTGCCCAATTTACAAAAAGGGCCATCGACTCGAATGCAGCAATTATCGAGGAATTACTCTCCTCAATTCTGCATACAAAATTCTCTCCCGCATCCTTTTTCTCAGACTGAGGCCGTTACAGGAAACCTTTGTTGGCGAATACCAGTGCGGTTTTCGAGAGGGACGCTCCACGACGGACCAAATGTTCACCTTGCGACAGATCCTCGATAAATTCCGGGAATTCAACTTGCAGACTCATCATCTGTTTATAGACTTCAAGGCGGCGTACGATTCAGTTAAACGAAACGAGCTGTGGCAGATTATGCTTGAACATGGTTTTCCAACAAAACTGATTAGGCTGATACGTGCTACCCTTGATGGTTCAAAATCAAGCGTCAGGATAGCGGGTGAGACTTCGGACTCGTTTGTGACGTTAGATGGTTTGAAGCATGGTGACGGACTATCGAACTTGCTGTTCAACATTGCATTGGAAGGTGCTATTCGAAGGGCCGGCGTGCAGAGAAGCGGTGCCATCATCACGAAATCTCATATGCTCCTAGGGTTCGTGCGATATCATTGGTGTTAACCGTAGAGCTGTGGAAGAAGCGTACACGCATCTTAAAGAGGAAGCTGCGAGGATAGGGCTTATCATAAATTCTACCAAAACAAAGTATATGGTGGCCGGTAGAGAGCGTGGTAGCCCTTCGGGTGTTGGAACTGCTAGATGGAGATACTTTTGAAGTGGTCGACGAATTTGTTTACCTTGGTACGTTAGTGTCATGTGACAACGATGTGAGCCGGGAAGTAAAAAGGCGGATAGCGGCTGCCAACAGGGCCTTCTACGGATTACGTAGCCAGCTGAGGTCCCGTAGCCTACAACTCCGTACAAAACTCGCGCTCTATAAGACGCTAATTCTCCCGGTGGTACTCTACGGCCACGAAGCGTGGACGTTGAAAGAGAGCGACCGACGAGCTCTTGGCGTTTTCGAGCGTAAGATCCTGCGATCAATTCTTGGCGGCATATTAGACGAAGGAGTGTGGCGCAGGCGCATGAATCGTGAAATATACCAAGTGTACAAAGATGCGGATATTGTGAAGCGACTCAAATACGGCAGGCTACAGTGGGCTGGCCACGTAGCAAGGATGTCGGATAAGAGACCAGCGAAAACAATATTTAGCAGAGAACCCGACAGAGGCCGACGACTTCGAGGCAGACCCCGTACCCGTTGGATGAGCGCTGTTGACGAGGATGCTAGAACAGCGGGTGTTAGGGGCGACTGGAGAGTGGCAGCCCAAGACCGAGTAATGTGGAGACGGCTCCTGAATTCGGCATTGATTCGATAAGCGGATTGTCGTCGAAAAAGTAAGTAAGTAACAGTAAGTGCATACGCCATTTCCACTAATTCAGAATCTATACCTATAAAGAAGGATTTCTGTCTGTCTGTCTGTCTGTCTGTCTGTCTGTCTGTCTGTCTGTCTGTCTGTCTGTCTGTCTGTCTGTCTGTCTGTCTGTCTGTCTGTCTGTCTGTCTGTCTGTCTGTCTGTCTGTCTGTCTGTCTGTCTGTCTGTCTGTCTGTCTGTCTGTCTGTCTGTCTGTCTGTCTGTCTGTCTGTCTGTCTGTCTGTCTGTCTGTCTGTCTGTCTGTCTGTCTGTCTGTCTGTCTGTCTGTCTGTCTGTCTGTCTGTCTGTCTGTCTGTCTGTCTGTCTGTCTGTCTGTCTGTCTGTCTGTCTGTCTGTCTGTCTGTCTGTCTGTCTGTCTGTCTGTCTGTCTGTCTGTCTGTCTGTCTGTCTGTCTGTCTGTCTGTCTGTCTGTCTGTCTGTCTGTCTGTCTGTCTGTCTGTCTGTCTGTCTGTCTGTCTGTCTGTCTGTCTGTCTGTCTGTCTGTCTGTCTGTCTGTCTGTCTGTCTGTCTGTCTGTCTGTCTGTCTGTCTGTCTGTCTGTCTGTCTGTCTGTCTGTCTGTCTGTCTGTCTGTCTGTCTGTCTGTCTGTCTGTCTGTCTGTCTGTCTGTCTGTCTGTCTGTCTGTCTGTCTGTCTGTCTGTCTGTCTGTCTGTCTGTCTGTCTGTCTGTCTGTCTGTCTGTCTGTCTGTCTGTCTGTCTGTCTGTCTGTCTGTCTGTCTGTCTGTCTGTCTGTCTGTCTGTCTGTCTGTCTGTCTGTCTGTCTGTCTGTCTGTCTGTCTGTCTGTCTGTCTGTCTGTCTGTCTGTCTGTCTGTCTGTCTGTCTGTCTGTCTGTCTGTCTGTCTGTCTGTCTGTCTGTCTGTCTGTCTGTCTGTCTGTCTGTCTGTCTGTCTGTCTGTCTGTCTGTCTGTCTGTCTGTCTGTCTGTCTGTCTGTCTGTCTGTCTGTCTGTCTGTCTGTCTGTCTGTCTGTCTGTCTGTCTGTCTGTCTGTCTGTCTGTCTGTCTGTCTGTCTGTCTGTCTGTCTGTCTGTCTGTCTGTCTGTCTGTCTGTCTGTCTGTCTGTCTGTCTGTCTGTCTGTCTGTCTGTCTGTCTGTCTGTCTGTCTGTCTGTCTGTCTGTCTGTCTGTCTGTCTGTCTGTCTGTCTGTCTGTCTGTCTGTCTGTCTGTCTGTCTGTCTGTCTGTCTGTCTGTCTGTCTGTCTGTCTGTCTGTCTGTCTGTCTGTCTGTCTGTCTGTCTGTCTGTCTGTCTGTCTGTCTGTCTGTCTGTCTGTCTGTCTGTCTGTCTGTCTGTCTGTCTGTCTGTCTGTCTGTCTGTCTGTCTGTCTGTCTGTCTGTCTGTCTGTCTGTCTGTCTGTCTGTCTGTCTGTCTGTCTGTCTGTCTGTCTGTCTGTCTGTCTGTCTGTCTGTCTGTCTGTCTGTCTGTCTGTCTGTCTGTCTGTCTGTCTGTCTGTCTGTCTGTCTGTCTGTCTGTCTGTCTGTCTGTCTGTCTGTCTGTCTGTCTGTCTGTCTGTCTGTCTGTCTGTCTGTCTGTCTGTCTGTCTGTCTGTCTGTCTGTCTGTCTGTCTGTCTGTCTGTCTGTCTGTCTGTCTGTCTGTCTGTCTGTCTGTCTGTCTGTCTGTCTGTCTGTCTGTCTGTCTGTCTGTCTGTCTGTCTGTCTGTCTGTCTGTCTGTCTGTCTGTCTGTCTGTCTGTCTGTCTGTCTGTCTGTCTGTCTGTCTGTCTGTCTGTCTGTCTGTCTGTCTGTCTGTCTGTCTGTCTGTCTGTCTGTCTGTCTGTCTGTCTGTCTGTCTGTCTGTCTGTCTGTCTGTCTGTCTGTCTGTCTGTCTGTCTGTCTGTCTGTCTGTCTGTCTGTCTGTCTGTCTGTCTGTCTGTCTGTCTGTCTGTCTGTCTGTCTGTCTGTCTGTCTGTCTGTCTGTCTGTCTGTCTGTCTGTCTGTCTGTCTGTCTGTCTGTCTGTCTGTCTGTCTGTCTGTCTGTCTGTCTGTCTGTCTGTCTGTCTGTCTGTCTGTCTGTCTGTCTGTCTGTCTGTCTGTCTGTCTGTCTGTCTGTCTGTCTGTCTGTCTGTCTGTCTGTCTGTCTGTCTGTCTGTCTGTCTGTCTGTCTGTCTGTCTGTCTGTCTGTCTGTCTGTCTGTCTGTCTGTCTGTCTGTCTGTCTGTCTGTCTGTCTGTCTGTCTGTCTGTCTGTCTGTCTGTCTGTCTGTCTGTCTGTCTGTCTGTCTGTCTGTCTGTCTGTCTGTCTGTCTGTCTGTCTGTCTGTCTGTCTGTCTGTCTGTCTGTCTGTCTGTCTGTCTGTCTGTCTGTCTGTCTGTCTGTCTGTCTGTCTGTCTGTCTGTCTGTCTGTCTGTCTGTCTGTCTGTCTGTCTGTCTGTCTGTCTGTCTGTCTGTCTGTCTGTCTGTCTGTCTGTCTGTCTGTCTGTCTGTCTGTCTGTCTGTCTGTCTGTCTGTCTGTCTGTCTGTCTGTCTGTCTGTCTGTCTGTCTGTCTGTCTGTCTGTCTGTCTGTCTGTCTGTCTGTCTGTCTGTCTGTCTGTCTGTCTGTCTGTCTGTCTGTCTGTCTGTCTGTCTGTCTGTCTGTCTGTCTGTCTGTCTGTCTGTCTGTCTGTCTGTCTGTCTGTCTGTCTGTCTGTCTGTCTGTCTGTCTGTCTGTCTGTCTGTCTGTCTGTCTGTCTGTCTGTCTGTCTGTCTGTCTGTCTGTCTGTCTGTCTGTCTGTCTGTCTGTCTGTCTGTCTGTCTGTCTGTCTGTCTGTCTGTCTGTCTGTCTGTCTGTCTGTCTGTCTGTCTGTCTGTCTGTCTGTCTGTCTGTCTGTCTGTCTGTCTGTCTGTCTGTCTGTCTGTCTGTCTGTCTGTCTGTCTGTCTGTCTGTCTGTCTGTCTGTCTGTCTGTCTGTCTGTCTGTCTGTCTGTCTGTCTGTCTGTCTGTCTGTCTGTCTGTCTGTCTGTCTGTCTGTCTGTCTGTCTGTCTGTCTGTCTGTCTGTCTGTCTGTCTGTCTGTCTGTCTGTCTGTCTGTCTGTCTGTCTGTCTGTCTGTCTGTCTGTCTGTCTGTCTGTCTGTCTGTCTGTCTGTCTGTCTGTCTGTCTGTCTGTCTGTCTGTCTGTCTGTCTGTCTGTCTGTCTGTCTGTCTGTCTGTCTGTCTGTCTGTCTGTCTGTCTGTCTGTCTGTCTGTCTGTCTGTCTGTCTGTCTGTCTGTCTGTCTGTCTGTCTGTCTGTCTGTCTGTCTGTCTGTCTGTCTGTCTGTCTGTCTGTCTGTCTGTCTGTCTGTCTGTCTGTCTGTCTGTCTGTCTGTCTGTCTGTCTGTCTGTCTGTCTGTCTGTCTGTCTGTCTGTCTGTCTGTCTGTCTGTCTGTCTGTCTGTCTGTCTGTCTGTCTGTCTGTCTGTCTGTCTGTCTGTCTGTCTGTCTGTCTGTCTGTCTGTCTGTCTGTCTGTCTGTCTGTCTGTCTGTCTGTCTGTCTGTCTGTCTGTCTGTCTGTCTGTCTGTCTGTCTGTCTGTCTGTCTGTCTGTCTGTCTGTCTGTCTGTCTGTCTGTCTGTCTGTCTGTCTGTCTGTCTGTCTGTCTGTCTGTCTGTCTGTCTGTCTGTCTGTCTGTCTGTCTGTCTGTCTGTCTGTCTGTCTGTCTGTCTGTCTGTCTGTCTGTCTGTCTGTCTGTCTGTCTGTCTGTCTGTCTGTCTGTCTGTCTGTCTGTCTGTCTGTCTGTCTGTCTGTCTGTCTGTCTGTCTGTCTGTCTGTCTGTCTGTCTGTCTGTCTGTCTGTCTGTCTGTCTGTCTGTCTGTCTGTCTGTCTGTCTGTCTGTCTGTCTGTCTGTCTGTCTGTCTGTCTGTCTGTCTGTCTGTCTGTCTGTCTGTCTGTCTGTCTGTCTGTCTGTCTGTCTGTCTGTCTGTCTGTCTGTCTGTCTGTCTGTCTGTCTGTCTGTCTGTCTGTCTGTCTGTCTGTCTGTCTGTCTGTCTGTCTGTCTGTCTGTCTGTCTGTCTGTCTGTCTGTCTGTCTGTCTGTCTGTCTGTCTGTCTGTCTGTCTGTCTGTCTGTCTGTCTGTCTGTCTGTCTGTCTGTCTGTCTGTCTGTCTGTCTGTCTGTCTGTCTGTCTGTCTGTCTGTCTGTCTGTCTGTCTGTCTGTCTGTCTGTCTGTCTGTCTGTCTGTCTGTCTGTCTGTCTGTCTGTCTGTCTGTCTGTCTGTCTGTCTGTCTGTCTGTCTGTCTGTCTGTCTGTCTGTCTGTCTGTCTGTCTGTCTGTCTGTCTGTCTGTCTGTCTGTCTGTCTGTCTGTCTGTCTGTCTGTCTGTCTGTCTGTCTGTCTGTCTGTCTGTCTGTCTGTCTGTCTGTCTGTCTGTCTGTCTGTCTGTCTGTCTGTCTGTCTGTCTGTCTGTCTGTCTGTCTGTCTGTCTGTCTGTCTGTCTGTCTGTCTGTCTGTCTGTCTGTCTGTCCGTATGTTCCTTATAGAATCGAAAACTACTGAACCAATCGGCATGAAAATATGCATGTAGAGGTTTTTTGGGGCCAGGAAAGGTTTTAGTGATGGTTAGAAACCCCTCCCCCCACTAAGAGGGGGGGCTCCAATACAAATGAAACACAAATTTCTGCATAACTCGACAACTAATCAAGCAAATAGCACAAAATTTGGCATGTGGGTGTTTTCGGTGACAAGAATTTATTCTATGGTAAATTGAAACCCCTCCCCCTTTATAAGAGGAATTATAACTCCTCTCCTCTTTAAAAGGGGGGGCTTCCATACAAATTTCCTCATAACTCGAGAACTAATCAAGCAAATGGAACCAAATTTGGCATGTGAAGGTTTTCGAGGGCAAGAATATTTTCCATAGTAAATTACGACCCCTCCCCACTTTAAGAGGGGGGGCTCGTGTACCAAAGAAACACAATTTTCCTCATAACTCGAGAAGTAATTAAGCAAATGGAACCAAATTTGGCACGTGGGTGTTTTTGGAGACAAAAATTTTTTCTATGATGAATTGGGACCCCTCCCCACTTTAGGAAGGGGGGCTCCTATACAAATGAAATGCAAATTTCCTCATAACTCGAGAATTAATCAAGCAAATGGAACCATATTTGGCATGTGAAAGTTTTCTAGGGCATGAATATTTTATTTGGTGAATTGGGACCCCTCCCAACTTTAAGAGGGGGGGCTCCTATACAAACGAAATACAAATTTCCTCATAACTCAAGAACTAATCAAGCAAATGAAACAAAATTTGGCACGTGGGTGTTTTTGGAGACAAAACTTTTTTCTATGATGAATTGGGACCCCTCCCCACTTTAGGAAGGGGGGCTCCTGTACAAATGAAATGCAAATTTCCTCATAACTCGAGAACTAATCAAGCAACTGGAACCAAATTTGACACGTGGGTGTTTTTGGAGACAAAAAATTTTTTCTATGATGAACTGGGACCCCTCCTCACTTTAGGAGGGGGGCTCCTATACAAATGAAATACAAATTTCCTCATAACTCGAGAGCTAATCAAGCAAATGAAACCAAATTTGGCACGTGGGTGTTTTTGGAGACAAAATTTTTTTCTATGATGAATTGGGACCCCTCCCCACTTTAGGAGGGGGGCTCCTATACAAATGAAAAACAAATTTCCTCATAACTCGAGAACTAATCAAGCAAATGGAACCAAATTTGACATGTAAGTGGTTTTGGACGCAAGATTTTTTTCTATGGTGAATTGAGACCCCTGTCTTCTTTAAAAAGCGAGTTATGGCCCATCTCCCCTTTAAGAGGGTGGGCTGTTATACAAATGAAATGCAAATTTCCTCTTATCTCGAGAACCAATCAATCAAATGGAACCAAATTTGGCATGTGGGAGTTTTACATGGCAGAAATTTTTTCTATGGTGAATTACGACCCCTTCCCCTTTTAAGAGGGGAGCTCCCATACAAATGAAATTCAAATTTCCTTATAACTTGAGAACTAATCAAGCAAATGGAACCAAATTTGGCATGTGGGAGATTTTGGAGTCTTGAATTTATTTTATGATAGTTAGAGACCTCTCACCCCTGTGGTAGGGGGATATGGACTCTCATACAAATAAAACAGAAATTTTTGCGAAACTCAAAAACTAATCGAACTCGAGAAATTCGAGACTCTTCCATAAAACATTAGTCAATACAAGGCCACAAAAACTATCTATAGTAACACTAGATCATTCAGCACGAGACGGTCGCGAGTGTTGCCGGTGACCCGCCGTCGGAAGTGCCGCCCACTGGGGGGCTTGCAACACTCGAGATTGTGACAAAGATCATCCGAGATTCATGATTTATGTACAACACAGGTTAATTTGTGGCAATACGAAGTTTGTCGGGTCAGCTAGTTGACTAATAAAACTTAATCAATATTTGAAATTTGAAATTTCGATTTTCGATTTGATTTTTAAAATTTCTGTTTACGTCTATGTAGGTATGTATTGCTGCCAAGAAGAATTTTGTCAAGTATCAACGAGAGCGGAATGACTTGAGCACGATCTTGAGAAAGAAAAAGTGCCGGATCGAGGACAGAAATCGTGAAGAGCTAGAACCGGAAAGGACCGACTCCCGGCAGAACTCTACAAAAATTATCAAGAACCGCTAGTCAAGGTTTTTTACTGGATAATTTCAAGGATTTGGGAGGAGGAGAAATTACCGGATTTACCAATCTACAAAAAGAGCAATCGGCTAGATTGCTGCAACGACCAAGGCGTTACGCTGGTCAAACAAGGTTTGATTCAAACTAGATTTTGTTACGTCGTTTATCCTCAATAGCAAAAGAATTCGTAGGGCAGTTCCAGGCGGACTTTATGAGACCCGTGCTACTACGGATCAAATTTTTACTCTCTGACAAGAAATGTTGGCTGTACAACGTGCCCATGCATCATGTTTTCGTCGATTTTAGGGCAGTATACGATACAGTTGAACGGGAACAGCTATGATAGATAATGCTCAAATACGGTTTTCTGGACAAACTGACGCGGCTGAAACAAAGCTCTCCTGGAGCGAGTGATTTGTTAGGTGCGTGTTTCCAGGGTACTCTCGAGTTCTTTCGAATCACACAGTAAGTTTGGGAAAGGAGGTGGACTGTCCTGTATGTTATTCAATATCGCTATTGAAGGTATGATCCGGCGAGCGGATGTCGAAACGGGAGGAACGATTTTCCGCTAGAGCAGCCATCTCCTAGCCTTCGCAGACGTTCTCGACATCATTACTAGAAACCTTAGGATGGCGGAGACAATTCATGCTCCATGCGTCGAAAACCAAATATATGGTAGGAAACTCGAGCAATGTTTTACAATCTAAGTATATCAAAGTTATTACGTATTTTGCTGTTGATATCATCTACAAATCATGTTTTGTTTTGTGTCCAAATGGCACTATTGATGTATCAGACTTTACTTTCATTTTGTTTTCATTTTTATTGAAAGAAAATATGTTGGCATATTCTATTTATGGTGTAAATAAACCTACAATATTTACATTAATCTATTTTCACATAATTCTGGTCAGTCCAAATTATATTATGATGATATGAAAGCAAAATTTCTGTTTATTTCTGTTTATTTTCTGTGGAGTAGGGAAAAGCCCTCGGAGGTGATACTCTATATCGTTGTATCTTCTCCCGTGAGCACAAAATCTCTCATCTTTTAATTGTACAACAGATAACATGACATGACAACAAATAATACACCTAATTTAAACACACTGAATAAATACTTATGAGGCAGATATAACAAGACGAAATTTCTTCTTTAACGTAGCTCGAGAGACATTTAAATCGAATTCTTCATTACAAAGGTTAAACACACGACATATACTTACTAACGGTTCATTGTGGCCGTAGTTTGTGCGAGAGCCAGGGATAAACAGAAGATTATTACGACGTAAATTTCGAGGCCTCAGATTGAAATTGAGACGGTTAAGCAAATCGGGGCAGTCAATATCCGAGCGAATCAGATCGGTAACAAAGGTAGCCTTAGCAACATCGCGACGAACGCTTAGCAGGTCAAGTCCAGCTAGCTGACATCTACTTTCATAAGAAGGTAAATTATTAGGATCATTCCATGGAAGGAAACGAAGGGCAAACCGCAAGAATTTGTGTTGAATTGCTTCAATTTTCTGAATGCCATTTTGGTAATATGGTGCCCAGATAATAGATCCATATTCCAAAACTGAGCGAACTGACAACCAATTCAGCTTTCCAATTAAAATCTGAAGGCTGATGAAGAACGATAAACAGGCGTTTCCATTAAAACCGAATCCAAAGGAGACGCACGGTTGTCGTTTCGGATATGTACGGTATATCGACCATTAATTGGCCCTCTCCCACTACTGCAGTGGGTTTTATATTATCAGTTCAAAACAATCAATAAAAAAAGAACTCTCAAACACTAACGCATCTATTACCGTTAGAAATAGCCTATTCGAATAATAATTATATTGGAAAAACTACAGAACGTCATGTCTCTCAGTAAACACCAAGAATATTCAAAAATCATAACTTTTCAATTCTCTTAATTTCGCAACCCTTTTTGTCAAGTAATATGTGACATTATGTAAAGAACTAAGCCACAACGTCGGCTTTAACCACTTCTCAACTCAAGGCCTAATCAGTTTCGATAAAGCATACATGATGTTGGACCAATTTTCAAACCTTACCGGGGAAACCTACAAAATTCAACAAATAGCATTCCTTATTCAACCCGTTTTTATACCGAGTGGCGCCAAATCCTTCCGCTGCCAAAGTGCTCCCACTTAGGCAAAATGAGCCTTTATGCGTGGAAAAGCTTGCACCTGTAAATTGCCCACCCGCACTTGGTACACTCAGATATCCCGCGTAGCTTGGCAGCCACCTGGAAATTGCTATTCCTTCTAACTAATACAATAGATCCCAAATTTAGCAGCTGTGCCGAAACCGGTTTCATGCGCGGCAAATTCGTTTCGGTGAATAGATTTCAATAACGTACCATGAACTGAAATCGATATCCCTGTCCGGGTGGCCGGATTCCAAAATTATAGACGAGGTCATAGAGGCACGCACCGGCACAAAAACATACACAAGCAAACCCAACCCATTTGTCTCGCACGCTTGCTGTACACAAATAATATGCTCCTGTTGGTTTTTCATCCGGTAGGGCGGCAAGTTCGGTTAAGTACAGCAACGCGAGGAATTTTATTGAATTCAGAAATGCTTTCTGGCGAAGGTATACTGGAGTCGCTTTTTACGCGAGGCATCGAGTTTTCTATAAAATCGCGTAAAAAGCAACATTTCAAGTACTAACAACAAAAATTGAGATTTTTTGTAAAAGTTGATATATGATTATTTTGGTCTAAAACGAAAAACGTGATCAGAATCAAGTCCGAGCACCGTTTTCGAGTAACCGAGAAAAATAAATCACGTAAAAAAACCGCCTAAAAAGCGACTTTACTGTTTTTGAGTTTTTCGATCAGGGAGCATCTCCATATTCGGGTTTAAAATTTGAGTAAATTTGACATATTTTAGTTGTCGGTGTCGGTCGGTTAGCCACTCCACACCGTAATCAACTGGCTCGATTCCCGAGCAGGTTAATGATATTTTTGGACCGTAAATATTCTTGATTAGCGCAGTGGTGGGTTATATCGTTGTGCTTATCTTATGGCATGCAAAATGTTTTAAGCACAATACCGCAATTCTCTTGACTGTTATCATTATTTAATCGGAAGCGTAATAGGTACTGGCCACTAAAATATGCAATATTGTTTGGATTGCCTTACCGACCAGCGACGGTTTAACACCAAACACATTAGATTGAACAATTATAATTCTAGTAAAGCTAAACTGCTCAAACTCTGTCAACTAATTGTTATTATTTCAGCTAGAATAGCTGTGTAGAATGACTTACAAAAAAAAAATTATGCATATCTTGTCACATGAGCCGAAACGTTGTATATTCATATCAGAATATTTCATCCACTATGTGACCGGCGACCGGCAGCTGCAACGTCATTGCAAGAAATGTTTACGTATCGTGAATTCCACTTCATCAGCGTTATGCCTGTCTGACCCTGCGGCTCCCATTCATTTACGTTATGTTATATGTTGAAGCACTACTTCCCGGTCCCAGCCAACTGGCTTTCAGACCAAAAAGGATAAATTTTTCATTCCAAACACGTAGCAATAGATCAAAAGCTCATCCTAAATGCTGTACCACTACTGTAACCGGAAGGCTGGAGAGCCGCGAAAAATGAGTGCCATGGGAACGCCGGCATGGTCGAAATGAAGACATTCTGCAGCCTCAGTACATGTATGCGGTTAAGCTGTTTTTTCGTTCCTAGACTAACTACTTCTCCTGTCCTCCTCCTACCATTGAGTTGTCCATCATCGCCGCAATCGACTAGGCGCACTGACTGAAGTTCGGAGTGTTTCATGACTGCTTTTACTGCTGCTTCAAGCAAGCGCCACCCACCAACAACGTACACAATAAGCTCGTATGCGGAGGCGCTAGTATACTTGATTCTTTTTAGAGGGTTTATCTTATAGTTGTTTTGGGTGTTCGCTGCTCGTCGTTATCAAGCAAGCGACTAAAAGAGCTCTTTTTAATGTTCGTGTTTTTTTAAAGGAAACTGTCGCACAGTGTTTAGCACATTGTGGTCTGAGCTAACGAGAACAAGTGATGGTTTCAATTTTTCGTGACGAACATTTTAGAATCGTTATCGAATTTAGAAGATACGATATTTTAAATCTTTGGAGTATAATGTCGATAAAGAAGGGTGAAGTTCTTATGGATGTTTATACACGGGGTTCTGATTTTTAGCATACATCAAAACAACCAGACGGTGAAATATCTGTGGAATATGGCTGGTGAGGTAAGACTTCCCATTTTATTGCATCCAAGTAAGTGTAGATAAGCTAGTCCAACGCCATATAAGCCAGTCCATCGCATCGAGGCTCAGTACGAGGCATTCTCTTGCAAGGTGTTGCACAATGATATCTTGACTAACCCCATAAGGATTTCCACTGGCGTGAGACAGGACTCCAGATTATCACCGCTGCTGTTTCTCATCGTTATGAATAAGATACTAATGGAGCAATGGAGCGTGCCCGCGGAGATAACACAAAAACTGCATATATTTATTAATCACCGCCAACGATGCATGCCTGGTGCCTGGTGGTGATCGTGTCTGGTGACAACTGGATATCCAACGGAGAACATCACCATCAACGAATGTCACCAACGCACAGTGGCGCTCCTCCATACAAAGCTTGGCCAAAAGTCAAAAGTTATTTCAAATCGGCTGAATATAACATCTTAAACTAATTTTGGGTCACTGATTTCAAATTTGGGATCAGAAATCGAAAAACCTGATCGCTCATTAGGGTGGTTCATAAATTTAGAAAACATAGTTTCGTTGTTTTACTTGTTTCATTGTGGTTTTTGTTTTTGAGATGGTAAATTTTGTATTTGCCGTTGAAAGCATAAAAAACTTGTATCATAATGCATTAGGGTGGTTCACAAGCCATAAAAAAATAGTTACAAAAAAAACTTTAGTAAATTGCGATATGCACTAAGCTCGTTCAAACGATAGAATTAGCTCTTCGAAGCGCCATCGTAAGGTATCTTCACTATATAAAAATAAATTCAAATCGGTTCAGTAATTCAACAGTTACGAATTTTTGAAGAATGAAAATTGGTCAAAAATGATGATTTTTGGCATCACCCTAACTCAGGAAAAGACACCCTAAGCGCCAAGTAAAAAGTCAGGGGTCTAAAATTTTCCGAAAAGAAACAACTACACAAAATTTGAACAAACCCGAGCATTTTTAATTGGGACTTCCGTGGAATTCTCCTATGAAAGAGGGAAATCATTCCTTCATGTACGAAGAAGAAATCACTTCTAATATACCCGCCAAAAAGTCGATATTACTTCCTTAGCGCAGCAAAGCGCAGAAGGCCACCTAGATTTCCAAAAGGCAGAGAAAATTTTCTATAAGATGCATTTAACGTGATCGTTTTCTGACGTTTCCCGCCATACTTTCTTGATCGCTGAATATTGGTGTTGAGTTTCCCATACATTTTGTATGGAAGAACAAAATGATATTTTGTTCAACATGTTCAACTTCAGACATTTGTCAAAAATTCATTTTAACTTCAAACTGGCTAGAATTTTCAGGTTAACCTGCCAAAGTATTCCAGAAAATGATAAAAATATAATAATGGAAAAAGCTTGAAATTGGATTTTTGTCTTTTGACCAGCTTTGCGCCATAGTGCAACGGCCGATTGCAACAGAAATTCGAGAACGTAGGTGAAAGTGGATTGAGCACGCCTTGAGGAAAGGAGCGAACGAGATCTGCAGAGAAACACTCGACTGGAATCCGCAAGAACAACGAAGAAGAGGCGCATGGCGATGTAGCTTAGCCAGCGACATCCGGACAGTTGACGATAACCCAACCTGGCGACAGGTGAAAGCCTTGGCGGGGGTAACCGTCGACAGTGGCGATCTCTAAATTCATCGTTTTGTTCTATCGGACCGGTAGACATGGACCAGCGAGTAAGTAAGTAAGTAGGTTTAGATGGATTTGGCAATATGAGGCCGAGTGTTGTCATGCTGTGGAATCACATTTTCGTGCCTCTGCTCGTAATGAGGCCTTCATGCAGTATTCTGCTCAATCACATCCGTTGAATTCAGCGGATTCATTCGGATTCATCAATATTTAGTAAATAACACGACAAAACCTCGCTAAGCGTCTCTTGGCTTTCAATCAAAAAGAACATTGGTAATGAATCATTCCCAATGCATGCAGGCTTTGCGGGTAACTCCCAATGTTAAGGCAAGCTTTTCGTGCGTTTCGCGGTGCCTCCATCATAGCGTTTTCGAAGGTTTTTGATATGGACGGTCATCAACATCGAAATCACCGTCTTGGGAGCGATGGAACTAATCACGGCACAGTACTTAGAGCAGCAACTCTGTAAACTTTTTGAAGCCCTCAATCTTTACTAAAGTTACCATTTCATATGTAAAAAAAATCAATGCTTCCCGTAAGTGACGATTATTTGGCACAAAATGAGACATTTTCACAAAAACAGAAGTAAATGACACCGAAACAAAATCATTACTGTGTCAAAACGATTAGTTTTCCATATATCTAAGCTTGGTTCACAGAGTTTTGGTTTCGAATTGCGTAGCTACTTTGGATTCAAGATTTTTCCATAAGTGAAGTAGGCACATCCAAAAACCACAATTCAATTTATTCAATCATACGGATAATAATGATAATAATGAAGCCCATTTTTTCATGCAAGGATATTCACAAAGTCACCTAGAAATACAGTTATGTGGCGTCACATGAAACAAATTTTCAAGTGGAAAATTTATTCGGAGAATTATAAATTAGCTTTCATTTTAAGATACAAGGCCTCTATAAAATTAACGTACTGATGGATTTTAAAACAAATAGTTAAATTTTTTGAATGACAACTTTTTATTTTCAACTTATATGTGTGAACAGGACTTATTTATTCTTCTAGTATGAACTCTCCATTAAGGCTTTACAGAACATGCTGAAGAGCTCCTCGAGTACCCTCCTGCCTAAAAGATTTTTTCAACCGCAAATAGCAGTCGCACAAACTCCTGAGGGGCTACTGGGTGCTATCAGATACCAATGGTAATGTCCCCTCTTAATATTCGTGCTGAACTCAATCGATGAACATAAACACATACCGAAGTTTCACGATTGTTTTAAGGTTCTTCCGTCTAACCTATACTGCCCCTCACTCAAAAGCTTTCTGAAGGATAGAGTTTGTGCCACTTGCGCATTATGTTTCGCATCTAAGTTGATGTTGAATGATTGTAAAAAATACACAAAATGACAAAATGCGTCAAAAAAGTTCTTCCAAGGCGTGTTGCTGCAAGACATCAACAGGCAGGATTCTTTCAACTAGATCAGACGCATTTGAGTGGATGGAAGAAACATTAATCGACGACACTTCAGCGACTTCTGAAGCGTATTCTATGGCAGCAATTGGAGATCATCTTGAAAATCCATGAATTGGTGACTATATAATATAGCTCGAAAATTTTCTTTTTTTTTTCTGAAGTTCATTTTTGTTATTTGATGAACTGATTGAAGTGAATTATATTGATTGCTTTAAATAAAAAGGTTGGAATGTATATTTAATTTTTTTTTTTGTGAAGGAGGAGTAGGGGTTGCCGTAACGTGACGTACTTTCTCCGGGGGGTCATGAATGTGCGACAAAATGAGACAAAATGGGGGGAGCTCGTTTTTGGTCAAAATTTGCATGACGTACTAAAAGGATGTATGTCAAAATTTGCATGACGTACTAACCGTATGCTGGCACCTACGCTTACCTCCACTCTTAAGGTTCTGTGCAACACCTGGCTGCAGTTTCTTCGGAAACCCAGTTTTTCTTCATGTCTTCCTCAGATTTGACCTTTTTGGGATGCTTCCGTAGTGCCTGCTTCATAGTAACCCAGTATTTTTCGATGGGCCTTAGTTCCGGTGCGTTGGTGGGGTACATGTCCTTGGGTACGAAAGTAACCCCGTTGGCTTCGTACCATTCCAGGACATTCTTTGAATAGTGGTACGAAGTTAGATTCGGCCAGAAGATCGTAGGGCCTTCGTGTTGCTTCAACAGAAGAAGCAGACGCTTCTGTAGGCACACTGCGAACGGCGCACTCCGTTTGCCACATGAGCAGATCGCTTGCCAAATCATGTATTTTTTGACAAACTTTGAAAGGTTCTGCTTCCTTATTTCCTCCGGAACATCAAACTTGTGCTGGGCGGTGAAGAATAGTAGCCCCGGAAACTGACGGAAGTCCACCTTGACGTAAATCTCATCATCGTAGCCTCACACACATCGTAGTAGTAGGTGAAGGGCTATACGAAATGATTGGTTTGGTAAGGAATGCCAGCAAGGAACAACTTGGAATAATTATCTAAACATTGCCACTAGGGAGCACATGGCCAAATACTGATGAACAAGAAATCAGATGGTCACGATCGTGGAGAGCCAGTTCCAGTCTACGCTGCACTCCATTTTGGATTTTGCCAAATTTTACGCTAAAACCCCAAGCATTCGTCGATCAGTTTCTTTTAGCGTCCATGATTCATGTCCGTAAAGGGCCACCGAGAGGATTAGTGTTCTCTAGAGCGTCTGTTTTATGCGAATTTGCAAGTTACGGGACTTCAGCTACAAAATGTAATGCCTGCGTAAAGGCCAATTCGCAGCTGTAATTAGTCGTTTTATTTTGCGACTTACATCGTTGTCACATGTCACGAGCATACCAAAATATATTCAGTTCCTCAGTTCAGTTCCATGTCCAAAACCGGAAAAACTTGAAGTAGGTGCTTAGCGCGGTTTTGTCTCTTGATTTCAACGTACTTTTTGTAGTGAAATCGTGACAATTTTTAATTTGTGCGTTTATTTTAATGTTGAGTTTTTGATAAGTTTTCGAATAAGGCTAGTGAAAAAGTAGCTAACGGAAAATCGGTGGTGTTTTTATGCCGAAAAACATTTACAATAGCCAGCGCGAAGTCATAAAATCAAAGCAAGTGAGAGGCCTTTAACTGTGTATTGCCCGCGCTGGGGCGCAAAGAAGGGAAAAAAATGACTTCAGTGGTGTGCAGTGCGTGCGCGCTACGTATATCTGCCGAAACCGACCGTGTGTATTGTATCGGATGCTGTGGCCTTCTCCACGTAAGGTGCTCGGAGATAGATCTAGCTGCTGCAAGTGTAGTGCGTGACAATGTTGCGTTGAAGTATATGTGCTTCGATTGCAGGAAAAAGCAAGCAAGTGTAAATGATACAAAGGTGGTGTGCTATGAGCTAATGAAAAAGGTAGATGCGCTGACTGCGGCAGTAAGCGAATTCGAATTAAAAGCAGAGAATGCCGCTAAGAAGCAATGTAACGAATTAGAACTCAATCTACTCCCGCGCATAAAATGTTGTGTTGAAAATGCTATTGCTACTGAAATGGCACATTTAGTTGATTCCTTGAGTGCTGAAACCACTAATTCAACCTGTGGTGAAACGTATGCCAGTGTAACGAGTTCTTCGCGCACTAAAGCAGCAAGCAATATTAAGCGCAAAGCAACTGAGTCCGTTGTGTCCGTTGAAGATGAAGGTGGTGTTCTCAGATCAGGTAAGCGGCGTAAAATGAGTGCTGTCAAAAACTCGAATACTGCTGACAATCCGAAAGCTGGAAATAGGTCGGAAACTTATGATACTCCATTGAGCACAGCAAAATCGCCTAAGGCTAGAAGTGACGTTGTTAGCAGAATTGAAAAAACAGTTTTAATTAGACCAAAGAACGTCCAACTGGTAGAAAAAACTAAAAAGGATATTAGCATACACCTCGATCCGATGAATTTCGAGGTAAAAAATGTACAATATCGGAAAAACGGGGAAGTTGCCATAGTATGTGGATCGAAACTGCTTGCGCAAAGGTTGCTAGACGATTCTAAAAAAGTTTTGACTGAAAATTACGAAGCTGAACTGTTAAAACCGTTGCATCCCAGAATAAAGATTCTAGGGGTTTCCGAAGATATCTTGAATGATGAAATGCTTGAAAAAATCAAGATGCAAAACACGCTGCCGGTGACCGCCAATCTTAAAATGATCAGAGTACTTAACAACGCTAATAATAGTACGAAGAATTTGATAATTGAGACTGATGCTTTGTCTTTCAATCATTTGATGCAATCTAAGCGTGTTAATATTGGCTGGGAGCGGTTTAAGGTTGTTGAATATGTCGATGTACTGAGATGCTTCCAGTGCTCCCAGTATGGGCACAAAGCAATTAATTGCAACAATACCGTGTGCTGTCCTAAGTGTGCTGAAGGACATCCTGTCGGCCAATGTGAAGCAAACACCGAAAAATGCGCTAATTGCGTGTCTCTAAACGAACAGCAAAAACTATCGCCCGCTGAGCAGCTAGATGTAAATCATGCAAGCTGGAGTACAAAATGCCCACTGTATCAAAAGCGTCTCAAAAAATCAAAGCTCAAAATTGACTATGCTGCATAGCAGTCAGTTCAAACTTCACCGTGGATTGACGCCAACTCTGGATCGGTGACTCTAAACGACAAGTACGATGGACCATTTACTTTGTCAGGACATGTCGACGCAGTTACTAATTCAACAGTAGACCGGAAACCTCCCGCCGCTCCAACGACCTCCACACTCCCAATTACTGACAACGTGGGATTATCTACGCCGTCAGGACGCATTGTCTACGGTACTAAGGGAGTCCCTGAGCCACCCGACCAAGTCGTGCGTGCAGATAGTTCATTTCTACATATTCGGAAATTTTCTGATAGTTCCTGCCAACAAAGTCGTCCTGGCCCTTCGGTCGTGGTTGGTGACGGGATCTCCCGACAATCAATCTCAGGCAAGTATGATGCTGTTTTGAACTTAACTTCTCCTGAACCGTCGATTGCTTCCAGTATGTTTCAACCAGTTTGCCCTCATCGATTATCACCTGAAGGTCATGCGGGACGCATTGAAGTTGGTATTATGGAAGCCCTCGATCCCTCAGCCACAGTCGTGCAATTCCTGCCAGCGGCCAGCAAACGTCCCTGCCCTGTGTGCTGGTGTGGTGACAGGGTCTTCCAACCCAGTTATGCAGGCAAGTGCAATTGTAATCCGGACATTCCTTCCGCTGATGTATTTCCCGCTTCCAGCTTGGAATCTCCACGTGCAGAGAGTATTGTTTCGGAGTTTTCTGCACACGCCAATGACGTGGATGGTATTTGTGCATACTATCAGAATGTGCGAGGTTTAAGGACTAAAGTGGACGACCTATTCCTTGCAACTAATGACTGCAACTACGATGTAATCCTGCTAACCGAAACCGGTTTGGACGGCTGCATCGATTCTCTTCAGCTGTTTGGATCCGCCTTCAACGTGTATCGTTGTGATCGTAGCTCGAAGAATAGTGACAAAAGCAGTTTTGGTGGCGTATTGATTGCCGTTGCTCAACAGTACCCTAGTTCACTTATCAACTTAAGACATGGAAATTGTCTCGAACAAGTCTGTGTTTCTGCTGTCATCAAAGGAATGAAGTTTTTGCTTGCTGCAGTTTACATCCCACCTGACAGAAGTAAAGTTGTCAAGTTTATCGATGAGCATATTCTCTCAATCCGTGAATTACGTGACAAGGGGTCTGCAGAAGAAAGAATTCTCATTTGTGGTGATTATAACCAACCGCAAATTTCTTGGTTTAATGGAGAGGATGGAGTACAATACAACAATTCTCTCCCGCTTCCTGCTGCTAGCGCTGCTGTGGTCGATGGATTTGAATTCTTGAACTTGAAACAAGTTAATTCACTGCGTAATAATCTCGGACGAACACTGGACCTCGTTTTCTGCCTTCCTGAACAAGAGATCGCTATACGTCGGGCTATTTCTCCGCTAATTCCTGTTGATATTCCCCATCCTCCATTGGATTTATTCTTGCCTATACTGGCATGCCCCGTTGAAGTTCCAGCTGTCAGTTTCGAAATTGCGCCTCTGAACTATCGTCGGATTAACTTTGATGTTCTTGTGAATCACCTTTTGTCTCTGGATTGGGCTGCTTTATTAGACGAGATCGATGTGGATGATATGGCATTGCGGTTTTGCGATGCTATTTGCACCTGGCTGAACGAGAATCTTCCCAGAATTAGACCTCCTTCAAAACCTGTCTGGAGTAATAGTGAGTTGCACAGATTGAAACGGCATCGAAATGCAAAGCAGAGACTCCTTCGTAAGCAACGAACACCGCAGAATAAACGCGCTTTCAAATTTGCCAGCGATGCATACCGTAGGCTAAATAGTTACCTCTACAAATCACACGTACTGCGGACGCAATTCAGATTGCGAACTAATCCAAAAAGCTTTTGGACATTCGTAAACACTAAGAGGAAAGGATCTTCTATTCCTTCTAGTGTATTCTTGGGCGGAACGGAATCATCAACTGTTACTGAATCTTGCGAATTGTTTGCTGATCATTTTTCTTCTGTGTTCGCCAGTGGATATACCACGCAGTCTGATGCTGAAATAGCTACGTCAGGTGTCCCCGATGGTGCTGTTGATCTGGACATTTTTGACATCACTCCCGAAATGGTCATTTCTGGTGCAAAAAAATTGAAGAGCTCCTACTCGCCTGGTCCCGATGGTGTTCCGGCTATTATTTTATGTCGCTGCGCTACTGCTCTTGCCGTGCCTTTAAGTCGAATTTACACCAAATCGTTTGAGCAACGGAAGTTTCCAACGCTGTGGAAACAGTCCCATATGTTTCCCGTATTTAAAAAAGGAGAAAAGCGAGATGTAAGGAACTACAGAGGCATTACCAGTCTTTCTGCTGGATCAAAACTCTTTGAAATCATCGTAAGTGGTATAATTCTGAACAGCACCAAAAACTATATATCAGTCGACCAGCATGGTTTTATGCCCGGTCGTTCTGTGGCGACGAACTTGATGGATTTCACTAGTACCTGCATCTCACAGATAGAAACTGGAACTCAAATTGACGCTGTGTACACAGATATTAAGGCCGCTTTCGACACAGTAGATCATCGAATACTATTGCACAAGCTCTCTAAACTCGGTATATCTGATAGATTGACTTCATGGTTGAGCTCATATTTAGATATGAGACCGTACTTTACGGGTCAAGCTGGATTCCACAGTTTCACGTGCATTCAGTAATACCTCTGGTGTTCCGCAAGGCAGTAACCTGGGGCCTTTGCTATTCGCCTTGTACTTTAACGACATAGCCATTCTGCTTGGCTCCGGATGCACATTGGTATATGCCGACGATCTAAAGATCTACCTCGTTGTGAAATCTATCGCTGATTGCTACCGATTGCAAGCGCTGTTAGATACCTTTGCTGATTGGTGTAGTAGAAACAAGCTCACAATAAGCATTGCCAAATGTGTGGTTATAACATTCCACCGATGCAATACGCCCATCTCATTTGATTACCGGATAAACGGAGCTATTCTCGGACGCGTCGATCAGATCAGCGATCTTGGAGTTCTGCTGGATAATAAGCTCATGTTCAATCAACATTATACTGCTGTCATCTCTAGAGCTTCGCAACAACTTGGGTTCATTACAAAAATTTCCCGAGACTTCACAGATCCTCATTGCTTGAAGGCATTGTACTGCGCGTTGGTACGGCCAATACTTGAGAATGCCTGTGTCATCTGGAATCCTCATAGCCTGTGTTGGAAAGCCAGAATTGAACGTGTTCAACGAAGATTTGTTCGTATCGCCCTGAGACATCTACCCTGGCGTCTACCTCACAATCTTCCCCGCTACGTAGACCGATGCCAGCTTTTGGATTTGGAGACATTAGAGAGTCGTCGAAGAATTCAACAAGCAACTTTTGTGGCCAAGCTGCTTAATAATGAAATAGATGCCCCGGCTCTGCTGTCCCGTATTGATTTTCGTGCTTCACGTAGACAGCTTCGCTCATCAAATTTACTGACAACCAGATTTCATCGGACTATGTACGGGTTTTATGAACCACTGACGTCATGCATCCGCACCTTCACGCTGGTCGAAGAATTATTTGACTTTGGAGACGTTTCTTCACGCGCCTTTAGTAGAAGACTGACAAGGTCTAGGATGCTGCAATAGTTTTGTTGTACATTTAAGTTTATATTCATGTAGATAATATCAAAATTGTCAGATGAATCGACCAAAATACAAATACAAATACAAATGTCACAGCTCATTTCGTTTGACTGAATCGTATGCCGCCTTGAAAACCATAAAAATATTATGAGTCTTCAAGTTGTACTCCCGGAACTCGTCAGTTACTAGACGCAGTGTAAATATCTGATCCATCGTGAAGCGACCCTCATGAAAACCAGCTTGATACTCGCCGACGAAGAACTCAGCTAACGGACTCAGTCTAAAACACAGAATGGGGAGAGCACCTTATAGGCAAAATTGAGTAACGTAATGCCTCGATAGTTTTTACTCTCAAGTCGATGTTCGTTTTCAAAATTATGGGAAATGAGGCCAATCAACCACTCCTCCGATATTTATTTTCCTCCCATATTCTGTTCCTGACAATGAGGTGGCGAATTGTTTCGTACAGCTGCTCGCTCCCCGTTTTTAGAAGTTCAGCCAGGATACCATCCTTTACAGCAACCTTACCGTTTTTCAGCTCACTGATTGCTCTTTTGACCTCCTCCTGTGTTGGTGGCTCCACAGTTGGGCCTTCGTTCAAAATTCTTATCCTGTAGCTGCTGATCTTCGTGTTTACTTCTCTATTCAACAGCGTCTGGAAATACTCTTCCACCTGGCTACTACCGTCATTTTGTCAGTAAGCAGGTTACCAGCAGTATTATGGCAAAATTCTTGCACCTGACCGTTTTGTGGAAACTCCGTGCGTCGTTGCTGACGAACCTCTCCTTTGGACTGGCGAGCATGTGCTCTTCGTACTGGCGTTTTTAGACGGTGGGTTCTTTTTTCCGCAGCTCTGCCAGGACGAACCAAAAAGATTCGCGTCTCGGGCATTCCTCACATTGAAATCGTGTGAAGAAATTCTACAGAGGATTCGCACAGAATACCTTGCTTATAGAAGCAGGATTCTTATAGGAGAATCCCAGAGTTTAATCCCAGGGATAGCTATAACTCGGCACGGGAACCGCCTGCACTATGAACTGTTCTGTTCTGACGTGTAGACGCAGTAAGCTACTCATATATATTCAACTATTGACATCATATCATTTATCACGCTAATCAAATAAAATGTTCACGCTGCGGCAGATCCTCCAAAAAGTCCTTGAATACAGAATTCAACGGACAATTATTTCATTGATTTCAAAGTTGCGTATGATACCATCGACCGTAAAATCATGGCCATTCTAACCTCGTAGGGGACTTTATCAACGTGATGGTCCTTCATGTGGGCTGTTCAACATGCCGTTACAGGACGTTATGAAAGGAGCAACACACAGGCAAAATCTTCAGCAAATCTAGTTAGTTCGTCTGTTTTCCCAATGAAATGGATATTGTCGATAGAACAGCCTGGTGGTGGCTGAACAAACTAAAGCTCAAAGTAGCGAAGATTGGGTTGAAGAAAAGTGCGTCAAAACTAAAGTACCGTAAACCGCTAATATGACGCACACGCTACAAGCTGGTAACTCGGTCCTAATAACGACTGAGTTTGTTTTGTTTCGAGCATCGAGCCGCTATGCTGCCCGTTCTCTCGATACTCGACACTCGACAGTGCCTGAGTCGAGTCGAGTTGCACGACATGACTTACAAAATAGAGCCCATATTCATTCAATTTACTGTCCTTGTAACGCTGATGTCTTTTGAGTAGATGTCTTTTTTAGTGTTAATTTACTATCATGAGAATATTGCAAACTGGGGCCCCTAATATCAAAGGTCCGGTGGGCCTTTTGACTCCCAGTCCGCCCCTGCTTCAGCAAGAAGGTAAGCGATAGCATCAAACATATCTTCCGCATCAAGTTCCCGGAGAAAGTCCTTCTGTGGCTGACGATCAGCGAGAACCTTCGGGTTTGCGGTGAACGAGATTACGGGAAGAGATAAACCAGCTGAAGATAAAAGTAGTTGAAGCTAAAAGTTCCACCTATCGATCATCGCACGGTCGTCAGTAAAAATACCTCCAACTTTATGTCCGCAAATTTCGGCCCAGGGCACAAAGCCTTTGCGAGATTCGTTGAATCTTTGATAAAAGTTCTATGTGTCGCGAAAGTGGTACAGCTGCTCGAGCTCCTTGCACTTCTTCTCCTCCTGGTGATGTCTTTTCTCCAGGAAGAGTCAAGTTAGCTGCCTCCACTTCTATTTGTATTGCTCCACATTCTGACGAGTGACTCTACGCAGCTTTAGCACCCGTGCAGCATTCCTCTCATCCAATATCTGCTCGCACTCTTCGTCAAACCATTCGTTACGTCAATTTGGTGCCATACGACCTAAGACGTTCTCCGCTACGGTGTTTTAACGGCACTCGAATAGTGCTCAAGAGGAGCTTTAACCTGCTTAACATCCTTCGGCAGCGGGGTTTCGAGAGATACTTCACTTTTACTTTACTTTTTTTTATTATAGCCACTTTAACAGTTTGGGTTTCGAACCGGGGTCCTCAGCGTAAGAGGCTTGAATGCTGACCACTGCACCGGGATTGACCGCGGTTTCGAGAGATACCGCGTAACTTTCCCTGACATCCGGTTGTTTCAGTCGAGTTAGATTATATCGTAACCTATCGTATATAGTATCCTATCGAACAAGATTTTCTGACAAAACTGCCTAAGCTAATTCTAAGGACGCTAGTTGGGTCGAAATCAAGCGTCAGAATAACAGGCGAGTCTTCAGTCTCTTCACAGGTGCAGGCCAATAAATCACGAGTTTTGCCAAGTATACAAAAATGGTGAATGCTGATATAGTGAAAGCAGACTGCACTGACGAAAAAGCCTCCAACCTTCAGTAGAAAGAAGTCGGCTCGGCGCCTTCTTGAAGTAACAGTAAATAAGTGATTTATAACTTTAATACTTCTTTTGTCGATAGTAAATATAAAACACAATAAGTGGAATGATATTAAATCATGTTAATCAAATTAGGCAATTGCTCAAATTTAAAACAAATATAGCGAAAAGAGTGTAGAACAATTCTTACTAACACATTAAAGTTGCATGCATAAATATTTATTTAGAGGCCAGATAGTATTACCAAAAACGGTGTTCATATCCATTGCAGTTTATCAACTCACCTTTGAATGCTAACAAAAACGGCTAGCGGAAATTTCTGTACTTTAGAAAGTGTTGAATTTTAGGATAAACAAAACCGTGCAACCAATCATGTCTTCAGAACAAAAAAGCGAGCTGCGAAGCATCCGCAGTACGACAAACGTAAACACACGGCACATGGTCTGTATTGGGCATCGGACGAAGTCCAATTAAAACCGTAATAAGTAACGAACACCTTGTTAGCGGTAATATAACATACTTCGCTCTGCATCGTGCCATCCACGAGCACTTCTGCCAAGGACCTTCGAGGCAGCAGCATGGATTAATTAAGTACTACACCGGCTACAGCAGTGTGATATGTTATATTTGCGTATGCTTATAAGCCGCTACACTTGAGCTTCACAGCTGAAGTTACACGTCCAACCGTGTTGCATCAAGCATAAAACGATAATTTTCTCGAAGATGCCGTAGTGCCTATTGCATTGCATTATTAATGTTTGCTGTATTTCTATTAAATGGATAGTCAACAATTCGTGAATTATTATTCGAATTGTGAAGTAGCTTCATTCAGCATCAGTTTGAAATCATTTGATTTGCTAGAACCAAAACTGTTTTCGAAACATATGATACAATAACTAGCTGCTAGTTGTTGCTCCTACCAAAGAGGGACAAATGCATTTCACATTATTTTTATCTTAGAACATCCTAAATTCGAGTTTATATTAATTACTCCACACCTTGCACGTCGAGGTTACGGTAATCCTGCAACTTGACTAAATTGATTGCAATTTCACGCTGGAAGGCGAGCAAATCAATCACATTGATACTCAGCTCGGGCGTTATGTAACATTTCCAAACTACACCGGCAGCGCAATCCAATCCTAATGAGGAGACACGGTGATACTGGAGCTGGCGGATAAAGATGAGGAAAAACAACAACAACAATAACAGCGATGGCGACGACACTGGACGCAGTGTCTCAGCAAGAGGCCACCAGAAATGTGAGGTTCGATAAAAAGTCGTAAATCACCACATCATGAGGGGACGACTTCCGGTCATCCTGCTTGGTAAATCAATTTCTGCTTCCTGTTCGTTTGCCTCGCAACGGTCACCCGCTTGGACTATTCGGTTTCCATTACTCTTAGAACACACGGTTCACTTGACGACCGGGCCAAGCTAGGGCAGGCAGGGACAAAAACGTGCATCGAGGTAAAAGACGAGTGAAAATTAGATCGTCACTATCAGAGCCAGTAATCGGAAAATGGAGTGTAAGAAAACGATTTCCGTTGCCTTTTTCATCATTATATTGTCGTTTCCGTTTGCTTGGAAAACCAGTCGAACACCAGAGACTGTTAAAGGGAGGAAATTTGAAATGGTTTTTCTCCGCAGGA
Source organism: Sabethes cyaneus (assembly GCF_943734655.1). NCBI lineage: Eukaryota > Metazoa > Arthropoda > Insecta > Diptera > Culicidae > Sabethes > Sabethes cyaneus. Next base: position 156,721,313 of record NC_071355.1, on the reverse strand, counting down.
GAGTTCAGATTATAAAACACCCACATTTGCCACTTTGTCATCGAATCGAGTATGACTAATGTTTGCTAATATATTCGAGTACAGTTTGGATGCGTTCATCCCCACTCACACCCTTGACCGGCAACGTTTCTTATTAACGATCAGTTCAACAAATCCTCAAAACAAAATCCCAATCCATTCAATCGAAATTCCATTTTCCTACGGATTTCCAAACCGTTTCTAAATGGGAATAAAAATGCCCGAATCAATCATAGCTTATAAGCATATTGTCCGAAGGTACCATTTCCCCCTCTAACCATCAACGGGAAGGAAAGATAAATCATATTGCAGTAAGACCAACATCCGGAACGAAAACGCCAGCTGGAAGCAGTTGTTTGGAAAACCACCTTTCATAACAGCCTGCCTGTCCACAGCCTCCGGAGTCCGGAATGCAGGCTAGTTGCTACTCGTGCCAATTCGTCCGGAACAACACCGGAAAACCGGCTATTCAGCCAGAGTGGCATGACCCCAGAGCAGTCGCATCTGAACCTCGACCACTGGCTTGTACCCATCAGGGTTCCATTGTTCCACCCTCATTTATTTCCACCATTATGTGTGTAGCAAATATAGAAATGTACACATATAGGGCTGATAAAATTCATACATGCATACTGGGTGGAGCAAAATGCTCGTTCATGAATAAATTACCACGCTAACAATGTGTGAAGGATTGCTTTGCCTGATACCACCACCATCTGACAATTGCGATGGGAGCTAAAATGATTTCTCCACTCCATACGTTATTATCTTAGCGTAGGGTTGCGTTGGCATTGGCATCGGTTGGCAACAGTCTACTGACTTCAGAGCGTGGTGGTTCGCTCCTTAGAAAGCGAATATTCCGCTTCATCAGTTTCGATTTCCGGCGGCTGAAATGTGGCACCTGTCGGAGCAGACAGACGTGCGGTTATCGAGTGTGCGTGAAAATGACACGATTTTCCGGATTTTGAAGCTCGATATCGTCAATAAATAAATGCGATTATCATAATTCTTATTGCCTCGTGGTGAAACAACCGTCAAGGAAGCTAGAGAGCTATTTATCACCGGAGCGACAAGCTTCGGCTTATACATCACCATCGGCGGCAGGAAGGAAACAAGCCGGAACTCGATCAAGCGCAAATGCGTAACGCGTGCGGAATGATAGACGGAACGTTTAGGTTGAAATTTAAATGTAACCAAATCGCAAGCGAGTAACGAAAGCACTTCCAAAGGAATTGGTTTGAGTAATAAAAGTTTCAGTTGCTAAAGGTAATAGCGGCACTGAACCAATTAACCAAATGAATGAAAAAATGCCCAAGTAACATTTTTGTTGTATAATGGATTATCAAACACGTATTCCTCGGGAATTAGCTGTACAATAGTTTAATAAGCTATTATACAACAAAAATGTTATTTGGGTAAATCTTATCAACAAATCGTATTGATTCGAATGACAGTAAAATTTTAAATTCCGTCAAAATCATTTATTGAATCTTAACGTACAAAAGATCAAAACTAATAGAGAATGTTCATTTTATAACGTGGTTCAAGGTTAATTTTTAACGAAAAATTATGAAAACTATTTCAGTGTGCATATAAAATCCTCATGTTTGGAACACAACTTATAAATGTAAATTTCAAGGGCATGGAGCGGTCTACACACAGATTAGTTCTGCACAAATGGTGCTCCGAAGAGCAATCGTTGTGCGAATTAGCAAAAATCAGGAAGTGTTCAGCGCGATTTCCTCGAAAAAATGTCACGGATGTATCCGTATTTTATCCAGGAATAGTTCGATCAATGGGTTTTGATGAACGACGCACGTCAAGTTGAACACAAGTATACTTTCAGAACAGAAAAGTTTGGTAAGATTGGTAGGTTTGGTATGGCAAGCAATCGGTCGTCTGGATTGAAAAGTTCTTCGTATTTTCCACGTCAACGTAATTTGTCAACGTAGCACCTTCATCGCCTACTTCTCGGACCTCATCATTCGACCGTGGAATGCAGTGCCACGCTGTTATTGTACTTGGCTGGTAAACAGCTGGGTAATGCGTACCATCGGTGCCTTGCGCACTGTGCATAAAAAACCCCTATAGTGGTCCAAAGCCTCTTACCCAGCAGCTCCTACCCCTACCTCTTTGTGGTACCGGCCGGGATACGAGTACCGCTATGGAGATCAGGTAACCAACCCCGGTAGAAACCAAGGTCGTATGCTGACAGGGAAGGAAGGCTGGTGTGTGGTTGGCTGCGGGCTTTGCAAGCCTGAACCACTAAAAACCAAAGCAATGATCTACGTAGGTAATAATAAATCTTATCCGAACAGTCGGCAAGGCGACGAAAATGGACTAACGATTGGAAATTAGGTACATGGAACTGTCGGGCTCTAAATTTCCAGGGATGTAACCACGTACTTTCTAAAGAATACGAATAAGAATACGAATACGTAAAGAATCATACGTTGCACCATCTTCCAGCATATCCATCACCATTGGTACACCTGGAGATCATCCAATTGGCCACGTTCTGATAGATGATCGACACTTTATCGCAGACATTATCGCCGTCAGAACCTATCCGGGAGCTAACATTGGTTCCGATCACTACCTAGTGATGGTAAAGATAAGTCAAAAACTATCTATTGTCAACAACATACGATACCGATGCCCACCACGGTATAATCTAACGGGACTAAAGCAACCGGATGCCCCCGACAGCAACGCGACATTGGCTTACTGGTTAGGGATGGGAACTATCATTAAAAATCGTTGCTGATAACTATCAGTAGTTTCCGTTTCGTTACTGATAACTATCAGTAAATATCAGTAATTTTACACATCATGGCATTAAAGCAAAAAATAGGAAATTGTGAGCTTCTTGGGAGCTTGCACAACTACGAACCACATTTTTACCACGCTGCTGAAATGTTTGGAGTACAACGTGCCCACGCATCATGTCTAGATTTCAAAGCGAAACTGATTTGCGACTTTTGAGACGACTGGGAAATTGGCGACGAGTGGCCCAAGGTCGAGTTAAATAAAAACGACTATTTGAAACAGCACGAGCTACCCCGGCTCTAGGCTGCTGACGATGACAACGATATATTGTGTCAACCTTGTTTATTGGACGCAACTAACGACCAGTAAGTTTAATCTAACTAATTTTTCTAACGAGACTATGTTAACATATCAGTAAATATCAATAACAGCGTAACCTTACTGATACTTAGTGATGTAATTGGTTGCTGATAACTATCAGTAGTTAATGATAGTTTTCCCATCCCTATTACTGGTTATAACCAGTAACAATTCGGACAATACGGACTCTACGAATACTTGCGGTCGAATAATCTGAGCTCAAATACAAAATGCACACTGTACAAAACGCTAACTAGACTGGTTGTCCTCTACGGGCACGAAACGTGGACATTGCTAGAAGAGGACCTACGTGCACTCAGAGTTTTCCAACGGCGGGTACTAAGAACCACCTTTGGTGGCGTGCAAGAAAACGGTGTGTGGAGACGAAGAATGAACCACGAGTTCGCGCGTCTCTGCGGCAAACCCAGTATTCAGAAAGTGATTAAAACTGGACGCATACGTTGGGCAGGACATGTTGCTAGAATGCCGAACAACTATCCTGCAAAAATGGTATTCGCGTCGAATCTGGTAAATACAAGACGAAGAGGGGCGCAGCGAGCGCGGTGGCAAGACCAGACTGAGTGGGATCTGGCGAGCACTGGGTGCCCGCGGAACTGAAGACCAGCCGCCATGGAGCGAATTGGATGGAGAAATTATTCTGCGCAGGCCTTGTCATAAGACGTTAGGTTAACTAAGTAGGTACGTAAGTAAACTGTAATTGCACTCGGTGCTGGCTGTGCAGTCTTTGTTGACTTTCTGGATCTCGTTGTCGTCACCTAAGAAGCACGTCGCGTTGTCCAAGAAGATATTCTAGGATTTTCATGGTTTAGATACCGATCGACTCATAAAAGATGTAGCAATTATGTGATTTCTATTATAACATTCTTTTTAATCACTAAATAGTTAAAATGAACGAAAAGTTTCAAGGTACATTTTCTTTGTGATCGTTCTGCTTTACAGGCAGGGACGACAGTTAAATACACCATCTATTTACTGTGATTACGATTACTTTACGTTTAGAACAAAAAAAGCAACAAAACTCCCTCGTCCCAATAGGTCGAAGTTTCTTTACGACGTTCAGACTTATTCTAATTTGATATCTGTGCTTGGAAAGTATGTCAGAAAGTGTGATGAGGTCCTCTCGGTCTAACAAGATTTCATAGGACCGCGACAAACCTAGTCCAGTTTGATGTCCTGAAAGTAAACAATTTTGTTAAAGTTTAAAACCACTCCCCTCTTTCAACCGATTTTATCTTTGAGCATTGAATCTAGTCCAAATTGATGTCCTGAAACTGAAACGTCATAGAAACTAGAAACTAAAAAACTGTGAATATGCTATCACAGAACAATTCTACTTCTTTTTATCACGGAAGAACACAAAAATTCCCCTCTGATATGGAAATATAAATCAACATTCACCAGCAATTTGCTTTTAATTTCAGCATATGGTGATTTATTTACACTACTACCAATGTGTGAGGCAGATGCGCCTGAAACTCTTCTATAGTTTTGACAGCTAGTATGTGAGTCACAACCACTTGTTTCTGGTGCTAGTGTATATAAACGATTCAATGATACACTAGCGCCAGCAGCAAGCTGTTGTCACTGCAAAACTAGTTATCTTCAATGAGCCGGCATGTAGCCAATTCCGACACGTTATCCATCAGTCTCTCTTTTGATCTGTTTTTGAAAAACAGTAATCCCTGTGCAGGCTTTTTCGGCCTGCAGGATTTAAACAACACCATACCGTTAAGCAATCTGACCACAGTATTCTACAATCCAAGTATCAATTCTAAAGCCGCTTGTGTTTGTTTGAGTTAAGTTAAGTTACCTTCATTAAGTTATGGCGGTGGCTGTCAAGCAGCGAAAACCATAATTGGTTTTATTGCTGCTTTCATTAGAGCGTAATGAAACTACTTGAGCTTATAACTTGATTCACAAAAAGGCCATAACAAATTTTTGAAGGCAGTTTTATAGCGGTCATCAGAAGCAGGGACGTAAATTATACTGGTTGGTGACCAAAACCTGAAGACGCTTGACATTATTTCTTGCGATCAGTCATGCGACAGATTTCTAGTAGACACGCACCGGGAAGAAATGCCAGAAAAACGGTAACATTGCTTGCTCATCGTGTCGTACACACGTCGCACAGTGGGACGGTTTCAAAAATAGTGACACATAGGTAATAGCATCGAAACCTGAAGACACAGTATAATAGTTACTTCAGGAAAGTTTCTTCATTCAAAGAGCACTTTCTAGTGGTGAAAAAATATTCGGAGATTAGGGTGTCCCTAATCAGAAACAAAAATATTTTCTCTATTTTAAGTCAAAAATGATTGCTACCTATAGAAAAGTTGTAGCTTAACTATTTTCGAGAAACATTGTTGAATACACTCAAGTACTTTTTTTACACGGTTTAGTTTTTTGAGTATTAAGAACAGGGTAACTTAGAGACCATTCATTTATTTCTCAATACATTCTAGGGAGTAGCTCGACATTCCTCACGTAGATTGTAAATAGTTCCTTAGCTGCACCGTTTTCGAGTAATCGAAAAAAACAAACCGTGTAAAAAAAGACTAGTGTACTGAAGATTTCTATCTCTTACATGAAAGAAGTTATTGAGCCAAACTCTTAGGGACACCCTTAAAACAGTTTTTTCGACCTAGCTCTTTAATAACGCTTCGCATGCTTTTCAAATATTCTAAGAAATTATTAATCACATTAAATTGCATATTTTCGTCGAAAACAGTAGAGCTCTATCTTTTTCCCTTTAGCAGCTATCACTGTTTTTTTAATTTTTACATGTAATCTTTAAGGGGGTGTAACTCGAGGGAGAGCAGCTATGAGCAGCTAATCTCACTTATTTTTTGTGAATCAATTTATGCTGTATTCCATCATGTACAACTTAGGGCGAAACACTGTGGAACATCTGAGAAAAGTTACCATGAAGGCAACCGTTTTTAAAGCTGAAAACTATGGAAACCATAGTTTTGAACCGCTTTCACATGTTCTCTGAATTAAATCCGAAAATTTTGTAATGGTAATCTGGTGACCAGATACAAAACCGGTCAATGCTTTAGTCAATTGTTTTTTTTCGCAAAAAACTAATGATCGTCAAAATATATAACCTACGGCAAAATGTGTAACCCGCCAGCGCACACCGCATTTTAATCCATGAGGCAACAATCGTAGAAGCTACCATTCTTCCGATTAGTACATTGTCGAAAGAATCTCAAGATTGTCGAAATAAGGACATAAAAAGGTTTTGGGAGCCTTGAGCAAGAATGTGTGCACGGTATGAACGTTTGATTTAACATGGTTTTTACATGTGCTTTCCATTCTCAATAAGGAAGCCACAAATCAAGATATTTTTAACAGACTTACAGTATGCTCCGATCAGTTGGTATCTTCCATACAGAAAGTCTGTAAAAACCATGCCGTTAAGTGAAACTTTCAAAAGAACCAGTTTTTTCAACCAATTCCATAAATGAAGATAAAGAAGATGAGTAAGATGGAAATAAAAATATAGAAAAAAGAAAAATAATACTAAAATTACAAAACTAAACTACAACACATTCATCGATTTATATAAAATGCTATTTAACTACAATATATTGATTGTTTTGCTTTGCGGAAACGGAACAAAACTATGGTTTCCATAGTTTTCAGCTTTAAAAACGGTTGCCTGCATGGTAACTTTTCTCAGATGTTCCACAGTGTTCCGCCTTAAGTTATACATGATGGGATACAACATAAATTCATCCACAAAATGTAAGTGAGATTAGCTGCCCATAACTGCTCTCCCTCGAGTTACACCCCCTTAAAGATTACATGTAAAAATTAAAAAACCAGTGATAGCTGCTAAAGGAAAAAAGATAGAGCTCTATTGTCTTAGACGAAAATGTGCAATTTAATGTAATTTACAATTTCTTAGAACATTCAAAAAGCATACGAAGCGTTATTAAAGAGCTAGATCGACAAAACTGTTTTGAAGGGTGTCCCTAAGAGTTTGGCTCAATAACTTCTTTCATGTAAGAGATATAAATCTTCAGTATTCAATAAAGTTTCTCGAAAATAGTTAAGCTACAACTTTTCGGTAGGTAGCAATAATTTCTGACTAAAAATAGACAAAATATTTCTTGTATCTGATTAGGGACACCCTAATGTCCGAATATTTTTTCACCACTAGAAATTGCTTTTTGAATGAAGAAACTTTTCTGAGGCAACTGTTATGCTATATCTTAAGGTTTCGATGCTATTACTTAGGTCTCACTATTTTTTAAACCGTCCCACTGTGCGTCGGTGCGGCAGAAACACGCTTCAGCATTCTAACATCATGCATGACAAAAGGTGCAATGCTTTTTTGGTATTCTCGTTTACTGCTTCATTCGTAACCGAGCAGGAGCGAAAAGCAAAAAAGTATCAAAATGTGTTATGGAAATCGAATAACTCGTATCAAAATTTGGTCTTGTTTTGGCTGACATAAGTGGTAAAAAACAAAAAATAATGTCAAAATTTTGCTCCTTTAAGGCCAAAAGAATAACTACTTATGCTATTTGAATAACAAAGCAATAACATAACTGTATTCAGAGTTTGGAATAACATATTTTAGTATTATTAAGGTATTGAATAACAAATGCAGTAGCATATGACATATTAAAAAATCATTTCATAAAATATTTATTATTTAAAATCTCTTTAATCAATAAAATTTTTTTTATATATTTATCGAATGTCATTTTAAGGTCATAATAAGACAAGATAACAAAATCAGTTATTAAACTCATCTTACAGCCAATGTTTTAAATATCTACTCAATAACAAAATGTGTTATCAATGTATCTCCATAGCTGTTCAATAACAAAATATAGCATTATACTTCAGTTTCATATTGTTTTTATATTATTTTGCTCTTCGCTCCTGCTCGGGTATGCTTACAGCTTTTCCCCAAATAATACGGTTTCAAACAAGTTCGTTTACAAAATTGAAACCGAACTCAATTGCATCTATTCTTTCCAGTGCAATCAACCACCAAGTCGTGCAAAAATGCAACTTTTTATAACATAAATTTTAGGTGAAAACGGCATCAATAATTACACCCAATTCTCTATCGCTTGTCCATACTATTCCAGCTAGAACTGTAAGCAAAAAGCGGCGAAACCTGTCATTTCAATACTGCGACATTTTTCGTGACTGGTCAACGTACATATAAGAATGTTAGATTATAATGTACGTATTCGAGCTAGTTTTAACGCATCAAGAGATAGGCTCTCTCGATTCAGAAACAATACATTTTATTAACGATTTTATGAAATTAGTCGTGAAAACCACCAAAGGAACGTAATAAAACTAAAATTGCTACTTGGGAACCCAAGCTTACGAATGTATTCGAAAATAAACAGTTACCTACTAAACATAGGTGTCCGCTTTATAAAACGAACAGTCCTTGCATACTGGTTAAAATCTTCAAACGAATCATGTGTAATTGTATTCCAAATAATTAAGAAATTGGAAATAATACTGAATTAAAAAACGACAAGACGTCATATATGTCTTGGCCAAGAGGGCCTATCCTTGCATACGTGTATTCAAATGACTTCAAATGGAGTTAGTGTTAGGCACTTCCACACATTCCTTCTATAGTAACTCTCTCTCTCTCTCTCTCTCTCTCTCTCTCTCTCTCTCTCTCTCTCTCTCTCTCTCTCTCTCTCTCTCTCTCAACCGGTTCTGTGAATATTTTAAAAAAGATTGAAATATCGAAACGAAGCGGGTACTCTTTTGCGTAAAAATGATAAACATGGGACTAAAATTACACAAAAAGGGCTAACACCGTCCAACGGTGACCATAAAATATATTGCATTTAATTTCCTGTGTAAAGATTTAGTAATCTCAAATTCCTCAAACACTCCTAAAGAATATCGATAGTTGCATTGATTTCTACCAACCTTTTCAAACTTTTTTCCAAAGCAACAAACACACTTTCTTTTTAGAATTGAATTTTCAGCACTCATCCAGCCCCATACTTTGTCACGGAAGACCGCCCAACGAAAATAAAAGAGCCGCGCTGCGGAATCTGATTTCCGCAGCTTACTCTTTCACAGTGATCTTCGCCAGAAGTTGTCCACTTTGGATCTCATCTTGATATAAGCGGAAATCGTTCAGGTTAACATTTTTTTTGCATGCCTCTTTGTATGAACGTCACAAGGCGAAGCCAATAATGGCCGAACGGGATCTAGTCTATCGGAGATTTTATCGAGAATGAAACGAGAGTATAACGATGATAATCTTGAAAGGGATTAGACTGCTCTCCCTACGCTCGATCAAACCCGAGTAGGAAATCGGAAACCTTTCAGCTCCGTCACAATAAAAAAAAGAGAGAAAAAAACCCTCACCTTAGATCTTGAGGGCATTTGGCATTGTATGTTTTCATCGTTCGACAGCCAGTGGAAGGATAGAGCAATCTAATTAAATCTGATTGCGATTTCCATTGTAAAGGTGTATCCTGTTGCCTTGTCGACGGAAAGGCTTGCTTGGGAAATAAAATATTCGTAAGCAACGGATGTAGCCAGCGCCAGTGTTCGTTAGAAGGCTCGCAAAGGCTGAAACGGTTTGGAATGTTTGCTTTGGAGCAAAAGGGTTTACCTTTTCAACTGGCATGTGGCTGGTTTCGAATTATGTTTTTATTTTCAGCCTTGCGGACAATTGGTACTATCCGATATCAAAAGAGTGAGCTTACAGTGTTTCCTAAATATGCTAAGGGAATATAAAATGTTTTGGGCAGATTAAGTTTTTCATAATTGAGAGTTTTACGTACACTTGTGGAAGAAAACTGCAGCTCTTCGGAGCCTAGGTTGCCTTAAGTGAGCATACCTGAAAATAGAAACAAAAGTTATTTATTAGTGGATGAGAATTTTAATATAATGCTTTGATCGAGGTTTCTTCAGTCATTGATAATGCATTAAACATCTAATCTTTTTTATTTGTCAACTAGTAATCAATGATAGAAAGATAAATAGAGATTTTAAAAGCGCAAACAAAGCCAGCATAAAATTTGATCGACTCGTCCACAGAAACATAAAACCCACATATATAGTTCAAGGTAATTGAATCCAACAATAAGCAGGATAAGAATGAGTTTACACCTCACACCTAGGATTTTTTATTATTTTCAATCTGACCTGTCACTAATGATACTGAGCCAACGAATTAAAATTACTTGCAGCAACATTTTATAGCCGATAATAACTATAAATCAGTTTGATCTAAGAGCATAATATTTAATTACGAAAGCCAAAGCAATAACATTTATTTCTCCAGATCTGCAAAAAGTACGAAAAACGTAGCACTGCATAAATTTCCACCCGCCCGTTTGCGAATTTCATCTGGTATTAATAGTGATAAATTTAAACCAACAAAAAAGCAAACCTGGCGGCATAAAAAATAAACTCCAAAAATTACCATCCGCTGGGTAAACGTAACACGGGGTCATATAATCCGAAAAAGAGTGCGTGCGAGAAAAAAGAACCGAAAAAAATCGAAACAAATAAAAAATCATCCATTCAGAGTAATAAATTTGATTGATCCGCATGCTATTGAGCGCTGTTTGCATGACTGCATTAATCGAGAAATGGAACCGACGAGCGACTGTTCCCATCTGGAATGATCGGAACAATTTATTCGTTGGTATCGTTGTGCTTCTAGTTGACCGAATATTCGGAATCATTGATTGACGGATTCAACTGTACAGACAATGTTGATTTGCCATATGCGATCACCTTCGCTTTCCGTCTTTTTACCGGATGCCTTTTCCGTTTTTGTTTTAGAAATTTTTCCTTTTTTCTTTTGCTTTTTTCCTTTCGCTTTTTTTCCTTTTGCTTTTTGCCGTTCACCAAATAATATTTTAGAACTACGGTATTTATCACTTAAAATGATTTGCACCAGATTCTGTTATTAATTATATAGCAAAAAACGCACTTTATTTGCCAGCATTTTTTTTTTTTCAAAAAAGCAAACAATTTAAGTAGGTAGGTGTCTATAAGCGGAGGAGCTAAAAATTCCAATGCTTTGAGAAAGCCTTTCACTCATTATAAACTGAAATTTATACGTTCGTAGTAATTGAAACATTTCAATGCAAGCTTTTAATTTCACCAGGCAGTTATAAAATTTATTAATTCCTATCTCTTCCATTTCCGCAATCTACTTCGATATACAAAAACGATGTAACAAAAATATTCAATTTGCATTAAAAGGTGCGACTGAAAACACCTCAAACAGCATATTCTGACTCATTTTGGCAGGCTTTTTCAACGAATGCATTTCCATGATATTTCATCGTGTAATTCCTTGACAGCCATGCTGTTGCCGATTTTCAGTTACACTACTGTGTGTATTGTTTGTTAAATTAATGCGCCAAGATATGTTTTTTCGCGTTATAATAATAATGATAATACCATTTGCACTCTCGCCAAACATCGCGTGAAACCCGGTTATTATTTGATAAAAATAAAAAAAAACCGTGCACTACAGGCAGTGCAGAAAGGGAAAAATTTTATGCTTCACTGATTTTAATCAGTGTGAGCCTTATTATTCCGGCTGTCCGCTCGTTCGCATTGGGACCGAACCACACCACCAACCGAACACAATTGAATGTTTGTGCAAGATTGGAAATCGGGGACACAAATGATGAAAACCAAAAATGTGTGCACACCATGGCAGAGCGGAAAATTTATCTGCACCAGCAGTGTCAACGCAGATGGATCAGTAGAGAAGTGAGCACATACACTGTGGAACATAATACTGGTCGAAATATTTCTTCACATTCAATTAAACGGAAAACCAGTGTAAGATTCTCAATTATATTTTCTGTTTATTGAACGTGAATTGACCCTCAACTTTCATTTTCTTTAATATGAGAATATTCCTATAATAGTATAAAGTGTTCCTATAATAGTGGTATTTGTACCTTAACTTTAATACCTTTAATATGCAACCTTTAATATGCAATTTAATAGGAACTATAGTCAACCCACAATCATGGGTCACACAATTGTGGATTATTTTAGCTATGGCTGCTAATTTTCGTCTAAATATCACCTAATGATTGATCAAATTATTAGAGCTACTTATGAGTAACTATTTTATCAATCAATCAATATAATATTCACGCATTAATCGATAGAAAAAGCTTAAATGAGCCATAGTTGTGTGTGATCCATGATTGTGGACTGGCTGTATATGAAGAAAAATGACTCTGAAAATCGCGACGCTTTTTGGGATCTTACAATGTAGGGTATGTTGCTACATCGTCGTAATTGCCTATTCCCGTCCTATCCAACACAAATTATTAAAAATATCAGCATTTTTATGACACACAATGCAAAACTAGTTATTCCCTAATATTTTAGTTAGTTGTCTATCATACGCGATCAATCATAGTGAGCTGAGATCTATTTAAATGCTTTTTATCATTAAAGAAGTCCTACCAGCAAAATTTCCTACGTTTTTTCGTGCGACGAAGAGGACAATGTTGACTAATCGTTTTAATTTCCGTCATTCATAAATGAAAATAACTCACGCAAGGCATCGTCGTTATTCTACAGCTAGAAAAACTTTCCTGACCTGCAGAAATTTTGTAGAATAACATTTGTCATGCCGTCCTACACAAATACATGCGCGTTAGCTTCGAAAACATTGTTGTGATTTTTAGTTCGGACGATGAAAAATTTTGTTGGACGGATTTTAAAACGGTACGACGAATTTTAGCAATAAAGTCAGTTGCGTAATTTCAATAATATGCTCAATAGCATATTATTGAATAATATGCTTCAATAATAGCGACTATTAACGCTTTTCAGTGATTTCAAAGTTCACGGATCGGAAGGTAAGTGTGTTTTAGTCAAATCAGTACAAGAACTTTTGGAGTATTCACAAAATCCATCCAGCAAATGATGAAAATTAGAATGGCTTTCCTTATTACGACGGGAATTAGAAAAAGACCCTATTGTATGAAATATCAAATGAATATTTCCACATGGCAAAACTAAAACATATAGCTTTTAACAATCAAAAGTATCATCCGAAAATAGGATGAAGACAATAATACCACCAGTCAATCACTCACTGAGTGAGAGAGAGATGGAGAGAGAGAGAGGTATTCGTTGCATGTGGACATGTAAGAGGGCATAGTAAAATGGTCATATAACTGCATTGTTATCATTAACCTCCTGATTTCTTTGTTTTTTATCGGCCTTTAAGGCCCACATAGAATAATTTTTTTAAATGCTTTAATCTCGTTCAAAATCTTTGATAAAGTTGAAATTTATTCCAAAAAACAAACACCAATTTGTTGTGAACAAATTTACAAATATCTACAGTACTATTATTCTAACAAAAAAGTAAAGTTCAACTAGTCGATAGCAAATTTTCTTATCTTTAATATGAAAAGAAAAAATTTAAAATTGATGCACCGCTGCCGGAGATATTTCTGCTTATGTACATGTACTTTCTTTCTTAAAGCAAAATTTCAACTTTTATGCATATCTCAAAAACTATTCTACTTTAATTTTTTCTGACCCCATTTTTGGATTCAGCGGCCAGATTTACAAGAAAAATTTTAAATCAGAAATTAGGCTTAAAATCGGGAATATAATTACCATTAAATTTGAACTAATTTGATCATTAGACACGAATAAAATAAAATTCACATTATTTGTCTTCATCCGTCACGTTGCCGCTTTCCTGTTCTGCTTTTTCTCTTTTCCAGGCCTATTATTTTTCTCGTGATTTTTTGCTGCTTTCCTGGATTGCTTGGGATTTGCTCTCACTTTCCATCCGTATTTTCTCTTGTTTTCTCGTTTTTGTTTTTTCTGTCCTGTGTTTCCTGTTTCATTCCTGTTCCCGTTTTTCTTCGTTTGTTGTCCCCGTTTTTTTCAACTCCTCTTGTTCCTTATGCTTTTCATTCGTTTTTCATTCTTTTTTTCCGTTTTCGGTTTTTTCTTTGCTCTTTTCTTCTTTTTTTCTTGTTTTTGTATTTTTCTAACCTTGTATACTTGTTTTTTTGTATTTTATCTCCTTTTTGTCTCGTTTTACGTCTACGTCTGTGCCGTTTATCTCTTTTAAATGCGCGTTTTTTCCTGTTTTCTTGGTTCTGTTTTAAGCTCGCTTTTCTCTTTATACTCTGTGGTTTTCCGTTTTAATCAATCGTGTATCATCTTTTTCTCTTCCGCTTTACGTTTTTCTTTAGCCCATTTCTCCCGTTTTTTCCCTTCTGTTCTGTCCCATTTTCTCGTTTTTTGTTTCATATTTCTGCTTTTATGTCCCGTTTGAACTATTTTTACCTGGCTTTCTCTTTTCCTCAATAGATTTTCTTTTTTCTCTCTCGCTATTATTTTCCCCCTTTTGGTTTTTCTTTTTTTCTGTACCATTTCCTCTTTATTATCTCGTTTTCACTCATTCTCCCTTCCGTTTTTCATTGTTCTTCTTCCGTTTTGTTTTCATTTTCAGTTTCGTTTTTCCTCTGTTCTTATCTCGTTGTTTGTCATTTTCTATCCCTTTTCTTTTTTCTTTTTCTGTTCCGTTTTATGTTCGTTCGTCTTGTTTTTCGTTAATCTGTTTCGTTTTTCTCTTAGGCCATTACAAATATTTTAAAAAGTTTTTGTCCCTCCGGTGTTGGGCCACTGAAGGGGAAGGGGGCGAACAAAAAAACAAAGACAATTTTTTAATCGAGCAAAAATATATGAATTTTGGGCATTTTTATTTTAAGTTTAAACGTGAAAACCATTTCTATTCTTGCTTTTAATATATACATTGTTAATTTCCATGCAGAAGTCTTCGAAATAAAAACAAAAACGAAAGAAAAATTTTTTGGCCGATTTTCGGAAATTCTGCTGTTTGAATTTCCATTTCTATTTCATGCTAGAAGCGTTAACTCAACTCGTACACTCATTTTTCAAGTTTTTCGGGCTGTAAAGCCCACAGACAATTGATTTTATAAATAAAATTAACTCATACCCTACAAATTATTTTTTTGCCCCCTGGTTTTTCAAGCCAATTTCTAAGGGGGGAGGGGGTGACAAAAACTTTTAAAATGATTTGCAATTATTATTTGCTGCTTTACACCTTTTCTGCTGCGTTATGTTTTTCTGTTCCGTTTTCTCCCTTTTATCATTTGTTTTTATTTTTTCTTTCGATTTTATTTTCTTTCTGTCTCGTTTTTTCCTCTTTTTCTGTTCTCGTTGCTCCATTTTCCTCTTCTAGCATTTTCTACCATTCTTTTCCTCCTTTTCATTTCCGTCTTTTCTCCCATTTTGTTCTGTTTCTCGTATTTCACTTCGTTTTCTCTTCCATTTTCTTCTTATCTTCTTGTTTCCTCTTTTCTAACCCGGTCTCCTTCGTGTATTTTTTCGTATTTCACTTCGTTTTCCCTTTCATTTTCTTCTTATCCCCTTTTTTTCTCTTCTCTATCCCGGGTTTCCTTCGTGCACTTTTTCGTTTTTTCTCCTTCTGTCTTATGTTTTTGCTTCTTTTCTGGACAGCAACTGAAAACGGACATCGGTAATCCATCTGTGAATATGTCAAAAATTTGCATGGTTCAATTCATAAGATATGTATTGTTGAATTAGGCAATTCAGGATAACCGAATTTTCAGCTATAATTCAGGAACAACAGAAAATAATGACATGGAAATTTTATCGTGAAAAGTTTAGAAAATGATAAACAAGTGTAACGCCGAATAGATTTTGCTTATTGCATTTGTTAAACTACCTTAATGATGTTTATACCAGTTGTTTCCATTCAAATGATTATAAATGGTAAAGAGAGCTAATTAAACAGACAGTTGAATTCGTATCATAGAATCGTTCGTTTCGTTTTCAAGGACGTAGTCCGGTATCACACTATCCTTTGCTAGGTTTACACAAGGAAAAATGTTTCCAAAAAAAACAATCTTGTGGCAGAACATATTTTTCCAACTTTTTTTTTGGAGTTTCCCACCATCATTTAACTTAAAATTGGACTTAAAAATGAAAATAAACTGAGTTTGAAACGAAACCCAGTCGACTACGAAATCCCTTATTGCTATGGACACCCACGCATCGTACTACCCGAGCAGGAGCGAAGAGCAAAATAATATCAAAATGTGTTATTGGAAATCGAATAACTCATATCAAAATTTGGTCTTGTTTTGGCTGACATAGTTGGTAAAACATAGTTGGTTGGTTGGTTATTTTTTGTTAAATAATATCAAAATTATACTCCTTTAAGGCCAAAAGAATAACTACTTGTGTTATTTTGAATAACAAAGCAATAACATGACTGTATTCAGCGTTTAGAATAACATATTTTAGTATTATTAAGGTATTGAATAACAAATGCACTAGTATATGAGACATTAAAAAATCATTTTATAAAATATTTTTAATCTGAAATCTCTTTAATCAATAAAAAAAATTGTATGAAATATATCGAATGTCATTTTAAGGCCAAAATAAGATATGTTAACAAAATCAGTTATTAAACTCATCTTACAACCACTGTTTTATATATCTACTCAATAACAAAATGTGTTATCAATGTATCTCCATATCTATTCAATAACAAAATATACCATTATAACACAGTTTGATATTGTTTCTATATTATTTTGCTCTTCGTTCCTGCTCGGGTACATACGACCAAAATGAATCCAATACGGGATACTTTTGTTGCAGACTTTTTAATGAAGTGTGTCATTTATTTGACTTTAATTTAAGTAGAATTAATTTTAAAAATAATATTATATACATTAACTGAATCTAGTCTGAACAGCATTAAGCTGAAGACAGTACACAAATCAATAAATAAAAAATTCAAGTTGAAATTACACTGGGTATTGGACATGGAAAAAAAACTTGAAATTGAACTTCAAATAGGAATTTAAATTGGACATAATTTGGATTTAACCTACCTAATGCATTAGAAAAAAGTTACACATTATGCATTGGGGTCGAAAACGACCCAAGTTTTGAAATTGCTTTCATTCATCCATTTGCAATCCGAGTTTCGTTTTCTTTACCTCGCTTGAAAGGTATGACCCAAAAGTAGCACCCAAGGTATGTCGGGGAATATTTGTTGACTGCTGGTCACTTCTGCGTCGGTTCCGGAATATCCGCTACCAGGTCCGGGGGACATTTTTGTACTTTGGGAAAATTTATTTTGCGGCACATCAAATCACATTGGCTTGATCAAATAAGACTGATGGAAGTACAATGGGGACATACCTATTGGTCCCAAATAACCACTTCACCAGCCATCCTATTAAAGTAAGACGTAGTCCTACGTAAAAAACTCACTAGATCGAAGAACAAACATTTTCTCTCGAGTACCAACCAACTTGGTTGCAGTGTTGTAAAGCCCGCACTCATGTGAACTGATAATATCACACTAGCGTTCACTTGGTCCTAGGATGGCCCTAAGCTCACGACGTTCAAAAACAGCCTGTACTTTTATGTCCCCGTCGAGCATTGTTCACGTTTACCCGTAGTCACTACCGGTCTTATTAGCGCTTTGTACATGAAACATTTGGTACAGAGGTGAGGCTTACAAGGAAAGTTACGGGTAACTTGAAGAGATTCCCATCGTACACCTGGCGAAAATTGGGAGACTATGCCGGGCTGGCCTCGTCGCAAGGATGTCGGATGATTGTGCAGTGAAATCTGTTCTCTTCAAGAACCCCACCGGCGCCAACAATAGAGGGCTTTTTTTCTTTTCTTTAATTTCAGGCTTCGTATTCTACTAAGACGCTCCAAAACCTTCAACCAGCATATGGTTAAGCTTTTAAAATCATGCAGAAAGAAACCATTCCAGTGTGAAAAGAAAATATTTTAGATGAACTTAAACGATAGCACGGACATTTGCACATTGCCTGAAAGCCTCAATTTTTCTGTCATTCCACATATGAACAGTACTCAAAACCAACTGAATATGAATTCCAGCATTTGCATTCAAAAGAATACAGAGCCTCATTGAATTTGGATAGGTTTCAATAACAAAAAGACCTATAACCGGCAGACGCACCTATCGTTCTAGCTAATCGAATCCCCCAACCTAGTTTCTCGGTCTGGCAGTGTTAGACTCCTATCTGCTATCATCACATGGTAATGATTTTCCCATACCCACGACATATCATTCTAAAACCATTCCTACGTTCCAACCATATATCTATTCAATCCGTGCCGCGCACCCTCTCACGCGACGGGTTTCGCCTGTCACGATTACTACTAATGATGCTAGTTTATGAATATTTATGAATTCCCTTCGGCCAAGAATCAAGAATCGGGAGCCGAATTGTGGGTGGAATCCGACCAAGTTCTACGCTTTCCCATTGTTTGCCGGCGTTTTCAGTTTTTGTTTTGGTTCATCATCAGCATCGATAACTATCTATAACCCAAAAGGAAGGATTCTATGGGGACGGGTAAATCAGCTACAGACAAAGGAAAGGATATTGTTTTGAAAGTTGAAATCCGCTGCTATCCTACTTCGAGGGTTGTTGCACATTGGGTTCAGAACCGAGGCCAAAGTTAGGATTTTATTTGTTCAACCAATTTTTCTCTCAGCTATTGGATTCATCAACTATTTAGTGATTAGGTACTAGATCATTTCGATGTGATACATGGTTGACGGTTGTCTAGGATAGTTACTATCGGTTTCTCACTCCGGCCACCATTGAACGGTTGTTATTGTCCGCGGGCGAATAGTCAATTGATAAACTGTGTCCATGTCACGCGTTGGCTCTTAGTCTGCCGGGTGGGGGGAAATCAAAACATGCTGCTATCCCCTAAAGAGTCACGAAGCCAGAGAGTTCCCACGGTCGATAACAAAAAAAAATACCCATATGTAGTAAAGCTATTTCGACGCACGGAAGAAAATCCATTCATCCGTTTGAGTTTACATTTCCACAATTTTGTTAACCGAATTCTTTATTTTCATTCAATTTTCCTAGTGAACAGCAATGTACCGAGCAGTGCTATTATTTTAACAAAATCAACCATTCTCTATTAGGTTACATCACAGTGTTCTCTTAAACTGACGGTTGATTGCCTCGCTTGTGTGGTTATTTCCAGAAGGCGGAAATGGTAAAATTCCATTTCCGGTAGAAAAAGGGCTCGAACTGTTTCGCATAAATGGTTTATGATTGGTATCGTCCTCCGCGGAAGGTTTGCTCGACTAACTTCACCACTACAGAAAATAGTCCCAGCAACGAACGGCGATTTGTTGCAACGGAAAACCGGCAGCCGCCCCACTGAAGTTTGTGAAGTCCATTGAATTTGTGCCGTGTTTTCGTATCTTTTACAGCATGAACGGTTTGGCTGCGTCAAAGCTTTGCTATACTAAATTGATTTAAACAACAAAATCAACCCAAAGCACAAAATAGAATTTTCTTTGATTTTTTTTATAATTTTTCTAAGATTGGATTGCACGCAACAAAATGGAGTGAAAAATTAGTCTAAAAAGAAACAAAATTAATCAACTAATATACTATTGAAAGAATGGTTATAATTATAGTAAAATACAAAACTAATTTATTTCCAAAATATAATTTATAATCCGCTCTGCATTCCGTTGAAGTATACTGTAAAAAAAACCCGAATTAATCCACCTAGCGGCGTGACCTAGCCTTTCTACTGCCACAATAACCATTATTTAATTTCTCAGGAACATCTATAATTAACTTGACTATATTTTTAAATATCCGTTCCGTATTCCTCAAATTCCTTATTTGCCAGTAAAATTCACAACGTATTGCGTAGAATAATTATATTTTCTTTCCTTGGGTGCGTAAATACTTGTAAGCGTCATTTATGTTATTTGATGAACACCTTATTTAGTTTTATAATCGGTCGGCCTTAACTTTTGGGTTTCAGAGCCACATACGAAACTTGTTCTGAACTGACAATATGAAATATATGTTCATAGCAGATTTTTTGATATTTTTTTTTGAGTGGTTTTAGCCCAAAGGGTAGATTTTTTTTTGATATTTTGATATTAATACCATGCGTCCAAAGTTAGCATCTTTGAAAAACAAGAGTTCAAAAAAATTATTATATACTTCACTTTTGAAGAAAAAGGATTTCGACAACAAAATGATTAATCTCAAAATTTTACTATTAGTTTGCTTGGCTTCAATTGTGCAATATATCTGAATCAAAAAAATAACTGAATAGAGCATTAGATATGAAAAAGAGAAATTGAACTTGTTCTTAGCTGGCGCTCCTTCAGATAATTATTTTTGCATGGAAATCAAAACTTGAGCTTCTTTTGAATGTACTTTCATGAAAAGATAGTCATTAGCTTGATTGCATCGTTTTTACAATGTTAGAGGGTTAGGAAAACAAGATGAGGTCGAAAAATAGTGCAAAAGCTGAACCATAAACATGCTTGAGAATAGGAAATATGATCGATATGATTTCCAGTGCTTGTCACTTTTGATTTATTTATTAAAACATGATACATGACATAAGACATCTGTCCTTTAAAATGTCACTAACGAAAACAAATCTTACAAAGTTACTACCGTGCAACGTTTACTTCCTATTTTTCATATAACATTTCTAAGCTCTAGTATCTATGGATTGAAAAGAGCATATATTGATGCGCAAAATTTGTTTGAAATTTGTATAAATTTATTTGGAAAAATCAACTCACTAGTATTTTGATCCTATACACCACTATACTTATATACTTAAATTAACTGCTTTTCTCCGCTTTTTGCTTTTCGTGTACAATTGTGAGTAACAGCAAGTGAAGAAAATGACAATTGAAATATAAAATCAAAGAAAAGAAAAAACTTTGCAATTAAATCCCGCTATTTAATATTTATTTGCGACAGATACGTAGTTCGCCTACGACGTGCAGGCTTCATCAGTGTCTTATTTCAAAGCGTATACGTATCTGTCGCGAATAAATATTAAATAGTGGAATTTAGTCGGTAAAAGTTTTTTTCTTTTCTTTTATTTCAGAGGTCATATTCCACTAAGAGGCTTCAAAAACTTCTGACTATTGACATGTTTCTCACTTTTCTTGAATTTCATTGCAAATTGTCATCACATACACATACATACATACATACATACATACATACATACATACATACATACATACATACATACATACATACATACATACATACATACATACATACATACATACATACATACATACATACATACATACATACATACATACATACATACATACATACATACATACATACATACATACATACATACATACATACATACATACATACATACATACATACATACATACATACATACATACATACATACATTTATACATACATACATACATACATACATACATACATACATACATACATACATACATACATACATACATACATACATACATACATACATACATACATACATACATACATACATACATACATACATACATACATGCATACATACATACATACATACATACATACATACATACATACATACATACATACATACATACATACACACATACATACATACATACATACATACATTTATACATACATACATACATACATACATACATACATACATACATACATACATACATACATACATACATACATACATACATACATACATACATACATACATACATACATACATACATACATACATACATACATACATACATACATACATACATACATACATACATACATACATACATACATACATACATACATACATACATACATACATACACACATACATACATACATCGCACACATTGAATTCAATCAACATTTGATTGATACGTTTTGATTTCACACGTTTTAACGGTTTAATATACGGTGCTTAAGTGTTAAAGTTTGAATAACTTTTGAATGAACCGTCCGATTTTAAATAACTCGGTTTCGTTTGATAGATCTCAGCAGTAATTTTCAAATAATAATAAAATGTGTGATGTTTTTCATTGAATTAATTCTTAAATGTTACAAAAATATGTTTTAAATACTATTTTTTCACATTTCTTTATGTAACTTTCAAACTACATGTCCAATTATCATGAAATTTGGAAGTTAAGGGTTTGTAAGGCTCCTCTTTCATATGCAATCAATTTTGTTCAAATCGGTTAAGGGATCTTTTGAACTAAAAGTCCGATCAGTATGAAATTCAATAGCGACCAATGGGACATCTAGACCTTTCATTTGATACTAAGAACATTAAAATCGGTCCAGCCATCTCCGAGAAAAGTGAGTGAGATTAAAAGCGTTACATACACACACACACACACACACACACACACACACACACACACACACACACACACACACACACACACACACACACACACACACACACACACACACACACACACACACACACACACACACACACACACACACACACACACACACACACACACACACACACACACACACACACACACACACACACACACACACACACACACACACACACACACACACACACATACATACACACACACAGAAAATGCTCAGTTTTCGAAACTGAGTCGAATGGTATATAACATTCGGCCCGCAGGAGCTTCTTTCCATTTTCGGTTTTCCAAGTGATTTCTATACCTTTATACTATATATTTATATAGTAGAAAGGCAAAACAATGAAGAAAAAAACATTTCAATTTTATTATTATGCTTAGAATTTTATTTATACGGATAAAATTCACAGGGTAAATTGGTTGAATTTTATCAAACCATCAAACCCAAAACGACAGAGCAATGGTACAATGCTGCTGCTTAAACTATTAGCATCTCGTAGGAGATAAAATCTAAATTCACGAATCCTTAGGCATTAAGCCGAGGAGGCGAATGGTGTTTTTTTTTTTCAAACCCCGACAGCAATATCTGCTAGGCCTTGCATGTTTTTTTTTTGTTTCGCAGACGTTGGCGAGCCAATAATGTAGATGCGTAAGCAAAAGTCGAGGTGGTGACCGGTCGATCCTTTATTTTGCCAAATATTTACCCAGTGCTTTCACTGGTTCTCGTTAAGAAAGTTATCCGGTAAGGTAACCTTTCTGGGGCAAAGAAACAACAAAAGGTTTGGTACACCGTCTTGTCCGGCTGAAAGATTATCTGTCTCTCGTGCGCTGATTTTTTCGTTGTTTGTTGATAGTTGGTACGTGTATTAATTTCATTTTATACTGGCACACCGTACCGTTTTTTGCGTGACAGCCATACCGATTTCAACGGTTCGCAGCTGCTGTTTTGTAAGGTGATCGCACCCGGGGAGGTTTTCAATTAAAATTGGACGAAGCTTATTGTTGAGGTTATGCGAGGTCGAAAAGTAAATATACAAGTGATTGTGAGAATAAATTAGCGCAGCGTACAAAGCAACCTAACAATTATGTATTAGTACTGGTTTAGCAATACCAGATCAGAAGAGCGTAACTGAATTTGTATCTTAATATCTTCATACAGCAATTCCACGATAAAAGACACATCAAAGTTTCAAAATGTATTATTTTAAGCAAAAGTGAAACAGAAATATGCGTTTCATTGCAGATAAAAACAAATCACCATGCGTCTCCATTACATTTTCGATCGACTCGATTGGTGCAACTATCGCGGCATAACGCCTCACATCACTACGGACCAAAAATTTCACCATCCTACAGATCTTGCAGAAATCATTATTGATTTCAAAGCAGTGTACGATACAGTAAAGCTACGGCAGATTAGGCACGAACACAGCTTTCGGGACAGATTAACGCGACTGATCAGAACTACATTGGATCGAGCGACGTGCTTCGTGCACACCTCGGGAACACTCTCGGGTCCCTCTGAGATGCAGCGTGGGTTGAGAAACGATGACGATTTATCCTACATGCTATTCGATATCACTCATGAAAGGGTGATCCGAAGAGCAGTCCAGTCGCACGATAGGTGTGATTTCCAGTGAAAGCAGCCAACTTCTAGGCTTCGTATATGGTTATGATATCATAGCCAGGAACTTTACATCGACGGAGGCAATTAACGACAGGCTGAAACCGGAGTCTAAGAGGATTACATACGCACAATACAATACCCTCTTTAGACCAATAGTTCTTTATGGATTTAAACATGTAATGCTGCTCACGTAGAACATACGTATCCTTGTCGTGCTCGATCGGAAGATGCTGCGGACTGGATTTGGTGGAGTATAAACTGAAAGCTAAGAGGCCACCGTACATATGGGGAAAGTCGATAGGCTACGATGGGCCGGACACGTCGTAAGTATGCCGGACGACTGTTCAACGAAAACAGTTCTCTTCAACAGCTCCACTGCCATCAGAAACAAAGGGGCCGAACGTGCAAGATGACACCAGCAAGTTGAAAGCAACTTGCGATTTCTGAGACGCCTGGGAAATTGGCGACGAGTGGTCCAAGATCCAGTTGAATGGACATGACTGCTTGGAAAAACCCGGCTTTCTGCTCTAGGGCTCTATGAAAAGTAGTCAGTAGCATGATGGCTGCCAATCTCATCCTAGGCTTCCAATCCCCTCGAACACCGTCGAGGACGTGTATCGTCCTCGACAGCGCTTATCCATTGGGTGTGGGGTCTGCCCGACACGCTCTTCCTGGTTTCGGCTGAAAATAGTTTGGTTACTCTTTCATCGGACGCTCTGGTCACGTACCCAGGCCGGCGCAGCATGCCATATCATACTACCTTCACTATATCAGCATCCCAAGTAACAATTTCAGGCTGATCAAACGCTTTTATAGCTGATTTTATTCAACCTGTGGCTGATCTATGGTTTAGGTTTAGAAATGAAAACTTTTTTCAGCTCTTAAACATCTAAATCTGGTGATTTTGTCAAGCTTCAGGCTAATTAATAGCTGCTTTCGAAGCTGCAATGAAGCTTATTAGAAACTTTTTTGCACTTTTAAATAGCCAATTTGCGCAATGCTGTCAATTCTATTTTTAGAACGAGAAATAGTTTTGCAATATACTTTTCTAGTCGCTTAATCAACGCTTCATCAACCTTTATGCAGCAAAAAAAAATCTATTTTTAAATTTTAAAAAATGGAACGCGTCATTTTTATTTCACCGTCAACGTGATATTTTTAGTTTCGAATAACTTTAATTCGTACAAGTAAGCTAGCTTAGCTAATTAAAAATGCATGTCTTTTTTCGAGAATTAAACCCGCCATCTTTTGATTCATAAGCACTCACCGTATGATCCGCCCCATTTGCATCTGCAGAATAGACAGTGAGAATATCTTTACACCTGAAGCCTAGCCCGTCTAGCGTGAAGCAGTCGATAATGTCGATAACTGACAAACTTTTGCTGTCAACCGAATTGCGAAATTCTATGATCTGACAGTATGTGTGCTGTGAGCTGAAAGAAAACTTGGTAGAAGTTTGTAAAGCCTCTTTAACACCCTTAAGCAGACTTAAAGTAGTTTGAAAGCTATGAGCCTAATGAAAGCTTCCACTCTACATTTTAACACCTTTAAGCAGCCGTAAAACGGTTTGATGTTTATGGCTATTTAGAAGCAGATTGTTTAGCCGAAAATTCCGCTATTAAGCTTTTTTATCAGCTTTTAGGATAGAACTGGTTTGAAAAACTTAAAGTAGCTTAAACATCGATTATTTAAACATCATTTGAGTGCTTACTTTATGCAGATTTGATCGCCTTAAACCGACCCGTAAACAGCCATTGCTCTTGCAATTCAGCTACCGTTGTTACTTGGGATATTTGTATACTTGATGCATCTCGTGGTTCATGCGTCTGAGCCACACTCCATTTTCGATTTTGTCAATACTGCGTGGCAACTCAGAATTTCACGCTCTAAAAACCCTAAGCACTCGTTACTCAACTTCTTTTAGCGTCCAAGATTCACGTCCGTAAGAATTAGAGGTCACCGGAAGAATTAGTGTTCTGTCGAGCGCAAGTTTTGAGTGAATTAGCATACTACTGAACTTCAGTTAGCTACGTAATCTGTAGAAAGGCAGATTGGCGGCTGCAATTCGTCGTTTTACTTCACTTTTACTTCGTTGTCACACGTTTCGAGCGCACGAAGGTAGAAGAATTCCTCCACTACTTCATATCGTTCCCCATTCAGCTCCACCTCAGCACCAACACCAAAGTGTGAGTCCAAATATACGTTCCCTGCCAGCAATCATATACTTCGTTTTGACACTGTTAATGGTAGACGGTACATCCCAATTTCGCCGCATTCCTTTCCACGTTTACTCTTCGTATTGCACCTTCCAAGGTTATGTTGTATAGCAAGTTAGAGTGTACATCCCCTTGCTTTAGCCCATCTAACGTCAGTAAAGCGGCTGAGGTCTCAACCGCTATTTTGACGCATGATTTTGACTCATCCAACAACGTACGAATCAGCGTTGCGACGAAAAACCATGTTCCAGCATTACCAGTTACAGCACATTTCGTTTGACTGAATCGTACGCCGCCTTGAAGTCAACAAACAGATGATGAGACTACAAGTTGTACTCCAGGAACTTGTCTAGTAACTGCAGGGTTAACATGTGATTCGTTGTGGAGCGACCCTCATGCAAACCAGCTTGATATTGACCGACGAAGGACTCCGCTAGTGGTCTGCAGGACAGAATACGGGAGAGCCTCTTATTAGCAAAATCGAGCAATGTAATGCCTCGATAGTTTTTACACTCCTTTTTCTAAAAAGCACTAGCCCCGTACGTGTACGTTAACAGTTGACGTTAACAGTTGAGAAGTCAGTCAAACAAAAAAGGAAAAGGGTACATTCCGTCGGAATGTAGCGCTAAGACTTTGCTTTGGTTTAGCCTTTTCATAGTGGCGACAATTTTAAGACGACTTATAGGGATCTTCGCACCAAGGCGCCAGCGGCGACTCTCGTAAATAACCTTTGGATCTCCGTCTACCTCTACTGCATTGTCGTTACGGATTCCAGTTGAGTACTTCTCGGTAGCACTCGCACGCCTCTCTCCGTAAGTGTCCGATTCACTTCCACCTACGGCCCAGAATTCCTCTTAATGTCGACTGCTTACATCATCGGTATCAATTTGATGAGCTTACTTCACTTTCACCTATAATAATAATTAAGATTTTTGTGCTGACAAAAGATACAAGCGGTCAGAAATACCAGTGTTTGACATACCCTCGATTATCCGGAATGCCTTTAGTGTCCTCTGACATCCGAAAATATCCGCGTAAAATTTCCTTGCTCAAGGCAACTGGTTGCATCTAAATATGTCTTTTTTGTAGAAGTTATTATCATTTTAATCTGATCAAAATTTTGCCTTTCCCGACCATTTTTTCTAACATTCCTCCCAGTTGGTCTCGAGGTGCAACACTATCAAACCAGTTGTCATATGTTCGAATCGCGACTGGGAGAGGCTGTTAGAGTCAATAGGATGGTAGTTCTCTCTGGAGCCTCTTCCTACCATATATTTGGTTTTCGACGCAATGATTTGTAACTAAATTCACCGAGCCTCAGTTTTTAATCTGACGTTGATTGCCTTTGTCGTCGGTCCTAACGTCTACGAAGGCTAGAAGTTGGATACATTTGCTGCAGATCGTTCTTCTCGTTTCGATGCTCATTCGCCGGATCACGCCGACGTTGAATAACATACAGGGCAGTCCATCCCTCGACACCTGAACACGCACGTAACACATCACTCACTCCAGGGTAGCTTTGATAAACCGCGTCAGTTTGTCTGGAAAACCCTACTTGTGCACTCTCATAGCTGTTCGCGTTCGATTATATCGTATGCTGCCCTGAAAGTCACGAAAATATCATGGGCACATGGGCGTGGGCACGTTGTTCTCCCAGCGTTTCTGGAGTATTTGTCGGCACGGGATCGGCAGTAGCACGGGACCCCATGAAACCCACCTGAGACTGCCCTACGAATTCTTTTTCCATTGGGATATACCTTAAAGCGGTGTTGATCAGCGTAATGCAGTGGTCATTATATCCAATTATCCAGTGAACTACCGTTGTTAATGATTCTTTATCCAATTGACAGATACGTATTTCGCCTACGACTTGCAGGCTTCCTCAGTGTCTGTTTTCTTCTGTTCTTTTTATTTAATTTCCAGGTTTCGTATCCTACTAAGACGCTCCAAAAACTTCAGTGATTCTTTGCCACTTTTGTACAATTCTTGCTGGAGTCGGTACTTTTCGGCGGCTTTATTTTTCTTCAGATGTCCGATTTTCTCACCGGTACGCTGTTGTCGTTTGTAGGCACCCCTAACTTATCTTCTGTTCCTTCTTCTTCTATTATATCGTCTTTGAGTTGAGATGCCCGTCAAAGAACTGATTCTACCTGTCCGACCTTGCGATCGTATCTTCCCGGAAAAAAATAAAATAACCAAAAACAATTTACATTAAATTTTGTAGTATAAACAATGCGTTTACAACAGTTTTTATTGTGGACATTGAAACTTATGGTAAATTTATTGTGAAAGTGTCTCAAATTAAAAATTTTTCATACTTTTGTTTCTTATTTTATGCAATAGAATTGGCCATATTTAATCACAAAATTACTGCTTTTTTTAATTATATTTTATTTTTTCGCTTAAAAAAATTATCAAAAAGAACTAGAACTTTCACTGTAGCTGAAAATTTTTGTTCGCGAAAAAATAGATTTTTTTATTGTTAAGATACTTAACAAACCGTCATTTTTATGGTAGAATCTCTCAAAACCATGAAAATTATGGTGGACTACAGTAAGTTCCATGGTTTGGTTATCTTTTCTGACGATAAATTTTATTGCTTCTACTGTATTTTGTATCCTACTGTTACAATAATTTTTATCTTCGTGCTATGGTTATTTTTTCCGGGCATAATTTTACTTCCAGGGCTAGCGACGACAAGTTTATACACTTGCGAATTCAACTAACGGGTGACAATTAAAATTTTGGAATTCTTTTGAGGCCCCTATACTCCACAACAAACGAGCTCAGAGAGAAATGAGAGTATGTATGTGTTAGCTCTCTATCTCTCTCTCTCTCTCTCTTCTTTTTGTCAATATTTTTTGTTTTGTTTATGCTTGCATTGTTGTGCTTAAAATGACGCCGAAACAAGAAGCATTTCGAGAGCGCCTTGTACACTTCTACGAACTGCCACAGAAATCTCGGCAAAAAGTATACGGTAAAATATTTAAAAAGCGAATATGTTGCGGTTTCGACTGTTTACCATATCCTAAGATGCCGAACAGTGAAAGTGGAAGACCAGCCAAAATTATGGACTCTGGTTTGGCAATCAGTTAAGATGCAGCAGACGAGTGTTTGAAGAAAATTTTGATCCCGTTTCTACAAAAACATCATGCAGATGGACAATACGTGTTTTGGCCGGATAGAGCATCATCGCATAACGCCAAAAAAACACAATCGTTCCTGAATACCCATTCGATCCTATTTTTACCCAAAAAACACGACCCGAAAAATCTGTCTCAGTGCGCCCAACCGAAGATTTCTTCGGGATTTTGAATTCCTTGGTGTACAAAAATAACTGGAGAACCACGAAATGCAAAAAGTTGATTGGTAGAAACAAGAGATGCATTCGCAAAGTTGACATGACGGCAGTACAACGCTCCTGTTTCGACGTCAAACGAAGGCTTCGCCGAACAGCCGATTACGGACCGTTTTCAAATGAATACTTTTTTTTTCAACAATGGATAATGTATCTTTAACTTCGATAGATCAGATCATCTTCATGTATCTTTGTCTTTTTTTGACAGTTGTCACCCGTTACCTCAATAGAAAAAAATGACAATGTCTTCCCGTTCAATAGGTAAAGAATTATTTGTTTCGATTAAACCTAGACTAAGTTGATGTCCTAAATGTAAAACTACCCCTTCTCTTCAATCAATTTTATTATTTGAAAATTGAAGCTAACCCAAATCGATGGTCTGAACGTAAAATGAGTTCGTAGAAAAGAAGAACACTATCTTGTATGAAAACGAGCAATATTGATGCATGCGGTGTTACACAGCTATTCCCAAAGTGAAAAATCAAATAATAACTGAACGGGAAACTAGCAGTCATTAACTTTTCGTCGAAGAGCATAATTTCGGAAGCAATTTTTGGGCCCAAAAGCGGGGTTCTATTTATAGAAATGTATTGACTGCATTCTTCTTGCCAATGTGAACACAGCGAATACGTTTTCGTGAACAAAATTGTTGTTTCAAACAAAAAAACTGCTTTTGAAATTTGCAGAATCGATGACGACTAATTTCACCTTAACGTTCTAGTGTTAGTTGCTGGCCATTCTTTACATAATCTTGATTGTACTGCTATACTGAGCAGCCCCGCTAATTTGAATGATTCCTCATGCAAACTAACGGGGCTAGTTTTTAATTTGAACAGCTGGCAACCCTAGAGCTTGCTTCATTTAGAATTGGAATCAAACTTTTGCTCATATTTTGGCACTCTTGGTGAACGGATTTGAAAGTTCTTGGCGTCCACGTGTCGGAAATTTTGTTAGCTTCGCCTATGTATTTTTAACATTCCGCAAAACAACTGTATTTTGTAAACAAACAACATGAAAGCCGAAAGAAGGGAAAAATTGTGAACAGATATTTGGAAAATCCGTTGTGGTCTGGATCTAGGCTAGCTAAACAACTGAAATTGCCCAGAAATACGGTATGGCGCGTTATCAAACTTTATAAGGAAATGTTGACGACGATTCGGAAGCCTCAAGCTAATCATCAGCGTGAAACTCCGGGGGACCGAAAACTGCGTGGTAAGATTTTGAAGACCATTAAGGGGAATCCCAATCTGTCGAACCGTGACTTGGCCGGATAATTTGGTGCTGCCCATAGCACGGCGAGGAGAATACGACTCCGGGAAGGAATCAAGTCGTATAGAGCTAGCGAACAGCCAAACCGAACCATAAAACAGAACAGTGTGGCCAAAATCAGAGCTCGAAAGCTATATGACCGGGTGCTGACCAAGTTCGACGGGTGTCTTCTGATGGACGATGAAATCTATGTCAAGGCTGACTTCGGGTAAATGCCAGGTCAAAAATTTTACTTGGCAACGGCTCGAGGGGATGTTCCAAGCAAATTTAAATTTGATTTGAAAATTTATGATTTGGCAGGGCATTTGCAGCTGTGGCAGTTTTCGTTACAAATAAGACAATGAAGTCGGTACTGTACCAAAAGGAGTGTCTCAAGAAATGTTTTGGCGATGTTTTGGTCAGAGTTGGCAAGCTGTCATTACAGCAAAGTCGTTCAAGAATGGTTTGCAGAGAAAGGTGTCCAGTTTGTTCCGAAAGACCTTAACGCACCTAATTGCCCCCAGTTCCGCTTACTTACTTACTTACACATGTGTCCATGTCCGCCGATCCGGCAGTACAAAGGGATGAAATCAGAGAACTCCACTGCTGACGGTTACCCGCCATGACTTTTACCTGTCGCCAGGACAGGTTCTCGTCTACAACCCGGATGTCATTGGCTAAGCTCCGTCGCCATGAGCCTCTGGGTCTGCCTCTTCTACGCTGTCCTTGTGGATTCCAGTCGAGTGCTTCTCTGCAAACCTCGTTCGCTCCTTTCTTCAAGGTGTGTCCGATCCACTTCCACCTACGTTCACGAATTTCTGTGACTATCTGCCGTTGATGACACCATGGATGATGACGATGGAGTTCCGCCCTATTGAGAAATACTGGGTAATCATGAAGAGGAAACTCAAGGCAAAGGGAAAAGTTTTCAAAGACATCAATCAGATGAAGACCTGGCGTAATAAGATTTAATTGGCAGCTGGAAGTAGCGAATATTTCATTTTTCGATCGAACTTACAGGGTGTTAAATAAGTTCGACTACAAACGAATAAAAATGCAAATGCAAGATATACTTTTCTGAGTCAATTTTTATTGAAGCAGTGTTTATTTAGAACCTTTGCGACATATTTGGTGGAAGTATCCCCCATTTGTGCTTTATGACGAGCTTGACACGTTTCTCAACAGAATCACACGCGGCACGCACCTGGTCCATGGGCATCTCGTCCCAGATCTTGGAAATGAGCTTCTTAAATTGATCCATAGTGCTCAGTTTATGTTCGCTCTGCTTGGCCAGCATGTACGACCATACAGGGGACCAGTCCAGGGGTTTAAGATCCGGGGAGCTGGGAGGCCACAAAGTTTTATCGAGAAAATCAGTCAAATTCTCCCGACACCACGCTTGGACGATATTCGCCTGGGCCGGTGCGTCTTCCTGTTGAAAGACGTAATGATCTTTGCTGTAGAGGTCACGAAGTGCCGGGGCCACAACCTTCTCCAGAACCGCGGTCTTATTAATACGCGGCGTTGATTTTCACGTTTTGCTCGATAAACATCAGTGGAAGCTTTCCACACTTGGATACGGCCCACCAAACCATCACCGACGCGGCGTTCTGGAACCGCGGGATGTTTATGTGGCACGGGGGATGCTGGCCAACGTCGGCGCCCACAGCCGATCATTTTGGACATTGTGCGACTGTTGCAAGATGAAGAGTTTCTCATCAGAAAACACGAACTCCCGACCAGCTTGCCGCGAATGTATCAGTTTTGCTCTGTCCAGCCTCTTCTTTGTTGTCTCCGTTATCCCGTGAACCTTGCGTTTCTTGTACGGCTTGCATCCCAGGTTCTTCGCCATGATGATGTGGGCAGTCCCGATCGACACATCCAGGTCAACAGCGGTATTCTGGATCGTGCTGTTCATATTTCGACGAACCCGCTCCATCACCACCTTTATGGCTGCTGGCGCCCTCGCCGAAAGCGGCCGCCCGGATTTAGCACGATCCTTGGTCGAGCCCGTCTCTCGGTACCGACAGATGGTGTTATAGATGAAATTCTTCTTCACCCCGTGGGATTTCAACCGCCGAAATATGTCGCCGGGTCGCTCACCTCTCGCAAACAACTTTACTACTACGTTGCGATACTCCTTCATCGCGCACGGTAAACAAATAACAAATGACATCAAGTCGACACCTTGCGCGTTGGTTAGCCTATATATAAAGCTAAAGCTGACACCAATACCAATACACAAAATGCACATGATGCGCACTTACACAACGATGAAAAGTTGTATTCGAACTTATTGAACACCCTGTATATCAGAATTGCGAAAATGAAATGCGAAAAAAATTAAACACGCTAGATCAGCACAAACAAATCGGGTTTATGTGCATTGTCGTCAAAAGCTAATAATATCATGTTGATTATGACACTTGAAGCATTTTTAAATTGCACGTTGTGCAAACTAACGGGATTAACAGTGTTCAGATTAAAAACGGTCAAACAAACGGGGGTCCACGTATTGTCGAATTATACATATATTAAAATACTTATTGTCTCTGTAGACTATTTATCGTTAGAACAAGTATATAAAGACTCTTTATTAAAGTTATAAAATGCTTAGATAACTTAAACGTGATCCAGTCTGCCTACCCTAAACAGTTCTGTTCAGTTGGCATGCAGAATAGCGTTAAAATAAGCGAATAAACCAGTTGATCATGTTTTATGAAACTCACGCAACCAAAGTGGAACATTATTTCGGTATAAAAATCTGAATCAAGTATCGATACGACACACGATTCATCATTATCGAGCTATTAAAAAAAGAGTCCCTCACGCAATACTTTTCGCAATCTTCTTTGGGCTTTCTTATATGGAATTTAGTGCGGCTATAGAAAACCAAAGATGCCAGTGCCGTGCTTTTGGTCAAAACTTACACTTTTAAAGGTATTTTCACCATTCATATTGTATTATTATATTAAACAAATATACGTCGTTTCAAACAGTACTTTTGACGATGGACGGATATGCTAATATCAAAGGAATTGAGATTATGCTTCAAAGCCCTTATTACGCCAATGGTTGCCCAACCGGTGTACATTCTAACCAGTTTCACATCTGGTAGCAGCTTAGAAACAGCGTTGTTGTAAAACTTTATAGCGACACGCAGGACGCAAAGTTCTAGACGTTTGCATTGCCCTCACTCTCAGCACACGACCCAAGCAAGGCGAAAACACTTTACCAAATCCGGCGGGTTCAGATTTTTCCAACGGTGGCGACGTGGAGGTGGGTGGCTGCTGGCTGATGGGCGCCTGAATAAACGTCAGGTAATCAAAAATTCACGCCAACCGGTGCGCCGAATTGACGAATGCAAAACGATTTCAGCCCAAGCGTGTGCTCCGTCGCCATCGTCAACGTTGTCAACACCATTCCTGAATATTGTATTAAAATGAAGTTTGTCGAACGTGAAGAAAATTAATGTGAGTTCTATTTGACGGTTCACCTGGCAGTACGACCATACCGGGCTAGTGCAGGTGCCAGCGCAGCATCAACGTCAACAAACATTCTCACCAATCATAGCAGGGCGGACCTTAAAAGCGAGTGGATTGCGAGTTCTGTTATCGGTTAACGCTAAGGAGAGCCTTAGGAGTGTTTCGTAACCTGCGTGGGTGAACATCCAAATTTAATGATTTTAGTCTACAATGTATTGCATGAAAGTGATTTGATAATCGACTGGCTAAATTGTGACCTGCCCTAAGCTGCAGCAATCGGTTTCGATAGAATGGTAAGTAATTGCACCAGCAATCGAAGTTGATGTAAGGCGAGCATTATCGAGGCGCCCAACTTTTGTTCGGAAACAGTACCTAATGTGCAAACTCGGTTGGGAATGGACCTTGCTTATCCGTAGGAGGCTAACGATTGAAATCAATTAGAAAAGTTTTCGCTAAATTACGAGGGCTTGAAGCTGTACACTTCTCCATTAGCTCGCAAACTGTGTGTTCAGCTATGAAATAGGGTACAATCATTGGGCTAATTTTTCATCATTCTTCGTCCGTTGCGAGAACTGTTCGTTCATTTTTTTTTGTTTCTCAAGGCCCACGGGAAATTGTTTCACTTGCTACCCTCTCTGTTTTACTGCAATGAGTACTTTGGAGAACTCAAACAAGCAAAATTTATTTCACAATAACCGAAGCAAGGTGAATGATCATCTGCAAAGTAATAAAATAAAGGCATTGCTTCCAGTAGCAAACTTTATGAACAAAAGGATACTAGAAAAATGCCACAAAAACAGTGATTACACTGGAAAAAATGAAATGAAGAAACATGCATAATGCGATAATAAAAATTACTGTTTGTTCAGATTGGTAGAATTGTGTCGAGCTCATTTTTCTTGCACATAATCTTGGTGGCGTGAGCGGAATTAACCAAAAAGCCGGTACCTAAGTATTACCCGCCAGTTTCAGATCGAAAAGTTCAACCTGACCAACCGACAAATACAGACGTTCATCCTCATAAATATTCGCAGCGGGTGATGTAGTACGGCAGTAATGATGCTTTGGTGGAAGCATAAGAAGTTGTTTTCTTGGTTTGATGAGTTAGTGCGCAAAGTTCCCCGTCCGGCAGTCGAAAACAATAAGTTCTGTGAGCACAATAAATATAGGGAAACACTCTAAGAACAATTGCTGTGGCTAGGTTTCAAATATGGAAGTAAATTTAACCCGTCAGTGATATGCTGTAAGTTGAATAGTATTCTCGTTACCACAACTTACGAGACATTTTGTAAGAGTTAGAAGTATCTTGTCCGCGATTGTGTCTAGTGATTACGAGACAGCATTGAGGAAAACAAACACAAAAGTTTGCTCTTTGGGATAATGACACAAATTTTTAGAATCTACTGTTATTTCACACAGTCATTTCGCCATTTTTAAATTGCGTACAACACATTTTTTAGCCAAGTGTTCACAAATCTGAAATTGAGAAAATCCTGCCAGTCCTGCCTTGGCGCTATATTCCAACGGAATTTGGCCTTTTGCTTTTTAGTTTGACAGACTTTTCAGTCAACTGTTAACGTGTATGTACGGGTTAGTGCTATTGCAAAAAGGACATCGACTCGAGAGTAAAAACTCTCAAGGTATTGCATTGCTCAATTCTACCTATAAGCTCTCCCGTATCCTGCTCTGAACACTGAGACTGTTAGCGGTGTCCTTCGTCGGCGAGTAACAAGCCCATAACTGGTTATGGGTCGCTCTACGATGGATCCGATGTTTACCCTGCGTCAGTTACTAGACAATTTCCGGCTGTACAACTCGTAAACACATCATCTGTTTGTGTACTTTAAAGCAATGTACGCTTCAGTCAAGCGAAATGAGATGTGGTAGAATATGCTGAGTTTCCGGTGAAGCTAAATTCGCTGATTCGTGCGAGGCAGGGTGGGTCAAAATTAGGCTCCATAATACCGGGTGAGACTTCAGCCACTTTCGTGACGTTGGCTGGACTGAAGCAAGGTGATGCGTTCTCTAACCTGTTATTCAACATTGCCTTGAAAGGTGCAATACGAAAAGCTGACGAGGAAAGGACCATAACTATCATCACGAAACCTCAGATGCTTCTAGGTTTTGCGGATGACGTAGATATCAACGGAATCAACCGCAGGGCAGTGAAAGAGACAGCGATATTGGGTTTTACCAAAACGAAGTACATGGTTGCAGGCAGGGATCACTGGATACCAAATGGTGTTGGCGCCGAGGTAGATCTGGATAGGGAACGATATGAAGTAGGGGAGGAATTCATGTACCTTGGTACACTCGTGACATATGACAACGATGTAACCTGCGACGAATTGCAGCTGCGAATCGGGCTTTCTACGCATCACGGTCTCGGTCGGCCTAGACTGTATTGAATGTGGAAGTATGAATTGCCCAGCAGAGGAAGCTGGCTCAATTTATAGGCGAAGTTAGGCGCCTAACGCTTGTAAACCTGGAACCTCGCGAGGTTGGCTGGCAGGGGCTGGCGAACATGAGATTTCATTCGGGTAAGTCTACCTCTACTCTAACATACAAAGTAAAAAGGCTATTCGAGAAAGAGGAGTTGGATTTCTTTTGAGCTCAGGGCACATGCGGCCCTAATGAAGTGGGAGACGATAAACGAAGGAATAATCGTGATTTGATTTAGACCACGAGTTAACCTTGCTGCAACCTTACTGCAATCCTGTGTTACGCGCCAACAGATGCTGCCGTGCTGTAGTAGAAGGAAAGTTTCTACAGCTGTACAGCGTGGTTGAGAAAACGCTCACCTTGAACGCGTCATTGGACGCTCTGGCCTAGGAAAGCCATGGGTACAAATGGGAAGCCATTTGCAGAATTTTGTGGTAATAACAACAAGGTCATTGGAGGATCGCTCTTAGTTTAGTTTAGTTTAGTTAATTTTTAATGTATGACAATATTATTTTATTAGCAAATTAAACGCATGCCCATCCTAACTCTATAATTATATGATCCAATTCATACCGAACTCCAGTATACTGCTATCTAGTTGCGTTTTTCTGCAACCGTACCTATGGATACGGCTTAAACGTATTTCAGCGATAACAACGTGATGTTGACTCTAACAGTCTCTCCCAATCGAGATTCGAACATAAGATGACGGGTTTTTCAGACCAACATCGTACATCGAGGCCTACTAGGAGCACACTCTACACACAAAAACCCGAAGTTTCAGCTCAAACGTTAAATCCGTATTATGGTATTCCTGCGAAACATGGTGCATCCAATATGGCCACCAACACAAAACCTACAGGTATTCATCACCCGCTGCCTGTGACCCATTGGGTACTTACTCCTCAAAACTTAAGTAGAAGTAGTTTAGAATGTATTGTTTACACTCTATTTTTAACGAGGTCAGTTTTTCGAAAATTTGAAAAAAATGGCGTCACCCGAAAAGCAACGTCGCGAATTTATTTTGCGCAAGCTCCTGGAAAATCCTCAACTCTTTCATCATGAATGACGAGACTTACGTCAAGGCGAACTTTCAACAGCTTCCGGGGCTACTGTACTTCACCGCCCAGCACAAGTTAGATGTTTCAGAGGAAGTAAGGATGCAGAAACTTTCTTAGTATATCACGAAATACATTATTTGGCCAAGAAATACATAATGTGGCAAAGGGAGTGCGCCGTTCGTGACTGCCGGGACTGTAAATGGAGTCTACAGAAGCATCTGCTTCCTCTGTCGAAGCAACACGAGGGCCTTACGATCTTTTGGCCGGGTCTAACTTCGTTCCAACATTCAAAGGATGTGTTGGAGTGGTACGAAGCCAACGGAGTCACTTTCGTACCCAAGGACATGAGCGCCTCCAACGCACCGGAACCCATCAAAAATACAAGGCTATTATGAAGCAGGCACTACGGAAGCATCCCAAGGAGGTCAAGTCTGAGGAGTACGTGAAGAAAAAGTGGAGTTCCGTACAGATGAAGCTGCAGCTAGGTTGTACAAAACTTTTTGAGTGGAATTAAGCGTAAGGTGCGAGCAGACGGTTATGGTATTGGAGTTGAATGAAACAAATATGCCAGAAGCTTACTAATGGGTTATATTTTGTTGTGTGAAAGTTTGAAAAGCATCGGTTAATTAGGTAATTTTCTACAGCGTTCCGTGATGCAATTTGATGTGGGGCACCCTTTATATCTTTCGTGCCTAGTTGCTTGACAATTAGATATACAACGAGGAACTTCATCGTCGATGTTATCAACAGCCGATAACAACCAAAATACGAGAACGTAGGTGCAAGTATATCGGATACACCTGGAGGAAAGAAGCGAACGAGATATGCAAAGAAGTCCTCGACTGGAATGCACAAGGACAACGTAGAAGAGGCAGACCCAGAGGCTCATGGCGATGTAGCTTAGCCAACGATGTCGGGCTGTAGATGAAAACCTGTCCTAGCTATGGCGCCGGTAACCGTCGACAGGGTCGATCTCTGCTTTCATCCCTTTGTTCTGCTGGATCGGCGGGCATGGACCAATAAGAAAGTAAGTACACAATATTCCTAGGAATAATGGCTTTAGCGTATTTAGTTTTGTCAATCTAGATTTGGGATTTAATGCACTGTGCAGCTGCTTGTAAGAGAATTGCGGATACAGAACGGCTGCCGAAAGAATGGAAGGCCCTAAAACATTGGCAACAGGTTGGACCGCGAGAATAAGAACTATCGTACGATCATCATTCTCAACACAGCTTGCAAATTTGCGGTTGTGTTAGTGTTTTTGCAACCAATTCCAAAACCCTACAACAGCACCGTGAGAAAGCCAGCAACACCGACTCTCACCAATAGCGTGCAGATCTGTGGGAGGTTATCAAGCCGACTTGAAGGGCGGTCAACAATGGATCAAATCTTTCCACAACGCAGCAAATGCTCCCAAACGCCATTGATAATCATGGTCGAGCACGTCTTTCTCGGAAAGCTGATTAGACGGATAAAGGCAACGACGGATAGTACGTAGAGCTGTGTACGATTTTCCGGTAGATTTTATAGTTTCCTATCCCGCAGAGGGTTTCGTCAAAGCGATGGTCTCGTTTGCCTGCTGTTCATAACCCAAGCAGCACTTGCAACATCTTCCATGTGGCTATTAAGTCTTGTTTAAATTGCAAAAAACTTCACCGGTTACAGTATTGAAACAGTCAACAAATAAGCAACTTCATGTTATTAATATGTTGGATTCAGGTTATCCAATACTTATACTGGCTGTCACAAATATATTTGTCTATATCTAGTAACATGAAACTTCATCGCAACATCGTGTTATTATAATGCCACTGTTAAACAAACATGATGTTGCATCATGTTGATTACGGCATATTGTTAAATAAAATGTAACCAAACAAATACAACCAATGTAACATCATATTCCGCCATATTTTTATGAAAAAATATTTTTCAACGAAGGAATGTTTTTATTTTAACAATAATTA
Source organism: Sabethes cyaneus (assembly GCF_943734655.1). Lineage (NCBI taxonomy): Eukaryota > Metazoa > Arthropoda > Insecta > Diptera > Culicidae > Sabethes > Sabethes cyaneus. The sequence continues at coordinate 156,681,456 of NC_071355.1, read as the reverse complement.
CACGAACATTCATCAGGAATCCATGGCATTTACTAAAATATTATTTGATTACAGTATCTAGTTCGATTTTACACCGCATTTTTCCATGGTAAACGAATTCTTAATCTGGCTGGGTTAATTCTTTAAACTTGAAAATTAATAAATTAATAACTTTCACGAGGCGCATCAAATAATACAAAGCAAAATTATATTTTGCACGATAAATTTTGAATGGCATGGAGATTAGCTCATAATAGGCCCAAAAAACTAAAGTCGCATTAAGAATATTAATGTAAATAATTTTCGTCTTGGAGCCCAGAGAGGAAATCCCGGTTCCCGCTAAACATAATTCGTGATGAAGTTGCTCATAATTGTTTGGTTTTTGTGCGAGGAAAAAAGAGAAGAAAGTATTTTTGTTTTTGTTTTCACGCAAGTTTTGACAACGCGGCATAGGATTTCGTGGGAGTGCGAACAGGCTTAAAATCTCTTTTAGTATCGTAGTCGCGAATGGATAGATAACGCGCATTGATGTTCCATAAAACATCTGTGTAACAATTGGTTGCATATAGGCTCCACCTCTTGCGCTTTTTCAATCACATAACAGTTCGATAAAGGTAACTGATGCGAACTTTTACCATATTTGAATGTTTCAATTATAGTTGCGTAACCCTTCATGCAACAAATGGTGCTGCTTGGGAATAGCGCTGCAAGGTTTTATGAACCGAGCTGATGTCAACAAGCGGTGCTCGATATTCAACAAATCTAGTTAATTCGTTTGCTTAACTGATGATAAGGACGTGGTTGGCAGAAAATTTGTGCGGTTGTCTGAACAGCTGGCTGGTAAATGGATGGATAATGCGGAATATAGACCTCATAGTGATCGTTAGCCTCTTATCCAGCAACTCTGATCCCGACCTCCTCGTAGTACACTCTACACTGGGTTATTTCGAGGATTTGGGAGGAGGAAAAGCTACCGGAAGAATGGATGGAAGGAGTGGTTTGTCTTACCTACAAAAAGGGTGATCGGCTAGACTTCTGCAACTATCGTGGTATTATGCTGGTAAACGCCGCCTACAAGGTACTCTCCCAGATCCTGTTACGCCGGTTGTCACCGATAGCACAAGGTTTGGTAGAGAATTATCAGACGACGGGTTTCAGGGGGGCTCGCGCAACTATGGACCAAATTTTTACTATCCGACAGACTTGCAGAAATGTCGAGAGTACAACCTACCCACGCATCACATCTTGATTGATTTCAAAGCAGCATACGATGCAGTCGATCGGGACAAGTTATGGCAAATAATGCACGAACACGGTTTTCCGGACAAACTGACGCGACTGATCAGAGCTACATTGGATCGAGTGATGTGTTCCGTACGCATCTCTGGGACACTCTCGATTCACTTCGAAACGCGGCGAGGGTTGAGACAAGGTGACGGTTTATCCTGCATAATGTTCAACATCGTTCTTCAACATCCGACGAGCGGGCATCGAAACGAGAGGCACGATTTTTACCAAGGGTTGCTAACTTCTAGGCTTTGCAAATGACTTCGATATCATAGCCAGGAACTTTGCGACGGCGGAGGCAATCTACGCCAGACTGAAAGCGGAGTCTAGGAGAATTGGGCTAAAAATAAATCCGTCGAAGACCAAATACATGAAAGGAAGAGGCTCAAAGGAAACAAACGCGCATCTCCCACAGACGGTAACCGTTGACGGCGACAAACTAGAAGTGGTAGAAGAGTTCGTGTATTTGGGATCACTGGTGACCGCGGACAACAACACTAGTAAGAAGATCCAGCGGCGCATCCAAGCGGGAAATCGGGCCTACTTTGCCCTTCGGGTCATTCCACGTCAAGTGACCGAGAAAAAGTACAAACTTGTAATCGACCTTCTAGGATTTTCACCAAACTCGGCCAGATTGTTCGTTTTAGGTCAAGAAGCAAAAATCCCAAGTTTGGTGCCGATTGGACTTTCCCTCGATTTTTGGGAACTCTCCCTTTTATTAGAAAAAGCATCATTTTCGTCAAATTCGCTTATTTTCTTTTGCTTATATCTTCGTAAATATTCAATTTAGAAAAAAAAACTCTGTTCTACATTTTCATGGGAAATCATCTGAGGAATCCGAAAAAATATTAGTTTTTTGCAGCAGCGCTGCCAAACACTTTTATTTTTGATTTGAAAACTAAATTTGTATTTTTCTCTCAATGAGTACAATTTGATCTCAAAAATTTGAGCACCATCGTATTCCTCAGACTTTTTACATAAGAATCATTCAAAACCACGAGGTGTTCCATCCTGTTCTCGAGATATAGCGTTTTGAAACAAACAATTCCCAATTTTTCAAGTAAAATCATAAACAAAATAAAATTTCCTAGCAATAAGCAAATAACAAAACAAAGCAAAATTATTCTGGTTTAATCTAAAACAACATTGCGCTGTTATGAAAGCACATAAACAGTATATAATACAACTAAAGTTTGTTTTTGAGCCGTCTCTGTCTCGTGCCTTCAACAACAAGGATTCCGTGAGCAAACGGGATGCCATAAAAATGTTCAACTGTTTCCACCAATACATCTGCAAAACATTGAATAGAGTCAGAATAAAGTTCCGACAGAAGATAAGAGCCCCGGAATATACTGAGGGACAGATTTCGACGGTGAAATCCCTGTGCTGTTGGTTAATAAAAAGACATTTCCGAAAATACTTTGTTTTGGACGGCGAAAGTTACATCCCTCTTTCGAAGACGCACATTCCCGGAAATGATCGATACCATTCCATGGATCTGCCTCAATTCCGCCCAATTGAAGATTTCTTCGGGATTTTGGGCTCGTTGGTGTACAAAAATAACTGGCGAGCCGCGAATTGCAAACAGTTGATTGGTAAAATCAAGAGATGCATTCGCAAAGTTGATATGACGGCCGTACAACGCTGCTGTTCCGACGTCAAACGGAAGCTTCGCCGAACAGCCGATTACGGACCATTTTCAATAATGAACAATGTATCTTTAATTTCAGCAAAATCTGATCTCCTTCAAATAGCTTTATCTTTTTTTGACAGTTTGAGAAATAAATTTCAAAATCTTAGTTGGTACCCGTTATTTGAACAAGTATGGTTAAAATTAATTATTACGAAAAAAATCACCCGTGGACGATATGAATCAATATGAATCAAATTTCTGCATGCAAGTAATCATAATATTTATGAGAAATAGGAATAAGTAAGCGCATGAATAAAAGTAGCACATACTTGTTGTGTCCCGGTTGATTTTATACAATCGCTAAACATTGGCAAAATACAAATAGGTCGAGGTATTATTAAGCATAGATTCCAAGATGACACTCTGGCATTCCACATGACGAGGTACCGATTCGTACATCAAAACAAAACTGTAATCTGCCATGGATAAACTGTATTTCATATGCCACATCTTGGTCCTCCCGCCCCCAGTGCAGTCGAAGAGCCGGTCCGAATAAATTTGACCCTGTTCGTTCGCATTCAAATCTTGTACAACAAAATAACTGTTTGCCAGCGTCGTACCACCGACTGAGTTTGTTTACCCAGATTCCCACCAATTTGCGCAAGTGGAAGCAGAGATTGAATAAATTGAACCATAGCCGCAACCCGCATCGGTGAACGACCCGCCTGGAGGAATCAAGTCAAGTGTCACTTCGACACTGGGTAAGCGCCGAATCGAAATTCGCTTCCAAAATGTTTACCCGAGCACTTGACATCAGAGAGGAAAAATCAAACTCAATGTATATAAAAGCCGTTCCTCCGTGGTGCCATCCTGCTGAGCCTAAAGATGGAGAAGTCAACATCAAACCCGAAATGAACAAATCACAAAGCCCTTACCGGAAGCACGGGTAAAAGGCATTGAAGCAACCGAAGAAACAGTCTAGTGATGGATTCGTATCTGACTGAAGCAGTGTAGAACCGAAATGCTGCGTTGGTTTGATGAGGTCCTCGAAAATTCATCGCCCGTCTCCGATTGGGCGGCAAAAAATACTACCCTTACCAAAATGGAGTATCAGACATTTGAAGCACTGTGTCGATACACACGATCGATGTCCCGATGTTAGTTTATGCATACATACACACATACAGAGATGTTTGCCCAAAGCACAGTGTTCAACTAGGTCTGTTCTCGTTTATCGACTTGTTCAAGATTGTTTTCTAGCACAAGGAAATGTTAATAGTAGGTACAAAACAAGTTTTGCACAAACAGTAAAATCAACTCGTGTGCCTAGCCATGCCGGATATTTTATTGGCATTTCAACTGTAAAGAGACAGTGCCTTCATTTCCCTGCGGCAATTTTCTGAAGGATTTGATGGCACAAGAGCATGAACCAATTGCCTTTCGACACCGCGTCGATTTCTGACGCCTGTGTTTAACATGTTTCGGTGTTCCGCAGCAGAAAACGGTTTTGGGTGATTTGGAAGGAGTGGTTTGTTGGCTTATGATGAGATTGATAGCATCACACGAAAGCTAACCTTTCTGGCAGTCGATAGAGGCAGGTTACTAAAGCACACGTCACGTTGGCGTTTGCAAGTTTTATGAGATTTGCTGGCGCGCTTGATTTATTCATTCGGTTTTAATGGTTCGTTTGAGAGGTGAAACAAACATAGTTGAGCAATACGAAACCGAATTCTGGTTTGGCTACTTAGAATAACCTCGCATTAACGCATATCCAGAAAATAGTAAAGCCCCTAATGCCATAATTAAATGCTAAATTCTGCTGGCTTTGATGATTGCGGTGCGTTGATTTCATTTTCATTTCAGTCGTAAAATTTTGCTTTAGTACGCAATTACGGCAAACCAAGCATACCGACCACCTAGATTGGATTAATTATCACCTTATTTTGCTGTTTATATTTAACTTTTCAGTCTGGTTCTAACTGCAATAAAAGCTTTAAGAATCTCACGCAATTATATAGTGCGAAAATGAATAAGAATGTTTTTTCAATCGCTAGAGTTATACCAATTGTGTCAAACAGTAAAAAAGGAACGCCAGCAGGGACAACATAGGCGAGTGGTTTATGCTTGCTTCACGTTTATTGTCAGTTTATATTTTTAAAGCTGGATATTTAATTCAGTTTTTATCCCGTCAATTAACTATTTGTAAATTAGCAGTTTAATTATAATAACTGCATCAGTTTGAAAATAATTGTTCCTATCATCTTTACCCTTTTCAGTTTGAAAATAATAGACCCTTTTATTTTATTCCTTTTGACTTTACCTAACCTTTCCGGCAATACCAATACTGCCCATGGATGCATAGTCGACGTAACAACCAGCACCATGATTGTTGAGAAAATGCATTTTTATCGTGAAAAACGTTTAAAGCCATACAATCTATAAACTATAAACTTTTTCAATCGAATAATCTGTCAATTTAGTAAAGTTTATCAATCAAAACAGAACTGATGGGGTTTTATGATTCATTCCTTATTTATTGTGTTTAAAAAATGCGAACGCCAGTTTATGCGAATAAACAGACTGTTTTTTTGAATGATTATTCACATAACTTGGCGTAAAGATACAAAAACAAATAGGTTACTATGCTGATTGATTATGCGGGGAATTACGTCAACCATTAGCATTACGTGAAAGCAATAGCAGAGTAGCCCAATTTTCCTAAATTTCTCGAATATTTTCGAACAAATATATGTTGTTTGAGTATTGGGCATGTGAACAACATAGTTAAGAGTGCGTAGGACCGAAAAAGTACATTTTGATCATTTTGGTTTTTACGTCAACTATGCATCCATGGGCAGAATAGGTTATCGTTTCCTGAGACACTGACTGGTTACTCAGACGGGCTAATTAGTCATCGGTTCGACCCAGTTATAAAATCACATTAAGTGAGAATTAAGTTCGAATTTGTCGCTCCCTGCTAATTTGTATCTGAGGGTACCGCATAAATGATTGAATTGTGCATTTTAGTTTCAAATTTTGTAATTTGAATGAATGCAAGGGTGAAAGTAGTTCAATAACCGAGTATTGCTATTGTATACGCCATATATTTTTCCTAAAGTTGTGCAAATGGTATTCGCTTGGTGCAAATGAAATTAATTCTCAATAAAACCGTCTGATTCACATGGGCTTTATTTGAATAGCTTAATTTGGAGCAGCTGAGTTCGGAAGAAAGATAAAAAACAAGCCCGTCATCAGCATCTTTTGTTACCATTCAGTGATTAACCTGATTAACGATAACAGTTGCCCTCCCCAGTGCAGCCTCTTGGCAGGCGAAACCGATGGCCATTCCAATTCGGTTGCAAAAACGATACTTCCGGCGACTTCGGTCGTTTTCACATTATTCCATCATCAACGAAAGCAAACAAAGAGACCGGCGAGATGCTCAGGCGTGGACACACTGTCCCGATAATGTGTTTCGAACCAGCCCTTTCCGTCTGAACACACGCTTCTTTTTTTTCGAAGCCATTATGTCGTCATTCCCATATCCGCCGACTACCCTAAAGCCATCGGAACGTCCGCACAACTGTTTACTCAACGTTTTTCGGGTGTATCTTGCGATGTCGGAACTCCGTTGAAATAAGCACACATATATAAACCATTTTGTGACAGGAATGTCCTAAATGGTAATAAAGACCGTGGTCAGAATATTTTAAGTTAAAATTATACAATTTGGCAATGGCAAATCTCCGTAAAAGCTACGCAAGGATACGGGAATGACATTCCCTTTAGAACCATTATGCCATTGCAATACTTTAGCTTTTTACATTTCTTACATCTTCATATCGTTTAGCGACTGAAACCAAATAGAATTTTTTTTCGATGACTATTTTTATATCATTTTATCTGTGGTTGCTGCTTGGCGGGTCTAAGATGGAGTTGAATTTCTGCCCAGAAAGCGTTTTTTATTTCACTGTGTACTTAAAAAGAAACTACATGTTGGAGCTGCATGTTCACATAAGCAACAGACATATTTATCCAACTGGGTATGAATTTATTATTCTCCTTCCTGTTTGAAGCCAAACTTCCTAATTACAACAATTTCCGTCAGTCCTGCCGAGGAAGCAAAACACTGTACGACTTAACTCTTTCACTGCAGTAACACATCCGTACGATTCGTGCAATTGTGCTAAACTGAACACTGAAAAAACAGCAATATCTCGTACAAATCATAACAGTAATAACGATTATAACGCGAGTCCAGTTATAAATATCAATTAGCTCGCTCTCCTGGCTCGACGGGTACTTTATTTTCATTTCCTTGCAAAACGGACAAGTTACACTGCGGCTGGCTGTTGTGGTTGTTCTTGCCATGCCATGCCAAACCAGCCGAGTCAGACAAACTGGCGTTCGTGGGGGCACATGGGACTTCCTTAATGGTTCTCTGTAGATGGTGCACAAGAAAACCAACTGGCCGAGGTTGAGGATTGCGAGAATTATTACCGCTTGAATCATGGGACGGAGAACGGTACGCGTGCACTGCTAACTTTGCTGCTGCTGTTTATAGTAGGATTCCGGATGCTTCGGTACTAAGAAATTACGTTGCCGCAAGGCAGCAGCTTGAATGTTTTTTTTTCTTAACTGAGTTTTTTCTTGTTCACCGTAAGTTGCGTTCTGGGATGGATAGTCTAAATGATTGCTGGTGGGCCGCTTGCAATTAGCTATGTTCTTTAATTTTTTAGTGCACCGCAATCAGTCAAATTGGAAATAACAGAACAGATTGTCCGCACTTGTTGCATTTTTTTTTGCTTTCAAAAATGTTTTATGCTTGTTTTTAGCATTTTCCGCTCTCACAGGCTTCTTCCTCGTTTATTAGAATAGAATCGAAAAAAAATCAATTTTTATTTTATGATTGTTGGTTCAACCGCTATGTTTGTCAGGAAAAAGATAATTTTTCACTATCTTCACTCTTTGTAATGCGGTCCCAAACAGGCTTTTCCCAATCTTATATAATGAGCAGGAATGTGCCAACGGCTCAGAAGCCGTTCAATAGAACTGACTCACAAGACGGAGCGCTTGAGCGAACAACCTTCTAAACACACAAGATTCCTCGAACGCATCGGAGGTAACACAGAACTTTAGTTCTGGAGTCGTAGTGCACTGATTATACTCACGAACTCTCAACTTAGCGAACAAGTCATGAACCATGCCGCTTATTTAAACTGGTTCGCAGCAGAAAAAAGACGGTTCAGCAGCGCTCCCACCGGATTACCTACGAGTGACCGAAACACAAATGGCCGAATCACGAAAGGCCGAAATACAACTTGCCCGAAATAACAAATGGCACAATAGATCTAATGGCCAAAGCACAAATGGACGAATGTCATATTCGGCTGAAATTTTTCACGGCCTTCAACTTGCACAACTGCTGGATATGTGCTGTTCTTACCCGCTGCCGCTCGTTGGAACTCAACTAAGGGACTAGTCAGTAAAGCTATGAAAATACATGCACCTATATAGGAATGGTTTTTGCGGGGGGCTGCCTCCCAACGGTGGCCGACAAACATAAATCTATTCAAAATGTGTAAATGCTCTCATAGTGAGCAACAACAAAGGCGTTCTTGAAGCACACTTTTTGTTTTATAACTGGTAAATAACTTCTTCTTCAGCAGCAGCCGGGGTGGCTCGTGCTGTTTCAAGCACTCGTCTCCATTCAACTCGGTCTTGGGCAACTCGTCGCCAATTTCCTAGTCGTCTCAGAAGTCGCAAATCGCTTTCGACCTGGTCGAGCCATCGTGCACGTTGGACCCCCTGTTCCTGATGCCGATGGGGTTGTTGAAGAGGACTATTTTCGTCGCACTGTCGTCCGGCATCCTTACGACGTGTCCGACACGCCGTAGTCTACTAACTTTTGCTAGATGTACGATGGGAGTCTCCCCAAGCAGTGCCAGTAGCTCGTGATTCATACGCCTCCGCCACTCTCCGCTTTCAGTTTGTACTCCGCCAAATATCGTCCGCAGCACTTTCCGCTCGAATACGGCAAGGCGCGTACGTCCTCCGTGAGCAGCGTCACGGCTACAAGTAACTACCGGTTTAATAAGAGTTTTGTACATTGTTAGCTTCGAGCAGCGGCGTATGCTTCCTGGTCGTAACGTTTTACGAAGGGCAAAGTAGGCCCGATTTCCCACTTAGATGCGCCGCTGGATCTCCCTACTAGTGTTGTTGTCCGCGGTCACCAGCGATCCCAAATACACGAACTCCTCTACCACTTCTAGTTCGTCGCCGTCAACGGTTACCGTTCGTGGAATACGCGCGTTTGTTTCCTTTGAGCCTCTTCCTTTCATGTATTTGGACCTCGACGCATTTATTTTTAGTCCAATTCTCCTAGACTCCACTTTCAGTCTTACGTTGATTGCCTCCACCATCGCAAAGTTCCTGGCTATGATATCGAAGTCATCTGCAAAGCCTAGAAATTGGTAAAAATTGTGCCTCTCGTTTCGATGCCCGCTCGTCGGATCACCCCCTCAAGAGCGATGTTGAACAGCAAGCAGGATAAACCGTCACCTTGTCTCAACCCTCGTCGCGCCTCGAAGGGACTCGATAGTGTCCCAGAGATGCGTACGAAGTATATCACTCGATCCAATGTAACTCTGATCAGTCGCGTCAGTTTGTCCGGAAAACCGTGTTCGTGCATTATCTGCCATAGCTTGTCTCGATCGACTGTATCATATGCTGCTTTGAAATCAATAAAGATGTGATGCGTGGGCACGTTGTACTCCCGACATTTCTGCAAGATCTGTTGGATAGTAAAAATTTGGTCCGTAGCTGCGCGAGCCTCCATGAAACCCGCCTGATAATTCCCTACTGTGCTATACGCACTCTCCGTGTACTATAAACGGTACACAGTAAACCGTTATTTCTTTACGGGTGGTTTACGCCCGCTACTGTGTGATGCATATAGCCACGTTATGCTGCATGTGCGTTTATGATGTGGAGTGAACGTCGCCACTCGTAGCAATGACGATGTGACTCATCGCTGCTGGTGCGCATTTGCTCCAGCTCCGAACAGGCATGCGCCGCTGGCTGGCATCACATAGGCGAGGCGCAGTTCAAAACAAGACCAAGGTACGGAGCGATACAATAGCTGCCAATGTTTGTAAACATTTTTGATCCGGGATCTGTACCCAGACACCCCGAACACCAAAAAGAAATCCATACTGCTATTTCTTAGTCAGCCTGCTAAAGTTGTCCGCTCGAAAACAGTTATCCTTACGATTGGTGTAACGCCACCACAAGAGCGGTTAAGTGTAGAGTAGATGTGGAAGACGGACCCATCTACGTCACTACGAAACCTTGTGCTATCGGTGACAACCGACGTAACGCCACACAGGATCTGGGAGAGTACCTTGTAGCCGGCGTTTACCAGCGTAATACCGCGATAGTTGCAGCAGTCTAGCCGATCACCCTTTTTGTAGATGGGATAAACCACTCCTTCCATCCATTCCTCCGGTAGCTTTTCCTCCTCCCAAATCCTCGAAACAACCCAGTGTAGAGGCTTTGCTAGTGTTTCTCTGTCATGTTTATAAAGCTCTGCCGGTAGGCGGTCCTTGCCAGCAGCTTTATTGGTCTTCAGCAGCCCGATTTCTAGTTTGACTTCTTGGAGATCAGGTGCTAGGACATTACTATCTTCCATGGGCGCTCCTAGGCTAATTTCCGTTCCACCGCCTTCTGCGACTTCGCCGTTGAGGTGTTCATCTAAGAACTGCTTCCATCTATCGACCACCTCGCGCTCGTTTGTGATTAGATTCCCTCCCTCGTCCCTACACATGTCAGGTTTCGGTGTGTAGCCCTTCCGAGTTTGGTTCACCTTCTCATAAAATTTGCGTGTCATTAGCTCGGAATAGTTGTTATAATTCTTCACGATCTCTGTCCTCCTTTTGGTGCTTTTTCCTCCTCAGGATCGTTGTCAACTGATTCCTAGCTCGTCGGTATTTGGCCAGGTTCTCTCTAGTCGCAACACTTAGATATTTTTTCCAAGCAGTTTTCCCCCTCCACCGCTTGTTGGCATTCCCTATTAAACCAATCATTTTGTGTACTCCAAGGCTCAATACCCAATGCTCTCCGATGGCCGAGCGTATTCTGCCCCAACCGTCTTCGAGGTTTGAAGCACCTAACTCCTCGGAAGAAGACAGTGCCTCATTCAGTACTCGCGCGTAGTTCTCGGCAGCTTGCGGGTTATCTAGCTGCTTGACGTTCAGCCGAGGAGGGCAGCTTTGACGTGTCCGGTATACGGTGGACAGTTTTGAGCACACATGTACTGCTACTAGGTAATGGTCAGAATCAATATTCGCACCCCGTCGGGAGCGTACGTTCGTGATCTTAGAGAAAAACCGGCCCTCTATGAGAACGTGGTCAATTTGGTTCATTGTACGTTGGTCGGGTGATCTCCAGTTGGCTTTGTGGATATCCTTGCGCGGAAAAAGCTGCTTCGGATCACCAGGTCTCGGGAAGCTGCGAAGTTTATACATCGTTGGCCGTTATCGTTCGTGTCGGTATGCGGCTATGGGGTCCTACCACAGGTCTATACATCTCTTCCCTACCGACCTGGGCGTTCATATCCCCGATGGCGATCTTGTTCTTGATGTCCCGTGACGAGCAGTCGGATCGTCGGGTCTACCTTCGTGCGGACAGTGCACGTTAATGATGCTATAATTGAAGAAAGGGCCCTTTATCCTCAATACACACATTCTCTCGTTGATCGCTTTCCAATCTATCACGCGATCCTGCATTCCGCCCAACACTACAAAGCAAACATTACATCCGTTTACCTATACTAATTTTTGTATACTCAACATAGATTATTTACCCTTAAGCTGCTATAAAAACTGTAAAATAGCTTTGGTTAATTTAGTTCGAAAACAGACACTTAGGAAGCCTGCAAGTCATAGGCGAAATACGTATCTGTCGTGAATAAAACATACATAGTATCGTTCTGATTCAAACTTAGAACAGTCTTAAACTTCGAACACTTAGAATAAAATGCTCGTTATTATCGTTACTATGATAAAATATTATCCATATTGTATACCACCGCGTTCGTTTTAATGTCCTCCTTCCGGTGGTATACAATAAGCATAATATTTTATCATATTAGCGCTAGTAACGAGCATTTTATTCTGAGTGTTCGAAGTTTGAGACTGTTTTAAGTTTGAATCAGAAGGGTAGAATTAAATTGGATAAGTTTTCTTCTTTTTATTTAATTTTAAGAAATTATTGATTTGGCAAGCAATTTGTTCATGCCGAAAACAGAGTACCCATTTTATGACCGCAGATACTATGAATGGACAGGTGTATTTGAAAGCGTGTCTCGAAAACCGACCTCTCTCTCTTTGGATGTCTCATAGCTGTTCTACGATCTTCTGGCTAAGTTTAGCTTCATGCCGTTACGTAAAGGACGCGTTACCACTCCAACGCAAATAATGTCGATTTCATGCCGAAAGAACTTGACCCCTAAATATGTTGCAGCTGCTGCTAGTCAAAAAATACTGAGCTATTATGAGACAGAATCATCTGAAACTTCCTAAAGTAGTCAAGTAGTGGCGGGTAAGTATACAAAATCTTGTCGATTTTGAGGTTGGGCAAGATCTCATGGGTGAGGTTAAGGCCAAACTACGATCATTCGGATACGAAAGCAAAATTTAAAACTATGAAGACGCTAAAACTAAGTTTAATTGTTTTATCTAATACCTTGAATATTTGATGGCAATTGAATAAAAACTCGAATTTTGCGAATTAATTTTGTGTATCGCAATTTTACCGTAGCATTTTCACCTCCCACGCCAGAGTAGAGCAAGACTTGTTCGGATGAGATCTTGTGTTTGCCTGTACCCGGCCACCGAACCTTGCTCAGCACCAGGTTTTCAAGCTTCAGGCGCCTAGCTTCCCCCCTAAGTTGACGCAGCTTCCCCTGCTGCTGGATAATTCCACATTCAATGCAGTCTAGCTAGGCTGACCTGAATCAATGTGATCGCAATAAATTTTGGTAACCAATATATTACTTAATAGCCACATAAAATTTGATTTGCACGTATTGAGCAGATTTTACCTCATCAACACTTGAAAAAAGCATATCTTGACGTAGAACTACGTCTTACCGCAGGGTGTCAATCCAAAATTTACTCTGGGATTCAACCCAGCGTCACGGAAGAATGAAAGATTTTGAACGCCAATAGCTCTGCTAATTACACGGTGTTACACGGAAAAAATACTTCTCAAATGACCTAGTGTACGTTGTTAATCGCACCTAGTACATCATTAAAACACATCATCCTAACACTCCCAAAATTTCAAATTATTCCAAAAAAACGTTTTTTGGCTAGGTGTACACATACTATCATGAATAACTCAATAATTTTTCAAGCAATTTTAAGTGTTTTATACATTTTTGGAAAGCTTAGAAAACAAGCTTTCAGAATATTGCAAAGTATATTAAAAAAATTTTCACACCGTGTTATGCATGGATTTTCATGGTATAGATTCCGATCGACTCATAAAAGATGTAGCATTTATGTAATTTCTATTGTAACATTCTATTTCAATCTCTAATTAGTAAAAATTGCCGAACAGTTTCAACGTCAAATTATCCCATACATTTTCTTTGTGATCGCCTTGCGCCTGCGAAAGGCAGGGACGACAGTTAAATACACCATCTGTTTACTGTAATTTCGATTATTTTACGTTTAAAACAAAGCAACAAAAACCCCTCGTCCCAATAGGTCGAAGATTCTTCACGACGTTTAGACTTATACTAATTTGATATCTGTGCTTGGGAAGTATGCCAACAAGATTTCTTATGATTGCTACAAACCTAGTCCAGTTAGATATCCTGAAAGTAAACAATTTTGTTAAAGCATAAAACCACCCCTTCCTTTCAACCAAGTTCATTTTTAAACATTGAATCTAGTCCAAATTGATGTCCTGAAGGTGAAACGTCACAGAAAAGTGAACAGCAATCCTTTCCTTTTGCCAGATTGTATCCATATTCGCGACTACGAAGTTGCTAATATTTGTTTGGTTTTTGCGTGAGAAAAAAGTGAAGGAAGTATTTACGCTTTTGTTTTTACGCAAGTTTCGACAATGGGGTTTCGTATAACTGCGAACAGGATTAAAAATCTCCTTAGCTTTCGCAGTCGCGAATAGGTGCTGCAAGAATTTTTTCGGAACTGTTGTCTTACAAGGAAACACGGATGAAGGGATATTTGTGCATGTGAAGTAACGCAGCAATTCTCAAAGTGAGGAAAATCAGCGACTCTTTTATCCGAGAATAGTTTTGAATGTTTCAATTTCTGCTTTGCGTCAGTTAGTTGCCTGCAATTATTTACTATTCAAGCGTCAAGCATTAATTTATTTCGAAAATGATGGAAAAGACAATGCAGAAGGGATCCGAAGTGGTGCTAATGTTTATTTGACCGTCAACTCAGTATAAGGCAGTAAGGTACAAAACATTTTGCAAACAACTTCAACTCACTTAGTAGGTACCCTTCAATCATTAAGCCAAGTGTCCACTATAGAGTTATTTTGGTAGAGTAAAAAGCGTAGAGCGTAGAGACTCTACCAGCTGTGTGTACACTATAAGGCATCTCTACCACTTTACCGCTCTACCTAGAGAAGCCGTAGAGAAATTTTACGTAGAGCTCTACTACGCACTCTACGGCTTGTGTCCACTGGGGAAACTGTAGAGCGTAGAGCTCAACCAAACACTATGTCAACACAGCGTTTGGTAGAGCTCTACGCTCTATCTAACCTGCTAGATAGAGCTGTAGAGAACAATTTCGCTTTTGAACCGATTTCGCAACATGACGCCATATTTTTCTGATGCAACTGCTGCGAACAAATTGTGTACCTACGCATATACAGCAAAGTGTGCGTAAGATAAATGTCAGAAATGAATGAAATGAATGTGCTATCACAGGCCAAATGTAAATTCAGGTGAATATTTTATTTTTAAATGAAATTATGAGGTAGCTTTTTATTATCATAATTCAAGGTAATTCAAGTAATTTGGCATTACGATAGGTCATCTTTTGGTAATAATGATCGCAAAACATGACGGGACGTCATGCTTTCGTAGCATGGGCTCTATTCTCAGTCACCTGCTTACTGGTCGACTGCTGGACTGCTCGATTGCTGGATTGGTCGACTAGACTGCTCGATTTGATTGCTCGACAAGACTGCTCAACTGAACTGTTCAACTGGACTGTTGAATTCGACTGCTCGACTGGATTGCTCGGCTGAACTGGCGATTGAACTGCTTGACTGGACTGTCCAATAATACTGCTCGATTTAACTTCTCAACTAGGCTACTCGATTAAACTTCTCGACAGGACTACTCGAATCAACTGCTCGATGTTCGACTTAACTGCACGACTGGACAGATTGATTCAACTGCTCGATTCAACTACTCGACTCAACTGCTCTACTGGACTACTCGACTCGACTGTTCGACTGAACCTCGATTCAACTGCTCGATTCTACTATTCGAATCGGCTACTCGACTCAACTGCTCGACCCGACTGCTCAATTAAAATGCTCGACTAGACTACTTGATTTAACTGCTCGACCGGACTACTTGATTGAACAGCTTGATTCAACTGGTCGACTCGACTGCGCGGCTCATTTGCCCAACTCATTTGCTTGACTCGACTGCTTGATTCGACTACTGGACTCGCCTGCTCGACTGGATTGCTCAACGCGATATCAAATCGGCACATTTGAAACAGAAAATCTCGGTACCAGCTTTTTAAAAAGGCTTAACTGCAAAATGTAAACAAACCGAGTGAGGGTTCTTTCCGCTTTGCTAGTCCAGCAGAAAATAACTCTCACTCGGTTTGTTTACATTTTGTAGTTGGGCCGGTTGGGTAGTCGCGCTAAAAACCCGCGTAAAATAGACTTCAGTGTATCACGGTTTTTGTAAAAATGAGAACCACCCTACAAGGCATAACAAAACTAATGGAAAACGAATTTAAAATAAATTAGTTAATTATTAAAAATTAGTTTTACAATTATTGCAAAAATTAGAACCACCCCAATCAATTACATCAAAAGAAAAGCCTTTCTGAATGAAAAATTTCTTTTCCGGATACTGAAAGGCCGTTTTCTTCTTATTTCATAGAATATAATTTTCAATAAAGCATTGCACGCAGATGTCAGTGCGTTTTTTTCGTCCCAGGTTTGACAGTGTTGTGGGGTTTATTTTGATTACTTATTCGCAAGACCCAGAAGCAACAAACTGCAAAAATAACAAAAATATATGTTGTGCAGAACTGATATCATTTTTCTGCTTCGGAAAAGTCGGGCATTTCCGGTTTCCGCAAACAAGTGGTACGAATTACAAGTAATAAACCCACTAGCAATAAAATTAGGTTACAAAGGGAATCAAAACAAAACACACAAAAACGTCAAACCAGAGTTGAGGTTAAGAACCGTGCAAAGGTTTATTAAATTTCCATTTCTATGAAAAATAAAAAAATTTTTGACATTCATCTTATATACACACTTCATATACGCGTATATGCATGCGCGATTTGTTTGCGTCGGTTGCATCAGCAAAATATGGCGTCATATTGCGAAATAGTTTCAAAAAGGAAATCGTTCTCTACCGAGTTCTCAACAGCTCTATCTAGTAGGTTAGATAAAGCGTAGAGTATATGTAGAGCTCTACCAAATACAAAACGAACGTGTATACACTTTAGAGTTTTTTGTAGTAGAGAACTCTCCCATAGAGTTGCTGTAGAGCTCTACCAGTGAGCTCTACAGGGTGTATACACTACTCTACCTAACTCTACGTGAGATTATTCTCTAGCTCTACCTGAAAAACTCTATAGTGGACACTTGGCTTTAAAATGAATAAACCGATCTGACAAATTATCGACTCGCAAAAATTTTTTTTCTCAACCTGTAGCATAGTCAAGCCATTTTAACATAACGATATTTTGATATCATCAAAACACATAAGTATGTATGTGAATAGTGTTTGATATTAACGAGAGAATTTTAATATTTTTTGAAACGTTGGTACTAGAGAGAATTTTGTTAATAGCTGGGTGCGTGAGGAAGATACGGTTCGTTAATTGGGTGTTCGTTAGTTGGGCCATGCTCCAACTTGAATGTCAAAATTCTATTGAACTTTTGAGTTTAAAAAATTCAAACAACTGTCAATTAGCGAATCAGCTGAAGTGCAGTCGTGACCCAATTAACGGTTCCAGGCTGTACTCCGATTCTGGCACTGGTAAAAATATTTGTTTTTGGCATCACAAATCACACAAAATACATATCAAAAATACGATACAATTATTTGGCACTATTATTTAGTTAACGCAATTTTACGCCACACATATGTCAATACGGTGTGAAGGACAAGTCAAGGTTCTTCGCAAAAACCCGCCTAACGTAGTTCTACGCCAGCTGCGCGGTTGTGTCTGGAATATAACCTTTCTGATTTTTTTTTAGAAAAAATGTCTGTAACTTCGGAACCGAAAGAGTTACCGACTTGATTCCTTCAAATAAAATGTGCGTTTTTGATGGATCTCAAAGTACTGTAAAGGCATGCTTTGTGTGAAATCAATACAGAGGGACGAAAAGAAAAAACAATTTCAATTGCTTTTTAAAAAAATCAACTAGGGTAGATGATCCATTAGTTGCGCCACTAAGCCCAATATAACTTCATTTTGCTTGTTTATTGAGGTATATGCTTCAATTAATGCTTGTGGGATATAAATTTATCAAATACAAGGTATTTGTCACAAGGCAAGACAATTGCTTTCGTTGTACGAGAAGCTTTATAAAGAAAAAATGAATTTTCCGATTCAATTATATTGTACCAACAGTTGCGCTAATGTTTCCTTAATTAAGTTTGATGTTCCTTTAATTGTGTTATTCCATATACATTGCTAGGTTGCTAAGTGAAAAAACATCGCAGCAAAACTATAGGGGAAGACGGGGTAAGAAGGCCCCCCTAAGCGAATAAATTGCTAGCATAAAATGTGTACGAAAATTCACCTTTTCTTGTTCCATACATGGAAAAGCATTCATTTATCTACCATTAAAAATTATGTAAAAAATTAATTAGTCTATTTTTCCGTGATTTTTCATCAATTTTCGAAACGTCTAAAAATTACTCGTTCACAACCAGGCGGGGTAAGAAGGACCACCAAAGGGGTAAGACGGACCATGGCGGAGTAAGACGGATTGTGGTAGATTTGAAGGTTTCAAATCCACTGGTTTTTATTTACTCTTTTCTTGGCGTTATTTTGTTGATTTGTCAGCAGAACTTTTACTCTTTGAATACGCTTCACTTTAGGTGAAGGCAAAGAAGGCAACACATTAAATGAGCCGTTAAGTGACTTGGGATCATCGAATTTTGATTCCGTTAGATCCAAATTTATCTTGATTTTGTTATTCGAATGGCACTTGTTGGCTTCTTCTGACGTGGGAGGCTCTGTGTTAGGCAGCATGATCTCAGATTAAGGAATAATTTTTATTACAGGTGTACTCTATTTCGAAAAAGACACTGATGAAGCCTGCAAGTCGTAAACGAAATGCGTATCTGTCAGAATAATAAAAAAGTTAGTGAAATTCAACAGGAAAAAAGTTGGTTTTTTCATCCAATATTTTTAAAATCTATTAAGACACTAAACAGAAGAACTTTAGGCAATTATGAGCACTATGACGTATGGCCCTTTTACCCCGTGAAAAATGGCCCGTCTTACCCCTAGGTAACAATTTACATTATTTTGCTTTTATCTCTTAATCCGTACTATTTTATATACCTTTTCCGCCACACACAGAACAAGAATTGCCCAATTAAAGTTAGTAGTAAGAGAAACGACAAAATACAACCTACCTATAACCTTAATTTTGTTGCTGCTGAAATTATATCGCATGAAGACACTGCGAACGAAAAGTTTGTTTTGATTCTAGTTTTAACGTTGGATACGGCCGAGTGCCACAGGTTCTCTCGAAAGTGTTTAGATAGTCTAATAAACAAAACATACTGGGGCATTTGTAGAAAATTTAAGGATTTCTTGGCGAAATCGATGTGGTCCCACTTACCCCGCCGGGCCTTCTTACCCCTTGTTACCCTAGATGAGCGCCTATAGTTGTGCGCTCCAACTGCGCGTTAGATTTTGGAAAATTGGCATTTTAGCAAATAATGCTTTAACTTTAAATGGTGTAGTCTAACTACCATTACTTCTAAAAGCCTGTTTTATATAATGAATGTAATTGTTTTATCTAAAATGCTACGGTGACGAAAATATGCATTAATAATGAATAGTAGCGCAACTATTGGTACTACCACAACTATTAGATCAACTACCCTATTACAGATAGGAGTTTTATCTCTTTTCTAGTTTGTGTTTTAGACTCGCTTACTTTGAGAGCCACCTTAATAAAATGCAAAATTTGAAATAAACAAATTTTCTCTCAAAACACAATATAGCTAGGACTAACGGTTTTAGCGTAATTATTGTTGTCCGTCTAGAATTGGGTCTCATCCCACTGTGAGATGTATGAGTTTAATTTGCAATTTAGACTCTTGGTTTCGTGTTATTTTTTTTTGTAACAAATTAATAGCACAAAGGCTATAGAATCGAAATTGTAAAATTTATATAAATGAATAAAACAGTTTGTAACAATATTTTTTTAGCTCCTTAACATGCTAAAACGTAAATTATCACAAAATTCGCTGAGCATTTTCACTAACAGTACCTACAAAAAAAAGTTTTTTAGCGAAGTTACATCAGCTTTTCCCCACCCTGGTCTAACACCGCAAAGAATTCGGGGTCATCGTTTTCCAGGTGATAAATCACTACGAGGAGACGAAGCGATTGACAATTTGTTTCGGTCGCTTCGTCCAAACCAAGTAGAAGATCGGTTACAAATCTCTTAACGTTCAACCGACACAACCACAGCCACTTCATCATGCCACTTTGCTACCAGCTCTCCTCCTGGTGCGGTGGAAAGCAGTGAAGAGCCAAGTCGTGCGTGATTATGTCCATCCTTTTGGCATCTTCTGGGAATAAAATGACGCCACAAGCACAAATGAATAGCTCGAGCAGCGAAGATATACCGGGATGGTGTAACAATATATTACTTTACCATTACTAAGGTCATAAGCCTAAGATGTAATGTTGGTTCTGGCAGAACGGCTCCGGTTGGTGTTTCCTTTAGAAGCACCGGACGAAAAAACCAAAATCGGACTTGTGCTGACCCCGGAAACAAGGGTGATATTAAAATTGTTTTTAATGCAGCGCTGGATTATTCTGCCTGTTGTAAAAATTGTTATTTTTAATCCACTAACGACCACTCTCCGATTAAATGAAACTAACATCGTTAGCAATTAAGAAACTTTACCATGGAAGACGATAGTTTCGCTTAATCGATTCTCGATAAAATCAACCAGTTACCCAGTCAAGAGTCCTTTGTTGATTGCTTTCCACATCCCTTAAGGGCATTCAGGAGGAAATGAATGGTGTTAACGTCTGACCATAAAGTGGGGCTGCGGCTAGGTTCGAGAGCCAATTGAGGTTAAAATAAGTACCTACTCGCTCTAGGCTCCAGCAGAACATACATCGTACACCGATTAAGACATTCAAACAATTCAAACTAAAGCCATGACGTTCAGCCTCCTGATGAAGGAACCAAAAGGAAATGCAATGTGATTTATTGATACTTACGAAATGTTCTGTGTTCATTAATTTTAATAATATTCGACTGGTTTTGCTGTTGCTTATTGGGGTTACCCTGTGCCGTTTTACCTGAAAAGAAAAACAGTAAAGATTTGAATATCTACCACTAGAAACTAGAGCAACGGATATTTTGAGATTCCTAGCCGTCATTAAAATTAATTCTTATAATCATAAAATACTTCCAGGTTGTTCGTTTCAAATCAACAACAAATAGGGAAAACAAGGATGATGATGAATTATAGAATTTCGGGGTTGTTGATTTGAGGAAAATTCACACTATACGATGAACAACTTTTGATGAATAATTTTGTCCGATTAATTCAATTGGAGCCTTTCAACGAGCTGCTCTTAGCTAGGTGCTGTAACTAGTTTCAACGTAAATAAAACTACACTTGTTCTCACATTCCAACGATCATGTTCGACCAAACCCTAGCCCAGCTGAGCATGATAGAGTGAGAATTGCAATTACAACACTTCTCCCACCGAAGGAAGATTCCGCTGTGCATGTCCGCTCCAAGTTAGCTCACACACTTCTCCGGTAGACCACGTACACCGCCGGTAAATACCAGCCAGCGCCGAGTTACCCCCATTTTCTCCTTCCGATTTCTACAGTCTTCTACGGTTCCGCGTGGTTTTTACGTTTGCGCTATTTGTTCCGCGATGCATTCTACCGGAAGTTCTTGTCTTGCTGCTAACTTTCCAATTTCCACAATTCAACTTGGCTGGCTTGCTGTTCTGGGTTCTCGCCGGAAAGCAGTCTCTAAAGCCATCCTTATGCAAATAATAAAACGCAATGTAATTGCAAAAGTTTTCCAAACAAATTATAAAATTGTTTTAATTCCGCGCTTAACGAGATTTTCATTTGACTGCCGTCGGCAAGACCGAGAAAGCTGTATAGTAGTTCCTCAGTCATGCTACGCAAACCTTCAAAGGAATGAATACCGTCGAAGAACCGGTTAGTTGCCTGTTCCACACAGAGGAAGGCGAAAATTTTTCAAACTATACCTACTGTTGAGCCAATTTCCTGTAACAGAACAAATGTGTGTTTCCAGGGTGGAAACTTGTTAACACTATCGCTGGCATGCAATCTGGAATACACCCGGTGTGTCTGTATCGCGGAAAGCTTCTTATAAACACAGAGAAAAGTCGATGGTCGAAACAATGACGAATAGAAACTTAGCGACCGGTTCAGGCTGGCTGCCTTTAGCCATTGTCATTAGTGTAGATTCCACATCAACGTCAAATCACGCTCAAGATATCATTTTTCATGCAACGTGTTAGCAGAATTGGCAGAGCTTAAAGAATGAAGTTCAAAGGTGCAAGCCATCGTTCTTCCCAGGCACACACATACACACTCTGCGTAACAAGTCCACTTACGGATCATCGCACCGTCATACCGCTTCCGGATCGTTCTACTTCCTGGGTGGATGGAAAGTTTGGTTGAAAAATTGGATTACCGGCGAAAGTTTCCCCATTGCGAAACACGCTCTCACGATCCTTGCACTGCTACTGTTACTCACTTCGGCGCGAAGTTTTCCCGTGTGAAAGTTTTACTACTGTAATCTACAAACAGCAGGTTGCTGCCTTGACTTTTCGCAAAGAAGGAACCACAATTTAATTTATACTCAAGCTTAAAGGTAATATTTCCCCCTGGAAATTGCAGTCATTTTTCACCCACGGTTGATTTAATAATACACTCTTGAACTATGATTTATTCCAAATCGATTTGGTTTGCGCATTCATCATAAAACGCAAAACCCCACTTCCAATATTACCGATATTTGTATTATTCAATTAAATGGTTTAATTGCAACAACCGCCGAATACATTCAAATTTGCGGGCGTCAATCCAAATTTGCAGCGCACCTGTCAGTTTGATATATTACATTACCTGACCGACCATGCAATTAACGCCCCACAAACAATTTGCTGTAAAATATACGTTATTGTTTCTGCTTTGAATGATGAGATGATGGCTTCCGCAAGAAGACCTAAATTAACGAACCTAATTTGAATAAAACTTTCAATACACCAGACTGCATAACAATCTCCATTTGACGAAAACTAATTATTATAATCGGCTGGTTTACTGGTCAATAACGTTGCCTAAATTTATTAATGATAGCGATCATTTTTCCTACTTATGTTACTCACTGCCGTCTACTGCCTAAAAGCATTCGGTTATACTAAAAACACATAGGGTAACGGCACCAGTTTTCGCCAGGGCACCAGTTTTCGCCACCCTAGTGGATCACAGGTGTTTTATTGCTAGTTGGCGTACGATAATTACCATAACATATTCATTGATTTAAACAAAATTATATACTTATCCAATAAAATACAATTCCAAAACCTTGATAATTGTACAACTTAAGTTATCATTATTTTCAGTTTGTGTTCTCAGATCGGGGTGATTTTTTCTGCTGTACAGCTATGGATGAGAAACAATAATTGTTGGAAAAACAATATATTTTGTGGTTACAGTAGAAAACCTAAAGATTTTTCCTATCGATTATTTATTATTTTCAGCGATTGTGTATAAATAAACCTTAAATTATTGCTTATTTACTGGATTTTTAGAAAATTCTAGCTGACGAAAACTGGTTCCCATTTTATGCAGGTGATCCAGTTTTCGCCATTGGCGAATTTCAATAGAGCGTTCTGAGTGCAGCACAGGCATCAGTTTTCGCCATGTTTACTTGATTGGGAATACTCCATTCTAACTACGCTGATTTAGTTCATAGAAGTTATTTTGCAAATTTAACATCCCAGATAGCTAATTTCAGAAAACCGAATTGTGTTTAACAAATATAAATTTTATGGATAGATATTATATACATTAATTAATTTGTCATTTCTTTTTTTTTTGTTTAGATTATAGTCACTATAGGCTGGTAAATGGCTGGGTAATGCGTAACATCGGTACCCCGCGTACCTGCAGTTATAAAATAGACCCCGCAGTGGTCATTAGCCTCTTATCCAGCAACTCCTCTCCCTACCTCCTCGTGGTACGAGCCGGAATACGAGCAACCTTTGGTGGAGATCGGGTAACCAACCCCGGTGGAAGGTAAGGTCGTATACCGACAGGGAAGGAGGCACTCATGCATCTGCTGAGTGTGGGGCAAAAGGAACAGCCTTGCTAGCCGTGAGCGTCTGACTCCAGGTTAGGGGCGGCTCGCGACGGTGATTCCACTGCACGATGAATCGCCGTTTCCGTACCAGGTATGCGGCTGTATCCCAGGTTAGGGGCGGCATACAACAGCGACTGATCCGGAGCGGACGGCTGACTTATGAGACGCTTTGACTCGCCAGCTATACTCAAGACAGCAGCCCTGTCCGCGAGACTAGGCATCGCAGCCCCAGTAAGGCAGTATGCCTTAACAACTTTCGCTAGGAGAAATTCAGGAAAGGAACTACAACCGGATAATCGGCATAGACCCAGGCAAAAGAAAAAGGACAACGATATTTGGAAACTTGGTACTTGGAATGTCAGAACTCTACTTGAACCGGCACGCGCGGGTAACCTGGCAAGAGAGCTGCAGAAGATGAAGGTCGAAGTTGCAGCCATCCAGGAAGTGCGGTGGCCAAAGACGGGAGAACGTGAATTCCGCGCAGTAGATCCTATTGCGGGCACGACATTCAAGTATCACATCTACTACAGTGGCGGCGATAAAGCAGAGCATGGAGTCGGATTTGTATTACATGGACGTGCGATCCTTCCGGGGACCAAACGTTGACTCGGACCACTATCTCGTAGTAAGCAAGACCCGCGCCCGGTTGTCCAACGTATTTAAACCGAAACCAACGAGAAAGATACGACTGAACATTCGGCGGTTATCATCGGAGGGAGTTGCTGCAGAGTACTCTCAGAAGACTGATGAGCGGATCGGTGAACATCTCGGAGAGAACCTGAACGAACACTGGAGACACATCCACGACGCGATCAGTACTACAGCGCGGGAAGTGTTGGGTACTACTGCTGCAGCCACTTCCAGTGAGTGGTTTGACGCAGAGTGCCAGCGAGTGACTGATGAGAAGAATCGAGCCAGAAGTCACATTTTGGCAGCAACTGTGACACGCCAGAGCAGGGAGAGATACCGAGATGCTAGAGCTGCCGAAAAGAGACTTCACCGTCGTAAGAAACGTCAGCACTGGGATCGCGTTCTTGCGGAGGCGGAGAATTGCTTCGAGAGGCACGATACAAGAAGCTTCTTTAATACGATCAACGGAATCAGGAACCGGACCGTGCCAACTCCTGTTATGTGCAACGACAAGGAGGGGAACCTGATTACCGAAAGATCGGAGGTGGCTAGGCGTTGGAAACAATATTTCGATGCATTGTTGAATGGTGAACAAGATGGAACGGTCAACAGAAACAGGATAACGATTGAGGATGATGGACAAGCTGTGGATCTACCAACTTTCAAAGAGGTTAGGAAAGCAGCGAGAGAGCTGAAAAACGGCAAAGCAGCTGGAAAGGACGGCATCCCCGCCGAACTTTTGAAAGTCGGGAGCGAACGGCTGTATTGTGCAATCTATCAGGTTATACTAAAGGTATGGACTGAGGAGGAATTACCTACGGACTGGTTGGAAGGTCTCATATGCCCAATTTGTAAAAAGGGCCATCGACTCGAATGCAGCAACTATCGAGGAATTACTCTCCTCAATTCTGCATACAAAATTCTCTCCCGCATCCTGTTTCTCAGACTGAGGCCGTTACAGGAAACCTTTGTTGGCGAATACCAGTGCGGTTTTCGAGAGAGACGCTCCACGACGGACCAAATGTTCACCTTGCGACAGATCCTCGATAAATTCTGGGAATTCAACTTGCAGACTCATCATCTGTTTATAGACTTCAAGGCGGCGTACGATTCAGTTAAACGAAACGAGCTGTGGCAGATTATGCTTGAACATGGTTTTCCAACAAAACTGATTAGGCTGATACGTACTACCCTTGATGGTTCAAAATCAAGCGTCAGGATAGCGGGTGAGACTTCGGACTCGTTTGTGACGTTAGATGGTTTGAAGCAAGGTGACGGACTATCGAACTTGCTGTTCAACATTGCATTGGAAGGTGCTATTCGAAGGGCCGGCGTGCAGAGAAGCGGTACCATCATCACGAAATCTCATATGCTCCTAGGGTTCGCGGACGACATCGATATCATCGGTGTCAACCGTAGAGCTGTGGAAGAAGCGTACACGCATCTTAAAGAGGAAGCTGCGAGGATAGGGCTTATCATAAATTCTACCAAAACAAAGTATATGGTGTCTGGTAGAGAGCGTGGTAGCCCTTCGGGTGTTGGAACTGCGGTGGTGATAGATGGAGATACTTTTGAAGTGGTCGACGAATTTGTTTACCTTGGTACGTTAGTGACATGTGACAACGATGTGAGCCGTGAAGTAAAAAGGCGGATAGCGGCCGCCAACAGGGCCTTCTACGGATTACGTAGCCAGCTGAGGTCCCGTAGCCTACAACTCCGTACAAAACTCGCGCTCTATAAGACGCTAATTCTCCCGGTGGTACTCTACGGCCACAAAGCGTGGACTTTGAAAGAGAGCGACCGACGAGCTCTTGGCGTTTTCGAGCGTAAGATCCTGCGATCAATTCTTGGCGGCATATTAGACGAAGGAGTGTGGCGCAGGCGCATGAATCATGAAATATACCAAGTGTACAAAGATGCGGATATTGTGAAGCGACTAAAATACGGCAGGCTACAGTGGGCTGGCCACGTAGCAAGGATGCCGGATGAGAGACCAGCGAAAACAAGATTTAGCAAAGAACCCGACAGAGGCCGACGACTTCGAGGCAGACCCCGTACCCGTTGGATGAGCGCTGTTGACGAGGATGCTAGAACAGCGGGTGTTAGGGGCGACTGGAGAGTGGCAGCCGAGTAATGTGGAGACGGCTCCTGAATTCGGCATTGATTCGATAAGCGGATTGTCGCCGAAAAAGTAAAGTAAGTAATAGTCACTATAACCAGTTTTAAGTCATTCGTGACTTCTGCGGGGTTAGGATTTGAACCCGGGTCCTCGGCGTAAGAGGCGTGAATGCTAACCACTACGGTGGGACTGACCCCAGTCCGTCGACATTTCTACCTATCTCGTAAAAACAGATTATTTCATTAAAATACACTACTATACAAAAGTTTGGATCCATTTGGAAAAAATGCGTTCTACGCCGCTTGATTTCGTTTGGTATGATGGGCCGTGTCGCGTAGAATGAATCGAAATTCGAAATTCAAATTTTTTGGTAATAAACGGAGACAATATGTGCAGTGAAAAGTCGGCGTAAGTCATATTGAGTGATGCGTAGTGTCTTCAGT
Organism: Sabethes cyaneus; assembly: GCF_943734655.1. Lineage (NCBI taxonomy): Eukaryota > Metazoa > Arthropoda > Insecta > Diptera > Culicidae > Sabethes > Sabethes cyaneus. The sequence continues at coordinate 156,654,490 of NC_071355.1, read as the reverse complement.
CAAGCATTGCGGTGGTTTTATCATGGTCTGGGAGGTTTCAGCTTTGATGTAGTTGGAGATCTGATAAAAATCGATGTAAAATGGATCAAAAGTACTACCATCATCGCTTGCTTTAGTGTCACATCATCCCATCTTCGCTTGCTCGGTAATGGATTTATTTTTCAACAGGATAGCGACCCCAAACATACGTCCATCTTATGCAAAGACTATGTTTTATCGAAACACTCCCAAGGAGTGCTGAAAATAATGAAATGGCCACCATAATCGCCGGATATAAACCCAATCGATGGGCTTCTATGGGACGAATTAGACGGAGAAGTTCGCAAAATGCACATTACAGGTGAAAAAATCCTGTGAAAGTACCAAAATCGCGCTTAGAATACTTTGCAATCGTAGATGGTTCGTAGAATGCCCAGAATTTGCGCAGCAATCATGTAACGTTTTAACAACATCAATAATTATCCGTAGGTCTGAAAGATTGGTAGAACATACATAAATAAAATAGTTTAAAATCGATTTAGTCGAGTTCGATCGATTTATAAAAAGATATGCGCGGTATTCACGTAGTGGATAGGTTTATTGTCCTACTTGGTGCCATTATTTTGCAGCCAAGCACTTCATCCGCTATAAAGCAGATAAATAAGAATCATTTACTTCAAGCCTATGGCATATACTCTGAGATGCAAGACTACACCAAATGTGTGCCGAAGGAACGGTTTCTATCGGCAATGTGATACCAACGACATAAGCTTGAATCGATCCGATCCGCAAGCATGCCCACAATGGGTTCACTTTAGCTTCGCTGATGACTGCCATGATGGCGATGATTATTGTTGTAACAATCGATAGGGGACTCATCACAAGGTCGTACCGTAGAAAAAAAAATAAATGCAACTTAGGTCTGATTTTCTCCCCACAATACCATTAAAGCTGTGCGTTGAGAAAAGAATCAGAATTGTAAGGACAGTTTCATCTGATGGAGTAAACGGTTCAGTTTGCAAAATAAACCCCTAGTTTTAAATATTATGTGACGGAAGATTTTCTTGGAGGAAGAGTTATGTACAACACAATTTGTTCTCTTTTTTATTTATTTATTCTTTCCATCGAAACGACCAGATTATTTAATGACCAAATTAAGTTTAATTCTTAAAGTACAGGGTCAGTTATTATCATATCCTTGTCGTGGGTTTCCTGTAATCAAGTGCCTCGATGGGCCAAATAATTGCAATAAAACAGTTTCCCAATGTATTTGTATTTTGTAACCAAACGAACAAAAAGTTAAAAATACTGACACAAAACGTTTTTATCATGCGTTAAAACCATTAACATAGCATTAACGCTTCGCTTTGTTTTTTTCACAGAAAGAATTTCCTAAACTATGAACTGAAAGACTATGTCACATGTAATTCTTGTTCGAAATTACAATAATGATTTTTATTTTGTTCATTGGCTCCATTTACCGAATAATGAGTTCCAGTTGGTTAAGTCACTGCGATATTTTTTTTTGTTTCTAATGAGCTGATAAATATGCACCATTTCAGTTTCTAAACCAATAAATACCAATCAATTCATTACTTTAATTTTATAAACGAGATACTAGTTGAATATTTATAACTAAAATCCTCCTCTAAACAGAACGTACGAACTTGATTAGATAAGTCACGTCGTTCCCAGTGGTGAACACCTTCGCAGTGAATTCGTGATTGCCTGAATGTGATCAAATCCTCTCGTGCCTGCGTCAAACGGAGGCATTCGAGTGGTTGCGTGTCGTGTCACACAATCCCCGACTTGTGTTGTGATCTGAAGGCAAAACACATCAACATGAAAACCTAATTTACTAGTTTCGTTGCGGTTTTTGACTCTCGTTGAGGTAGCAATGCGTTGCGGGCACGGTTTCAGCGCTGACGCTTCTGAAATAGCAACATGCCGACAACAATCACCACCTCGATTGTCCCTTTAGTCTCGTCCCAGCTAGTTCCGGTTCCACCGAGAGGCCCTAAGTCACGCGTCTTGGTCGCCGCGCCGGTATAGCCCTGCAGCCTTCAATCCGGCAAGGGGTTGGAAATGTGATACGATAATGTTTTTGCCGGATGTTTTTCATTACCGTTTGCCTTCTACCTTTCCCAGGGATACGAAGCCGGTGGTGGTTGGCGTTCTTTTTTTTCTCTCCATCCGATATGTTTATGAATCCCACTCCACGAAACACGCCGACCGCGCGTTCAGTTCGGAATTAATTGGAACATACACTTGGTTCTCTTATCCTTCGCGGTGCGGTGACGTGTTATTTGCAATGGTTGCTTGCCTGACACTGTGGCAAAACTGTGAATACTCTGCAACGGCCTAACAAAGTACGAACGATAAGTGGTTTTATATAAAACAGCTGGAAATTAACAACCGATCGTCACTAGCTTCGACGCTTCTCGGTTCAGGATTGAGGTCATACAAAGCAAGGTTGAAGGAAAAACCATTAACATCTAATGTTTGCCGTTTCGGTCATTGCACGCAAAAAACGTCTTTAGTTTTTACCTAGAAAATCATTGCTTTTAAACTTTTGCTTCAACACGTTGCAAAATACAGCGATACATTTTGTGTATAAAGTATTTTTCTACCTTTTCCCGTACCATGAGCTCCTAAATGAGCTCATCACCGAGCACAAAAAATGGGTAAACATTTTTCGGTTGTTGCCCCACCTCGAAACAGGTTAGCTCGACCTGACCGTGTTGTGCAAGGGCTAACCAACGATAAAAGGCAATTAGTCGAGTTCGTAAGAAACAAATTACATCTCAATTAACCACCATTTCCGTTTGACCGATTCGAGTTGGTTTCCACGGATAATGCGGGGGTGCTGTCATTCCATAGTCGCTCTTCGCTCTGTCTAATCCAAAACTGAAGTCATTCAAACCGTTTAGCATGATATTCATCTATTCGGAAAGGTAGGGTAGGGGAATGAAAATTACCATTTCGTGGACGCAATTTTCCACGTTCAACGAAGTACCCACCATGGGGGCGGCGGCCAAAAGCGTTGTTTTAGTGTAAATCGATTTATGTACAAAGTTTTTCTTGCAGGTTCTGTTACCGCTGTTTGCGTGTATAGTGTGGTTTTTGTGGTTTGTAATGACAAACAGTTGAAAGGTGTACACTGTCCCTCGGAATCATGAACTGAGAACACTATAATGTCATTTGTCTCGCAGCAAGCCCTAACAAAAGGTGTTTTTTCCTCCCCGATGATATCAACGACATTAATCAACAGAAACATGTTGGGTTACACGTAATATTTAATGATGTACCATTGCATTGTAATATAAATCGTTTATCACTATATCATATGAAAGAAATTTAACACAACACTGATACAGCAGTTGTATCATTGAATTTTGAAACGGAATTTAAGTTCATGCGTTCAATTTAACAAACATGAAGTTAAATAGGCGCCGGATTCATATGTAGGAAAAACTGTCGTATGAAGCTATTGGTTTACTTTAATGTTATGCCATTCAGAATGCACTGTAGTTTAATTTAACTGAATTGAATTCAGCAAAATGTGTTTGAAAACGTGACTAAAAGATAGCACTGGCGTGTATAATCATTTAATGACATCCAACTTGTGTATTTGGCAAAATCAATCAGTCTTCAAACCTAATCATCCTCAAACTAGTCTTATTTTTACTTCTCCCAGCGATGCCGTCATTGCTGGATATAGTCTGATCTGAGAAGGCCTCTTTTAGCATGGAATTTAACGCTACTGTCGTTGCACCAATTACGTCCTCTCTAGCCCTAGTAACATTTTGGGCATTAATTCACTCTTTTAGTGGTATTTATGACCTATTCTGGTCATGAAAACCATCATAAGTGTGAAATAAAACCTTCATTGTTACTTGGGAGAGTAAAATCGCGGAGTGACAACCTGTGGTTAGCCGTAGTCCTAAGACAAAAACGAACATACAATTAGTAAAGAAAATGTTTTCAACACTAACACAGCACTTCTGTCCTAGTACAGGACGTGCCACGTAGCTTCTTATCCCCTATATTGGTCCAATGGGTCTATTCCCTGTATTGGTCTGCATGGTTCCTTACTTACTAACTTACTTAATTGGCCTTATGTCTTGCATAACGTAATTCGTGCATATAATTCGGTCCATGGCAGCTGGTCTCCAGTTCCGTGGGCACCCGGCGCTCACCTTGTTCTTTCCGAACAAGGGGTTCGACGCGCACTATGCTTTCAGGATAGTAATCCGACATTCTGCCAACGAATCCCTCCAGCTTTAGCCAGTTTATGAATACTGGGTTCGCCGTAAAGACTCGCGAGTTCGTGATTCATTCTTCGACTCCATACATCGTTCTCGTTAACACCCGCCGTACGAAAACTCCGAGTATTCGCAGGTTTTCTTTTCACAGTATCCATGTTTCATGCCCGTAGAGGATAACCGAACGTATTAGCATTTTGTGCAATGTGCATTTTGTACGCAAGCTCAGATTGTTCGACCGATAGTGTTTATGGAGTCCATCGCTTATAACACGCCTTTTAATTCTACGGCTGGTATTGTTGTCCTCTGCTACCAGTGAGCCAAAGTGTACGAACTCGTCGACTACCACAAACTTATTCCCGTCGATTACCATGGGGACTCAGCTTCTCACACAGCACTAAATCCCATCTATAGTGATAAGTCAAGTAAGCTTATAAGGAAAGTCGTTGTCGTCTAGAATTCTCCATAGCTCTCATCGATTTACACTATCATATACGGCTTTGAAATCAATGAACAGGTGATGCGTGGGGATTCAAATTTCGCAGCATTTCTGGAGGATCTGCCGCAGGATGAAAATTTGGTCCATTGTAGACCGACCCTCCATAAAACCGGCCTGATAACTTCCCACGAATCTATTGACTATTGGCGACAACCAATGAAGACGACTTGGGAAAGCACTTTGCAGGCGGGATTCAGGATAGTGATCTCTCGGTAGTTCTGTCAATCCAGCCTAATCGCTTTTTTTTGTAAAAGCGTATTAGGGCAAATAAACTCATCTTTTCACTCCTTCGGTAGTCGCTCCGTATTCCAAATCTTGACAGTCAGTTAATGCAAACAAGTGGCCAACCTGTCCGGGGGTAGGTGTAACACTTCTTCGTTGCTTACTGCACCAATGAAGTCGCTTCCTCTACCATCACGGTCTTCCTCCTGCACGTCATTCGGGTGTTCATGGTAGTACTGCTTCCACCTTTCGATCAACGCACGATCGTCTACCAAAATACCTTCATGCATATCTCTGCAAATTTCGGCCCAAGGCACAAAGCGTTTGCGAGATTTGTTAAGTCTTTGATAGATCTTTCGCCTATCCTTAAAACGCTAGAGCTGCTCGAGCTTCTCACTTTCCTTCTCCTCTTGGCGACGCTTTTTCTCCTGGAAGAGTTCGATTTACTGCTTCTGCTTCAGTTCGTATCGCTGCACATTCTGACGAGTGCGCAGCATTAGCACCCAGGCTGCGTCCTTCTCATCCTATATCTGCTGACACTCCTCGTCAAATCATTCATTACATCGATTCGGTGCCACACGACCTAAGACGTTCAACGCTACTATGTTAATAGCTGTCTGCACGGCACTCCAACAACCTTCAAGAGGGAATTCATCCAGCTCATCCTTTTTGGCAGCGCGGCTGCGAGAGACGCGCAGTTTTAGGTGAAATCCGATTGTTTCAGTAGCGTTCGATTATACCGTGGCAGGTGCCGGCCGGTATCGCATGCTATTCACAACAGTTTTTGACGCATCTTAACCCTTGTGTGGGCGACGATTCTTCCCTACGTAAAAGGGCGACGGCGTATAGCCGTGGAATGAACATTATCACTTTATTGAATTGATTCGTAGTCCATTAACATGCTCATAAAATTCTGAAAACTCTGATATGAAACATGATTACTTTTTGTTGGAATCGGAGATTGGCCAATTCCCTGGGACATTCGGAACTTGTTTCCGGCACTCTATCTGAGAATTCATGCGCTTTTTTTTTAGTTCTTGTCCAAACCTACAACTCTTTGCTGAACATTGTTTAAATCTATTGCGTTGTTTAAGCTATTTAAAAAGCATGGGTACACGGGTACCGCATCGCCCTTCTACGGGGTATGAATTGTATTTGACCCATGATTACTCAATCTCATAACCAAATCTCTCAAAGTTTGCGCTAAATTGTTCTACTTGAATCCTTAGAAGATGTCAGAAAGTTTCGTAGTGATACACATTTCCTACATGAGTCATGGTCATGTTTATTAATATTTGAATATCAAAATGGGTACACGGGTACCCCGTCGCCCACATTAGGGTTAACCATTACTAAGTGGTGTTCCGAATCAATGTTAGCGCCGCGAGAGGTTCTGACGTCGAAAAATTCCGACCATCTATCAGAACGTGGTCGAGTTGTGATTCCATTTAGTTGGGTGATCTTCAGTTGTATGATGTTTTTGATGTTTTTGACGCGTGGGCAGCGATCGTTTTCGCGCTCCAACCGAGCGTACAATTCATCTTTGCCATCAACGGTACTCCCAAGGTGAGAGCTGTGCATATTAATTATGCTAATATTAAAGAATCGATTCTTGATTCTTAATCTGCATACCACCCGATCACCTGCTTCTGCTTCTTACCCATCATGATAAAAGCTGTGTCGGGCTCGTGAGTATTCCGAGAGAAAAGACGCTGCCTGAAAGAATAGGAGTATGCGTGAGGTGACCGAAAACTGGAAGCAGAACTTCAACGAACACCTGAATGGTGTCCAAGCGGAAAATCATGGTAGCGGGGAAGGCAATTCAGATGATGTGACATACAGAACAGCTACTAGAGAGGTGGTGGCAAGATGAGGTTATCGGCGGCAAATTGGTTTGGGAGAACTATCCTGCGAGCACCGTTCTCAACGCCGCCTACAAAGTGCTGTTCCAAATCATCCAGCCGGTTTCGTTGACAGCCTAAGTAACAATTTGGGTTTTATTACATTCTTATGATGGCATTTAAGACCAAAATTGGTCTTGAAAACCGCAATAAGAGTACAATAAAACTCACATTGTTGCTTGGGAGACAGTCATCAACGGATGAAATATTTACACTGGGGCAGATCCTCCAAAAGGGCGTAAATATAAAATTCCCACGCACCATTAAATTTTGTTCGTTTACTTCAAAACAGCATATGATACCATCGTTCGAAAAGAGCTTGGAAAATCATGGACGGGAACGGCTTCCTCAGAAAGCTAATCAAACTAATTTAATCTACGATGGATGGTACACAGTACTATGTACGGATTTCGGATAGATTGTCGAGTTCACTCGAACTCGTGACTGCTGTTCAACATACAACGCTACAAGGTGTTATGAACAGAACGGATATCAACACACGGGGCACGATCATCAACAAATCTAATCAATTCGTCGGCTTTGCAGATGACATGGATATAGTGGCTGAATAGTACTCTGGACAAAAATGCGATACAGGAAGGATTGGGTTAATAGTAAGTGCATCTAAAACAAATTACAAGCTGGCCAGTAAAACCGAGGCCGATTGACATCGCTTGAGCAGTAGTTTAATAGTCGGCGGCGATGAGTTAGGGGTAATTGACGAATTTGTTTTCTTAGCTCACTGGTAACGACGCACAATGACACCAGCCGTGAGGTTCTGAAGCATATTATCAGCAGAAGTCGTGCTAACTACGGGCTTCGCAAGAAATTGCATTCGTTCAGAACTAGACCCCGCACAAACCGTGTACCTTGTACAAGACGCTCATTAGACCGAGTGTTCTCTATGACCATGAAACGATGACAATGCTCGAGGAGGACCTGCGAAGAAAGATGTTCGGAGACGTATAGGAAAACGGAATATGGAGGTGGAGGATGAACCATCAATTCGCACAGCTCTTTGGCGATTTCAGTTTTCAAAAGCTTTAGAGGCTGGACGGATACGATGGACAAAGCATGTTGCAAAAATGTCGGACAATTACACTGCAAAGACGGTATTTGCTTCAAATCTAGTAGGAACAAGACGGCGAGGAGCGCTGCGAGTAAGATGGTTGGACTAGGTTAACCAATCAAGTAAAAAATAAGTATCTTTTGCAGAAAAATCGGAAACAACGGAAATGATGGAATTGAACATTTTGAGACGAAATAAAACAAGAAGAATTCAGATACTAGTTTTTGATACTTGTGAATAAAAGAAACAGGAATTTAATTGTTGGTTTTTGCTTTGATTTACTAATAGGATCAATTGTGGAAAACAGGATATAGTGGTGCTGTAAAATAGTAGCAAATTTTCACGAAATCTTAAGCAGATAAAATTAGTTTTCATTAAAATAGGCGTAACAGACTAAGAAAACTCATATATGTATCTAAAAGTAATTATAGCAACAGAATTTTTCGTTGTAATTAACGTTAAGTTTTTAATTTAAGACGATACCACTGCGACCAGCATTTAGATTATGCCAGTCAAATAATTAGGTGATTAAAAATCACTGATGAAACCTGAAGTCAGGTATTTCAAATCAGTGGAAGACTCTTTTATATCCTATGTTAAGCATATTTGCTGCGCTATTTGCTTAAAGCATGGATGAAACTAACACTTAAGTGAGAAAAACTCCAAAATATTTATTTACCTTTACCAGTTAAACCAAGACTGAACTCTGGAATGATTCTATTTTCGACCAAAAACAATTATCTTGACGTGTGTTCTCAACAACAAAGCTCGAAAGCTCACGAAGCTATAGATTCAACAAACGGAAATGTAGTTTGGCATTTCTACGACGGCAATGACAACGCCGACGACGACAACGATGCCAATGCCAATGACGACGACGTTGTCGTACTGTTAGATAGGCAAAATTAATCGACCTTTTGCTTGAAAGTTCAGCGAAATTCTAAATTGAATAGAAAAGAGGGAGAACATAATGAACTTCTAAGCTTCGCATATTGAAATTCAAATTGCGAGTTTCCATGAAACAAATCTATTCAAATTTGTTCTCAATGCCATGTCGGAATTCGATTGAATTTTGTCTTGCTCAGTCATAAATAGAAAAATTTCGGTTCGAAAGTAGTCTATATAATTAAGGTTCACAAGAAATCAAAACATATAGTAATAAAGTCAGTGTAACCAATAATGACTTCAATAACCCTTATATTTTCTTATATTGGACCTACATTATTAATGCATATATGAAACCAACATTAATTAAATCTTATATCTACATAAAATATTACAATAAGGTTTATCCAAAAACACTATTTTAATTAATTTACTCAATGAATTTTAAGATTAAAATTTAATGCTAGTATCATGCTGCATGTTGGCAGCGATGAATTTCAACTAATAAGTGAATAATTGTCCCTCTAAGTGTTTTGCCTAATAGGACTAATATAATGATTGATATAATATTTTAAAAAACGCAACTTAAGGCCTCATATTTATACCAGGTATTCCGTTATAGAAACCTTAGAAAAGTTTGTTTTTCCCATCTCATATACGATTTAACGATTTAAATTGCAGAAAATATTATCTGCTCCGTTGGTAACAAAACGCACAACTCACTTTTTGACAGTTTGAAATTGTCGCAGGCAAAAAAAGCTTGGTTGTGAGTGAGTTAAACAATGATATAAGCTGTTTATTTACTTGACAAATTAAATAAAATCTGCACTCGCCACGATGCTGGCGACGGTTTTGTCTGCGACGGTTATAATTCATCGTGTTTGAAAAGGTGGGAAATTTATAATATTCACTATTGTTAGCGATGGTTCCAAACGTGTACAACTCAATTAATGTAAAGCAGAGTTATTTCCGAACATGAAGCCCACACTGGTAGTATTTTATCGAATTCCGTGAAATGTCTAAAATGCAAATGCGCCCGCTACGATCGGAATCGGCGAGGATTCCTAATCAAATTAATGTTACTTGTTTGTACGGTCTCGTATGCAGCTATCCGCCCAATCAAATATTTAATGAAAATCGAAATCCTCCAATCAAACACCAAACCGGCGGAATTAGTTTCAATTTTTTACACCATCAATTTCCGTATGCGTACTTTTTTGCCGGTCTTTTTCCGACATTGCGAGCTTTCACGGCGCGCCACCCCGTACCGAACTACGTCGCGTTGTGCGGAATAGCTGTATAGCTATGTGTCACTTCAGCAGAAAGGGATCAGGAGGCGAGCCGCGGTGGAGTACCGCGGTAGAATTAGTTCAACAGGGAATTTTTTAGTAAACCACCCCGCGAAAAAACGACGAGAACGGCGCAGGCCACGTTCCGCAAATACCGCAATGCATACCAAGCAGGGTGACGTATAACGGGTGCGAAAAAATGCTACTCTCCGTGTGGATACAACGCAGTTTGATCTGTGAGAAAATAAAATAATGTCGAAAAAAGTAGATGATAGAATAGTTTGGTTTTGCCAATGATGGCGCAAACGAAATTTCTGCTTACTTATTCTCCTGTACAAGAAATTATTTAAAGTGGGCCAACGTTAGTGCTCACCAAGTTCATATCAAAAATCTAAAAAGATTTCGTTTTACGTTTTATGCGTTGATCGTGCAAAGAGTCAGCTTTAACTTTCAATTTTAACTTAATTTTTAACAGAAGAACTATGACTGACTATTTTTTCCAAGAAAATAGACTCAAAAGAAGTTCGAGTTTTGAATTTCAAACAAAAATAATTATCAGGAGGAGCGTCAGGTAAGCAAAAGTCCGATTTCTCTTTTTCCTTTTTTCAAATCTAAAGCTCTACGCATACGTTTAGAGTGTATATTCAAATGTCAACACATTTTCGAACTCACATGTGAACCATTGTCGAACTTGTGATATTTAAAAGAAGCTAAAGCCACTCAGAATAAACGAAAGACTCTTCTTTCGTACCAAGAAGCGATACAAGGAAAGCGATTCTTTGAAAATATTTCCCCAAACTAGGCCAGAAATGCACTGTGAGGACACCGGAAGCCATCAGACGAGTAAGAAATTTGACAAAAACCAGATCAGCCTGGACGTAAGATGGCCTGGGAATTTCACAGTTAACCATGAAGAATATTTTGAAAGATGATCTTCGATTGATTCTAAACAAAAAACAATGGGTACACGGTTCGACTGAATAGTACAAGGTTGCAAGAGTTGAAAGATGTCGACAGCTGCTCAAGCGACTCACGGTGATTGTGAAATTCTGTTTTCGGATGACAAAATGTTTCTACAGAATGTTTGTACAGAATCACCACAACCAACCAAATGATAGGATTGTATAGGATTGTTCATTGGACATGATGTGAAAAACAACAATAAACATTACAGCGATAATGTCTTGAAGAACCATTAGCTTCCCAACGTCAAAAAATAATACAAGAATCCATCATACTGCTTCCAACAAGATTCTGCACCGTCTCATCAGGCGAAAGTTACACAGTTTACACAACTTGATTTACGGATTTGATTTCTTCGAAACGTTGGCCTGCCTATTCACCTGATTTGAATCCTTTCGACTTCTTTGCTTGGGGTTACATGCTAAGCAAACTAGGAATCACCAAAGGATTGACTGTGGACACTTTCAAGCTACATTTGGAAAAGATTTGGGATGAAATGTTTCAAAGTATCGTGTATGCCAACTGTAACGCTATTCAACAACGAATGCGACTGGTAATTGCAAAGGGAGAAAGATTTGGACTAATTTAAGACAAATGTTATGGTTATATTTCACAGGAAATACCCGTCTTCATTACCTATCGCAGCAAGCAATTTCGGGTCATTGGCGTAAATTGTCTGGCAGCCGAGTTCCAGTAGAATCGCAACATCATCAACCATGAAAAAGCAAAGGCCCCAAGTTGCTACCTTTTGCAAAAATATTCCATGCTCAATCCAATCGAAAGCCGCTTTCAGTTCAGTATAGTGAGAACAACTTGTTTCTTCTCTTCCATTTGCAAAATACACGTCGAAGTTAGCTCTAATAGATTAGTACATACGGATCGACCAGGCATGAAGCCATTCTGAACAATGGATATGTAGTTCTTAGTACGGGACACTAAACTCAACTCAACTCAACTCATGAACTCAAAAAATTTCAATGCCGCAGAGAGACTAGTAATACCACGGTAGTAGGGATGGGAAAACTATCATTTCCTTCTGATAGTTACCAGTGAACGATAATATTACTAAGTATCATTAAGGCTTTTAGTTTGGTTTGGTTTTTACTATAGAGCCTTCAACCCGAAGGGTCATTAAATCATTAATCATTAATAAATATCATTAAGGCTTCGCTGTTATTGATGTTAACTGATACAGTTACGTTGTCCCGTTAGAAAATTCAGTTTCTAGCTTATTAAACTTATTGGTCGGTAGTCGCGTAGGATAAACCCCCTGTTCCCGGTTCCGGTGGGGTTCTTGAATAGAACTGTTTTCGCCTCGTCTACCACTTCTAGTTCATCGCCGTCAACGCACGAGGCACGTGTTTGTTTTTTTTTGAGCCTCTTACTTTCATGTATTTTGTCTCCGTTGCATTTATATTTAACGCAATCCTCCTAGACTCCACTTTCAGTTGCAAGTATTTTAGCTATGATATCAAAGTCATACGCAGAGCTTTGGAGTTGGCTATCTTTGATGAAAACCATCAAGCCTCTCGTTTCGATGCCGCTCGTCGGACTACCGCCTCAAGAGCATTGTTGAACAGCATGCTGGACAAGCCGTCACCTTGTCTCAACCCTCACCGCGTCTCAACTGTGTCCTCGAGACGTGCTACACATCACTCGATCCAATGTAGCTGTGATAAGTCGCGTTTGTTTATCTGAAAAGCCGGTTTCGTGCATTATATATGTGCCATAGCTGGTCTTGATCAATTGTATCGTATGCTGCTTTGAAATCAATAAAGATGTGATGTGTGGACACGTTGCACTCTCGACATTTCTTTGATCTTTTGAATGGTAAAAATCTTCTGCACGAAGTTTTCCAGCGTTATGCCGCGATAATTGCAATTCCCTCGAGCCGACTGTGGCATCCTGGTAGTCGCACAAATAGCGAATCACAGACATCACATTGGCGATCCATTACCAAATCGAACCTTTAGGTCTTTAGAGTGACTTTAGAAATAAAAGAAAAGAAAAATGGAATATATTTTGTAGTGCAATATATTGGCCACTCGGGTGTAATTCCGCGAATTTGCTTCGGCTGGCGTTTGTTTTGCAAAGTTTTTGACACTGGGCTTTTTTGGGGTAGGACTTTTTTAACATTTGGTGTCAGCATTATTGTTGGGAGGAATAGTGCTTTATTCATCGAGTTTTGAACGTTTTGCGTGGAAAGGGGCAGATAATTGTGGTCGCAACAACAAACGAAACTGGCCGGACCCCATTTGTGATACATGCCCCATAAAAAAATTCCTCCTATTTTTTCTCTATTTGGTAGGTACGCGTAGGCTGAATCGCCCGATTCATGCATCAACTCTTATGAGAGAATAAAACGGAGATCTGCTAATTCTTCGTAAGTGTGTAAAACTACACCTGTCAAAATTTCTTTTGGTTAGAGGGAATTACAATTAGGTAGATTTAAACGTAGCTTAAGATTGAGCCGAAAAAAGCGCATGGTCAATTCGTGAAAGTTGAGTCAGTGAAAAACCGTAACTAACATATATATAGATTGAGCCGGGAAAAGCCCATAACACGTATTAAAAAAAAGCCCGTCAGCGAAAATTAGGATTGAGTCAGCGGAATTTCATGGCCAAACCATATTATAGCTGACGCAGGAAAAGTCCATGGTCAAAGCGTATTGAGCTTGAGTTGGGAAAAACCCATATCAAACATTTGTTCAGGTTGACTCGGAAAAAGTCCAAGGCTAACTCCTATGAAGTTTGAGTCGAGATGAGTCCTAGGTAAATAGTTTGAAAACGCTAAAACATTGGATAAGTTCAATATCTTTACCATGTACTACAAGTAGATAAGGTTCAGAGCCATACAATATCAATAACAAAATATGGTAGATACTGTGACGATTATGCGTGTCCAAAGATGTTAGGATAACTTGTATTTTCTATTTTAGTTCGTCACATTACAAAATGAAGAGCGATTTATCTACTGGATATGTATGAAAGTTAGCGAATTTCAATTTAACAAAAAAGAATAATTTAACGACTGCACCAACAATGTAAATATTGTGCAATTGACCTTAAATAATATCATATATTGAATTGTTCATATTACGCAGGGGGAGAATGTGGTATCCTGTGTGTATGTTGTATATAAGTCATTGGTTCTCGTTTTAATTATTTGGTTTATTTAATCATCTGGTGGATGCTTTTTTCACTTCTACACGACAAAGAGGAAGAACACGAGGCCCATGGAAGAAAAGTTGCCATTTGGAACGCTAGACTGTGTTGGACTAAAAGAAAAATAAACTCTCAATCGGATAAGCTAAATTTGGGACTCAAGCCACTGTCAATTGTTGTTTTCAAATGAAATGCCGCTTCAGTTTCTAATCGGTACTATTGGCAAAAAAAAAACCTATTTCTGTCTTCCTTGCTGAGAACAGGTGTACCTATCTACTATTTTATGTGAGACATATCTTATCATCAATGTCATAACCGGAATTGCAGCTGAAAGATGTATCGAAATTTAAAACCTCTCTGATTTTGTTCAAACCTTGTGTATTTGTTCCTCTTCAGAAAGTTTTAGACTCGTATTTTTTATTTGGCGCGTACGTTGCCTTCTCCTGAGTTAGGGTGGTCTCATAAATCATCATTTCTATCTTTAAATCTGCTTTTGAAGATGCATACCTTTGAAACCCCTGAACCGATTTTATTAATTTCGATTTGAAAACCAAAACCAATAATAATAGTGCTCAAGCGATAGTTGTATAATGAACTTTACTCTATACAACAAAGAAAAGGATAAATTTAAAGCCAGTCTACGCAATAGTCTGCAAAGCAATAGCTTCACGTATTCAACACAAGCTCTTTAACGGGCTCAGCATCCAATAAGGTACCGACAGAGCACCATACGAGAGCAAGTCTCACCACAGTGAAAGGCACTCATCAGGTACACGACGAACGTATAATCCTCCGTAAGCCTCCCCATCCACCCGTACCAGACCGTCAGTCGCTTATCAATATCCTCTCTGAGACTTCGACCCTATTGTGAAGGTATTTTATGGTACATTATTGATCTGCATTCTACGTCGGATAGAGGCATTCGCTTCGTCTTCCGTAGGCAGCGGGCTGTTGGTGTCCATTTTTTGCTATTTAGGCTCACACCAGAGTGGAAAGTCTCGTTCTTGCCCAAAATAGGGTTCACACACACAAAAAAACAGATCACCTGGTATCTACCACACATTCGTAAGATGAATTGATTGAAATAAAATTAGAACAAATGGGGTCAAAATTGAAACGAGGGTTCAGTAAGCATTTGTTGTACTTATTGCCTTAGTAATGGTTCTCTTCGGTATGAGAAAAAAAACTGAACCAAACTGTTGCGGATGGATTAGGATATATTTGAATAATTTGAACTTTAAAAGTAAACGGCACCAGAAGCAGTTTTAGATTCTATAAACAAACAAAACCGTTAATTCAATCACAGACTCGGTATTAGTGTGGACTACAACAAAAACTCGTTTCAGTAAAATAGTATAAATAAGAACTAAATACTAACTCCCGAATGAGTACACAATTTCAACTCACATCACTAACCCAAAAAAAGTTTTCGATGTTGGGTCTCACTCGACTGAAATAGTATGACAATAAAAATAATGATCAGTACAAGCAGACATCCTCTCTAAACTACCACTATGCTAGCCTTAAAAAGGCTAGTCTACTGGCTTTTTCCCTTGTTTTTTTTTCATTTTGTTGATCAAATGCGGATTGCCGTTTTTACATACAGTGTAGAAATTAAAAACAAACTGATCGAAATACACCGAGAGAAGAAATCCGGAAAATAAATAATGCGACCAAAAAACTTTATCGTTGCTTCAACCTACAAACCATGTGTCAAGGGTTTCCCTCGCGTGCTGTATGTGGCTGTAAAAGTTCGCAGTACACGGGACGGGGTTGTACGCTGCGCTAGACGCTGCTGTTCCGTTTACAGCGACACGGATTTTGGTCCCGATTTTGCCGGCAATGATTTATGAGAGTTTCGTTTCAGCACCAACTAGTTTATAATGACACAGATGAATGAACTTAGCATGATTAAAAGATTTACGGTAAGGTCTTGTACTAGATCAGAGTAGGTATTATGTGTAACATACGTTGCTGCAGAAAGTGGGAGACACTAGCTTAGCGAGTTTTAGAAATATGCGATATTATGGTGAGAACTAGCGTGAAAATGCAACTCATAGGGAAAGTTATGGCAATATTTCAAAATGAACAGACTGTAACTGCTTAAAAAGAGCAACGGAAATATGATTTACAAACCCCGGTCAGATAATAATCACTTTTCAAAAAAAATGTCTTATAAATGTATAAGAATATATTTTTGACAAATTTAAAAGGAGGAGTACTAAAATTCTACGTTTGTACGTTTGAGTTTTTTGAGAAAATAGAAGAGCCTCAAATTTGTATATATTGTTTTCGTTTATCCCAGTTGGCCTCGAGGCCAACGAAACGAGCCTCGTTTCGTTTCGTACCTCCTAGTTGGCCTCGAGGTAAGATGCTGGCCTAATAAGTCAGTCATCGTATGTTCGAATCTCGGTTGGGAGAAGCTTTTAGAGTCAATAGGATCGTAGCAACTGGCCCTGCAATTGTCCTGTACTCTAACAGCTGGCTGCGAAGTCTGTCGTATAAAAACAGAAGGTCAAGTTCCGATAACGGAATGTAGCACGTAGGCTTTCGTTTATAAATTTATCAATGAAACCGATTTTATATAAAAAAAATGTAAACAGATGTCTCTTTTTGAGTTCCTCAAGGCTCTCATTTATGACTTCTGTGACTGTGACGTAATATATGAATTTATTCAGTTAGAGGTTAGACGATACAAGAGAGGACTATGAAAATAAATAACATGAAAAACAGTCAGTCAGGTAATCAAGTCAGTTTATAGATTTTCATGTCACAGTACTATCCTCTTGCATAAACGGCAGTAGACTAACGATATGCTTTGAAATGGAATAGGGTAGACGCACCATTAGTGGTGGTAGTACCAGTAGTGGTGGAAACTCGAATTATTCCATTATTTTTGCAGATTTTGATACAAGTTTGATACTTATTAAATAATACTGTTACTGGTAGTTGGATACTTATCAAACTTGTACCAAAATCGGCAAAAATAATGGAATAATTCAAGTTTCCACCACTACTGGTACTACCACTACTACTGGTGCGTCTACCCTATGGAACATTAAATTGCATTTGAAACAGAACTTGAACTAAAATTGCAATTGAAAACGACCTTAAATCGGTGCTAAAATTAGACTTTGAAGTCAAAAATCATCCAAAGTCGAAAACACAAAAGTAAATCAAAACTCTTATGTCGGAAATTTAAAAAATTAATATTCAGAAGTCAAAATAAAGAAAAATTAACGTACAAACCCAAAAGTCAAAATTTAAATTTAAATGTCAAAATTCAAAACACAAAGCTTAAACATAAAACAAAAATCAACTAAACATCTGGGAATACGGTATCACAGAACAAATCTACTTCTTTTTATCACACAAAACTTCCCCTCTGATATGAAAATATAAATCAATTTTCATTCACTAGCAATCTGGAGTATTTTGTTTTTAATTTCAGCCTGTGGTACTCTATTTACACTACTTCAAATATGCGAGGCAGATGCGCCTGAAACTCTTCTATCGTGTCGACATAGCTGGTTTTTAAGTGACAGCTACTTGCTTCTGATGTATATGAATGATTTAATATACACTAGCACCAGAAGCAAGCTGTTGTCACTGCAAAACTAGTTATCTTCAATGAGCCGCTCGTAGGCAATACTAACACGTTATCCGTTATCCGTTAGCACGTTATCCACCTGTTTCTCTTTTTATCTGCTTTGAAGGACAGTAATCCACCGAATAGGGCCCTTGGTGGTGCTATTTGCTCATTGTAATTTCTCAGGCTTCTTTAAATAGATACAGCTGATTTTTGGTAGACGATAAGCCTTTAATAATCCCCATTGGCGTAGCTAGGAAAGTTCCCTGGAGGGGGCCTAGGGGGTGCCTTCCAAAAAAAAATTCAATCATCTTGTTACTCCGACTGCCACCGATAGTACAACGTTTTGTAGGGAAATACCAGGCGGGTTTCATGAGGGCCCGCGCAATTACGGACCAGATGTTTACCATCCCACAGATCTTGCAGAAATGTTGGGAGTACAGTGGACCCCCGTTCGTTTGAACGATTCCTCATGCAAACTAACGGGGTTACTTTTTAATTTGAACAACTGGTAACCCGAAATATGCTGAAACCTGTGTGAACTGGCCGCCCTGCTCTTTGTTATTGTTTTGGTGGTTTGTTTTAGTTGGCAGTTGCAAGTGCGAATATTGCATTTTCCTATCGGATTTCTCTCTTAATCGTTAGGAAAACGAAATGTGAAACCGATTAAACACGCTAGGTCAGTACAAACGAATCGTGTTTATGTGCATGTTCTGCATAAACAAATGATGTCATGTTGAGAATGACATTTGAACCATTTTTAATTTGCACGTCGTGCAAACCAACGGGGTTCAAATTAAAAAGTGTTCAGATTAAAAATGGTCAAACGAACGGGGGTCCACGGTACAACGTGTTCACGCATCACATCTTTATTGATTTCAAAGCAACATACGATACAGTCGGCACCAGCTATGGCAGATAATGCACGAACACGATTTGCTATATATTGTATACAACTGATCAGAGCTTTGGATCGAGTGATGCGTTTCGTGTGCATCTCGGCGATACTTTCGAATTCCTTTGAGACACGGTGAAGGTTGAGACAATGTGACGGCATCCAACTAGAGGGTGTGATCTGATGAAAGCGAAATTTAAGAGGAGTGGGCTAAACATAAATGCGTTGAAGATAAAATACATGAAAGAAAGAAACTCAAAGGAAACAAGCGCGTGCTTCCCGCGGACGGTACGCTCCCTTGCCCTGTTCGAGCGGGAAAGTACTGGGGACGATATATGGTGGGGTACAAACTAAAAGCGAAGAGTAGCGGAGACGTATGAATCACGAGCTGCAAGCCCTGTTTGGAGAGATTGCCATTTTCAGGTGGCGAAAGTCAGTAGGCTATAGTGCAACGAAAACAGTTCTCTTTAACAACTGCTCCAGTATCAGGAACAGGGAGGCTCAAAGTGCAAGATGGGTCGACCAGGTCCAAAGTGATTTGCAACTTCTGAGACTGGAAAATTGGCGACGAGTGGCCCAAGATGGAGTTGAATGAAGACGACTACTTGAAACAGCATGACTCGGGGTGGTTACTAGCACAGAACAGAAGTGGAAGTTAAAATCAAAACTCGTAACTCTAACCTTTTACAGATACTAGCGAACCTGGCGGTGGAAAGTGGCTTTTTACACGGAAAATTTACTATACTGTTTTCCAAATTTAGACTAGCTGACCCAAAGCAAAGTTGCCAGAACTATTCTATGGAATTCCTTTACGGAAATGGCAAAAAGGTGTTAATAATCTTTATGCTCACGCGACCAAACCAACAAAAACTCAATCATGCATGTATCAATTTAGTTATATGGAAGTGAAGAATTTTCTAGGAATCTCAAAAACAGTGCATTGGTACCTAACAATAATTTACATTCGTCTAACATAAAACTTCACTTTTCGGGCGAGAAACAGATGACGCCGCTACAAAAGTTAAGTTTGCTGCTACGGAAATATCGTATTAATCGTCTTTTTACACGCACACTAGCCGCGCACTAGCATAAAAGTGATCCAGTGATCCAGATGTGTTGGCTTCACCTATTTTGTTCGAAAACGTCAAAGTTGCCACCGTGTGATCAAAACTAGCATAGGTGTTTTTTCATCTCTCAAACATGCTAATGTAGTTGCCGCTAACCGCAGGTGATCAATAATAAAAATCAAAATCTATACCTACGCGACTTCTGATTTTACACGTTACACCGGTTACGCATGTCGTTGGAAGTTTAGCATAGAGATTGCTGACAAGAATATTACGCACACATCGCCGCGTATACGTATACGCGATTTGTTTGCATCTGGAGTTTTTTTTTCGTTGCAAAGTGTTTCCCGATGCATAAAAACCACCAATACAGTCGCACATCAACAATTCTTACATAAAATTTGTTTAAGATCACAAGCCGCATGTTGATTTTGATTCTTGTCTCGATGATACATTTTGAAAATTCATAACACTTTTCTTTCTGGCATTCTTGCCAACTCGTCTAAATGCTCCAGTCTCGCCACTAGGGATTGGTGAGGCTGTCAGATTCTACATATGGTCCGTATAGCATTTATCAGTTTTGGTTTTGCTCCCACTTGCTGGTTGGAAGTATTAAACAGGAAGCAATTAAACACTGTATTTTTATTACAATTTTACTATTATTAGCTGTTGTCTCCGTTATGAAATTCAACTAGTCGAACCAACTGAATCTGTCAGTTCGCTCAGTGAAACCAAAACAAAAACAAAAGTTGGGTATTTTAATCCCCCTGTGTCTAGTCTAATCTGCCTGGACAGTGGGTAAAGTGATGAAATATGTAGTTATGAATTCTTTTTTTACGATATTCCTAATTTAAAAAGTTTTTGTATAGTTATCTTCTGTAAGTTATTTCAATTTATTGCTTCTTATAAATTCTAATGATTTGCTCCCGTTGTACAATGCATGTCGTTTGACTCCCCAATTAATTTGTATTATCGGTCCATCAAAACGAAAGCATTATCAAAAAGGACCCAAATTTTGAGCTTGCTCTTTTTCATCCATTTTCAATCCGAACTTCGTTTTCTTTGCTTCGCTTGAAAGGTATGACCCAAAACTGACACCCAAGGTAAATTTCGGAGTATTTTGTACTAAGGACCGCTTCTGCGTCGGCTCCGGAACATCAACCACCTGTCTCCGGGGACATTTTTGTATTTTGAGATAATTCATTTTGCGGCACATCAAATCACATCGGCTTAGCAAAATAACACTAATGGAACTTCCCGGTACTTGGGCAGACAGACAGACTTCGCAGCCGGTTATTAGAGTACAGGATAATTACGGGGCTAGTGCAACGATCCTACTGACTCTATAGCAGCACCTCCTAGCCGAGATTCGAATATACGACGACTGGCTTGTTAGGTTAGCTTCTTACCCCGAAGCTAACTGGGTGGATTATGATTCAGCACATATGGGATTATTCGGGACAAAAATGTGTAATACCTTAGAAGCTATGATACCAGATATGCCTTCAACACATAAGATGGTTTTTATTCCAATGGTAATGGTTGCTTCTAAAACGCATTATTAGTTTGATATATGTATTGTAGTTTTCAGTGCCATAGGATTTTGTTTTAAACTGCCCCAATATAACCAGAACTACAGAACGGTTACTGAAGTGGCTATTTGGTTCCAAAATGTCTCCATTGTACTTCCATCAATGTCTTTTGATCAAAGCGATATGATTTGATGTGCCTCATGATGCATTATCCCAAAATCCAAAGAATTCCCCTGAACCAGGTACCGGATGTTCCAGATCCGATAGTGATGTGGTCATTTGCTTTCAAAATGTCTTTATTATACTGTCAACAGTCTCATTTTATCAAGATGATGTGATTTGATGTGCCGTAAGATGAATTATCCTAAAATTTAAACAATGTGTCGCGAATCAGGTACCAGATGTTTTTCCGGTGAAGCGGCCATGTTGGACCAAAATATCTTCATTACTTCTATTAGTCTTATTTCATCAAGCTGATGTGATTAGAGGTTTGCGGTACATCAATTGATGCTTGCGGCAATGAATTATTTCAAAATACAAAACGAAATTCGAATTAAAATGAGAGTGAGAGCAATCTCAAATCTTTTTTCTAATGCATTGAAGGTTAAGAGGTTATACTTTACACAGTTGAGAGGACTGAACCTTTTAACTGATTAAAGTGGAAATTTGTATACATGTTACGGTAACAGACCAAAAAAAGAAAAATAATTTTACTCTTCGATTAATCTCTAGAAAATATTTCTAGAAAACTTGTATTAAATCAACAAAACGAAAATATAACTTGTTTAAAAGTTTCAAGTGGATCGGTGTAGGTTTTTTCGAGAAATCATGCTCATCTTTGGACTTTGGAAATACAGTTTTGAGAAATTCCCTTTCGCGATTTGCGCTCTGACACGTAACAATCAGCCAAAAAAGTATTCGGACGGCAGCGCACTAATTTTTCTCTTGAGACATGAACTGATCGCCAATCGCTGTTTTATCGAATGCTGATGTTTTTTGATATGCGACACGACATACTTTACTGATGCTGAAATGTCCCTTTATGGGAACCGGTTCCGGATTCATAGTGTCCCCCCGGATCCGGACCGTGCGCGCCATGGCTCGTAACTGCGGCAAAGTAACTTATATGTCCACAGTCGATGATACATTTACAAAAATCAGCAGATTTCAAACAAATTTTAAATATTTGGCAACTATCTAAAAAAGCCATGTCGTGGTCCCCCAAAGGACTCCGTTATAACTCCGGGGCCATAAGACATATGGCCATTATCTATAGACATTATGAAAAGGGAAAAGACCTTAGAGGGGTTAATATGTTATCACAGAACAGAAATGGAAGTAAAAATCCAAACACGTACATGCTACAGATTTCTACAGATACTAGCGAACCTGGCGGTAGCGAGTCACTTTTTTTTCACAAAAACACACGAACGTATACGAATGCACACAAAAGCATGTGAAAGCTGCTATGCGATTGGCAGCGAGCGTTCTGCTTATATTGCTGTTATTCGCTTCTATACGAAAACCTTCCCAAAGAAAAATAAAAACAAAAAAGACTTTTACCGTTTTTGTTTTTGCTTAGGTCCAATCTAGGTTCACTCTAGTTCCAATCGAACGGCTGTCAAAACGTTTGTTTTTTCACTCAGGTTGGTTCGCTCTGGGTTGCACTTTTTAGATGACGGGTTCACACTGAGTTTTTTCACAGTTTGAACCTCGCAATAAGCAATACACTGACAACCCGAAAACGTTTGGTTATGCTCGCGAAAATGTTTGTTTATTTAGTGGTCGGTTGGAATAAACCCAGGTTAAAAAAACAAAAAAGCTATTGTTACCAGTTTTGATCGCCGAATCGTTCGGACTTCCACTTCTGTTCTGTGATGTTATTCTTGTTGACTTATTCGGTGAGAAAAAGTTTATTTCAGTTTCGCTTAAGGTTCTTCAGATAGTCGAATTTACACTTAGTTCTATCCAAAAATATATAAACTTGTTACTTTAGAGCTTTCCATAAAATTTATTGCGGTCGAATCCATAGAATCTAAATTGGTTTGTGTAAAAAACCAACGCCATGGGTTTATACCGTCTTTAGGCATTACCCTTCTTTATCGACAGACTTCGCAGCCGGCTGTTAGAATACAGGAAAATTACGGGCCCAGTGCAACGATCCTACTGACTCTAACTAGCAAGCCCCACCTAAACTCAAAATATTCTGCACATAACTAATAGTAAATTTCCATATTGCTGATTGCAAGGAAAATTGTACCCTCCAAAGTGCGAAATCGCTCATAAAAGTGCGATCCTGCATTAAATCGTTTTGGTATCTTCGGCGCACTTTTTCGTTACATTCCAAGCAATAAGTGCACCTAAGAGCCCGAAACGATTTAAGCCAAAATAGCACTTTTAAGAGCGATTGCACACTTATTGATTAGACAATCTTCCTTGCAATCAACAATATGAAATTCCATATGATTATCATGAGCCACATATAAACATAATCCTCCCAGAAATACACATAAAAATTATACGCATATGAATAGTATGTGCTAATTTATCGCTTGCACATAAATGATAACTGTTTGGCACATAAAAGTTTTCTCAGTGTAGCCGAGATTCGAACATACGACGACTGGCTTGTTAGACCAGCATCGTACCTCGAAGCTAACTAGGCGGTGCTAACTGGTTTGTGTGTGTGACGCTTATGCTTGTCTATGCACATTTATGTACATGCGTGCATACATATATACGTAAACATAATGACAAATATATTTTGTTCTTGTCGAACTGAGTCGAAAGACAGTCGCCATTATGGCTCGAAGAAGCTGATGGATATATAAATGCATATCCAGCTTTTTACATGCCGTAATGGCGGACGGCGTTCGTAATATTTGGATAGCATTTTTGACATTTCCTAAATACATGGCACGTTTTCTTTCCGCACGTTCCGTTAATTTTAACGTGAACGTGCGCAAAGAAAACGTGCGATGTAATTACGAAATGTCAAAAATACTGTCCAAATATTACGAACACGTTAACACAGATTATACGGTTCACCAATACGGCTCGTAAAAAGCTAGATAAAATTATTTAAAAATATCCTTCTTTACGGAGAAAATGCTCACTTATGTTAAACAAATAATATTTCATTCAGATTTTCAGGTTTATATACCCACGAACGATAGGATGCTTCTTGAAAACTGCTATCCAAAATAACAGCATACTCTGTGAAAAAAAATCAATCAATCCTGCATAGAACAATACTAACGTGACTAGTAGACCCTATTGTGATAATAGATACGATATTTTGATAAAATCATGCATTTTCCATTTTGGACTTATGGCCAACATTTTGCATCAAATACTCCTATGTGCGAAGTAAAGCTGAAATATTTAGACGAGTTGAGAAATTTCGTTTAGACGAGATTTTGAATGACAAGTGCACTCAAAACAAAAACTCGTCAAAGTTCTTACTTATTGGTAGAGTTTTAGACCAGAGCGTAGATACCAGGTTTTGCTCGAACGATTGTTCGAACTTCCACTTCTGTTCTGTGTTACTAGGCTAGGCTAGTGAAGAAGAAAATATCTACGCAGCGGGAACATGTACACTGAACTTTTTGCCGGTTTTAAAATTCCAATGAGGAAAATTTCTGGAGGGGGCCTACAGATTTCTGGAGGGGGCCTGGTACCCCAGGTACCCCAATGCCAATATGCCAAAAATCAGTTTTATTGTTAATTGCGTAACTAAGAAATTCACGCGTAGTACCTATTAAGTTATTCGGAGAATTGTTTTATAACTGTTATGGTTTGTTCCAAGCAGGCTTTTTCGTCCTGCCGGATATTTAAACAACACAGACTCCACTATAGAAAATAGGCCTAAAATAGCCGCAGCAACTTCATCATTTCTCGCGACTATAACTCAATTTCAGTAGCGTTTCATTAGGACCAAAATGCACTCCGATATTCAGTAAATGTTATTCTATCAATTGGTATAAAAATCATGTCTCGAATAAATATAGTTTCAATGTAATTCCTGAATGTTGTTTACGCTACCGCTTAATAGACTGAAAATGCCCACCGGTGCCCTAATAAAGTTTTTTCTTAATGATGGTGCCAGCTTTTCTGTTTGACAGTATTACCAGCTTTTTAAAAAACAAAAGTTTTTAAGAAAAAGGTATATGAAGGAGCGGCGTTTCATTGCGTGGATTTTGTTCCACGCGCCACTGACATCCTTAGGTATATGATTTTATTTCATCCACTTCCGTGGAAAAGTTTTAAAAACAAATCTGAAATAAAGAATTGGCGATTTTTTCAAAATTTTTGATCGACCTCAAGTAACAATCTAAATCCAAGTAACATTCTATTTTTAATACATTCCTCTAGTGCTTTTTATGACCAATTTCATAAAACCGCCTAATAAAACTATGAGCTTCACCAAAACTTCCTGATGACCGCTATAAAACTGCCTTCTGATCAAAGGGCCAAACTCTTCAGAAGGTTTTTATAACGTTTAAAAATCAAGATATAAGCTTAAGTAGTGTTAACTCTGCAAAAAGTAGTAATAAATCCGATTATGCCTTTCGCCGCTTGACAGCTACCGCCTTAATTTAATGAAGATTTTCGCTATAAAGCATACAGCTTGCTCTTTTTTGCAAAAAGTTAAATCAATCCGCTAGCTTTGTTAACTTAATAATACATCAGCGAGCAGAAAAGTTGAACTGTTTACTGTCAGATTATCCAGATCGATTTGGTTTATAGCCACCAGAATGAATAAAATAGCCCATAGCATAATTAACCGTTTTTCAGCAGTCTCCGTTGGTTCGCAGTATATGCGCAATAAATTTGATCGTGCATATTAATATAATAGGTGGATAAAACACGCCACCGAAATTTTGCAATTTTCGGAAACTGATAAATATATTCAGTTAGTCAATCTTAATTCCTAGCGAAATCATTTAAGTTGCTTGCTGAGACAAAAAAAAACAATTGATAATTACTACCTTTCCGCAATACTTTTTGCTTTGATGAGTTTTTGTTTGCGACCTTACTAGAATATTGTAATATGGCTTCGCAAAAAGATCGGTGTTGAACTCTAATATTCTTCATAAAAGTAGCACTAAATTTAATAGCCCTAGAAAATAACGGATTTATTGCGGTTTGACAAGCAACCGCAATAAGATCAATTTTGATTGATGCGCCGTATTGTATTTATTAAAAGTTTTATTATGGTTTTATAGCTAGCTTATGTTTTGACACTTATGTTTTGACTCGTATCATCTTGGTATTACGTAATACCATAATAAAACCAGAGGTAATAATTAATACCTATAAAATTCAAGTAAAACCAAGTAGCTTTAAAATTGTTACTTGGAATATGTCCTCTTTAGTTATCCATGCAAGAAGCAAAACGGTATCACAGGCCTTTAAAATGCCTTGGGTTATAAACGCCTTTAAGACATTAGGCCGTATGAATAAAAGAGTTAGAGCAAACTCTCCCATAAGATTTAGACGGAAAAAGCAAAGCGAACTGTTTTATTAATACGGCCTATTACCCTTCTTTATCGACAAACTTCGCAACCAGTTAATTAAACTACAGGACAATTACGTTTCGAGGCTAGTGCAACGATCCTACTATCTCTTCTACCCGAGATTCGAATATATTGACTTGTTAGACCAACATCGTATCTCGAAGCTAACTGGACAATAAAGAGTTGAGTTTTGCATCAGCAGCGAAAAAAACATTTAGTGCAATCCATATATTTTGGCGATTTATCAAGATTATTTATTCTTTAAATGATTATGCATCTTAGACACAATCGGACTGAGAAACTCCATTTAGATTCTACATATATTTATTCTATATTTATTTTCATTGTTGTTAAAGTTTCAAACAAAAATCAGTACTGTGACGTTTGACCTTTCAAAGAATTTCTACTAATTAAGGAATGATAACCAGAGCCTACTTCTTACAACAAATGGCAACGTAATATGGCTCCACTTAGTTAATCCCTACTCCATTTTTCCCAACAAAGTATTAATACTAAGTTTATAGCCTATTCTTCCGAAAGCAATCCCATTAGACAGCACCATAATGCCATATCTAACATTCAGCCGAAGCCAGGAAATTTCCGTTTACCTTTCTGGATTTGCTTCTGCACCTTTGAAATTCATTTGGCTTTTCAATCTACGCTGATAATCAAACTTTTCATTTACTCAGTTCTAATCGAATACATAAATAATGACAGCTTGTCCAAACAAGAGCCCGTACCGACGAGCTTCCATTATCCTGCCTGCAGGCCGTAAAAACAATAAACATTCTTCACTGCATTCACCCACACCCGACCCACAGGGCACAAAACTGGAGCATAACATCGTCAAGAGGACAGCAGAGTGAAAGCAAATGGAAAGCACCGTACTTTAAAGCACATGAAGCTCATATTTAGACCCTCTCGAGGTGTAGTATGACCGTTTTGCTTCTATCGCTAGCAGCTATCAGATTGGTTATTTTTACACAACATATAATTTGCGACACTTTAATATTGGATGTTATCTAAAGAGAATCTACCTTTAACCTTTATATCACTTGGAAAAGTTTGCATCTTTTAACAGCCACTTTCCAGAACAGAAAGAAAGAACTTCTTGCCATATGTTGCTTTTTTCTAATTAGAAAAAAAAACTTAGTTAGGGCATAACGAAGCATAAAGTTTCTCTCCATATGGCTGTTCAGATAGCTGTGAGTGTGCCATATGATATAGGGTATTTAATACCCAGTTCAACTAGGTTTAAAAAGCTATGTGTGACTTCGCCTGAAAAAAACCTAAACTGCCATTACCGAAAATTCCGGTCACATGCCTTCACGCATATGGATGGTTAGACGGACGTCTGAAAAGCACAAACTAATCTCGATCAATTTATCAGAAGACATTCACCGTACCATAAACTCATCCCGCGCGCACTCCCTGTTCCTGCTATTCGCTACAGTTTTCATTCATGTTTTTTTTTTCTTCGTACCGAAGATTTTTCTTTCTTCACGCCATGATCCATTTTTTTTTCAAATAGCATGTTAGTAGCTTTTCGTTGCTTGCTTGGTGGCTATGAATGAAAGGTAACCGGGGTGAATCCTACGTCATATTGTCACCAGCCAGGAGCTGCCGTCGGTGACTGGTCTGGGTGCTCGGGTGGGGGAGACAAACATCTCAGATTTTTTTTTTGTGTTCTTTGGAAATAATTCGATTTTCTAAAGGCACAGATGGTATCATCCCCCGCACAGCTAGTACAAGAAAAACACGTATATTCGTCGACATAACCAAGTGGAAACATTCCTTGGAAGCAGAAGTGCGAAAAACCAGATAGAAAAAATCAATAATTCATGTGGGTTGTACAACTTTTTCACGCAAGAAAAAAGAGGAAATAGTTTGATAGTTTTCGCAGGCATAAAATGAAGTCTTGAAGCAAAAAGCTTAATACGGTGGTGGCGAAATTTCATTTCACTAATCAAGAAAAAGGTTTTTTTGGTTGGTTGCTCTCAATATAAATACACTAAAGTCTATTTTTACACGGTTTGTTTTTTTTGCGATTACCCAACAACGGTGCAACTTAGAGATCATTTACAAACTACGTGACGAATGTCGGACCGGTTCCTAATGTATTGAGAAATAAATAATTCTTAATAATCGAAAAATCAAACCGTGTAAGTGTAAACCGTGTAAAAGTGTTTGAGTGTATTGTAAAATAGTAAACAGGTATTGCATCTTACGGTGCTAACAATAAGGTTAATGATTTGTCATGTCAATTGCATTATTAACGTATAAGTTTCACTAACGCATAAATTTCAGCATACACTCAAGTTTGCTGCAACGCTGGCTAATAAACTTTGCTGTTGACGATGTCACACTTTAAGAAGCTCTATTTTTCTCGTTCTTAAATGCAAATCACAAAACAGATTCGTATAACTTAGCTGTCTTTTAAAACTTTTTTAATCGAAATTAACCCAATTCAACTAAAATATCGAAATATTTCACAGTCTTATTTTTCGAATGTTTATTAAACAAATACTGCTCACAATATTAGAGAGAGTTGCTGGTAACGTACAACTGAAACAAAAAGCAACATGGAACTAGACGCTGACAGCTCCTGGCACCAATCGACAGTAGTCCAAAAGGGCGAAAAGTGGAAATTTTTTCCTATTGTCTCTTGTTTTCATTATATTATTTATGGTCTTCAGCACTTTTGTTCGTATGAATATCCCCCTTAATCTAAAACTGTCAAAAGTTAGTCATCGCTTACTATAATGAAAATAAAAAAATAACTCTTTTGTGTTAGGAAATATCGACATAGTTTCTTCGGCAAAGTTGTAAATATTATAAAAACAAGCAACTCTGCTGAAGAAATAAAATTTCTATCTTTATCGAGTGCTGAACTATAGGGCATATTCTTCAACTTATTTCTAAAGAATTTCCAAGGAAAATGCTCTATAGTTCTGCACTCGATAGGAATAGAAATGTCATTCCTTTGGCAAAGTTGTTTACCTTTATATTTTCCATAATTTTGCCGAAGAAACCATGTGTCTATCTACTTACACAAAAAAATGGATGTGTATCGAGCGTTTAGCGAACGCGAAACACATAAAACGTATGATTGCCGTACTCTCATTCAGGGATGGTTCGATCACTTTGACTCAATTTTGATTCATTTGACAGTACCGTCTAAACGGGGTCAAATATGACAAAGTTATATATAAGACATTTGTAGAACAGGTTATTATCTATAATTTGGCTGAATAAAGCTTTGCTGTATCTTTTGTAGTTACGGCGCTACAATGCTAGTATCTTATTTGTGACTAAATGAACGTTCATTTAGTCACTGATGAGTTACTAGCGTTGTAGCACCGTAATTACAAATGATACAGCAAAACTTTGTTCAGAAAAGTTGTAGATTAGAACTAGTTCTACAAATGTCCCATACATAACATTGTCATATCTGGCTCTGCTGAGACGGTACTGTCAAATGAATCAAAATTGAGTCAAAGTGATCGAACCATCCCTGCTCTCATTTGGGTGATTGGGGACAAGCGAAACCCATACAAGTTTAAAGTAGTCGACTTAAGCTTTAAGTACTGAAGTACTGATTTCATAAATCCACTTGCCCCATTTTACCCCATGGACTCGTGAAACTATGGAACTTTAACGCTTGGTAATGCGATAACTCAGCAAGTGAAGGTACAAGAGATTTGCGGTCTTCTGCAAAAACGTGTATTTTGAAAGCTTCGATAATTGCCTAGAACATTGTATACTTGTAAAATGCAACTAACAAAAACTAAGCATGAAAAACTAATTTTTAAAGAGGTTTTAAAGAATATGTCCTATAGTTCAGCACTCGATAAAGATAGAAATTTTATTTCTTCAGCAAAGTTGCTTGTTTTTACAATATTTACAACTTTGCCGAAAAAACTATGTCTATATTTCCTAACACAAAAAAGTTATTTTTCTATTTTCATTATAGTAAGCGATGACGAACTTTCGACAGTACGAACAAAAGTGCTGAAGAACATGAATGATAAAATGAAAGCACAAGACACTAGGAGAAAAGTTCCGCTTTTAGCCCTTTTGGACCACTGCTCCTCCATCTTTAATAAAAAATAGTTCTGTAGAGCGCCAGCATTGTGCGAATTTTTAAACTACGGTATTTCAGTTAGCTACGTAATCCTTAGAAAGCCCGATTCGCGGCTGCAATTCGTCGTTTTACTTCGCGGCTTACATCGTTGTCACATGTCACCAACGTATCAAGATATATGAATTCCTCCACTGCTTCATATCGTTCCCCATCCTGCTCCAACATCGACACCAACACTATTTGAACTCCCAAGTTCCCTGCCAATAACCATTTACTTCATTTTAACGGTATTAGTGGTCAGGTCAGTCGTACAAGATGGTTTAAATATAGAATAACACATTGGCAATTCAGCCAAATTGAATCTTCATTGTGTTAGTGAAAGTAATGTTTTGTTGGGGCAATTGGTGTGATGAAATAGATGATTGTTGAGGTAATAAAATATCTTTGACAGCTCGATATAGAATGGAAGAAACTCGAAATGGGCCCTTGAACTGAATAATACAGCTAGCCAGCTATGTTTTATTCGTGGCTTACATAGTATAGCTGTGACTAAAGGTCAACAGGGCAAATAACAATAGAAATGCATAGTTTTTGCTAACGATTGTTTTGCGCTAAAGATTTAGTGCTCACGGCGGAAAAAAGTGGATCATTATTTTACTGTCTATTTACAAAATCAGTTGCTCTGGCTGGTATTTGAGTTTGGTGATGTAATTACTAATGAGAAGAATAATGATGCACTGCCAAAGCTAATGTAGCTCTGCATGGCATAACCAACAAACTGGAAACGGGCTTTGTAGTAGTAGGCAGAATGCAGGATCGCGTTATAGATTGGAAGGCGATCAACGAGAGGAAATGTATATTCAGGAAAAAGTGCCATTTCTTCAATTACAGCATCATCAATGTGCAGTACCCACACGAAGGTTGACCCGACGATGAGAAGGAAGCGTTCTTAGCACGGCTGAAGGCCCGATTGACCACGTCCTCATAGATGACCGATTCTTCTCTAACATCACGAGCATACGGAGTGCGGATATTGACTCTAACCATTACTTAATAGCACATGTGCACTCAAAACTGTCAACCGTACACCAGACATGTCAAAACCATCCGCATCGGTTGAACATTACTTTACTTTACTTTATTGAGGTCGGGCCGTTATCGATCCTGCGCCGAACGAATTATGGTCCTCCAGTACTGGCGGTCCTAAGCTGCCGTTCTCCAATCCCCTCGAACACCAATTGACCGTGCGTCGTCCTCGACTGCGCACATCCATCGGGTATGGGGTCTACTCGAAGCCTACGCCCTCTTCCTGGTTCTCTGCTGAAAATAGTTTTCGCTACTCTTTCATCGGGCATTCTGGCCACATGCCCAGCCCACCGCAGCTTGCCACATTGTACTGCCTTCATTTGTATGTTTGTTTACTTGATAAACCTCGTAGCTCATGCGTCTGCGTCACGCTCCCTTTTCCATTTTGCCCGATTCGCGGCTGCAATTCGTCGTTTTACTTCGCGGCTTACATCGTTGTCACAGTGCACTATGGTCCAGAAAGCGATTTTAGACGGACAAAAATGATTGCGCCTAAACGGGATTCTAGGTTATTATTAAACATTCTTTTAGCTTTTTCGCTTAAAAACAAGATTGCGAATGTAACTCTTTGAATGCATTCACTATTTTAGTATCAACCATGATCATTGCCAGTATATTTGTTGCGTATAGTTTTCCGTGGTCGCATACTTGATTACTTGAATGTGAATCTATGAAGAAAACGACAATCTAAGCTATAGTAAATCATAAAATTCAAAGAATTTTATCTTTTTTTAAAAAAATAACACCTTCACCATTTTTTGCTAAAAACTTTGTGCAGATGTGTATATTGAATCGCCAAAGTTTCATCAACATTCGTTTGCAACTTTTCAAGCTATGCTTCAGTAAAATTGGCCTGTTTTTAATCAGAAATCGGCTATATCTAATTAACTCATAAAGATAAAGCAAAATAGTCTTCTGCAAAAATATTCTTCTCTTACGTATACAAATTTTTGTAGAACATCATATTGAGCTATCTGTTGAGATAAATGAGTTATAAGAGGAAATATGATTTTACGGGTCGTCCATAAACAAAGGTCTACTGCTGAAAATACGTTAGAGTTAGAAATTTAGAATGTTTAGAAAAGTTATGTGAAATAAATCTATCTTTAATGCTTTGGAAATAAAAAATGGAAAACAAACCTATTTAAAAAACTATTACTAGAATTGTTGTTACGGTATCATCTGAACATTGAACGACCCTTTCAAAAGATGCATCATATTTTCATTCAAAAAGTTGCCGAAGACTTCATTGAGCTAGAATATCACGTTTAGGCACAATCATTTTTGTCCGTCTAAAAACGCTTTCTGGACCATAGTGCAGTGTATAAAGATATATTAATTCCTCCACTGCTTCATATCGTTCCCCATCCAGCTCCACATCGGCACCAACACCATTTGGACTCCCACGTTCCCTGCCAATAACCATGTACTTCATTTTAACGGTATTAGTGGTAAGCCCCAAGCTCGCTGCTTCTCGTTTAGAAAGCTTAAAGAACTTTTCCACTACTCTATGGTAGATTTCGATGATTGACGTCATCCGCAAAACCAAGAAGCGTGTAAGGTTTCGTGATGATAGTCCCATTCCTTTCCATGTTTGCTCTTCGTATGGCACTTTCCAAGGCAATGTTAGTAGATTAGAGAGTGCATCTACTTGCTTCAATCCAACGTCATGAAAGCGGCTGTGGTCTCAGCGCTATTCTGACGCATGATTTTGATCCATCCAGCGTTGCACGAATCAGCATAATTAGTTTCGTCGGAGAACCATGTTCTAGCATTATCTGCCAGAGCTCATTTCATTTGACTGAATCGTACACCGCCTTTAAGTCCACATACCGATGATGAGTCTGCAATTTGTACTCCCGGAAATTGTCTAATAACTGACGCAGGGTAAACATCTGATCCGTCATGGAGCGACTCTCACGAAAACCAGCGTGGTACTGGCTGACGAAGGACTTCACTAGCGGTCTCAGTGCACGGAACAAAACGGAATCTTCCTCCCAAGTTCTGAAAATGATGCTGCTAGTTCTTCGCTTTCAGAAGTTCAGTCGGGATACCGTCCTTTCCAGCAGCCTTACCATTTTTCAGTTCACTGATTGCCTACTCAACCTCTTTCTGTGTGGGCAGCTCCACAGCTTTGCCCTCGCTCACAATTCTTATCCTGTTCCTGCTGATGTCCGTGTTTACCTCTCTATTCAATAACACCTGGAGGTACTGTTGAACATTAGGCAGCAATATAGCCCATAATCGCTCGATACACAAATACTAGGCACTATCTTCTTCCAAAGAGTGGTACTTCAATCCTCAAAGATGGTTGGGACAGACCGCCCTGGAAAAAAAATATCTGAACATTGCCACTAGAAATAACACGGCAACGAGTAAGCCAGCTTACCACGCTCTTGATAAGTAAAAAGCGCCAGATGGACGACACAGGTAAAGAATTAAAACAACTCTTCTAAGCTAATGACACGCGCAGCTTTTACAAAAAGATGGTGTGTAGGTACGAGGGAGGGAATCTGATCGCAAATGAAGGCGAGGTAATCGATAGGTGGAAGCAGTTCGACGATAGTAATATCTCAACACCTAATATCCGAAAAGTCAAACGAGAAATCGGGCTGCTGAAAACCAACAAAGCCGTCGATAAGGACAGCCTACACCGAGTAATTTCCAAGATTTAGGTAGAGGAGGAAGAGGTAACTTAACGTTTGCCCAACTTCAAAAAGTTTGCTCGTCTGATACAACTATCGCGGTATAACGATAGTAAACGCCGCCTACAAGAGATCCTGTTACGCCGGCGGTCACCGATAACACGTGATTTCGAAGAGAATTGTCAGGTGGGCTTTATGTGAGCTCACGTCACTACAAACCCAATTTGTACCATCTGACAGATCTTGCAGGAACGTCTCGAAAACAATGTGCCTACGCACCACATCTTTATTGATTTCAATGCAACATACGATATAATCGGCAGAGACCCTGACCCACTATGGCAGATAATGCACGAACGCGGTCTTCCAGACAAACTGACGCAACTGGTCAGAGCTATATTATATCGAGTGATACGTTTCGTGCGTATCTCAACAACACTTTCGAGTCCCTTCGAAACGAACTAGAAGTGGTAGGTGAGTTTGTATTAAAAAACACTACGATCAAGAAGCATGCGCCACCGTACGACGCTGTCAATGTACAAAACCATCATTAGACCGGTAGTGCCCTTGGCGTGTTCGAGTGAAAGGTACTGCGGGCGAGATTTGACGGAGTACAAAATGAAAGCGGAGAGTAACGGAACTTCAGGCACTGCTTGAGGAGACTCCCAACGTATACGAAAAATTGCTCCGTAAGGATGTTAGACGACAATGCGACGTAAACGGTTCTCCTCAACAACAATCCTCTATCGCAATGATTAGGTTCTTTATGGATTCAAAGGTTTTAAATTCTACTAGTAAATAGCCTTAATTACTAATGCAAATAAATCATAATTACAGTTTTTTATTTGATTCTTTATTTTAGAGGCTTTGAGCCTCCGGCTGATTAAGTGCGTTATCACAGAACAGAAGTGGAAGTTCGAACAATCGTTCGAGCAAAACCTGGTATCTACGCTCTGGTCTAAAACTCTACCAATAAGTAAGAACTTTGACGAGTTTTTGTTTTGAGTGCACTTGTCATTCAAAATCTCGTCTAAACGAAATTTCTCAACTCGTCTAAATATTTCAGCTTTACTTCGCACATAGGAGTATTTGATGCAAAATGTTGGCCATAAGTCCAAAATGGAAAATGCATGATTTTATCAAAATATCGTATCTATTATCACAATAGGGTCTACTAGTCACGTTAGTATTGTTCTATGCAGGATTGATTGATTTTTTTTCACAGAGTA
Organism: Sabethes cyaneus; assembly: GCF_943734655.1. Taxonomy (NCBI): domain Eukaryota; kingdom Metazoa; phylum Arthropoda; class Insecta; order Diptera; family Culicidae; genus Sabethes; species Sabethes cyaneus. The sequence continues at coordinate 156,618,608 of NC_071355.1, read as the reverse complement.
TGCTGTTATTTTGGATAGCAGTTTTCAAGAAGCATCCTATCGTTCGTGGGTATATAAACCTGAAAATCTGAATGAAATATTATTTGTTTAACATAAGTGAGCATTTTCTCCGTAAAGAAGGATATTTTTAAATAATTTTATCTAGCTTTTTACGAGCCGTATTGGTGAACCGTATAATCTGTGTTAACGTGTTCGTAATATTTGGACAGTATTTTTGACATTTCGTAATTACATCGCACGTTTTCTTTGCGCACGTTCACGTTAAAATTAACGGAACGTGCGGAAAGAAAACGTGCCATGTATTTAGGAAATGTCAAAAATGCTATCCAAATATTACGAACGCCGTCCGCCATTACGGCATGTAAAAAGCTGGATATGCATTTATATATCCATCAGCTTCTTCGAGCCATAATGGCGACTGTCTTTCGACTCAGTTCGACAAGAACAAAATATATTTGTCATTATGTTTACGTATATATGTATGCACGCATGTACATAAATGTGCATAGACAAGCATAAGCGTCACACACACAAACCAGTTAGCACCGCCTAGTTAGCTTCGAGGTACGATGCTGGTCTAACAAGCCAGTCGTCGTATGTTCGAATCTCGGCTACACTGAGAAAACTTTTATGTGCCAAACAGTTATCATTTATGTGCAAGCGATAAATTAGCACATACTATTCATATGCGTATAATTTTTATGTGTATTTCTGGGAGGATTATGTTTATATGTGGCTCATGATAATCATATGGAATTTCATATTGTTGATTGCAAGGAAGATTGTCTAATCAATAAGTGTGCAATCGCTCTTAAAAGTGCTATTTTGGCTTAAATCGTTTCGGGCTCTTAGGTGCACTTATTGCTTGGAATGTAACGAAAAAGTGCGCCGAAGATACCAAAACGATTTAATGCAGGATCGCACTTTTATGAGCGATTTCGCACTTTGGAGGGTACAATTTTCCTTGCAATCAGCAATATGGAAATTTACTATTAGTTATGTGCAGAATATTTTGAGTTTAGGTGGGGCTTGCTAGTTAGAGTCAGTAGGATCGTTGCACTGGGCCCGTAATTTTCCTGTATTCTAACAGCCGGCTGCGAAGTCTGTCGATAAAGAAGGGTAATGCCTAAAGACGGTATAAACCCATGGCGTTGGTTTTTTACACAAACCAATTTAGATTCTATGGATTCGACCGCAATAAATTTTATGGAAAGCTCTAAAGTAACAAGTTTATATATTTTTGGATAGAACTAAGTGTAAATTCGACTATCTGAAGAACCTTAAGCGAAACTGAAATAAACTTTTTCTCACCGAATAAGTCAACAAGAATAACATCACAGAACAGAAGTGGAAGTCCGAACGATTCGGCGATCAAAACTGGTAACAATAGCTTTTTTGTTTTTTTAACCTGGGTTTATTCCAACCGACCACTAAATAAACAAACATTTTCGCGAGCATAACCAAACGTTTTCGGGTTGTCAGTGTATTGCTTATTGCGAGGTTCAAACTGTGAAAAAACTCAGTGTGAACCCGTCATCTAAAAAGTGCAACCCAGAGCGAACCAACCTGAGTGAAAAAACAAACGTTTTGACAGCCGTTCGATTGGAACTAGAGTGAACCTAGATTGGACCTAAGCAAAAACAAAAACGGTAAAAGTCTTTTTTGTTTTTATTTTTCTTTGGGAAGGTTTTCGTATAGAAGCGAATAACAGCAATATAAGCAGAACGCTCGCTGCCAATCGCATAGCAGCTTTCACATGCTTTTGTGTGCATTCGTATACGTTCGTGTGTTTTTGTGAAAAAAAAGTGACTCGCTACCGCCAGGTTCGCTAGTATCTGTAGAAATCTGTAGCATGTACGTGTTTGGATTTTTACTTCCATTTCTGTTCTGTGATAACATATTAACCCCTCTAAGGTCTTTTCCCTTTTCATAATGTCTATAGATAATGGCCATATGTCTTATGGCCCCGGAGTTATAACGGAGTCCTTTGGGGGACCACGACATGGCTTTTTTAGATAGTTGCCAAATATTTAAAATTTGTTTGAAATCTGCTGATTTTTGTAAATGTATCATCGACTGTGGACATATAAGTTACTTTGCCGCAGTTACGAGCCATGGCGCGCACGGTCCGGATCCGGGGGGACACTATGAATCCGGAACCGGTTCCCATAAAGGGACATTTCAGCATCAGTAAAGTATGTCGTGTCGCATATCAAAAAACATCAGCATTCGATAAAACAGCGATTGGCGATCAGTTCATGTCTCAAGAGAAAAATTAGTGCGCTGCCGTCCGAATACTTTTTTGGCTGATTGTTACGTGTCAGAGCGCAAATCGCGAAAGGGAATTTCTCAAAACTGTATTTCCAAAGTCCAAAGATGAGCATGATTTCTCGAAAAAACCTACACCGATCCACTTGAAACTTTTAAACAAGTTATATTTTCGTTTTGTTGATTTAATACAAGTTTTCTAGAAATATTTTCTAGAGATTAATCGAAGAGTAAAATTATTTTTCTTTTTTTGGTCTGTTACCGTAACATGTATACAAATTTCCACTTTAATCAGTTAAAAGGTTCAGTCCTCTCAACTGTGTAAAGTATAACCTCTTAACCTTCAATGCATTAGAAAAAAGATTTGAGATTGCTCTCACTCTCATTTTAATTCGAATTTCGTTTTGTATTTTGAAATAATTCATTGCCGCAAGCATCAATTGATGTACCGCAAACCTCTAATCACATCAGCTTGATGAAATAAGACTAATAGAAGTAATGAAGATATTTTGGTCCAACATGGCCGCTTCACCGGAAAAACATCTGGTACCTGATTCGCGACACATTGTTTAAATTTTAGGATAATTCATCTTACGGCACATCAAATCACATCATCTTGATAAAATGAGACTGTTGACAGTATAATAAAGACATTTTGAAAGCAAATGACCACATCACTATCGGATCTGGAACATCCGGTACCTGGTTCAGGGGAATTCTTTGGATTTTGGGATAATGCATCATGAGGCACATCAAATCATATCGCTTTGATCAAAAGACATTGATGGAAGTACAATGGAGACATTTTGGAACCAAATAGCCACTTCAGTAACCGTTCTGTAGTTCTGGTTATATTGGGGCAGTTTAAAACAAAATCCTATGGCACTGAAAACTACAATACATATATCAAACTAATAATGCGTTTTAGAAGCAACCATTACCATTGGAATAAAAACCATCTTATGTGTTGAAGGCATATCTGGTATCATAGCTTCTAAGGTATTACACATTTTTGTCCCGAATAATCCCATATGTGCTGAATCATAATCCACCCAGTTAGCTTCGGGGTAAGAAGCTAACCTAACAAGCCAGTCGTCGTATATTCGAATCTCGGCTAGGAGGTGCTGCTATAGAGTCAGTAGGATCGTTGCACTAGCCCCGTAATTATCCTGTACTCTAATAACCGGCTGCGAAGTCTGTCTGTCTGCCCAAGTACCGGGAAGTTCCATTAGTGTTATTTTGCTAAGCCGATGTGATTTGATGTGCCGCAAAATGAATTATCTCAAAATACAAAAATGTCCCCGGAGACAGGTGGTTGATGTTCCGGAGCCGACGCAGAAGCGGTCCTTAGTACAAAATACTCCGAAATTTACCTTGGGTGTCAGTTTTGGGTCATACCTTTCAAGCGAAGCAAAGAAAACGAAGTTCGGATTGAAAATGGATGAAAAAGAGCAAGCTCAAAATTTGGGTCCTTTTTGATAATGCTTTCGTTTTGATGGACCGATAATACAAATTAATTGGGGAGTCAAACGACATGCATTGTACAACGGGAGCAAATCATTAGAATTTATAAGAAGCAATAAATTGAAATAACTTACAGAAGATAACTATACAAAAACTTTTTAAATTAGGAATATCGTAAAAAAAGAATTCATAACTACATATTTCATCACTTTACCCACTGTCCAGGCAGATTAGACTAGACACAGGGGGATTAAAATACCCAACTTTTGTTTTTGTTTTGGTTTCACTGAGCGAACTGACAGATTCAGTTGGTTCGACTAGTTGAATTTCATAACGGAGACAACAGCTAATAATAGTAAAATTGTAATAAAAATACAGTGTTTAATTGCTTCCTGTTTAATACTTCCAACCAGCAAGTGGGAGCAAAACCAAAACTGATAAATGCTATACGGACCATATGTAGAATCTGACAGCCTCACCAATCCCTAGTGGCGAGACTGGAGCATTTAGACGAGTTGGCAAGAATGCCAGAAAGAAAAGTGTTATGAATTTTCAAAATGTATCATCGAGACAAGAATCAAAATCAACATGCGGCTTGTGATCTTAAACAAATTTTATGTAAGAATTGTTGATGTGCGACTGTATTGGTGGTTTTTATGCATCGGGAAACACTTTGCAACGAAAAAAAAACTCCAGATGCAAACAAATCGCGTATACGTATACGCGGCGATGTGTGCGTAATATTCTTGTCAGCAATCTCTATGCTAAACTTCCAACGACATGCGTAACCGGTGTAACGTGTAAAATCAGAAGTCGCGTAGGTATAGATTTTGATTTTTATTATTGATCACCTGCGGTTAGCGGCAACTACATTAGCATGTTTGAGAGATGAAAAAACACCTATGCTAGTTTTGATCACACGGTGGCAACTTTGACGTTTTCGAACAAAATAGGTGAAGCCAACACATCTGGATCACTGGATCACTTTTATGCTAGTGCGCGGCTAGTGTGCGTGTAAAAAGACGATTAATACGATATTTCCGTAGCAGCAAACTTAACTTTTGTAGCGGCGTCATCTGTTTCTCGCCCGAAAAGTGAAGTTTTATGTTAGACGAATGTAAATTATTGTTAGGTACCAATGCACTGTTTTTGAGATTCCTAGAAAATTCTTCACTTCCATATAACTAAATTGATACATGCATGATTGAGTTTTTGTTGGTTTGGTCGCGTGAGCATAAAGATTATTAACACCTTTTTGCCATTTCCGTAAAGGAATTCCATAGAATAGTTCTGGCAACTTTGCTTTGGGTCAGCTAGTCTAAATTTGGAAAACAGTATAGTAAATTTTCCGTGTAAAAAGCCACTTTCCACCGCCAGGTTCGCTAGTATCTGTAAAAGGTTAGAGTTACGAGTTTTGATTTTAACTTCCACTTCTGTTCTGTGGCGTTATGTAATCGAATATCCCCCCAATAAAACAGTACATGTAAGAAATGCCTAGTTATTGAAATTACAAAATTTCAAGAACGAAGAAACGAAATTGCATTGCTTCCCTTTACTTAGACAGAAAGTCAAGGAAAGATAATAATCGATAAACGATGATTAAAAATCATAGACTAGAGAATGAAATCACGGAAACGGAAGATATGACATACATTTCCTGATGCGTGATTAAATTACAGAACCATCTTCAGTTTCCAACAAGACATAAATCACCAATAATTAACTTGCTGGCTTTGTTTAGCTGGAAAATCGGCTCGGACGGTTCAGTATCAACATTAAAACCATCAAACAAGGAAGAGGGAAACTAGATTACACTTTCATTAACGACGGAAGAAAAAAAACATTACCGCAATCAAACCATCTAGAATCAGAGCGCATAAACGAAGGAGTAGACAAACAAAGAACCAACACCACAAAATTGCCCTTCCCGTGCTACTGTGGCAGGTTACTTTAGTCGTAACAGCATTTCGCCCACGGAAAATCGAAGAAAACAAAATCTAGCGAAAGCACGCCAAGTAAAGTAAATCCCACCTCGGGGGAAATATTCAATCGTGCGTAATATGGAGCTCTACAGAGTCTGTCTAGCAAAGATCATCGAGATAAGGTGATATTCCCACTGTTCTTCCGAACCCATGCCACCTGACCGCGCTCGTTTGTCCCATCATCGAGTCCATGACTGGGAAAAGTAGCGATATGAGCCACTCCGATTTTGCACCGCCAGAGCATATAAGTGAAAAAATACAGGAACCGGTGTGCTACGCCAGGCAAGGAGACAAGGCTGGTGGTGAAGCATTACATTAAGCCGAGCGAAATTATGGGTAATTTGAATAATATTAGCGTGATCCGGCGTCTTTCTCTACCCTCTTGAAAGAGGCTCTATGGCGGTTCACACACACACATATATACTCACGCACACACACACACGCTTATGCACATATGCCATGTGGTGGGAAATCGAGAACATCCGGTGATCCGACCAAAAGCATTGACTTTATTACACCGTTATTCTCGGCTTCGTTCGCACACATTCTATTCATGAGGAAAAGATTGCCGAATGATAAAGTTCCGGGATGAATGAGAAGTTATTCCCAATTCAATGGGATTCCATCTTTTTACTCCGGTGGATCCAGCTGGTACCGAGGATACGAACAATGAAATAAATATGTGCTCCACTTGGTGTGCAAATTATGCTCATCTAACTGGATTGCTAGCATTTGATCACACTCTCAGTACAGGAGTTCGTATTAGCTACCGAACAAATCATTACGATCAATTTTAAACAATGTGCAATACTTGCAGTAGCGTATTCAATAGTATCCTGTTGATTTGGTTCTAGTGTAAAATTGAATCTATAGATTCGAACGTAGTCAATTAAATAGACCAAAGAAAATTATTGAATGTTTGCAAACATCTACTTTTTACATTTCTATTGAAATTTTAAAACAAATTGTGTTACTTACACACTTCGAAAAAATCTTGTCTTCTGATCTGCACATAAATGGAACATCGCAAAGCATATCAAATTACATGTTATTTCACTTAAAGGCTTGTTTATTACGTGTAAATTGCTGTAAAAATATATATTTTTAAAAACGGGTTAGGCTGTTTACGTTTTATTTAATGGAAAAATGTATCGAATTTCAATTTACGTCGAATGTGAGATTTTCGTTCTGTGTAGAAAAACGTGACACTCTTCACAGGTGAAGTTATTACAAAATTTATATATTCTAAACATTTAACACTAATTAAATACATAGTATTATTTTAGATTCAGTTATGCTCGTTTTTTCCATCTAAGTTTTTTGAAATCGATTTAAAGCGACACGGCCGAGATAATATAAAAATAAAACTAATGACTGGTATTTTTATTTAGGACTAGCTGACTCGACAAACTTCGTATTGCCATAAATTAAACTGTGTTGTACATTAATCGTGAATTTCGGATGACCTTAATTACAATCTCGAGTTTTGCAAGTTTCTGGGAAGTTCATGGGTGTTTTAATATACAAATTTTCCTCACTATAAAGTAGAAAACAACTCCCCCAATTGCTTAGCCTGATAAAATGAAGCGGATATCATTTAAATATTCGTCGAATTCCATTTTGCGGAACACCAATTCTCGATTGACCAAAACGCGGAATATAGAGTTTCGCAGAATACCATTTCGCGAAAAACTTTACGCGGCATGTACCATTTCACGGAAAATCTTTTCGTAGAAAGTACCATTTCGCAGCGGTGGCCCAACTAAAGGAAAGTAATAGAGGTCAGTAGATCAAGCAAAAAAAAATTAAGCAAGATAGAGGTGATCTCTTCGGGGGGCTGCCCCCCGCAGTGGCTGGCGCTTCCGACCCCCCGACATGCAAAATTTGGTTTCATTTGCTTGATTACTTCTCGAGTTATGAGGAAATTTGTATTTCATTTGTATGGGAGTCCCCCCCCCCCCCCCCTAAAAAGGTAAGGGGTCCTAATTAATCATAGAAAAAATACATGCCTCAAAAAACACCCACATGCCAAATATGGTTCCATTTGATTATTTAGTTCTCGAGTTATGAAGAAATTTGTATTTCATTTGTATAGGAGCCCCCTCTCCTAAAGTGGGGAGAGGTTTCAATTCACCATAGAAAAAATGCTTGTCTCCAAAACGGCCACATGTCAAATTTAGTTCCATTTGCTTGATTAGTTCTCGAGTTATGAGGAAATTTGTTTTTCATTTGTATGGAAGCCCCCCCTCTTAAAAGGGAGAGGGGTCATTATTCTCCTCCTAAAGAGGGGAGGGATCTCAATTCACCATAGAAAACAAATTGCCTACAAAACACCCACATGCTAAATTCGGTTCCGTTTGCTTAATTTGTTCTCGAGTTATGAGGAACTTTGTATTTCATTTGTATGGGAGCCCCCCCCCCCTCCTAAAAAGGTAAGGGGTCTTAATTCACTATAGAAAAAAATCTTGCCTCCAAAAAGACCCACATGCCAAATATGATTCCATTTAATTAATTAGTTCTCGAGTAATGAGGAAATTTGTATTTCATTTGTATAGGAGACCCCCCCCCCCTCCCAAAATGGGGAGGGGTGCTTATTCACCATAGAAAAAAATTTTGCCTCCAAAAATCTTGACATGGCCAATTTGGTTCTCTTTGCTTGATTAGTTCTTGAGTTATGAGGAAATTTGTATTTCATTTGTATGGGAGCCTCCCCTCTTAGTGTTTAACCATCATAAAAACCTTCCCCGGCCCCAAAAACCCCTACATGCAAATTTTCACGCCGATCGGTTCAGTAGTTTTCGATTCTATAAGAAACATACGGACAGACAGACAGAAATTCATTTTTATATATAAAATCCTAAAGACTTTTCTGCCTATTTTTATATTTTCATAGTTTTTGACAATCCAGCAAAGAGAATTGAGTGAAAAAAATCATACATTTAAGTACTCCAATAACTCGCAGAACAAGCTCGATGCAATGAAACACCGCTCGATTAAAACCATTTTGTTCAAACTTCAAGTAACTTTTTGTAGGAAAATAAATAAAATAAATTAAAAAAAGCTTTTTGGTTTTTTCTCGTGTTGTTTTCAGTTTTCAAAGGCTAAATATTAGACAAATCTTCCCTAAATTTAAATTTATTTACTGGAAAAATTTTTTTGAAAACTGTTTCGACCAATATGGTTTTGAGGAGGGGGGGCATATTGGTAGCTACGCTTAACAAGTAGTCGTTATGACACCTACCTTTTGTCCAATGCAGGAAGGTGCATGAGTCGAACCAAGCTATAATCTGAGATTATAACCGGATTCGAACCCACAACCCTGGCATGTGGTTCGCTGGTACTTGTACCTTTGAACCATAGAGGCGCTGGAATTTTGAAATTTGAAGCCAAGGCCAACAAGATGGGCTTTAGTCAGAGGTTCAAGTTTTGCCGAGACAATGACCTATAGCACAAAGCACTTAATAAACCCACACGGTTACTTTACAACTGCTCAAAACTTATTGATACTCTACCATAATATCTCTAGACATCAATCCCATTGAAAAGCTTTTAAAATATTTCTAGAAAAGGTTAAAAACCATCAAATTTCTAGCAAAAATGATCTTCGAAAGCACTTAATGGACGAATGGGACCAAATTCCCACCGAATACTTGAAAAAACTGGTAGACAGCATTCCAAAACGACTAAAGGCAGTTGCAATGACCAAATTAAACCACATTTGCACAGGTACGAATATGGATTTGAGTGGATTTTTTCATACGCTAATTTATAATATTTTTTTCAGATAAACAGAAACCATTTTTCCAAAACCACATATCATACCTTAAAATTAACATCTGACACTATGATTTTACTTGAATAACATGTCCCTAAAATTTCTGTTAAACTTTAGAATGTAGAAAAACGAAATCTGCAAGTTGCCGTTCGAATACGGATTTGTATCAATGTAGGTATGTAAGATAAACTTGTTTGCAATAATTTTTGTGGATTTTAATGCTTTATGTGATCAAGTAGCTACCACAATACCAATTGTTGAAACAGTGACGGATTGACAACTTACGGTCCTCATCAATATTGCACTGAGGCCTATTCTGTGAGGCGAGTGACGTGACGGTCTGCATTTCATTGCGCTGCCATTCTCATTTACTGTGGTTTTATGGCAAACTAGTAACATGCTGCGAAAGGTTCATCTTGAAACTTTTACGCCCTTCGATTCGGTTCCATTAATATCGAACGAGACGTGAATAGCAGCATATTAAAATTTGCCGTGTCACGTCACTCACTCACCTTGCAGAATAAGCATCAGTGGTAGTTACGGCAGCAATATTCTCCTGGAATTAATGAAAAGAAAAAAAATCCGATTAAATTCCACTATTAATAAAATTACTAATTAATATGTTAATAGTGGAATTTAATCTTAAAAAGTATTTTCTTTCCTTAAATTATAGGTTTCGTATTCCACTAAGACGCTCCAAAACCTTTAGTCCGCTCATTGTGACGTCCATAAAATAGACTAAGTTAACAAGTTAACTAGTTAATTTCTCACAGAGGAAGCATTTCGATGATAAAATTCAATAAATAGCAAATGTTGCTCGGGTGTCATTTTTTATGATAAAATCCCTGATACCAATTTGGATTTTATTACGCTCTTATGATGGCATTTAAGACCAAAAATTGGTCTAATAAAAACCACCATAAGAGTACAGTAAAACTCACATTGTTACTTGGAATGGCAATATATTATACTGAGCACATATCACCAATCTCGCGCGATCTATTATAAATTAATGCTATTCTTACTTATCTAGAAAAAAAAATTTAATACAGATTGGTCTTCACTAATCTAGTCACTAAAACTTAATAATTACAAATCACCTGAAATAAAATTACTCATAAAATTGCGCATAGCTAACTATAACCGTACTTAACTCCTTACTTAATATTCGTAACCATACTTAATATTCGACTAAGTCAATAATATCTTTTTTAAACTGCTTCTACGTGTGAAAAACGTAGCCTCCTAAACTCTGCAAGCGTTGACGCACGTTTAATGTATCTTGGCATCGAATTGATCAACTTTATTCCTTTATAAAATAATGAATTTTGTGAAGCACCTGACAAAAAATTCGGTATTCTTATATCATCCGCGTTTTTGATATTATATCGATGATAGTCTCTTCCTCTTGGAATTCGATTACACAAATAAAAAAAACGCCTTCGTGCAAATCTTTAGCTGCAATGAACAACACGTTAAAAAAACAACGCAAAGCAAAGTTTAGGTGCTACATTCCATTATCGAAACTTGACCTTCTGTTGTTATACGACAGACTTCACAGCCAGCTATTATAGAGTGCAGGACAATTGCAGGGCCAGTTGCTACGATTGTATTGACTCTAACAGCCTCTCCCAGTCGGAATTTGAGCATACGACGACTGGCTTTTTAGGCCAGCATCATACCTCGAGGCCAACTGGGAGGTCACGTTGAACAACACGTTATCGTCTGCAAAAATATTAATATCACGAAAACGTAAAATCTATCGCACATTATATACATAATAAATAAATGGGGCCCCAATACACTTCCCTGGGGCACACCAAGATTACTACACGCTGGTCTAGATACAGAATCTTTAAAAGCAGTCCTTCGAGTTTTGTTAGGCAAACAGCATTCAAACCATTTATATTTATTTATCAATTATTGTAACGTAAGACATATTGCCTTTTTTGATGCTACAATTAGGTGGATCTCAGTTATTGCAAAAAAAATTCAATTTCAATTTAAAACTATACACTATATTTTCAATTGCTGTGAGCTAATTTGAGTCACTGTGCTTTGACAAAAGATTTCTTCTAAAAACATTTGTCGATAAACAATATTTTAAAGCATGTGGTAGACAGTTCCAATGTAGGAAATTTGAATGCAGTACTCGGAATTCCAAAGCTCTCTATTGTTCTCAACAATGAAGGCCTGGAAATTGTCTCAACAGCGCGTTTCAAATCCAAGAAAACAGCAACTATTGTACCTTTACGCTCTAAATAGTCTTTCCATGTTGCTAACACTGAGTTCAATGCGGTTTAACAATAATGACCTTCTTGATAGCCCGATTGTTTCGGAATCATCAACGAAGTAATGCTTAAATATGCCAGCAACTGGTTTTTAACAACAAGTTCTAATACTTTCTCTAAAGTGTGCAACATGTTGATGGGACGGAGCTCTTTGGCTTTGATCGTTCCAACACACTTTTGAATCGGAAGAACTAGCGATTCTTTCCACACTTGAGATACATGTTCAGTTTGCAGAGATTCATTAATAAAGTCCAGCAAAGTGTGATTAACGACGTGAAAACAATCTTGAGCTACTCTACCATCTAGGTACATTATCTACTCCAGCTGTTTTTTTCTAACAAAAAGCAAATTTTTCTAAGTTCGTCTAATGTTATTGAGTGAAAATCTTCAAATCTACAATTACTATTCATTGGCTGTTTTATTACATCTGGCCCATCAACCAATTCAATTCACTGATTAATTAACGTTAATTAACACTCTCGACGAAATAATCATTCAATTTGGATGCAATTGTCAGTTCTGACTATTTCAATGTGCCAGGAATCGCGGTTTACAATTACTAGGATTCAATAAATTCTTTAAAGTTTTCCATAACTCTTTGCTATTGTTTTGATGCTGAACAATCTTTCTTTGAATATATTCACATCGAGCTTTCCTAATCACTTGTGAATATTTATTGCGTGCGATCGCGGATCCGCGACTGAACAAATAGTATTAAAATTGGAGTAAACATAATCAATTAATCCAATCTAATAACGAAGCTATCACAAAGTTATTGTGCCACAATTGCACATATTTAGAAAAAATATGTGGTCAATATTTTCTGTCACAGAAATTATGACGGGTGACAACTAAAATTTTGGAATTTTTTTCTCAAGCTGTCAGACAAAGATACCTGAAGAAGATCTGATTTACCGAAATTAAAGATATATTATCCATTATTGAAAACAAATTAGTGTACATTTAAAAACGGTACGTAATTGGCTGTTCGGCGAAGCTTTCGTTTGACGTCGAAACAGGAGCGTTGTACAGCCGTCATGTCAACTTTGCGAATGCATCTCTTGATTCTATCAATCAATTGTTTAAAATTCGTGGCTCTCCAGTTATTTTTGTACACCAAAGAACTCAAAATCCCGAAGAAATCTTCGATTGAACGTACTGAGACAGATTTTTCGGGTCGTGGTTTTTGGGTTCAAATGGGATCGAATGGGTATTCAGGAACGATTGTGTTTTTTTGGCGTAGTGCGATAATGCTCTATCCGGCCAAAACACGTATTGTCCATCTGCATGATGATTTTTGTAGAAACGGGATCAAAATTTTCTTCAAACATTCGTCTGGTGCATCTTAATTGATAACCAAACCAGAGGGCTTGATGTTGAAGAAACGAGAAAGGAAACGATGTGCTTCTACGTCCATAATTTTGGCTAGTCTTCCACTACCTTGCTTGCGAATAGTTGTTGGGCATCTTAGGATATGGTAAACAGTCGAAACCGCAATATATTCGCTTTTTAAATGTTATGCCGTAAACTTTTTCCCGAGATTTCTGTGAAAGTTCGTAGAAATGTACAACGCGCTCGCGGAATGCTTCTTGTTTTGACGCCGTTTTAAGCTAAACTTGGCAAGCATAAATAAAACAAAAAATACTGACTGAAAGAAGATAGAAATAGCTAACACATTCACACTCTCATTTCTCCCTGAGCTCGTTTGTTGTTAAGTATAGGCGCCTCGAAAAAATTCCAAAATTTTAGTAGTCACCCGTTAAACTAATTTATGTTTATAACAGAAACATGTTATGTTTATAACAGACAAGTAACAAAGTATGTGTTTAGTCCTATAAATCCTGAAGAAATCTGAGAAATTTGTTTGGATGCATATCCGAACTGTGTTCTAAATACCAAATTTTTGAAAAATATAAATAATATCACCAAACTTGTAATTTTCAAAACTTAATCCGTTTAATGTACCGAGCGTAGTATTACACTGCTTGTAAAATAGCTATAAAATCATTATACAAGTAAGAAAAACTTGGAAAATCTCAATCGAATGAAATTATGTACAGCAGTAGGAAGGAAAATTTGCCCTGGAAGGGCAAAATAATATTATTCCACCATCAGTAGCAGGAAACTTCTCCTGTATCTTCCACAGGGGCCATAAAATTGATAGTTCGCAGACTGTTGGCTCATGGTTCTAATAAAACGCAACAAAATTCCCCGCAGCTAGCGTCTCATTACGATGATACGCTAATAGTGAATGGCCAAGCAACTAACTTTTCATGAAGAGATTAGCTATAAATAGCCCAATCCAAGGAGCAGAATTAACAACAACAAATGGCCTCTCGCATCGACTCATTTTCAACACGCAGCAAAAGTTGCAATCTCAATCAGTCTACTAAACAACGACGGCTCAGCGAAAAACTCATCAAATATACATAAACCGTCAATAAATTACGTAAGTAAAGAGTGTTAACCTTATTGTTCTTCCTTTCGCTAGGTTGCTCCTCGATGCTCGAAAGCTGCTTGCTTCTGTGCGTCATGCACCAACAGAAAACAAAATCACCACCTTTCACTATGTATAGTAGCTAAGAATCCACTGACCAAAATATACCACTTCAATTTAATTTAACACCAAAGCACACTTCTCACTAACGGGCAGATTTTCCGGTTAATTTTCCCCGCTCGGAGTGCACTTTACCGCAACTCACGCAACACCGGAAGAGGGCTGGGAAGCGACCGGCTTATAACAATATTTCTTCACTGTGCGGCGCTTCCTCGCAATTATTCTTCGCCGCTATTTTCTCTTCTTTTCGCCGCAGAATCGACTGCCTAACCGCAGGGTAAGGCTGGTTTCACTTAAATTTCATTTCCGGCTACTTCTTCCACCCGCGAACGAAGCGTCGATTGGTGGCCAAACCTTCAGCCGTTCAGCTGTCACACCGGGCCGTAACGTTGCAGACGTCAGAAGACAATTTATTCACACGACGTTAAGCATCATAATTTTCCTCTGCTTTTCCTCCAACGAAGAAACGAAGGACGAAGGAAAAACCGAACAAACTTGAGGAATTCCCCGTAAGGGAAAAGGGTGCAACAGGATGGAAAAATACTTTCTTCAGACTTGGTCACGCATTTTTCTTGCACACTTTTTTGCTTCACTGTGACCGAATAACAATTCAGAAACAAGAATGTGCTGGGTGGTGTTGATTTCCCTCAAATGACTACTTCTACCAAGGGAAAATGGAAGTAGGTGGTAAAACGCGGATAATCCTGCTTAAGGAGCGTATATTAATTTACTTATTTTTCACTCGCTCCAACACCGAGCAGTCAGTGTTACTGGTGCAACTGTTGCTGCTGGCAGTGAGTCGCCGACGGAGATAAGCGCATAATATATTTATTCTATTAAATGGTTTTAATTAATCCTTTGAAAATCGAAACTACAAAGGACACTTTGTTCTCCCGCTTATTAAATTTATGCAGCCGGATAGCTCGGTTTTGCTGTCGTTTCTATTTCAATGCAGACACTAGCAGACAAATGACCCACTTCAGACGAACTGCACTGTTGTCCTTGTTTCTAACAACTCTTGGGGATTTCTCCCTCCTCGCAAAGTACACTAATCGCAAAAAGTGGAAAATATTTTTCTGCAATTAATCAGATTTAATTTGATGAGATTATTCAGCCTTTGTATACATTTGCCTTCCCGTTATATCCGTAATCCCCAATGGAGAATCCTTATAAATGTTTATTATTGTTTCGACTCGGTCTGATTAGAGCACTGAATTATTTCAAGCCACTGCAGAACCGGATCATGCCCCGTGGACCGTGCCGTACAATCCGTATTCAAAAGCTAAGCTTAATCGTTTTGGCTTCTCATTTGGCTGCCTTGCATCTATGCCACCGTGAGCGGCTTTGGCAAGATTTGTCAGTTATTGCACTACCTTTGCGATATCCGTTGCCAAACGATAATCAGTGCCCTCCGCGGTGGGGAATTCACACTCGCCGCTAACCACCAAACTGCCCGTCGTATTCGAATTCAACCACCGTCGCCGACGTTAGCGTCGTCACGTTGTGTACAATACCGACCAGTAACAAATTGAAACTGAATCCACGATGAACCCGGGGCTCTCTGCGTGCGGTTCGGGAAAAACACTGGCCGAACCATCTCCGGAGCAACTGAGCTGAGAACGAAACGTTTACTTCATATGCTGCCGATGTTACGCAGCATAGCACAGCACGATGAAAAGAGTCGGAAAAGTCTAGAGAGGGAGTGCGAAAGGATACGGTTTTCCTCGTGCTCTCTTACCAACGCAGCGGAAGCGTACACCTAGCGAACGGATATACGGCTAAAATTTTTTGTTCAAACCAAGTCTCTCTAACGAGAATTCATTCGATTGCACGTTTAAATATGCCTGCGAAAATGAAATCCCTACCACTTCAATTCACTGTTGGTGGGGATGAATCTAGTAAAGACTACTTTCAGTACGTCGCAAAGAACTTCGTAGCCAACTAATAAATGTTGTCGCTTAGGATCTATAAAACATATCGTATGTCTGAAGATTTTGGACTGTCTTAGTAGAATATGAAACCTAAAATTGAATAAAAACTTTCTAATTAAATTCTAATTAAAGTTCGAAGTTCGAAAACAGACACTGATGAAGCCTGCAAGTCGTAAACGAAATACGTATCTGTTGCGAATAAATATACATAGTAGAATTTAATTGAATAGTTTTTTTTTATTTAATTCCAGGTATCGTATGTATTTACTCAAAGTAGAAAATTTCAAATCTCAATCTCGGAGGAACTACCCGTAGTAATATCATGTTTCAGAACAAACTCCCCCAAAAATTGTTTTTGTTGTAATGGAAGTTAATCTATTTTTCCTAAACTACAGACAGCGCATAATGCAAGTTCACGAATTTCCTTTTCTAGAAAGATATCAATCTATTGCCGTTGACTCACCAAATTATTTTATTTTATTCTTTGTTTTATGTTGACGTAACATTACATCTTACGGTAAAATATTGTGACATTCTAAAAAATCTGAAAATGGGAGCGTTATGAAAAGTGGTTAGTTTTTGCGGTTAATAGCCATTACCATTATTAAATCTAAGATCCGACCTTTCTGTCATGCTGTCATTGGGGCATAAGGTACGTAACTATATACATAACTAATTCAACGAATGCTCCATATACCACTTTGTCAAATTCTACTTGGTTGCGGTACAGTAATCAAAAGAGTAAAATTGTTGCGAAAAGGGCGTACCAAACTTGACCATTGCAATCTGCTAACCAAACTTGGCTCATCAACGTGTCATTTAGTCGCAAGAATTTTAAAAATGTTTGCTACAGGATGAATGGCGGCCAAGCTGAACCCAACGAACGATAAACATTGAAATTGCTGAATGAACACAAATTTGTGCCGTCCCACCATATTACGTTAAATGAAACAGCAGCATTCATTGTGGAAACATGTCCCTTCTACTTCAAGATTGGGTGAATCTACGCTACTGAATCAATTTTACCCCCTCCACAATATTTGATTCGTCGTAGCGCGCTGCAACGTGTTTCATCCCTTCTACTCTATGTTTACATTACGTTTATGCGCACAGCGCATGTCCGTCAAATGAACATAAATATAGCGGTAAGCGTATCCATAAGCATTGTAGCATGCACGATAAAACAGTATTAGTCAAAAACGAACCTTTGTTCATGCAAGGATGTAAAAAGTTTATTGCACCCTCCTGTATGCCTACTGAAAAAGTACCAACAATCTTCGCTGCACAATCCGTGTGGCATGGTTTCCATGAGTGTGCATGAGAACTGAATACAGCAGAGCAATTATAAAACAGTAGGTGGCAAGTGGTTCATTCTCCCGCTTATTTTCTAAACCGAAGCATGGACCTTTGCTTGACATAAAATTCATACGTTATCTGCAGGCCTAAATGGTGGTGTCACATTTTACATACTTACTGAATAAAGCTCAGCAAAATTTATTATAATATAAGCAAACAGCTCGCTCAGATTTCAAAAATTTATCACAAGAGAGACTGTGTAACATTGTCGTAACAGAGTTCATTTCCAATTCAGAGTTTAGATAGTTATTTTTGCATGAAATTCGGATTTAAAACGTTCTTAATCTGTATAATTGTATAAGTTAGTAATACAGTAATGTTCCGATTTTATCAGCCCCATGTTGAATTTTGGGCTGACAAAATCGGGAAATTTTTTTTTCAAAATTTTTTCGAAATTCAAGGGTTAAGACCTTGCAATATCGACGACTTCTACTAAAAATTAAACTTTAACCTTCAAATGATGAACCGAGAGCTAAACGCAACCTAATGAACATGGCACAGCACACAGGAGCAGAACCTGTTTTGGTGCGCTTAGAGTTTTGAGTGGGAATACTTGGTTCAGGTTTATGGAACCTTTGGAAGAGAATCTTAAAATTAAAAGTACTATCGTCTAGTGAAATTCAAATTTTGATTAATCCCCCTAAAAGTCCAATAAAAAGTTTATTTTTCTTCAGTTTCAATATAACACATTGATGTGTTCTGCAAAGTTTTATAGCATACAGGCAACAGGTATACCCCGATAGTACGTACACCTTTGCTTTGTTTAGCGTATGTATTAACGAAATGTACGCACTATCGAATCACAATTTTAGGCTCTGAATCATTATTGTATTATGCTTAATATGGCATGAAATTTGCAAATTTGCATACACTATTGAATAAATGTATGTTTTAGTGGTATTGATTTAATATGACAGTTAATTTTTAATTTTTTTAAATAAACGATATTGCCCTTTGTGGAGCTTGGAATGAAACAAATAAAATGTTGCTGCCAAATGTTCGTCCTATCGAGACAAAATGTACGTATTATCGAGGATACGTACTATCGAGGCAAAATGTACGTAATATAGAGGGTACGTACTATCGAGGGTACGTACTATCAAGGTATACCTGTATTATTACAAGAAATTTTGCTGAAGAACCTTCTATCTCTTCAGCGAAGATAGAAAAAAACCTATTTTTCATATATGAAAAATCGTTAAAATCAGTTTTTCTATTTTAGCTGTCCTTGTGGTTGTTGTATGACTTTTTCTCGTTTTACAAAGTTATACACAATGTTGCTATTCATCGATAAAAGTACTGATTCGGTTCAAAACACACTCAAAGGTGATTCCATAACGTCAAATTCTCTGGCAATGCTTTTCTAGCTGAGAATTATTTAATGCGAGTGAGAGACAAGCGAATTACCACTCACTCTTTTTCATGCAATAATTTGATCACTAGTGATGCCAATCAAAAACGAATACCTCGCGTTTTGACTCATCGCGATGAGTAGCTTTGATTTATCAATTTTGGAAAACAGGCAAAAGCGCAATTGGATATTGAATTATACCGTCAAAAAACATGTACCTAACATTTATGTTGGTTTTTCAGTTCGGCTATTAGCACCTGAGATGCTTGGAATATACATTTTTGCGACATAATACATAAATGCACATCAAAACATCAACGTTCTTCTACACCCAGAAGACTTTTAATCTCATAAACTTATTTTAACATGCTATTCATAATTTTTCAACATTCACGTTGAGCGCACCAGGATCAAATTTTGAACAGTAGCCGACGATATTTTTATTATCAGCCTTCATCGTTAGTCACACAAGAAGTAGATGTATTATTTTTCATAGCTTCGAACCTTCGAGGCACCAATTAATAATAATAATATTGCACCAGGTTTGCATTTCATTGAAACTAAATCTTGAAACCATTTTGGTTGTCCGTGTGCCGCTTGAAGTTACTGGTTGTGTATGACGTTGCAAGTATATGTTGACGTTTGACAAGTTCATAATTATTATATGTGATACGAATAACGTTTTATATTTGAACGAGCAATATTTCTTTTGTAATTTGCCAAAAAATATGTTTGTTTACGTTTCATCGCAAAATACATTCTCGGTTGGATGACAGCGATTGACGATGATTATAGCGATGAGTGTGAGACAGAGATACCGAGCGAGTATTTTCGAGCGTAATCAATTCATATTTTGCTCACCAGTTTTTGAGTCGGCGATTCATCGCGAGCAATCAGGATAGGATAGAGTTGCCAGTTGATAAGGTTTAAATCACTGATGAGCAAGTGATGAGCCTTCATCGTGATGAAAATTTGCAACATCTTATACAAATAATAAAAATACACAAGATTTCTGAATATAGTATAGGTATACGATACCTCTATCTTTGCTTGTTTATGAACTGTAGAACTTTTATTATAAAAATGCCCTGATTTTGACACCGAATTACTAGCAAAAAAGATTTCATTTTATTCAAAAACACTCTCCAGGGAACCAGAATAGTTTCGTGCAGACTGAAAAGTTTTACAAATCATGCTTAAAAGCACAAATGTTAAACAAAATTTATAGGCTGATAAAATCGGGATAAAAGGCTCATAAAATCGGGGGTAGACAAAATCAGGGGGGTAGACAGTTTTCACTTCTGTTCTAGTGGCTCAAAACTGCATGAAATTATTATAAGCAAACAACTGATGTACGAAGCAAAACGATACATATCTTGTAAACAGCACAGATTCTACCCTGAACGATCTAATGTCATGAATCTTATGGAATTTACATCATAATGTGTACGAAAAATAGAAAATGATACTCAAATTGACACAGTCTACACTAATTGTTTTTTTTTATTCACTATTATTTATTTCCATATTTTCCAGGGAAAAGCCTGTTGAAGTGTTGAAAGCTGTCTTGGCCCGTGTGGATAACAATATGCTTGTAGCTAAGATAGAGCTTATGGGTGCAGAATCGACATTTGGTAACATATTGAAATCATACTTAGTTAATCGCCGCCTCTCAGTAAAGCTCGGTAACGCATCCTCTAGTAAATTTTCGCGAGCTGGCATCCCACAAGGAAGTAATCTTGAACACCTACTGTTTTCTTCATTTTTCAACGACGACGTGTGCTCTATGCCTGTAAGAGGATGCTGATTACTCTACGCTGATGACTTAAAAATCTACGTACTGGTCAAATCGTTTGAAGATTGCCACAAATCACAAAACCTCTTCGATATCTTTGCGGACTGGTGTCGTAAAAATGAACTTTCTATTAGTGTGTGCAAGTGCTAGGTAAATTCCTTTAACCACCAAGGAGAACCCATTACTTGGAATTATCACATCGGACTCCGATGATCGGAAACGAGTGCTTGTAGGGGTAGAGTACATGTCTGCAATTAAATAAAAAAATACAGCATCTCTTGTAAATCTCTAAACTCTCCGTCACACCCATCTTCTACGCTGAGCAGTTGTTTATTACTTTTGCGTTGTCGAACCTTCTCGGCATCTCTTGATACTTTTATTACCTTCTAGTCTGGCCGATGTAAGCCTTTTCGCAATGTGGAGAAGTACGAATGGATTACTCTTCATCGGGAAAGTTTTGCTGGGCGCATTGGACACTCTAAATAACCTCGCTCAAATAATATAAACACTGCGCCTCGTGCCCTTCGAACTGCAGAATTTCTTCAGTCACATTTTAGAAGAACTGATCACTGACAAAGTTACCCAATTTGAACTACGTGTTGTATTTTCTATCGTGTATGTAGCCCCTTTGATTTTAATTTTTCTGACAAATTTTTGACACCGCTTGCAACATTTAAATGTAATTTATGTTATATGTCAATTTAGTATGTTTTATTCATGTAGACGATGTTGTCAGATGGATTAATGATAATAAATGTTAAATGATGAATGTTAAAAATGTCTATAAAGTTTATCGGTTTTGCACTTTATAATGCCTTGCAACAGTTTGTCATTGGGGCTTTGCTTCCACCCAATATTAAAGCTTCATATAAATCATGTGCATATAAACTGTTGCAATTACACCCATTAATTTCAAATTGGTTCTGACATGTAGCAAAGCGGTTCTATTTATTGCTGGGGAACAGTCTCAACATTATTTAATAACACTATCAGCTTTCAGTATTTTAAAATTTAGTGTTAAAATAAACAAAGGTAATGATAAACTAAAATTCCTTGTCCCATTTTTTGCAATCTACTAAATTAGTTTTTATTCCACAAATTTAGAGAGTAAAGTTTCAAAATTTATTGTTTTGACATAATTATGCGTTTTACTTACCTTAAAGAGCTTTTCAGAAATTAATTTATATAACTCCATTTGTATGTTACTTTAATCTGCCATTCATCCATCTAACGGGTAAGACTAGGGTTAGCATACCGGAAGTAGCAGAACCAGAAATACCAATGTACTACCGGTCGATTTTCCAGTACCGAAATACCGGTAGGGTCCTGGAACGTGAGAATACCTGTATTTTCGGTTCCATGCATTGATGCTGAAGTCCGTACTCATTGCAACAGAAATGAAACCGCTATTTATCCCTGACAACTTTGTAAAGGGTGTCCCACTTCCAACATCATATTGCATCATGAAAAAAAACACTAGAAAATTACCTAGCTGACCGATCCATTTCAAACTTCCATACAACAAAATATAACCGATAGTAAGCTTTTGGCATATTTAGTTCCTTCAGCTTCAATACCATAACCGTTTGCTCGTTTGTTAGTTAGGACATCAAAGGCTTGTTCACGACTAAATCTGGACACCTCAGTTTTGCAATAAAACAAATTTGCTAGATGTTTAATCCATGAAACAATTTTATATCATTTATGTGTGTATCATTAATAATTATCAAACAAATTAACATTACTTATTTGGTCTGCATGACAAATTGGCGAACTTTGGAGTTTACCATTGCCATGAGGGTCAGTGCAGACTTGTTGGCAACCAATTGAGCTGCGTTTGTCCAAGATTTTCGAAATTTATCTATAGTTGTTGTTTGTTTTTTGTGCTGGGACAGCTCTCTCTTCACCAAAGCCCAATACCGCACGATGGGGCGTAACTCTGGACAGTTAGGTAGATTTGTCTCCTTCGGTACAATATGGACTCCATTAGCATCATACCATTCCAAAACATCTTTGGCGTAGTGACAGGATGCCAAAACAGCAAGCTGTGTAGGAACGGTAACAGGAACGGTGTAGGAACGGTGCAGACATTCTTCACGGTATATTTCCTTGTTAACCGTTCCCGTAGTGATGTAATTTTAGCTTGCTCGGCCATAGCTGCATATGGCCTGCATACTAACACCAACACCATTCCGATTCATGGCAGTGAAAAAGACATACCAGGAAGCTGTTTAAAGTCTTCTAGGACATACGTTTCATCGTCCATTATAACGCATGGAAACTTCGTTAAATATTCGCGATAAAGCTTACGAGCGCGTGTTTTGGCCGTCGTATTTTGCTTATCATTACGGTTTGGTACAGTCCTCACCTTGAAAGACTTCATGCCTTGTCGTTGCTTAGAAGTGTGCACGAATGTTGGTGACATTTTTATTTTACGAGCAATGGTACGTACTGAAAGATCTGGTCTCCTCCGTAATATTTGTTTTACCTTCGCATCCTTGTGGTGGTTCCTCAGATCTGTTTTTGCTCCACTTTCCTTCTTCCAAGCTGTTGTCAAGCGAGTATCGAACGATTTTAAAACACTGTGAACATTGCTTGGAGGAAATCTAAGCTTTTTGGCAAGTTTTCTTAACGAGAGATCCGGATTTCCATTGCGACCGCACACAATTGCTTTTCGCACCTGCTCTTCTTTCGACGCCATTTTACGCTGAGCGCTTGTAATATAAACAAGTGTTATATTTTCAGAAAGAACAGACATACGTCTACCACTCTGCAAAATATTTCACTCATTGTTAATGCATTTCCGAAGTTGTGTGTGTTTAGGGGTGTCCAAATTTTGTCGCGAACAAGCCTTAGCCGCATTGAGCAATATTGTGTGTTTGGCGAAACTATGAATAAATTTAAGCAAATGGTGAATCGAATCACTGTATTATAGTATAAGTTCTTCATTAAGACTGTTCAAAGTCAGATGGAATGTATATTTTCGTGAATTTCAGGGCAGCATACGAGACAGTCGAGCGATAATAGTTATAGCAGATAGTGCACGAGAATGGTTTACCGACCAAACTGAGCGTGTTATTAGCTACTTGCGTTTTCCTGGGCACATTCAATCCCATTCGAATCGCGCTGAGTGTTACGATAAGGGACGGACCATCCTGTATGTTTTTCAACATCGCTATAGAAGATGTGTTCCGGTAGGCTGGCATCAAAACGAGACGAACGATCTTTAGCCAAAGGAGTCATTTCCTAACCTTCATAGATGACTTTGGCATCATTACTAGAAGTCTGGGGACCGGGCGGTGGAAACCATCTACGCCAAAATAAAAACGGAGGCTAGGAAGATTTGGTTACAGATCAATGCATCAAAAACCAAATATATGTTAAGAGATGCCTCCTACAAACAGTTACTCAATGAACGGGAAGTAGATGATGAGTTCAAATATTTGGGATCTCTGCTCATTGCCGTCAATAATACGTGTAAGCAAATCAACGACACATTCCTGCTGGAAGCCGGGCCTACTTTTTCCTTCGCAAGAGGAAACGTTAATCAGACTGATAGTCGTCTAAAGACTTGAGAGCAGGGCTGCCATTCGCTCACACTATGCGCCTAATGTTCCAATTTTATGCCTTTTCGCACAGAGCCATTCGGCAACACACTTCAACAGCTAATATGTACATAGCGTAAGGGCAAAAACAAAATGCTAGCGAACGACAGCACTCAGTGAAAATCGCACCAGACACATTCCAGTGTTACGGGACACAATTAGCAACCATTTTTACTGTGTAAATCGCTTCTTATTTCACCAAATTTGTTGGTAAATATCTTGTAATAGGTAACTAAAGAGGACTTTTCTTTGCAGTTGTAAGCCAGGAATTTGGTTAAATAGGAACTGATTTGCGTGGTGGGCATGGTGTCCCGTAACGCTGGAGAGTGATCATGTGAACAACACTTGGCGCTGCCATTTGCGACGCTGAGTGCGATTGTTAACACAAAAAGTTTTGTTTTGTTTTTACATATTTTCTGATGTTTGAAAAAGGAAATACATACTGCACTGAACAGTTGGTATGGCCTGTATTAAATTAGTATGGATCAGGTAACGCAACCGTAAAAATGTTTTTTCGATCACATTGTTTTAATTGCTCCAGCGCACGGTGTACAATCCATCCACGCAGAGAGCGGCTCTTAGTGCGATAAAGTACGCAGCAGATTTATCCCAATGCGTATGTGGCTGCCTTTTCTTGGTGCGCGTATAACACGAAAAAGCGTGTCCAACAAAAGAGATGCAAAAGAGAATTATTGGGAGAACACACACCGCATGGCGAATTTTGTGTTGTGTGAGAATTTGTGTGTATTGATCTGCGCTGCGGTGTATGCCACTCCTGACTTGGGAGTGTAACTCTGTCCACGGAACGTATACGTGCATTTGCCATATTTACGTTACAACGAAAACGACAACGACAGCCATACAACGAAAGGTTTTACGGATTATTTTTGGCGGAGTACAAACGAAAAGTTGAGCTGTCAATGCCCCGAGGATGCAAGACGGCTCTGCAGTAAAACCTGTTTTCTTCGAAAACCCCAACGATACCAGGAATAGAGGGGCTAAAGAAGACGTTTTTGCATTTGTGGTCCGTATTTGAAGATCAGCCATTGTTTCGGATGTTATTCCGAGTTCTCCGTCAAATGATCGTTACCATCAAATCAGATATCATAAAATTACGGTACACACGGTTAGAAAATTCGCGTACTTCATATACTCGTAAAGAACAGTAATTAAGAGCGACTGCAAAAGATTTATTCTTTATTTAAACGCAAACCTAACCCTCATTGAATCTGTTTTTGACAAAGTTGAAAATCGTATCTTATGACGCGGAGATCGAAGAAAGGCTAGATCAGTTGACGTACTATTTCGCAGAGTATTACGAGCCGCTGTTTGAGTCAGCTAATTTGCTTCCTTTCCCGAGTTAGGGATAAAAAGAAAATATCTCAGACTGGGCAATTCCTAAACACGACGGGTGGCTTCTAATCTGAGAGTGGCGCATAAGCCATCCGCTTAGCATCGGGGGGCAAAGCGGCTGGCCAGGTACACGCTTCAGAGCAGATAATTCTTTCAATAAAAAATAGTCACCACCAACATAAACTTTCAAACAAATACCCAGCACATTTCATGTTTATCTAACATTCAAATCAACCACCAAGAATTCAAACTATCTTTCGGAACGAATAAAAGAGGATCGAATCAATCAATACACTGTTTTGGAATGGTAGTCCAGATAGTTTTTTCCATCCAAAGTTAACGTAACAAAAGCCAACATTTCCTTTAGACATCGGCGGTGCATCGATTTTGATCGGCACACAAAAACGATTATCGCGTCATTTTCAACACTTTGCTAGGGAGCAGATTTACCCCTTATTCAGCATCACCAACTGAAACATTATTGAAAAATTGCCTCCGGAGAGTACTGCCAACGAATCAGCAGAAAACTTGTTTCACTGAAGTCTACTACATTCTAAATGAAAATTACTTGATATAAAAAGTGCACGGGGTGGAAAATAAGAAATATCATCTTCGCCTGCCGACTTTCTTTTGAAAACTCCTACACTTCTGCTGTTCGCAGTAGTGTTTCCACGCTGCTAATTCCGACACCAGCTCGCGACGCCTATCAACGCGGCGTTGAGGCGTGTAATACGACAAGAACAAAACCTCCACTACCGCTCCGTCGACCGGCAACTTCTTCGCCGCTTCATTGCTGAGGACGAACAACAAAAAACCGCTTCTTCAAGGATCAAATGAGATTACTGAAGAGTGAAGAAGCGCTCAAGGCCAATGCTTGTTGCTAGTAAGGAATGGCGGTTGGCTAGCCAAGAATGCCTGGCCGTGTGAAATAAAATTTTATTCGAAACACTTCCTTTTTGCTCTTTTTACACGGTTTTGAGCAGTAATCCCGAAGCGGGTAGGCAGTGCAACTGCAATCTTTCTATCTACATACCAAAAGCAGAGGCAGCGGTACATTAATCGGTATTAAATTGCAGTAAATTTTATAATGAAACTGCAAGATGCGTAGCACACAGCCATTTGAACGAATTAAATTATAAAACTAAGTTTTTGGAAAAAATAGCAGAAATTTAAATAGTAAATAACGTTAGCATGGAAGTGTCGTGTGGTTGAATAAAGACGTTTTGCAAAATTATTGATTGAATTGCCGATCGCATAAATTCAATATGTGTATCACAATATACAACAATAATAGGTGCTGAAATATAACTATTGTTCATCCCTAAATAATTAATGGTCGTTAAGACTTGTATACGAAATAGTTCAAATCAATGCGCAAATGTTATTCATAATTATCCTAGTTTAATTTTAGTTTTTTACATATTTGCCTATTTACTGAACATAACAAAACATTCGAGAATATACCTATACAGCAATTTATGTTCACTAAACTATATTCGGTTTCGGTACCACACCATGTGTCGCAATTTCATTTCTATCTATTTTATTACTGTTAATTTAACGTTGTTTTGCTAGAGGCGACCATGTATCCAAATCGGGATTCCGAGATAAACTGTCTAATATTTCATTGAAGACCAAAACAAAAAACAGTAAAGTATAAATTTGGTTAAAATAAATGCCGTCACATAAAGCAGCATAGCGGCAATCATTGTGACACTAGCACGAGAGCTGGCGAATCCACTTAGTGGGTAACAATGTTAAATGGTGCAACTTAAAATAATGAACGAAATATCATCCAGAAATAAATTAATAATACCGTTTGATATAGAAAGGAGCCCAGCAACAAGAAATTTTCCTCACCGTAGTAGTGCCTGTTAAACTCCGTCCACTGCACACTGAAGTGAAACATTATCCTGCAGGCTATTCAGAAATGAGGGAAACAGTGACTATGGCTTTCGAGAAGGGACAAAAAATGAGCAACTACGGAGCATAGGCAACGGCATCCGGCTTCGGCATCAGGCGTTGGATTGCGCGCTTAGATCAGGAGCTGCTTTTTTTCCTTCCACTTTTTCTTGTGCTGCACAAAAGGGTAATTCGCCTTTTCGGTCGTCCGTTTGGTAGCATTTTTGTTGAAATGAAAATGAATTATCACTCAGGTCAGCGAGCTTCTTGTGAGTGTCGTTTTGCCGGAACTGCCCGGTTGCTCTTATTGCACGGTTAATTTATTTAAATTTTCTTCGGAAAGGCAGCTGCAGCAAAAAGTTTATCATAATCTAGAAATAACGCAGAACAGAGATGACAGAACGTTTTGGGTGGATTCCGGAATTGAAGCAGGTTAACCGCAAAAAAGCGACAGCAATATCATTTATCTAAATAAAATGATCAAGTTTGCTGACTGAATTTGTATTAATAGTTTTTGATTGAACTGTTACCGAGAATACTTCTTTTGCTCGGAGTCTAAATATGTCTCAATACAATATTATACTTTTAAATGTCGTATAAGTATACTGATTAGATACTTATATTTATATAACTAAACTATAACTTAAAAGCGGCTCTGAATTCAATTACATTTAATTTCATTTAATTTACATTTGCATCACAAGTTACCTTCAAATTAATCTTCTAATCTCGTCTAACGTCTAATATTACATTACAGCAATTTACATAAAAAATATATTTAATGAAGAGCTTATTCCTGTCAAAACCGGCTTTATTAGGTCATCGAATTCGAGCCGCCTCCAACTATGCCTATAATTAATTCTCTGCTGGAAAGCCCCCCAGGCCACAGTGACGCGAGTACATGTGTAGAATTTATGAATGATTGCTTCTACTGTGTGGTGTGTGTGCATATTCATTACCTTACCAGAAATACCCGTTTCCTTGCAATTGAAACACCGTGCGCCTCCGTTGAACTACTCTGGTATTATTCTTTTGGACAATTAGGTCTCAGAAACAAAAAAAATATACAAAAAAAGAAATGTAATGTAATGTAAGACCCGCTAAATCTACAAGACACTGCGCTTTTTGTTCTTACAAAAAGAAAGTTACAAATATCATAAAAGAGTAAGGGTGAAAATAAGAATAATCCGCCACTAAGAGCAACTTAACTATTTAGTTAAACTTATTTGTACTTTATTTTTTGGAAATTTTACAAACTATTCACTGAAATCTTCGTTTAATATTAACGCTGCGAAAGAAAATCATTATCAATGCACACTAATCAATCATGGAGCACGATAAACTTGTTTCAAGGATGGTACGGAGATAGTTTTAGTGCATGACAATAGTTTGCGGCGCGCTACCGAACTACCGAACTACCGACCGTATGCCGACTATCGGACACTTTTTGGTACCCGTCTGTTGGATCGACACGATGCTAAACAGATTACCACGTACATAATTGAAGGGTTTTCCTTTGGAAAACAAGCGCCTTGTTCCGTTTGGATTTCGCTTTTAGTTGAATGCTAAAAGCAACGAGTTACGAACGCGTCCGTACCAGTTTGTTAACGATTTTCCTGCATCGACTCCCGAGGAGTAATTCTCCGCGAAAACTCCATTCATTAAACTTGCAAACAACGCCGTTCCCCTTGTGCCTGATGCTTGGAACACTCTTGGATTTAGATACCTAGGGAAGGAGTAAGGTTTGCGAGAGGGCCGAGCCAAAGCAATACGGAACATTGTGGCGATGAATTATGAATTAATTTTATCTCGGTTGCCAAAGAGCTCCGCTTTTCACTCATTTCACTCACGATGCTTGGTTGGAAGAAATTTCTTGCTCGCACCCGAACTGGGCAAAAAAAGCTGACTGAGATATGGCAAGCAGGGACAGGGGAAGCGCTGTGGCTGCCGTTTTGCCATCATTTCTGGAACCATGGTTAACGGCGGAAGTAAAAGCTATAACACTTTGCCATGCAGTTGCCATAATTTTTCGACCAACTTTTCTTTCAGCAGCCTGCCAGTTTTTCCCACCGCTGCGCTCGTCTATTGTTGCTTGTTAGTAGCACATTGAAAGAAAATCCGCTACGTCGGGTGCCCTCTGCAGTGCACAACTGGAACCATAAATAGCACAGCTTGCATTAGAATCCAGCCTTGCCTTCAATCTTTTGTTGGTTCGAAATTATTTTCATCTTTACGCTCATTACTTGCATCATGCAAAACATCGACTAGAGTTGCAAATTTCTCGCGGGCGGAAGCTCTGCCATGGCCTTGGCTAACAAGCAAGGTAAGCAAACCAACCCGGGAGGAGCGCGGTTCGCTGAGAACGTTGTCAGCTAAATTGAAACATGTTTGCCACGCAACATTAATTATTTACCATTTGGCTAAAAGCTGTTGGCTGAAAAATGTGTTACGGGTGCAAAAGCATTAGAGCGTTGTTTATCAAAAATACTGCTTTACTTAATACTTACTTTACTTTACTTTAAGCATAGTAACTTAATGAGTAAAATAGGCTTTACTTTCTCATTTTTGTTTTCTATTTTTGATTTCCGTTTTTATTATCCATTTCCATTTGTTACTATTATTTTCATTTATCTTTTCCTTCTCTTTCTTGCCTAGCTATTTAGGTTTTCATTCTGTAATTCCCACATACCATATCCAGCTACCACATTTGTTACTCATTTCCTAGACCCATTTCGCTGTATTTCATTCCCATTTTCTTTTCCATTTCTATGAGTTCTCTTATCAAATTTTTATGTTTAATTTTCTATTTTAGTTCAATTTTGCTTTCCATTTTCTATTTTGCTATATTCCTTTTACCTTTCTTATTTGATGTTCCATTTCTCTTTCTCTTTTTCCATATATTATTTCCAATTTTTCCTTTCCCATTCCTCCTTTTAAATTCCCTTCTTACATTTTTCTTTCTCATCGCTGTTTTTCTTTTCAACTTCTCATACAGGGAAATTTCGATACAATATACCCTCGTTATTACGTACCCTCGATATTACGTACATATTTTCAAGAATTGCAAATGTCTTCTGAAACTGTATTTATTATTTCATTAAGAATAATATATCAGCAGCAGCATCTTTGGCTCGAGCAGCACGTTCCTCACAATCACAGTCACGACATTCCATTCACAACAGTAATGGTGCAGAATAAAAATTTAGACATTTTTCTATGAAACAGTTTAACATAACCTTAAAGCCCACACACAATGCATACGGACTTTACTACGTTGCGGAAATTTGACAGAAAACCCTTTTAAAAACTGTCAAATTGCCGCAACGTAGTAAAATCCGTAGGCATTGTGTTTAGGGCTTTACTGTGACCATTTTTACGTTTTGGAATAATTGATCGTCAAGGTGGTCTTAATTTTGACGTAGGACTACGTCTTACGGCAAGGTTTGGGATAGGGTATCATTCCAAAAAATCGAAAAATGCGAGCGTCACGAAAATATGAAAGATTTTGAACACTTAAAGTTCTGCGAATTTCGAATGGATTGGCATGGTTTGGATACCGATCGATTCATAAAAGATGTAGCAATTATGTGATTTCTACTATAACATTTTTTTCAATCACTAATTAGTGAAAATTAATGAAAAGTTTCAAGGTCAAATTTTGATTTCGAAAATTCGGTTTTAGAAAAAACAAAGCAACAAGACTCCCTCGTCCCAAGTGGTTGAATAATCTTTCCGACGTTCAGACTTATACTAATTTAATATCTGCGCTTGGGAAATGTGCCAGAAAAAGTGATAAAATCCTCTCGTCTTAACAAGATTGCTTAGGACCGCGACAAACCTAGTCCAATTTGATGTCCAGAAAGTACACAGTTATAAAAAAGTGAGCGACCAACCCTAACTTTTGCCCGATTATATCCACATACTGCAAGAATTTATTCAAATCTGATTCTTGTATAAAAAAGGGATGGAATATTCATGCATGTGACTTCATGCAGCAATTGAAGTTTAAACTTTAAAAAAAATGCCAAAAATATATTTTTGTTCGATTGAAAAAATCTATTTTTTTTTCTGCCCCTGCATTCAGTTGCCCAACACCGGAAAGACAAAAACTTTATAAAGTATTTGTAAAAGCCTTATGTTATCAGCATTTCCCCTTTCCTTTCTCCCTGTCCAATTTGCCTTCTTCATTGCTCTTTCCCATTTCCTATTCTTTACTCTTTACTCTTTACTCTTTACTCTTTACTCTTTACTCTTTACTCTTTACTCTTTACTCTTTACTCTTTACTCTTTACTCTTTACTCTTTACTCTTTACTCTTTACTCTTTACTCTTTACTCTTTACTCTTTACTCTTTACTCTTTACTCTTTACTCTTTACTCTTTACTCTTTACTCTTTACTCTTTACTCTTTACTCTTTACTCTTTACTCTTTACTCTTTACTCTTTACTCTTTACTCTTTACTCTTTACTCTTTACTCTTTACTCTTTACTCTTTACTCTTTACTCTTTACTCTTTACTCTTTACTCTTTACTCTTTACTCTTTACTCTTTACTCTTTACTCTTTACTCTTTACTCTTTACTCTTTACTCTTTACTCTTTACTCTTTACTCTTTACTCTTTACTCTTTACTCTTTACTCTTTACTCTTTACTCTTTACTCTTTACTCTTTACTCTTTACTCTTTACTCTTTACTCTTTACTCTTTACTCTTTACTCTTTACTCTTTACTCTTTACTCTTTACTCTTTACTCTTTACTCTTTACTCTTTACTCTTTACTCTTTACTCTTTACTCTTTACTCTTTACTCTTTACTCTTTACTCTTTACTCTTTACTCTTTACTCTTTACTCTTTACTCTTTACTCTTTACTCGAATAAAATTTTTGAAAAAGTGATAAATTTTTTATATCATATTTTGATTCAGCAATCTTTCCAGCTTATTTTGATACTAATTTTGTAATGATCCGACCACGAGAAGTGGCCGAAAAACGATCATACACATAAGTATTCCAGTGCGGCGTGGAACAACCTCGACGGAATAAAAGGCCGCTCCTGAAAAACCACGATTTTCAAACTTTATGTACCTTTTTCTCAGAAACTACACAACCTATTGGAACAAACTTTTCTTTGTTTTGTTGGTAGTAGCTAGGTAAAGATTTTTATAAAGATTTTTGTCGTAAAAAAGTTTCATTGTATGAGTCAGACGTCGCGTTTCAATTTATTAGGTTAAAAGCTATCAAAATATTCGGAGTTCTCAAAAAACGAATTTAGAAAACAAGATCAGGGCCCCAACTTATAAGTAAATACTCAACAATGAAGTAATGAAGCTTTAGTTTCAACTGAAGCAACGCCGCTTCGTTTTAAAACTGGCTTCAATCAACCTCAATAAAACGGTTTTCACTTCATCATGTCGACCGATTTTAAAGTTTCATTTGTCAAATCAAAGGTCTATCAAATATTCAGTAGAAGGCCTGCAACTTTGAATGCAATTGAATTGAATTCAAGTAACATTTCCTACAATTTAGCGCATATTATAATTAACCTCCTCAACATCGACAAATCGTGCCTGACTGTCAATCGTAGTCATTTGAAATAGTCACTAACTTCAGCTGAAGCTTGCTTAAATCGTTCTGTTCATCAAATGAAACAAGTCGCTTCATGTATAAAGTGAAAGTAAGAGTAAGTCAGTTTCATTTATTTGTTTCGAGGATGCCGAGCTCTAGTCAGAATACAGGAATATTTCCGCTTTTGGGCATTCTTGCCATTAAAGGATCTGCCAGACTTTGGAATATTTTTCAAGTATTTCGAGTGATACATTGAACAAACAAGCAGATAAAATTTCCAAGCTCTGCGAATAGTGGGATTGATAATAGAGAAGAGAAGATATCTGTGAACGATGATGAAGAGGATGACACTATGCTAAGGTTCTGCTCTGGGGATGCAGGAAAATTCGTGAAGCGACAATAGGAGACCGGGGCATTTAATATGCTGGAAGCTACAATACCGAGACATTTAAAAATAGTTTAAAGCGGGTTTTCCTACTATAAATTTGAAGACATGAAAGAAAAATTCCTGATGCGCTTAGACCCGCTCGTCAGACTTCGATGAAAACAGAAGCTTTTCAATCGTTGGAAGCGCTGGCAATAAAATTTAGCAAGGGAAATAAATCACTAAGCGTATTATATCTGCTTAAATTCTATTTTATTTACTTTATTTATTATGTATAATTCATCTGACCTTAAAATTGTCTACATGAATAAAATCTTATCCTAAATTAGCTCTACGCAATCTCTGTGCAAACAAATGTGACGGTAAACCAAAGTCAAAAAGTTCGTCTACATTAGAAAAGGTCCTGATACATTCAGTTATCGGTTCGCTATATCCGAACGCAGTCCGATGAAACTACGTTTGAACTAGTCCAGTTGATCGCAACGGTCGTTGTGATGCGCGAAAATTAATCATGGAAAGCAAGTTTGGAGAGTCTATTTCGCCATTGACAGTTTTTGCCACGAATATTGCTTGCTTGTTCAAGGGTGTCCAAGTCGAGTAAACGGCACCTATCTACGTAAGCAGGTAAGATATCCGGCTGTTCCCAGGGCAAGTGTCGCAATGCTAGTCGGATAAATCTCCGTTGCACACGTTCAATCCGTAGATTCCATGTTAGTTGCTTAGGAAACCATACAAGACCTACAATTCTCCAGTAGTGGACGTACTTGGGCGCAGTACATTGATTTAAGACAGTGTGGATCCTTAAAATCCCGACCAATTTTAAAGATAAAGCCAAGCTGTCGAGATGTTTTAGAGCTAATCAACTCACGATGCACATTAAACGTCAGTTTAGTGTCCAACAAGACGCCGAGGTCACTAACTCGGTCAACTCTGCGTAACTCAATATCATCGATAGTGTAACCAAAGGTGATCGGGTTTTTGATGCGGTGAAAACTCATCACTTCACATTTGGCTATGCTTACAATGAGCCAGTTCCGTTTACTCCAGTCAGTGAATAAATCAAGCAAATCTTGCAAGCGGCGGCAGTCGTCTATATTTCTTATCTAAGCAAACAATTTCAGGTCATCGGCGTACACGAACTTGCTGCCAACTATTTCTAAGGAACAATACTGAAACTAAAGTTTGAAAATAGAGACATTTACTGAAAAACGTCGACATTTCTATTGAGCATTGAAGCACCCAATACCGACAGCCCTAATAACATGACAGCCGGTAAAAATGTGCTAAGATCGCTACTACAAAAAGTGGCGGAGATGCACAGTTTAGCTTATAACTCTAAGTGCTGGTTATTTTATTGCATTTACACTTGAATCTAACCGATAAGTTGGTTTCGATGTACGATGCTGGTCTAACAAGCCAGTCATCGTATGTTCGAAACTCGGCTAGGTGCTCGGCAGTGATGCTAGATAGAGCCAGTAGGATTGTTGGACTAGCCCCGTAACTGTCCTGTACTCTAATAGCTGGCTGTGAAGTCTGCCGATAGAGAAGGGTCAAGTCCTAGAAAGGACGTTTAACCCCAAGGCTTTGCTTTTACATTTGAATCTCTTTTCACGTCCTTTCATTTTACGTGATTTTCGTCCACTTTTTTACGCCCGAAATTTACCGTCCTCTCTTTTTACGTCCGAAATTCAAATTAACGTCATCTCTTTTCACGACAGATTTTTTTACGTCCCTTCAATAGTAGGCGTAAAACGTGAATTGAGTGTACATAAATTGACCTAACGGGTATCACGTGATGCCATCTTTATATTTTATGTCTTGATTTCGACATATTCCTCTTGAAATAATGTCAAGAGTCTCCAAACTCTATTAGGAAACATGTTAGGCCCCCAGTCTACCCCTGACTACATGCCCAGTTTCCAATTGATCCTAATGTGTTAAGTATTTGCCCAGCAAACCACAAATCGTATATCAATATATGAAAATCATCTTAAATGTCTCTACATAAAATCGAAATCGTACACAAAGCTTATTAAATCGCACCCTAGTTTATATTCAATCGTACAAAATGATGACGACTGAATTACATACGATTTTCATCACAGAATTGTATAGGATTATAGAACTAATCATGTTGAGTCGGATCTCATCGTATACAAATACTTATGAATGTGAATTGTTTACGAATAATCTGCAGTATGCATATCGCCTCCAGAATAGTACGCATATGCTGGTATCGTGCATCTACATACATATACATATTTCATGTCATATCACATATTTCATTTTCATACATACATGTACATATTTCTAATTTTTCACTTTGATATACGTACGAAAATGTTAGCTGGGTGGTTGATCAATTGAGAATTACCTTTTTAACTGTTAGCTTAGTCAAACATGTAGCAAACGAATGATACTAGTATTACATTTAAGATGACTATTACAATCATTTACTATTCACCTCTTTCAGCTCCCCGTTTTTCTTTCCCGTGTCTCTATTTAATTTTGCTTTCCAATTTCCTCGTTTCCATTTTCTTTTCTCATCTGCATTTCCGCTACGTATTTCGATTATTTTTTTGCATTCATTTCTCTTTTCCGGTTTCGTAAATTGAAAACTACGCTTTCTTCACCCTTTGTCTCGCAAAATGTTAAACCCTTATACCTGCCATGTAAACGATAGCATATTTCTGCAGTTTCTGACACATTGATTACGAATGCAAATCATGCTGATTATGGTTTTTATGCAATTTACATTTTCACGTTTGGCCACATTTCGCATGACGACAAACAGAAACCGAATCTGCCAGACACAAACGCACAAGCTTCGTGCTGTGAACCGTGCATATCGTACATATCTAAAGCAGAAATCACGACAGCACACATACCTATCTATATGATGGTGTGGACAGAGATCAGTACAAGTCGTGGTATGCC
Source organism: Sabethes cyaneus (assembly GCF_943734655.1). Classification (NCBI taxonomy): domain Eukaryota; kingdom Metazoa; phylum Arthropoda; class Insecta; order Diptera; family Culicidae; genus Sabethes; species Sabethes cyaneus. The sequence goes on along the minus strand of NC_071355.1, from coordinate 156,582,096 downwards.
CACATTCCGTCCTCCGACCAGGAAGTGTGAAAGACGTGAGCTAAACGCGAGATTGCACTCCTCATGAATAGCAATCGACAGATTGAGCGGCGTGCAACCTGGCGTGGTGTTGCAGTCACAGTGGAAAGGAGTTTTCCGATGGTAAACTTGCTGAGTAGTAGGTAGAGTAGTCTCGAGGCCATTCGGTAGATTCTGTTTTCCGATAACAGCATCTAGGTTGAGTTTATCTATAAAAGACTAGCAAATGCAATCTAAAAAGTAAAAGAAAAACTGACCTGCAAAAGCAGACGTGGAAAACACGAGCAATTTCTAAATAACTGAATTTAATTTGTGAAATGAACATGAGCAGATTCGTTTTTCCTCCGTTCACTTTCTCAATCTCCAAAATGAAAAATATCAAATAAATATTTTTGATAGGATTAAAATAAAATTATATCTCATTCAAAAATGGATAACTACAACTATAAAAAAATATTTTATTCATTCCCAATTGCGAAGCTGAAACTGTACTATTATTTGCTAGCAAATGAAATTTAATCACAGAAAGCATATGAGTAAATGTAATTTCCTATGAACTGTACATATCAAACTAGACTGGACCGTATAGAAAGAAGCGACCAAGCGTAACCTCTTCTTTACGCTGTCTGGACATGCAGCAACGATAAACTAAACGTGAGTAAGCTTTTGGCAAACCAGTCAACCGGCCGCCAACGGTAACGATACCGAGTTTGCATCGTACCTACGCGTATATTACGAGTGGCATCCAGTCGGCGGCCGGTGGCGCTGTAGTAGATGCATACGGTTTACCAAACCAAACAATCTAGCTCTGTGTACAGTACTGGGAGTCCACTTTTATAGCAGACAGGACAATGCTACCATGGGATCGAGACAAGATTTCCCGGTAAACGAACGAGTTGTTTCAAACTTCAGTCTGTAGAAATAAGTGTTTCGCCGTGGTATCGCTCCGGGGAAACAATAGTGCTGCTCATCCGAACCGGTGCACGGGCTGCCAGGACCGAATCTAGCAAAGCAAAACAGTAAGGATAATACAGTCAGATTCTTGCTCGCTTTCAATACGACTACATCTTACGAAAAATTATTTGGTTTGGTTCGAACGCTAAACCTAAGCTTTTTCTAATTCGACTAGGGTAAATGATTTTGAAATGGACCTAGTCGAATTCTGATCTTGAATGGACCTATTTTTAAATAAGAATTTTAGGATATAATTATCAAGTCTTTGTACTGTATTTAGCTTTTATGTTTATCTTTAATCATTTCTGAACGTAAATATATTAAAATTAAATTAAAATTATAGCCAAAACCACTTTATTGCCGCTTATTTAAAAGTAGCTGTTTTTCAGCGTTTTGGCAGTCACCATAGAGTATTTTCAAACTGTTACTACCCGGAACCCTTCTGGTTTGAAATAAAACAATACTCTTAAAATGATGCTAAAATATGTGTAATTTCAATTTAGATATTTAAAAATTCAGTAAAACTAGTAAAATCTTCAAATTCCTTAAAAATGTTAACCCCCTTTTTTGATCTTGAATGGACCTAGTATTGATTTTAGAATGGACCTAGTTTTGCGCTCCGAGACATCACTGCCGGTAGCTATCATTGCCTACCACCAACGAACACGCCGTTCTATATTCCATAAAACTGCTTGTTGTCACTATAGTATCTCCGTTTATAATTAATCTATAAGCACGGGATATTGAAAGTAGGCTTGATTTATAGCCTAAATAAAAACTTAATTATATTGATAAAACTAACTATCACTCATCCTTTTTCGTAGTTGCTTCATAGTGTTTGTACATTGTAGCCTCTAGTTTTGAAACTAAAAAGTCTTCCTAATTAGTTAGCTAACATATGTCATTTTATGCTTAAAATAATATAAACTTAATTTGTACAAAATCAGTATTGTACAAAAATTTTAACCATCATTGATTAAAAGATAAGATGGATCAAAAGATAAGAGGGATACTAACTGCCTTCTGTTAAGGGGGCATAGTACCTTTTCAATTTTTTAAAACCTAAATTTTTTTATTGATTATTTCGAAAGATTAACATTTTGACCATATGTGTTTGAAGTCGTTTGCATGAATTCCAAATATTGACAAAGTTACAGCTATTTGTACCGCGCATGTCTGGAGCGATTAAACAACGAGTAAAAACTTCAGCGTTGTTTTTCTCGAAACCAGGTTTTGAAAGTCGGTACCATAAATATCTCAAGAACGGCTCAAGCAATTCTTATGATTCTTTTTTTGATTGAAAGCCAACAAAATCATCTAGTGTTTGACCCATCCTTTTCTTGATATTGTAATTTTTGAATTTTTTAGAAATGTTTAAAGTCAATTTTTTCGCTTAAAAACCATACTTTTATGTTTCAATGTCCGCCATTTTGTTGTGTGTTCGAATTCTAAAAAAGGATGGATCAAACACGAGATAATTTAATGTTCTTTCATCTCGTTTTGGAATTTTTCAATTCGGATAAGCCCCCCCAGCGCCAATCCATGGTACCACAATTCATGGTTTTTTTGAACGACTATCTTCAAGGAGCCGTAGGGGCAAGGGGAAGAGGTTCCCTTATGAAAACAAAATTGCAAATATTAGTATAAAATGCAATGTTTCAAATGCAAAAAACCCGATTCAATTTACATTTCGCGTTATCGAGAAAAAATTATTTGAAATTAGGCAAAAAATATGGTGTAAAAGGTACTATGCCCCTTAAAAAAGAGCTATTTTTGCTTCATTTGCATTTAGCACAAAACCAGTTACACTTAAATTTTTCAATTGGATTTTACGTATTTGTTTTAGCACGAAGCAAAAGTGTAATCTATATAATCTATATAAGTAATCTATATAAGTAGAGCAAAATTTTCCCAATTTATTCGCCCTATGTAAAAAAATTCCCAAATTATGCTAAACGGGACAATTCTTGTATCATTAAAAGTAATGCACAGAAGAATGAAACAAGTTATTTGAGAATACAATTCTGAAGATTTATATATAGCTTTATTGTATAGGAAACTCTAATATTGGAACTTCGAATTGAGAATTCGAAGCTAATATTCCAAACTCTATTTAAAGTGGTTATCCCTGCTAGATAGTTAACTACGGGCAACATCGTAAAAATGGTTGGAATCAAAATTTTTTTCATGGACAAATAACGCCCTGTATTTTCCATATAAATACAGCAAAAAGTTTTGCTGTAAGTTTAAGTTTTGACAAAACTCAGATGAGAAATAGTTTAAACACGTTAATCAAGCATATACCAAAGCTTCAAAACACCTTTAGCGCGCTGACCGAAAACCCTAAGGTCAATAAAATTCAACCGGATCCTGTAGTCACAAAATCAGACTCGTCTGAGTAAAAAGAAGCAGCCACTTCTGATGGTTAAGAACGCCAACTTCCTCACCCTCGTGAAACTTTGTGATGCCCAACCGCCCTACAAAATTACCCGGTTTGGCTATAAAATCATCTGTGTGTCAATGGAGGATTTAGAAATTAGGTAAAGGCCTGGATAATAATATGGTGCAAAAAATATAAAATTTGGATCAATATCTGGACCATTTTCGAACTGGATATGCCTAAAAAAATAATATTGTATTTGATAACTTTCTAGTTTAGTTAAAATAATTATGAGGCTCAGAATAAAGTAAAATTAGGCCATTACAAATATTTTATAAAGTTTTTGTCCTTCCGGTGTTGGGCCACTAAAGGGGGGGGGACAAAGTGAATTTTTTAATCGAGCAAAAAACATGGGTTTGAAGCATTTTTATTTAAAGTTTCAGCGTGAAAACCAAATCTGTTCTTGCTTTTAATATATACGTATATACGTTATTATTTTCCATGCAAAAATGTACGAAAAAAGGCAAAAACGAGAGAATTTTTTTTGGACGATTTTCGGAAACTCCGAATTCGAATTTCCATTTCTGTTTCGTGCTAGAAGTGTTAAGTACACTCATTTTTCGAGTTTTTCAGGCTGTAGAGCCCACGGACAATTGATTTTATATTCATATCCTCCAAATTTTTTTTAGCCGCACGATTTTTCAAGTCAATTTCCAAAGGGGGGGGTGACAAAAACTTAAAAAATATTTTGCAAAGGCCTTATATTCCGCCGATAAGTAAGCAGGTTGACTTCACATCACCTTTTGGTCGATTGACAGATAGATTAAAAATCAGTTTAGTAAAATATTCAAAATCATGCAACCGTACTAACGTTGTACTACATCATCCGTGGTCGTATCTTATACACAACCCCTCTGTTTTTTTTTTTGGGGGATGTAAAGTTTTCTTTAAGCACCTCTCCCCTCTGACTTGTGACAAAATTAATACCTCCTTGTCCACCGGAATTGAGTGACTCTGAGATCTAAAATATTCATTTTTGAAACTTCCTATTTTCTATCTGGTACAGTTCTTCATCGACTATCATTTAAAATTAAAACCTAGTATCTAAGCTTACCTTTAAACCTAGTAGAATTACCAAGTCTAATTTTTTCAAGCACCATTTACAGTATGATTTCGAATTTGACAACAAATGCGTGTCGCCTATGTTGCCAAAATCGAAACCGTGGCAAAATCTAGACCATTTTTTAACTGAAAAAATTGCATATAAATGTGTCAAAAATTGAATAATTACTACTAATTAACGAATTTTTCACGATTGCGACGGTTTTACATTCAAAATGTTCGACAGAGGCTGTCGCAAACCTTTAGATGCTTTGCAGTAAGACGTAGTCCTACGTCAGTAAAAGTCTGACCTTTCGAAATATGTAGTCACTAAATAAAAACTCGAACCCCACTGTACTTGATAAACTACGTTTAATACAAGTTATATTATATATTTTTAATGAATGGTTTAAATTTTTGAAACTAATAGGCGACATAATTTTTTTATGACGTGGAAATCGTTTCAACCATATCTGAACAACAGGTAAAAATAAATTCCCAATATACAAATGTCACACACAGATACATACACAACGCATATCAAGTCACTGAAACATTGTTCAATTATTGGGCTGACATAAAAACAAGACCCTCGGTGACTGTGACCGATTTCAAATTTTTCAACCGACTTTCATACCTTTCTAACAGAGTATAAGAAAGGTAAAAGCTGTTCAACCTTGTGTCCTATTAATAAATAACAGTAGTATAGTTGTACTATTAAAAAAAATTCTTTGTTATTATTTTGTTCATTTACATGGAAGAAACTATGACAATCCTAATTTAGGTCCATTTCAAAATCAAAAATAGGTCCAATTCAAGATCATGTTGGGTCCATTCAAGATCAAAAAAAGGCTTTGGCAAAAAACGATATATTTAATAAAAGTTTCATCAATTATACATTTTTAAAGTACTGATAATGTAGAAAAAAGGTGGTACTTTCCAACAAATAGTAACATCACCACATATTATTTATAAATGACGAGTAAATTGAGCAGGAGTGCGAGTGGTGGTGTTAAAAAGCGCTAAATAGGTCCATTCAAGATCAATTACCCTAATATTTTACAACGTGTTAATTCATACATGTTAACTACCAAAGCCAAGGACGACAATTATGTATGACAAATGATTCGGTTTCAACTAAAATGGTACCTATATTGATATTTAAAAAGCGAACTACTTTAGACGTGCCATTCGAATGTTTTATTTTATCGATCATAAATTCGCTAATTTGCTGCAATGAAGAATGGTACATAGCATACACTCTCATCAAATAGCAGCAGCCACAGTCAAAGTTTTAAATAGTATAAATTTTTTAAATATTTCTCGACTATTCGAAACAGATACGGGGGTTAGACTAAATGATCGGGACAAGCAAAATATTGACGACATTCAAACGCTCATAACTTCTACAAAATAAAACATTTTTAGATGAAATCAATTGCATCCTACCTTTATGAACATCTTAAAACATGACCGAAACCATACCAATATGGATGTAAAACTTCAAAATTTATGAGGGTTGAAAATCCTGAAGTTTAACACCCAGATTAATATGGTTTCGGATAGTCCCTAAAGCGACCCCTTTCGCCGGGGTGCCTAGAACCTACTACAGGGTTGCTATGGCAGGCCGCGGACCTGGAAATGCGTCCAGTGTCAATGGATCATAAAATCTTAACGTTTGATGATCATATTGATATGATTTGCGTCATTTCCTAAAATGGCCAGATCAATAGCTGTTACTAGTACTGATTGCACGAAAATGGCCATAACTTGGTCATTTTTAGACGGATTCCCATTCTCTTTTCACCAATCGACTGTAAATGAAATCTAGATTTGTGCAAAATATGAATATCATTAAATTTCCCCGTCGAATGCAATTGGTTTCATCTAAAAATGTTCTATTTTGTAGAACTTATGGTCGTCTGAATTTTTTCAAAATTTCGCCTGTCCCGATCATTTTGTCTAACCCCTGTATCTAGCCAAAGTTAAAGGCTGGCCGTGTTACTGACAATTGTCGCATGTTTTTAGGAAACTGCATTACTTTCTTTACTTTAGTTTACTTTATTCTACTTTACTTTACTTTACTTTACTTTACTTTACTTTACTTTACTTTACTTTACTTTACTTTACTTTACTTTACTTTACTTTACTTTACTTTACTTTACTTTACTTTACTTTACTTTACTTTACTTTACTTTACTTTACTTTACTTTACTTTACTTTACTTTACTTTACTTTACTTTACTTTACTTTACTTTACTTTACTTTACTTTACTTTACTTTACTTTACTTTACTTTACTTTACTTTACTTTACTTTACTTTACTTTACTTTACTTTACTTTACTTTACTTTACTTTACTTTACTTTACTTTACTTTACTTTACTTTACTTTACTTTACTTTACTTTACTTTACTTTACTTTACTTTACTTTACTTTACTTTACTTTACTTTACTTTACTTTACTTTACTTTACTTTACTTTACTTTACTTTACTTTACTTTGCTTTACTTTACTTTACTTTACTTTACTTTACTTTACTTTACTTTACTTTACTTTACTTTACTTTACTTTACTTTACTTTATGCGGGATCTGCCCCGAAGTCTACGGTTTCTTCCCGGCTCTCTGCTAAACATAGCTTTGGGTGCCCTCTGGTGGCTTCCCCCTACTGCTGCTGCTGCTGCTGTTGCTAGCAGCGGATAGCATTTAAGTATTCACCGTGATTTTATAACCTTTCACCGAATACCATTTTGCGGAACACCAATTATCGGTTGACCATAACGCGGAATATAGAGTTTCGCGGAATATCATTTCGCGAAAAACCTTACGCGGGATGTACCATTTCACGGAAAATCTCTTCGTGGAAAGTACCATTTCGCAGGAGTGATCATCTCCTTGCTCGCTGTCGCTCGTTCGGGCCCAACAGAAGGACAGTAATAGAGGTCGATAGACCTAGGAAAACAAATAGGTGAAACAGAGGTGATTTCCGTGCTGCCCTCGCAGTGGCCGGCGGATTGCTGACAACACTCACGGCCTACGGCCGTCTCGCACTGAATCATCTAGTGTTATTATAAGTAGTTTTTGGTGGTCTTGTTATTGACTAATGTTTTATAGAAGAGTCTAAAATTTCTCGAGTTTGATTAGTTTTTGAGTTACGCAAAAATTTCTGTTTCATTTGTACGAGAGTCCTTATCCCCCTGCCACAGGGGCGAGGGGTCTCAAACCATCATAAAATAAATTCATGCCTCCAAAAACCCTCGCATGCCAAATTTGATTCCATTTGCTTGTTTAATTCTCGAGTTATGAGGAAATTTGTATTTGATTTGCATGGCAGCCCCCGTCCTTAAGAGGGAAGGGGTCCTAATTCACCATAGAAAAAAAAAATTACCGTCAAAAACCCCCACATGCCAAATTCCATTTGCTTGATCAGTTCTCGAGTTATGCAGAAATATGGGTTTCATTTGTATGGGACCCCTCCTCTTAGGAGGAGGGACCTAGACAGATGTGATTTGTGACAGCCGGCTCGCCCTGAATCATCTAGGATACGTTAAAATATTAATTATAGCAAACGAAAATTATGCCTCTCGTCCATTATAGCAAACATACATTATGGCACTCGCCTTTATGGCATTCGTACGTATGGCTTTCGTATCTCTTACGGTCACCATCTGCCACAGCTCATTTTGTTTGACTGACTGTTACGCCGCCTTAATGTCTACAAACAGATGGTGAGTCTGCAAGTTGTTCACTTGGAACTTGTGTAGTAACTGACACGTGGTAAACATCTGACCCGTTGTAATGCAACCCGCACGAAGACTAGCATCAACTCCATTAACGGTCTCAGTCTACAGAACAGGATACGGGAGAGTACCTTTTAGGCAGAATTGAGCAAGGCAATAGCTCTCGATAGTTTTTACATTGGACTCGATACTACATTAAAGTTTAATGACGTAAAAATTGATAATCTGAAATAACAAATTCTTCTCTTCTCTAGCTGCATAGTGGCAAGAGCTTGACTCCATCGTATTCGATCCTGGACAGCTCGCCGCCAATTCGTTGAGCGCCTCGACACTCGCAAGACGGCTTCAACCTGGTCAAATCATCTAACAAGTTCGGCCAATCTATTGGTGCTGCCGGGTGCGGTGGGGTTCATAAAGAAAACAGATTTCACTGCACAACCGTACAGTAGCCTCCCGATTTTCGCCAAATGTACGTTGGGAAACTCTCCACGTAACGCCTGCAACTCGTGGTTCATACGCTTGCACCAAACTCCGCTCTCTGTTTGTATTTACTCCGACAAATAGCAACACTTTTCGGAAAATGCACGTATATCTTCCGTAATCAAGGTTACTGTCTCAAGTCTGTAAAAGACTACCGCTCTGATTAGCATTTTGTATACGCCAGCTTTGTGTGGCGGCGTATGCTCCTTGATCGAAGGGTCTTGCGGAAGGAAAAGTTGGCTCGACTTCCAGCTTGAACACGTCGTTGAATCTCCTTATTCGTATTATTATTGACGAGATCCCACTTCCAGTTCATCGTAATCAATAGTCACTGGCCACACGTCCGTCCGAGGCAAATGTTGTTTTCTTTGGAGCCTCTTTCTACCAGTTATTTGGTTTTCGACGCATTGATTTATAGCCCAATCATCCCAAATTTCGGTTCTGGCGTAGATGGTCTCCGTCGTCTCAAAACTTCTAGTAATGATGTCGAGGTCGTCTGAAAAATTGGCTACTCTTGCTGAAGACCGTTCCTCTTGTTTCGATGTCCGCTTGCTGGATCACAGCTTCAATAGCGAGGTTGAACAACATACAACACAGTCCACAATCTCGACGCGATTCTACAGGACACGAGAGTGCCCCCGAAACATCCACGTAACTCATCACTCGGTCCAGGGTAGCTTTGATCAGCCGCATCAGTTTGTTCGGAAAATCATTCTCGTACATTTTCTGCCATACCCAAGTAACCAAAAGTTCGAATAATGGTGTCTAACGAGGGTTAAACAGCTTTATGTATATCAATCTATAACTTGCTAAGTAGCCTCACCTTTAAGTAATTAACCGAACTTTCAAGCTGCCCTGGATTCGCTGCATAGAACGCTAAGCAGCTTCGAAATAAACTGTCAAAAACTAAGAAAAAACTAAAACTTAGCAGAACTTCTGTGTTTTATTTTTAAACTTCTACCTAGCTTCTATATTCGTTGCATTTGCCTGCTGTTAGATTTGAACCCGGGTGTTCCGCGTTGTAAACCTATCCCGGTCCACTGCGTCACATTTTTCGTATACAAGCGATGTGAATTTTGCCAATGAGTTGTTCTTAAGTAAAAGTTCGTTTTAGAACTTGCAGCAGCTTTATGCAGCGCGAGTTAAATATAGAACATAAAGTTTGGAGCCAGGCAATTAACTAGTAGTGAGATACCGACAGCATATGCTACACAACACAACACAATCATGAAGAGGATTGCATTCTATTTTATATTTGTAATTAGAAATATGCGAGGATTAAATTTATTGGAGTGAAATAAAAATAATTAATCTCAAATAGTTTTAGGTTCTGCTGGTTTGGTCACCAGAAATTTAAACATAAAAGCAGCACGTAGAACTTGTAAGCAACTAAAGTTACTTCATAACTTCATGTAGCATCCTAATAACTTTGAAGTATCTATGAAGTACTCACAGCACTTCTTAAAGCATTTAGTTCCACGTATACTTGATATACACTACTAATCGGCAAGAAAGTTCCACGGAACTGAATTTGAACTAATTGCGAACTTTAGAGTTCGTTTGTCAAGTAATATTCGAACTTTTGGTTGCTTGGGTAGCTGTTCGCGGTCGACTGTATCGTATGCTACCCTGAAATCCGCAAAAATATGATGCGTGGGCACATTGTACTCCCGACATTACTGGAGGATTTGTGGGAGAGTGAAAATTTGATCCGCTGTAACACGAGCCACCATACTGTCTCACGAATTCTCTTGCTATTGGGGATAGATAACGTAACAAAATCTGAGAAAGCATCTTGTAGGCAGCTTTGACCAGCGTAATACCGCAGTAATTACGGCAATCTAGCTAATCGCCTTTTTGTAAATGGGACGAGTCTCACCTTCCATCCACTCCTCCTTCCAAATCCTTGAAATTATCCAGTACCGTAGCTAATGGCGTGTCTCTTGGTCAGTTTTGTAGAGGTCTGCCGGGAGTTGGGGGTTCTAATATTCTTCAGTTGATCGATTTCTCGCCGAATCTCTTCGAGATCGGAAGTCGGCACACCGTTATCGTTTTAGGCGCTCCTAGGTCATCGAAGAACTATTTCCACCTGTCAACCACCTCGGGCTCGTTTATGATTAGGTTTCCCTGCTCGTCCCTACACATATCAAAACTTCGTTGTGTGACCCTTACGAGATTGATTCACCTTCTCATAGAACATACGCGTCTCATTTGCCCGAAGTACTTGTTCTAGCGCTTCACGATCACTGTCCTCCTTCTGGCACATTTTCCTCCTCAGGATCGTGGTCAACTCACCCCGCGCTCGTCGATACTTGACCAAATTTTCCCTCGTAGCAATGGTTAGATTGTTTTTTCAAGCTCTTTTTTCCTCTCCACCGCTTGTTGGCATTCCCCATCAAACCAATCAAGTCGGTCGCGAGAATATGATCGATTTGGTTCAATGTTCGTTGGTCAGGTGATCTTCAGATGCTTTTGTAAATATCGTTACGAAAGTGCTTCTGACAACCAGGCCTGAAGCTGCAAAGTTTATGCATCGCTGGCCGCTATTGTTCGTGTCGGTATACAAGCTATGGAGCCCGATCAGCGGTCTATACATTGCTTCCCTGCCGACCTGGGCGTTCATATCCCCGATGATGATCTAAATGTCCCTTGGCTAGTAGTTGCCACGTTCTCGCCTTTGCGATAAATCTCCACAGCACTCCCTGGCAGCACCCTGTCACCACCCACAAAATCTAGCGATCTGCAGTTCCAGCTACCAAATATCCATTCCATGGCCTTATTTTGTCGCTTTTCTCTTTTTAAATGGTATGAGTCAAATTTCCTTGATTGTTCGTATAGTATGTTAGATTTAGGTGGGTTGCTTTACTAGGGTTGCCTTACCGAGTCTCGTTCCGAGACAACACAGAGCCTCCTTCTCTGTTAGTATACGACCTTAGTTTCCATCGGGGTTGGTTACCCGATCTCCGCTAAGTTTGTTCGTATTCCGGCTGGTACCATGAAGAGGTATGGATAGGAGTTGCTGGATAAGAGGCTAAGGACCACTCTGGGTCTATATTGTGCATTATCCAGCAATTCGCTAAAATAAAATGAGTATTCATAATTTTATAAAATAATTTCCGCGTTTTACTTTTGTTTAAACTATGAACAGCACGGCCCAATCTACCCCGCTGGTGCGTTCTGTACAGTCTCCCCTGCTACAAAACCGATGCCACGTCCCACTCTGTCACCACCACTGTAGTGGATGTGATAATTGAATCAAGTACCAACAGTAGAACAAAAAAAGTAAATCGATGGTAGGTATGTCGCAAAAGTTACGATTCCAGGGTTCTATTGAAGTGTGCCGCCAATAAAAAATAATCAGGAATAAAAATGTTCCCAATTTGCAAATTTTTAAACATTTACCGTTGATTCATTGGTTCAACTCCGACTCTGAACCTTGTTGAAATAGTATAGTATTTTTCTTAGCAAACCAGCGCAACTATCGACCGGCCAGGGTCATTAAGGTATATTTATAGAAGCAATGTGAGTAAAATAAATGCAAATGAGTAAAAATAAACAGCAAACAGGGTGAATGCTGGATTGGAGCTAAACCATCGTATGAGAGGGCAAAGTTGTCAAAATATTTTTAAAATATCTTTAAATAATACGTTTTTCACAGCATTAAGTTTGCATAACAGGAGAGAATTTTCTAATTTCTTGTTTGCCGATTTCAGCGCTAACCTGTGTTTGCGTACATACCTTGCCATCGACAATGGCAGAGATCTTTAACGGTGCATACAACCATCAACAACCCCTGGACCACTTGCATCCGTTTGCAGACAACCATCGAAAAGACCGAGAACGAAACAATTGCAAAACCGCCAAAGGAATGTTTGCATTTTGCTAATACTGGAAATAACCGTGGCCATGTTCTCGCTTTTCGTGCATCGGTTGTTTTTGTTGTTATTATTTGTGGCAGTCAGTGGCCGGCAAACGTAAACCGTAGACTAAACTATAAGGCACGGCTCAGCAAGCTAGTAGTTATAAGAACATGTGCATTCGTTTGGAAATAGAAACACAAATCCCAGCACGGCAATGGCGATGCGATAGGAGTTACTGTTTTTAATTTTCCACTGAAAAGCGCTTTTTCTCTTCTCACAGACCAGTAAATTTAATTTGTGACAGTACGGGCGTAAATCCCCGAGGGATTAGACACTAGAGCCCGGCTGGTCGAATCTTTCGTTAGTGGCCTACGGAGATTCCACCGCAGAATGCAGTGACGGTTTTGTTTACATGATCATGTAAAATGCTTTACAAGAATCCATTTAGTTTGGTGGCATTGAAATAGGATCATTTTTTATCTCTCAAATTCATGCAAATAAGATTGCATCAGTTTCGGGTATGATTCCCTAACCTGCTTTTTGTTTTGATACGAACAACACGATCCAGGCATCGTAATCCGTCGAATGAAAACTTAAACACAATACAAAGCTAACAAAACTTAACACCCAAAAAACTAATAATATTTCGATTGTTTAAAAATACGAATGCTCATAACGAACCAGAAATGAACTTTGGATTTCTCGCATCCAGAGGGTTTCTAGAATCAATATTCTGTCACACGTGAATTGGGGCTATGAAAACACTAGTGATTTCCTCTCAAGTCAAGAAACAAAGTTCAAAGCCAAATAAAAACATTACTTTTCTTACCAAAGTTACACTAAAATAAAGCAGTACTTACAGTATCTTAGCTGATTTCGCATGAATGTATCTTCAATAATATGCACTGCTGGTTCCCGTTGGCTTCGATGCCCAAAAGTAGACCGATTCAACATTATCTTGCTGCCTCTTTAAATATGTGAAATTGTCACACCTAGCGGCCAAAACAATTCTGATAAGACTGCCGTTTCATATTGGGCAGGAACGGAGATTTTAAAAGGTAAGTATGCACATAAATCCGCTTATACACAATTCTATGATTCTGTTTAGTTGACTAAAACTAAAAAGTAATATATTCAAAGATCCCATAACTTTAAATCTTTTTTCTTCTTAATCAATTTTTTGCGATTTGTTGTGGAAGACATCATGGCATCACCGAGAGCACAATAATGTGCGAAATACAAAGGCTGCTGTAAACTCTAACTTTTAGCAAGCTCACTGTTGGAAAACTTCATAATGTCATTAATCATTACCACCGTTCTTTCCAGTGAAACACCCGCACCACTCATATAGATGTATATTTAGTTGAAAACTTTAAAACGCAATGTAAAAAGAAACCTGTTATTTTAATGCATATTTCACCAATAGAATAACATCGACTGTATTTGTTTATCTCTACAATACTTCCGAATCAAAAGTACTGAAATGTATTCTTATTTTAGGATAAAGTTTCCAAAATGTTTATGATTAGCTTATGAAAGGATGGCATGTAGCAAATGTTCCATTAAATAGAAACAAAACTTCCTTTTTTCCGGCCGCGCCGCTATCTAGTTGCGAATATATTAAAATAGCAGTGCATGGTGAAGTTATGTAAACAGCTACCTGCAAACAATCAGTTTACTCCCAAACACATACCTGTTTTTACACCCAGTGCCCAGAAAACCAACCCCATCGTAGAACAATCAATAAATTTCTGCCACTTTAGTAAGTCTGAAGAAAATTGATTGGCAACTCGTAAATAACCCGAGAACAGATGCACTTATTTATGCATGGTCCACAAGCGCCTACCTATGACGGAATAACCGACCGGCCCCGGTGGCCGATTCGGCACCGGAAAACTAACCACCAATCGCACCAATAATGCTACGGCCAGGTGGCTCTTCGTTTGAATTTATTGCCGCTGCATCCAGCTGGAAGCGTTCGTAGTCCGATTGGAGGAAAGTTCCTTGTTAGGAGAACCTGCCTTTTCCACAAGAACGCTGCTGCAGCACAGAAAACCAACAACATGATAGATTCGTGAAGCCACTAGCTATACCTAGGTTCACTCGACTATTTCATTCTGTTTCGGTTGAAGCTTTTGAAATTGTGGTTCGATGTTGTATCTAGCCTTTGGGTTGCATATGAAAAGGGTAAGGAATTTGGATAGATTACGAAAGAAAACCTCGTTTTAATATGGACATTCTCGTACTTATTTCATATCTAAGCAAGTACAGTGTCGGATACATAGAAAAGACACCGAGCATGACTGCTCCTATTTCCTTCAAAACAGTACACGAGTTTTAGGTCAGAGCTTGTTCAAGTTTTGCTGGCTTCGTTTCATGTGATTTTTTTACCTTTATTATTGGAAAACGTAGAGAATATTGTTATTTAAATATGTTGGAACGTGGACATTTAGAATGTCATCAGTTAGGCAGCTAAACAAATACTACAGAACAAATGTAAAATTAATAAGCTACTCTAGTTAGCTTATTAATTTTACATTTGTTCTGTAGTATTACATATTGTAATGTAATACATATTGTAAATTATTAAGCTACTCTAGTTAGCTTATTAATTTTACATTTGTTCTGTAGTATTACATATTGTTATATTATTAATATAAATTTACGTATAAAATTATTAATTTACGTATAATTCTGCTGCAATTTGGTTTTGAATATGTAATTGCATGTCCCGCCATAACTCCAGAACACCTTGACCGTACTCCACCAAACTTGGCACACATGTCCCTTGACATAATTTCGTTATAGGGATTTTCAGAGAGCATAATTGGCATAATTGCATAATTGGCTACGTAATAGAAGGAGAAGCTGACTGGGGGAGGCTACAGAGGGGGAACGAGAGACGTGAGTCTGAGTGTATGTTCCGTCATAACTCCGTAACGCCAGAAAGATTCTTTATCAAACTTGACAAACTTCGGAGAATAGCGTGGTCATTGACAAAGGGGAGGTTTATGAACGTAAAAAAGGTTTTCGCTCGCCTTTGTGCATTTGTTTATTTGTTTATTTATTTGTTATAAATCAACAGACCCAGATGGTCCTAATGATGTTTAAGAATACTTAAAAAGTTTACCTTAATTCTAGAACATGGAATGAGCTAGTCGAATTCAGAGGAAACTCTAATGAAGGTTCGCTGCAGACCGATGACAGCGCCGTAGGTTCCGTAATTAGTGCGTCGAACAGGCAGTCTGAAGAAGGCACTTTTTGGTCCTTCCGGCGGCCATCGGTAACGGCGATTCTGTCACCAAAAAGGAACTACCAGCCGTACCTGCCAAATGAACCAAATTGACCACGTTCTCATAGAGGGCCGGTTCTTCTCTAACATCACGAACGTACGCTCCCGTCGGGGTGCGGATATCGATTCTGACCATTACCTAGTAGCAGTACATGTGCGCTCAAAGCTGTCCACCGTATACCGGACACGTCAAAGCCGCCCTCCTCGGCTGAACATCAGGCAGCTAGATAACCCACAAGCTGCCGAGAACTACGCGCGAGTACTAAATGAGGCACTGCCTTCTTCCGAGGAGTTAGATGCTTCAAACCTCGAAGACGGTTGGCGCAGAATACGCTCGGCCATCGGCACTAGGTATTGAGCCTCGGAGTACACAAAATGATTGGTTTGATGGGGAATGCCAACAAGCGGTGGAGGAGAAAAAAAATGCTTGGAAAAATTATCTAAGTATTGCCACTAGAGAGAACCTGGCCAAGTACCGACGAGCTAGAAACAAGTTGACCACGATCCTGAGGAGAAAAAAGCGCCAAAAGGAGGACAGAGATCGTGAAGAATTGGAGCAACTATTCCGAGCTAATGACACGCGCAAGTTTTATGAGAAGGTGAACCAAACTCGGAAGGGCTACACACCGAAACCTGACATGTGTAAGGACGAGGGAGGGAATCTAATTACAAACGAGCGCGAGGTGGTCGACAGGTGGAAGCAGTTCTTCGATGAACACCTCAATGGCGAAGTCGCAGAAGGAGGCGGAACGGAAATTAACCTAGGAGCGCCCATGGAAGATAGTGATGTCCTAGCACCTGATCTCCAAGAAATCAAACGAGAAATCAGGTTGCTGAAGACCAATAAAGCCGCTGGGAAGGACCGCTTACCGGCAGAGCTTTATAAACATGGCGGAGAAACGCTAGCAAAGGCTCTACACTGGGTTATTTCGAGGATTTGGGAGGAGGAAAAGCTACCGGAGGAATGGATGGAAGGAGTGGTTTGTCCCATCTACAAAAAGGGTGATCGGCTAGACTGCTGCAACTATCGCGGTATTACGCTGGTAAATGCCGCCTACAAGGTACTCTCCCAGATCCTGTTACGCCGGCTGTCACCGATAGCACAAGGTTTCGTAGGGAATTATCAGGCGGGTTTCATGGGGGCTCGCGCAACTACGGACCAAATTTTTACTATCCGACAGATCTTGCAGAAATGTCGGGAGTACAACGTGCCCACGCATCACATCTTTATTGATTTCAAAGCAGCATACGATACAGTCGATCGAGACAAGCTATGGCAGATAATGCACGAACACGGTTTTCCGGACAAACTGACGCGACTGATCAGAGCTACATTGGATCGAGTGATGTGTTTCGTACGCATCTCTGGGACACTCTCGAGTCCCTTCGAGACGCGACGAGGGTTGAGACAGGGTGACGGTCTATCCTGCATGCTGTTCAACATCGCTCTTGAGGGGGTGATCCGACGAGCGGGCATCGAAACGAGAGGCACGATTTTTACCAAGAGTAGCCAACTTCTAGGCTTTGCAGATGACTTCGATATCATTGCCAGGAACTTTGCGACGGCGGAGGCAATCTACGCCAGACTGAAAGCGGAGTCTAAGAGAATTGGGCTAAAAATAAATGCGTCGAAGACCAAATACATGAAAGGAAGAGGCTCAAAGGAAACAAATGTGCGCCTCCCACGGACGGTAACCGTTGACGGCGACGAACTAGAAGTGGTAGAAGAGTTCGTGTATTTGGGATCGCTGGTGACCGCGGACAACAACACTAGTAAGGAGATCCAGCGGCGCATCCAAGCGGGAAATCGGGCCTACTTTGCCCTTCGTAAAACGCTACGATCAGGAAGCATACGCCGCCGCACGAAGCTAACAATGTACAAAACCATTATTAGACCAGTAGTTCTTTATGGACTTGAAGCCGTGACGCTGCTTACGGAGGACATACGCGCCCTTGCCGTGTTTGAGCGGAAAGTGCTGCGGACGATATTTGGCGGAGTACAAACTGAAAGCGGAGAGTGGCGGAGGCGTATGAATCACGAGCTACAGGCACTGCTTGGGGAGACTCCCATCGTACATCTAGCGAAAGTTAGCAGGCTACGGTGGGCCGGACACGTCGTAAGGATGCCGGACGACTGTGCGACGAAAATAGTCCTCTTCAACAACCCCACCGGCACCAGGAACAGGGGGGCCCAACGTGCACGATGGCTCGACCAGGTCGAGAGCGATTTGCGACTTCTGAGACGACTAGGAAATTGGCGACGAGTGGCCCAAGACCGAGTTGAATGGAGACGAGTGCTTGAAACAGCACGAGCCACCCCGGCTCTATGCTGCTGAAGAAGAAGAAGCCGTACCTGCCCTAAGCGATCAGAGTTCAAACGGTTTCGCCAACAAGCGTCAGCAAACAACCAACCTGGTCGCAAGCACACCGATCGCCGAACTCCGGTCATCAGGGATACCAAGTATCCTGCTCTCCAGCCCGAATCTACGCCACGAATTCAACACCTCATCAAACGGCCTCCAACTCCCGTTCAGTCCAGCCTCGTTGCTGCAGCTACCTTTCCAGATCTGGGTACTGCGCCTGATCTGTCCTATGCAGGTGTCACCTCCGGTGCGCCCGCCGGTGCCTCTCTCATGACGGAAGAGCTCGTCCAACTCATCTCGGAAGCAATCGCCATTAAACGTTCCTGCAAAACATTAGTTGAGCAGCTCCAAGCTGTAATCTCCATCGCCAGCAAATATGGACCGTGAAGCCCTCTCCATGGTTAATTGAACTGTTCGACTTTCTCAACGTAAAGAAGATTGACATCGCCGTCATCACAGAACCCCACCTCAAACCAGAAGTTGGGGTTCACCTATCCGATTTTCGACTTTTGAGACTCGATCGAACAAGTGCAGGATGAGGGGGTGTAGCCGTTGCGGTGAGGCGTAACATAAAATTCCGCCTACTGCCGAGTGTCAACCTAAAAGTCATCGAGGCCTTAGGAGTCGAGGTTAGTACGTCGATGGGCACAATCAACATAATCCGGCCTTCTACCCCAAACAGACCAGAGCCCCCCTACTAGCACAGTTGTTACAAAACAGTTGTGGCAACCGATATGCGATTAATTTCAGTCATAAATAAGTTGCTGCAACTAAAAGTGCCAAAAGTGTGCTACTTGGGCCGAGACGGTACTACTGCTGAATTACGATCCGATTTGGGAAATCTAACTCGTCGGCGGGAGAAGTACATTATTGCCGGCGACCTCAATGCTCGCCATGAACAAATCAGAATGGCACCATATTTGCGAAAGCTTTCGAGGCCGGCTACTACAACAACCTGGCGCCGGACAGTCCAACTAGAATCTCCAGATCGGAGGTCCACTCCATCTCGGACATCTTTTTACGAACGTGGCCGTCTCCGCAGTACCAGAGGTCTTCGAAGAACTATCCTCCGACCACTACCCGGTGTTGCTGAAGCGTACTGATACGGTGGACAGTCGGCCCTGACGAAACTACCTTCGTGCCAATTGGATCGAGTTTCAACGCATCGTCGACGAAAATATTGATTCCGAACAGCCTCTGCATACACCGGAACTGATCGATCAGGCGTTGGAATCCCTCCAGTGAGCGTTGGCCGTTGTCCGGGCAAGTGCGGTCCCAGAACTCCAGCACCTCTCCAGCATGAAAGCCCTTCGGATTCGATAACACGTTTATTATCGAGCTCTAGCACTTGAGCTACGGCTCAATTACTTTTGCAGCAAACCTGTCCAACTGATGCTGGGAGCTTGGCTACTCCCCTTCAAGGCGGAAATTAGCTGTAGTTATTCCAGTGCAAAAACCGGGAAAAGATCCTACTATTTCCAAAAGCTATCGATCCATCAGCTTGCTCTCTGCCCTTTCCAAACTCTTTGAGAAGTCAACCCAAAGCCGTATCCTTTCGCTTGCTGATGCGAATGGTGTCTTCCCGGAAGAACAGTTTGGATTTCGCAAAGGTCCTCTGTCCATCAACTCCATCGAGTTGCCAACCTAACCCAGCGAAATAACTCGGTATCCAAGACGACAGCAATGTGTGGAACGACAGCCTGGTGTTCAAGCTGCATTGATACAATTTTCCGATGTATCTTATCAAGATCGTCAGAAGCTATCTTTCAGGCAGAGCGTTCCGGGTATCTTTGAATAGTGTCTGTTCGCTAACATTTAACCTCCCTGCAGGTTGTTACCGATCATTTCCAAATCGATCGGCACAATGAAAGTTTGTTCAGTTTAGCGTCTTTAGTTCGTAAGTTTGTAAATATTTTGTTTTGTTTTGTTTATCGGCTCTTATACATTGTTGTTAGTTTGTTAAAATTTTTGTTGTTAAAATTTTGTTATTTTTTGTTTAACATAGTTTTAAGCCATTTCACTAACATAACCGTTTGATCCTGACACAATCCTGGGAACTCTTAACCGGTTCGGGTAACTGCAAACGCACCCACTGGATCCGGTTAGTGAAGAAAGAAGGGAGATAGTCGGCGAGAGAGATAGAGGATGAAGGAAGGTCGATTGTGGAAAGGCCTAAAAGAAGTTTGGTAGTCGAGCTCGAACCGTATGGTAGAGTACACGGAATCTTGTACCGCCAAACGGCGTGACCAGTCTGAAGTCGCGATTTGCCTTCTGATTAAAGTGAAAATCTATAATACGGCTTAAGTTTCTAAACCAACGTAAAAAGGTTTGACTTGTCGTGCGGCAATGCTTGGAAACAGTAGTGTGTGGCGAAACTGACCCGATTCTACCACGGGTGTTACCAGGAACGTTTTAAGGCCGCGCTACCCACACTGGACAGCAGAGGACAGAGCAACGTTATCTTTTTTGTACGGCGGAATATCGTAAGGCCTTGCTACATGTTCTGGACGTTTTTCTTGGAAATCGGTGGAAACTAAGAGCCTACATTTCGTGCATTCGCCTGTATATGCCATCGTGCCCAACCTCAGCTATTCGACCGTGAAGCGGTCGAGGTATGTACATTCTCTCTTTCGTCGTTTCCTGCATGTCATCGATGGGCCCCAACGCGTCGTGTTCGTGATCGGTACCGCAACGTGATTAGTGAACTTTAAACCCGGATGAATAAATAGTTAAAATTTAATAATAGTTTTAAGTTTAAAGAGCCGATCCCTTTTCCTCCTGAACTTTCTTTCGTTGTTCCGCTTTGCTTGATTGTGACGGTAAGTAGTCGAATGTGCTGAGTCCCCCGAACCGCCTACTTAGCTTCGAGGTACGATGCTGGTCTAACAAGCCAGTCGTCGCATGTTCGAATCTCGGTTAGACGGTGCTTGCTTGATAGAGTCAGTAGGATCGTTACACTGGCCTCGTAATTTTCCTGTACTCTAAAACAGCCGGCTGCGAAGTCTGTCGATAAAGAAGGGTAATGTCTAATGACGGTTTAAGCCCATGACTTTGCTTTTGAGTCCCCCGAACACGCTACGACCCTGAGAAGATAGAGCGAGCCAGCAGGGCAGTGTGAGCTTTCTCATACTTACAAGGTGTACCTCAAGGAAGTATCCTGGGGCCCATTTTGCATAACATATATACATCTGACATCCCCCCACTCCAAGAGGGTGAGGTATTGTCGCAGTTTGCAGACGATACAGCATACGTCCCTCACGCCCTCACATGCAAGCTTCAAAGAGGGGTGGATACTCTGACAGAATATTGGACGAGCTCGAGAATTGTGATCAATGTGGCTAAAACTCAGGCATTCCCGTTGCCACACTCGAAGTCTCCAAAGCTGATTCCAGCTTCGAACGTAAGGGTCCGGTTCGGTAACTCCATCGTACAGTGATCTGATGAGGTCGAATACCTCGAATTCACGCTAGACATGCAGCTGATCTTCAGGTGTCATATTAACGGGTCCTTGTACCCGATGATATGCATAACATTCAACCGGAGTCTGGCGAATCGGCTGGGTGTTTACAAACAAATCATCTATCCAGCGATAGAGTACGCGGTCCCTTTCTAGTCTGCCTGTACTAGGACACACAAGCTGCGGCTTCAGAGCGTACAAAATCAACTGTACAGAATCAACTGTTTTAGGTGGGAGGTCACAAACGAGCACGAGGTGGTCGACAGGTGGAAGCGATTCTTCGATGAGCATCTCTACGACGGTATTACAGAAGGAGACGACCCGGAGGTTAATCTAGGAATGCCTATAAACGATAACAGCGTGCCGGCTTTCGATCTCGAGGAGATCCGGCGAGAAATCAGTCAACTGAAGAATAATAGAGTCGCCGGACAGACCCGATTACCAGCAGCACACTACAAAACTGTTGACTGTTGACGGCGAACAACTGGAAGTGGTTGATGAGTTCGTACATGTAGGGTCTCTGATCACCACCGACAATAATAATACGAGTAAGCAGATTCCACGACGTATTCAAGCTGGAAGTCGAGCCTACTTTTCCTCCGCAAGACGCTTCGATCAAGGAGCATACGCCGCACAAAGCTGATAACGTACAAAACACGTATTCGACCGATAATCCTTTACGGACTTGACACAGTAACCTTGCTTACGGAAGATATACAAGGCACTTACGGTTTTTAAGCGAAAGGTGTTATGGACAATTTTTGGCGGAGTACAAACGGATAGCGCAGACTGGCGTAGGCGTATGAACCACGAGTTGCAGGCACTACTTGGAGAGATTTCCATCGTACACCTGGCGGAAGTCGGGAGATTACTGTGGTCGACCATGTCGCAAGGATGGTGGACGTCTGTGCAGTGAAATCCGTTCTCTTCAAGAGTCCCAATGATACCAGGAACAGAGGGTCCCAACTTGCTAGTTGACTCGACCAGGTTGAAGCCCTCTTGCATCTGTCGAGACGCTTAACGAATTGGTGACGAGTAGCCCAGGACCGGGCACAGTAAACAGAAATTCTTTAAACGACAAAAGCCACTCCGTAGTAGTAGGAAAGAAGGACTATCTCAAAACGCTTGCTACCTTTCCTGAAGCAACACGACTGTTCCGTGTTGTTTTGGTCGGATTTGGCATCCGGTCATTTCGGAACAAAGGCCGTGGACCAAAGTGTAAATGTTGTCCAATGACAAGCATACTCCCAAAACGTCAGGTGAAAACCCCAAGGAAAAAATGCCAAGCGTTAGAAGCATAATTTAGAAGTTTTGTTGAATAATAAGGCAAACCAAGTCATAGTCAAAAACCCGAATTAATCCACCTAACGGCGTGACCTAGCCTTTCTACTGCCACAATAATCATTACTTAATTTCTCAGAAACATCTGAACAGAACAGAAAAATAATGTTAACACAAAAGATAATTTTTGCAGACTTGAATGAATATATATAGAAAATTAGAAATTAACCCTCTAACGGGTCTACAGACGGCCTTAACTTTCGGGCTTCAGAGCCACATACGAAACTTGTTTTGAATTGATAAAAAAGAAGAAAAACAAAAAGTTATTTATATCCTTTAATTCTACTACTGTGTTTTATTGATAAATACGTATTTCGGTCTCGACGTGTGACCTTCATCAGTATCTAACTAACTTAGACTGTTTTGTTTTGAATTGACAATATGAAATATGTGTTCATAGCAGATGTTTTGATATTTTGATATTAATACCATGCGTTCAAAAGTTAGCATCTTTGAAAAACAAGAATTCAGAAAAATTATTATTATACTTCACTTTTGAAGAAATAGGATATGTACAACCAAATGATTAATCTGAAAATTTTACTATTAGTTTGTTTGGCTTCAATTTTGCAACATATTTGAATTAGCAAAAATAACTGATTAGAGCATTAGATATGAAAAAGAGAAATTTCTTAGCTGGTGCTCCTTCAGATAATTATTTTTGCATAAAAATCAAAACTTAAGCCTCTTTTGAATGTACTTTCATGAAAAGATAGACATTAGCCTGATCGCATCGTTTTTACAATGTTAGAGGGTTAGGAAAACAAGAAGAAGTCGAAAAATAGTGCAAAAGCTGCGCCATAAACATGCTTGAGAATGAAAAATAAGATCGATATGATTTCCAGCGCTTGTCATTTTGGATTTATTTATTAAAACATGATACATGACATAAGACATCTGTCCTTTAAAATGTCACTAACGAAAACAAATCTTACAAAATTACTACCGTGCACCGTTTACTTCCTATTTTTCAAATAACATTTCTAAGCTCTAATATATAATGATTGAAAAGAGCATCTATTGATGCGCAAAATTTGTTTGAAATTTCTATAAATTTATTTGGAAAAATCAACTCACTAGTATTTTTAATCCTATACACCACTTTACCGACATGCTTAAATTAACTGCTTTTTTTCGCTTTTTGCTTTTCTTGTACAATTGTGAGTAACAGCAAGTGAAGAAAATGACAATTGAAATCTGAAATCAAAGAAAGAAAAACTTTTCGATTGAATCCCACTATTTAATATTTATTTGCAACAGATACGTAGTTCGCCTACGACGTGCAGGCTTCATCAGTGTCTTATTTCAAAGCGTATACGTATCTGTCGCGAATGAATATTAAATAGTGGAATTTAGTCGGTAAAAGTTTTTTCTTTTCTTTAATTTCCGAGTTCGTATTCCACTAAGAGGCATCAAAAACTTCAGACAATTGAAATGTTTCTCACTTTTCTTGAATTTCAATGCAAATTAGAAAATTGCAAATTGTCATCACATACACACGTACATACATACATACATACATACATACATACATACATACATACATACATACATACATACATACATACATACATACATGCATACATACATCGCACACATTGAATACAATCAACATTTGATTGATACGTTTTGATTTCACACGTTTCAACGGTTTAATATACGGTGCTCAAGTGTTAAAGTTTGAATAACTTTTGAATGAACCGTCCGATTTTAAATAACTCGATTTCGTTTGATAGATCTCAGCAGTAATTTTCAAATAATAATAAAATGTGTGATGTTTTACATTGAATTAATGTTTATATGTTTCAAAAATATCTTTTAAATACTATTTTTTCACATTTCTTTATGTAACTTTCAAACTACAAGGCCAATCGTCATGAAATTTGGAAGTTAAGGGTTCGCAAGACTCCTCTTGCATATGCAATCAATTTTGTTCAAATCGGTTAAGGGACCTGTGAGATAATGAAGTCCCATATTTTTCGTATTTTTATACATAACTTTTGAACTAAAAGTCCGATCAAAATGAAATTCAATAGCAACCTATGGACACCTAGACCTTTCATTTGACACTAAGAACATTAAAATCGGTCTAGCCATCTCCGAGAAAAGTGAGTGAGATTGAAAGCGTTACATACCCACACACACACATACACACGCACACACACACACATACATACATACACACAGAAAATGCTCAGTTTTCGAAACTGAGTCGAATGGTATATGACATTCGGCCCGCATGACCTTCTTTCCATTTCCGGTTTTCCAAGTGATTTCTATACCTTTATACTATATATTTATATAGTAGAAAGGCAAAACAGTGTCGAAATTGAAATTGAAATTGCCGACTCCATCCGAGCTGAGGAAAGTAGATCAGATAATGAACTAAAGAAACTGTCTGCGTTTGAACTGTACTGAACTAAAGTAAGAAGACTGTTTCTATATGGATTTCAAAAAGAACATTTCACTAAAGAGGAACTTCGCGAAAAGGTTACGAAAAATTGCTATAATTCAACCTGAAAACTTCAAGGCGGCGTACGATTCAGTTAAAAGGGATAACTTAAAGAAGATTATAGTCGAAAATAATTTGCCAACCAAACTAAAGCCGCAAAACTATCGAAGAAACCATGTTTCCATGGGTTGCGCGGTAAGCAGCCTACTTCCAAATCTAGTAATATTGTCTAAAGAGATATTTCTCTGTCACGGTTTCCACATCGCATGAGAAGGCAAAACAAAACAGGCTGACTAATTGATTCGCGAGCTAATAAGTGTTTCATTACGAATCTCTCAATTTTAAGTGCACTTGGGCGAAGTACGATAATTATTCTTTATTGTTGTAAAACTGAAAAACGCGCGATGGACACCAAAGATGCTAATAAACATCAGCGATGAACCTTCGTCAACTGTGAAACACCAATTTGGCCCAAACTCCTGTACCTACAGTACAGAATGGAATCTCATCAAGCCAGAAACGAGAAATAAACTTCTTGATTGCTACATGTCGCTTCCATACACACTTTGCTTAACCGGCTGGAAAAAACCTACAGGCAGGATTCAAATCGGTTCACCACGACACGAGTACCCGGCTGCGCTGTAGTGAACTGTACTGTGCTGCAGTGCTGAGATAAATCTGTTTAGAAAAGTTATGAAAATCACTGCACTACGTGGGTATACCCACCTATTGCAGACAGCTCACTCTACACAGGCGGGCGCTAGATTCCAACGCTCTCGTTAGCCCTGCCAGCAACGTTTCCCCCCGAGGCGGCTGCTACAGAAAACGATGCAGTCAGTGATGCAAATAAAAATGTTTCGCATATTATATGCAAACACACCCAAGCGCCAACCAACCAGTCGTCATACAACCAGACACCTACATTTCGAAACCAGTCACAAAAGTTATAAGAACGCTGTTTCGCTTACACGACTGCGGATTGTATGCGTGCTTTTTGTCTAATTTACATTTTTTCGAATTGAAGACATCTTGTTGAATGTTAATTCAAAATTCGTCAATGTGTAGTAAGTATAAGACACAGTGTAATAAGTTTAAATCCAAACTGCGGACGTGAAACTGATCCAAATTATAACAATTTAAAATCTAATCTAAAATAAATATTTTCTTTAAAAGACAAAAAAATATTTGCCACAGTTTGAAATGAATTTTGAAACTTTTCGTGAAACACTGTTTACTTTCAAGACATCAACTTGGTTTAGATCCAAATGAAACAAATAATCCCCGACCTGTTGGGACAAAGAGATTCTTTTATTTTTGTTCTTTTGAATCAAAATTGTAGGGGAACTGTGGGTAAAACGAACAGGTTAAGAAGAACATCTAATATAATACAGAGAGCTTGTTATTTACAAAACCTAAATACAGTTTAGTTCAGTTCAATATATTGTTTTCAAAAGCGGCTAGTGAACTATTTAACAAAAAATGTTTTTAATGTGTATTTTGAGTATTAAAAACGGTCCGAAAAAATGAACGTTTTTAGTGCTGTGGGTGAAACGGACAATGTGTGGGGGTAAGATGGGCAGGTTTGACAGCGGCAATATGAACAAGCATTCTAAAATCTATTTCATACCTGACTGCTGCTAATTTGTTTAAAGTCCACATTTGCCGGTTAAATTTTCATTTATTTGCACGAAATATTACTAAGAAGCAAAATCAACAATTTTATTATAATATGTTCACTGACCATCTTACCCACACTAGCAGTTGTCCATTTCACTCCATCATTATACATTTTTTTAAAGCATTCACAATTTTTCATATGCAAATTAAATTAAGGATTTTTTTAATGCAGACATTTCTTGAAAAGGTATTAAATCGAAATACTTCATGTTATGGGTAACATTTTAGAAATTAACCCACTCAAAAAGCTTAATTTCGATGGCAAAAAGTTACATCCAAACGCAGAATCACTTACAATTTTCAGTTTTTCTGTACTTTATCAAAATGATGATGGGAACGTTCAGACATCATGAGATAGCAAGATGGTTGGATGCCCATCAAAATATTTACGAATTTTAATGCTTAACTAGATTCAACCACCTATCCGTCTTACCCACCCTGTTCGTCTTACCCACAGTTCCCCTAGGTGCCTAGGTGTATAGAACTGTCAACATGGGCATTGGAAATATTAATAGCGTGCTTACATGTGATTGATTGATTCACTTGATGACTTAATAATCTTGATTTTTATGTTGTTTTTGATTATAACTTTCGAAAAAATTTTTATTATTTTCTGTTAATCAATGCTGGATTTTTTCTTATGAATGCACATATTTAGCAGTTTTTGTTGAGAAACGACCTATGCAAGCACAATGTGTAATAAAGTACTGAACTCATAGACAGTCGCCCTTTCTATAAGCTGACATCTGACACGAAAATATTATTTGAACTTTTGTGCCATAAACCTGCTAAAGGGCGTTGTTATTATGGAAGTATAAAAACCAATAAAATAAAAAAATCTATATCTACTTCTTACCAGTTTCACTATTCTTTTGATAAAGTGCTATCCTCATACCACACACCATTCCATGCATAATCCTACAATGAAGCGAACAGAACTTAGTCTCCGTGTGGTTGCCATCTTAAGAAGCATCCTCGAACATATTGCTGATTGCACTCAGCGACACCGTGCAAGGGGGTGCGAAAAGCAAACCTCTTGATATGCTAATTTTGACATAGATTAGAAACTCTACCCTATTATTATTGAAATGCTGTTGCCACAATCTGCACCAGCACGGGTGAACGGTGCCAGGCAGTTGTTTGCAGGTGTTCCGTTCACGAACTGCACCGACGAAGTTTATATCCTCCGCTGCTGGAACGACACACCGCGTGTGTTCGGGTGTTTGTTGAACGTCTTTAACATTTTTATTGATTCTTGGCGTTGCAAACGACGTTCATCAAACAGTAGGTACAGCAGTCACACTGGGATGGGAAAAGAACAATTTCACTTCTGACTTGCTTTTCCTACTGTTTGTGGTTTTGTATGACAACTTGAGCTTCCCTAAAGATAAACAATCGCTGAAAGTGGATATGACAAGATATTCTTCCTGAAAGCCATCGGTGTGCGTAAGTGTCTGAACCAATTTCAATTCGTGTCATGTTTTGCACACTTTCCTGAACTATCTTCCAATCAGACATAGGAAATCTTGCGTGCATAAGTTTGCGAATATTAACACAAAGCGCGCATTATATGGAAAAAAACAGAAACAGGCAGCAAAAATAGTTCCAGTTTCAAATCTAGCTATAAACTAAATTTCAAAATAATTTACAAAATTATTTACGAACGAAATTCATTTCATATTAGTCCGCGATAATTAAGTTTAAAGTTTAGTTTAAGGAGTAATTTAAGATCATTCCAATGCCGATTTCAAGTCTACTTAGTTTCTAGTCCTATTAAAACCAATTCATTTCCAATTTCAAGACCAATTTCAAGATAAGTGGTGGTGAAAAACTGAAAGAAAAAATCGGATTACAATATTCTGCGACATGGAGCTTATTTTAAATATTTTTGTCTTGTTTGTCAATTCATCAAATCATCAAATGATAAAATTCGTATGATAACATTTGTTGATGTTGCTGTGTTATGCCTGAAAAATTTGGTTTCGTGAATAACAGGTGACAACTAAAATTTTGGATTTTTTTCGAGGCCCCTATACTCAACAACTAACGAGCTCAGGGAGAAATGATGATGTGTATATGTTAGCTCTTTCTCTCCTCTTTCTGTCAGTATTTTTTATTTTGTTTATGCTTGCCAAGTTTTGCTAAAAATTAGCGTCAAAACAAGAAGCATTTCGCGAGCGCGTTGTACACTTCTACGAACTTCCACAGAAATCTCGGGAAAAAGTTTACGTTAAAAAGCGAATATGTTGCGGCTCGACAGTTTACCTAAGATGCCCAACAACTATTCGCAAGCAAGGTAGTGGAAGACCGGTCAAAATTATGGACGCAGAAGGACGTCGTTCTCTTTCTCGTTTCTTCCACAACAAGTCCTCTGGTTTGACCAACAATTAAGATGCACCAGACGAATGTTTGAAGAAAATTTTAATCCTGTTTCCACAAAAACATCATGCAGATGGACAATACGTGTTTTGGCCGGATAGAGCATCATCGCATTATGCCAAAAAAGCACAATCGTTCCTGAATACCCATTCGATTTAATTTTTACCCGAAGACCACGACCCGTAAAATCTGTCTCAGTGCGCCCAATCAAGCATTTCTTCGGGATTTTGAGTTCCTTCGTGTACAAAAATAACTGGAGGGCCACGAATTGTAAACAGTTGATTGGTAGAATCAAGAGATGCATTCGCAAAGTTGACCTGACGCCCGTACAACGCTCCTGCTTCGACGTCAAACGAAAGCTTCGCTGAACAGCCGATTACGGACCGTTTTTAAATGTACACAATTTTTTTTTTCAACTACCTATGGATAATGTATCTTTCATTTCGGTAAATCAGAGCTTCTTCGTGTATCTTAGTCTTTTTTGACAGCTTGAGAAAAAATTCCAAAATTTTAGTTGTCACCCGTTAGGCTTATACAAATTTGAAAAAAAGTTTATGTCGCCGCCCTCCACTTCACAAATTTTCGAAATGTGAAGCAGCAAAAAAATAAAGTGTCATATTACTATATTGCATTCTTTAGTGATAAGCAGATTTTTTACAGTTCAACGAGTTTACAGCTCTAAATACCTAATAAGTGCAAAGTTAAAGTAATTATCCCGTTAGTCTCGAAGAACTTTCTTTCATTAACTGAGCTTTCTGATTCTTGCTGCAGATCACAGGCGACTATTTTGCCTAACCTTTAAGTTCCTGACGTCGACAATTGGGGTGCTTGATATCAGACTTTTGGATTCATTTGCTTTAACTTTTGTTTCATTTTAATTCAACTTGTTTTAAGAGAACCTTATTTAAACCGAAGAAATACGACAAATACTCCGGAATATCAGCTATCAGTGCTTTTGGGGCTCCAAGTTGGTCGTTTTATACCGTAGTGAGGGTACTCCGCTACTCTAATTTTGGATGTTATGGACGTAAAATTTAAAAATACAATTTTTACCATGCATTGGATGCATGCAGAAAGATGCCACTGAAGTGTTCGAAACTTGAAATTTTCTGAGTGTTGGTTGGCATGTTATGATTATCATTGGGAACAATAGTCACCCGCACCATAACATCAAATCAAGTCATGTTAAGTTATGTTGCTTTTTAGAAGGATATCAAAGAGTTGCGAGCTTTTTCGATTGTCAAAGAGTTGTTATCGAAATGGTTTGCATTCTTAATATAAAGGTAATTATTGGAGAACCAACATCAGCCGAGGAATGATCTTCATATTAATTCGTGGTTACCGAGTTCTAAACTATTGTGACAAGGTAACTAACCGAGTGACACGCATGTTCAATGTTTCTGGCTCTCTTAGGTGATCTGTGATACTCCACTATTATTTAGCTGATTCATCTCTAACAGGATGCTTATTTTATGTGCTTGGGTCGGAAAATATTGAAGTTTGGTTCGGTTTGAACTAAAATTCATGTACTGTACAAAAGTTTTTTTTTATTAGATTTTTAATAATACGGAAAAATAAACATGGTTTCTTCTCTTTTTTTAGTTATTGGAGGTTTGAGTTACTATTTTTTCTAGCCGACCAAACCCCCTTCAACAATATTTTGAGACCCGGACATAAACTTTTTTCCAAATTTGTATAAGCCGGCTTATACAAAATAAAAGGGCAAAAAAATAAAGTGTTATATTATTATGTTGCATTCTTTAGCGATAAGCAGGCAGATTAGGCTTTCTGGTTCCTGCTGCAAGTTACAGGCGACTGTTTTGCTTGATCTAGTTCCCGACGTCGAAAATCGGGGTGCTTACAATCAAACTTTTGGCTCCATTTGCTTTAAATTTCGTTCCATTCTAATTCAACTTGTTATAAAAGAACCGAATTAGATTGAGGCGAAAATAATCAAACAATATACGAGTGAAATTCTGTACCGCTTTTGACGGAGATATTCCGAATTGCAGTGGGATTTTTTTTCCGGTCATATCACGCATAGAAATTTAATCTTCAAGACGAGCAAAATGACTCATGTCAGGTTTCTAGCTTATATTTCATAGCCCCTTCAACAATATTTTGAGACCCGGACATAAACTTTCTTACTTTGTGTAAGCCCTATTAAAAAAAATATCGTAATTTTTCTACGAAGTAGAAACTGTTGTTGGTTTATATCATTTGATTAATCCTTCATCCTTCATAACTATACAACAATCAGATGATGCAAAATAGTGTCATGTTCTGAATACATAATAATAAATGGAATACATAAAATGGTTTTAATATCAAGATAATGAAAATAACATGGTGATGGCACGAAACATGATTTTTCTTGAGCTCTTTTTGTTTTGGCTTTCATGACGCCCCGCATAAATGCATAAAGATTGCATTAGGCATTCGTGAAGATAATGTGAAGACAACATGGCCAGTTATTAACTGTTTTTGACAGTTTGAATCGTTGCCAAATAGATGTCAGAGAATCTTGTACAGTTGTATCTGACGTGTGGAGTTTTAACCAGATTTCGAGGGTCTCGTGGTAATATTTACATTAGACAGATGAACGTTGAGTATGCTTAGTAGCTCTTTCAATGCGTTGTGCTTGATATTAAAAGTAACTGCACAGATTCATTATGATTAGTAACCGTGTTACTCCGTTGAGCAGATTCTTCATTAGTTTTCAAGTCAAGTAATTCTACAGTTTCGAGTGATTCAACCGGCAACCATGCTCGAGATAATTGAATGTTTTCAATTGTTCCTATTGCAAATATTCCAGAAGTTCTGCTTTATTCTACGTTTGAAAGCACCACCGGTCTTAACTTTTCTTATTTTCTCTTTTTGGGCATCCATCTTTATTGTAGTGATATCATAAAATGCTTTGTTTTAAAATACACTTTGTTTTGTCCAACAGGTAACAGCATATGCTTTTCATTCTCTTCCAAGACCAAAAGGTGTAATGATGGCATTTGTAATTATCAAACACGTTAATACTTTACTGTGACGATGATAAACAAGTGTAATTCATTATTGTTTTACCAGACGATTTTATTAAGGAATAGAGAACAGCTATAACATTATTTTTAAAGCTGAGAGGTTCTGACTTTACCATTTGACTTTATAAGGTATTATCTGACCCGACAAGCTTCGTATTGCCACAAATTAAACTGTGTTGTATATAAATCATGAATCTCGGATGATCTTTGTCACAAACTCGAGTTTTGCAAGTTTCTGAGAAGTTCATGGCAGTTACGTAACTATGAAAGCATCTCAAATAACCAATAAACATCACCAATACTATTCAAATGCAAGCCAATAAGCATTTAAGTCGCCTTAATGGCAAACTAGCATTCATTAGCTTTTCGTCGGAAAGCCCAATTTCGGAAGCAGGTTTTGGGCCCAAAAGCAGGATTCTATTTATAAAAATGTAAATACTGCATTCTTCTTGCCAGTCTGAATACAGCGAGTCTCTAACAATCATAAAATAAATTCAAGACTCCAAAATCCCCACATGCCAAATTTGGTTCCATTTGCTTGATTAGTTCTCTAGCTAAGAGGAAATATGTATTTCATTTCATTTGTATGGAAGCACCCCCTTTTAAAAGGGGGAGGGCTCATAATTCTTTTTCTAAAGATGGTAGGGGTCTCAATTCACCATAGAAAAAATTCTTGTCTCCAAAAACACCCAAATGCCAAATTTGGTTCCAATTGCTTGATTAGTTCTCTAGTTATGCAGAAATTTGTGTTTCATTTGTATGGGAGCCCCCCCTCTTAGGGAGAGTAGGGGTCTCTCACTATCATAAGATTCTTCCCCGGCCCCAAAAACTCCTAAGGAATTTTCGCGCCGATCGGTTTAGTAGTTTTCGATTCTATAAGGAACATACCGACAGACAGACAGACAGAATCAATTTTTGTATGTATAAAGGGTGTCCCACATCAAATTGCACCACAGGATCACTGTAGAAAATTACCTAATTGACCGATCCTTTTCAAACTTTCAGCTTTTGGCATCTTTGTTTTATTCAACTTCAATACCATAACCGTATGCTCGCACCTTACGCTTAACTCCACTCAA
The DNA here is from genome assembly GCF_943734655.1 of Sabethes cyaneus. Classification (NCBI taxonomy): domain Eukaryota; kingdom Metazoa; phylum Arthropoda; class Insecta; order Diptera; family Culicidae; genus Sabethes; species Sabethes cyaneus. The sequence continues at coordinate 156,548,491 of NC_071355.1, read as the reverse complement.
AAAGTTTTGTACACCCTCGCTACAGTTTCATCTGTACGGAAATCCACTTTTACTTCATGTCTTCCACAGACTTGACCTCGTTGGGATGCTTCAATAGTGCCTACTTCATAATAACCTAGTATTTTTCGATGGGCCTTAGTTCCAGTGCGTTAGAGGCGTTCATGTCTTTGGGTACGAAAGCCTCTGTTGGCTTTGTACCACTCCAATATATCCTTTGAATATTGGCACGAAGGTGGATCCGGCTAGAAGATCGTAGGGCCCTCGTGTTGCTTTGACAGAGAAGGCAGATGCTTCTGTAAACACTCCTTGAGGTAGATCTGCCCGTTTACAGTCCCGGTAGTCACGAACGACGCACTCCGTTTGCTACATGATGTATTTCTCGGCCAAATCATGTATTTCTTGGCAAACTATGAAAGTTTCTGCATCCTTACTTCCTCCGGAACATCAAACTTGTGCTGGGCGGTGAAGTACAGTAGCCCCGGAAGCTGCCAGAAGTCTAAGTCTCATCATTCATGATGAGAGAGTTAAGAATTTATCAGGTGCTTGCGCAAAATAAATTCGCGACTTGCTTTTCGGGTGCCGCTATTTTTTTCAATCTTCGAAAAACGGTCCGCGATAAAAATATAGTGTAAACAATACATCTAAACTACTTCTACTCAAATTTTGAAGAGAAAATACCCAATGGGTAATTTTCTACAGCACTTCTTTCGTGGTGCAATTTGATGTGAGACACTCTTTAGATTAAAAACAGCTTAAAGCAAAAATATGAACTACCGTCAAACGGGGGAACTTGCAACAGTTCTCAACTATGAGTGCAAGTTAAAACTTATCTGTAGTACATTTGAGAACATTTAATTAATACAAAGTTATTAGGTCTAGGATAGAACAATTTCACATATTGAGAAAAAATATGCGATCAATAATGGCTGTTGTAGAATGTTTTAACTAATTTGTTACTAGTAACTCCCTAAACGGGGTAACTTGCAACAAGCAATATTTTTTTGAAACTTAACGAACTTAATGATTTATATGAGTTTCTTTTGACTTGAATTTGCAAATGATAATCCGACTTGCGATTTTTCAAGCTTTTGCTATGAATATATGCATAAATGTCCTATGTCACGTTAGTGAAAATAATTTATAAGCCCCGTAATGGAAATTACGAATTAAACTTTTTATATTATTCATGCAGTTGATATTCCGTGCCTGGATGTAATAGAGCTGCCTTCTTTAAGGGCCATTCACATATTACGTAACGCACTTAGGGGAACGGGAGTTGTGTGACAACGCATTACACATCGTAAATCCACTATGCAAAATCGCGTCACGAAATGGAGCGGGGGAGTTAAAAATCATAGATATCTTTGTTACGTAATATATGAACGTTCATTACGTTACGAGTGATCGTAATTAGACACTATCATATTGCTGGTCGATTTCTCTCAGCGCGGATATTTTCTTTTTGACCTCTTCTATGGCCATGTTCAGTATATCCAGAGAAAAACTGGCATATTTCCGACTTACCGAAAGTATCTTACACTCTTCAGGTGTGCTTTAGTATTGCTTGATGTAAAATGAATGATAACTTGCCTCGTGAAGTTAACGGAACACAGCTTTTTATATCTACCAGCTGTTGCAAGTTACCCCGTTTAAGAACTTGTTTCACGAATAATGTGGGAACAAGCAGGATAAACAAAACTAGTCATCATGAATCAATTATTTTGTTTCCTTATTATTCATTGTACTATAAAAAATATATGTTAGGCTTCTTTTATTTGAATTGTTTGTGGGTGACACAAACGTTTTACGGACGAAAAATTGACGATGAATTTGACAGCATATTGTGGGATTTTTTAAAAATCACCAAAACAACAGAAAATCAACATAGCAGTATCTAAGGTTTCTTTGAATTGTTAACAATAAGATTCAGTGAATTCATAAATTGAAGAAACAGATCTAAAAATACAATAAATTGGATCGATATAGCGTTGTTGCATGTTACCCCGCTGTTGCAAGTTACCCCGTTTGACGGTACCTATGCTTTGCTTTATAAAAATTAGTTTGCAAACTAAGAAGCATGCCAATTGTCGCTATAAAACCGTTAAAAATTATCGTGAATGCTAAAAAGCTGTTGTATTGTTACTTGGGATCCTCCGTACTTTGCAAAAATCTCATTGTTCAACTTCCGGGTACGTCTTTTGGCTGATGAAGCAAAATTCAACAAATAAATAAATCGATAAACATCCAAAAATAAACAAACTATCAAACATGTTACAGTGGGATTTCGATTTTGGCAACAAAAGTATTCGTTTTCAGCAACACAAAGTATTTCGCTTCCAAAAATATACTTAAACATCAATCAATTTCCGCAGACATGTTCAAAATGACCCAAAATTATGTCATCAGTACGTGCATAAGAAAAAGTTTGTAATTGTAGAATGTTTCGGAAGGTAATATTTTTATTGCCGTAGGACAACGTCTTACCGCAGGGTATCAAGAATTTGCTTGCGTCGACTTGACGAGCTCTCGTCGGGTTTTTTGATTATAAAATGGGTACAATCGTACAAAAATCATTGATTAATTATATTTAGCTTATTTTTTACCCATTTTTATTAATTTTTTTCACATCGAAAAAGGGTCTCGATTTTGGCACGGTATCTGCCTTTTTTGTCGTCAACTTCCCAACGCTGATTCCCTTATGTCCAAGAACATGTATGCTAAATTTGGTGGTGAACGGTCAAGACGATCTGGAGTTGTGGCGGAACATACAAATATACAAACTCCGTTCACTTTTATATATTTAGGAGATAGCTATTTAAATATATCAACCGAAAAATTTGAATTGTAGAAGAAAAATGAAATATTAAATTATAAACAAAAAAATATTGCAAACAGTTGCATAAAGGTTTTTTTTACGAAAACTCGTTCACAAATATACAAAGGGAACCACCCACATCGATCATGCAATCTATTGAGAAACCGCTTGAATTTTTGATCAACCCGCATGCATCCTGAAAACATGCATATCAAAATACAAAATATAATGGTTACGAAGCGTGAAAAATGATAGCAATTTGTTTGTAGTACAGAATACGATCATATATCAAAACATGCAGAGTGATTTTCCCCCAGTCGATTCCAACGCAACAACGTCTTGGACTAGGAATGCTGTTGTTATTCCATCGTGTCGTGTGCTACGGCTCAATCAATCGCGGTGCATGCAATACGGGCATGCAGTGACACATTTCGCAGGGCCGGTGCTCGCAAGACTCACGCGAGACTCCGCACTGTGATCGGTTGCGAGGCACTCTTTAGTGTTACGTGGAGGGCTTCCATATATTGATGTATAAATATATCCTAATATATGAGATAACATAGTATACCTATACAGTAATTCCATAAAAAATCATTTGTCATTTTTTTAAATTCTTAACTATTTTCCTTTAAAGCCAACATTAGAATCATGATTAATAAAGGTTTATGGGTGTTTTAAAATATATACAATTTTATTTTTATATTGTAATTTCAAATTTTTGATAAAATATTGCAAAGCGATGAATCTATATTTTTAATTGTGTTTTTTACTTTTTGTTTGGCTTTCCAGTCGGTTATGTAAATTATATTTTTCACACTTCAAACATGCTCGCTATCATGTCTGCTACTAATACTTCACTTTTATTTTTTTCCAACATTACATTTCTAGTAATAAACTTGCATAAGGCCCTGACGAGCAAACTCAAAAACCAGTCCTGAAACATCACCCTTGATTTTTCGAGGTTACAATAACACTTGTCCTTTCAATCCAGCCAGTTGCCTAGAAAAAACGTTATCTTCCTTTCGACATGCAAATTGCACAACATTTAACATGGTAGCCACCGATAAATATTATATTTTCTGATATAAATATGCCCACCCATTTATCAAAGCCATTCGCTTAGAAATTCTGGTATGACCTATTTATTAAAAAGTTTCAACATACGGTAAATCAAGTTGCGTTGCATATTCCAAAAAATGATTTCCTGATTGCATTTAAATATATGTTCGGTTAAATGTTTCACCGTAATGCACACATGTTTTCCAGACATATTTTAGCTGGCACCTGGTCTTTTGCTGGCCAGTAAAGCTTCGCCGACCGACGCGTCGGATCCTAGGTAAGACCATGGCCACGTCCCAGCTTGCTTGCTATTCTTTTCTTGCTCAACGCTATGACATTAACTGCGGCACTTATATTTGTTGCATATTCATTTTGCCTTTCTTACTGTGGAAAATTTACATTGTTGCAACACAAATTAATTCGCTAATTAAAACTCATATATTCCATACACAAGTTTAATTGGTTTCGAACTGCCTATGTGCATTTTTGTGATATTCCAGAAATTAGTTACAATTCTATGAGAATTTATTATTCAGATTAACAAATCGGTTCACGAAATAATATTTATTATGTTCTGTTGAGGAAAAGGAATCCAGTAGATATATTTACAACAATAGAAACCATGTGCTAATAACAACGATTGCTTTAATGTGAAAGGTTGAATCGCACTGCTAAGATGTGCTTTCTCATTGTTCCCTTCCGGTTAAATAGAAAATAAAGCGCTCGGCAGCAATTTCTCGTGAAGAAACTTTCTTTGAATACATGGCTCTTTACAAGCTCGCCGAAAGGGTCCAACATGAAAATATTAAATCCGACACGAAGTGTGGAAAGCAATCTAATTGCTTATATATTTTTTTCACCCTGTGCACGAAACTGTTCGTTAGACTTGAGTTCCGCTATTTCTCTTACCGCAATTGTCCGAGTACACAACCGTACAATGGGGTGGCATTGATGACCTCAAAAATTATCCACGTTTTAAAAATGTTACATGATGTTTTAATTTGAATAACATAAACAGGAAACTTTCAATACATTGTATATCAACGGATAGAATCATAGAAGTGTTTTATAATATTATTCTATAAATATATCGTAACAATGCATCCTTAAAACACACTTAAACTTGTTGATCTCAAGGAAAAGAATACCTAGAACATTCTAAAACAAAGAGAGTTACTTCACAATGGTCATTCTCAAATACAAAGTAGGTAGGTTTTTCAATCTAATGAGGTGGGTAATTCGTACGGATACTCAACCGATTGCCAAATCGAGCATCATCATCGAATGTCATCTGGTTTTGACGTGGAAAGTTGACCCGGGCATGAATTGTCTGGAGTGTCTGCTTGACCGTTCATTTTTAAACAATATTTTATTTTATATTTTTTCTGATATGCGAATGCTACGAGGAATAACTTTATCAGCTCTAAGCGTCAGTTTCCATGTCAGGAGCGGCTTCTGACGGCTTGACGTTTCCTCAATCAAGTTGGCAAAACATACTATTACTCCCCTTATACTGACTGAATGGTGTCAGACTGAGCTTTAGTAATGAAGCCAAAAACCTCGGAATAATTCTCGATAAAAAAACTGAACTGGGCTGGCCACTAAGATGATGCTGTTAAGAAAGTAACTTCGGCTATCTGGGCATGCAGCTCACTGTTTAGCAAAACCTAGGGATTGAAGCTTCAACTAACCTTTTGGTCATATAGTACTTTTGCACAGCCTAGAATAACCTATGCGCAGTCGTAGGGTGGCCAAAGGTGAATGAACCAACAGCCCAAGCCAAGCTAAACAAAATTCAGCGCCTGGCCTGTATTTCAGTTACTAGTGCATGCGTACAACATTTACTGCAGCCATGGAGGCAAGAAGATGTGAAGAAGGAAGCAACGCTCAGCGCACTAAGGTTGCAAAGGAGTAAAACTATATTCGAAGGTGACCAAATCGGTCATTTCCGCCTACTTTGAAAGTTCAATCGGACACCCTTAGTAACTTCAGTCTCTGATTGCATGGAAGCCAAACCCAATTGGACATTCCATATGAGGTGATTGAAACAGATCGGTCAATGTGAAATACTGGAGGGCCCGTTCTTCCATCTGGAACTAGCTGCTTTTTTACAGATGGTTCAAAAATGGGGGCTTGCATAGACCCCGGAGTCGGCATCGGAAAAACTATCTCATTAGGAAAGTGGCTCACCGTTTTTCAAGCAGAAGTATATGCAATATACACCTGTGCAAAAATATGCTCGAAACGAAAGGAGAGGCATGCGCAAATTGGTATCTTCACGGACAGCCTAACAGCACCACTGGCACTCAAGTCCGCTAAATGCGCGTCCAAATTAGTTTGGGAGTGCAGCACAGCATTGAGGGAGCTCTCCCGCCAAAACAAAGTTTTATTACTTTGGGTGCCCGATCACTGCGGAATCGAGGACACTGAATTTATCAACAGCCCAGTAAGACAAGGATCGGCTCAGCAATTTATTGACCCTGAACCGTTTCTGGGCATTTCCACATCCGCCGTTAGAAGTTAGAAATAGTTTCCCGGTGGAATCAAACACAGGATTGTAGACTAGCTAAACACTTTATCTACCCATACACTACAGTAGCTAAAAATCTACTCAATTAACTCGTAGTGATCTACGCACAATCACGGCACTCCGAACAGGACACAGCCGCGCTCTTTATCATTTAAGAATATCGGCAAAGTATCACAGACACCTATACCGCTCTTGTAACTCTGAAGCTGAAAGTTCAGCGCATCTGTTCTGCAATTGCGGGGCTCTTTCATTATCAAGGCACAACTTCTTCTGTAGTTTCCTTCTTACTCCATATCAGGTATGGAGCCTAAATCCCAAAACGGTCATTGGCTTTAATAACCATGTAGTACCGAATTGGGGCCCAGCATTACGACTATCCGGCTCAACTCGATTAATGAGTATGAGCCGTAAACTGATACAGCAATCGGGGTCTGCCACAAACGACTTTTAACCCAATGTCCTTCTGGCATACAAAAAACCTAGTTGGTGCCTGCCCTTCAGGTTAGGATTGGCTCGAAACAATGTCTGGTCCGCAACGGATGGCTGAATTAAGCTGTCTCGGCGCTAAACCTAAGGCTCGGTAGCGTTGCCCTAGTAAGACAACAAAGTTACTACGAAAAGTGGAAAACATTCGGTTTGGATAAAAGCCCCCAAATAAAGACGTAGAATGAATGGTTGGTGCCTGGAATTGCAGTTCACTAAATTTCTTGAGTGGCGACAGGGTGCTGCTCGAACAGCTAGAACCCCGAAAGTCCGGCATTGTAGCACTGCAGAAGAGCTGACGCAAAAGCGAGAAGGTGTGGAGGATCCGTGGCGGCAAGACTTAATTTCACCAGAGCAGAGTGAGCTAGGAGCGGGCCTGGTAGTGATGGGCAGAATGCAGCATTGTGTGAGGGACTGGAGGATGTGTATGTTGGGGATACCGTTTCTTCAACTATACCATCATAAACCTGCCCTTTTTACTCGATCGATGGTAGAACGACAACGAGAAGGAAGCGTTCTTCGCGCAGCTGTAGGCGACGCACGACAACTATTCGCTTCGAGACATCAAGATCGTCGTCGAGGAACTGAACGTCCAGGTCGGTATAGAAGCGATGTATAGACCGGTGATCGGGCTCCATTGTTTCCACACCAACACGAACGTCAAAAGCCCGCGAAGCACCAACTTTCTGAGGCTGGCGATCAGAAGCACTTTACGCAAGGTCACTCGAAGTTCTCTTGACCAACCGAGTCGACCATATTCTAATCGATAGCCAGTTGAACATCACCACGATCACACATATCACTGCCTAGTAACTGCAGCAAGAGATTCCGTGGGGCAGTGTCAGGCAAGTTTTATGGGGCCCCGTACTACTACGGATCTACGGCGCCAGGAATAGAGGGGCCCACGTGCTAGATGGCTCGACCAGATTGAAACCGACTTGCGAGTGTCGAGACGCACAACGAATTGGCGACGAGTAGGCCAACACCAAGTACAAGTCAAAAATGTCGGGAGTACAACGTGCGTACACATCAAGCTAAAGATCAATGCGTCTAAAATAATATAAATATATAATAGGAAAATGCTCCAGAGTAGAGATGGTCGGGTAGCGGAAAATTTCCCCGAAACCCGCACCCGTACCCGTACCCGCCGGATACGGGTCGGGTTCGGGTATTGAAAAAAATAATTTGCGGGTTCGGGTCGGGTACGGGTTCTCAATTTTTGGTTTTGAAACCGGGTACGGGTCGGGTCGGGTATCTATTGACCACATTTAACACTAAAGATTGTCGGGTATCCAGACTCGTACCCGTACCCGACGGGTTGCGGTCGGGTTCGGGAATCAATAAATATAAACTTGCGGGTTCGGGTCGGGCACGGGTTTTTATTTTTTTTTAATCGGGTACGGGTCGGGTTCGGGTATTCAAATTTTCATACCCGACCATCTCTACTCCAGAGTAATGAGAAATCAACGGACGCCTCCCACGCACAATGACAATTGACGGCGATGATCTTGTTATGATCGAAGAGTACGTATACAGTATAGATTTGTATAACGCGGTGTAAAGATTTGTATAACGCGGTAGGTGGTGCTGTATGCCCATCGCGATATCTCAGCTATCCATTAACCAATAAAGTTGATTTTGGTACATTGTTAGCATGTGGTCAACTACCAAAAATCAGCTTTATTGGTTAATGGATAGCTGAAATATCGCGATGGGCACACAGCACCACCTACCGCGTTATACAAATCTTTACACCGCGTTATACAAATCTTTACTGTATTTAGAATCCCTGCTGTAGGCACTAATTTGAGAGATTTCCATCGTGCACTTGGCAAATTCGGCAAAGTACGGTGCGCTGGCCGTGCTGCAAGGATGCTGAACGACTGTGCAGCGACATCGGTTCTTCTCGATAACTTTGCCGGCAACAGAAATATAGGACCCCAATCTGCTGGAAGGCTCGACTACGCTGTAGCTGGTTTGCGTGAGTCGATATCCTGAACGAATTGGTGACGATAAGCCCAGGACCGCCTACAGTCAGTGGAGAGAAGTTCCACTGTCAGTTCATGATTCAGTACGAGAATTCTGTGGTAATAACAACATGGTCATTGGTGGATCGCTCTTCCCCCATAGACCAGTACATAAAGTCACGTGGGTTTCCCGCGATGGTCGAACAGAAAACCAAGTCGACCACATCTGCATCAACCGGAAATGGCGAAGGAGCCTTCTTGATGTACGCAACAAACGCAGCGCTGATATTGCATCCGACCATCATCTTATTATCGCTGAGATACGTCTGCGCGTCGCACGTGTCCTACGACGGGAGGAGAAAGTTGGGGCCGCTACGACGTCCGTCGATTGGAGAATCCTGAGGTGAAAAAGGCTTTTATCGAACAACTAGAATCTCGAGCCTCGGAGTTACCTTGAATCTCGAGCCTTGTAAGTTGGTGGAACCGTCGACGAGCAATGGACCGGCATCAAGAACGCCTTCATCACGACCAGTGATGAAACCCTCGACAAAGCGCGCAGTGGGCGGAGGGAGTGGATTTCGGATGAAACATGTAGGAAGATCGACGCGGAGAGAGGCGAAAGCCGGCATTGAGCGAGCGCGAACCAGATCGACTAAGACAGCTGCCCGTCAACGATCCGCCGAACTGAAGAGGGCTGTTAAACGTGCTTGTAGGCGGGACAAGAGAGCCTGGACTAACTCCCTAGCCGAACAAGGAGAAACCGTCGTCGCCAATGGTGATATCCATTTGTTGTACAATATTTCTTGCCGCCTTAGTGGTGCCAGGATGAATGCAAAGATGCCGCTAAAGGACAGAGTTGGTCAGCTATTGACTGACCGTACAGAACAGCTTAAGCGATGGACTGAACATTTTGAACAACTCTTCCGAGTTTCAAATGTCAGAGAACAAACTAAACCAGCAGAGTATGACCCCTACAGTTCGTCGAATTAATCGCGTCAACTCGGAGGCGCCTTTGCTGGATGGAATTGTAGCAGCCATCAAGAGTATGAAATCCAATAGAGCGCCAGGGATAGATCGTATTTCAGCCGAAATGCTCAAAGCTGACCCATCTTTGTCAGCCCAGATGATGCATTAGCTTTTCAGCACTATATGGGAAACCGCAACTTTCCCGGTGGACTGGATGCAGGGCATATTGGTCAAAGTCCTTAAGAAAGGAGACCTAACTGAATGCGGTAACTGGCGGGGCATCACAACTTAAAGTACTCTGTATGGTAATCCTCAACCGGATCCAGGAGAAAATCGACGCTACTCTCCGGCGGCAGCAAGCTGGCAGGAGACAGGGCTGCATTTCCGCTTCTGTTTTTTATCGTTATGGATGAGATATCAATTGGAGCAATTGACAGTAGACCAAATCGAGGATTCGCTTGGAATCCTCTAACGATGGAGCAGCTAAATGACCTCGACCTAGCCGAGGACATTGTCTTGCTCACACAACGCCGAAACGATATGCAAAGCAAGTTAGATGACCTCTCCGAGAGCTCCCAGGCAGCAGGTTTTACAATCAATGTAGCGAAAACTAAGTCGATGGTAGTGAACACTGACAATTCCACCAACTTCACAGTAGCGGGACAACAAGTTGAGCAGGTAGACGCCTTTCAATATATTGGTAGCCAAACAACACCCGATGGTGGTACCAAGACCGATATAGCCACACGGATCAGGAAGGCCAGGGGTGCCTTTGCAGGTCTGCGAAACATTTGGCGCTCAAACCAGATCACTCTACGTACGAAAACCCGAATCTTTAATTCAAACGTTAAATCCGTACTGCTGTATGCCTGCGAAACGTGGTGCGTCTCAGCGGAGACAACGCAAAAACCGCAGGTATTCATTAACCGGTACCTGCGATACATCATTCGTGCCTGGTGGCCTGATAACTGGATATCCAATGAGGAACTCCATCGACGGTGTCATCAACGGCCGATAGCCACAGAAATTCGTGAACGTAGGTGGAAATAGAACGGATACACCTTGAGGAAAGGAGCGAACGACGTTTACAGAGAAATACTCGACTGGAATCGACAAGGACAACGTGGAAGAGGCAGACCCAGAGGCCCATGGCGACGGAGCTTAGCAAACGAAACCGGGCTGTAGACGAGATCCTGTCCTGGCGACAGGTAAAAGCCATGGCGGGTAACCGTCAGCAGTGGAGATCTCTGATTTCATCCCTTTGTTCTGCCGGACCGGCGGACATGGACACATAAGTAAGTAAAAAAAGTTCGAGTTACCCCGGCTCTAAGCTACTAGAGGAAGAGGAGGTTTTTATCGAAATAGTTTTGTTTGGTTTCAGTAGTCGAATCGTTCCTTTGAAAATGAGATTAGGATAAATTGTCAATTGTTGCACAGCTACGTCTACAGCAATTTGATGATTTTGTAATGAAAAGAGATTTTTTTGGCAAAACTGCTTACTATGCAGATAGACAATATAAAATAGGTTCCCATAGTCATCTGTGTGGAATTCCTTAAAAAACCGTGTATAATACGTTTTTGCATAGCAACTTTGCACCCAATTGCACACCAAAATAACCTTCAAATCTTATTATTGCACACCTTACATACCAAGTACATTACACCAGCTACATTATAGCCAAGTTGTTTTATTTGCGGCCAAAGCCACTTATATACATACTTTAGGGCTACCTTAGCATCCATTATGGACCTGGAAACCTCACAATAAACGGTGAAAGCGGGAAAAATCACGATTCGAAAAACTACGGCTCCCACCGCTTGCGTTGATAAACAAATGCACTGTCAAATGCGCGTTGCAGAAAAACAGGGGTTAGGACAAGAAAAACAGGTGTGCAAAAAAATTGTAAGGCGTTTCGTATCTTGTTTTAATTATTGAACTTCCGAATTTATCGGCAATTTCTGTTATAAAGACCCAATTTTATTCACTTATTAAGTATAATAAGTTTCTATCAATGCTACGAAACTCATAGAGCATATTTAATTGCATCTAACGTGCCGTGAAAGCTTATTTTGTGTATCTACTTTCTTAATGGTGTTGACAAGGAACACTATTAAGAAAGTAGTTTGGTTAAGGCGAAATTAGGACACACGCAAGAAAATTTATTATTGCGCTTAAAAATCACGTTGATTTACAGGAAAAATCGTAACATTCGCTGGATAATGAAATTGTTTAGCCGATGTTGTTGTCAAATTATATTTTTAACATCATAAAACGTCGAGGAAAGGTGCAAAGGTGCAATAATTGGGTGGTGTGCAATAATTAGCAAATTACACTACGTGCCCTGATATACTTTAGTTAACAATTGAAAACCAAGGTATTATATAAGTCTTCAACCGACTGAATTGCTAAACAAAATGAAACAGGCTTACTGGTATGATCATTTTGATACATCACAAACAAATTAACAATCAGCAGCAAAAAACAAAAAGAAAAAAATATGTACGTTATAAGTTACACCAACATTCGGTAATGTTAGAAATGCAATGAAAGAACCTGCAACAACATTAGGCGCTGCCCTCACTACGTTAGCTGGCGAGCTGAACAGGAGTATTCGTTACGAGGTTAAGCGAATAAAAATCGCGCAAGAGTTTGTGTTCATTTTGGCTGATAACAGAATATAACAAAAACAATTCACCCGGGATAAAAAAAAATACACTTATGATCTTTAAGGGGACATAAACAACTAACAATATGAAGTAGTCACTATTTTTTTTATTAGTTACCGAGAAAAAAGTACATGAAGTTTAAAAATCGTAGTTTTACAGGAGCGGCGATTTATTACGGCAAGTTTATTCCGCTCGGCACTGGAATACTTATGTGTATGATCATTTTCATCCACTTCTCGTGGTCGGAGAATTACGAACTAACCATTAAAATAAGTAGAAAAGTCTATAGAATTGAAATCTAAAATTAAAAAAATTGTGATTTTTCTCAAAATTTTAAATCGTTTATGTCCCCTTAAATACTAATACCTACCATAAGGTGAAATCCTGTTGAACTAAGTTGTCAAATGCCAAATGTACGAACAAACGGAGAATTAAACATCAATATAACTCATATAAAAACCAATCATTCAAATATCTGTCAAACATGGTAACATGACGAGTTATCATATAGTTATCATATATACTTTTGTTCCAACATTCTGTTTCCGCGGTAATCCTCAGATCACTAGGTACGTTTTTTGGACACACAAGGCTCGGATCAATAATAATCCATATATGAGTCATTTCATTTTTGCAACTACCAGAAAAAATCTGCAAAATTGCATTTCTGACGCAATTTTTGAGAGCAGAGCAACTGCTCCCGTATTCGACTTCCTAAAATTGCATGTGATAAATTCATATCTGGAAATTAAATGAAATCTGGAAATTAAATAAAAAGAAAACTTATCCAAATTCATATGAAAGTTTAAGAATTCGAATGTAGATATACATAAGAAATGTTATTTCGTATTTTTGTGAGCAATACCTTGTTGAATACGATGGACGTGTGTATGCTGCAATAGCAATAGCACATGTTCTTGACAGTAAGGATTTTGACAACTTTTAAAAAGCGTCAATTAGTTTTTTTACATTTTATTTTGATTGGTTTGGACTTCAAACAAAGCATACGTTATTCGTTCTTTTTGTGTTTGACTACTCAATCCATTCAGATTCGTAATTTCACTCTAACAAGAAGACTCACAATTCCCAATGCCAAAGACGCTGTTAAAATTCTACTTGACATATATGGACATTAAGCATCAAAGGAAAAGGGAAAAATGTTGAACGCTTGAGATTAATGACTTTCTAAAGTCTCTTGACATCAAAGACCAACAGTATGAAATTCGGTGTTGCCGCAGAAAATTACAATCGATATCTACACCACGTTCATTCCAATAGATCGCTAGCCGACAAGTCGGGAATGAAATAAGCATGAGGCATGACTATAACGGATAACCGTTTTTTTAATTCGTAAGTAAATAGTTCAAGAATACATGCTTTGCTGAATTCATGTTAATTACAGCGAGGTTATTTCCATTGCCGGATTGTCTACGCCTTCCTTTTTATGACTTGGCTGCAGCTTATCGGAATCCTTAGACAACACGAATAAGAACCTGCAATAAGCACAAAAATTAGCACATCATCAAGCAACGTTCGCTGTAAAATCGATTAGCCCACGGGATTTTCCATTTTCATTTTCCAATATTGTTTACTTTGCGGTCTATTTCCTTCTTTTATTAGCTGCACCGTGGGAGGAAAGAATCAAGAGCGAAACAACAAAAAATCTGGGTACTCACAGGTAGAATCCTAGCGAAAGCAAAAGAAATGCTTCGCTCACCAGAAATACGGTTCCGATGAAAAACTCCTGACTCTTCAGATACACCACACTGTAGAGCGTCGGAAATATCACCACCTGGGTGGAATCGACAATCCCCATGATGGCGAGCATTTTTCCTGATGAAGCGGACCCGGCACGGATCGGATGAAATTGCAGCCACACGATGCGATGCGAAAATCACACGGCAGAGCCAACCCGGAAAAGGAGATGAAATGAGTTGATTAATGGAATCCAGCTTTTTGCCACCCGTAAACTTTGCACTCATCACGCTAATTACTCACCGATTTCATCCTGTTCTACCAGCTTCGATGCGATACTGCGGATGGCCACTGTTTTGCTGCCCTCGAATATATCGATAGAAGTGGCAACGTAGTATAGGTACGGTTTGACTGCGCTTACTGCATAAGCCTGCACTTGGTCAACAGTGACAACCAGAAGAAAAAATTCCGCAAAATCGGTAAGTAAAAAGATTCGAAGAATTATTTTTTTTAAATATTTTAATAACCATAATGCATTTGGTGCACTTTACCATAATTGGTTTGGCGATTAGGGTGAAGCATACGGAAAACACGCAGATGAGGAAATCCGGAACACCGTACCGTTTGTTCAGTACTCCTATAGCCAAGACTGTACCTAACAGCGTAGTTAGCAGGTCGTATGAAATCCACGTACCCAAATGTGTTATCCAGTTGAACTTTAAGTAAGCCAAAATAGCTGCTGACTCTGTATCGCCAAATGCACCGTAATTTATAAAATAAACCACCAGCGTAAGAATCAAAATAGTCCTCAGATTCAAATCGCGTTTTCTGAACAGCATCCTAAAGCAATCTAATACCAAAGTCAGATCAAAAAGTTTTCGTACTGATTGCCGATAGTTATTTGAATTATTTTCTTTCGCGTTTTCCGTTTCTTCCGTGGAAACTTCATGGGCAGCTGGTTCCTTCAGAATGAAAAGTCCATAAAGTAATCCAAAGACATCAGAAACAACACATATCAAACAGAGTTCTATAATTAATAACCTTATTGTTACTTCATTGCTACCATAGGCTGAAATGTTTCGATAACTTACTGACGAATCCTAGTAATTTGAACAGAAAACCGCTGGCAAAGTTAGCCAAAATTGGAACAGTGGCAATCGCCACCGCAGCACAGGCAAACCGGAAGGTTCGATCTTTTTCCGTTGTGCAAATCGTCAGATAACTGTAGATTCCGGTTATAATCAGTGGCACACCTCCACTAAGCGATGTGATAAGATTCGGAAGAATACCCGTAATTTCCAGTGAAATTTCCCGCATAAATATGGCACTGGTAATGAGAACTAAAACTATACCTATTAGATTCTAAGAATATTTGGATGTAATACGGAATCGGACGTATCGGAAGTTCTAAGCGAAACGATTTCCTTAAATTGACAAAGCTTACCGCAGTAGCTCAGTACATCCGCAGCAATGGGAATTAGCAAACAAGGCTTTCTCAGCCCAACCCGGTCGCTCCAACTGCCAACGAAAATCAGAACCACTGCTTGCACGAGACCCGCTGCGATAATGAAAATCAACATCGAAAACATGAGCTTTGTTCTACAAATACAAGTGAACCCAACCTACTAATGACACTCCGGTATGAGTTTAGCAATGCTACCTCACTGGTAGCCGCTTCCTTCGCGGAACAAACAGAACGAGCAAATTGCATCCGCCGGGCTTCATCGAAGCTATCCTCACTGGAGTTCTGCTGCAAGGTACTGTTTGAACCATCAAGCGATTCACAAATGTTGTCATCTTCCAGTTGAGCAAAGTACTCACAGACACTTAGATCAACATTCAGCTTGGTTGCACAAGCCTGTAATTTCCATTAAAACAATAAAACGTGATGCGTGATGTTAACGAAGCAAACATGAAATGCACTTCTGATACAAACTTTTTCGTACTCGAAAACTTTCAATCCTGTAGACGAAATAACACCTAGTAACAGGAATATTACAACAGGTTCGACAGTTAGGTAAGATCTTAACCGCTCGAACCAACTCGGACCATCACTCTGCGATTCACTCATTGCAATTCACAACTTTACATTAAACAAATCTCGCCGCGTTTTTAACATAGTCGTTCTAACGAGATACCTTCAACCTCGCATCATAATCGTAAAAAGGTGGTTTTTCGAGCTTAACACCAACACACTTCGCCAAAGTTTAGAAGATGCTTTCGGCGAAGCACCGATCAAAACAAAAGACTACGCAAAAACCCGTTCTTGATGAGTCGCAGTGACACAATGTGGCAGCAACTAAGAAATATAAAATAAACCAGCTCTAAAACATATTTCAGCTGGATTACGTTTCAACAAAACTATTTTTGGGCATGCCATTCTGTATACCATTCCCGTCGTTGTTTTTGTTATTCACAATAAACAAATTAGATCAAGAGTTTGGTCTTTGGTTAGCTTTGTTCATTCGCTAAAATGAGAGTCTCATTTCAAAAACATCGTTGCATAACTTGTTTATTAATATATTAATTTATGTTTATCTTTATCTAATTTTGCTCTGGGCAATTGTCTCAACCTACCTACTTTATCAATTTTTTCCCCGATTTGGATTCAATATTCCCTATAGGGTTCTAATAAAGTGTATTTGCTTTATATTGCTTTTTATTTATTGTTTAAAGTCAGATTCATAACTATATTTGCAATTGTTCTTATCTCAATTTTCTTTTATCATCCAGTTGTCACAGTTTCATTGCAATATCGTCCCGGATTTTGATAACTTCCGCTTAATTTTGTATCTACTTCAAGTAATTCATATCATGATTGTATCTAAATTTTATCTCATTTCTGACTAGTTTCATCTGATTTATTTTTGTGTCGTAAAATGTCGTAAAAATGATTGGATCGAGCTCATTTTTTCCTTTGTTATACTACCGGTTACATAGGTTTAGAAATTGGTCGACAAACAACAAAGTTGATCCAAAGCCCGGATGCGTATATGAGTATGTGTGTCGCTTGACTTTAGTCGTCTTTTCATCGGATATAGCTGGACCGATTCGTTCATTGGTACCCTGTACCCTCATTAGAACGGTGTTATTACCTTGTATACCACTATTTTTTCGGTCCAACGTTTTGTAGTTATAAGCAAAAATTTGAACATAACGTGGCATGATTTCAACAATTTTAGTATCAAATGAAAGCCCTTGCTACCCAGTTTTGGAAGAGTTTTATTAAAGAGAATCAAGGAGTTTAAAAGTTATGCTCAAAAATGTGCTTTTTCAATGGTGAATTTGTCGAAGGTTTCTCAGAGATGGTTAAACCGATTTATGTGCTGTTAGCCTCATTTAACCTCATAGTTTGCTATTGAATTATTTTTCGATTGGACGTTTAATTTTAAAGTTATAGGCAATTGTGACAACATATTAAAATTAACAATAATTTATAATGATTTATAAATAAGATATAAGATAAGATGGCAGACGGCAGCCCCATCGCGAGACTCGGTAGTGCTCCCCCAGTACGGCTACACACTTAAATAAAATAACTTACGAAATTCAAGCAAATTCGGAGCGGAATATTCGGCATCGACCTAGGCGACGGAACAAGGAAGATGAATGGAGACTCGGTACTTGGAACTCCAGATCGCTAAATTTCGTAGGTTGCGAGCGGGTGCTGATTGAACAGCTTGAACCCCGCCAACTCGGCATCGTAGCTCTGCAGGAAATCTGTCGCAAAGGAGGGTATGGAAGATCTGTGGCGGAAAGGCTCAGTTTTACCAGAGCGGTGGCACTACCAACGAACTGGGAACGGGCTTTGTAGTGTTGGGCGGAATGCAGGACCGCGTGATATATTGGAAGGCGATCAACGAGAGAATGTGCGTATTGATGATAAAGGGCCATTTCTTCAATTATAGGTTATACAATCATTAACGTGCACAGCCCGCACGAAGGTAGACCCGAGGATGAGAAAGAAGCGTTCTACACGAGGCTGGAGGCAACGTACGACAGCTGCTCGTCACGGAACATCAAGATCGTCATCGGGGATATGAACGCCCAGGTCGGTGGGGAAGAAATGTGTAGACCGGTGGTAGGACCTCATAGCCAGCACACCGACACGAACGATAACGGCCAACGATGTATAAACTTCGTAGCTTCCCGAGGACTGGTGTTCAGAATCACCTTTTTCCGCACAAGGATATCCACAAAGCAACCTGGAGATCACCTGACCAACGTACAATGAACCAAATTGACCACGTTCTCATAGAGGGCCGGTTTTTCTCTAACATCACCAACGTACGCTCCCGACGGGGTGCGGATACTGATTCTGACCATTACCTAGTAGCCGTACATGTGCGCTCAAAGCTGTTCACCGTATGCCGGACACGTCAAAGCCGCCCTCCTCGGCTGAACATCAGGCAGCTAGATAACCCGCAAGCTGCCGAGAACTACGCGCGAATACTGAATGAGGCACTGCCTTCTTCCGAGGAGTTAGGTGCTTCAAACCTTGAAGACGGTTGGGGAAAATACGCTAGGCCTTCGAAGAGGCCGCTACCGCGGCGCTAGGTGTTGACTCTCGGAGTACACAAAATGATTGGTTTGATGGGGAATGCCAACAAGCGGTGGAGGGAAAAAAACTGCTTGGAAAAATTATCTAAGTATTACCACTAGAGAGAACCTGGCCAAATACCGACGAGCTAGGAACCAGTTGACCACGATCCTGAGGAGGAAAAAGCGCCAAAAGGAGGATAGAGATCGTGAAGAATTAGAACAACTATTCCGAGCTAATGACACGTGCAAGTTTTATGAGAAGGTTAAACTAATCTAATCACAAACGAGCACGAAGTGGTCGACAGATGGAAGCAGTTCTTCGATGAACAGCTTAATGGCGAAGTCGCAGAAGGAGGCTGAACGAAAATTAACCTAGGAGCCCCTATGGAAGATAGTAATGTCCTAGCACCTGATCTCCAAGAAGTCAAACGAGAAATTGGGCTGCTGAAAATCAATAAAGCCGCTGGGAAGGACCGCCTACCAGCAGAGCTTTATAAACATGGCGGAGAAACGCTAGCAAAGGCTCTACACTGGGTTATTTCGAGGATTTGGGAAGAGGAAAAGCTACCGGAGGAATGGATGGAAGGAGTGGTTTGTCCCATCTACAAAAAGGGTGATTGGCTAGACTACTGCAACTATTGCGGTATTACGCTGGTAAACGCCGCCTACAAGGTACTCTCCCAGAACCTGTTACGCCAGCTGTCAACGATAGCACAAGGTTTCGTAGGAAATTATTAGGCGGGTTTCATGGGGGCTCGCGCAACTACGGATCAAATTTTTACTATCCGACAGATCTTGCAGAAATGTCGGGAGTACAACGTGCCCACGCATCACATCTTTATTGGTTTCAAAGCAGCATACGATACAGTCGATCGAGACAAGCTATGGCAGATAATGCACGAACACGGTTTTCCGGACAAACTGACGCGACTGATCAGAGCTACATTGAATTGAGTGATGTGTGTCGTACGCATCTCTGGGACACTCTCGAGTCCCTTCGAGACGCGGCGAGGGTTGAGACAAGGTGACGGTCTATCCTGCATGCTGTTCAACATCGCTCTTGAGGGGGTGATCCGACGAGCGGGCATCGAAACAAGAGGCACGATTTTTACCAAGGATAGCCAACTTCTAGGCTTTGCAGATGACTTTGATATCATAGCCAGGAACTTTGCGACGGCGGAAATCTACGCCAGCCTGAAAGCGGAATCTAGGAGAATTGGGCTAAAAATAAATACGTCGAAGACCAAATACATAAAAGGAAGAGGCTCAAAGGAAACAAACGCGCGTCTCCCACGGACGGTAACCGTTGACGGCGACGAACTAGCAGTGGCAGAGGAGTTCGTGTATTTGGGATCGCTGGTGACCGCGGACAACAACACTAGTAAGGAGATCCAGCGGCGCATCCAAGCGGGAAATCGGGCCTACTTTGCCCTTCGTAAAACGCTACGATCAGGAAGCATACGCCGCCGCACGAAGCTTACAATGTACAAAACCTGTATTAGACAGGTAGCTCTTTATGGGCTGCCGTGCCGTGACGCCGTGACGCTGCTCACGGAGGACATACCCGCCCTTGCCGTGTTCGAGCGAAAAGTGCTGCGGACGATATTTAGCGGAGTACAAACTGAAAGCGGAGAGAGGCGGAGGCGTATGAATCACGAGCTACAGGCACTGCTTGGGGAAACTCCCATCATACATCTAGCGAAAGTTAGCAGGCTACGGTGGGCCAGACACGTCGTAAGGATGCCGGACGACAGTGCGATGAAAATAGTCCTCTTCAACAACCCCACCGGCACCAGGAACGGGGGGGCTCAACGTGCACGATGGCTCGACCAGGTCGAAAGCGATTTGCGACTTCAGAGACGACTAGAAAATTGGCGACGATTGGCCCAAGACCGAGTTGAATGAAGACGAGTGCTTGAAACAGCACGAGCCACCCCGCTCTATGCTGTAGATGAAGAAGAAGTTATACTGATTTTAACCAGATAATTAATCAAATTTCAATTATTTTCGTATCAACCGAGAAGCCTAAACGCTCTAAATATATCAGCTAAATTTGTTAAGTAATGGTTTTACCGGTTCAGGAAACTATAACATGATTTTTATCGTGGTGAATGACCCTTTGGGTTAAAACCACTCAAAAAAAAAAGATTTTATCGGCTACATAACACATTCTGTTATTTATAACACATTGTATTGAAACTCTGGAATAAACTTATCAAGAAATATTTAATCATTCAATTTATAAATAAACAAAAATGAACAAATTGACATTTGTAACAGATTTTTAACAGATTTGGTATTGGGAAGACACTTGTGTGGCTTCCGGGTAGCTGTGTAGGATAGCTTATCACTTTCCCAAACCTTCTTTATATAGTACACTGTTCTTTTCGCTACTTTTACCGACCAAACTTTCTTTACGCTTGCTCCGGCGCGCAATAAAACGACGACGGCTGACTGATTATTTTCTTATTTCGACATCTTTCAGTTTTCTCAACACATCTGACACCCAACAGTAAAAGCTATTCAGTACTACCAGATATATCTGAATATTGTTTCGCAAGCATGAGAAATTGCGCAAGGTGAACATTTGGTTCGTCGTGGAGCTCTCGAAAGCTGCACTGGTATTCACTAACAAAGGTTTCCTGTCATGGCCTTAGTCTGAGAAACAGAATGCGGTAGAGAATTTCATAAGCAGAATTGAGGAGAGTAATATCTCGGTAATTGCTGTATTCGAGTCGATGCCCCTTTTTGTAAATAGAGCATATGAGACCTTCCCACCAGTGCATAGGTTCCACGTCAGTTTATATCATTAGTATTACATGATGAAATGCACAATACAGCCGTTCGCACCAGACTTTCAAAAGTTCGGCGTGGATGCCGCCCTTTCCAGCTGCTTTGCCGTTTATGAGCTCCTTCGCTGGTTTTCTAACCTCGTCCAGAGTTGGTGGATCCACAGCTTGTCCATCATCCTTAATCGTTATCCAATTTTTGTTAACCCCTCCATATCTTGTTCACCTTTCAACAATGCCTAGAAATGTTATTTCCAACGCCTAACCACCTCTGATCTTTCGGTAATCACCTTCCGCTCCTTGTCGTTGGTCATATCAGAAGTTAGAAACCATCCGGTTCCTAATTTTGTGGATCGTATTGAACAAGCTTATCGTATCGTTCCTCTCGAAGCAATTCTCCGCCTCCTCAAGAACGCGATCTCAGTGCTGGCGTTTCTTACGACGATGAAGTCTCTATTCGTCACACAGTTGCAGCCAATATGTGACGTCACTCGTTGGTACTCTCTATTAAAGTGCTGTAGTACTGATCATGTCGTGGATGTGCCTCAACTGCTCGTTCAGGTTAGCTTCAAGTTGTTCACCGATCCGTTCATCAGTTTTCCGAGAGTACTCTGCAGCAACTCTTTCCGCTGATAACCGCCGAATGTTCAGTCGTATCTTCCTCGTTGGTATCGATTTGAATACATTGGACAGCCGGGCAAAGATCTTGCTTACTACGACATAGTGGTCCGAGTCGACGTTTGGTCCCCGGAAGGACCGCAAGTCTGCGACATTAGAAAAGTGCAGGCCATCAACCAGAACGTGGTCGATCTGAAAGCAGGCCTCACCATTAGGATGCTTCCTGGTATGCTTCCGAATGTTCCATCATGCTATAGATAGCCATTCTTTTTGGTACAAAATTTCACTACACTATAACTATTACCGTCATCCGAGGATACTTGCAACACTTTTGAACTTTGACTTAGTATAACTTTCGAAGTATACCGTTTAGGTCCAAGTGTAAGTAGCCAAAACTTGTATAGTGGTGAGTACTTGTGATTTATGATTATGAGAAAAAATATAAACCAAATGAATCTGTAGAATGAACCGAAAATAGGGGTGTTGCAAGTTACCCAGTAAACGGGGTTACTTGCAACACTTTTCTGATTTTGCGTTTCTTATGATTTTATATCTGATTTCAAACCGCGAATGACTATTTTGAGATATTTTGAATGTATTTGTAATAAAACAAGAGATACTGGAGGCGTTTTTTGTTTCCCAATTTCGTCTATCGCTATCGGTTTTTAAAGATATTCGGTGAAAATGCAGCATGACGGCGAACTCCATATTGCCGTTTCAAGGCACGTGGAATTTTTCACAATTTTAATTTTTCTGGAGATTGTGGAGAATCAGTGGATTCACTTACTGGTTCAACGAACTCCAAGTCCTCCTCGATAGCCGCTATCTTCTTCGCAGGGGGCTCTGAAGATTTATCCATTGCAAGACGCTTCCTGCCATGGGTTCTATCATGAGAAAGACATGCTCTTTCGATGTGACCGAATTTTCCACAGTTGTTGCAGATCTTCTCTCTATGACTACAAATATTAGCTCCGTGATATATGCTATTACAGCGCCAGCATTTCTCTTTGGGTGTGTAACGGAATGATGAACTACCACCCGCGTAAGATGCCTTAGCTGCATAGCGAGATGGACCGCTGTTAGTGTACGGTAGTCTACCCCGTGAAGCTCCAGTACCTCTAGAGGGTCTGTTAACATGATACTGAGTATTTCTCTGTGGTGCATGTCCTGCATGATTCATGTGTTCCGGAAAAGATGCATCAATAGATGCTACCACTTTTTGCTCGACATTTCGGTACTTTTTGCGGACGTATTCTTCGTTCAGTTTAATAGTTTCGATTTCACGTACCTTATCAATCAGGTCTATAAAACCCTTATTGCGACTCAACATTTTTAGTGCGGCTGACCGGATATCATCATTTTCAGCATGTTCGGAAATTGTAGCAACAATCTGTTCAAATTCTTTGGGATCTTCATACTCGCAGAGTCGGGCCGTCGAACCAACACGAGTTATATATGACAAGTCCGACTCACCTTCTTTCTGAGCCAACCTTGTTAACTTGCACCTCATTAGCATCACATCTGATCCTGACCCGAAATAGGACTTCAGCCTGGTCATTGCATTTGCGAATGGAAAACGAACGACACTTGGATCGTCATTTGATGATTTTGTATTCCTGAAGATTTCGAGCAATTTAGTACCAGCCTTTACCTTGAACATGGTGAACTTAGTCAGCTCATCCTCTACTCCCGCCAATGCCATGGAGTCTACAAGAAGCTCTTTCCAAGCTTCAAAAGACTGGCGATGAATCTCACCGTCGTCTATTGGTTTGCATTCTGGTATGTTAATGGATGCGATGGAGAGCTGATTAATGGAAGTGAAAAATCTTGACTCTTCCAAACTTGGGATAGCTGTCAATCTGCGTGTGCTAGAAAATTGGGTTTCCCTTTCGACATCGGATCTATCAAGTCCCCTTCCTTGTTTAGCTCGGAGTTCCTCGTTAATTCGCTGACTTTGTTGGAGCTCGTCCATGAGCTGTGCGTTTTTAGCCTTTACTGCTGCCAATTCACGAGACAGATCTTTGATTTTATACTGTTTTCCCACCGAAGTAGTTTCTACCGGGGTTTGTCGGGTCAAATCCTTCATGATGTAGCCTCGCTTCGGCATTTGTTTCGCTGTAATTTATAAAGTAAAATCTTAGCCAAAATGCTAGCAATGCGGGTTTTTTTTTAGGGGACGCTTCGCTCGCCATTTTGTATTTGTTGAGACCGCTCCGCTCAACCTTTTTTTTTTGTATTGCCTAGACCGCTTCGCTCATGCAATATTTTATTGAAATTGGGACCGCTTCGCCCAAAATCAAAGTGCACTACATGCAATATTTTATTGAAATTGGGACCGCTTCGCCCAAATCGAAATATCCGTTTTGAAACAACGAAAATTGAATATAACATATCGATTTTCACTCTACTTACCTACGCTACGGGCTGCGCCATGTCGTATCCGAATCGTAGAGTGCGCGTGAGCGCGTCCTTTCTCCTCGAAAATGGTACACAGAATGGATTCTCGCTTTCTCATGAAGTTGCAAGACCTTACAGGAAACGTTGCGTTGGCGCGAACAATTTGCGGTAATTCTAGACCTACACACTTAATTTTTTTTACCGAACTCTGAGCAGCCGAACGTTCGGTAAAATTCGATGGTGCCAATCGACATTTACGGATCATTAGTAATGTTTGGCATCATAAATTTTTTTTACCGAACGTTCTGCTGCTCAGAGTTCGGTAAAATTTACGATATTTTACCGAACTCGCTACTTTTTTTTAGGTGTGTAGTTGCCAAATGTAAAGTCTAACTAAATTTGCATTTAGCAGTCTAACATTTAGAAGTACCGTTAATTTTCTTGGTTGATTTGTTTAATTCGATCACGCATGACTGAACAAGCCTTATAGATCGAATGTCTTTTCTGTATATTTTTTTTCTTTAGTTACGTTAGTTTATTTACATCAATCATATTCACTACAAAAATAACATCGTACAGATGCAAACTTACTTTGTACATACGGTCTATTACCATAATTTTCATTTTTACAAATGCTGCAAGCCGCGCCATATTGGAAGTAACAACACGACTTCATCGTTTCTTCCCCAAGTTCAAAATATAAACAAAGCTCAAAGTTGCTATTTGTTAGCTTATATGACGCACTTATTGTGTACAGGAACCAAACAATAAAAACTAATTCCATGTCAATGAACTGACGCAACTTTGCACATTCATTTTTCCTACTCTGAAAGTGAAATTACTTTCCAATCGTATAAAAACAAGCAAAACAATAATGTAATGGATTAAACTTAACTAAACAATAGGTAAACGTCTCTCCTTTAAAATGGCATTGGGTACAAATGGTTATGTTAACAAACAAATGCGTTAGAGCTGTCAAAAGCGCAATGCGCCAAAGTGTTGCAAGTAACCCCGGTGTTGCAAGTATCCCCGGATGACGGTACACTATTTTGTAATTATCCTTAATGTGAACATCGTGTAGTTTAATTTTAGTAGCAGAATAAAACGGAAAACTTTCCTAACTTAACTCGTACTCTTCAAATTGAAAATACTGTAAGTATCCAAATTATGTAAGTACAGCTGCTGATAGGGTTTAAAATACGTTGGTTAACTTAAGCCAAAAAATGTAATTTTTTGTAGTGTATTTTGAATAGTTTGAAATGAACAGAAATAACTGATTGGCAATTGTTGTGTAATATGACTTTAATTATGAAAGTTATTGACATTTGACCATAGCAAAAACATTATTTGTATTTAGTAAAAAAAAATTGATTTGAGTAGCTCCAGTGTGTCTATAGCAAACTAATCCTTCAGGTTGCCTTGCGCTGTTCATGTAATAATAGTTCTTGATAGCTTTAGCCTTCAACTGGACACATCCTTCATAAGTCGTATACAAAAACGTTAGCACTCTAGCCACTCTAGCACACTTTCATTTCCATTTCATTGCATTGGTATGGCGACATCGATATAAATGGTCTACAGAAATGATAGCTGATCGATAATTCTAAAATTATATTAGTAAATTCATGAATTTAACCACAGACCGACATAGATTGAGTTTTTTTTTTGTCATTGTACTCATTCGACGCTCTCGAATGCGGCTGGGACCTTCTGAAAGCAAACTTTAGAGTGCGGATTGGGGACCATTTATCCCCATGTATACATATGCGATTTGTTGACATTCTGTCGAAATGGCAAAGAAAAGAAAATCTAATAGTTCCACTTTCAATGTAGGGGAACTGTGGGTAAAACGAGCAGGTAGTGAAATTACAGGAATTAAATTAAAATCTTTTCCAAATCAACAAGTCTATTCTCGTAGCAGAATTTCAAGCTGTTGCTTGACTAATAAGGGGTAAAAGTGATGGGGGTAAGTGTGCAATACGATGATTTATGAATGCAGAAAGTTTTAAAAGTCTTCTCCAGAATTTTACCAACAAACCGAAGAAAAGTATGTTCCGACCAGGGGTGTGAAATTGTCAAAATTTTGCGGACTAAACATTCATGGATGGCGTTAATTTGGAGATAATTTGGAACCAGCCAGCTTGCCGAAAATAACAGCTAATATTAGTTAAATTATAGCTAAGCGGCTTTGTTTAACTGCTTCCTAACTAGTTTGATTTGTTTTAAAATGAATCAACCTTTAAGTAGGCACCAGAACCAAAAGTACCAAAACCAATGAGTGGGACATGTACAATGTATGCAGTTTGACAGCCACACCACCCCGCTGGTTCCGACACGTTGATTAGTTTCAAAGAAAAACGTCAGTTCGTCAGTGATTATACGTTGATGCAAGAGCATTGGAAAGTTGAAAAATGAATTAAACTAACAATGTAAGTAAATTCGAGGGCTGATTCGGGTTGTACTATAATAATCTATATCTATAAAAATGGATTTCTGCCTGTCTGTCTGTCTCTCTGTCTGTCTGTCCGTATGTTCCTTATAGAATCGAAAACTACTGAACCGATCAGCATGTACCGAAAATTTGCATGTAGGGGTTTTTTGGTGTCAGGGAAGGTTCTTATGATGGTTCGAGATCCCTCCCCCACAAATAGGGGAGGGGGCTCCCATACAAATGAAACACAAATTTCTGCATAACTCGAGAACTAATCAAGCAAATGGAACAAAATTTTACATGCGGGTGTATTTGGAGACAAGAATTTTTTCTATGGTGCATTGAGACCCCTCCCCTCTTTAGAAGTGGAATTATAACCCAACTCCCCTTTAAGAGCGGGGGCTTCCATACAAATGATATACAAATTTCCTCATAACTGGAGAACTAATCAAGCAAATGGAACCAAATTTGGCAAGCGAAAGTTTTTGGATGCAAGAATTTTTTCTATGGTAAATTAGAACCCCCTTCCCACTTTAGGAGGAGGGGCTCTTATACAAATGAAATACAAATTTCCTCATAACTCGAGAACTAATTAATCAAATGGAACCAAATTTGGCATGTGGGTGTTTTTGGCGGCATGCATTTTTTCGATGATGCATTAGGACCCCTTACCTTTTTAGCAGGGGGGCTCCCATACAAATGAAATGCAAATTTCCTCATAACTCGAGAACTAATCTAGCAAATGGACCAAATTTAGCATATGGGTGCTTTTGTGGGCAATTTTTTTTTCTATCGTGAATTTTGACCCCTCTAAATGGAACCAAAATGTGGGGGGTTTTGGAGGCAGGAATTTTTTTATGTTGGTTTGAGACCCCTCACCCCTGTGGTAGTGGGATAAGGACTCTCATACAAAATAAAACAGAAATTTTTGCGTAACTCAAAAACTAATCGAACTCGAGAAATTTTAGACTCTTTCATAAAACATTAGTCAATAACAAGACCACCAAAAACTATCAATAGTGTAGAGTGTTGCTGGAGACTTGTCGTCGGAAGCGCCGGCCACTGCGTAGAGAGCACCTCTATTTAGGTTTATTTATTTTCCTGGATCTACTTTCCTTCATTTGGGTCACCCCTGCGAAATGGTACTTTCTACGAAAATATTTTCCGTGAAATGGTACATCCCGCGTAAGATTTTTCGCGAAATGGTATTCTGCGACACTCTATATTCCGCGTTATGGTCAACCAAGAATTGGTGTTCCGCAAAATGGTATTCGGCAAAATGGTTTGTAATGATGGTGAATATTTAAATGCTATCCGTTTTATTTTATCAGGCTAAGCAATGGGGGAGCTGTTTTCTACTTTACTGTGAGGAAAATTTGTATATTAAAACACCCATGAACTCCTCAGAAACTTGCAAAACTCGAGATTGTGACAAAGGTCATATGAGATTCACGATTTATGTACAACACAGTTTAATTTGTGGCAATACGAAGTTTGTCGTGTCAGCTAGTGTAAAATAATATTCAATTTATCCAAACTGTAGGTTAACTTTAGTTTTTTATAATGTGTTCATTTTGCCCACAAAAATTATTGTTTTTGAAATATCGTTATATTTTGCCACGTAGAATATGAATGAAATTTATATAATACCTACATTCAACATTTGATGGGTTTTTGCAAGAGCAAACGACGGAAATGCCAGGAGTGTTCATTTTTCCCTCAGTTCCCTTACGCATCTGCAGCATGTTAGGGACAGGAAGAGCTTGCCTACTCTCGGAGACCATCATATATACAGTGGCCAAGAGATCATCGTGATACTTGTTGATGTTTTGTTTGCTTCCTTGGCTGTCATGCTTTCTTCGATAACTCGGTTGCTTGAGTTCACTGGTTGGGGACTGAATTTAATAGAAGATTCAAATTGGTCGAAATTCGATAAGCTTGATTGCATAAAGGGGGTTCTGGACGTTTAATAGTTTGATTGCTGGGTGATATCTCTTTGGAAAATTTGAATATTAGATTTGAATATCAACAAACATTGCAGAGGAATGAGTTGATAATGTTGAACGTAGGCCTCATTAATGTATTATGGAACGTTGTGTAAGGGATATAAAATAGAAGAGCTCCTTTGGTGCGTTGATGAGTGCCATATTTGATAAAAAAAATGCTAAAGAAAATGGCTTTTCTTGGGCTGCAGCTTATTAATTAAGCGTAAATTAATTGACAGTTCACATTTTCAGCATTTTTATGTTTTATAATATAGCCTGCTTCTCATATACCCCAAATCTTGCTAATATCTTTTACAGCGCTGTAAATCCCTAAATAATCGGCATATGGCAGTATTTTTTGATCTGGTAGACCATTTCAATACTTCATATCTTAAGAATTGAATTATTTTTTAGATTTTGGTATCAAAAACCAAAACAACTTCAACTACGATTCAACTACGTATGTTACAGCTACGTATACGATCATTCTAAGTACGTATATGAATTTTCATCGAAATTCAGAAAGGCCGTTCAGAATGAAATCGCGAGCTCTGATGATGGTGGAATGCTTCATTTGAAATCGCTTCAGATAAAATCCTAAAAAGCTCATGTATTTTCCCCAGTTGTTAAACTTTTCGCAGTGAAAAGAAAAACTTCATAATCAATCACTTTTCAGCTCGGTGAATGGAGCCAAAATACGAAATAAAACACTCAATCACCGAAAATCAGCGCTCCCAGGGGTAAACGGATCTTGAAGCACAGAATCAATAATTTCATCACACCGCACCACCACCAAATCAGACACAAAGGGTACACTCAGCATTACTTTTCACGGGAAGTAAGTGGACGCACGAGGCACTGTGATCGTCGGAGAAGAGGTGTCATTATCAGAACAAATTTATTCACTTGACTGAATTTATCGTCAAAACTTTTCCGAACCTAAACGTCAAGTCAATGGTGAATGGGACCTTCGAATGTTGTGTTCTTATGTTTGCCTGATGGATTATGTAGAGAGAGAGGAAGAGAGACTTCTTTCGTGTTCGATAAGCATGGATCGGGTGGCCTATCGGGGGTATTGAGGTTACTGATCGCATTGCGTTGATTTTCTAAAGAGTCAGAAGTCCTTTTCTCGCAGCTCCACCCACCGCTTAACAGTAAGAAAAAGTTTTCCCAAAGTAAAACACCGCCGCGCTCATTACGCCAATTTGACGCTGAAAAGCGAAAGTAATTGAATTGCTTTCATTCGAGCCGTAAAGGGTAGCAGAGAAGGTGGCAAAAGTTATGGGACCAGAGCAAAAGGACCGCTTATTTGATGAACGAGCCAGTATCGGGAAAAACGATTGCGGCAATGAGCGTAATTTAGTAATCCTTGTTTGTTTGTTATTGAGAAATGGTGCAGCATATATGAATTTCTTAAGCAGTTTTGTTAATGTTGCTAAAAAAACACTTACCAATACGAAGAAGCTCTAGTCTTTGATTTTTTGAGCTCTAATCATTTTGTGTACATACGCACGAGTGTATGTGGAAATATGTGTGGGCGTCATAAAAACCCCCAACTGTCAACACTTAAAATTGTTACAAATTTAATAATCGAAATAAGCATATCCGTAAAGAAACATATAATTTCTTGAAGTAATACATAGAATTAAGTGGAACATTTTCCTGATTCCCTCGTTAATTTTCCAAACCAGTCCTGAGTCCATGTCCAGTCCACGCAAGCTGGAAATATTCTTTTGTCAAGATAAAATTAATGAACCATTTATTATGTTTGCAAGACGTTGATCCAAGTTGAACAAACTTAATTTCGTGCTGACAAGTTCTTTCTCATTTTATACCTACCTACCTAATGAATTATTTTTAAATAAATCTGCCACCTCCGAAAACAAGCAATGATTTATCGATATTGAATCCATCATACAAAGCAGATATCGAGTTCACCATTATAAAATGTCATTTTGTGCTAAAATCAAACTGTTTGACAAGTGCTTTTAAACGGGCCGGCAAAAATTTATGAATTCGAAATTAATCTTATTACGACTACGCCATTTAAACTGCGCCAATGAAGCCTTGTAATGCATGCGTGCGCGCGAGTGAAATTACCGTAGACATATTTCCGGGCTATATCGAATATTACCAACGGAACCAACACCAGTAGCACTATATTATAGTGAATAGTTACCTAACATATCAAACAGTATTGTCTAGCTTATTGAATAGCTTCTGCGTTGACCACTTCAAACTACGAATAAATGCTGACTTTGTCAACGAAAATCTTTTATACTGAAAAAGTGCATGTACGGATGCTTCTGGGTGAAGCCTTGTTATCTAGAACGTGTAGTGCATCATGCTTTGTCCGACGTACCATTGTTCATACCTTCTATTCTCTAGCGTTTTTATCCCTGATATGTATATTCAACATATAGATTCGATGCTAGATTTACATTTTTACTCTTTTCACTCCTTTATAGGTATTGCTGCAGTTTATTTCAAGTTGACCGCTCATTCGCGGGGCCTTCCGATGGATCGGCAAGGAGCACCGTTTCGATGACACTAGACATTGCAGCGAAGGAAAAGCTTTCGGAGCATGAAGAGTTATGTCACCTTCCTACATTGTTATATTCAATGAATTGGCTTCTTGTGCATACTTTTATTTTAATAAATGCAGAAAAAGAAGTGACACGAGCAACGAGGTTGTTTGAAGTTTAAACACTAAAGCTGATTTCAATCATGATGAAGAATACTATTTTTAATATTTCATACTTTTTATAGGATAGAAAAAAATGATCACTTTTTCACTATTCCTTGTGACTTTAAAATGAAACACACCAAATTTCAATACTATATATAGTTTCCTTGTTATATATATATTTTTCTTTCAAAATTAGAACTATGTTCTTGGAAAAGTATTCACTAACCTCTTCTTATTAGCAAGAACACAATAAATACATTTTCATGAAAACAATGATGATTAATATCCGCTTAAATAACCAGGCGCTACTTAGATTTTTTGTTCCAATTTAAAAAAAATTTAGCGGTAACGTTACAGATCACTACTACAAAGTATTCATTACTTAATGACTTTCGTAAGAGTAGTAGTTAGGTTCTTCTAAAACCTGGTTATTCTGGACACACAGAACAAGCTATAATTCAAGACTGGAGTGTCACAGAAAACATAAGTGACTGACGTGCAGTACTTTTACTCATCTTTAATTTTCACAGTAGCAATTAAAGTTTTATCACGGTCCTCTAATGATTTTAATGATGACCAATTTCAAATTCGCCATCAAAATTTTGCAATCTATGAAAACAAGTTTTATTTTAACAAAATAAATATAGTCTAAATATATTCAAATAAATTCATAGAGTCAGTAGGATCGTTGCATTAGCCCCTTACTCTAATAAACCAGCTGCGAGATCTGTCGATAAAGAAGGGTCAAGTCTCAAACACGTTTATACCCTGGGCTTTTTTTCAAATAAGTTCAATTTCTATCAAAATTGTGTCGGCTTTAATCTGGTCGAGCCATCTAGCACGTTCGGTCCCTCTTTACCTGGTTCCAGTGGGGTTCCCAGGCAGCAACTCGTGGTTTATACGCCTACGTCACTCTCTGCTATCCGTTAGTACTCTGTCAAAAAACTCTGTCAAAAAAACTCCGCCACTCCATTCATTAAAATACGGCAAGTCACTATCTCAAATCCATAGAGGACTAGTGGTCTGATTAGCATTTTGTACATTGTCAATTTTGGGCGGCTGCGTATGCTCCTTGATCAAAGCGTCTTAAGGAAGGAAAAGTAGCCTCGACTTCCAGCTTGAAAGCTTCGTTGGATCGCCTTACTCGTATTATTGTCGGCGGTGACCAGAGATCCCAAATATACGAACTCATCAACCACTTCCAGTTCATCGCCGTTAATAGTCACTGTCCGTGGAAGGCAAATGTTGCTTTCTCTGGAACCTTTTCCTACCATATATTTGGGCTTAGACCAGGAATGAAAAATCAGTGATTTTGATCAAATCTGCGAGTAATATCTGCGAGAGACGCATGGATCACGATCCGTACATATTATGACAAACAGTGAATCTTTGGCGATGATCACAAGATTTTGTTTGCTAAACAATCTCAGCAATCGATTACAGTGTTACATTTTATCTAGCTGCGAGAAAAAATGTTACACATGTTGTTTGTACTGTGATTCATACGATGCACACAAACAATCGTCTGTACCTGTTATATATTCCAGTCATGTCAGCTTTTGGAAAAGCCGCTTAGGTCCAGCATTTTCCATATTTTTTCCCGGTCGATAGTATCGCCCGCGGCTTTGAAATCTATGAGTGCTTGCTGCGTAGGCTCATGGTATCCGGGACACTTTTGGAACATCTACCGCAACACAACGATTTGTCGATTTTTGAACATGCCCACAAAACGTGCCATGTTGTCCTTGAGCAGCCTGATGGTTTCGATCACTTCACTTATTGTGAGAATCGGTGCATCACCATCATCCACCATACTGCCACTACTCATGAAATTGTCGTATTCAGGCTCAAACCGCGCGTAAAAAGTGTCCTTATCTTTCTCGTCACTTCATAGGTGTGAGCTTTGCACACAAAAAAGATATGATGATCAAAAACTAGATAGAAACTGATAATATTATTCGATTACACATCCAACAATCTATAGAAAAAGTATGTGTAAAACGCACCAACAATTTGGTTTGAAGTTTGGACACATTTGAACGTGAAAAATGATTTTTTTTTTGGAAATATGATTATTATTTTAAAAGCAATCAGTTCGGGTTTTTCCAGAAACATACCGTGTTCTAAATTGAAGATTGCCTTGAAGATTGTCAACTATGTATAATGTTCAAGGTTTTGAAATACTGGAAAAAGTCGATGTTGCAGAAAAAGGATGTTCTGGCTCCTGGCACCTGGGTTTGAGTCAAATGACACTTCTCAAGGATAGCGACGCGTTAGGTTGGGTTATCGACACATATTGTGCCGCTTCGGTATTTTGCGGTCTCCTTTTGTCCAGCGCCTCTATGGTTCAAAGGTACAAGTACCAGCGAACCACATGCCCTGGCGGGTGTTGTGGGTTCGAATCCGGTTGTAATCTCAGATTACAGCTTGGTTCGACTCATGCACCTTCCAGTTTTGGACAAAAGGTAGGAGTCAAAATGACTACTTGTCAAGCATAGCTACCAATACCCCCCCCCCCTTCCTTTCCGCTCTTCCCCACCTTCACCAAAAAATTTTCATTTCTTTCCCTACCGTCCCTTCATCAATTGTAGAACCATTTAAAAAAATCGAAAAATGCGAGCGTCACGAAAAATGGTTTTAAGCGCTAATAGCTCAGCGGTTTTCCGATGAGTTTTCAATATTTTTGCACCAATCGATCGGAAAATCTTCTAAGAATTGACATAAATGAAGAAAAGTATGGATTCTTGATGTAGAACTATTGAAAAAATGACGTCATCAAAGTAGAAATGCGTTTTCACGCTTCGGCTTATAATTCAGTCAATTTTCAATAGATTTCCAAGATATTTACACCAGTTGATCGAAAAATCACTTTGGAAAGTATTGAAAATATAGAAAACTATTGATTTTCAATGCGCGTCATTGAAAAATTGAAAATAACTCTAACTCGGTCGTACTAGACATTGTCGCTATGTGATTGGTTGGAATAATTTCCAATTATTATCGAACAAGTCTTGGTACAATTCAGGTATCAACGAGAAAGTTGATGGAAAGTTCCATTTAATTCTACTATAACATAGTTACAAGAGAATTAAATGGACCCCTACCCTTTCTCGTTGATTGCTAATTGGCTTGAAAATTCCTTATTGAGATGTACCAACGGCAACACGAGCGGTGACGCAGTCGTGCACGTCTGCAGTTCCCGGTCGGTCGTATTCATCGGCTGCTGAGGAAAGGAAAGTATGCTGAGCGTGTGTTGGAGCACTCGTTTCGCTGCCGCGATGGAATATCTGGCTGCTGAAGTTTTGGAATTGGCAGGAAATATGCTACTCGCGACAACAAAACGCCCAGAATTATCGTCACTTGCAGCTGGCCATCCGCAACGATGCAGAGTTGAACAAATTGCTTTCCGGTGTCACCACTGCTCAGAGGAGTGTCTTTCCGAACAACCAAGCTGTTTTGTTGCTGCCTAAGAAGATGGAAAAGAAGGCTTAAATTTCCAACATATCACGTCGACAAAATGTTCTTTTAAGGACGAAACATAATGTTCATGAAGATTTGAGGAGTTTTCGCTCACTGATTTTAATTCTATTTAATTCAATTGATTCTAATTGTTCGTTTCTTATCAAATAATTTTAACCGATCACCTTTCGCGCTTCTGTTCGCTTGTTGCTGCTGGTTGAGTTGGCCGTCTCGGAAGGTACCAAAGCAGCCAACAAATATACCAGCTCCAAGTAAATGTATTCGATCAAGCGTCAAAATATATAAAACCATGGGTTTAATAAAATGAAATAGTTTTAATAACATCTTTTGCATCTTCATACAAGAATTTGTTCGTTCTTCATAGAGCGGTTTTCGGTAATTGATGAAACCTAGAAAACTTGGAACTTAGGGCTTTTCACTCGGTTTTCTTTTAGCAACACAAATTTATCCATCACCAATGCTACAGTAATAATACGTAAAGTAATTTTTCTTTGGCAGCGAAAGGCGAACGGCTCACTGGTAACTTTGCTCTTTTGTTCAGACTGAAATTGAAGTGCTCCATTTCATTTAACGTAGATGATAGAATGAAGGACCATGAAAAATAGGCGGGACCGATTCTTGTTGATTGCTCTGATACATAACACGAGGTAAGCCGGCCAACAGAATTATTCAAACGATAGCTGAGCTACTGCCAACATCTTATTGGCATCTTATTGTCTGAACGCGACAAAGGAAGAAGCACCAAGGGCAAACGAAAGTCACGGTCGACTCGTGCACGTCTGCAGTTCACGGTCGGTCGTGTTCATCGGCTGAGTATACTGAGCGTGTTGGATCTGGAGCACTCGTTTCGCTGCCGTGATGAAATATCTGGCTGCTGAAGTTTTGAAATTGGCAGGAAATATGCTGCTCGCGACAACGAAACGACCAGAATTATCCCACGTCACTTGCAGCTGGCCACTTGGAGTGGTATTGCATCGTGACTCAGGACCATACATGAACGGCTTTGTCGATAGCATAGCTGCTGAGGCTTTCCGGTGGTCCGTTGCAACAAGCCTTGCGTTTGCGGTTATCGGTATTCCAATTTACCGAACAGAGAATTACGTTAAGTGCATTAGTGCAAGTTTATTGCAAGCTGGAGTTATGATAATCAAACAATCGGTCCTTTTAAGGGGCACACAACGAATGAAGAGTTTATTATATTTTCTTGCCCAGTTAATACCATAATAATAACACAGGCAACGAGAGAAAAGTCAAATTTTTCGGCGTTGTGGACGACCAACAAATGACGGAAGTTTTCTGGTCACGGGCGTCATTTTTTGCGACTTCAAAAACGGCTGCAGGTTGTGAATGCTTTATTATCAGTCTTCTTCTTTTGTAAGCCGGGGAAAATTGCGCGGAAATTTTCTACTATTTATATTTTCGCGATAGATACGTATTCTGCCTACGACTTACAGGGTTCATAAGTGTCTGTTTTCAAAAACTGAAATAGTAGAATTTAGTTGGGCAAAGTTTTTTTTTTACCTTTGTTATACTATAACAAAGGTTTAAAAATTGATCGAAAAACACGAAGTTGATCCGAGGCCCGGAGGGTCGAGTCACATATACCAATCGATAAGGTTCGACGAATTGAGCAATGTCTGTGTGTGTATGTGTGTATGTGACGCTTGAGTTTAGTCATCTGTTTCTCGGAGATGGTTGAACCGATTTGTTTGCTATTACGCTTATTTGAAAGGTGTTATCACCTTGTAGATCACTATTGAATGGTTTTGCGGGCCGACATTTTGTTTAAAAGTTATAAGCAAAAATGTAAAAATTACGTGACATGATTTTCTCCGGAACCGCTCAACCGATTTCAACAAATTTTAGTATCAAATGAAGGCTCTTGCTACTGCAAATTTTTTGTGGAGAGTTTTATCGCAAACAATCAAGCGGTACAAAAGTTATACTTAAAAATGTGCTTTTTCAAGGTGTCAATTAGTCGAACGTTTCTCAGAGATGGCCAAAGTCTCATTTGGTAGGTAATATAGCCTCATAGATTACTATTGATTTGTTTTTTGATTGGATGTTTAATTTGAAAGTTATGAGCAGTCGTGTACAGCATAATAAAAGTTACAATTATTTATAACGTATTTAACCAGATAATTAATCAGATTTCAATTATTTTAGTATCAAACAGGAGGCTTTAATGCTGTGAACATATCTGCTAAATATTATTAAAATTGGCCTTACCAGTCAAAAGTTATTTGAAAAACATTGATGAAATTATTTAAGCAAACTTAATTGATATGAACCAAATAGAAAAAAAAACGCGATCATGTGCTCTAGCGTAAAAATGCTTAATTTTCCAGTTTATTTTAAAAATCTGGCGCAACTTTTTACACTATTAGGGTGACCGTAAATCTACCTATTAGGGTGATACAAATTTTTGTTTTTTTAAATGTGTCCAAAAAAGTACAGTGTCTCCACAAAAGTTATAGAACACAGTAAAATAAGCAACTTTGCTGTATATAGTAACTATCTATCTCTTACTGGTTGCGAAGTGTAACGATTTTTTTAAAAATGAAGCGAAAATTAAAAAGTTGAGATATCGAAAAGCGGTTACGTCACAATTTATTTAGATAAGTAATTTTTACACGTCACAAAAAATTCACTCAAATCGATCCTCTAAGACAGCGGTTCCTAAATGGGGGTTCGCGAACCCCCAGGGGTACGCCAAAACTTTAGTTCGCTTCAGAATAGTATAGGGAAATCCGTCAGGGGGTACGCGAACCGAAAAAAGGTTGGGAACCGCTGCTCTAAGATACTGCGATACACGCACAGTCGCTGAAAACATATGATTTCGAGGAGAGCGTGTTTAAACTATTGTACAGCACTGCACTTCCCTTCAAGTTATCCAACAGTTTTACTGTAAATTCTCAACGAGACCACGTACCGAAAAATACTATGGGCTCAACATTTCTAAAGATAAAAGCCTTCTGAAAATGCAAAACAAACAAGTTTTTCGATTTTCCAGTGAGGGTCCCCCTTCAGTTTCTGAATTCAGCTAAAGTACAACATATGACATCTTTAAGTACTCAAAATTGCAAAAGTAGCTCATTTATGGACATATAAAGTGTCCAGGGTTACATTGGCCATACCTGGACACATTCTAGGAATGTTCCGAATACATCCAGGAAAACAGACAGTTGCTCACTTAAACCAAACCCCAGAATGTCACCCCGCTATTAACTCAAAATAACAAATTATACAAATAAAAGGGAGACATTTTTTGATTGCTTTGGAATATTATACAAATTTATCAGTATGTTACATAGACATGCATATGTATTGATGATAACTATCATAGTGTTATCAAAAAGTTGAGTTCCGAAGGCGTGTCGAATTCTAACTCAAATGACAAATGAGATGGTATAACAAAGGTTCCTTTCACCAATAGGTGGATTAAATCGGGTTTTTATTTAATTTCAGGAAAAAAGCAGCTTCTAAAACATTTTATTGGTTATGTTAAAAACAATATGTCATTACATCAAATACAAAAGCCAACAAATCGTAGAATGATTCAATGGTTTTAATATTCAATTAGAATCAGTATTAGCGAAGTACCTCATCGTTGGAAGATGATAATTTATCGTAATGAAACAATGAATAGTACTAGACAATACTTTCATCTTAATAAAATGGTGATGTTTCGCTTATCAAATGAAACCTGTGACGTTTCCATAGCTAGAAATGACTGTTACATCGTATTAATGCCAATTTCTCTGTATATAGCGCAAAAAAACTAAAATAATTTCGCACAGTTTAAGCTAAAACTTGCAACGCTATATCATTGTTAGTTCAGCTGTCTTTTGAATACCAACGCTTTACCAAGTATGAAATTCATAAATGTAGCAGATAAGAATATGAACAAAATAATGAAAAATAGAATGTAACATATAGGAGCATAAAATTTCGCAGCTGCTTATATTGAAATGGAAACATTATAATCCCACCTACCCTACATGTATTTCCACTATTTGGCTGTCCAGTTGCTCGTTTGCCAGCGTGCCTTCTCTAGTGGTGCGAAGAAAACAGTTCCAAAGCATACATCAAATATCATCATCGGAATAATATTTAATATTTATCTTTCCATTCAATTTAATTCTCAACGAAATATTCAATCAATTCTTGTCCGTTTTCACTTCACGTATTATTTGAAGCGGGGTGTTGTGTTGTCGACAGTGCTATAGGCCATATTGGTCTATGCTCGGCCAAGCCACAGAGCTCGGATGCTTGGCCGGAACGACCGTGGAGCATGCACGGAGCATTTTGAAAAGTCCACACCAGTCCGGTTGCAAAGGCCAAGCGGATCGACTTTGCAGCAGTTGCTTGATGCTGCATGGCTGTTGAAACTGGGTCCAAGAGATATCGGCAGTCAGTATTCAGTGGGCGCCACACATGGGAGGTGGAATGCAGAACGACCGGCAACGCCGCCGATTCCTCCGCTAATGTCGACACAAGCGCATCGTCGGCCGTTACCAACCATGTCCATATATCTTATGCTCACTAAGGGAACATTCATTCTATACGATAAACCGCTTAGAATTGATTTATGAAGTAATTAAACACTAGATATGCTTTACTGTGCATAAAAATTATTGGTTTGATTTTCTTTGTTTGATGTCCAAGAAACCATTGAAATATGAAATTCAATTTACTTTCGTCATAGAATCTAGATCTTTGATGGTAATTACCAAGTCATAAAAATATGCTTATTTTGATGTAAATTTTTACGGTGAATTATGCATGGCAATGCCTCTTCCGTACTACCGTACTTCAGCGTAAATTATTCATTGCTCAACAACGGCATCTCGTAATTAATGGACAACCCTTCAGCTAGCCAGAATGCTGCGGAAAGCTGAAACAACTAACACGCTATCCGCGATACGGCTGATGACGAATGAGAACATATAGACAGAGGCACAAATCCGGTATAAAATAATATTTACCAAATGGTATCACTGCCGCCCTCTTTAGAACAGACCTTACCCCAATTTTTCTCATCCGAAGAGCAAAAAATCGTTCTACTGAGCAATCATTGCTAACGTTTCGGCTCGGGCTCCGCAAAATCCGAGGCTTTTGAGGGTCCTTTAATCGGGGAATCGGGCTGAATCTCTGGAATTGGATCGACTCGCTTCGCACAGCATGGGAGTGAGGTGTGATTGTTTCGGCCGCGTCAATAGAGAAGTGAATGAAAAATGGGCTTTTCCGCAAAATCCCGTCACACGGCGCGAACTTTCTGCGCCGTCCCGGAGAGCAATGAGTATTAGTTGGTTGATTTAGGTTATCTCATCGCTCAGTAGTTGAGCACCTATGTGTGAACTGCAATGTAAGATTTATGATTAATGCGAATGATGTCGACACATAAATCATTGTCTGCTGAGCGTTCCGTTTGCCCCTGAAAAAAAAAACTATGTCTAATTCACCGAATAGGGAAGGGTGACTTTGTTTTATTAATAAACAGTACAGTTGTTCAGCTGGCTTTTCAGTGAGAAGCAAGCAAAATTTTATGCTAAAATTGTATGAATTTCTTTACTAAATATTTATTGGACAATAAATGGACAAGCTTTTCAGAACGGTAAGTCAAGCGCTTTGACGTTAGATTTTATTACTGTTCAACCTTAGTTCAATTCTTAGTGAACCTTGAAGCTAACTGCTAAGCTAGGGATCTAGGCTGCACTGTAATTACTAAGGCATAATATTACATGCCCGATTGAATCATAAAATATTGGGAGTCTATTGCGCATACTGAAATTTTAGTGCGACTTGCATTAGATTCGTTTCAAGTTTTAAAGAATCAATCGAACAAATGGTCACCATTGCAAAGTTTGACATCGCAAACTCATCTGAATTCTAATTGTTGCTTGCCCCATTTCACGTAGTAACTGAATTGAAAATTACACAACAAATTTCCACCACCGAGCTACAGCAAAACTTGGCAGCACAAATTACGCGTCGAATGCTAGCTCGATCGTTTAATCCAATTTCATGCAAAATTTCAACACTGAATGCCTATCAGTCTAACTTTTTCGTGCCGAAGCCTTTCTGCCACTCCAGCGGAATTGAGGAAACCGCCATAGAGCGAAATGTGAATATTCATGCCATATCAATTTTCATCGCAGTGTATATTATGATTCCCAACGCTTTGCTGTCGTTTGGGATGGTGCTGCTGCTACTACTACTGCTACTACTACCGCCCGTACTCTGGCATAAAACTCTACTATCCACTGATCGCGACCACACACTCTAATCTCGGCATGAAATAATCGAAAAATTTATCACTGAGAATTCCTCATCCCCCAAATATTTGCTCTCGTCGCCCCTCAGAGAGCATTTTCCGACACTAATCTCTCCCTGATGCTCTTGCGGTGACAACAGAGTTAAGTGCGAAAGGGTCCGGATTCGGTTGATTTTGAACAGAAAAAGAGCCGCGAAACCCCAGTTCCGTTGATGCTAATGGAAAAAGTTTTTGGGTTTGCATTTCGACTCAAACGGGCCAGATCCGACCGAGGCCCTAACGTGGCGATGGGCTACTGTGGAATGTTCATTCTTCTAAAGAAAAGCTCCGGTTGTCGCAGTCCGGGCGTCCGGAATACAAGCCACCGCTCGAGTGATGCATTCCATCAGCAGTAGTAAGAATCCGGCAGGGCGAAGGAGGTTGCCTTAACACCCACTCGCTGTCGGAGCTGCTGCTCCATCTTTTGCTACGGTACGGCGAATGGAATCTGGCAGGATGATGAATGCACGCGCTTCATTAACAATTTATCACTTTCATTTAATTTTGAAATATGCTAATTTATATCAATGTGCAATATCATATCTCTTGCCAGAATCTGCGAAGATTTTATTATTCTATGTGCCCTAAGGCAGCGAACATGTAGATCATCAAGTTGAAAAGTTCAAGAAAGATGAGCAACAGAGTGCGCTACAGATTTGGATTTTATTTTTTATTTTTTTAAATAGCAGTGCGACTTGTTTGCACAAAAGTTGTATCTGTGTGCTATAGCATCCCTTTCTTAGTATGTATGCAATCTTTCGAATGTCAGCGATGTATGTAACCTTTTGATATGGCAAGTGGTAAAGTGTGTGTGGTGTCAAAAATGCTCTTCAAATATTTCCGTCTTAGCCAAAATATAACACCCTCGAAAATCTCACTGGAGCTGGAGCGCCAACTAGAATTTCCTTTCTGTATTTTAGAAGAAAAGGTTTTACACCGTTATTTAGAATAGGACTATACTGCCTGTTTACCATAATTCCTTTCAAACAAATAGCTGTATACAGCACTAAATATACATTCATGGATCCAGCGGTTATCAGTCTTTACTAATTAATCTGGAGTTCACCAAAGCAGAAATTTGGGGCCACTGTTTTTCTTTGTCGTTCTGTAACGATATTGCGTTACTGTTGGGTACTGGCTGTAGGTTAGTGACGTCGATGATCTGAAACTATTTGCCTCGATAGAAAATAAAGACGACTGCCACCTGCTGCATGGTTTGCATGAACGAACTGTTGCAAACGGAACTGGCTTATTGTGAGTATTGCCAAATGTGAAGTTATGAGTTTTCACCGTATTAAAAAGTCTACGCAAATCCCCAAGGGTATTATTGTCTTTTGAAGTTTTTCTCAAACCAGCTCGTAGGTAGTTTTTGCTTAGTTCAACCATTTAATATAATCCGATGTAGTACAAGATACATCTCGACTTTGAACAATTCAGCGGAGATGCGATCCTTAATAGCTGCTTTGTCGTTTTTTCAGATCTTTAGATGTTTTTCTGATCTCGTTCAAAAATCGTCTTCATTCATTATTTCCTATATCTGTTGACAGCTCCATCTTGTTCGTCATCAAATGTTGTTTTTGCAAAATTCCCTTCTTCTCATTGCATATAACAAAAGATGATGCAGTCCGGTTCACGATTAATTATTTTAAAAAAGCTTCTCGTATCTTTCAAAGCAATTCTCCACCTCCTCATGAACGCGATCCCAGCACTGGTATACTGGCGTTTCTTAGGATGTTTTTTGCTCGGCATCTCCAGCATCTTGGTCTCCTTTGTATCTTTTTTATCTTTTTGTCCCTTTTATCTTTTAGATTTGGGTTTTATCGGCTCATCAGTCAGCCGACTGACTGACTGACTGACTGATGAGCCGATAAAACCCAAATCTAAACAATTATTGAATACAGTCGATAACAATGCTAAATATCTCTTTTATCTTTTTATCTTTTTACCTCTTATATCTTTTTAGCTTTTCATCTCTTTTATTCTTTTTATCTTTTTATGTTTTTTAACTTTTTACCTTTTTATCCCTTTAACTCTTTTAACTTTTTTACCTTTTTATTTTTTATTTTTTTTATCTTTTTTATCTTTTTATCTTTTTTATCACTTTATCTATTTTATCTTTTTTATCTTTTTATCTCTATCTTTTTATTTCTTTATCTTTTTATCTCCTTATCTTTTCATCTTTTTATGTTTTAATCTTTTTATGGTTACCGTGGTTGGTAAATGATTGGATAAGCGCAAAACAGACCCCTAGTGTTCCTTAGCCTCTTATCCAGCAACTCTTATCTCTACCTTCACGTGGTACCAGCCGGAATACTAGCAACTTTAGTGGAGATCGGGTAACCAACTCCGGTGGAAAGTAAGGTCGTATACGAACAGGGATGGAGGCACAGTGTTGTCTCGATACTTTAAGATGGTAGCCCCATCACGAGACTCGGTAGCGTAAGCCCTAGCACGGTTACCTGTTTAAGCTTAAACCACTAAAAAGGGCCAAGAAAATTCTACTCGCAACATTCGGCATGGACAAAGGCGACGAAATAAGGACATTGAATGGAGAATTGGTACTTAGTACGCTAAATTTCGTTGGTGGCGACAGAGTGCTGCTCGATCAGTCAGAACCCCGAAAGTTTGGCATCGAGACACTGCAGGAGATCTGTCGCAAAGGTGAGAAAGTGTGAAGGATCCTTGGCGGCAAAGTCCAATTTTTCCAGAGCGGTGGAACGACTAACGAACTGGGAACGGGCTTCGTAGTTACTTACTTATGTGTCCATATCCGCCGGTCCGGCAGAACAAAGAGATGAAATCAGAGATCTCCACTACTGACGGTTACCAGCCATAGCTTTTACCTGTCGCCAGGACAGGTTCTCGTCCACAGCCCGGAGGTCGTTGGCAAAGCTGCGTTGCCATGAGCCTCTAGGTCTGCCTCTTCTACGCTGTCCTTGTGGATTCCAGTCAAGTGCTTCTCCGCAGACCTCGTTCGCTCCTTTCCTCAAGGTGTGTCCGATCCACTTCCACCTACGTTCACGAATTTCAGTGGCTATCGGCCGTTGATGACACCGACGATGGAGTTCCTCATTGGATATCCAGTTATCAGGCCACCAAGCCCGAACGATATATCGCAGGCACCGGTTAATGAATACCTGCAGTTTTTGCGTTGTCTCCGCTGAGTCGCACCACATTTCGCAGGCATACAGCAGTACGGATTTAACATTTGAATTAAAGATTCGGGTTTTCGTACGTAGAGTGACCTGGTTTGAATGGCAAATGTTTCTCAGACCTGCAAAGGCACCCCTGGCCTTCCTGATCCCTGTGGGTATATCAGTCTTGGTATCACCATCGGGCGTTGTCTGGCTACCAAGATATTGAAAGGCGTCTGCCTGCTCAACTTGTTGTCCCGGTACTGTGAAGTTGGTGGAATTGTCAGTGTTCACTACCATCGACTTAGTTTTTGCTACATTGACTGTGAGACCTGCTGTCTGGGAGCTCTCGGAGAGGCCAACTAACTTGCTCTGCATATC
Source organism: Sabethes cyaneus (assembly GCF_943734655.1). Classification (NCBI taxonomy): domain Eukaryota; kingdom Metazoa; phylum Arthropoda; class Insecta; order Diptera; family Culicidae; genus Sabethes; species Sabethes cyaneus. Next base: position 156,503,547 of record NC_071355.1, on the reverse strand, counting down.
GCTTCGGCGTTGTGCGAGCAAGACAATATCGTCCGCTAGGTCGACTCCATCGTTAGAGGATTCCAAGGCAATCCTCGATTTAGTCTACTGTCAATTGCTCCAACTAATATCTCATCCATAACGATTAGAAACAGAAGCGGTGATAAAATGCAGCCCTGTCTCACGCCAGCAGTAACCCTTATGGGGTCGGACAAGACCCCGTCGTGCAAAACCTTGCACGAAAACGCCTCGTACTGCGCCTCGATGAGATGGACTAGCTTATCTGGAACTCCTCTACGCCTAAGTGCGCCCCAGATGTTTTCGTGGTTGAGTCGGTCAAACGCCTTTTTGAAGTCAACGAACACCTGCAGAAGAGAGTCCTGGAATTCGTTGATCTGCTCTAATATAATGCGGAGCGTTGTGATATGATCTACACATGATCGGCCAGCACGGTATCCAGCTTGCTGCTGCCGGAGAGAAGCGTCGATCTTCTCTTGGATCCGGTTGAGGATTACCTCACAGAGTACTTTGATACTGATACATAGCAACGTGATGCCACGCCAGTTACCGCATTCAGTTAGGTTTCCTTTCTTAGGGACTTTGACCAATATGCCCTGCATCCAGTCCACCGGAAAAATTGCGGTTTCCCATATATTGCTGAAAAGCTGATGCATCATCTGAGCTGACAAATATGGGTCAGCTTTGAGCATTTCGGCTGAAATATAGTCTATCCCTGGCGCTCTATTGGATTTCATACTATTTCATGGCTGCTATAATTCTATCCAGCGATGGCGTCTCCGAGCTGTCGCGATTAATTCGATGAACTGAAGGCGTCATACGCTTCTGGTTTTGTTGGTCTCTGACATTCGGACAATTCGGAAGAGTTGTTCAAAATGTTCAGTCCATCGTTTAATCTGTTCTGTACGGTCTGTTAGTAGCTGACCAGCTCTGTCCTTTAGCAGCATCTTTGTATTCATTCTGGCACCACTAAGGCGGCGAGAAATATCGTACAACAAACGCATATCACCATTGGCGGCGACGGTTTCTCCTTGTTCGGCAAGGAAGTTAGTCCAGGCTCTCTTGTCCTGCCTACAAGCACGTTTAACAGTTCTCTCCAATTCGGCGTATCGTTGACGGGCAGCTGTCTTAGCCGATATGGTTCGCGCTTCCTCAATGCTACAATGCTAGTCGTGATGAAAGCGTTCTTGCTGCCGGTCCATTGCTCTTCGACGGTTCCACCAAGTTACAACTCCGAGGCTTGGGATTCAAGTTGTTTGACAAAGACCCTTTTCGCTTCAGGATTCTCCAATCGGTGGACGTCGTAGCGGCACTCAACTTTCTCCTCCTGTCGTTGGACACGTGCGACGCGCAAACGTATCTCAGCGATAACAAGATGATGGTCGGATGCGATATCAGCGTTGCGTTTGTTGCGTACATCAAGAAGGTTCCTTCCCCATTTACGGCTGATGCAGATGTGGTCGATTTGGTTTTCTGTTTGGCCGTTGCGGGAAACCCACGTGACTTTATGTACTGGTCTATGGGGGAAGAGTGATCCACCAATAACCATGTTGTTATTACCACAGAATTCAGTAAACAGCTCCCCGTTTTCGCTCATCTCTCCTAGGCCATGGCTTCGCATGACGCGTTCAAGGTCCGCGTTGTTTAAGCCAATCTTCGCGTTGAAGTTGCCCAAGTGGATTTGAATATCCCCCTTCAGGATTTTCTCAACCACGCTGTTCAGCTGGCTGTAAAAACTCTCTTTCTCCTGCAAGTTGGCAGCATCTTTTGGCACATAACACTGGATTGCTGTAAGGTTCCTAACCCGTGTTCTGAATCTGGGCTGCCCCTGGGCTCAGTAGGAATCCAACTCCTCTTTCTCGAGTAGCATTTTCACCTCGTATGCCAGAGTAGAGCAAGACTTGCCCGGATGATGTCCTGTGTTCGCCAGTACCCGGCCAGCAAACTTCGCTCAGCCCCAGGATTTCAAGCTTCAGGCGGCTAACTTCCCTTGCAAGTTGAGCCAGCTTGCACTGCTGAGCAAGGGTCAGTATATTCCACGTTCCGATTCGTGTCCGTGTTTTCATGCTAAAGGTTTCTTCTAGAGATTTCTTCTTTCATTTTCATTAACTTTTTATGTTCCGGTACAGTAGGCTGTTAACCTAAGGTCCTAATCTCGCTAATGTGGCTGCCATCTTAACGTGGGCGGGAGCCACTGTGCCCCTTTTACTGTTAGCGTACGACAACCGAGGATGTGTACCCCTGCCGGCACCACGTGGGGGTAAGAATAGGAATTAGCGAACAGAGGTTATGGGATGCACATGTTCTCCTTTGCCAGAGCTCCATAGTGTTGGGCAAAATTCAGGATCGCGTAATGGACTGGAAAGCGACTAAAGAGAGGATAGACTCGATAGAAGAGGGCGTTTTCGAAACGTTGGTAAGAAATAGGTTAAGAATCTTTGATATGTGTTCGTAAAACATGAAGAAATCTAGCTTTAGTTTTCAGCAGCTCGCATAAGCCATGCTAAAGGGTTAAAAACTTAAGCCAGAAATCACCCAAATAAGCTTGATATTCGAGTTTTGAGGGTCAGGGAAAAATATTTGAAGCATCAGGGAAAATCAGGGAAAGTCAGGGAATTTTATTTTTGGATTTGAGTCGACACCCTGGGAACACTCTCGAGTCCTTTCGAATCGCGCAGAGGGTTGTGGCAAGGGTCGGACAGTCCTGTTTGTTATTCAATACCGCTATTGAAGGTGAGATCCGGCGAGCGGGCATCGAAACGAGAGGAACGATCTTTAGCAAGAGTAGTCAACCCCTCGCCTTCACAGACGACCTCGACCTCGACATCATTACTAGAAACCTCGGGACGGCGGAGGCAATCTAAGCTAAGGAGAATAGGGTTACAAATCAATGCGTTGAAAACCAAATATATAGTAGGAAGAAGCTCCAAAGAAAGCAACGTTTGCCTCTCACGAACGGTGACTATTGACAGCGATAAACTAGAAGTGGTTGAGGAGTTCGTATATTTGGGATATCTGGTCACCGCCGACAATAATACGAATTAGGAGATCCCACGACGAATTCAGGCTGGAAATCGGGCATACTTTTCCCTCCGCAAGACGCTTCGGTCAAGGAGCATACGCCGCCGCACATAGCTGACGGAGTACAAAACGGTAATCAGACCGGTAGTTCTCCACGGACTTGAGACAGTAACTTTGTTTACGTGCACTTGCCGTATTCGAACGAAAGGGGTTGCGGACTATTTTTGGCGGAGTACAAACGGAGTGTGGTGGAAGCGTATGAATCACGAGCTACAGGCACTGCTTGGAGAAATTCCCATCGTATACCTGACGAAAGTTGGGAGACTACGGTGGGCCGGCCACGACGCAAGAATGCCAGACGACTGTGCAAGGAAACCCGTTCTCTCCAAGAACCCCACCGGCACCAGGAATAGAGGGGCCCAACGTACTAGATGGCTCGACCAGGATGAAGCCAACTTGCGTATGTCGAGACGCGCAACGAATTGGTGACAATTAGCCCAGGACCGAGTATAATGGAGAGGAATTCTTGATACGGCAAGAGCCGCCCTAGCTCTCGGCTGGTAAAGTAAGTAAGTAAAATAAAATTATTGACATAATCAATTCTCTGATCTGCAAAAAAATCCAGCTGCAGGCATGAAATATTTGAAATGAATTTTATGTTTCGAGATGTTGAATCCCGAGTTAATATTACTCGCGCACCATGTGAAAAGGACTTATGTGAAAATGAGAGATTCTCTTCGCGTCTCCTGTCTCCTCTCGGTTGCTGACATAAATAGCTCGTTTTACTGGATAACAAAAATTGTATTGCAATGCATTTATGTCGCCGTGATGAGCGTAACAGAAGAGATACGAAAAAAATCTCTCATTTGCACATAAGCTATTTTCACATGTTGCGAGAGTAATATGAAACCGAGAGAAATGGAAATCAATTCGGGACTCAGCATCTCGAAAAATATAAAGTTCATTTAACCTTTAAATGCGCAATGCTGCTTTAAAACAACATAGTGAAAAACATCCCCAGAGTAAATTATGTTTACCGCCATTAGATAATTAAGTTTTCTTTATAAATGAATTTTTTCAGCGTGCGCATTTAAGGGTTAAAATATTCCATGCCTGCAGCTGGATTTTTTTTTTGCAGATCAAAAAATTGATTATGCCAATTATGCAAATCTGATTTTTGGTTGAAAACAATTAAGTTTAATATGCAACCCAGCAAACAAACCTTTCTTTAAACAACGCCAGAGAATGCAAGCTTAATAAGCCGACTTTTAATAAAATTAGAATTTCAAATCCACCATATGCCATTTTTAACGAAAGGACAGATACTTTTCGAAAAACCCACGTATTGCTTCACTGAAGTACCGTAACGGCATGCTGCATTATTGTCACGTTCAAATAGAACATGTTAGTGAACTACTTTGAAATATGATATACGTGAATAACGGAGAGAATTGTTTGCAACCTCGCAATCGCAACGCCATCAGCCACTTGTAGCTTGAATGCGACAAAGGTTGGGAAAAGCGTGAAAAATGTGCTGTTTTATTTTGAGAGCGTAGTTTTTCATTTTGATGACTCTCGCTTGATCGGGTGTGTACACCAGACGATTCATGGCAACTGACCCTTACCTTTCTCTAACGATTCACTCGATCAATTCGCAAAAGGTAGGTAGGTACATACTTGTTTTGTCCGTACCAGCTGAAAAAAGCTCAAATAGAATACCAAATTTCCGCGGGTTACATAGTTGCAAACTAGAATTGAAAAGTACAGGTGTCGAGATTTTGTTTTTCAAGTGATTGTGAATGTTCAGTTTCAACACAAGCTTGATAACCAGTGTTGATACTGCCATAGTATATAGTATCCTATAACGCAATTCCATACTTCACACGTTGGAAAAAGTCACGTGCTCTGGCGTGCACAGTGACTTTCTGAAACTTGCAGTGAAAGGACATAAGAAAATATAAATTGATAGAAATTTATCAATTCATTTCACTTCAACTATCCGAAATATTAATGAGACTACATTTATATCACTTCATTCGTAGTTCCGTAGTTGGTAAGAAAGAATAACATTTAACAATGCATCTACAATCGATTCAGTATGCAATAAATTAAGACCAGCAATTAAAAGGGCCTAAGTCGAAAATGTTAACAAACCGTGAGAGGTTATTCTTTGCTGGACTAAGTAGCATAGACAAACAAACCCTCACTCGGTTTCGACTTAGTCCCTTTTCAATTGTTGGTCTTGAAATGATTTTTATGGATATTCTGACATAATATTAGCACAGAATATGAAAGAAACTAGAATGGCTAATATACCAGTTTCACCTAAAGCCCTATAAAGATACATTTATAGGCCTTTAGTTTCACCTATATTATTATTTTGTATTTTCAATTATTTTCTGTCAAAACGACACATGCCAGACCCATCAGGTCCCTCCTACAATTAAGACCTTGTAACTGATGCCTGTATTGCTACAATTGATGGCGCAACTGTAACACATGCCATCACCAGTTTACATCATTAATAGCTAATTTACGACATCATAAATCAAAAGTTTGAAGTTTATAGAAAAATAATCCTTCAACTGCCCGGTTATCACTCATTATAATTTTTTCCTTCTCAGACTGCGATACGATTTTCCGACAAGCATTAATCCAGTTTGGTTCCCCATATAAATCGGCCGTTGTTTTATATAAATCACGCTGTTTCGAATTTTGACAATACTTTTCCAATAGTATTCTCCCATACGCGCGCCAGTTCGGGCTCGATGGGATCGGCGTGTAAATGACAGTGCTCAATAATCTGCTGTATTTACACGTTTTTTTTTTCGTTTTGATTTATACATTTTTATTGGTGCGGTGTTGTTTTTCTCTTTTGCGATATGTTTTTTCCGTTGTGAACTTTTCACTTCGTCGTTTTCAATTACTAATATGTTGCACTGCGCTTTCTCATAGTTTGCTCTGTGCCAGCAGGGTATGTTTAATTTCTGTGTTTAAAAATTAATAAATTAACCGGTTTAAATCCGAGACAACCACTTCATAAATCACCTCATCATTCATAGAAATATCAAATTTATTTTGCTCAACTGCTTTACTGTTTTTCCTCAAATTTGTTTGCGTTTTTTTATCGCTTATACCTTTCTGTCATTTTAAAGTAGCTCATTAAATCATATATATATTGTTTACTGTCGCAACCGGCGTTACAACACGCGAGGCCCTGGGCAGATTAAGCAGCGAGGTTTTTTTTGTCCACTGTGACAGTCACAATTTACGGACTGCTCATACACATTGATTGATTTGAGCTAGATAGTCGTAATCTCGTGTCCCAATTCGGTAGTACATGGTTAATAAAATCAATGTTATTTTGGGATTTGAGCCGAAGAAAGAAAACTTGCAAAGAAGTTATGCCTAGATAAAGCAAGAACCCCTTAATTGCAGAGCAGACGCGCTGAACTTTCAAGTTCAGAGTTCATTTTTTGGGTAGTAAAGAAGCAGACGGTGGTTCTACAATTGATGAAGGGGACGGTAGGGGAAAGAAATAAATATTTTTGGTGAAGGAGGGGAAAGAGCGGAAAGGTGAGGAAGGGAGGGAGGTAGAACCATCGTTTCAAAAAATATTAATTATATATTTTTTTGAAACTATGGTTCTACATTTGATGAAGGGACGGTAGGGGAAAGAAATGGAAAATTTTTTGGTGAAGGAGGAGGGGGAAGAGCGGAAAGGAAAGGGGGGGGGGTCTTGGTAGCTATGCTTGACAAGTAGTCATTTTGACTCCTACCTTTTGACTACTTGTCAAGCATAGCTACCAAGACCCCCCCCCCCCTTTCCTTTCCGCTCTTCCCCCTCCTCCTTCACCAAAAAATTTTCCATTTCTTTCCCCTACCGTCCCTTCATCAATTGTAGAACCATCGTTTCAAAAAAATATTAATATATGTATGACCTCATTCCAAGGTCAAGACTAAAAACTTGAGATTAGTCTATTAATTATATGTATGACCGCATTTCAAGGTCAAGACTAAAAGCTTGAGATTAGTCTATTTCAAAGAAAAAGGGGCCTTTCCCCGAAAACCCGCGCTGAGAATCGTGGCTAACACGCTGACAGACGAACAACGTCACGTATAGTACCTTACAAGTCGTAAGGGCCTGCATAGTGTCGTCATCCTGCCAGTAAAAACAAGTTAGATTTTAACTTCTCGGTCGGTGGTTATCTCAGGTTCGAATCCGGTTATAATCTCAGATTATAGCTTGATTCGACCCATGAACCTTCCAGCATTGGACAAAAGGTAGGATTCAAACGACTACTTGTTAAGCGTAGCTACCTCCCCCCCCCTTCCTCACCTTTCCGCTCTTTCCCTTCCTTCACCAAAAAATGTTCATTTCTTTTCCCTACCATCCCTTCATCCATTGTAGAAGCATCGTTTAAAAAAATATTAAGTAAAGAAGCGTATGGTGTGAAGAATGGTAAATTGGATGAACTGGAAAATTTCGATATATAGACCAAAAATATTTCGGGTGATGCAGTGACAGGTGAGATTTCAACCCACAATTTTTCGATCGACTTTCCACAAGTGATTTGACGGAAAAGCAGAAGCAAGAGTCGAAAGATGTCAGCAGCTGGTCAAGGAGATTATGAAATTCTGTTTTCGTACGAGAAAATATTCCTGCTACAGGACCACCACAACCAACTAAATGATCAGATATATGCAGCAATGCAGCACTACTTTCTGATACCCAGTAAACCATTTGATTTGTATATCTCGATTGCAACTGAGAAATACGACATCCTATCTGAACGAAAAAGTTTTTTTTTATTGGGGAAAATATTCGATTACATAAAATACTTAAGAGTAACTATCCTAGGTACATCATATTGTGTGTTCAATCACAAGTGGTGACTTTTCAACACTATTAGTATTGCATTACGGAGGAAAGGAAAAACATAAAATCTTTACCTAATAGGCCGTATGAATAAAATAGTTAGAGCAAACTCTCCCATAAGATTTACACGGGAAAAGCAAAGCAAACTGTTTTATTCATACGGCCTAATATCTAACCTAGCTAACTTATCTATAGGTACCTATAAAAATAGATTTTCGTCTGTCTGTCCGTATGTTCCTCATAGAATCGAAAACTACTGAACCGATTGGCGTGTAAATTTGCATGTAGGGGTTTTTGTGGTCGGGAAGGTTCTTATGATGGTTAGAGACCCCTGCCCCCACTAAGAGGGGTGTCTGCCATACAAATGAAACACAAATTTCTGTCTGTCTGTCGGGATGTTCCTTATAGAATCGAAAACTACTGAACCGATTGGCGTGAAAATTTGCATGTAGGGATTTTTGGGGCCGGGGAAGGTTCTTATGATAGTAAGAGACCCCTTCTCCACTAAATTTATTTATTTAACTTGATCGGACCAACTCAAAGTGACTCCATTCATCTTGATAATGTGATTATTATTTGGTTTGAGGGAAGAAGCTCTTGGCTTATGAGGAAAACATAATTAATTGAGTTTTACAACCATTATCTGTCTGTCTGTCTGTCTGTCTGTCTGTCTGTCTGTCTGTCTGTCTGTCTGTCTGTCTGTCTGTCTGTCTGTCTGTCTGTCTGTCTGTCTGTCTGTCTGTCTGTCTGTCTGTCTGTCTGTCTGTCTGTCTGTCTGTCTGTCTGTCTGTCTGTCTGTCTGTCTGTCTGTCTGTCTGTCTGTCTGTCTGTCTGTCTGTCTGTCTGTCTGTCTGTCTGTCTGTCTGTCTGTCTGTCTGTCTGTCTGTCTGTCTGTCTGTCTGTCTGTCTGTCTGTCTGTCTGTCTGTCTGTCTGTCTGTCTGTCTGTCTGTCTGTCTGTCTGTCTGTCTGTCTGTCTGTCTGTCTGTCTGTCTGTCTGTCTGTCTGTCTGTCTGTCTGTCTGTCTGTCTGTCTGTCTGTCTGTCTGTCTGTCTGTCTGTCTGTCTGTCTGTCTGTCTGTCTGTCTGTCTGTCTGTCTGTCTGTCTGTCTGTCTGTCTGTCTGTCTGTCTGTCTGTCTGTCTGTCTGTCTGTCTGTCTGTCTGTCTGTCTGTCTGTCTGTCTGTCTGTCTGTCTGTCTGTCTGTCTGTCTGTCTGTCTGTCTGTCTGTCTGTCTGTCTGTCTGTCTGTCTGTCTGTCTGTCTGTCTGTCTGTCTGTCTGTCTGTCTGTCTGTCTGTCTGTCTGTCTGTCTGTCTGTCTGTCTGTCTGTCTGTCTGTCTGTCTGTCTGTCTGTCTGTCTGTCTGTCTGTCTGTCTGTCTGTCTGTCTGTCTGTCTGTCTGTCTGTCTGTCTGTCTGTCTGTCTGTCTGTCTGTCTGTCTGTCTGTCTGTCTGTCTGTCTGTCTGTCTGTCTGTCTGTCTGTCTGTCTGTCTGTCTGTCTGTCTGTCTGTCTGTCTGTCTGTCTGTCTGTCTGTCTGTCTGTCTGTCTGTCTGTCTGTCTGTCTGTCTGTCTGTCTGTCTGTCTGTCTGTCTGTCTGTCTGTCTGTCTGTCTGTCTGTCTGTCTGTCTGTCTGTCTGTCTGTCTGTCTGTCTGTCTGTCTGTCTGTCTGTCTGTCTGTCTGTCTGTCTGTCTGTCTGTCTGTCTGTCTGTCTGTCTGTCTGTCTGTCTGTCTGTCTGTCTGTCTGTCTGTCTGTCTGTCTGTCTGTCTGTCTGTCTGTCTGTCTGTCTGTCTGTCTGTCTGTCTGTCTGTCTGTCTGTCTGTCTGTCTGTCTGTCTGTCTGTCTGTCTGTCTGTCTGTCTGTCTGTCTGTCTGTCTGTCTGTCTGTCTGTCTGTCTGTCTGTCTGTCTGTCTGTCTGTCTGTCTGTCTGTCTGTCTGTCTGTCTGTCTGTCTGTCTGTCTGTCTGTCTGTCTGTCTGTCTGTCTGTCTGTCTGTCTGTCTGTCTGTCTGTCTGTCTGTCTGTCTGTCTGTCTGTCTGTCTGTCTGTCTGTCTGTCTGTCTGTCTGTCTGTCTGTCTGTCTGTCTGTCTGTCTGTCTGTCTGTCTGTCTGTCTGTCTGTCTGTCTGTCTGTCTGTCTGTCTGTCTGTCTGTCTGTCTGTCTGTCTGTCTGTCTGTCTGTCTGTCTGTCTGTCTGTCTGTCTGTCTGTCTGTCTGTCTGTCTGTCTGTCTGTCTGTCTGTCTGTCTGTCTGTCTGTCTGTCTGTCTGTCTGTCTGTCTGTCTGTCTGTCTGTCTGTCTGTCTGTCTGTCTGTCTGTCTGTCTGTCTGTCTGTCTGTCTGTCTGTCTGTCTGTCTGTCTGTCTGTCTGTCTGTCTGTCTGTCTGTCTGTCTGTCTGTCTGTCTGTCTGTCTGTCTGTCTGTCTGTCTGTCTGTCTGTCTGTCTGTCTGTCTGTCTGTCTGTCTGTCTGTCTGTCTGTCTGTCTGTCTGTCTGTCTGTCTGTCTGTCTGTCTGTCTGTCTGTCTGTCTGTCTGTCTGTCTGTCTGTCTGTCTGTCTGTCTGTCTGTCTGTCTGTCTGTCTGTCTGTCTGTCTGTCTGTCTGTCTGTCTGTCTGTCTGTCTGTCTGTCTGTCTGTCTGTCTGTCTGTCTGTCTGTCTGTCTGTCTGTCTGTCTGTCTGTCTGTCTGTCTGTCTGTCTGTCTGTCTGTCTGTCTGTCTGTCTGTCTGTCTGTCTGTCTGTCTGTCTGTCTGTCTGTCTGTCTGTCTGTCTGTCTGTCTGTCTGTCTGTCTGTCTGTCTGTCTGTCTGTCTGTCTGTCTGTCTGTCTGTCTGTCTGTCTGTCTGTCTGTCTGTCTGTCTGTCTGTCTGTCTGTCTGTCTGTCTGTCTGTCTGTCTGTCTGTCTGTCTGTCTGTCTGTCTGTCTGTCTGTCTGTCTGTCTGTCTGTCTGTCTGTCTGTCTGTCTGTCTGTCTGTCTGTCTGTCTGTCTGTCTGTCTGTCTGTCTGTCTGTCTGTCTGTCTGTCTGTCTGTCTGTCTGTCTGTCTGTCTGTCTGTCTGTCTGTCTGTCTGTCTGTCTGTCTGTCTGTCTGTCTGTCTGTCTGTCTGTCTGTCTGTCTGTCTGTCTGTCTGTCTGTCTGTCTGTCTGTCTGTCTGTCTGTCTGTCTGTCTGTCTGTCTGTCTGTCTGTCTGTCTGTCTGTCTGTCTGTCTGTCTGTCTGTCTGTCTGTCTGTCTGTCTGTCTGTCTGTCTGTCTGTCTGTCTGTCTGTCTGTCTGTCTGTCTGTCTGTCTGTCTGTCTGTCTGTCTGTCTGTCTGTCTGTCTGTCTGTCTGTCTGTCTGTCTGTCTGTCTGTCTGTCTGTCTGTCTGTCTGTCTGTCTGTCTGTCTGTCTGTCTGTCTGTCTGTCTGTCTGTCTGTCTGTCTGTCTGTCTGTCTGTCTGTCTGTCTGTCTGTCTGTCTGTCTGTCTGTCTGTCTGTCTGTCTGTCTGTCTGTCTGTCTGTCTGTCTGTCTGTCTGTCTGTCTGTCTGTCTGTCTGTCTGTCTGTCTGTCTGTCTGTCTGTCTGTCTGTCTGTCTGTCTGTCTGTCTGTCTGTCTGTCTGTCTGTCTGTCTGTCTGTCTGTCTGTCTGTCTGTCTGTCTGTCTGTCTGTCTGTCTGTCTGTCTGTCTGTCTGTCTGTCTGTCTGTCTGTCTGTCTGTCTGTCTGTCTGTCTGTCTGTCTGTCTGTCTGTCTGTCTGTCTGTCTGTCTGTCTGTCTGTCTGTCTGTCTGTCTGTCTGTCTGTCTGTCTGTCTGTCTGTCTGTCTGTCTGTCTGTCTGTCTGTCTGTCTGTCTGTCTGTCTGTCTGTCTGTCTGTCTGTCTGTCTGTCTGTCTGTCTGTCTGTCTGTCTGTCTGTCTGTCTGTCTGTCTGTCTGTCTGTCTGTCTGTCTGTCTGTCTGTCTGTCTGTCTGTCTGTCTGTCTGTCTGTCTGTCTGTCTGTCTGTCTGTCTGTCTGTCTGTCTGTCTGTCTGTCTGTCTGTCTGTCTGTCTGTCTGTCTGTCTGTCTGTCTGTCTGTCTGTCTGTCTGTCTGTCTGTCTGTCTGTCTGTCTGTCTGTCTGTCTGTCTGTCTGTCTGTCTGTCTGTCTGTCTGTCTGTCTGTCTGTCTGTCTGTCTGTCTGTCTGTCTGTCTGTCTGTCTGTCTGTCTGTCTGTCTGTCTGTCTGTCTGTCTGTCTGTCTGTCTGTCTGTCTGTCTGTCTGTCTGTCTGTCTGTCTGTCTGTCTGTCTGTCTGTCTGTCTGTCTGTCTGTCTGTCTGTCTGTCTGTCTGTCTGTCTGTCTGTCTGTCTGTCTGTCTGTCTGTCTGTCTGTCTGTCTGTCTGTCTGTCTGTCTGTCTGTCTGTCTGTCTGTCTGTCTGTCTGTCTGTCTGTCTGTCTGTCTGTCTGTCTGTCTGTCTGTCTGTCTGTCTGTCTGTCTGTCTGTCTGTCTGTCTGTCTGTCTGTCTGTCTGTCTGTCTGTCTGTCTGTCTGTCTGTCTGTCTGTCTGTCTGTCTGTCTGTCTGTCTGTCTGTCTGTCTGTCTGTCTGTCTGTCTGTCTGTCTGTCTGTCTGTCTGTCTGTCTGTCTGTCTGTCTGTCTGTCTGTCTGTCTGTCTGTCTGTCTGTCTGTCTGTCTGTCTGTCTGTCTGTCTGTCTGTCTGTCTGTCTGTCGGTATGTTCCTTATAGACTCGAAAACTACGGTTTTCCTTCAATAGACCAAATCATCATACCGTCAATTGACAGATACTGGCGCCCTTGTTTACATTTTAGAAAACTTTCCTTTCCGTTTATAGCGAATGTAGCGTGTGTTTTAACATTTTACAGGCATAATGGCTTTTAAATGTAGTCCTAATGCTGTTTAAACTCGGTTTAAATAACAAACTTGCCGTTTAAACGGCTGAAACTTTTTTGGACTCTGCGGTCTGTTTGTAAACAAGGGCGCCAGTATTTGCCAGATGACGTCACCTTGTTTTGGTCTATAGACCCCTCGAGCTGTAAGAGGGCAACGCTTATACCAGTTGTCGACTAACATTTGAAAGGGGCGTATAAGCCAACTGTCAAACAGAACGAGTGAGAGTTCATTTTCCTATGCTGCTCCAGCAAAAAATAACTCTCACTCGTTCTGTTTGACAGTTGGCTTATCCGCCCCTTTCAAATGTTGGTCGACAGTTGATCTGTAAACGGTAGTTGCGACTTGCGAGTCAGCTGCCAATAGCTCTACTTAAATTAACGAAATTCTTAACTCGGATGTTTGATTTGCTTATCAAGGCGGAATGGAGGGAAAGATTTTGTTTTTCACATATAAAGCATTGCACGCAGATGTCAGTGCGTTTTTTTTTCCTCCCAGATTTGACAGTGTTGTGGGGTTTGTTTTGATTACTTATTCGCAAGACCCAGAAGCAAAAAACTGCAAAAATGACAAAAATATATGTTGTACAGAACTGTTATCATTTTCCTGCTTCGGAAAAGTCGGGTATTTCCGGTTTCCGCAAACAAGTGGTACGAATTACAAGTAATAAACCCACTAGCAATAAAATTAGGTTACAAAGGGAATCAAAACAAAACACACAAAAACGTCAAACCAGAGTTGAGGTTAGGCACCGTGCAAAGGTTTATCTTCCATAAGTTGCGCTTTGGGAGAATTACCTACCTTTTATTTTCTTTTTATGTGATGGCATACATGTATAGAAATATTTCTTGCATATTATCCGTATGCATATGCCCTACAGATTCGTGTTGATGTTTAGTCAATCGGCGGTGCAGGATTTTGCGTAAGACAAAAAAAAGAGGGAAGCATTTTTTCTGTTATCACGCGTACGTTCGCAAGGAGATTTCTTGCAAGTGTGATCAGTGTTCAAAATCTCTTTTGATGCCGGTAACGGCAATAAAGCTTGCTTAGAGCATCTAATCAGCTTTTCATAGTGCTTCAAGTAAATATTAATTAAGCATTGAGAATGCCATTTTAAAGCTGCTATGCTTTGACAATGCTGAATTATATCTGGCAGCATGTAACTTGCAAATTTAGAGCAGCTTTCAAGCTTACCCAGGTAACCAATAAGCATTAACATAAGCAGCAAATCAGCCGCTTATTGGCATATCTGGCATTTTATACTGCATGTTGTTGTATATTAGCTTTTTGACTGCATAGGTGTTCTAAATTGGCATCCAAAATTCTATTCAAATTCTTCGTGTCAGTAATCAGTTGCAAATGAGCATTGTCAGCACTATAAGAAGGTTAGCAGTAAAGTAGCCGTATATTTTGCCAAAATAGCATTTAAGTAGCATTTAATGTGACTTAAATGCTAATTGGACTGCATTTGAATAGCGTCGGAAATGCTTATTGGTTACCTGGGTAATTCAGTGCTTAGCGGTTACCTGGGTTGTTATCGACGCTACGAATAATATAAAAATAGTTTCTAAATACATAATTCCGCGCATAATTCATAATTTTAACAAATATGCAGCATATATGAAATAAATGAAAAATTAAATACTATTTGCTTTTCCTACAACCGGTACTGGTGCCACTGCTACATCAAATGTCAACTCAGATGGGAGAGTTGTAATGATAGGAAATGCCGATCAAAATCTATAACGATTATTGATAAAGTTTTCTTATCGTCAATAATCAATAACGATAATATGCCAGTATAAGCAAAAATACGTAAGAAATAGAACAAAAATGTTAAAATAATAACAAGCCAAGAAGAAGATTTCACTTTAAACCCTCCAATTTTCGATACTCTTTCGTGACAATAAAGTTTGATGGTATTATCGATATAAGATTACTAGCGATATTATCAGTAGCACACTTTTCATCACAGTTTTGAAGGTTGCACTTTATAACTGTGCAGTCCAATTGAGTGCGAAGAGCGCAATATTAAGGTTGAAAAAATATTTCCATCGGGAAAAGTGGGGAAAAGTAATATATTTTCAACAGTGTCTTACCCCTCGGTTAGGTAAAACAGTATAGTCTATAATATTCTAAAATTTCTGGCAACTCTGCAAAGCAAAGAAGCTTCAAGCTTGACATTTTTTTCGTTTGCAGTTAGTAGAAAGAGGAAGAGCAGCAAGACAAAAGCAAGCAGTTTTGGCGTTAACGTTCATCTAACAGAAAATTTCCGTTTAGTTTTCTTAAAATTTCTTCAGAAAATGGCTACAAAACGGGCATTCAACATTCTCGAGCAGCGGCACGCAAACGAGAATCAACACATCGGCAGTAAGTATAATTTTCGAAGGAAGGCTATTATAAAAAAGCGTTGAATTTAATTCAATTGTTCTCCATAGAAACACCGTTGGCGGGTAAAAACGAAACTCGTTTTCCGCATAAGTTAGCATTGAAAGATCTTACAAACAATTCTTCATCGCGATCTAATGTGATCAGTAAAACTCCCCAAAATGTGAATCCTAAAAAAGGACTACAGGCGAAGCCTTTCACTTCATCAACTTTAAGTCACAAAAAGTTGTCGGAAAGTGGTCCAAAGCAGCAAACATCCACAAACAAAAAAGAATTTTCAGCGGCAGCTTTTAGTATTTTCACACCCCAGGATGCGGAATATAGATTTTCGGAAAAGGCTTGTCTGCGGGAAGATTTACTAGAGCAGATGATCGAATTCAGCGGGGAGGTGTACCGTCCGACCATCAAGCCAATGAGACCACTGCGAGTTGAACCGCTAGACTTACCGGAACTAGAGATTCCGCAAGTAAAGAAAGAACGTCCGCAACCCGCGATGGCCAGAAATTTGCTGTTTGATCTGCCCGAGGTGGAAATACCGGACCTCGACTTTATGTTTTAAATATACCCCTACGTACATGATATTGAGACAAGACTTGTAAAATGTATTTTTTAAGGTTTGCTATAATATTTCTTTCGACTTTCCTATTGATTCAATAATTATTGTTTCTAATTGATATAAATGAATTCCTAAATTGTATGAGGAACTTGTTATGTGTGGTAGTAATTGACTATGATCACATGTAGCAAAAAGTTCACCTAATACAAATTAGTTATATTGTATAGCGATAACTAGAGTAAATGAAGATTCAAATAAATGCGTTGAAAATTCTAGATTTTCTAGTTTCGTCTTTAGTTTTTTGCATAACTGTGTCTAACTGAATATTTAAGTTTTATTATAGTACCTGTTTTTACTAAAAATTAAACTACTCCTTAAATTAAAAGATCTTGATATACCTAGCTACTTTAAGATTAAAAGTAGTTGCTGATAATACCAACCAAACCAGCAGCATTTACTTAACTGACTGTGATGTGATATCGAAAGCCGTAAGTATATATTTTACCCAGTCCCCCTCTCACAAAAACAAAAAAATATTAAAACAATTTAATCATTGGCACAGTTTCAGTTTGTAATCCACCACTTGTTGATTTCTTTATAGTTAATCGAGAAAATATGTCCTTGTCCGAAGTTAAACGTTCGCTTGAAGGTTTCATACAGATTCATCCCAGTCTAAAGCTATTGGCCGACCGCAACTGTATCGCCCGGGCCGACAGTGATCCGGCAGATGGTAAAGTAAAGCTGATTTCCGGTGGAGGAAGCGGCCATGAACCAGCCCATATCGGATACGTCGGGAAAGGTATGCTAACTGGTGCCGTCTGTGGAGATATCTTTAGCTCTCCTTCGGTCACTGCTATACTAGATTGCCTCAAGTTCGTAGCAGGCCCAAGCACTAGTGTAATTTTTATTGTAAAAAACTACACCGGAGATCGGCTGAATTTCGGAATAGCTTTGGAAAAGGCTCGCACAATTTTTGGATATCAAGACGTTCGTCTGCTGCTAGTGGGTGATGATTGTTCTATCGATGAATGCCATGTTAGAAAATCTGTTGGACGACGAGGATTGGCTGGAGTTGTATTGGTTCACAAGCTGCTCGGAGCGATGGCTGAAATGGGCTGTGACATTGCAGAAATATATGAGCACGGACAATTATTGGTTAAAAGCTGTAATTTGGCTACAATTGGTTTTACGTTCCAGTTGAATGGCACGAAATTAGAGAACATCGAAATTGGTAAAGGTATTCACGGTGAACCCGGCGTATATACTATGCCAACGGCCAGCGATTTCAACGACATTATTGATTTCATTCTTCCGAAGCTGGTTAAAAATGTAAAACAAGGATCCGATGTGCTACTAATGGTGAATAATTTAGGAGGAACTTCAGAATTTTTAATGGGAACATTTGTTAGCGACTTGATGAGTAAAATAAGTTCACATTATGCCGTTAAAAAAATATACGCAGGAACATTTTTGTCATCGCTTGACCAAGCTGGAATCTCAATAACTGTTCTGAATCTGAGATACTCGCCAATGCTGCAGAAATTACTAGATTTCCAAGTAAACGTTCCGTCGGTTCTTTTCGGAAAACAATTAATCGAAGGCTTAACAAAATCAAGTATTATGGAATCTAGTTTACAAGAAACCCCAGTTACACTTAACTCAAGTGAAATGCTTACAATAACTAAAAGTTTTGGTGCGAAACTGGCTTCAAATATTATCGCATACGTTTGTGAAGCACTGATTTCTTGCACGGACATGCTAAATACTATCGATAAAGAAGCTGGCGACGGGGACACAGGAACTACCATTGGCAAGGGAGCTGCAAGTGTTTTGGAACATCTCAACGACAAGAAACTAGATTTGATACATCCTGCAGTTCTTTTACAGCAGATCAGCGATATCCTTCAACAAAGTATGGGTGGATCATCAGGTGCTTTATATAGCTTGTTTTTCCAAGGAGCTTCAACAGCTTTCACCACTATAAACGAAGGCGACCAAAGCGTTTCCATGCAACACTGGAGTCAAGCACTTGGCAAAGGAAATGCTACCATCGTTAAATATGCCCTCACCGAAGTCGGTGACCGTACAATGTATGATCCACTGAAAGCAGGTGAACAACGCTTTACGGAAGCGCTTAGCAAGGACCTGCCTGTGCTTGATTGTGTCGAAAGCTTTACCAAAGCATGCGAGGAGACGGCACGGGCCACAATACGTATGCAAGCGAAAGCTGGACGTGCCGCATACGGGACATCCTCGGACAGTACGTCGGTCTTTGCTTATCAACATCCAGATCCAGGCGCTCACGCCGTATCAATTTGGGCCCGAGCTCTGTTCGAAGCCTGCAAACAGGTCATTGTTTAATAACTTGCTTATAATTCAAGAAACGTATTAGAATAGTGGGGTTTAGTTAGTTTATTCATTAATAAAAAGGTAACAAATTTCCGAAGCACTGTTAAGCTTTGATTTTTTCATACATCCTATAACAATTCTTCTATACCGAATCGGATTAGATCAGGGCAACTAAAAGTATAGTACCTAACGGTTTTTGCACCGTGGTAAACAATAGTGCGTTCTCATATTTTCGTCCAATATCCCGCCACAATTCTTTACATTAAATTGTCTTTATTGAAGCGTATTTTGCTTTGAAACTCCTTAATATACTTGAACTCTGCACATTTGTCGCAGATTATAGCTCCCTTTGAGATCATATCATGAATACTTTTATCGTGACATACAATATGAACCAGTTTGAGGTTCCCGAGCGTAAAAAGCTCTATAAAATACGTTATCACAGAAAGTTTTGTGCCTCTCCGGTTATGAATCTTGCAAATTGCATTGGCTTCATTCGTAATAACACGCGCCACATTTTCCACTATCGATGGAAGCACAGTACGGCTGATTTCGACCTGATGATCCAGGTTCCAAACTTGAAACAGAATCATATTTTCCCGGCTAGCATATGGATTAATAACATGTGCATTGTATCTACATTGCTTTTCATTCCACAATCCCATACAACGAAATTCGCCTGTGCGATTACAGAGTGCCTTTCTGTATTTGTCGATGGTATAACCGTCATCCTCCAGGGATTTTTTTATTGCTAACTTCAAGCGCTTCGGCATTATTCGTTGAGCGTCCACCTCGTCCTCGTCTGGATGATTGCGACTATCCGCGAAACGTTGCGGATGGTTACGATCAAATATACAGCTAAAATAATCAAAACCAATCAGCAGTTGACGAAAGAGCTCCAACATCTCGTCGATCAGTTCTTTAGCCATCATGTTCTTACGGTAGAGACCACATTTAGTTAGCTCATCCTTAGTTTTGTAGTAGTACCCTCTAATTCGATCCTGTCCGCGGCGTTGCATCACGTACTCCTTTGTTTGAGCCGCCTTGTCGTCGATTCCTGGTCAAAAGAGGAAACTTTAAATAAGCAAATAGAACATATGCGATTGGGTAGGAGTAGGATAACTAAACAGCAAGGAAGGTCGGAAACTAAAAACCTTTCAACATTAATATATTTGCACTTAATTTTACTTTAACCTGCTTTCTGTGCCATAAAATGTGCTGAATAAAATGATATCCTATTATCTTTAAATATCTAGAACGAATAAACTATTCAGCAAACCTTCAAACCACTCCTGGTGCTCGCTGCGTAGACTTTTTGCTGTCTGCTCATCCTGCGAGCGACGTGCGTCTTGCAGCAGTCTAGCGATCTCGCTCTGATTGTTGCCCACAAACTCCTTAGCAAGAGTGCCGGCCTGCAGCAACTCGCTATGTGAGGATTTAATTGCATCGTACATTAGCTCGAAATCTAGATTCAAGGAGGAAAAATATAAATTGGATTACTTTCAGCAAAGCAATTAAATAGAAAGATCCATGCGCAACTGTAATTAGCAATCGGAAAGTTTTACCAGTTTTTACGATTGTGTCCCGTTCTGCCACCACAAACAGTATCTGTGCAGGAAGTGTGTGGAAATAGTCCTCATCCAGCACTTCGACACCATCCTGTGCCAAATAAACGCGGCAGTGCTTTAACTGAAATAAGACCATCAACATGAATTGCGTGATATCATTTAGTTAGATTTAGTATGAATGTGGCATTTAAAACTATAAAGCAAGTCATATTCTTTAGACATAGTTATTCCGTATTTATATTGTATTTAACTACTCTTTGACAATTTTATTCGATGATCTAATTTCAAAAGTTGTAATTTGAATCAAAAAAATTAGTGGTACTCTAATGCACTAAAAACTATTTCATTCGACCGATTGGAATATGCGATGCCTTCAAAATTCACCAAAACTTTTTCAAGACTTTTTGTCCGCTATGGTTTGCAGCAAACTGCCAGTTTAGTCTCGTCATTTCAATGTCGCAGCCTGCATCCATAGGCGTATTCTTCGGATTAAATGAAGCTGTCAGAGTACATTCAACCAGGTCAATGTCATTGTCCTTCGAGGTTTGCATTCTGTAAGCTGCTACATCTTGTTGTTTTTCCATATGCAACTGCACTTGCGCTAACATCACACCCGGTTAGAGCAATTGCCCTTATAAAGGTAGGTTGGTTGCACAAGCACGAAGCACAACCTGGATGCCCACACAGAGTGGTGAGATGAAGTATATCGTGTGCAAAACAATCTAGATTTTACTATCATTGCTTCAGACCAAATGTAAATCGATAATAACAAACAACCGAAAGAGAAGCATAAACCAGCTCGATAATTCTAATGCGTAGGAAAATCCTTCCCGGAAACGTTGATCTAGGTCATTCACCTTGAATTTTTCGGAAGCTTTCGTTTTCAGCATCCGAAGCGAATCAGCGGCCACACCGTACTTTTTGCTTCGCTCAACATTGGTAATCTTGTATCCCTGGAGCGGACCAGCTTTAGATGGCTTTTTCACTGACAAGAAATTCAACATTTTTTACGGATGCTTTTCTTCTTTCCGAACACTATGCACGCGAGCAACAACACCCGAGGTCACACAGCCGCAAGGTCGAATTCAATCTATTGCGCTAAACCACAACCGCTCGGAGCCAACCGCGACAAACGAATAGCTCCGTGATAAGAAAATATCATGTGCAGATGGAATTTGTTTACGAGCGAAAATGGCAAGGTTTGCTCGGGTACCGTTTTGTTTTAAATTTGCGTCTGCGCTTTGTTGGATTGGAACCTGAGAAGGTTGGAACTTGGAATGGAAGAAAACCAAAGAAAACAACCATCAAAAACAACGAAAACAAACTTTGTTCAGATGTCCAGAGGTGCCAGATATTTCTGAAAAATGGAACAGAACTGCTCGAATTTCAAAAAGAAATAATCTAGATCAGGGGGCTGATATGACGTCACATTTTCGTTGCTCACATGAAAAAGGCGGCAAACGCAAAGCGATTTCACAAAACGAATTTACCTAACCATTTTTACAGTTTCATGTGTTTTGCATCAATTGCCTTCCTGGCATTAGCTATGTGATGCTAAAACCTTGGCTAAAATCAAACTAAAACTAACAAAATTTAACAATTTACACATCCGACTCGGTTGTCAGCTTAAGCCCATCTATGAAGCTGTCAGCTTGGGCCCGCTCTATGTTGGCTACGTATTTTTTGTACAGGTTGGTATTGGAAGTGTCATTCCCGTGATCTAGATAGAGTTAACAAAAGGGCGAATGTCACAAATGTAAACAAAACGGGTGAGTGTTTTTTTTTTTTGCTGGGCCAACATAAGAAAAGCAACCCTCAGTCGGTTTGTTTACGCTTGCGACATTCGCTGTTGTCGCGAGCAACACTTATTTTGGCTAGAGATGGTCTTAGCCGGTGGTTTTCGTTGTTGCTCCAAAGTCAATTTTCCGACTAGGTCGTACTTTGAAATTGGATGTGATATTCACTCGTGCTGATTAATTCACTTCACTTTACTGCTATGTTGGAAACTGTTCCCAGGAAAACTTAACTTTATTGAAAAAAGTTACAATTGTCGTCTTAAAGCTACGCGTTGAATAATCGATGGATACTTATGTAAAGCATCCCAGAAAAATTGACTTATATACTATGTCCCTTTAGATACCAGACTTTTCTTCGGATATCCATAATTTTCATTTATTTTCCTTCTGGAGTCTAACGGGCGCTTATTCTAAAACACTATAATTGTTTGAACACTCCTCATTGCGTCCTAACGATAAAAAGAGAAAGAAATTCTAAATGCGACACATGGGAGTGGCTTAATCTTTCATGCCCTAAATAAATAGTCTAATCAGTACATAATCCATGCGCGAGATGGTTTTTCAGATTCCTTTTCATATTCTGATTTTCCTACTCCCGATCAGATGGATCGTTTTCTGGCATGTTTATTTGATTACATCGTTGGCGCGTCTAGCTAAGCAGCTTGTTTGCTCTACCTCTGGAAGCGATAATGCCTCCAGCTAAGTTATTTATTTTTATCATTCCGCTCTAGCAGCGACATTCCGGGGCCCGTAAATCATCCTAGATTTACTAATTAATTTGTTGTATTTTTGGATATAAATATGCTTCGGGTGCAGCCGGCAGATCGGCCTCCCTTGGTGCACTTTCAATACGTAAACTTATTTCATTTGTTTCATTCTTTTGGGCCATTCTTCTCATTGAATCTCGGTGGGACAAGAAGCTCGTTAGTGAATCCCAAAATGATGCTATAAGTTGCCAACCGAGACCGTATATATCATATAATATACGTCCGTGCATAAAAGTATCAATTACAAATTTAATTATCCTACCAATCATGTATATTCCAATAAATGTAGAAGTTATATTCCCCAGCCAAGTTGACCAGGACATCAACTTACTCCAATATTTTTCGATGACGTTTTCAACTATCCTACTTGAAACAAGCGCATCGAAACGAAATCCTTGAACATCGGGTCGCTGACCAACTAGGATTTTGTGTAATACGTTAGACGCTATACGTCTGTCTCCCTGTTCATATATCATATTCCTCATTTTTTCAACACTGTCCGCATCATATACTCCACTTTGCATAAGATTTGGTAGCGGTGTGTAGGACCATGTAGTAAGAATATCCGTTGCAAGCTGTAACGGAGCGGTAGTCTCTCGTATACGACTATCTGTGGTATACCATCTACCACCGATTCGAAATTTGGCAGGGAGTAAAGGTGTGCAATCAATTTGCGTCCCTCTAATTTGCAGAATTCTGGTCACAGGTGATATAAACATTGATTTGTTATTATAATTTACTGGTATCTCTTGATAGCAGTTTTCTTCCGACCTGGGCATTACGTAAACTGGTTTACACTCCAAAATGTGTAAAACTTCACCTGCTACAACGGCCGTATATCCGGACCGCTTAATTATGCTAGAAACAAATTCCGTAGGATTTAATCGTGCTAATGTTAATCTTGTTTCCATTAGCGTTTTATCGACTTTACATATTTCAGTCATAACTGTATTGTAAAGTTCAGTCATGCTCTGACCAATATAATTTTCGACGATTGTTATTTTTGAGTTGAAGTATGTAAACAAGTCAAAATTTCTACCTGATGTAGATCGTCTAATAAAGGGAGAGTTGAAGCCAACTACTTCTACTATTAATATTCGTGGGTGATCAGTTGTAAAACCAACATTACCACAAATTTTCGTTTGCTCCCTAGCACGAATAGAAAACAAATTCGACTTGGAGATTGTGCTGTAGATAACATTTATCGCTTTACGACCTTCGTGTTTATTTTCGTTTTTAGTTTTGTTTACTGTACCCTCGTTAATAACTTCGAACTCAGTTTCTTCGCATTTTTTATTAAAGTTTACGTCCCAGGTGATGTATCCGTCTTCTGAATCTAAACATCGTCCTTGGGAATAAAAGCAATTTATACCGTTTTTCAAATATACAGTATCGCTTTCGAAGTCAACTGTTGCTACATAATCTTGTAACGTTATCTCATACTCGTAAAAAACCAATGCATTCTCCCACGTATATTCGGGTGTCCAATGTCTCCCGCCTACACAACTACTTCCAGAAACGGAACCCACAATGAGTTTCTCACCTCTAACTGTAGAGTTTCGTTTTAGTTCGCGAATCGTATGAGTGTCTGTAAGTGTCACTCTATTAAGTTGATGTGAAAGTCTACATTCTTCTGCAGTAAACTCTTTCACCATGTAAGCATAACCCCTCTCGAATTCAGATGTATGTGAATGCATACCACAATGCTTAATTCGGCGCTTCATTATCACCTTGCATTGGAATACATGTATTTCGCTTTTGACATTACGTTGCAAGACCTGTATTTGCACTTCTTCCGTCGTTAAATTGTTGGAAGGTGGAATACAAGATGCTACATCTAATAATGAATAACTCGTTAAGTTAACTTCAGGATTGCCGCAGTCATAAGCGATTAGCCCGGAACCTTCATAGGAAAACACGGATCCGAATGCCGCACATATAATGTAAATAAGCATAAGTAAATTACCCCACGTCCAGGGTCTAATTATAGTTTTTCTCTTACGCTTTGGTTCGGGTTTTGAAATTTGAGCTGCAATTCGTTTCACTACGTCAAGGTCAATGCACCTTCTTTTCCCATATTCGTATGGTTTAAATATTTCGGTTGGCGTTCTTTTTACTACACCAACAAAGTTATGTTTATTGCCTGCACTTGACTTTACAGCATGCGGCTTCCTAGAACTTTGCTCTTCAAAATTTTGCTTTATTGTTTGTTTGAGTTCAACGCCCAAATCTTCTTCTTTTGCGGTACCTCCCTCTTCACTCGGAGGGTTTACATCTAATACGGCTAACTTAACAACGGGTCTTTTTAATATTCCTGTCGTCGTTCTGATTGTGGCCGAGCGAACCTTTTGGTCTTTGCCCGGATGTACTTCTATTACCATTCCTTTTTGCCACTTTGCTTTATGATGATCATCGGCTATCATTACGATGTCACCAACACGTATATTGCGAATCTCTTCTGTCCATTTGGATCTCCTTGCAATTGAAGGAAGATACTCATGTAACCAACGATCCCAATAATTTTTTGCTAGTAGTTGAACGCGCTTCCACTGTTGTCTTGACGCTTCCGCTTCGGAGGTGTCATTCAGGGAAGGTTCTGATTCCCCGGCGCATCCAAATAAAAAGTGGTTTGGAGTGAGTGGTTCATCATCAGTGGCGTCAAGTGAAATGGCTGTTAGTGGCCTACAATTTATTATAAATTCAATTTCTGCCAAAAGGTGTCTAAAGACGTGCTCAGGCATTGTTTCACTGGGCATTAAAGTCTTTATTTCGTACACCTGCCTCTCCCAGCATCCACCGTGGTGTGGAGAGGCTGGAGTATTAAAATGCCATTCAATTCCTTCAGTAGACAACCGACGTTGAAGTTTTTTCAGCTCATTATCTGCTCCAACAAAATTAGTTCCGTTATCGCTATAAAGGTGCTTAATTCTACCTCGTCTAGCTTGGACTGTAGTGAGGCACAATAAAAATGCATCTGCACTTAAGTTCTGTGCTACTTCTATATAAACAGCTCTAGTTGTCATACATGTAAATAGAGCTCCCCATCTTTTCTCCGACCGTCTATTAACCGATACGTTATATGGACCAAAATAATCCACTCCCGTATGTGTAAACGGCTTTACGAATGGTTGTAATCTACACTCGGGCAATGGTGCCATTTTAGGCGCCTTTGCTCTCGCAGATTCATTCTTACAACGCTGGCAACGATTTTTAATTTTTCTCATACCGGCGTCAATGTGAATGATATGATATTTCTGTTGGACTGCTGCTATAGCAGCCTTCATTTTCTTATGCTTGAAACGCTCATGTTGGTGTTTCAGTATTAACTCAGATACATGATGTTTATCTGGTAAAATGTAGGGATATCGAGCCGCATATGGCACAAATTTCGTATTTTTGTAACGTGTTTCTGACCTCATTATACCGTTGTCTGCCACAAACGGCGTGAGAGTTCGAATCCTACTGCTTTTATCAACCGTTCCAGTAGTTTGCAATTCCACCATCTCATCAGGAAACGCATTCCATTGAGCGGTTCGAATCAAAAACTCTTCAGCTTGCTGCATATCAGAAGCGGTTATTATGCTATTAAAGGGTAAGTTTCGCCTTTTACTTTTAATAAATTGTGCGAACTTTTTAATTATGCAGAGTGCTCTTTTCAATCGATTCCAATCAGAGCCCCAAGTAATACATAAAATATCGAACTGTGGCTTATCGATTTCCTTTAGCGTATACATGGGTCGTAATTCTTCATGACACGACTCTTTAATTGATATATCATTGAATTTCGTTGGCCATTCGGATTCCTTTAGTTTTAAAAAGGATGGGCCTTCTATAAATTTAGACTCTGATGAAATTACCTTTGTTCCTTCATCAGCAGGGTTTGATGCGGAATCTATATATCTCCATTGAGATTCCATTGTACTATCGAGAATCTCGCTTACTCGATATTGCACAAACTGCTTATACTTTCTAACATCTGATTTTATCCAGCTCAAGACTGTTTTCGAATCAGTCCAAAAGATTGTTTTGTGGATAGTTAATCTTAACTCGCTTTGTACTGTGTTTAATAAACGAGTTCCCAAAACTGCTGCCTGCAGCTCTAGTCGCGGCACCGATATAATTTTCGTAGGCGCGACTCTAGCTTTGGCGGCGACTATAGTGACATCAGTTCGCAAATGTGACATAGTTCTCATATATATTACAGTTGCGTATGCCTTTAATGATGCGTCGCAAAATATATGAAGTTCTCTTCTAGATTCCTTTTGTTGAAGAGAGTAACATCTTGGAATACTCAAGTTCTCAAGTACCGATAGCTTTGTTATCCAGTTTTGCCAAGTTTTATTCAAATTGTCGGGAATTTTATCATCCCATTCAATACCAGTGCGCCACAAATCTTGCATTAATAATTTTGACTCTATCGTTATGTGAGATATGAGTCCTAATGGGTCATACACACTCATAATGAAAGACAAAACTTCTCTTTTCGTTGGTTCTAATGTGACTGCTTCAGGTATTTTTAATTTGTATTTAAATGTATCGGATTGTGTATTCCAATACATGCCCAATATTTTCTCGATGTTTTGCTCTTCATCAAGAGAGACTTCTTTTATTGGCGATATTCTATCAGCCGGCAGTTTGCTGAGTAGTTCTTTAGAATTTGAAACAAAGCCTCTTATTTTAAAGCTTGCCCCATCATGTATGCGAATTACATCTGAAACTATTCTTGTCGCATTAGTTATGTCATGGAAGCTATCTAGATAATCATCTACATAATGATTTCTGATAATTGCTTCTACTGCATCAGGACTTTCGCTTAAGAAGTTTTTCGCGTTTGTGTTCTTTACGAATTGCGCGCAAGCTGGCGAGCATGTCGCCCCAAATGTCATTACTTGCATCTCGTAAACGTCCAAACGAACCTTGGAACTTTCCCTAAAGAGGATTCGTTGGGCTTGTCGATCTTCTTTTATTATTCCAACTCGATGGAACATCTCTTGAATGTCGCCTGAAATCGCGAATGGTGCTTCTCTAAAGCGCATCTTGATTCCTAAGGCTGATTCAGTCATATCTGGTCCTGATAGCAATTGAGAATTGAGGGAAACGCCCTCCATTTTTGCAGCTGCGTCGAATACTAGTCTTGGTTTCGGCGGCTGCTTATTTTTGTTTATAGTCACGAAGTGAGGGAGATAAAATGTTTTTGGAGTACTTTTCATATACTCTTCAACTGTTAATTTACGCATATATCCCTTTTCGACATATTCTTTTATCTTGGCATTATACCAATCTCTTAGCGTTGGATCCTTATCCATCTTTCTTTCTTGCATTAGAAGACGTCCCAACGCAGTTTTAAAGCTGTTTGGAAATTTCACGTCTTCATTTTTCCATAACAGGCCAATCTCATAGCCCTGGTTAGTTTTTGTTAAGGTGTTTTCCATTATTTTAATGGCTTGCTCATCCGCTTTCGGAATCAGGTTGCTTTGTGGGACTTTTACCCCAAAGGCTTCTGTTGAGAAGTAATTCGACATCATTTCTCTAATTGACTTCTCTTCTTCAATAACTTCATCTATGGAGAACAAGTTTTTGGTGTTAGTATTAACTTCGCTACCACCAAAAATAGTCCATCCCAATTTTGTTTGTTTGGCAATGGGCTCATTATTTCCCCTCGAGCGTTCTGCTATTGCCTTAAATAAATAAGCATGAGGTAGCCCCAATAGTATGGTGGGTACCGCTTGCTCATATGATCGCATATTTACATCACGAAGGTAAGGATATCGTGATTTTAATTGATTCATATCTATTGATTGAACAGGTAAATTCAGTTCATCAACTGTTCTCATGTTTTTAATGGTAAAGATTTGTCCATTATCGGCTTGGACCTTAATTTGTATTACCTGACTATTCCGTTCTTCCTGGACTTCTCCGTTGGTCCAGGCAAGCGTTAGCGGAACACATGACCCTGTTGCTTTAACATCATTTGCAACTTGTTCTTTGATCAAACTTACAGACGAACCTGTATCAAAGAAAGCGAATGTTTTATATTCGCAGTCTTCGCCGATTATTGTAATCGGCACTACTTGATAGTAAATAGTCTTGTTATTTTGCACAAGACAATTTACATTTTCAGGTTGTCTTCTTGACGTGTCTGAATTGTTGTTTCTTGTATTAAAGGGCGCGTGCAGCAATGGATGGTGCTTCAATGTGCAACCGTCAACACCACATGTTTTACCAATCTTGCAATCCTGCATTCTATGGTTGCTGTAATTACAACAAGAGAAACAAATTTTCCTTTCCCTTGTGAATTGCCTTCTTTTGTCAAGTGGCATCCTTTTAAAATTTAGGCAATCAGATAAACGATGATCGCCCTTGCAAGCAAAGCATCTGGACTGTTTATTACCGAGGAAATTCACCCGGTCTGGTCTTGTTCTTTCATAATTAACGCCTCTTTCCGCGATTAACATGTTCGCAAGAGTTTCTTGTGGTTTCAACCACTTATAAAAATTTTCTAATGTTGGAGCCGTATAGGGGTTTTTAGGAGTTGACATGAGTCTCTCCTCATTAAGGTGCATCAACCATTTTTGATGCAATGTTGTTGGTAATTTAAAGGCCAAGTCTTTAATCAGACGTTGGTCATTTAAATATTCCTCTCTATTTAAACTTTTCATAGTTATTACCAGGTTTCCAATCCCTGATATAAAATCGACTACCGTTTTAGGCATTTCTAATCGAGGAGCCTTTAACGAAAGTACCTCTCTTAATAAGCCATTATAGACCATTTCGGAACTGCCGAAATGTTCTTCTAATTTATTCAAAATTATTCCGACGTTGGCGGAATCCAACAGGAGTGCACTGACTAATTTCAATGCATTTCCTTTGAGACTTTTTTGCAGTCTATACAAATTTTCCAAATCGGAAAAATTACCTTTATTCGTGGTTTCGATAAAGGTTTGTTTAAATCTGGGCCAAAGATTATATGACCCATCAAAATATGGCAAGTCAATCATCGACTGTTTCATCAAGAAATTGTCGGTTGATGAATGCTTCTCGACATTTATTTCTTTTATTTTATTAATAATTTCGTTAAATGCCTCGACATGCGAGCTGTCGGGAGTTTCTAATCGAGAAATCTTCTTGTCCCTACTCGAGATCTCGTCGTAGAGTCTCTTACATTTAAAACAAATCCACGGCTCCTTTTCGCCGGGAGTATAATCTAATCCCGCGCATGACACGTGGAACCAGCGATCACATTCGTCGCAGGCTACCAACGTGCCGATGCTATCGGGTTTTTCACAAAGACGGCAATTGCCGTTTTTATTATTTACTAAAATTTTGTGCATTTTCACTCACCAGATGTTTTTCTTTGCCTTTGCCTGCGCCTGCTGTGTTTGTTGATTCTAGGGTTCACCGACCGTTCGTCGATGCGGTTGCCACCAGCTGATTGCCGATGCTGCTACGCTGCTGCTTCGGTTCACCGACCTTTTGCCACCGACTGGGTGCCGATGTGTTGGAATCACCGACCGCCTGTCGGTTGGAGTGTCACCGGCCTATTTGAGCGCCGATGTTTCGGATTACACTAGTCGCCTACTAGTGACTCAAGCTAGCCCACTAGACTTGAGCTTTTGGATAGCACCGACCTTCCGTCGGTTGGGTTGCACCGGCCTCCTTGTGTGCCGGTGTTTTTTCGGATTGCACTAGCGCCTGCCAGTGACTCAAGCAGCTCACTGAACTTGAGATTTTGGATAGCACCGACGCCTGTCGGTAAATATCACCGGTCTCCTTGCTGACCGACGATTACAATGGCACTAGCGCCTGCTAGTGACTCAAGCAGCTTACTGAACTTGAGATTTTGGATAGCACCGACGCCTGTCGGTAAATATCACCGGTCTCCTTGCTGACCGACGATTACAATGGCACTAGCGCCTGCTAGTGACTCAAGCAGCTCACTGAACTTGAGATTTTAGATAGCACCGACGCCTTCTGTCGGTTGGGTTGCACCGGCCTCCTTGTATGCCGGTGTTTTTTCGGATTACACTAGCACCTGCTAGTGACTCAAGCAGCTCACTGAACTTGAGATTTTAGGTAACACCGACGCCTTCTGTCGGTTGGGTTGCACCGGCCTCCTCGTGTGCCGGTGTTTTTTCGGATTGCACTAGCACCTGCTAGTGACTCAAGCAGCTCACTGAACTTGAGATTTTGGTTAACACCGACGCCTGTTGTCGGTAGATATCACCGGCCTCCTTGAGCGCCAATGATAGCGGGTGCTGCCCCAATCTGGTAGAAGTCGTCCCGTCTTTTGCCTGCTTGCTTGCAGCAGGTCTTTTGATTGCCCTTGCGCGGGCCAACAATTGTCACTTCTACCCTTGTGGTAGAAGTCGACTCAAAACAGTCAGCTTTCTGACTGAAATTGCGAGTATTATTTTCCTCGACTTAGTGCCTGTACGCTTGCGACAGGTCTTTTTTTTTTTACTTTCTTACCCTAGCGGGGGTCAAGAATTGTCACTTCCACCGCCAGTGGCAGAAGTCGACACAAAAATTCAACCAAACAGTCTGGTTGGAAGCTTCCTGGTTTTATTCCGTGAGTTCGCCTTCCTTACTATCCTCTCTGGAGCCACCATTAAATGTTGTCGCGAGCAACACTTATTTTGGCTAGAGATGGTCTTAGCCGGTGGTTTTCGTTGTTGCTCCAAAGTCAATTTTCCGACTAGGTCGTACTTTGAAATTGGATGTGATATTCACTCGTGCTGATTAATTCACTTCACTTTACTGCTATGTGGGAAACTGTTCCCAGGAAAACTTAACTTTATTGAAAAAAGTTACAATTGTCGTCTTAAAGCTACGCGTTGAATAATCGATGGATACTTATGTAAAGCATCCCAGAAAAATTGACTTATATACTATGTCCCTTTAGATACCAGACTTTTCTTCGAATATCCATAATTTTCATTTATTTTCCTTCTGGAGTCTAACGGGCGCTTATTCTAAAACACTATAATTGTTTGAACACTCCTCATTGCGTCCTAACGATAAAAAGAGAAAGAAATTCTAAATGCGACACATGGGAGTGGCTTAATCTTTCATGCCCTAAATAAATAGTCTAATCAGTACATAATCCATGCGCGAGATGGTTTTTCAGATTCCTTTTCATATTCTGATTTTCCTACTCCCGATCAGATGGATCGTTTTCTGGCATGTTTATTTGATTACATCGTTGGCGCGTCTAGCTAAGCAGCTTGTTTGCTCTACCTCTGGAAGCGATAATGCCTCCAGCTAAGTTATTTATTTTTATCATTCCGCTCTAGCAGCGACATTCGCCCTTTTGTTAAATCTGTCTTCATATACTTAACTGATGTTATTTAATTTAATAAGATATGACTATGGCTATAAAGAACTAAACAGAATGCTATCCAGCTTTTTACGCGCTATAATGGTGGCCGCTATAAATTGCGTTCGTAATATGCGAACAATCTTTTTGACAACTCTGCATACATCAAATCTGGCACTCTTCTCTTGCAACACTACCGTTCTCTTTCTTTCGTTTACGTCAAAGAAGGAAAGCAAAACTGTGCGAAATGTAAACAAAACTATTGCCTTCCTTCTTTTGCGTAAACGAAAGAAAGAGCAACACTGCCGTACAGGAGAAGAGTGCCCAGTTTTGATGTATGCAGAGTTGTCAAAAAGATTGTTTACATATTACGAACACAATTTATAGCGTCCGCCATTATAGCGCGTAAAAAGCTGGATAGTTGTTTCCTGTCCGAAAACGGCATTCCTGCAGTTGGTGTCTTCTGCGCACGCATGCATAAAAAGTACTCGAATGAGCACCTGTACCTGTTTGTTGTGGTCACCTTGGTTCTTGCTCTTTGCTTTTGATCAATTTGACAGTTTACATCGCTTTGTTTTTTCGTTATTTTGCTTTCTTATTCTTCTAACCTTTACCTTTAGTAATGTTGGTGAAAGAAAATTAATCAGTGATTGCTCATGGACAATTTGCGAGAAATTGCATGTGAAAATTAATCGGCACGGATAAGGAATGAAAACAATATTTAAAATACGGTTCTCGATTTAGCATATCGCAACCAGAAGCTTCAAAATAGTTAATTTAGTGCTGTCAGAATAGGAAGAACAGCGCAGTTTATGACAAAATGTGCAATTTGAAGTTGGTGAAGGCAAGCTAAACAAAGAAAGAACTTGAACTGTGAATAAATTGCAGATCTATAGAAACGAGCCTTTCAAAAGTTACGGCGATTTTGAAAATCGCATCGAGGGATGAATGTTGAGCTACGTGATTTCGAGTTCAGTGATTCAGAGACAGATCTGCTTATCGAATCGAATAATAGTGGTCGCTCGCCGAACCGGGTTACTTACGGGGGCCGCTCGGCGCGTGGAAGAAGAAACCAATCATTTAAAATGGGAAGTTTTCTAAAAAATATTTTCTGGTAAGTGCAAGGTTATTATTGCGTATACTGAATGTTGAAGATTTATATACATCCTGACTAAACTGTACAAAATCTGAAGTGAGTGTATAACATCAAAAAAGCTAGTTTCGAAATTGCGACTAATTACCAAAGGTTTATCATAGTCGGCACTTAGAATCTTGAACATGAGCGATGCAAAGAGCGCACTAAAGAAAATTATAACATCTACCTAATGCCTATTAAGATTCAAAAACAATTCGTAAGATTCGTAAACACGTACGTAACACGTGATTTCTGGGATCTAAAAAAACAGTTTTTAGTCTCAAAACAGATAATATATCTAGGAAAATCTATCATTGTATTCTGACAGATACATTTGCGTGAACATATTTTTTTGTTTTGAGCTTAAAAACTGCTTTTGAAATCCCAGAAATCAATAACGCGTGTTCAAACCACCCTTAATCGTTCAAATGCTCGTAAGAGTACTATAGGTTGGACAGTTCTTTTTTCGACAATCGTGAATTTTTTTTCTGGGTTTACGAAAAATTGTAAAAACAAGTGCCCTGTATTCAATTGGAAATTTGTGCAATATTGGCTATGCAACCTCCAAAAAAAGGTGTTATGCAATGCATAATCACGGCTGCCCTTAATGTTGTCCGATATTACTTATTTGGCCATAACACCTCAGTCTAGCTAAGTTTGAAAAAGGTAAAGAGCGCTCCAACTTGTGTAAACGGGGAGCATACTGTAAATTCATTAGGTAAAGATATACCTAATTGAGCAACTTAATAGATAATAATTAGCTCTATAAATGCCCCATACATACTGTTTCAAATTTTGCTTGGCTGAGGTGGTACAGTTAAGTCAGTAAAATTAGTGCACAAAGAGCAGTACTACAGCACTGTGCAGAATCAATTTTCTACTCTTTCCAAACGTCCCGTATTCTTTTATAAATATTATAGTGCAAAAAGGCTCAAACAGGACTAGAATTTAGTCTGAAGGAAGGGTAATTGGGGGCCAGAGAATTAAAAACCTTTCCACGAGCATTTGCTCGTCAAAGCTGCCTTCATAACCTTGCAACTGCGTAAATAGCCGCCAAACAAGCAGCTTAAATTTTATATGGTTACTATGGAATGGATACTAAGCAATGGAACTGTCTAAAATGAATGTTTAGGAGTCGTTAACGTTTTCGTTGAATATTGTTATCCAACTTCGAATGCCAAACGGATGTCCTAAAAGGGAACCGTATTGTGCGCGACATTGGTGAATCCTTCGCTTCATTCAAAACTGAAGTCTTGTTTAAAACTGCAAAACTAGTCTTGTATGCAGCGTTTTGTTAAAATATACAAATGTGTCGTGTATACCGCAACATCGTCGCAACAAGTGAATAAAGCTGAGGTGCTCTTACATACGTTTCAAAAATGTTTAATTTGTTGGTTGCTAACTGTTTTAAGGTCGGTAACTGTTTTAGGTGAAGAAGATTTGCAACAAGTGACGACTTGTTGATATGGTGTTCAAGAACGTGTAATTTAATTTTTTTTTCTGTTCAAGTTTGTCAGCCTTCTAGCCAATATTTGCTCAAGGGGAAAATTTAATGAGCAGTCATTACCTTTTCGAATTTCAGAAGCAATTTTTGTGCCCACAACAAAAGATTTGTTTTTAGAAATGTATCTACTCTATTCTTCTGGCCAATCTGTACACAGAGAATATATTTTCATGCGCTGAATTGTTGTTTAAAAAAAATGCTTTTAAAATTTACAGAATCAATGACTCATTTCTTCGTTTAATTGTTGCGATGAATTACTTCACCACCGCTTCACTGATGCTGATTTAAGCCAGTTAGAAGCAAACCAGAGTCACTTTTTTGAATCTAAAACTTCACTATATCATCGTTAAGTGTCGGTTTGCAATTGAAGGTGACGTTGTCGTCGGGCCCATGTCATGTATTTTTAATTTGCTTGATATCATTTGTAGCATAAAAAATCTCAGTAAGGTGGTGACAAATCTCCATCTTGCATAAAAAAAAATTGTAATCAAAAATAAGTAGGTATTTTAAGGGTTTTTAACGAACTAGTAGAAACAAAAGGAGTATGAATTTAGTTTAAAAAATATTTTTTTGATTCAGAAATGTGATACAAGTTAAACTAAACAACAGATATTTTTTTGTATTGTGAGGCGGCTAAGTCCATTGTTGTTTCTAACTATGTATCATCATTTTTCTGTGTTAAGTCTTTAAATGCACCGGCGTTTTAAAAGTGTTAATACCAAGCTTAGCCTCGGTTTTCAACTGCAACAGCAATAACTAATAATCGATTGTCGTTGTTTTTCGGAAAAATTGATTTGAAAGCTGGAATTCAGCTGGAGTGATTTGAAAGCATTTTTATAAGTATCTGAAGGCCCAACATTTCTAAACTAAAGTATATGGTCTGCGCTCCCAAAATTTGCGCATTTGAGCAGACAAACGAGGCACTACTGTATCGTTTCCGAGACTTTTTTATTTTTCTTTTATTTACGAAAATAAGGGAAACAACATAAACCAAGATAACGAAAAAAAACTTCTGCTGTCATCGCACCGTTCGTCATTCCTCTCCATTCATGCTAGTCCCGGTTCACTGTAGTAGTGAGTAATAGATACGACAGATACCGTTTTTATTTTCTCGTTTTTCCGAAGAAACGTCATTTCAGACAGACGAGACAGACATACATAGATACGATTAGTAACAGTTTGATTTCGTTCACCGAAGTGCTACTTATTATTGGGCACTGTTTTCAATTTTTTTAAAACGCAAACAACGCAAAAATCTTCCAAAATTCATGAACTACAAGTAATTCGTGCGATGGAAGACTCATCGCAACCTGTTCCAGCGACTGCAGTGACCACTACCAAGGAAACGATTCCTCTAATCGAGAAAAATCGTAGAAGACGTCTCTGGCTGAGGTAAGCGAAGTGCACAAAAAAATAGGTTCAACCTCCGCTAAAGATGACGAATCAATGATGGCGCTTCGCTGTTACTGAAAACGATATGCATACTTTTGAAATTTCAAGTTATGAACTAAATTTATCGACTTGGATTGGTGCATAAAAAATATCTTGCTTCATATTAACTCTGACAAGCCATAATTGCTATTCTAAAAATGCGTTAAATAACTTAGCTGTATCGATTTTTTATCTGTGATTTGCTTTTTCGCTTCTACATGATATCATTATAAACAGCAAATCGATAAATTCCGTCATTGTTTTGTTTGGAATATCAACTTTCCAGTCCTCTACTAGGTATAAACTGAATGAAGTGAACGTTTAATATTAATCAAACAGTAAAAATTTGTCGCATTGCCGGAAAGTATCGTAAAACAACGACTTTCTCTTTGGTAGAACTTATAATACCTTAATAAAGGTTTAGTTATGTTATCCGATTAGCAACATTGTTGTGAAGCAGATTAGTATGGTTTTCTGGTACCTTATGAAGTAATCGACATAATTATTTATAGTTGTTGGTGCTGGGCTTGGCGAAAATGGTGTGCTTCCAAGGAACTGAAACCTCGGACAATCCTAATCGGACAACCATCAACCGAAAAGTTTCCGCCGAATGAAATCCGTAATCAGAAGTACAACATCTTCACCTTTTTGCCGCTGGTACTGTTCGAGCAGTTTAGATTCTTCCTGAATCTGTATTTTCTAATCATGGCCGTGAGTCAGTTCATTCCGGATATTCGGATCGGGTATCTGTACACCTACTGGGGACCGCTCGGGTTTGTACTGGCAGTAACCATTTGTCGTGAGGCTGTCGACGATTTACGGCGGCATAAGCGAGATCGAGAGGTCAACTCCCAAAAGTATAAACGATTTAGCAATGCCGACAAACCACCTGAGCTGGTTTCCTCGTCGAAATTAAAAGTAGGCGACATAATTATGGTGGAGAAGGACGAGCGTGTTCCAGCCGATCTAATACTGCTACGAACTAGCGATAAAAGCGGAGCGGTGTTTGTGAGGACTGACATGTTAGACGGTAGGCTCGAAACTCTGCACTATATGTGCAACACGACTGTAACGTATTTTTATTTGCTTCAGGTGAAACCGACTGGAAACTGCGCTTGGCTGTACCAGCCACACAGAAATTAGCATCCCACAGTGATTTGTTCAGTATTGGAGCTTCACTGTATGTTGAAAAACCACAACGGGACATTCATACGTTTATTGGAACCTATTCGAAGGTATTCGTAACTATTATTGATAATAAACTCGTTCCGATTAATACAGATAAATAACCACAAACATATTTTATTTGTAGCTTGAAGGTTCCGAAGATGAAGGTCTTAACGTGGAAAACACCCTATGGGCTAACACGGTCGTGGCATCCGGAACTGCTGTGGGAATCGTAATCTACACTGGAGCCGAGACGCGAAGCGTAATGAATAATTCGCAACCTCGATCCAAAGTCGGTTTATTAGATCTCGAAATTAACGGCCTGACAAAGGTACTGTTCTGCGCCGTCATTGGACTTTCTTTCGCAATGATGTGCTTGAAGGGATTCAACGGGCCCTGGTATCGGTACATGTTCCGATTTGTGCTGCTATTTTCCTACATTATCCCGATTAGTTTAAGAGTTAATCTAGACATGGGAAAAGCGTTCTACTCATGGCAGATTCAAAACGACGAAGAAATCCAAGGTACAGTGGTTCGATCTACAACAATTCCGGAAGAATTGGGGCGGATTTCATATCTGTTGACGGATAAAACTGGAACATTGACACAAAATGAGATGATTTTTAAGAAGATTCACGTTGGAACAGCAGCTTATGGAAGAGATACATTCCCGATGGTGTCAGCAGCGATTCAATCGGTATACAGTAGCATCTCAGTTCAAGGAGACGGCTCACCTACCAAACCGTCCGGATATCAACCGAGACTGAGAAAACCCGACGGTTGGCGAATATGGGAATCTGTTAAGGCTCTAGCTCTTTGTCACAATGTAACACCCGTCTACGACAACGGCAATACGGGGCTCGGCATTAACGGATCTGACCGCAGAAATTCTCCTTCAAGATCGATTTCAATAGAAGCCCAGGAAACGGTAAAGCTACCGGAGAAAACATATCAAGCTTCTAGCCCAGATGAGATTGCTTTGGTCAAGTGGACAGAGTCTGTTGGGCTGACATTGATCAATCGTGATTTAAACCATATGACTTTGCAGGTATTTTGCAATGCTACGCGGGGGTTTCCAGCATAATCGTTAACCTTTTTTTTTTGTTTTCCAGATACGTGACAAAGACGCACCGGTCAGTTCGATGAATGAGAATGCTTCGATCA
The DNA here is from genome assembly GCF_943734655.1 of Sabethes cyaneus. Lineage (NCBI taxonomy): Eukaryota > Metazoa > Arthropoda > Insecta > Diptera > Culicidae > Sabethes > Sabethes cyaneus. The sequence continues at coordinate 156,465,662 of NC_071355.1, read as the reverse complement.
ATACTACGGTGACTAATCTGTCCGGGAATTCCAAAACCGACCTCAACTCTCCATCAAGCTCAGGCAGTGCCGTCTCGCTGAGTTCTCTCAACGGTGGCATTATGAAGTATCAAATCCTGCAAACGTTTCCTTTCACCAGTGAAAATAAACGAATGGGAATTATAGTGAAAGAGCTAAACAGCGGGGAAATTACCTTCTACTTGAAAGGAGCAGACGTTGTTATGTCTGGAATTGTGCAGTATAATGATTGGCTTGCTGAGGAAAGTGGTAATATGGCCCGCGAAGGTCTTCGTACGTTAGTGGTGGCGAAGAAAGTACTAAGCGACGATCAATACAGTGATTTCGAAACGCGATACAATGCAGCCAAAGTCAGTGTTACAGATCGTGTGGCAAAAGTGTCGGCTGTTATCGAGAGTCTAGAACGAGAGATGGAATTATTATGCTTGACGGGCGTAGAGGATAGGCTACAGGAACGTGTAAGGCCAACGTTAGAGCTTTTACGTAACGCCGGCATCAAAATCTGGATGTTGACAGGTGATAAACTAGAAACAGCCACGTGTATCGCAAAAAGTTCTCACTTAGTGGGTCGAAATCAAAACATTCACGTGCTGAAAAGTGTTCTAACTCGAACTGATGCCCATCTAGAGCTGAACCATTTTCGTAGAAAGCAGGATTGCGCTCTGGTAGTATCTGGAGAAAGCTTAGAAGTTTGTCTTCAGTACTACCAACCAGAATTTATGGAGTTAGCAACTGCTTGTCCAGCCGTGGTCTGCTGTAGGTGCAGTCCAACACAGAAAGCGCAAGTTGTGTCACTTATACAGAAATACTCAGGCAAACGTACATGTGCCGTCGGGGATGGAGGAAACGATGTTAGTATGATCCAACAGGCAGATGCAGGCATAGGCATTGAGGGTCGAGAAGGAAAACAAGCATCCCTGGCTGGTGACTTTAGTATTCCTCAATTCTCACACATAGCCAAACTACTGATCGTGCACGGACGGCGTTCATACAAGCGATCCGCGGCACTATCACAGTTTGTCATTCATCGAGGTTTAATCATATCAACCATGCAAGCTGTTTTCTCAGCAGTCTTTTATCTGTCCTCCGTTGCCTTATACCAAGGATTTCTAATGGTCGGTTATGCTACCGTGTACACCATGTTCCCAGTTTTCTCACTTGTCCTGGATCAGGACATCAGTTCGAACATTGCACTTACCTATCCAGAATTATACAAGGAATTATCCAAAGGGAGGAGCTTGAGTTACAAAACCTTTTTTATGTGGGTGTTGATCAGCATTTATCAAGGTAAACAGTTCGTGGTTTTAGTGGATCATATTCCTCATAAAACATATTATTTCTTCTTTTCAGGTGGTGTCATTATGTATGGAGCGTTAATCCTATTCGAAGACGAATTTATTCATATTGTTGCAATCAGTTTCTCAGCACTGATTTTAACGGAGCTTATAATGGTTGCATTGACGATCAGAACGTGGCACAAGTATGTACTTTACGTTATGTTTTTCTGGTTATATCGTTCTTCAAAACACATTTCTGTTTACAGATTAATGGTACTGGCAGAGCTATTTAGCTTGGTGCTATACATAATCTCCTTAGCCGTGCTTCACGAATACTTCGGTATGTTCCAAAATATTTGTAATCGATCTAACCTTTTTTATTCATTGAGAATTTATCTTTTCTTTTGACAGACTGGGAGTTCATTTGGTCATGGGAGTTCCTCTGGAAGGTCCTAGTGATAACGCTTGTCTCCTGTTTGCCACTGTACATTCTAAAATTCTTGAGGAAGAAATTTTCACCTCCATCCTACTCGAAATTGTCATAAGTCTATTAAAGTAAAAAACAAAAACAAATAGTGAATTGTCACAAGTTTTCGGCTCTCACAATAGCAAACTGAAGTCTAATGTTTCGCACCATACGACAACAATGACTGTTTTCTATTAAAATTATTGTTACTTATAATTTATTTCTCTGCAGTAGTTAAAATATCTGCTGATGCTCGCACCTATGTCAACACTTTTTAATTGATGCCGCTATAAATTCACAGCTTATATTTATCGGGCTGATTTCGTAATTTTAGTTAATCACCAAAGTATTACACAATCCATAAATATTTTACGCTGCAATATCAATTCACCATTTTAATATTAAAAAGGACTATATTGTTACTTCCCTGTATCTTGTGATGTGAATAATATAAATATTCGTGATATAATTTATGTAGCATTTTATGTTACTACACACTCAAAGTTTAATCAGCGAATTATTCTTACGATTCCAATGTTAATACTGCTATGTGAAGAATCATTGATTAACATTTGCAATTAATTATTAATAGTTTTCCAGATCAAACTATAAAAAATCGACATTTTCAGCATAGCATATTTCGTATACAGAATATCATTATTGTAGTGTTTTATAAAGAAGAGCTTTTCAGTTGAATACACGTATAGTGTAAATCGTAAGGATAGGTGAACATACGGGTGCACAACAGCGCTATCAGTAACCGAAAAATGATCGAAAATAGAGACTACAATGACTACTAACTGAAAGAAGAACAATAAAAACACAGTTTTACTGAATAAATTAACGACTGTTCGCCAAAAGCGGTAAAGTCTAATTTCATTCCGAATAGCCGAATTGCCTTTTCAGCATGTTCAGCTATCAGCTATCTATCAGATCACGTTGGGCCTCTCTATTCCTGTTGCCGGTGGAGTTCTTGAAGAGAACGGATTTCATTGCACAGCCATCCGGCATTTTTGCGACGTGATCGGCCTACCGTGGCATCCCAACTTTCGCCAGCTATTCGATGGTAATCCCTCCAAGTAGTGCCTGCTGCTCATGGCTCTTGTGCCTCGCCACTCTTCGCTTTCCATTATTTAATCCACCAAAAATGGTCCGCTACACCTTTCATTCAACGTATTGCGGAGAAAAAAGTAGGCTCAACTTCCAGTTTGAATGCTTCATTGAATCTCCTTACACGTATTATTGTTGGCGGTGATCAGAGATCCGGGTATGAAATGGAGAGGGTTACCTGGAAGGAGCGTCAAACATAGCTCTGGCTCTCTCAAGCTCCCACCTGGCGCTTCCACGCAGATCTAAGTCAAATGATGACGGTCGATGGCCTTACCCGGAAATGCTTCATGTACTTACTGAAGCAGCTAAGCTAGGAGGTGAGAACTAGAGCGCCTGTTCTCCAGGTGAGGGGCGGCTCACACAGCGTCTGTCTCGTAACCGGCGGCTGAATATGATATGCTGTATCCCGCAAGCTATACCTAAGGTGGCAGACCCATCAGCGGAATGTAGGTATCGCGACCCCGGTGAGGTAGTATACCGAAAACTCAATTACCACGAACAACGAACAAAGAAATTCAGGACGGAACAATCGGTATAGGACATGGCAAGGGACAAGGAAACGATTAAGGGATAACGATTGGAAACTTGGTACCTGGAATGTTCGAACTCTCCATGAACCGGCACGGGCTGGCTTGCTTGCTCGAGAGCTGCATCAACTCGGAGTGGAGATCGCTGCTATTCAGGAAGTTCGGTGGCCATATTCCGGAGAAAGGGAGTTCCTTGCAGTAAACCCTATTGCAGGTACTTCTTTCAAGTACCACATCTACTACAGTGGCGGTAAGCAAGCAGAACATGGAGTCGGTTTCGTAGTGTTGGGAAAACAAAAGCAACGAGTTATCCAGTGAAGGCCCGTAGATGACCGTATATGCGTGTTGAGGATTAAGGGCAAATTCTTCAACTATAGCCTAATCAACTTATATGCACCGACAAATGATAAATCCGATGATGCTAAAGACGAGTGACAACAAGCCAATTTTCGCGCCTAGGCCCTGGCCCCAGGCCGCTGGGTCGTCCCAAGGCCGACGTTCCAGTATCTCAGACCATAGCGTAGAATGGTCGGCCTCCCAGCCGAATATCCAACGCAACGTGGGCGTCGGCGGTTTGGAGGTCGGGGAGGAAGTGACAGTTACGAATGAGGAACTCATTGAGATCGCTAAATCCCTAAAGGTGAGCAAGGCACAGGGGCCAGACGGAGTCTAATATGGCCATTAAAGCGGCTATTCTAGAGGCTCCCGAATTATTTGGGGCAGTAATGACTAGATGCCTAGAAGATGGCCACTTCCCGGACAGATGGAAGCGACAGAACCTGGTTCTATTACCGAAGCCGAGAAAACCTCCGGGTGTCCCCTCGTCATATAGGCCGATCTGTCTGTTCGATACTGCCGGTGCTGGAAGCTGGAAAGGTGCTGGAGAGGGTTATCCTTAACAGACTCGTACAGTACACTGAGGGTACAAACGGTCTGTCAAGGAACCAATTCGGCTTCTGAAAAGGCAAATCTACGGTGGATGCCATCTTGTATGTCACTAAGACAGCCGAGGTGGCAATTCAGCCCTAGAGGACAGGTATCCGTTATTGCGCAGCTGTCACGCTCGACGTGAGAAATGCGTTTAATAGCGCTAGCTGGGACTCCATAGCTAACTCGCTTCGGAACGTCCAAGTACCGGTGTTGCTGTACAGAATTCTGGAAAATTATGTCCAGAATCGTGTGCTATGCTACAACACGGAGGAGGGTTCCATACTGGGCCCGGTGTTGTGGAACGTCATGTATGACGAGGTGTTTAAGCTAAAGTTCCCGGTAGGAGTGGTGATTGTCGCTTTGCAAACGACGTCACCCTGGAAATCTACGGTGAATCGCGGTCCTTAAAACTCCTGGGAGTCATGGTCGACGACAAGCCCAAGTTCGGGAGCCACGTCGACTATGCCTGCAAGAAGTCTTCCACAGCTGTTTCGGCATTGTCTCGTATGATGTCTAATAGCTCTGCGGTATAAGACAGCAAGCGAAGGCTATTAGCCAACGTGGTCCAGTCCATACTCAAGTATGGCGGGCCGGTGTGGTCATCGACGTTAGGTACCAAAAGCTATGTAGCCAAGCTGGAAAGCACCTATCGTCTCATGTGCTTGAGAGTGGCGAGTGCGTATCGCATAGTTTCGCATGGTGCAATCTGCGTCTTAGCGGGTATGATGCCTATTGGTGCTTCAACCAACGTGGAACTAGAGGCATACGGAGTACCACAAGATCGGCCTCGATGACCACATGGCAACGCGCATGATCCAATTCCATAAAAGGCCGGTGGACACATCGACTTATCCCGGAACTATCCGGGTGGGTCAACAGGCGCCACGGCGAAGTCAACCTCCACCTGACACAGATTCTGTCAGGGCATGGTTGTTTTAGACAGTATCTGCACAAGTTTGGGCATGCGGAGTCCCCCGCGTGTCCCGAATGCGTCGATGTTGAGGAAACTGCAGAACATGCTTTCTTCATATGCCCTCGCTTCGCGGGCACGAGAAGCAACATGATGGCAGTGAGCGGACAGGACACTACTGCGGATAACTTAGTCCAAAGAATGTGTTCCAGCTCGGGCGTCTGGGAGCGGTCAATGCGGCTGCTACACAGATTGTACCATAGTCCAGAAGTTATCTAAGAGGGTGCGTTAAGCACAATAAGACCTGAAGTAATACCGATAAGGTGGTGCCAGGGGGGATTGAGGCTGGAGACTCGAGTAGGGCCCGGATCCTTACGCCCCATTAGGGGGATACCAAACCCCACTCCCTGAGTTGTCTTCTCGGGTGTCTGATAGTACCGTATCTTCTAAGGTCTGCTCAGCAGATTTCCCTACTCGTAAAATAAAAAAGAAAAAAAGATCTCTTCGAAATACTGCTATGCTGAGGACGTCATACCACTGCAAATATGGGGCCCTCAGCGGTCTCCAGAGGACGTTTGACAAAGTGGCATTCATATTCGATTTCCATCTATCGCGCCAAACTCTTCGTGAACGATTCAACCGCTTCTTCAGCCGGTCCAATTAACTTGTCTATCTGTTTAGTTCTATTTATACACTTGACCACTAGTTTTAAAAAGTTAGACCATCATGTAAGTCTGTTGATATAATAAATAAATAAATACGGCATTAACTGCCAAGAGTGTAAAGCTATGTACGTTGGACTCACAACCAACAGACTAAAAATGAGATTATCTGGACACAAATCAGATACAAACAAATTAGACAAAATAACACAGATACAGGATCAAACCACAAGAGAAATACAACTGGCACAAGTGAAGGAAAAAACAGCGATGATTACACACTGCGTAAACACCAACCACCGATTCAATCTAGAACAAGCATCAATACTAGATCAAAGCAACAAACCAACACGACTACCCATATTGGAAATTTGCAACATCATGACGACAGATAACATCAACAAACGCACCGACACGGAAGGAATAAATATATGTTACACAGCAATACTGAACACACTAAAACACAAAAATTATAAACCTCTCACACAGACAAATGCAAATTAGCACGTACATAAATGATTAACGCTACACACAAACAGAATAAAAACAGCGAATAGGCAATACAATAGGAAAAATCAAACCAAGAGTTAAAATATCGTGATCAAAAACAGCTACAAATGAGTAAACTTGTGACACAATTAACATATTTTAGACATTATAGACGAACGAGTGAGTTTACATAATATCAATTACTACAACATTCATGACTATACAATATTTACCAGACCATTATACATCCAAACTCAAAGACAGACAACACTATAGGCTAAATGTTACTAGACAAAGACAGTTTAAACTTTGTAAGTCATATGACAAATTACAAGATAGATCACAAATAACTAATAAAAGACATATTGTAGAAGCCCTGAAGAAGATCTAAACCAAAGATCGAAACGTTGGCGTAAATAAAACAAATCGTCCACTGAATTTAAAGACTGATCAGCCAATTCTCCAACCTATTGTCATCATGCCTCTATGGGCATGACACGTGGACATTGCACGTGCATTCGGAGTTTTCGAACGACGAGTGCTATGAAGCATTTTTAGCGGTGTGAAGGAGATCGCTGTATTTAGTAACCGATGGACGAATATGTCATCTCTACGGTGAACCCAGTATTTTGAACGTGGCTATAAAGTTGGCCGAAAACGCTGGCTGGGAAATGTTGCTATAATCCTGGGCAGCTGTCCGAAAAAAATTTGTTTTCGTCGATACAAAAACCGTTCCAGCATCAGTGGCTTTTGACTAAAATTTTCTCTATTTTCGAATATTTATAATAGTAAAATAAATTATTTCTTTCCAAACAATTTGTGGGAAACCTTACCATGGAAAATCATGGCCATAACTAGGTGTACTTTTAAAGATTTTGTAGGTATATAAGCAACCCAAACGCAAAACGATTGGTCGATCGAAGTCTCAAGAAAAGAAAGAAACTATAAGTATCAGGACTTTAAGGAACGGATAAGCAACAAGAAGCAAGACAGGGAACCGTTACGTACTCTAATAGCACTACTTTCAAAAGCCTTGGGCTTAAGCGTCTTTCTAATAAGACTTGACTCTTTTCTATCCACAGACTTCGCAGCCGGCTATTAGAGTACAGGTCAATTATGGGGCAAGTGCAAAAATCCTATTAACTCTATATAGCAGCACAACTTAGCCGAAATTTGGACATACTTACTACGATTGGTTTATTAGATCAGTATTGTACCTCAAAGCTAACTGGGCGGCTGCCAGACTCTAATATTTTCAATTTTTCTTAACAGTACATTTTTTCTCTTTAATGAAACAAACATTTGAGTTAGAGTTATTATTATTATAATTATTCTAGACATTTTATTGAGATTCTGACAGTATTGCCCATTTTAAAATTTTTATCATGGGCTGTCTACAAAATACTTTTCACATTACCGAAATGGCATCAATTACAAGCGTACTTAAATTTTAGTGAATAAAACTTTCGCGCTCCATTTTGTTTGATCGACAATCTAATCCTTACCGGACCATCTGGAATGACATATTCGAAATGTATAATTTTTTTGACAGGCATAACTATATAACTACGTCTAGTTTACATTCGTTTTCGGCCATCGGGGTCAGTTGTCTTTAGTATTTTTCGTTATCCAAGGCATATAGGACGTAACTCGAGTGTATACACCAGGATATTGGCCCTTTCCGCAGCCAATACCCCACGAAACGACCCCAACCTGGGTCCACCGTCCATCGTTGATCATCAAGGGTCCACCGGAATCTCCCTGCGAAAACATAGTTCAACAGAATGAAGTCGATAACAGTCAACGCCAGCAGAACTTACGCTACAAGAATCCTTCGCTGACTGCCCTGCACATAGCATCGATTCAATGATACCACCCGGAGCAGCTGATCCATATTTTCTACTGCATTCTCCATTTGTCCAAATTGGAAGATTTACCTCTTGCAGAATAGAGGGTTGTGGCCCGTCTGAAACATATTCAGGTTTTTACAAAATTCATAACAAGCTTAGCGACTAATGTTTTACTTTCGCGCAAACTTCCCCAGCCGATAACCGTAGCCGTTAGTCCATTGTAAGTTCTAGTACTTTCACCTGCCGGCAAGCAGATAGGTCGAACCGATTGAGAAAACTGCACGGCTTGATCCATGGTTAATACTGCAACGTCGTTATACTAATAAATCAAGAATCAGTTTTAGAAACAGTTGAAATTAAACCGCAAACTGTTGAACATTACCAACGTTCGTGAATCAAAGCCCCGATGACGCACGAGTCGTTTTATTTGTCTTTCGGTATGTTGTACCTCGGTGTTCGACCGAATATTATGATCGCCCAGCTTTACTGATAGACGTGCAACATCCCATGAGCTCATACTGTAAATGTAACGAGAATTCCAGATCGATTAGTGTAAATTTTCTAACAAATACCACCCTTCAATAGCACCTACTGAGCCACGCAATGGGCAGCGGTGAGGATGTGAATGTTGTCGATAAGTGATCCTCCGCAAAACTGACGCCCGTTGTTGAATAGAGCGGCAATCCATGGCCATTCATTCGGGTCCGCATTGTGTCCTCCTACTATCCGTTCGGTGTCCTATGAAAAAAAGGGATCACGAATTTTTAGACCCTCTGTCCGAAAACGAGCATTTTATTTAAATGTCGCGTGAGTGAACCTACTGGATTTCCGTTTTTAACACCGCAACCACCCGAGAATCCATCTCCGGGAGCTCCCACAGAGCTAGTGGTGGTTAATTCTATCGATGGTGTGGGGGGATGTGTAGGTGCTGGCGGAGGCCAAACCATCGGCGGTTTTCCCGGTTGATTGGGCACCGTCGGACGGGCCGGTTTTGTAGGCCATGTGGTACCTCCCGGTCTGCTAGTAGTCGATTCCGTAACAAAAGGAGCAACAGTCGTAGAAGTGAACGATGGCGGATGAGTTGCAGGTGTATGGTCTGGAGGATGTGTTGGAATTGGCGGTGGCCAACTAGGATAGTTGTTATTTTTTGGAGGTTTCTTCTTAGGATCTTCTCCGATTTCATTTCCACTGCCCATAATGGTTGCTGCCGATGTACTTGTTTCGGTGCTGGATTCCGCGACTGGTAGCGGTGTTATTGGATTCGTACAACATACACCGAAAGCCTGTCTGCCTTGATCGTTGAAATAGCTGCACGTATCATAGTTGCCAAGAACCCACGACTCCCATACACTAAGATCAGGTATCTTGAAATAGGGGTAACACTTTCGAAACGATGTACAAAAACCAAGATGTCCTTTCGATGTTAAGCAAGGGCTGCCATCTCCCAACGCCTGGGCCCATGTGGTCGTACGAGCGGTCAGCCATATATGGCGGGCTTGACGCTTCAGCTCATCAGTAGCTGAAAGAAATAATGAAATACATCAAAACAACAAGAACAAGCTATAAATCAATGTCGTGGTTATTTAATCTACATGAGTCACATGAAAGCATCAATCTCGGCTCCTTCCAACAGTAACCAAAGTGAAGTGATTTTGGGGTTCATTCACTCCCTCGTTCCCTCTGCGGTACGTCTGGCATTTATTGGAATTAATTTGCATATAAAGTAGCGATTGGTTTCACCTTTGCTTTGTGTATCGCGAACATGACGATTTGTGTACTAATCGAAGGGAGACGTTCAAATTGTTTGTGTTTCGATCAATTCAAAAATGCGACTCAAAATATCTCACAAAGAATTTCGGCGTTGCCGGTGGTAACGTTGGCGGTAGTCAATGAACTGCATTTATGAGATGGCAATAAAATATTTTTAGACTTATCTAATGCGTCCATCTCACGCTTGATCATTTTTCACGTTGTCGTCTTTATTGTATAGTCACAGCTAGATTGGGAGTTTTAAAGAAATAGGGCAGAATATTTTTTATACTGTTGGAAGTGCTCACCATCGCACACAGATCAAAGCCAAAAGTTTTCGAATTCGCATTGCCTTCGTGCTCTATACTTCTTGTTTTTACAGTCGACTTTTATGATATGAAACCTGAATCGAAGAAATAAGCTTTAGAATAAGATAGAATAGACATACATCACAATACTTTTACTATTAATTACTCAAACATCGTAATCTTAATGGATACCAATAGAATCATAAAGAATTTGAGAACTCCATTTGTCTGATTTTGTTATTGCCGATGGCTGAGAGAGCATTATCATTAATAATGAATCTGGGTTCAATTAGATTAGATGTTGAGTGAAAATTTTCACGAAGTCACGCATCCGCCACACAAAGTGTGATCCAGGATAAAAAGATCCTTTCCCCAGGCGACTGTTATTGGCACAATGCACATAATATGTAAATAAAATATTTTTCTTCAATATTTTAAGCCAAACTATCGCTAACTTCCAGCAACTTTGTTGAAGACAGCAATACTCTGATTATTACGATACAATAAGTTTAACAGTGTAGAGTGTATCAATTTTCATAACCTAAACTTTTTAGTTTTAGTTTTTCTTAAAAACTGTCTCCATAACGTTTTCTGTGCGGACACTATATCTCTGCCTATTTGCGTTGATAGGAGGAAATGTTTATCAACTTGTTCTTCTCCTTCAGCATAGAGCCGGGGTGGCTCGTGCTGTTTCAAGCACTCGTCTCCATTCAACTCGATCTTGGGCCACTCGTCGCCAATTTCATAGTCGTCTCAGAAGTTGCAAATCGCTTTCGACCTGGTCGAGCCATCGTGCACGTTAGGCTCCCTGTTCCTGGTTCCAGTGGGGTTGTTGAAGAGGACTATTTTCGTCGCACTGTCGTCCGGCATACTTACGACGTGTCCGGTCTACCGTAGCCTGCTAACTTTCACTAGATATACGATAGGAGTCTCCCCAAGCAGTGCCTGTAGCTCATGATTCACACGCCTCCGCCGCTCTCCGCTTTCAGTTCGTACTCCGCCAAATATCGTCCGCAGCACTTTCCGCTCGAACACGGCGTATGTCCTCCGTGAGCAGCGTCACGGCTTCAAGTCCATAAAGAACTACCGGTCTAATAAGAGTTTTGTACATTGTTAGCTTTGTGCAGCGGCGTATGCTTCCTGATCGTAGCGTTTTACGAAGCGCAAAGTAGGCTCGATTTCCCGCTTGGATACGCCGCTGGATCTCCTTACTAGTGTTGTTGTCCGCGGTCACCAAGCGATCCCAAATACATGAACTCCTTTACCACTTCTAGTTCGTCGCCGTCAACGGTTACCGTCCGTGGGAGACGCGCGTTTGTTTCCTTTGAACTTCTTCCTTTCGTGTGGTCTTCGACGCATTTATTTAAAGCCCAATTTTCCTAGACTCAGCTTTCAGTTTGGCGAAGATTACCTCCACCGTTGCAAAGTTCCTGGATATGATATCGAAGTCATCTGCAAAGCCTCTCGTTTCGATGCCCGCTCGTCGGAGCACCCCCTCAAGAGCGATGTTGACCAACATGTAGGATAAACCGTCACCTTATCTCAACCCTCGCCGCGTCTCGAAACGAATCGAGAGTGTCCCAGAGATGCGTACGAAACACGTCACTCGATCCAATGTAGCTCTGAGCAGTCGCGTTAGTTTGTCCGGAAAACCGTGTTCGTGCATTATCTGCCATAGCTTGTCTCGATCGACTGTATCGTATGCTGCTTTGAAATCAATAAAGATGTGATGCGTGGGCACGTTGTACTCCCGACATTTCTGCAAGATCTGCCAGATAGTAAATATTTAGCTCTGCGGAAGCGGTCTAGGTCATAACTGTCATTCCCATATACATAATTTTGGCGGAAGACAGTGAGCGCTATAGGTGGAAGGATACCGGAGGAATTCGAAAAGCTATAAAAGCGGAGTCAATTGTAGACCGCGACCCAGTAAACCATTTGGTTTGTATATCTCGATTGCAACTGAGAAATACAGCTTTATATTTCACAGTCATGAGTTGCATATGAGGACACCCACGACTGCTCTTATGTTTTCTGGGGATCAGGGATCTTCTATCTGACGCAATTTCTCTCGGGACGCGGTTGCTTCAGACAGTGGTTACACCAAGGTCGCCCTTCTGCCCGGAGTGCGGCTATGTGCGTATGTCGTAAATAGCAGTCGATTTGCGCACATCTTTGCGCTAGCCTTTTTTCGGTCCGAAAGGCATTCAACTGCTCAGCTATCGGTTTAGCTGCCAGTTTTCTCCATGGTCCAGTCCAGTGTTCCTTCAGCTGCTGCTCTGCGTGCTGCTTCCCCAACCTGACGTCACAAGAATGAGGTTCTGTACGACAGGCTTTTGTTTATATAGTATCGCTCGGCAGCATTATTATTGGAATAATAATATCTTCCAATCGACGAGCAGTTGCCGTATTTGACTATATTTTTCACTGACAGTGTTGTCAGAACATATCAATGTGAATACGGTTATTATTATTATTTTGTAATGTAATTCCACGTTTTTCTTTATCATTATTAATTATTATATTATTATTATCTCCCACAGTGCGGTCTTTGTATGTCCCAGATTTGAAACGGTGCGCGAGGATATGCCGGCAGTAAACGTGGACAACAATGTTTTGAAAATGTGTCATTTGGAATGTCTCTCTGGATTCGATTACTCCAAGTAGAAGAAGTTCTGCGAGGGTTACCGTGAAGGGATGGACGTCAAGTTGGACGCCGTCCCCACATCGGTGTACGTCTTGATAGGCAACGCAGCGGTGCAAGGGCACATCCTCCTTCCGGAGTAATACCTAACGGAGGAGAGTAGGAAAAATATGGAGGAAGTTTTAAGTGGATAGCCACAAAGTACAAAGTTGTGAATCACAAACAGCGCCATCACACTACAGGCCAGCCTTTTGAAGGTTTTCCTCCTTTCAATAACAAAAAAAAACCACACACGTAACCACTCACACACACACACACATGCGCACACACACACGCACGCGCACGGAGAGAGAGAGAGAGAGATAAAGAGAGATAGAGAGAGAGAGAGAGAGAGAGAGAGAGAGAGAGAGAGAGAGAGAGAGAGAGAGAGAGAGAGAGAGAGAGAGAGAGGCCTGTTGGATACGGTTGGCAAGCTGCTAGAGAGAGTAATCCTGAATAGGCTCGCAAAATAAACGGAGATTGAGAGCGACCTGACAAACAAGCAGTTCAGCTTCCGGAAAGACAGATCTACAATAAATGCCACACGTATGGTAGTAGATGCTGCGGAAAAGGCCCAAAAACAATAGAGAAGAGGAAACCGCTACTGTGCGGTGGTCACCTTAGACGTAAGGAATACTTTCAGCGCCAGCTGGGAAGAAATCGCCCGTTCGTTGCTTAGCATGATGCTCCCTGTCTATCTCTGCAGGATTTTATACTGCTACTTTCGTAATCGTACACTGATATACAAGACAGACAGAGGAGAGAGAAAAGGCTTACAATCATGGCGGGCGTTCCTCAGGGCTCCATCCTCGGTCCGACGTTATGAAACACGATGTACGATGGAGTACTGAAGCTGAACCTCCCCAGGGGTGTGAAGGTTGTCGGCTTCGCTGATAATGTGGCGTTGATAGTAACTGGTGAATCACGAGAAGAGGTGGAGGTACTTGCCATGGAATCCATACGTATGATGGAAGATTGGATGCGAGAGAATATGATGGCAATCCAATAGCTCATCATAAAACAGAGATGGTCGTGATTAGCAACCGAAAGGCAGTGCAGCAGGCAAAGATCTTAGTCGGGGAATGCATCATCCACCCTAAGAGTGACGTGAAGCATCTGTACGTGATCAGCGACGACCGACTAAATTTCATTAGTCACTTAGATTATACCTGTCAGAAGGCAGCAAAAGCAATCACAGCGCTAACCAGAATCTTACCGAACAATTCAGTAATAAGTAGTAGCAGGAGGTGGCTCCTGGCTAGTGCAGCCACGTCAATACTTACAAACGCAATTAGCATTTAAATTTTATCATTTTCGGTTAACGTAAGACAGTGTAACCACTGACGAACTAACATGACATATGGTATCCCAAGTAACAATTCCAATTTTTATTGGGTTCGCATAGTGGTTTTCATGACCAATTTCATAAAACCGCTATAAAACTATGAGCTCCGCAAGAACTTTCTGATAACCGTTATAAAACTGCTTTCTGACCAAGTGGCCCACTCCTTAGAATGTTTTCATAACCTCCATAAGAATCAGGTTATATGCTCAAATAGTCGTATTACGCTCTGTTGAAAGCAGCAATAAAACCGGTTAAGCTTTCGCTGCTTGACAGCCATCGCCATAATTTAAGAAAGCTTTTCGCTTTTCGCTCTGGTAAAAGGTAAATAAGTTCGCAATCTTTATCAACTTGAAAATATATCCGTGAGCAGCAAAGTTAAAGTTTTACTGTCAGATTATTCTGATCGATTTCGTTTATACACGGTAAAAAAATAACACGTTGAAGCGAAGTGATTTTCCGTTGGATTCGCACTACTTGCCTATCCTTACGATTCGAAATGAAAATCCATTGAAAATGAATCAACACCAAGCAAAATGAAATCAACAGAAAATCACTTTAATTCCCAATGCACTATGTTTCAAACTTTTGGCTGTCAAATGAATTGAATCTATTCGATTTAAAATCAATAATATGTTTGAATTTGTTTTACTAATTTGATTAAACAAAATACATTTATTTGTACCTACTAAAAAATAAATAAACCTCAGTTGATTATAAATAAAGTGGATTGTTGTTTGTAATGCTGTCATGTCCAAATATGGTTGATTGTTGTGATGAATGTGATGTGATGAATCTAACCTGAAACCAGAAACAACCTAAAAACAGATAACAATTTATTAATTTTAACGGCATACATAAATTAGCTATACTCACACTCTAGAATAGCATTAATTTCAGTCGAAAACGTATTTTCACCTTCTGGGTTTATGATTCATTTCGATTACCTACTGAAGGTGAAAGATACTTTGTTTTTTCGGTTACTGAAGTAGACTTGGCGAATTTTTGACAGTTGTGAAATAGTTGCAAATTCAATAGAAATGCATTATGATTCGATGGTGATTTCTATTGAATAGTATTCAATGGAAGATTCTCTTCTTCGAAAAATGGAAATCTCTCAAAATTCAACACTAAATCACTTGAATATGCAATGCTGCGTAACAGATCACGGTAAAAAAATAACACGTTGAAGCGAAGTGATTTTCCGTTGGATTCGCACTACTTGCCTATCCTTACGATTCGAAATGAAAATCCATTGAAAATGAATCAACACCAAGCAAAATGAAATCAACAGAAAATCACTTTAATTCCCAATGCACTATGTTTCAAACTTTTGGCTGTCAAATGAATTGAATCTATTCGATTTAAAATCAATAATATGTTTGAATTTGTTTTACTAATTTGATTAAACAAAATACATTTATTTGTACCTACTAAAAAATAAATAAACCTCAGTTGATTATAAATAAAGTGGATTGTTGTTTGTAATGCTGTCATGTCCAAATATGGTTGATTGTTGTGATGAATGTGATGTGATGAATCTAACCTGAAACCAGAAACAACCTAAAAACAGATAACAATTTATTAATTTTAACGGCATACATAAATTAGCTATACTCACACTCTAGAATAGCATTAATTTCAGTCGAAAACGTATTTTCACCTTCTGGGTTTATGATTCATTTCGATTACCTACTGAAGGTGAAAGATACTTTGTTTTTTCGGTTACTGAAGTAGACTTGGCGAATTTTTGACAGTTGTGAAATAGTTGCAAATTCAATAGAAATGCATTATGATTCGATGGTGATTTCTATTGAATAGTATTCAATGGAAGATTCTCTTCTTCGAAAAATGGAAATCTCTCAAAATTCAACACTAAATCACTTGAATATGCAATGCTGCGTAACAGATTGATTCAAATGCAAGAACACTTGATTTAGGCGTGACGATTTTTTACCGTGATTGATTCAAATGCAAGAACACTTGATTTAGGCGTGACGATTTTTTACCGTGTAGCGATCAGAATAAAATATTTAACCCTCTAACGGGTAAGGCCGTCTGTAGACGGCCTTCGCTTTTAGAGCTCCAGAGCCGCATACGACATTTGTTTTAAATTGACAATATGCAAAATGTGTTCAGAACAGGTTTCTTGACAGTTTGATATTAATATAACAACATTCTGACTATGCATTCAAAAGTTCAAATCATTTTTCAAAAACAAAAATTCCGAAAATAATTAATGCGCGAATATTTCCTTGTTTACTTTTGATGAAAAAGCACATCTAAAACAAAATGATTGACCTTAAAATTTTTCTATGAGTAACTTTCATGCTTTATATCAATTTTGTAATGTATTTGAATTGAAAAAATATCTGGGAAGAGCGTTAGACATGAAAAACGAAAACGAGAAATTGGACTTTTTCTAACCTGGCGCTCCGTCAGATAATTATTTTTGCATGAAAATCAAAACTTAAGGTTCTTTTGAGTGTACTTTTATGATAAAACAGTCATTTGCTTGATCGCATCGTTTTTACGATGTTGCCCGTTAGAGGGTTAATAGATTTTAAGCAATTTCGTTGGCCTGCAGCATGTGAGCATTTAATTTTATGGTGCATATTGATATGATAGGTGGATAAAATCAACGCGTCACTGAAATTTTACAATTTTCGAAAACTGGTTGTTTTACCAAAATAAATATATTCAGTTAGTCAATCTCAATTTCTAGCAAATTTTAGTTGAATCCTCTGACAGGAAAACCGATTGATAATAATTTTCTTTCTGCAAAACACTTTGCTTTGATTTATTTTTGTTTGCGAGTTAGAACAAAATACTAGAACATGGCAATGTCGCCTCGCATAAATATATAAATATAAATAATAGCAGCAAAAAAACTGTTTGGTCAGGGTGTTACCGTTTTAATAGCTCTAGAAAACTAACAGATTTATTGCGGTTAGATTGGTGCGTCATTTTGTATTGATATGCCGCACTTATGGTTAGTTTATAAGAGACGTAGTGCCTTATTATAAAACCTTTATAAAATTCAAGTAAAACCAAGTGGCTTTAGAATCGTTACTTGGGTAATTAATTTTTCCTTAATAAGTTTGCGTTGCGATACATCAGTGAAATTCAGCACTGCTTAAGAAACCACCTTGGGGATTAAGGCGGAACCGCAAGTGGCTAACGTTATTGTGTTAGTGCGACAAACACTGTACCACAGACAAACAGACATAACTCTTGGAAGAAAAATCAAAAATTATCGTACCTCACATTTAGCCTGAACACTAGCACCATCTATGATCGACATTCCCAAATATCAAATAGCAACATGGGTATCCTTCGAAGTAGCAAGTATTTTTTATGGGGAATTCCTTTTCTCTCGTCAATAAGCGCCACTTTGACCAAAACGGAGACATTCCCAACTAAGCCCAAATTTGAAATGACGGTTTAATCGGTACGAAGAATGAAAAACGAGTGTTATGTCTGTTTGTCTGTGACTGTACTGTACATCTCATGTGTTCGTCAAAAACCTAAACGTTTATTTGAATATTGTATCAGTATTGGTAATATATGTCAAATAGCGGAGTTTGCAAACATAAACAGCTGATCCGCAGCCAACCGCACTGACTACAAACATCGCGAAAAAGGGTTTGTTTTCTTTATCAAGGCCTTTCTATTCAATCAAAACTAACAGCAGCAACTGAATAATGCGTAGGAGCACTAGGATGTTTAATTAATCCGCTTGCATCGGATTGCGTTTTTGATTTTTGCGTTTTGTTTGTTTACTTCACTCTAAGCTCATCGATGCGGCGAAAGTTGAAAGCTCTTTAAAAGCTCATTGATGTGACGAAAGTTTGATACTGTGTTGCTGCTTTTCCGGAAATTGCTAGTTCAACGAAATATGTGCGCAACCAAATATCTATTAACTAATTCCAGATTATACGTTTTATGAACACTTAATGATCTATATGATCAATTAAATTTATTTTCCATTAGCAATTATGTTTTGCTGTGCGTTTATTGAGGCATAGCAGATCGATAAATTGAATTACAAGTTTTAGGAAATAATAACAGCGCTGGAAGCACTGATTACGTGGCGAAAGCGTGCTCTGCCAATACAGATGCACAACACAATACATGCTTCGAATGGTAGCCATTTACCCAGCCATCTTTGAGCCATTTTCGGTTTCCCCTTAAAGTGCGTTTCGATTTCGGGTTTCGGCTGATTCAAATATGTTCCAATGCTTCAATCCAACCAAATCTCTCTCTGATAGTTAGTTATTTGTGAATTTCTATTATGTATCAAATGGGCAAATTTTAATCCGTACAAAATTAGTAATGAAATTTGCAAAATGAAAGGCACGCATTACCAATGCTTTCTTCTGCATTTGTAGTTGTACACTATATTTCTGCTAACTTCAATCGCTAAAGTAGCAAAGTCCGAGTCATTACAGCTCCGGTAATTAAACTAGATTCCAATGTCACCATAAATAGAACGACTATAGTCCAAGTCTCCAGTGTAGTATGTTCAACTCTTTTTAATTGTTCACGTGCCATTTTCGCGCGTATTTGCTATTGCTCCATCTTCTTTAAGCATCCCGGTTGGACGCGTTTGCCAGTGCCAATCGAATGCTTGGGCTGGAACACTTTGAATTGCATCACGTTCTACTTTCTCGCTACTTGCTAGGCTACAAGAAGTGCAACGATTGCGCCGAACTTAGCGAAACATTCGGTCGATTTCACAATTTATGACCACATGCATGGGTATACCGTATGATGTTCAATATTCCCGCAGCATTTATGGTTTTTAAATTCTATAGTCAATCTCTCCGTCCTCTTTTTGCCTTTGTTTACATGCTGAAGTTGTAATATTTTTTTTGAATAAGATTATTCGCATTGAGTAAAACTTTATATCTTTATAATTGTAGGCCACCACTCCACCAACCAAAGCTACCCCGTTAAACTGTGCTCGCCTTCGCGTGCCTCACACGGTGTAGGCATCATTGAGCACAGGAAAGCTCCAGTTTGGCTCGCAGGTTGAATCGGTTCTTGGCGTGGTGCCACGGTAAATTACTCTTCCGTTTAGCATAGTGATTAGTTTCGGCAGAAATTCGACACACGGTTTGGACAAAGGCTGGATCGCGGAGAGTAGTATTCTTCTCGACGCTTTTTCTGTACCTGACTGGAATTCAACGCCGTAATAAAATAATAATGTTTTTAGAGATAGTTAAATATGCGGAGGGATCATGGCAAGCGATTGGTTAATAGTTGAAGACAATGTTTTGTAGGTAGAACGGAAATATTTGCACGGCTAGTCACAACTGGAAGGTGTGATTGATTTACGGCTTTTGCTCATTATTGGATTCCATCGTGGAGATAGAATCCTATCCCAGTAATTGACCGGAATTTCTGCTTATTTCATTGCTTCCAGTAACTATAATTAGTTATTAAATTCAAGTTTTGAGTTAGCACCGCTATCGCAAACAAAAATATAAATCAATGGAATGTTTGAAAGTGGAGCTTCTGCAAATAAACAGAATAGGTATTTATTTCTTAGAATTTTTACGTTGCGGTTTTAAGGATTATTGCGTTGTATTATGAGAGACCGGATGGAGTTGAAATAAAGATTAAACAGGTTAAATATGAAGCTTAATTTGTAATTTAATTTGGTGTGTATAAATATATACCTAACAAGCTCCGTTAATTTCCCAGATGACACGAATGCCGATTTTGAAGTTACATATAATTACAGATTTAGACAAACCATATTATTGAAAGTTGCTAAAAGAAGTGGTAGGGAGTGTTTCAAAACTGTGCGCTTCCCTCTCGTCGCCTAGTCTACCTTCGTGGGGATAGTGCGCGTTAGTGTTCGACATCGGAACGAAAATTGAAGTCCGGGTTCCGGTCCGTTCCGGTCTCCAGTTAAAAATCCCGAAACCCGGACTTCAATTTTTGTTCCGATGTCGAACACTAGTGTACGTTGATGATATTGTGACTGAAGAAACGGCCCTTTATCCTTAACAGATATATCCACCTGTTGCGTTGGCCGCCTTTTCGAAAGAATTATCACAAAGCTCTCCAATCCCTCAGATACCGTGTACTCTACGCCAAATCTCGCTTCACCTGGTCTAATCATCTTGCTCGATGCGCTCCTTGTCGTCTTGTTCCTACGGGATTTGAGGTAAACACCACCTTTGCAGGGTAGTTGTTCGGCATTTTTGCAACATGCCCTGTCTATCGTGTCCGTCCAGTTTTAGCCACCTTTTGTATACTGGGTTCGCCATAGAGCTGAGCGAGTTCATAATTCAACCTCCTGTACGCAACCGAAGAACGGTTTTTTTTGTATGCCAGAAGGGCATTGAGTTAAAATGCCACTGCGACAGTCTGAATTAATAATCGTCTTTTGTGGCAGGAGATCGTTCTTACTACTCGTCTTTCGAAAACTCCGAGCACTCACCGGTCCTATTCGCGCATTGTCCATTTTTCATGCCCGTAGAGAACAACTAGTCTAATAAGCGTCTTCTACAGAGTAGTTTTTGTACGGGGGCTCAGATTGTTCGACCGCAAGTATTAATATGCCTTTTAATCTAACGGCTTGTGTTGTTGTCCACTATTGCCAGTGAGTCAAGGTATACAAACTCGTCGACTACCTCAAACTCATGCCCGTCGATTACCACGGTACTGCCCAAGCGGGCCCTGTCGCGCTCGGTCTCACTCGCCAGCATATCCCTAGTAGCACTGTTGTTACAAACTAGTTGTGGTAACCGGTTAATGACTAATTTCAGTCATAAATAGGTTGCGGCAACCAGAAATGACAGAAGTGTGCTACTAGGGATACTTCATTTTAGACGTATTTATCTTCAACCCAATCTTCTCTGCATCGCGTTTTAGTCTGGTGTACTGATCTTCCACCACCTAAACTGTTCCATCGACTGCATCCACGTCGTCAGCAAAGCAGATAAATTGACTGGATTTATTAAAAATCGTGCCCCGCATTTCGATTGCCGCTCGTCCTTCAAGCGCAATGTTTAATAGCAAGTAGGAAAGACCATCTCCTTGTCGAAGGCCCCTGCGAGATTCGTATGGGTCCGACAATCCACCCGAGGTTCACACAGAGAGCTGAATCTCATCCATCGTAGCCATGATAAGTATAGTAAGCTTACCCGGAAAGCCGGTTTCGTTCAAAATTTCCCATAGCGCTATTCGGTTTACACTATCATATCTCGGAATTCGCGGCACTTCTGGAGGATCTGCCCCAGAATGAAGATTTAGTCCGTTGTAGACCGACCTTCCATGAAGCCGGCCTGATAACTTCCCACAAATCTATTGACTATTGGCGACAGTCGAGGTGACTTGGGACAGCACTTTGTAGGCGACATTCAGGATAGTGATCGCTTGGTAGTTCTCGCAATCCAGCTTATCGCCTTTCTTGTAGATAAGGCAAATAACCCCGTCTTTCCACTCCTCTGGTAGTCGTTTCGTATCCCAAATCATGACTGTCAGTTGATGCAGACAGCCGGTCAACTTGGCCGAGCTCATTTTAATCAATCCGCACCAACGCCACCCTTTTCCGCTGCTTTGTTGTTCTTCAGCCGCAGGAAGGCTTCTTTAACTGCCCTTATAGATGGGGGTAGCACATATTCGTTGCTTGCTACACCAATGTGGTCACTTCCACCACTATTATGGTCTTCCGCCTGCACGCCATTCACGCGTTCATCGTAGTGCTGCTTCCACCTTTCGATCACCGCACGGTCGTCAGTCAAGATACCTCCATCTTTGAAAGATTCGTTGAGTCACTGATAGAGCTTCCGTGTATTGTGACAGCGATACAGCTGCTCGAGTTCTTCGTACTCCTTCTCCTCCTGGTGGCGCTTCTTCTCCTGGAAGAGTCGGGTTTGCTGTCTCCGCTTCTGTTTGTATCGCTCCACATTCTGACGGGTGGCTCTACGCAGCATTTGTACCCGCGCTGCGTTCTGCTCAACCAATATCTGCTGGTACTCCTCGTCAAACCATTCATTACGTCGATTCGGTGTCACACGGCCTAGGACGTTTTCCGCTACGCTATAAATGGCCGTTTTCACAGCATTCCAACAGTCCTCAAGAGGGGCTTCATCCAGCTCACCCTCTTTCGGCAGCGCGGTTTCGAAGGATACCTCGTAGCTTTCGGCGACATCCGGATGCTTCAGTTGCGCTAGATTACACCGTGGTGGGGGCAGGTATCGTATGTTGTTCACAACAGATAATTTTTTATGTACCCTTACCATCACTATGTAATGATCCGAATCAATGTTAGCGCCGGGACCCCGGATAGGTTCTGACATCGATCATGTTCAAAAAGTGCCGACCATCTTTCAGAACGTGATCGATTTATGATTCCGTTTTTTTTTTTTTTTTTTTAACGAGTAGGGAAATCTGCTATCAGACACCTGAGAAGACAACTCACTTATGATTCCGTCTGGTATGGGTGATCTGCAGGTGTATCGATGGTAGAGAGAGGTTATGCTGGAAGAAGGTGCTACGTACGCCATGTGGCGGTGGCAGAGTCGACAAGTCTTAGACAGTTTTCGTTCATTTGCGACTGTGCGCTAAACAGTCCAATCGCCGGTTTAAATTCCTCCTCCTGGCCAACCTGAGCAGTAAAGTCCCCGATAATGATATCATGTCTTGGGCAGCGGTCGTATTCGCGAATTCGTATTTTATACCTAGTGCGCACGGCACCGACGGTATGCATTACCCAGCTGGTATCGGTACCGAATGTTGTTCACAACGGAGAGTTTTTGACGCTTCCGAGTCAACGTTTGGGATTCGATAGCACCTGACGTCATTAATGTCTGACAAGTGCCGACAGTCGAACAAAACGTGGTCGATCTGTGATTTTGTCTCATTTAGTTGGCATATTTCGTGGACGGCGGGTATACACTGTACCCTTCAATCATCGGTTTACATTCCTCCTCCTGGACGACCTGAACATTGAAATCTTCAATGACGATCTTGATGTCGGGTTTTGGGCAGCAGTTCTATTAACGCTCACACTGCGCGTAGAATTCCTTCTTGTCGTCATCGGTACTTCTGAGGTAAGGGCCGCGCACGTTGATGATACTTATGTTGAAGAACCGGACATTAATTCTCAACCTGCATATTCGAGGATTGATTGTCTACCACCCAATTACCCGTTTCTGCATCTCGCCCATCGCAATGATAGCTGCACCCAGCTCGTTTGTGTTGCAGCAGCTCTGGTAGATGGTCGATCCATCTCTGAACTTACGTACCGTTGAGCCCTTGTAGCACACATCCTGCAGCGTTACGACATCGAGCTTGCGGCTATTGAATACGTCGGAGAGCACTCGAGGGCTCCCTTGGAAGTAGAGAGATCGGCAGTTTCACGTCCCGAATTTCCAATGTATAATCCTTTTTCGTCGCATAGGTCTATTGTTACTCCCTCATTAGGTGTTCATGATGGCGGCTTGTAAAGCTTGCCGTTAACGATTTTGGCTTCCACTGGTGTTGGTCTATCTCTACCAAGGACGGACGTATTCCGTGGAGATATGGCTAGCAGTTACAGAATAAGGGACTGTGAATCATCGTCGGGGCCATGTAACCGCAAGGTTACCGAGTCTGCCTTGACAAGCGAGTGGTCGTGGGTTCGAATCTTAGTAGAATCAGGCCATTCGATGTTAAGTGACTTTAGCATGGTTTTATTCCCAGGCCCCCCTCCTCATCCTTCCTTCTGCATTCTGCATTTACTAACAGTGAAAGCCTCTTGCCAGGGCAAGTTGTAAGAGTGGTACTTGCTTGAGGAGCGAATGAAGCCTCTTGTTCAAGGGCAAATTATAGCTTGTTTCGCTTCCTGGTTCTAGGAACGAGATTGGTTATGCATAAGTAGTAAGGAACACATACATACACACATACACACCCTCACTCTGTGCTGAACTCTGCTTTACCGACCATGAAGCCTTTAGCCGGGGCTGGTTATAAGAATGATACTTGCTCGAGGTGCGAGTTGTCCAAGGACAACTTATAACTAGTCTCCGCACTACCTGGCTCTAGAGCTAGATTGGTTGAAAAGTAGTAAGAAGCGTAGAGGGAAAAAGGGGTGAAAACACACCGACACTTTAAGCACGGATAATAAGCAGTACGCTAACTCTATAGCGATACTGCAATCACAACGTAGTGCGGAACAACACCTGGATAAGATCACAATAGATCAAAATGCTGGTCGTAGTGATAATATCCACACACACAAAAAAATCACAGTCGGGTCTATTTTATGTCTACATGTGCATAAGACACTGACGGTAGGCTTTATTCAGCCATTTGCCAGCCAGGAGTATGTTGCAACTATTAATTATTTTTGACCATCTGCAAAACAATAGTGAGACAACTTCGACTCAACGTACTACCTAGTCATACCCGACAAGCGGACGTGAGTTTCATATTGTATTTGAATATTTTGATTAAAGCTTGCTTCATTTAAAATTGGAACAAACTTTTCCTCATATTGTGGCGCTCTTGGTGGACGCATTTGGAAGTTCTTGACGCCCACGTGTCGGAAATTTTGTTAGCTTTACCTATGTATTTTTGACATTTCGCAAAACGACGGTATTTTGTAAACAAACAACATGGAAGCCGAAAGAAGGGAACAAATTGTGCACAGTTATTTGGAAAATCCATTGTAGTCTGCATCTAGGCTAGCTATATAGCTAAAATTGCCTAGAAATACCGTATGGCGCGTTATCAAACGGTACAAGGAAACATTGACGACGATTCGGAAGTCTCAAGCTAATAATTGGAGCGCAACTGTCGACCGGAAGACCATCAGAGGAATCCCAATCTGTCGGACCGTGATTTGGCCAGAAAATTCGGTGCTGTCTATAGTACCGTGAGAAGAATTCAACTTCGGGAAGGAATCAAGCCGAATCGAGCTAGCAAACAGCCAAACCGACCCATAAAACAAAATAGTGTGGCCAAAATCCGTGCTCGAGAGCTGTACGACCGAGTGCTAACCAAGTTTGACGGGTGTCTTCTGACGGACGATGAAACCTATGTCAAGGTTGACTTCGGGCAAA
Organism: Sabethes cyaneus; assembly: GCF_943734655.1. NCBI lineage: Eukaryota > Metazoa > Arthropoda > Insecta > Diptera > Culicidae > Sabethes > Sabethes cyaneus. Next base: position 156,440,278 of record NC_071355.1, on the reverse strand, counting down.
TGACAGGTCAAAAATTTTACTTGGCAACGGCTCGGGGGGATGTTCCAAGCAAATTTAAATTAGTTTTTGCCGACAACTTTGCACGAAAATTTATAATTTGGCAGGGCATTTGCAGTTGTGGCAGACAAACGAAAGTTTTCACTACAAATAAGACAATCACGTCGGATCCCATCACCATCCCGTGATGTTTTGGCCAGATTTGGCAAGCTGTCATTACAGCAAAGTCGTTCAAGCATGTAATGTAGAGAAAGGGGTCCAGTTTGTTCCGAAAGACCTTAACCCACCCAATTGCCGTCCCGCCCTATTGAGAAATACTGGGCAATCATGAAGACTCAAGACAAAAAGGGCAAAGTTGTCAAAAGCAACAATCAATCAGATGAAGACCTGCTGGAATAAGACAGTCAAAACGATGGACGAAGAAAGTGTGCGCCGCCTAATGAGCCATATTACAGGAAAAGTTCGAGAATTCCTTCGAAACTGTGACGAATAATTTTATCCGTATTTTTTCTTGAAAGTATGAAGAAAATGCTACATCTGTGTAAGAAAAGATCTTGAATTCAATAATAAATACCTGAACTGTTTTTGTTCCAATACTATCTGAAGCAAACTTTACAATATGACTAGATCCACTTTTAGACTTAGAATTAGTCGATATTAAAACTAACTGTACGATACCTTCGAAGACCAGTAGTAATAAATTAAATTGAATTGAATAATTTTAATAGTAATTTAATAATTATAATGAAAATTAATAATTTTTATAATAATTAATAATGTTGAATTTTAATTTTTATACGGAAATGATTAGGTATCTGAATTAATACCAGATGGCATAGAGTCTGCAAGCGAGCTTCCATTTTCCTTCGCTCTAACAAATATTTTTCCAAATCAGTTGTGCGTGATTTTACCAATTCAACATCAAAAATACACGAAATAATTGTCGATGCTTTTTTGTGAACTATTTATATCTTTGTATAACGATAACTCATTAATGCGTAATCTAAATAAAGGTGCCAAAATGTCAAATAAACAGGTCCGAGCACATTTTTCACATCCTTGGACAAAACAAAAACATTTTCTTGTGTGACTCTGACTCAAAAGCAAAAATTGTCACTCGAGAACGTCTTACCCGTTAGGAATCAAGCAAAATATAGGTAACACGAACCATTTGTCAGATACATTTGGAAACTACCAACATCTTAGAAAACTGGACCAACGGATATGCCGCTACGATGCGGCATGTCACGGCAGTTAGAATCGTGTTAAATAAAAATAAATGCTTCAACGTGGAAGTGAGCAGAATGTTTCATTTAATTGTACTTTAATTTTATTTTAACGTTCTTTACAGGTGGTTTAGTTTGAATGAGTGATTAAAGATAAGTAACATCGTAAACTTATTCAACAATTTTTAGTTCGAGGATACCAAACTGACAAGCTAGTCCCAACAAATATAGCAACAGCGGTTTATTCAACTGTTTGGTAGCTAATATCCTTTCAAGCGCATGATCAATTGTTACACAACACAAATTTTTATTGGGCTAAACTGGAAGAATTTTGACTAAACACCATTAGTTTGCAAAATTTCAGTAAGCATTTTTGAAACTACGGTTATATGAGTTAACAAACATATTACGAAATATGTAACATTTCAATTCTTGATAATAAGAATATTGATTCTGTGACGTACTCACTTTATTTTACCAGAAGTATGCTTACTTCTAATACACATATGCAATGATTTTACCAGTAACATTTCACTTAAACAATACTTTAAAATGTTCCAATTAGTTTACACTTATGTACTAATAACTGGTTCAACTTTTAAATTATTCAGATAGCATAAATTATTCTGGTATATCGATGCCAAAGTTTTGATTTCTAACTTATTTTCACAATATTCTTGTAACCATAATTTGCTGTTTACCCACCTTCAACAACTACTGAATCGTCAGATAAGTCTGTCCCACTTGTTGCGGCAACTATTTCCAACAATAGCATGCATACAAAAACTTTAGTAAATATTTCCATATTACAGAAGGTCACTACAGTGTAACGGAACGATTTGATAATAATCCACCATCAACGATAAAACCGATGATTCAAACTATATCCTATCTTTGTTCAAAATAAATCCATTTTCGATTAAGCCTTCGTATTGTATCACAGTGCCACTTTCATCCAACCAGCAGCTTCTTTAGCGCAATTTCTCACTTGTCTGCATGTTTATTTGCCACTGTTCACTGAACGAACCACCTGCGAACCCCGGACGGCGGCAATTGCGTACCACTTGCAACGTACCGCGCAAAAAGGAACCCAGATCGTGTACCACTGCGAAGACCAGCCAAGAACGTCCGACCGCGACACTGACTCGGAACCGTTTGAAAACAAACTGTAATGTGAATTGGATATTGATGATGTATTTATATATTCCCGGGACGTCTCCACCTGGATTCAGCCCAGTTCGAGCTGCCTCGGTGAGCTTCCCCGCGCTGCGATCGTCGCGAGGCTACTTGTTTTGGGATACGCGCCTTACCTTTCCCGTTCTTTGAGTTAGGCAGCGTACGACGATCGCTGGAACTAGGGTGGATTAATTCACTTTTGTCTTTCTTTGCACTGGACAGTTTGCCGCCTATCGATACTTGTCTTTATGTGTACCATTTTTGTGAAACTTGTATCGGGTTGTGTGGTTGTGTACTGTAAACGAATTGTTTAGTTGTAATGACTGCACGATGTTCGAAATATGCTGGTTCTAAAGAAGGCCTCGTACTATAGCACTGCATAAAGGGCGAACACGAAATTATTGCAACACAATAAATTAAAATCAATTCTCTTGTATTGTTCGGATCAAAATCAAATTTGTAATGTAGTTTTATACCTTTATTAAACTCTATTTACATAAATTGGATCAATTGTTAGACGATGTTTAACGCCTTCCATAAAAGTTTGTACAGTCTTATCCAGTACCTTTGTCTCATTTTTTTCTACTTCCTTAATATGTCCTTTGTTTTTTTTTCTTTCTCCTTAGAGCATCCGTAATGGCGCGCTGCTATACCCAATTTAGCAGCTCTCTGTCATCACTTCGTACCGTACCGGTCGTTGCTAAACGAGCTGCTAAAATAGTAACCGGGCTTTCGGGGAGCGTGCACAAATTTAGCAATCCGATAACAGCGCTGGAGAAGGTTGCTATCTCACCCAAAGAATTATCAAATGCGGATTATTATTGAAAATTGTGGATCAAATGAGAATTATTATTGAAAAGTACGGATCGGGGTATATCTAGGGGTATATTGTTGTTGTTCTGAATGCAAGTAGTTTTCGGATAGTAATCTGTCTGTCTGTCTGTATGAACCTGATAGTCTCGAAAACTACTAAACAGATCGGCGTGCAATTTGCATGCAGAGGTATTTGGGGTCCGGAAAGGTTGTTATAATGGTTTTAGAACCAACCCTGGAAGGGGGGGGGGGGAGTAGCTCTCAAACAAATGGAACAGAAATTTGTGCATAACTGCAGAACAAATCAAGCAAATGAAACCAAATTTGGCATGTGGAGGTTTTTAAATGCAAGAAATGTTTCTATGGTGGTTCGAGGCCCCACCCCAACCTGCAAGATGTATTTCATCCGAGATTGTATTTTATCCGAGATGTTCAAAGTTAATCTATCTTTGTCAGCCCAGATGATGCATCAGCTCTTCAGCAATATATGGGAAACCGCAACTTTTCCGATGGACTGGATGCAGGGTATATTGGTCAAAGTCCCTAAAAAAGGAAACCTAACTGAATGCGGTAGCTGGTGTAGCATCACGTTGCTCTGTATTACTCTCAAAATACTCTGTAAGGTAATCCTCAACCGCATCCAGGAGAAGATCGACGCCACTCTCCGGCGACAGTAAGCTAGATTCAGTGCTTTCCGATCACGTACGAAGCGTTCTCGTGAAAGCTTTTACACAACGACATCTTGTCCGACCCTATAAGAGTTACTGATGGTGTGAGACACGGCAGTATTTTATCTCCGCTCCTGTTTCTCATCGTTATGGATGAGATATTGGCTGGATCGATTGACAGTAGGCTTGCCTTGGAATCCTCTAACGATGGAGCAGCTAAATGATCTTAACCCAGTCGACGACATTGTCTTGCTCGCACAACGCCGAAACAATATGCAGAGCAAGTTAGGTGACCTCTTCGAGAGCTCACAGCAGATCCCAGAGTCAATGTAGCTAAAACTATGTCTATGGTCCTAAAATCCAAAAAATTAAAAAAGTAGAAAACTTATCCAATTTAATTCTACTATGTATCATGATACATAGTAGAATTAATTTCTACTATGTATCATGATGGCAACAGGCTCACATACAACGCGTAAAAACCCCACATCTTTTCACATAATACAACAAAATTTACGGAAGACATTAATATAACAGATATAATATAACAAAACATGCGTCCTTCCGCCTTGAGCTGCTATCCACTCCTAACTGAAGATTCCAAAGAGCGTCGTTTCAATCTGTTTTTGAAAGCCGATGCCGAAATAGTGTAGTCGAAAAGATCGTAGGCTTCGTTGAACTGACGAGAGATCGAGATAATCGGTTCGTTACGTCCGTAGTCCGTTCTCCGGAACTCCAGTCTCAGCAGGTCTCTCCGGCGTAAAGAGATTGATGGCACGTTGATATTTAATTTGTTTAGAATGTTAGGTGCATCAATGGCGCCCAACAACAGTTTTCCGGCAAATATTGCTCTGATGGAGTCACGTCTGCTGCGTAGAGTAACTATTCCCAGCAATCTACACCGGATATCGTATGAAGGCATGTTGGCTACGTTATTCCACGGAAGCAGTCTGAGGGCAAATCTTGTGAACTTCTGGACAGCTTCAATTCGGGCAATCCAAAGGTCCATATAGGGACTCCATATTAGACAACCAGTCTCGAGGGATGATCGCACAAGCGAGAAATATAATGATCGCAAGCTGTGTGGATCCGTGAAGTCTTTCGTTGTCCGCATGATGAATCCTAGATTGCGATTTGCTTTTGCAATCATACTAGAATAATGATCGCGAAAAGTGAGACGCGTATCCAAGATGACTCCCAGATCCTTCACAGTATCTACACGCTCTAGCTGAGTACCACAGATGTGGTAATTCCATGTGATCGGTGCGGTTTTACGGCTAAACGAGATTATAGAACATTTTTGAGCGCTAATCGTCATGCGATTTCTCAGGCACCAGTCTTGAAAATAATCGATCATCCGCTGAAGTTCCTTGCAGTCCTCGACGCTCCGTATAGTGATGTATATCTTCAGATCGTCGGCATATACCAGGCGTAGTCCTGATGGGTATGAAATGGAGAGAGTTACCTGGAAGGAGCGTCAAACATAGCTCTGGCTCTCTCAAGCTCCCACCTGGCGCCTCCACGCAGATCTAAGTCAAATGATGACGGTCGATGGCCTTACCCGGAAATGCTTCACGTACTTACTGAAGCAGCTAAGCTAGGAGGTGCGAACTAGAGCGCCTGTTCTCCAGGTGAGGGGCGGCTCACACAGCGTCTGTCTCGTAACGGGCGGCTGAATATGAAATGCTGTATCCCGCAAGCTATACCTAAGATGGCAGACCCATCAGCGGGATGTAGGTATCGCGACCCCGGTGAGGTAGTATACCGAAAACTCAATTACCACGAACAACGAACAAAGAAATTCAGGACGGAACAATCGGTATAGGACACGGCAAGGGACAAGGAAACGATTAAGGGATAACGATTGGAAACTTGGTACCTGGAATGTCCGAACTCTCCATGAACCGGCACGGGCTGGCTTGCTTGCTCGAGAGCTGCATCAACTCGGAGTGGAGATCACTGCTATTCAGGAAGTTCGGTGGCCAAATTCCGGAGAAAGGGAGTTCCGTGCAGTAGACCCTATTGCAGGCACTTCTTTTAAGTACCACATCTACTACAGTGGCGGTAAGAAAGCTGAACATGGAGTCGGTTTCGTAGTGTTGGGAAAACAAAAGCAACGAGTTATCCGGTGGAGGCCCGTAGATGACCGTATATGCGTGTTGAGGATTAAGGGCAAATTCTTCAACTATAGCCTAATCAACTTATACGCACCGACAAATGATAAATCCGATGATGCTAAAGACGAGTTTTACGACAAGCTTGAGAGGACCTATGTGGAGAGTGCCCAAAACACGACGTGAAAATCATCATCGGAGATGCAAACGCGCAGATCGGGAGGGAGGAATTCTTCCGTCCAGTTATTGGAAGACATAGCCTGCATCTGTCGACCAATGATAACGGTCTGAGGCTCATAAATTTTGCCGCGGCCAGAGGGATGGCGATCTGTAGCACCTACTTTCCACGTTTGAATATTCGGAAACAAACCTGGAGGCATCCAAATGGAGACTCTAGCTCTCAGATCGATCATGTCTTGATTGACGGTCGACACTTTTCGGATGTTATCGATGTACGGTCTTTTCGTGGACCAAATATCGACTCTGACCACTATCTCGTAGTGAGTAAGATTCGCGCAAGGCTGTCGAACACGGCGAAAGCTCGCACTGAAAGGACGCTGCGTTTCAACATCCAGCGGTTAACGGCAGACGGCGTTGCAGTGGAGTACGCCAGGAAGCTTCACCAGCGAATCGCAGAACAGCAGGTAGAAGAAGAAGAAGATATAAATGGGCTGTGGAGGAACATCCATGGTGCCATCCAAACAACAGCGAGAGAGGTGGTAGGCACGACGCGTGGAAGACAGCGTAACAGCTGGTTTGATGCCGAATGCCAGAGAGTGACAGACGAAAAGAACCAGGCCAGGAGTCACATGCTCACTGCGGCAACGCGTCAAAACAGAGAGAGATACAGAGAGACTAGAGCTGCGGACAAAAGAATCCATCGTCTAAAGAAACGCGAGTACGAGGAGCACGTGCTTGCCGGCGCAGAGGAGCGATACGCCAGCAACGACACACGGAGTTTCTATAAAACGGTGAGAAGCAGGAATTTTGCCATGCCTGTGATGTGCAATGATAGTGCTGGCAACCTGCTTATCGACAAAACGGCGGTAGCAGCCAGGTGGAAGGAGCACTTCCAGACACTATTGAATGGAGAGGTAAATGAGGAGATCAGCAGGAACAGGATAGAAATTGTAAGCGATGGTCAAGCTGTGGAGCCACCAACACAGGAGGAGGTTAAGAAGGCAATCAGCGAGCTGAAAAACGGTAAGGCTGCTGGGAAGGACGGTATCCCGGCTGAACTTCTAAAAGCGGGGAGCGAGCGGCTGTACGAAGCAATCCACCGGATCATTGTCAGGATCTGGGAGGAAGAACAAATGCCGGAGGAGTGGTTGGATGGCCTCATTTGCCCAATTTTCAAAAAGGGACATCGAATGGAGTGTAAAAACTATCGAGGAATTACATTGCTCAATTCTGCCTACAAGGTGCTTTCCCGTATCCTGTTCTGCAGACTGAGACCGTTAGCGGAGTCCTTCGTCGGCGAGTACCAAGCTGGTTTTCGTGAGGGTCGCTCCACGACGGATCAGATGTTTACCCTGCGCCAGTTGCTAGACAAGTTCCGGGAGTACAACTTGCAGACACACCATCTGTTTGTGGACTTTAAAGCGGCGTACGATTCAGTTAAACGAAATGAGCTGTGGCAGATAATGCTAGAACATGGTTTTCCGACGAAACTAGTTACGCTGATTCGTGCGACGCTGGATGGATCCAAATCATGCGTTAGAATAGCGGGTGAGACCTAAGCTGCTTTCGTGACGTTGGATGGACTGAAGCAAGGGGACGCACTCTCTAACCTGCTATTCAACATTGCCTTGGAAGGTGCATTACGAAGAGCAAACGTGGAAAGGAATGGAACTATCATCACGAAATCTCACATGCTTCTTGGTTTTGCGGATGACGTCGATATCATCGGAATCAACCGTAGAGCAGTAGAAGAGGCCTTTAGGCCCTTTAAAAGGGAAGCTGCGAGATTGGGACTTACCATTAATACCGCCAAAACGAAGTACATGGTTGCTGGTAGGGAACGTGGGAGCTCAAGTGGTGTTGGTGCCGAGGTGGAGTTAGATGGGGAACGATATGAAGTAGTGGAGGAATTTATATACCTTGGTACACTCGTGACATGTGACAACGATGTAAGCCGAGAAGTGAAACGACGAGTTGCAGCCGCGAATCGGGCTTTCTACGGATTACGTAGCCAGCTGAAGTCCCGTAGTTTGCAAATTCGCACAAAACTGGCGCTCTACAGAACACTAATCCTCCCGGTGGCCCTTTACGGACACGAATCATGGACGCTAAAGGAAGCTGATCGGCGAGTGCTTGGGGTTTTTGAGCGTAAAATTCTGCGATCTATACTTGGTGGCAAAATGGAAAATGGAGTGTGGCGCAGACGCATGAATCACGAGCTGTACCAAGTATACAAATATGCTGATATAGTGACGGTAGTGCAATGTGGCAGGCTGCGGTGGGCTGGACACGTGGCCAGAATGCCCGGTGAAAGAGTAGCCAAAACTATTTTCAGCAGAGAACCAGGAAGAGGCCGTAGACTCCGAGGCAGACCCCGCACCCGGTGGGTGTGTGCTGTCGAAGACGATGCACATTCAGCTGGTGTTCGTGGGGATTGGAGAACGGCAGCCCAGGACCGACGGTACTGGAGGACTATAATTCGTTCGGTGCAGGATCGGTAACGGACCGTTGCCACTAAAGTAAGTAAGTAAATCCTGATGGAAGCAAGTAGCATATGTCATTGAAGAATATCGAGAATAATAGTGGTCCGAGGTTACTCCCTTGAGGAACTCCAGAACTGTTTGTGAAATAATCAGATTGCACGGTAGCGAGCTTGACGCAAAGACGACGATTTATCAGGTATGATTCCAGCCAATGTGTAAGGAAAGGTGGAGCACCCAGTCGGTCCATTTTCGCAATCAGTATTCGATGGTCTACACGGTCGAAAGCTGCCTTTAAATCAATGTATACTGTGTCTATTTGATTACCGTTTTCAATATTTGTCAGGCAATGCGACGTAAATTGAACAAGATTTGTGTCAATAGATCGCCCAGGAAAGAATCCATGTTGATCCGTGGAAATATATGATTTGGAAGCACAAAACAGGACATCTCCAACGAGAATTTCGAGTAGTTTGGAACCTGCACAAAGCGATGTGATCCCGCGATAGTTGGCCACGTTACGTTTGTCTCCTTTTTTATGGACAGGGAACATGAACGATTCTTTCCATTGTGTAGGGAATGTAGACTCTTCTATAGAATGATTACAAATAACGGTGAGTGGCACACTCAGGGATTCAGCGCATTTTATTAGGATCAGAGACGGAATGCCATCAGGACCTACAGCAGTAGACGATTTCATTTTCTTGATTGCTGACAAGATGTCTTGTTGCGAGAATCTGAAGTTGCCAATGTCCAAGACGTCACGAGGGACATTCACCAAAGCATTATAAATCAGGCGAGTGGGAATCGACTCCTGGAGAAAAACATCAGCAAAGTGTTTTGCAAATAAATTGCACATTTTTTCACGAGTATCGGCTTCTTCGGTGTTGACGGTTTTGTTTTTTCAGCTGGTCAGATATATTGTTAGGTTCTTCAGTAAGGCCAACAACTTTAACTCGCGGCTTAAGCGGTTTTTGAGTGTCGACCTCATATTTATCAGAAAGTGATTCGCGGGCCACGCGCACTATTTCATTTGCAAGCTCCTCGGTGTCGCACCGAACAACAACATCTCCATTATCACGATAGCGTACATCCTTAACCGCGTAGGAAACTGGGTTGAATTTGCTACGCACGTCTTGTTTTGTGACTTCAACCGATTGGGTCTGTTTTGGTTTAAAAACAACTGTCTGCTCAAACATCTTCAGTTGTTTTGGCTTACTTGATTCAGCAGCGATGGTGGTAGTAATAGTGTTTGATTTGCTTGCCGGTGGTTTCGGAGAATCGATCACACGTTTTCTTCTGGACCGCAAAGATCCCGCTAAGGGCTCGGAGGCGCCAGACCCAGTGGACGCGGCTTTGGCTTGTTGGACCGTACCTTTCGAAGCATTCTGAACTGTTGGACCAGAATTCTTTCCAGTTACATCAGCATAAGTCATTACCGAAGGACTACTTTTCACGTCATTGATGCACTTTTGCACAATTGAATGTATACGATCTTCGAATGCATCGAACTGTTCTTTCAGAACCAGATTAAAATTCGATTCACTGGCCTTCGCAGAAGCTTCCAATTTGTCCACTTTCAGAAACAAATCAGTGCATTTCAGTAGTATGTCGTTCAGGCTAGTTTGTCTTTTTCTACAGTCAAAGCAAAAGTATTTCAGCGCTACATTTGCTTTCATTGCCGCAATAGCAGCAGCAGACAAACCGCTGCATTTCGAATGGTAGATTTGTTTGCAACCGCCGAAACAGTAGATACGCTCAGCCTTAGCAGTTATTTGGTATGAACACACATCACACTGTACAGTATTCATCGTCGGGACAAAGCCGGCGCTTGCGGCTGCCCGAAAACGGGCTTATGAGAACAAAGGCCAATAGATAGATCACCACAGCACTTATCGAGGTTGGATAATTGAGATGCAATTTTCAGCGAAAAACTCAATTTATACCGCACAACACAGCAGAATACTTTTCTGTCGCGAATCAAAATAGCCAGACGTATTGGTAGTGATAACTATTAATGGCGAAAAGTTGCAAAAACACGCAATAAACAGATAAAACTGACCGCAGTTGTAATCAAGCAACTGCACACTCACTGCACTCACTGCAGAAATAGATGGTAATTATCCAGCCTGAAAGTTGAAGTAATACAATAATAAAGATTATTTTTTTATAACCCTTGGCTCTTTTGGGAAATGACAAAGGTTACGAAAGTATACCCAAAGCCTTCGTGATCATTCTAAGAAGTGTCACAGAATTAAACCAGTCACGGGACTCATTTATCATTTAGGTCGCGCTTGCACCAAATGTGGATTGTATTTTGCCTCAAAATCACATGCAGAATTCCGCAAAAAGGGCATCCAGGGGCAGCGTATTTCCGAAAGGATTCGCCTTCAAAAAATTATATGAACCACATCGCGTCGGAAAGGTCGTTTGTTGTGTTGAAGTTGACGGCCAAGCTGAGGTGCTCTGGTTAGACAGGGATACTCTGGACAGAGAAGAATCATCAAGCGAAAGTCAAGCTAAAACGGACTTTATTCCAGTCTATAATGATTTGCAGTAGACAAGATCACAAGAATTAAGATCCTAAAACCTTGCATACGGATTTTAATACGCTGCGGAAATTTGGGGGGCGGGGGGGGGGGGTTCAAAATTGGTGTTTTTCTGTCCACGTGGTATCTGGATGGTCCCTAATCGTCTATCTTCTCTGCGGCAGAAACAAAGAAGCAGTCACACAACAAAAATATGAAGTACCGTGGACCCCCGTTCGTTTGACCGTTTTTAATCTGAACACTTTTTAATTTGCACGACGTGCAAATTAAAAATGGTTCAAATGTCATTCTCAACATGACATCATTTGCTTTGCAGACAATGCGCATAAACGCGATTTGTTTGTACTGATCTAGCGTGTTTAATCTGTTTCACATTGCGTTTTCCCAACGATTATGATAGAAATCCGATCGGAGAATGAAATATTCGCTGCTTCCAACTTCCAACTGAATCAAACCATCAAAACAATAACAAAGAGTAGGGCGACCAGTTCACACAAGTTCCAGCATGTTTAGGGTTGCCAGTTGTTCAAATTAAAAACTAACCCTGTTAGTTTACATGAGGAATCATTCAAACGAACGGGGGTCCACTGTATTCCACTACGCCCACATATAAAGATTTTTTGACATTAGCTGTGGCCCTCGCTGAAGCTGTTTGCAGTAGGAATAATATCAACAACATCAAATTCCACAATTGATGAAGGGACGGTAGGGGAAAGAAATAAAATTTTTTTTTGGTGAAGGTGGGGAAGAGCGGAAAGGAAGGCGGGGGGGTATTGGTAGCTATGCTTGACAAGTAGTCATTTTGACTCCTACCTTTTGTCCAATGCTGGATGGAAACTGTGCCAATTTCAATACCAATTGGTTAATTTTTACCCAGTAGAACAAAGTTATGCAATAATTTCGTGTTCGCCCTTCAGTTGTGCCCATGTGCAAATTTCTGTAGCGGACTTCCGGAATTTTCGTCGTTGAATTCACGAGTTTTTTTCACCTAGTATTTTTCGATCAGGATCAATTGTAGTCAGTATCACCAAAGTAATCATTAACATCCCACATCTGCGTGTTCCACAAAAGGGTAGCATCGCTCTCGACTGTAACTCCAACTTGTTTGGTAAATGCTATTCATCAAGATCAAGACATTACCATAGTTCGACAGCCTGAATAAGCGTGAGTTGCGGCTCTATATTTCACTAAACTACCTTCACTGCGACCCAACAAAAATGTGTTGCGTTCATTTTCAACTTGCAAGTCATTCTTTAAGGGAGATCTTTACCACATTTTACTTACTTAGTTTACCAACTGAGAGACGGGGTGGGTCTTGCCGTATCAAGAATTCCTCTCCATTGTACTCGGTCCTGGCCTATTAATCGTCAATTGGTTGTGCGTCTCATCACACGCAAATCGATTTCATCCTGGTCGGGCCATCTAGCACGCTGGTGCCCTCTATTCCTGGTGCCGGTGAGGTTCTTGAAAAGAACGTATTTCACTGCACAGTCATCCGGCATCCTTGCAGCATGGCCGGCCCACCGTAGTCACTCCACTTTCGCCAGGTGTACAATGGGATCTCTCCAAGTGGTGCCTGCAACTCGTGGTTTATACGCCTCCTCTACTCTTCGCTAGCCATTTGTACTCCGCCAAAAATAGACCGCAACGCCTTTCGTTCCAATACGGCAAGTACTCGTATGCCTCCCGTAAGCAATGTTACTGTCTCAAGCCCGTAGAGGACTACCGGTCTGATTAGCGTTTTATACATCGTCAGCTTTGTGCGGTGGCGTATGCTCCTTGATCGAAACGTCTTGCGGAGGGAAAAGTAGGCTCGATTTCCAGCTTGAAAGCGTCGTTGAATCTCCTTACTCGTATCATTGTCGGCTGTGATCAGAGTTTCCAAATAAACGAATTCATCAACCACTTCCAGTTCATCCGCAGACTACCAGGGCTGTCCTGTACTCAGTGTACCTATTTTGCTTATATAACTGTAACACCTGAACCAAACAAAATTCAAAAATGTTATGTATGGGACATTTATTGAGTCAAATATTATCCATAAGATCGCTGAACTAAATATTGCTCTATCTTAGGTATTTACGACGCATTCCCAGTTCACACTGGGCAGTGCACCAAGAGCGCTCTCTGCGCACCACTTAGTGTGAAGTAGAAGTGCGTCGTAAATACTTAAGATAGAGCAATACTTTGTTCAGCAATCTTATGGGTAATAATTGACACTATAAATACCCCATACATAATATTTTCGACTTTTGATTCACTGAGGAGTTACAGTTAAATAAGCAAAATAGGCGCACTGAGCGCAGGACAGCCCTGCGACCGCAACCGCAGGCCTGTTCGCTTCGAGGTACGATGCTGGTTTAACAAGCCAGTCTTCGTATGTTTGAATCTCGACTAGGCGGTGCTGCTAGACTGGGTCAGCAGCATTGTTGCACTAGCCCCGTAACTGTCCTATACTTTAACAGCCGGCCGCGAAGTTTGTCGATAAAGAAGGATCTAATCTTAGAAAGACGTTTAAACCCAAGGCTTTGTTTTTTCCAATTCATCGACGTCAATAGTCACCGTCCGTGGAAGACAAACGTTGCTTTCTTTGGAGCCTCTTCCTACCATATATTTGGTTTTCGACGCATTAATTTGTAACCCTATTCACTTGGCGTCCGTTTTAAGTCTGGCGTAGATTGCCGCTGCCGTCCCAAGGTTTCTAGAAATGATGTCGAGGTCGTCTGTGAAGGCCAGGAGTTGGCTACTCTTGCTGGAGATCGTACTTATCGTTTCGATTTCCTTTCGAAGCTTCAATAGCGACGTTAAATAACATACAGCACGGTCCATCCCATTGCCGCAACCATCCGCGCGATTCGAAAAGACTCGAGAGTGTCTCCAAAACGCGCATGTAACGCATCACTCGCTCCAGGGTAGCTTTGATCGGCAGCGTCAGTTTGTCCGGAAAACCGGACACGAAACCGTATCTACCAGAGCTGTTCGCGTTCAACTGTATCGTATACTGCTCTGAAATCCATGGAAATATGATTCAAGGGCACGTTGTACTCTAGACATTTCTGGAGGATTTGCCGGAGAGTAAAAATGTAATCCTTAGTAGCACGAGCCACCATACAACCCGCCTGATACTGACCTACGAATTCTCTTGCTATTGGGGATAAACGACGCAGCAAGGTCTAAGAGAACACCTTGTAGGCGACGTTGATCGGTGCAATGCTGCTATAGTGCCAGCAATCTAGCCAGTCGCCCTTTTTGTAGATGGGACAGACTTCACCTTCCATCCACTACTACAGTAGTTTCGCCTCCTCCCAAATCCTTGAAATTATCCAGAGAAGTGCCGTTGCTAGCGTTTCTTGGTCATTTTTATCATATTTATGATAGTTTTCTATGTTTAGAATATAAGAATGTTTTAAGGATCGAAATAATAAACCAAAAATACAGTACATAGCTCCACACATTTGAATCGCGTCTATCCGAGTCTATAGATAGCAAGAGTGGGTTTAGTACTAATTTCCGTAGTTTACTAATTGAAAGCCATTTCAATTTTTATCCGAATAAACCAAAAGTTCTTGTACTAATTTGACTCAAACACACTTCTCTAGTCCGCCCAGTTCTCTTCGGGGTACGATGCTGACCTAACAAGCCAGTCGTCGTATGTTCGAATCTCGGCTGGGAGCTATAGCGTCAGTAGGATTGTTGCACTAGCCCCGCAATTGCCCTGTACTCTAATAACCGGATGCGAAGTCTGTTGAAAAAGAAGGGTGAAGGGTCTAGTTCTCAACAGGACGTTTAAACCCATGGCTTCGCTGTTTTCATGCCTGTCTTCTAATCCGTGCACTTTAATTTCACTAAAAAATGCTTATTATAAGCATTTTATTGAAACTACGCCACTGACTCTATTTTTTAACTTCGTCGTACTGTTCATCAAAATTTTCCTTTATCCGAAGTAATAAATCACAGCAATATTTACGAAATGAGCTAGCATGTATTTAGTTTTGTTTGGTTATAGGCACTTCAACAGCATGGGTCATTCGTGACTTTTGCGGGATTGGGATTTGTGCCCGGGTCCTCGGCGTGAGAGACGTGAATGCTAATCTCTACACCGGGATTGACCCCTCGCACATGTATTTGTGTAGGACGGTATGCAAGGCTTTTCCCTACAGACTATCGAAATTGTGTTGTGCGTGAGATAACTTCATTTTATGAATGACGGGAATTCGAACGATTTGTTTTAAAACATTTAGAAGCCATTTTGAAACTGATAACCTCATTGTTTCCGAGATTTTTTTATTGAAATCTTTCGGGTTTAACTACAGGTAAATAGTATTTTCTATTTTTATTAATAAACATGCGTTGGTGATAAAATCAACTAATTACTGTCTGTTACTCTCATGTCGCGAATAACTCTGTAAATAAAGTGAAAGATTTATTTCCAAAATTTGCTGGCAACAAAGGTGCCGTTCTAACATAATTTTTTTGACCGAAAAAAAATTAGTAAGAAAATAAAGATGATTTTAAAACATTTAAAAAAGTTTATTTTATTGGAATTAAGGACAGTGATACGAGATTATGAAAAAACATGTTTTATAAGTTCAGGAGAAAATTTTAGTTTATTGAACATATATGACGTGTTGATACCAAATGGTGACTACAGGTGCTTTTTTGTAATGTTGTGCACGTGAAAATTTTCCCTCTTCAGTAAGGATAATTGGGATTTTTTCTTTGTCACGCGAAAAAAGTAGGAAAGTTGGCTGCTAGGAATTCTTTGATAAAATAAAGCATTTTTTTAACATAGGGTACCCTATTTATCTTAGCTTACTTTTTGTGATCGCGCATGATAGCCAACTAACTAAAATATTAGGGAATATAACTAGTTTTACATTGTGTGTCATAAAACATGTGGAAATTTATAATAATTTGTTTTAGAATAGAATGTTTTAGATAGAACGGGAATTGGTAAGTACAACGAAGCAGCATCGAAGTCTATTTATAGTTTGTGAAGACCTTTAAGGTTACGCAATTTTAGCATAGGTGTTTTAGATTTACATTACACTATATTGCAGGAAATATCTATTTCATTGATAGTTTAAAAACACCATGCGTCTCCATTATATTATCAAAACTTTTTTTTTTTCAAAAAATTATGCCGCATAGAATTTCAAGAAATGGTACATAAGAACATTCTTCATGCGATCGTGCCTACGAATCCGGTTTACAAGAGATTAGAATGACATTGTATTTGAAATACCAGCCAGCACCTTTTTGCCCAAGCGTGTACTAATATACCTAAATTAATTTGCCATTGAGTAAAGGTCTGGCGAATTTAAACATTTGTTCCCTCTCATCTAGAATCTACATCCGACAACTAATGGCAACAAAACAGGTTAATCAATTTCTGATGAAATTTGGCTCTTGTCTTTGACAATCCACCTTGCCATAGCCTACATGTTTTCTGATTTTTTTTAGTAGTTTCAATTAAACTGTTGTATAAGCTAATAATCTAATATTACAAATAACATTATAAGAGATGGAAAATAAATACGGTAGGTAATTTGAAATCTAAAATAGAGCACAGTGGACGCTTTATATTCTAAAACAGCAAACCTATTTTAAAATGAATACAAATCTTTTCCATTCAGACGAATAAGATCACCCTGAAAGCTATCAGCCTTGACATACGAAATGAAAAACGGACGCTGATTATTACAGTTGACGATGTGTGTCGAAACAAAAAAAAACTAATCCTGATTCTTGGCTCGGGAGGGTGGTTGAACTTTTGGAATACACAGTAGAAATATGTATAATACGGTTAATTGGAATCGTACGACCATAAATACGCCCAAACAGCCAACTATAAATATTACTTTTAGCCGGTGTATGTAGGACCCGTACTATATAGAAATCTGGGGGTGTCGAACCCGCACCACGTTGCACGAATCTCTACTGTATTGTTCGGCCAAGAAAAATGTGCGTCAATTATGATTTGCGCTACGTGAGAGTGGATTAACTCAACTATAAGACTGAACACGGTCGGAAATACCCATGCGTGATGAATAATTGGTTCAGCTTTCGAATACGGTATGGAGCGTGTCCGTTATACGAGCAGTTTTGTTTCATTAGTCATAACCCGAAACTAAAGTAAAGAATCTGCTGAAGTACAATGTACAACAAACATATAAATTAATCAAACTGATTCAATTCAATTACAAAAGATAGACGATTATTATTTAAAAAATATACTGACTGAGGCTTGATTTTGTGCGATTTTTGCCTTAGAGATTTTTAAATAAATAGCATCATTTTTCATTGAGAATCGATGAAATTGCTTTTTTAATTACGCTTTGGATTCATCCTCTTTTTTGCAACAAATTACGCATTACAATTGTAGCGATTAAGCGACTGATGAGAAACTGCAAAATAGTGCGATAAGCTCAATAACACTCTGTAATACTCTAATTAATACTGTAATTATAGTAATACTGTAATACTGTAATACTGTAATTATAGTGTAAAGTTCAAAATATGTTTTTGGAGCATATTCAGTCTAACCGAAAAAAATACAATAAAATATATTTATTTCCCAATTAAAGACCGTGCATGTTAGCGTCATCTAAAATTAGGAATAACACAAAATCTGCTCATGGTTTCAAAATTTAAGCTATAATTGGTTTTAATTAATCAGCCTTACGATAAGCTTAAGGGCTTTGGAAGAACGTTCTAGATGGTTGCTGAACAGTATACTAAGCTGCAACGGAAACTACAGAATGTTGGATTGAAGCAATAAAGCTCGCATACGCAATAGGGTTGTAATCTGATATTGCAGAGAAATTCGCAAATGTAGTCTTTCCGCAGGTCATACTTACTACGGACTCAACTAGAATGAGACATGACAATGCTCGACTTTACACAATATCGTGCAACGGGTCCTGGGAGAAAAGTTGGATTCGAGACCGGTTATAATTGGCTCCCATAATAGCTTGGTTCAATGCACGAATCTTCCAGTGAACCTCCTAGGTTCCTATGAACCTAGTAAGTGCTGCTTCAATAACCCTCCACTTATTGCTTTTTCCGCTCTTTTTATTTTACATCTTATCTCGCTTTGGGGATATTATGTTAGCGAATGTTTGAATTGACTCTCTCAAAACATATCAAACTTAGCAGATTCAGGTTTTTAGAAATAACCACTGACAATTAAAACACAAATAGCCATGAACCGTTTCTGGGCACCTCCACATCCGCCGTGAAAGCCAAATTGATGACATGGGAAAAGCTAGAAATAGTATCCCGTTGAAATCAAACACAGGATTGTAGACAAGCTATACAGTTTATCTTCCCAAACCCTTACTTACTTACTAAGGTGGCTTGCCATCCTAAGACAAAGCCTGTTGAACAAAGTTTCTCCATGTAACTCGGTTGAGGGTTACCGCTCGCCAATTCCTCGGACAACGATTACACTCCGCCAGATTTCGCTCCACCTGGTCTAACCATCTTGCTCGCTGCGCTCCTGGTCGTCTTTTTCCTACCGGGTTTGAGGCGAACACCATCTTTGCAGGGTAGTTGTCCGGCACTCTTGCAACATGCCCTGCCCATCGTATTCGTCCAGCTTTAGCCACGGCTGGTTTCATTGTCCGCCGTTACCAGTGAGCCACGATAGACAAATTCATCGACTACCTCACACTCATCACCGTCGATCAATATACTACTGCCCAAGCGGCGTCGTTCGGCCTCGCTTCCGCTGGCCAAGAGGTACTTTGTTTTAGACGTATTTACCTTTAACCCAATATTTTCTACTTCGCGCTTTAGTTTGGTGTACGGTTCAGCCACCGCCACAGATGTTCTACCGATAATATCCATGTCATCGGCAAAGAAGACAAATTGACTAGATTTGTGGAATATCGTGCCCCGCGTGTTGATATCCGCTCGGTTCATAACACCTTGTAGCGCTATGTTGAACAGCAGGCATGAAAGCCCATGCCTTGACGAAGCCCTCTGTGTGATTCGAATGAACTTGACAATCCACCCGAAATCCGAACACAGCACTGTGCACCATCCATCGTAGATTTAGTCAGTTTGATGAGCTTCCTGGGAAGCTGTTCTCGTCCATGATTTTCCATAGCTCTTTACGATCGATGGTATTTTATGCGGCTTTGAAGTCAACGAACAAATGATGCGTGGGAACTCTGTATTCACGACCCTTTTGGAGGATTTGCCGCAGTGCAAATATTTGATCCGTTGTAGATCGACCTTCGACGAAGCCGGCTTGATAAGTTCCCACAAATCTATTCGCAATTGGTGATAGTCGGCGGAAAATGATTTCTGACAGCACTTTATAGGTGGCATTGAGAACGGTGATCGCTCGATAGTTCTCACAGTCCAACTTGTCGCCCTTTTTATAGATCGGGCAGATAACTCCATCTTTCCACTCCTCCGGGAGCTGTTCCGTATCCCAAATTCTAACAATTAGCCGGTTCACAAACGGCCAGCTTTTCTGGACCCATTATTATTAAAATAAGCTCCGCTCCGATGCCGTCTTTCCCAGCTGACTTGTTGTTCTTTAGCTGCATGATGACCTCCTTAACTTTGTCTATCGTTGGGGCTGGCACCTCTTCCCCGTTTGTTGCACCGTCGAAATCGCTTTCCCCGCCACCATGGTTTTCCGCCTGGGTGCCATTCAGGTGTTCGTCGAAGTGCTGCTTCCACCTACCGGTCACCCCATGATCGTCCGTCAGAATACTGCCAGTTTTATCCCGACACATTTCGGCTCGCGGCACAAAGCCTTTGCGAGATCTGTTCAGTTTCTGGTAGAACTTTCGCGTTTCCTGAGAACGATGCAGCCGCTCCAACTCTGCATATTCCTGCTCTTCCAGGTAGCGCTTTTTCTCCCGAAAGATTTGGTTTCGCTGCATCTTCTTCTGTTTGTGTCTTTCCACGCTCTGACGTGTGGCACTTCTTCGGCTTCTTGTGGCATTCTTCGAGAGGGGCTTCATCCAGCTCGTCCTCTTCCGGCAGCGCAGTTTCGAGTGAATGCGCGTAGTTTGCGGCGACGTCCGGCTGTTTCAGCCGCGCGAGATCTGACTGAGGCTGGCGTCGGTACCGAATGTTCTTCACAACGGAGAGTCTTGGGCGCATCTTAACCATCACTAGGTAGAGGTAGTGGTCTGAGTCAACGTTAGCGATTCGATAGAATCTGACGTTGATAATGTCTGAGAAGTGCCGACTGTCGATCAATACGTGGTCGATCTGTGATTCTGTCTGATTTGGTGACCTCCAGGTGTACTTGTGATGGAAAAAGGTACTACATAGGGCCATGTTTTTGGAAGCGGCAAAGTCGTTAAGTCTTAGGCCCATTTTATTGGTCCGCTGCGCTGGTGTGCGCTGAACCTTCCAATAACCGGTTTGTATTCATCCTCCTGGCCGACCTGACCATTGAAATCCCCGATGATGATCTTGATATCATGTTTTGGGCAGCGGTCGTATTCACTCTCCAACTGCGCGTAGAATTAATCCTTGTCGTCCTCGGTACTTCTGAGGTTCACACTGGCTGGTGCACCAAGGTGCGCTTCCAGTGTGAACTGGGAATGTGCCGTAAATACTAAAGATAGAGCAATACTTAGTTCAGCAATATTATGGATAATGATTTACTCTATGAATGCCCCATATATAATATTTTCGAATTTTGCTTGGCTGAGGGGTTACAGTTAAAAAAGCAAAATAAGTTCACTGAGTGCAGGACAAACCTGGTGCTGTGTTCGGATTTCGGATGGATTGTCAAGTTCATTCGAAGCACACAGAGGGCTTCGTCAAGGCGATGGTCTTTCATGCCTGCTGTTCAACATAGCGCTACAAGGTGTTATGAACCGAGCGGATATCAACACGCGGAGCACGATATTCAACAAATCTAGTCAATTCGTCTGCTTCGCCGATGACATGGATATTATCGGCAGAACATCTGTGGCGATGGCTGAACAGTACACAAAAGACTAAAGCGCGAAGCAGAAAATATTGGGTTAAAGGTAAATACGTCTAAAACAAAGTACAAGCTGGCCAGCGGAACCGAGACCGAACGACGCCGCTTGGGCAGTAGTATATTGATCGACGGCGATGAGTTTCAGGTAGTCGACGAATTTGTCTACCTTGGCTTACTGGTAACGCCGGACAATGAAACCATCCGTGAGATCCGGAGGCGTATTATCGGCGGAAGTCGTGCTTACTATGGGCTTCACAAGCAATTGCGGTCGAGCAGACTAAGTCGCCATACAAAGTGCACCCTGTACAAGACGCTTATTAGACTGGTTGTTCTCTACGGGCATGATGATTTCGGTAGTCTTCTAATAGATCGGTACTTTCATGTTCATATACGACATGTTGAAATAAATTACTTTCTTTACTTTATCGGTGACAATCCTCTTATCGAGCCTATCTCTAATAGCCGACTGTGATGTCTGTCGATAAACAAGGGTCAAGTCTTAGAATAGACGTTTAAGCCCAAGGCTTTTTGTTGTTGTCATATGTCACTAACGTACCAAAGTAAACCAATTCGTCGACTACTTTAACGTCTCTATCTATCACTGCTGCCGTTCCAACACCTGAAGGGCTTCCACGCACTTCACCAGCCACCATATACTTCGTTTTGGCAGAACATATGACAAGCCCTATCCCCGCAGCTTCGTCCTTGTGAAGCGTGTACGTCTCTGCCATAGCTCTACGGTTAACACCGATGACCGATGTCGTTCACAAACCCTAGAGACATGTGAGAGTTCTTGACGATGCTATCGCGTTTTTGCACCCTTTCTACTTCGAATAGCACCTTCCAATGCAATGTTGAACAGCAAATTGGATAGCCCGTCACCTTGCATCAAACCCTATAACTTCACTATCATTGTACTCGATACATTGTCTCACTAACTATCATGACGCTTGATTTCGAGTCATCAAGGATACCATGTATCTGCCTAATAATACTCCGCCACAGTTCATTTCGTTTAACTGAATCGTACGCCGCCTTGAAATCTATAAACAAATGATGAGTTTTCAAGTTGAGTTTCCGGCATTTATCGAGGTTTTGGGGTCATTTGGTCCGTATTCTCTTGTAAACCACACTGGTATTCGCCCAGCTGCGTTTCTACCTTCTTCCAAACTTGGTGGATCCACAGCTTTTTCATCATTCTCAATCGTTATCCTATTTCTGTTGACAGCTCCATCTTGTTCACCATCCAACAGTACACCGAAATGTTGCTTCTAATGCCTGGTCAACCCCAATCCTGCGGTAATCAGGTTCTACTCCTTGTCATTGCACATAACAGGTGTTGGCACGGCCTTTCCTGATTTCGTTGATCGTTTTAAAGAAGTTTCTCGTATCGTGCCTTTTGAAGAAATTCCCCACCACCGCAAGAACGTGATCCCAGTGCTTGCATTTCTTACGACAGTCTATTTTAGGCAGCTATAGTATCTCTCGGTATCTCTCTCTGCTCTGGCGTGTAGCCAATATGTGAGTTCTGGCTTGATTCTTCTCGTCAGTCACTCGTTGGCACTCTGCGTCAAATCACTCACTTAGAAATGATCACTCGTCACCGAGTCACTCGTTCACGTTCTCTCCTAGTTGTCCACCTATCTGCTAATCAATTTTTCGAGAATATTCTGCAAGAACTCCTTACGCTGATAACCGTCGAATGTTCAATCGTACCTTCCTCGTTGGTCTCGATTTGAATAAGTTTAACAACCGGGCGCGAATCTAGCTTACTAACAGGTATAGCTGTGGATGTAGTGTATGGAACAGTTGTAGATTTAGTTATAATCTTCAATATTGCTTAACTAAACATTGCTTTACCTCTTGTAGTTATGGCGCTATAAGGCTGAAATGGCGTTGGTAACAAAACGAGCGCTTTATTTGCTGCCAAAGGGGTAGCAGCCTTATAGAACAGCAATTAACAAAGATAGAGCAACATTTTCACAATTAATTCTAAGAGTGACTCATACATAACTTGTTGAAATTATGCTTGGCTGAGGCAGTACAGTCAAAAGAGCCAAATCGACTCCCAATTTTGCGTAAATAGCACCAAAATCCACAAAAATTTAAACATTCGTACGATTTATTTTCAAAAGTAAATTATGAAATTATGCTTTAAAAAACCAACAGTAAAACTATGAAATAATTAAACAAATATGTAACAAAGTCGTAGGACTACATTTAGTTTTTTCTACATTTCAATAACCACACTGCTAAGACATAAAAATAAGCCAATGATGGCTGATCAATAATATATGCCTTTAAGTGCATCAGCGCAATGACATCCTCATTTTGTTTTTATTTACTCAACCTCGATCAATCGTTACAATGCAGAAAAGCTCACATCCCACTTGGACAGACGCTGTGCAGTCTATAATGCACCGCGGGCTTGCGGTACCTGAATGGTCACTTCAAAACAAGAAAACTTTACGTCAACGCGATGCTTTGCGGAGGAAGCGAATTGTGGAACAAGGTTCGACGCTTGTTCGCTCTGTGCAGCCGTTGAAGTCTTCCGTGCAAATGATAACTGACGCAGTAACTATCCAATTAAAGACGTTGAAAGAATCTTCTCGAGGTTAACCGTAAATAATTTGTAATTACAGATTCCGTTATTTTACTAAACAAGAGGTAATATTTTTCAGATATATAAAACAAGAAACGACCAATTTAGCACAAGAATTTTGTTCAAGCTAATATTGATGTCATACGTTTTTGGCATTTTAAAGTCCGTCTGAGCCCGATTTCGGCAATAGACGGCGATAAGGAATTCTGTTGAACATCTTATTGATTACGTCCAGCATAATTGGTTCCCATGCCTGTCGGGTTTCCGGCAGCATTTGTTTGTAGAGAGATGGCCAATATTGATTAACGAAGTCCAGGGCAACTTGATCTGGAAATAATTGCTTTTAATCTACTGTATACTATAAACCAAGATGAACACCATACTCAAACCAGCATCTGGGAACAAGCCTGTAGCGTAGATTTTCATATCTCCCACTTCTGGGCTCATGTCAAACTTATCGATGAGCAGATACTGCTCACTGTTACGCTCGGCGGTTTTACCAGAAATGTTCCATGTTGTCGAAACATCCGCTAAAATTAAAAAAAAACTTTATTTATAGTTCAATATATTATCTTGGTGAAAAATCTCACTTGTGGTTATGTTGAAGTAACCTTTCGACACAACCTTAATCGCATTGAAACGTCCTTCGCCCTTGAATTTTCCTTCTGTGATTAGCTTCGGAAAATAAACGTCAACCTCCATTTGGAACGAGTCATCGTCGGCGGTGGCTCGAACATCTCGAATTTGAGCCTTACTTAATCCATAGGATTTGGCATTCTTGATGTGCATCGAGCCCTGAATTTGTTGATTTTTGTACTCAAAATAGCTGCTGTCCTGGATGAACGGGTCGATGGCCGGAAAATCGATCGATGGAATGCCAGTCTGTTAAAATTAATTAAACCTTTTAATAACAAACTATAAAATTGTGAAATTTCTTATAGATGGTCGATAAAACAACGAATTCGATGCTCTCAAAGCAAAAGAGCAATACATTCTCCAAAATGATGGGCTGATTTGCTATACTTTTGCAGTTTCTTGCTGCAATTTTTAATCGGTTGATGGAATCGAAAGCTAGCAGCACTCTAGTACATTCAACCGAAACCGGCTTACATGCAACTCCGGAAGCAAGCGTTGAATAGAATCCTTAATGCACCGTCCAAGTTCAGGGTCGTCACGATTGCAAATGCGCATGTATGATGCTGCAATGAAAAGAGAAATAAAAGACCCTCAGTAAAGCTGTCCACTTACGGCGATGGAACTGCGTCGACGATTGAGGTGAACAACTTGGCATGTTGATCATTGTCGGACCTCGCAGCAAGTTTAAATGCGACACTCTTACTGTTGCAAATATAGTCTTACAAAGCAGTTCACATTGAACTTGACACACCCCTCAATAAAGGGCGTTAATGTACCCATCCATTTGTATGCAAATATTAAGAATAACCGGTAGCAAAATTTACATAAAGGCGTATAAATTACATAATTTAATAACTGTATAGAAGATTCATATTTTCAATATATGATCATACGGAGGAGACCTTGCCTTGTTTTCCAACCAACTCTGCAACGCGCCACCGTCTCCATCAATAATCATATGTGGCTCATGGGTGCTGTGTGTGCATGTGCATATACGAAAGGCGTAATCCAGTGGTGAAAAAATAATTGTCATTAGCTTGCCAGTGCACTGGCGTGTAATTTTAAAAATGATCAGTCGACACCTGTCAATTTAAAAAAGAACAAAGTTGCGCAGCAGTCCAGAAGATTGTTTTTTGAGAAACAGATGTAGATGATGGCCCCTATACCTGGGATTGATCAGCTATTTTCACTTTTACATAGATTCCCAATGCTTTGAGCTTTTATTAATAGTTGCGTAATTTGAAACCATAAAAACTTTTATCATGAAGCGATCGAGATGTGTTCAGCAGGGATGACTCGCTCAAAATTTTGATCATTTTTACAAGAATTTTACCTTGAAATCAGTTTATAAGGCAGATAAAGTAACGTACGATATTTTTATTTTCTAGAAAATTATGTATTTCGCTGATATCAAAAAGTTGGTGGAACATGTCAAACCAGTTAGATAAGGTTTTGTGTGCAAAAAGGTTAATAAACTGATTTTAAGGGGTCACGACAGAAAACCAGTTATATATCGCAAACCATACGACATAGATAGCTAGTATATTCGGCAAAGTTTGATAAAATTTATAGTTCTACAATTTTGCTGAACAGATGAATTTGGTATCTAGTTTCTAAAAAAAGTTAATCTTTTCAAGTGTTATATCTCCTTAATATCAAATTGTAAGAAAAAAATGAAAAGATGTAAAAGAGTATTTTAATTAGATTCTTTGAAGACACCTAAGCTCAAAAACATCGGGAAAGGCAAGAAAATACTTTTGACCGTCTTTTTTCAGAATAATCCCACTGTGCGTTACTTTTCGGGTAATGCAACTTATTCCAATTTTTGAAAAACTGAGGGCATCTTTTACGGTGGTCTATAATATTTAGATCAGAGTTGACCAAATTGGAACCAGCGAAATTGATCTGGCGAAATTGTTCAATTCAGCAGCCGAATTCCGGGCGTAAAAGAAAAGAAATTTTTGAAGAGATTTTTAGAATTTTCTTATTTTGGAATTCCGGAAAAAAGCTGTAAGAGAATCTATGACGTTTAAAAAAGGAAAAGAGACTTTTAATCTCTTCGAAATTTTTCGTGTAAGAGAATTAGAATTATTTTTTTACTTGCATTAAGTGTGTTTTAAATCTATTGTAAAACAATAAAAATTGGTATTTAGAGTAATGAAGACAGCGATTTTATCACATTTTAATCGAGATTTTAATTCTAAAAGAAGATATTACCGCAGACAAACAGACGAGACACTAGTGTTAATTTCATCGTCTATTCAAGAACTAATCATTTTTCAAAAAAGCATGTTTTGTGACATGGCCACACCGTGGCACTCGAGTTTTTGGTATAAAACCGTACAAATGTAAAAACCTTACGGTATAAAACCATACAAGTAAAAGCTACTCCGTAACATGCATAACGGATGCATAACATTTGCCAATGTGCAGGCAAAAAGTGTAGGACGATAGTTTTTAAAGCATTTTCTTCTATGTCATGTCAGTTCGTCAATGATAGTCAGTGATCTTTGGAGTAGTTTATTAATCAAAAATAGTCTGTCTCCTGTCTGTAGACGTGATAGATATCCACTCATTAGGGTGATAATAATCTAATTTTTGTTATGCTAATGTTATGTTAAGTAATAAGCAATCGTTTGTAGATAATGCATCAATCACTTTTTTCTGTAACGGGAAATCACGGTAAAAATGGATATCAATAAGTGTCAATTTTTTCGTTTTTTTAAATAGTAGCAATTTAATATTTAACAACGATAAACTAAGGATATAAAATAATCTTATTACCAAATTGATAAGTTTTTCACATAGTCTCAATATTTTTAGTCAATGCTAAAGCGTTGCAGTATTATCGAATCAACATAGGAACTAAAATTAGTCCGGTTAAAAATCGGAACGAACTTTTTAGTCCGACTTTATTCCGGTCCAATTTGGCTCTGTTCCGGTTCCGGACAGGAACCTGGACTTCAATTTACGTTCCGATGTCGAACACTATTATCGATGTAAAGCTATTATCGATAGCGTTGATAAATTGCGGCAATAACCTCGCTGGATGGCGGTAATGAATCACTGATTTTCAACATATATTACATAAAAAATAGGCCATTTGAACGTTTGTACACAAAGTCTTCACAAAGCTGCAAAACATGCCAAAGTTATCAATTTTGTTGAATACAATACCTCTATAATTGATTGCGGTTGGTGTAATCTTATATACACTGAAAATATAATTTCGTACTTTTTTTGAAAAAACATCCGTAAAACTATATTCGTAGCTGATACAAATATTTTCATACCTTTTAAAAACTTTCGTAGGCTTATTGTCTACCGCCAATGTTGTTTCTACGAGATTACATTGTTTATTGTTTATTAATTAAAAGTCAACAGATTTTTCTATCCTACTGACTACTTAAAAACTAATAGCAAGAGCTCTAAATCGGGTTTTCAGCACGTTGCGGCTGACGTCAAAGTCGAAGTAGGACACAAAACGGTTGAAGTTCCGTTGTAAGCCGGTTATAGTACCGAGAGTGCTGTAGTTAGTTCTCCGATGTGGTATATGCAAGAAGGAATTGTTCCGCGTTAAGTGAGACCGAGTTAAGATGTCTAGTCTTCCTAGAATCCAAGGACAGTCAATCCGGGATGTCAGAACATCTGATACGAAGACGGCTCTAGTTACGTCCCGACGTGTTTGCAGGGTGTCCAAGTTGATTAATCTGCAGCGCTGTTCGTAGCTTGGTAGCCGGAACGGATCATTCCATGGTAACCTACGAGTTCGTCGGTACATTCGTAGCTGTCTTGCATCAAGACCCATTTGATGCACAGTTGTTGTCTGGTCTATCGACGAAAACGGGTTGCGAAGATTGTATGAAGAGAAAACAGACTTGTGCAATTATGACAGTATGCAGTAACTGTGGTTCAGTGGTTTGTGGCGCCGTCGACTGTTCGTAAAGAAGCATGACAAACGAGCTCAGTTCGATTCCCAATAAAATCTGCTTTTTTCGGAGATAAAAAAGATTTCGCTATTTTTCGATAGGTGTCGGTAATGTAGCATACTGTCACCTATCGGAAAATAGTGTAATCTAGTATTATTTTTATCGACAGCCTTTTCGCGCATTCGTAAAATCTACGAACCATTTTGTAAAATGCAATAATGCGTACGAATATAGCTTTGCTACTATGTACAAAACATTCAGGATTGATTTTACGAATCTATTTTGTGGTAGAAAACAACGAAAGAATTCGTAAAGCAAACGCTCGTTTTCGTACTATAAACCAAGTTTTGTTATCAGTTTACTGTTTAAAAATACGAGCGATTGTCGATTGTTTATTGAAATGTGTGTTTTTTAATATGTTATAATTTGTCTAATATACATTTTAACGATAACAGGCTTTCTTATAAAATATATATTTCAGCATATTGAGAACATTTGAAAGCGCCGAAAACGTATATTTAAACGAATTATGTTCTCCAACTTTGTGGCGCCATACTAAAGTAAGCAACTTTGCACGCATAACAACAAAAACGAAACTTACATTACCCTAATAGGTGGATTTACAACTAGTTTTCAGAAAGATAGACTATTTTTAACTAATAAACCTCACCAAAGATACCTCAGGTGTTTGCACGCTATGCACGGTTTAGATCCCCTGTGTGATGATTATATCTCCTTTTTGCATCAAAATGGCAATAAAAATAAAATAAAATTGCTATCTCCATTACTCGGAGCATGCATTTTTATTGTTTTAAAGATTTGATACATTTTCAATGTAAGTAAAAATTTTCTTCGGTTTCTCTGACCCGAAAAATCTCGAAGAGATTAAAAATCTCTTTTTCTTTTTTAAACGTCAAAGAGTTTTCTTAAGGCATTTCACCGGAATTCCAAAATAAGAAAATTTAAAAAATCTCTTCGCAAGTTTTTTGTTCGAAATTTGGCAGCAGTACAACATGTTATGAACCATTTTGGTTATTATAAATGAATTCAAAACCTGTAAAAAGTAAGTTGGATGATTTTTTCATCGCATATCCAACAAACATTTTATTTGAAAAGCAGTTTATTCAACCATTATACAGCCAATATCCAGTAAACAAGCGCTTGATAAGCTATTATGCAACAAAAATGTTTGTTGGGTATTAGGGAGAAGTTAAAGAAAAGCTCTCGAAGCCATCTAGCGGAGAATAGAAAAAACTACGTTTTCTCTTTCCGCAGACATAATTTTCTTTGTCTTTAGTTGCTCGGAATACGGTAAAAAGAAAAGAGAATTATTGGAAGAGAAAGTGATTCTAAGAATTTCTTTTCGTAAAGAGATTTATCGCAAATTTTCTTGAAGTACCGGAATTCGGTTGCAGATCAATCCACAACGGATGTAAAGGTTTCCTGCTGCCAATTGACAAAAGGGTGCATGATGTAAATAAACCAATGGATGGTTCGATTTCGCTTTTCCGTCTATTTATGCCAAATATGTGAAATGTATATTCGATTGTATAACAATTCCCCGAAAACCATTTCCCCGAAGCCCGTCTCCCCGAAAGATATTTCCCCGAATGTATCAATTCCCCGAAAACTCTTTTCCCGAAAGATATTTCCCCGAATGTAATAATTCCCCGAAATATATTTCCCCGAATGTACTAATTTCCCGAAAGATATTTCCCCGAATGTACTAATTCCCCGAATAATATTTCCCCGAATGTACCAATTCCCCGAAAAACATTTTCCCGAAGGTATCATTTCCCCGAAAACCTGATTTCCACGAGTAAAATTCATGTTACATTGCATTGCAAGCCTGTTGTCAAGTGTATGTCTGGTCTTACCCAAAATTTTATTCCCAGTATCTTCAAAGTAGAAATATATGTAAGATTATAAGACATACGGGGAAATATTTTCCCCGAATGAAGTTTTTCTGAAAAATGCTTTTCCGAATGTAGGTACTAGATTCCCAAAATACAGTTTATAAAAACCAATTTCTCGAATGCCGCTTCTTCGGAAAGCATGTTTTTAAAAATAAGCCATTACTTCCCCTGCGCAGCATTATAGAATAGGTGAAGCAGTTTTATGCTGCAAATCTGATAAGTTAAAAATTTAAAAACTGGGGTTGAGTACCACAGAAGGCTGCAAATCAAAAAGTAGAAAAACACATAAAGCTGAAACAATTGAAACGTCAATGAATTTTGACGGAACATGTAACATACTATTTAACACCTCAAAACAAAACCAGTTTTCACATATTCTTGCTGATAAAATAACTGCTGCTCGTGCGGAATCAACTGAAAATTAGTTACTACGACTGGGTATGCGGAAATTCACAAATTTGTGCGTGCGAAAGTCTGCTACATCCAACGGTGGATTGGCTATCATTTTTCTTGGTGAATAGATGGATCATTCTTCGTGAACAGATGCAGAACTTTGACCTTCTTAGGTCCCTTGGTATGATTTCCAACGTAAAAATCGTTTTCGGATCATGTAGGTAAGGTCAGTGCCGTAGCGTGCGGTTGTCAGACTAGCCACCGCCAAGGGCGCTAGGTCTTAAGGGTGCAAAAAGCAATGCTCCAATAATAATTACAACCCTTTTTTACCATACTTTCACTCGAAACACTGTGTAAAGGTCAATTAAAGGTAATGACATTATATTTCATGAAAAACTGAAACAAAATTCGCAATTATTTCAAAGATATTCTCGCATTTTGCTATTGATATTTGATACCGCTCATCAGACGGCGCACATCATTCTTCAATTACGGTCTAGGCCAGCAAAGTCGCTGGTGACTGCTTCCTTCTTTCATCTTCAGTCAGAGAATTTAACTCTTGCAGTAGGGAAATATCGACTGTATGTCAAAACATTCGCAGCCTTCGGTCTACTTAATTGTTGGTTATATGCTGTCCTTACTCGCTATCGCTCGTTCGGACTCAACTAAAGGATAACCCCTACTAGTCGGTAAACCTAGGAAAACACATGCACCTAAATAGAGGTGGTTTCTGCGGGGGGGCTGCCCCCCGGTTTTCGGGAAAATGTTGTACAACCGTATATTCTACTCCAAACGATAAACTCGAAGCAATTTTAGTTTAAGATGGATTGATTAATGTATTTCAGTAGCAGCTTACTGAAGAAATAGCGATAGCTTTAACACTTCAACTCTTTTATTGATGTTTTTACTGTCAAATATCACTCATCCGTGCCTGCAAAATTTAAAATAACCTGTTCCAAATTGAGTCAGAAATTTACCCAAGGTTACACGAGTTGTAAGAAATTTACAACTTCGCTCCGGTATAAAATAAGATTGACAACACCGGTGCGGAAACGTTTTTCTGTTTGGACTAAAAATTTGAACCAAAATCAGGATTTGGATCGCCGTAGAAGATGCCGTGACAGCGATAAAAGTACAGTGGAAACACTACACTCTAAACTACTTCTGACCAAATTTCCAAGAGAAAATACCCTACGGGTAATTTTCTACAGCGTTTTTCCGTGATGCTATTTGATATGGGACACCATTTACAATGCTAGTAGCTATGTGAACGGTGCATTTGCAGTCGCTAATTATCCGGTTAAAACTCATAAACAACGTCAAACACTATCGCGAAATTCTAATTACTAAAAAATTTGACGAATAAAAAAAATATTACAAAAATTTTAGTTTGAAGCTTTCAACCACCTAAAAAATATTGTGTAAAATGTTATCCAAATACAACATTTTTCCTAGACCTCAGCGGTCTGTTTACTGTTTAATTTGTTTACACAAGAATGTATGTTCTGCGATGCTCGGGGCGGCTCGTGCTGTTTCAGGCAATCACCTCCATTCAACACGAACTTGGGCCACTCATTGCCAATTTTACAAGCGTGTCAGAAGTCGAGAATCGCTTTCGACCTGGTCAAGTCATCTTGCACATTGAGCCGCTCTATTACTTGTGCCGGTGGAGTTATTGAAAAACACCGCTACAGTCGTACTGTTTTCCGGCATCCTTACGACGTGTTAGGCCCAACTTAGCCTACCGACTTCCGCCAGATGTTCGATGGGAATCCCTCGAAGTAGTACCTATAAGTATATCGTGATTCACACGCCACCACCAGTCGTTTTTAGTATGTATTCCGCCAAATATCGTGCGCAGCACCTTCCGCTCAAACGCGGAAAGGGTGTTTATGTCCTCCATGAATAGCTTCACAGCTTCAAATCCATAAATAACCGGTCCAATAAGGGTTTTGTATATTGTCAGCTTCGTACGGCGGCGTATGCTTCTTGATCGTAGCGTTTTGCGAACGGCAAAGTAGGCTAAGACGAAGTACGCCATAGTGTTGTTGTCCGCGGTCACCAATGATCCCAAATACATGAATTCATTACCAGCGCGGACGAACTCATTACCATGGGAAGCGCGCTTTGCGTCTTTGAGCCTGTTGCATTTCTGTATGTGGTCTTCGACTCCTCCTAGACTGCGTCTAAAACAGATTCCCTTCGCCGTTGCAAAGTTCCTGGCTATGAAATCGAAGGCATCTGCGAAACCTAGGAGTTGGCTTAGATGTAAAGTAAAGATGGTCGGGTAGCGGAAAATTTACCCGAAACCCGCACCTGTACCCGTACCAGCCGGGTTACGTTACTGACTTGAAAGCTGCATTCGATCGCATGCTACTTGACAAAATATCACGACTAGATGTTTCACACCAGTTTGTCACATGATTACACTCGTATTTGTGCGACAGGGTCTTATAAATGAAACTTGTTTCTAAGCTATCGTCGCCGTTCACGAATAGATCTGGTGTACCGCAAGGCACTGGCGTAGGACCACTGTTGTTCAATTTATTCTTTAACGACGCTACTACTGTCGTTGAAAACAGCTGCAGACTGGTATATGCTTACGATTTTAAAATTTACTTGACGATTCTCTGCATCGAGGATCGTCATCGCCTTCAACTTCTTTTTGATACGTTTTCGTAAATTGGTGCAAAATGAATAACTTGACTTTTTAAAAGTGAATAACTTTAATTCTTTAAATGTGAGGCTATGACGTTCCGCTGAATCAAATCGCCTACAGTTTTGGTTGGTTGACGACCAAGTACTGAAAAGGGTTTGGCATGTGAATGATCTTATAATTATAATATGAATTATAATTCTCGATCCGAAACTAATTTTCGATCGTCACCGTACAACGATAATTTTAAAAGCGACTCCTCGTAGTTGGAATTTATTGCAAAAATTGGACAAGGTTTTAAAGACTCGCACTGCTTTAAATCACTGTATAGCGCCATTGTTCGTCCTTTTCTTGAAAATTCGTGTCTAATTTATTAGATCCGTCGAATTGAACTAGTAAGAAGATTCACACGATTAACCCTGCGTAGTTTGTCTTGGCGCAACCCGGAAAATTTACCATAAAAAATCATTCATGGCATTCATAGTAATTATCGTATAGCAAAATTTTTTGGATGAAGTGCAATAACCCGTTAAACAATTTGTATTTGTTTGTATATCTCAGTTGCAACTGAGTAATACCATATCTATAAAGTTATATTTCTCACCACATAAGAACATATAAGTGCCAAAGTGGAGGCAATTTAATACTTCTGAAGATATGATTAAATATGTATGATTAGAAACAGGTTTTCCAAAATTTTCCACAGTGATGGAAGACTCCAATTAAAAGCCCAGAACGTGGTGTGGAACATGGAATCATGGACAATTTCCCTTTTTTTATTTGCTAACTCCTAGTAGGTACCGTTCTGATCCAAATTTCGGACGACTTCAAACTTGAGACACTTTAGTATGAAATAACATTGACATTGCTTTTTAAACCATGTGCTTATTATACACCATCGTATTCATTAGGATGTCCTCTCTCCGGAGAGGAATAACATTGGGCTATAAAACTCTTTATAGGAAATCAGTAGGCGCTGAAAAAAGTGGAAACTCAGATTTTCACTTGATTAGCTTACTCTTAGCGTTTTACGTAAAAGATCCTTTTTTTTGTTTACTTTGTTTTATCAATTTTAAAGCGATTTTCTTTGTTTGTTATAATCGTTAGGTACGTGAACGTTATGTATTAACTAAAACAAAGTTGAAATACAGTGTCAAATGCTTTATTTTAAAGATTTTAGGGAAATTTAAGTGTCCGAAATTCGAATCATATTTTGCAACTTCGGACAGCCACGAATCATCACATAATATCACATTTTTCAGGTTCTTATCTTACGAAAACTAATCGTCTTGATTGTAAAGCTGTGCAATTTGAATGCCGTTCGCGCAGTTTGAAAATATTTATCAACCAACTATGTAGGTACTTATCAATTAAAAGGTTTTTACGGGTGAAAAGCCAAATTATCCTGCTAGACGGATAGAAGAGGCATGTGTTCAGAAAAACATATATAAACACACTTAATTAAGTAAAGCTGCACGATAAACGTAAATTTTCATCAATATATTACGCATATTTGAAGTGTTAGACGGAAATGTACGTAGTTCGAATGAAGACCATAAAAGTGTACAAAGTTTGAATCAGAACCGAACTGCACTTTAATGGTATTTTTTCATATAAACTACGATTTTATCGTCATTTTCAACATTTTTCAGTAGAAATAAATAAATCATATCATCAAATTTTCATACTACTAAACTGCTTAATACAATAAAATTGTAATGCCTTCGAACATTTCGCTCGGAAAAAAGTCGCAGCATAGCTTAAATGTCCGAAATTAAGGTCAGAACGGTAAATATTGTACCATGCTGCATCAATATCCGGATACTTAAGCAGGTTATATTTTTAATATGCTCCGTAAACAATCATTTCGCAACATTCTAGTAATTGCTTTGTACTATAATCAATATAAAGCTTAAATTTGCAATAACACATCAATTTTACAATGAAAACTCAATAAAATACATAAAAATAAGAGAAGTAAACAGGCTTGTCTTGTTCATAAATCCGGACACCTCACATCTCAGTGCATCAATATCCGGACACTTTCGAATCGTTTTCCGGACAGGCAAAACTTTCTCATATTTTGTCTAAGAAATGTATGCCTATAAGTAAACAACTTATCACATGTAAAATGTAGTATTAAATAATCATCTCTCTATACAGTTTTTTACTTTTAATTCCACTTTTGTGTCATCACGAGACGATTTAAATCAAGCACGATACTGACCCACTTACCTAACCAGAGAACGAAAGTGATTAAGTACTTCTACATTAATTGTCTTAACGTATTTTGTATTTCCAAATATTTTGACGGTTCCATGAATCGAGGCTTCTTCTCGTACCACACCTTCTGCCTGATTCAACGTGTCCTTTCGCATTTTATAAGAGAAACATTAGGCAGTTACCATTCAAACATGTCTGGATTTAAAAAACATGGTTTTAAATCCGGACAGCGTAATTATTTGTAAAAATACACTTTGTTTCAACTATTAATGAATGACGCCATCTCAATTAAAAATTTACCTTTTTTGTCAATGCGAAGTTTAAAAAATTGGTTCCCGAAACCTTAAATAGCAAAAGCGCTACTTTTTAGTAACTTGGAAAATCTCGCAGAAAAAAACAATGTTTGACACCAACGTTACGTTTGGATTTATTTAAGTTATTTCGCGCAGCCTACTCAACCACCGATTATATTTAAACGATCTTAGATATATTTGCAAAGTAATCCACATAGCTACACCTCATAAGTTGCATATATTATTACTTAATAGTAATAAATTAGTGAAGGTGTCCGGATATTGGTACCGTCCGGATTTTGATGCAGCAGGATATCTATTATCGGTAGTGCAGTGTTTTTGTAGAAAGTGTACGGAAAACAGAAACGATTGCACATCAATTAAAATCATTGATGAACACACAATATAATCAAATTCTTTTTTCTCTTTAATAACTAAGTTTCATATTCTTTAATTATACACTAGACATATGAGACATAACCACTAATACATGATATAACAACTTTTAAGCATTGTCATTACTTGAAACGTATTTTTTCCTCCACTAGGCAGTTTAAGCACGAGCAATGGATTAATGTCGACTCATACATAAACGTTGCTCATTGAATTGTTGCGTTCGTTCCAATGCCAAAAAGACTCAAATTGACCTCAATCACCTAATATTTGACGATACTGCAATCACTTTCCACTTACGCAGTTGTACATCTGGATCATCAACGAAATCCGCCACTGCACCGGATATTGCGCCATAAGCGCACAGCAGCACAAGCACTTTCATTTTCCGCTTAATGATAGGACACCGTTTTAAACGCGCGATACTTAGAATGTTATCTGGAAGTTGCTGCTAGAGAACCCTTCTATTTATATAAGCTTTAAGCTGAGTGAGTATCGTTTGCTTCGTACGCAGGCAGATCTCCGGCGACTAATTCTCCTTGAAGCTGAAATGACTTATCGAGTTAAACTCAACGAACTTTAGTAGATAACTTCTTTTCCACTGATTTTCCATCATTGCATCATGCAGCTTAGCTGATTGGTTTGATAGTACCAATAAGTAGGTTGAACTTTTTTTTTAACATGTGCGTTTTGTAGAATAGGAAAAGCGGATATCAAACGCGCAAAGATATAGTTAAGTACCTAAACCTGTTGTACCTGTTGTACCGGTCATTCGAGATAGATTCAAAGGTGAGCTGGGTGTTACAACATACGTCATAAAACCTTATTCAATGAATTGTTCTTACGCCTGTATTTTAGAACTCATTTGATTAGTAATTAAATGCACATAGTTGTTGAATTGTATGACAAATAAAACATGCGAGTGAAGTTTGTATGATTGTGCCTCAGGACATCGAAGATTATTGTAAGCCTACAAATGTTCAATGAATGAGACAAACGTGGTCGCTGAACCGACACAGCAGGCTCGACTATTCTACGTGATTGATATTTGAATATATCTAATTATGTTTACGCTCGAATAAACTTTTCATATAGGTATTTATATGTCGCCATCGAACAATGCCCGCTCAGTATTTCCCCTTTACCCCGTCCATGACCGAGAAAGATGTTTTCCGACAGTTAGTAATTATGGTAGGACTAGCTGAGGGCCCGATCTTACTCGGGGCGCCTTTCTCTCGCAGCCACTTGTACATCAGTTATTGTAACGGAAAAGCTTATAATGCAAATATACAACATTAATATTTTTTTTTGAAACGATGGTTCTGTAATTGATGGAGGGACGGTAGGGAAAAGAAATGAAAATTTTTTTGGAATGGAGGCGAAAGAGTGGAAAGGAAAGGAGGGGGGTAATAGGTAGCTACGCTTAACAAGTTGTCGTTGTGACTCCTTCCTTTTGTCCAATGCTGGAAGGTGCATTGGACAAAAGGTAGGAGTCACAACAACAACTTGTCAAGAATAGCTACCTATTACCTAATAAAAAAAAGTAGTATGGTGATTTATATATTTTGGACAGGAGTTACGCGTACTCTATTTTGGACTTTTACGGAAAAATCAAATGGAAAATGCCCAAAATAGAGTAGGCGTAACGCTTGTCCAAAATACATAAATCACCCTAGGTTCCACAGTGTTTTTTCCATGGATACATCAAACCTTTCATTTCGTTTCAAGACAAAACTTGTTTGTAAATAATGTTTCTGGTTTCACCACCAGGAGCAAGTATGTACAAATTATTGGCTGAGCCCACTCTGGACCATGTCACATAAAGTTGAGCATGGGAAAAGCATATGGTGTTCTCAGATCAACTCCACTCCACACTGTTTGAATGATTGCCTCTGTGACTCAAATAGAGTCGGTCAACAACACTTAGCACTAATGATCGAAGACTTTTTATACGGTTCACTTTGATTCGGTGCTTAATTACAATTGACAAATCTACAGCTACGAGCACAGTTTAGTATTTCGTACATATTTACAGAGTTGCTTATAAGCAATAATTTTTGAATGCAACAGGATTTTAAAACCAATGAAAATATATGGAATAGAGCCTCATAACGCAGCTAACAAGGAGGAACAGTGGCTCCCCCCACTCTGAGATGGCAGCACCGTCGATGGGATAGGGACCTTAGACTGTAAAACTACTGTACCCGTAAACTAAAAACGTTACAGAACATGAAAATAGCAATCGATCTGAATTATTGGCAACGACAATAACAGTCGAACATGGAATATACTGACTCTTGCCCAGGAAGGTAAACTGGCTCAACTTGCAAGGGAAATTAGCCGCCCAAAGTTTGAAATCATGGAATTGTGCGACGACCGTTGGCCGGATATTGGCGAACACA
Source organism: Sabethes cyaneus (assembly GCF_943734655.1). Taxonomy (NCBI): domain Eukaryota; kingdom Metazoa; phylum Arthropoda; class Insecta; order Diptera; family Culicidae; genus Sabethes; species Sabethes cyaneus. Next base: position 156,401,668 of record NC_071355.1, on the reverse strand, counting down.
AGACATTGTCGGGGCAAGTCTTGCTCTACTATGGCATACGAGCTTAAATTGCTACTCGAGAAAGAGAGGGACACATGCGGCCCTGATGAAGTGGGAGCCGATTAACGAAAGAATCATCATTGCCAGATTTAGAACACGGATTATGCGCCAACAGATGCTACCGACCTGCAGGAGAAAGAGATTTTCTACAGCCAGCTGAACAGCGTGATTGAGAAAATCCCGAAGGAGGACATTCAAATTCACTTAGGCGACTTCTACGCGAAGATTGGCTTAACGGGAAATTAGCAGTCATTAACTTTTCGTCGGAGAGCTCAATTTCGGAAGCAGTTTTTGGGCCCAAAAGCGGGATACTGTTTATAAAAATGTAAATATTGCATTCTTCTTGCCAATCTGAACACAGCGAATATATTTTCATGAACAGAATTTTTGTTTCAAACAAAAAAACTGCTTCTGAAATTGGCAGAATCAATGACGACTAATTTCACCTAAAACAACGTAGACCTCTTGAACGCGTAATAAGACACCATGGCCCAGGAGAGATGGGCGAAAACGGGCAGCTGTTTACAGAATTTTGTGGTAATGAACACATTCCAACAATCATTTTATTTGAACAGTAGATTATTCAACCGTTATATATCCAATGTTCAGGAATCAAGCGCTTGATAAGCAATTATACCGTATGGTCGCCATCCACCGCTCATTTAAAAATGATTCTAAGTTTGTTTGTCCATAGCAAATCTAAATTGAGGTCCATTGAAACCCAATTTGTGTCATAAGATAGAGAAAACAATTGTGTTTATAAGAAAAATTTACTTGGTTTCTAAATATTTAATAATAGTGACTCTTTTTAAAAAAATTAATGCAATCTCATGACCCCTTTTACCGCTCATTTGAAATATGATGATCCATTCACCGCCCATATGGGTGCCATTTACCGCTCATACTTTTTACTGTTACCAAATAAATACAACCCGCGTTTTGACCCTTGTTTTGGGTTTGGCATTTATAGCAGAATAGAACGCTAATATAAATACTGTTGACTTATTTCACGTTATTTAGTAGAATGGTTTCTAAATAACTAAAGCAACAAGTTCGCTTGAGTTAATAATTAATTTAGTCATTTGCATTCGGTCTTAATACAGACGTGATCAAAATGTCGTTTTTCGCTTCTCACTATAAAGATTATTTATTTTGGAAATGAGCTTTTATGAATATAGTGGAAATTTATGTTTATTTCGTATCATTAAACATACAAAATTATTGTTTATCAATAGTTTTTACATAAAATGGTTCATTATTGTAGATGTAAGCATTTTTTGTTTGAAATGAGCGGTAAATGGAGCTGAGCGGTGAATGGCGACCTTATGGTAATTTAGTCATTTGCACTCGGTCTTAATACAGACGTGATCAAAATGTCGTTTTTCGCTTCTCACTATAAAGATTATTTATTTTGGAAATGAGCTTTTATGAATATAGTGGAAATTTATGTTTATTTCGTATCATTAAACATACAAAATTATTGTTTATCAATAGTTTTTACATAAAATGGTTCATTATTGTAGATGTAAGCATTTTTTGTTTGAAATGAGCGGTAAATGGAGCTGAGCGGTGAATGGCGACCTTATGGTAGATGTAGTATTTTCTTCATACTTAAGAAAGCAATACGGATAAAATTGTTCGTCACGGTTTCGAAGAAAATCTCGAACTTTTCCTGTAATATGACTCATTAGGCGGCGCACACTTTCTTCGTCCATCGTTTTGACTATTTTATTCCACCAGGTCTTCATCTAATTGATGTCTTTAACAACTTTTCCCTTTCCCTTGAGTCTCCTCTTCATGATTGCCCAGTATTTCTCAATAGGGCGGAACTGGGGACAATTGGGTGGGTCTTTCGGAACAAACTGGACCCCTTTCTCCGCATACCATTCTTGAACGACTTTCCTGCAATGACCGCTTGCCAAATCTGGCCAAAACATTACGGGATGGTGGTGGGATCGAATGAACGGCAAAATTCGTTTTTGGAGACACTCCTTTTTGTACAGTTCCGACGTCATTTTTAAATGAGCGGTGGATGGCGACCATACGGTATGTAAGAAAAGATCTTGAATTCAATAATAGATAACTGAAATACACGCAATTGTTTTTGTTCCAATACTATCTGAAGCAAGCTTTTTTCAGCCGAAATGTTCAAATCTGCTCCAGCTTCATCAGCCCGGATGATGCATCAAGTATTCTTCAACAATACCAGTAGTGCACGGCGACTTAAACATGCGCGCCGACTGATGCTTTCACGGTATACAGGAAAACGTAACTTTACCGTTTGACTGGATGCGGGGCATATTGGTCAAATTCCCTAAAAAGAAGATCTTACTGAATACGGTAGCTGACGAGGCATCTGCATCACTCTCGAAGTAAGGTAAGGCTCTATAAGGTAATCCTTAACCGCATCCAGAAGAGCGACGCTACTCTTCGGCGACAGTGAGCTGAATTCCTTGCTAGCTTGTGTAGACCATATCACAACGCTCCGAATAATATTGGAGCAGATCAACGAATTCCAGGACTCTCTCCTTCTGATATTCGTTAACTTCGAAAAGGCACTCGACCGATCCTACCTCGAAAATATCTGGGGAACAATTACTTAGGTGTAGAGGAGTGCCAGATAAGCTTGTGCATCTCATCGCGGCTCAGTATGAGGCGTTTTCGTACAAAGTGTTACAACTTGGCGTCTTGTTCGACCCCATAAGAGTTACTGCTAATGTGAAAGAGGACTGCATTTTATCATCGCGGTTGTTTCTCACCGTTATGGATGAGATGTTAGTTAGAGCGATTGACAGTAGACCAAATCGAAGATTACCTTGGAATCCTCTAACAGTTACGATAAAGCAGCTAAATGACCTCGACCCAGTCAACGACGACATTGTCTTACTCGCACAACGCTGAATCGATGTATAGAGTAAGTAAGAGGAGCTCTTCGAGAGCTCCCAGGCAGTCTATGGTAGTGGAATCCTTTCAATATCTTGGTAAAGAGACAACGCCCGATGATCACTCTAGACTCTCTAGATTACTTTGCATACCAAAACCCTAGTTTTCAACTCAAACGTTAAATCCGTATTGCTGTACGCCAGCAAACCGTGGTGCGTCTCTGCGGAGAAAACGTAAAAATTGCAAATATTTATCAATCGCAATCTGGTGGCCTGCCAACTGGATGTCCAAAGAGACACACCGTCGTCGATGACATCAACGCCCGCTAGTAACAGAAATTCGAGAACGTACGTGGAAGTGGATCGGACACACCTTGAAGAAAGGAGCGAATGAAATCTGTAGAGAAGCACTCGACTGGAATTCGCTAGGACAGCGTAGAAGAGACAGACCAAAAGGCTCATGATGACGCAGCTTAACCAACGACATCCGTGCTGTTGACGAAAACCTGACCAGGCGACAGGGGAAAGCCATGGCGGGTAACCGTCGGCAGTAAACATCTCTGATTTCATCCCTTTGTTTTGACGGACCGACGGACGTATATACATAAGTAAGTAAGTAAGATCCTAACGCTGGAATGGCATAAGCCATTTTTGGTAGCACTCAGTATTGTAAATTTCACTATTGATGATACCTTTTGTGACGAAAATTTAACTTCGCTTGCCACAGGTCTAGATAGCCTGCCAAATGAGATATTTCGACATTTTTTCTTTTTTAAACGATCTGTCACTTGCAATTTATCTTTTACGATATAAAACGTCTGGTCCTGGAATTTGATGGAAGTCAGACTTGACGCATGTTTCGTCATCCATCACTCAGTGCCGCTGTATCTGGTCAAAATCTCCGTGTAAAGCCTACTAGCGCGGATTTTGTATCGTGGCTAACCACGGCGGTCTGCAACTAGTAGTCAAATCAAATGGTTTCGGATGGGAAATGATAACAACCTATGTTTTGCCATGATTTTATTTGAGCAGAGAGAGGAAAAAGAGAAACAAAGCATTTTGTGTTACTACAGATTCAAATTAGGATCTGAAGTGTATTGAAATAAAGTAAAAGTGAGTGAGTGAAAACAAAATTGTAATGTGTATGAACTGGCACCGATTTTCTTTCTCTAAATTCAATGTATCGAGAAAAGCAAAAATTAAAAGGTCTTTAAAAATTATTTTGATATCCAAATATTTCTTAGTTTTCAAGAAAATATGTTTAGTTACTGACCAGTTTAGTGTTATTGATTTTTTAGTCAAATGGACATAAAATTAAATTCTGCTTTTCTTCGACACAACAAATTGCGGCTATGTTTAAACGTTTCACTCGTTACTATTGTTTTACATTAATGAATTTCAGCTGTGATGAAATGATTTTCAGTGAAGATTTTTTTTTTCAGAGACATCAACCAACTTTAGGATAATTCCTTCCCTTCCTTATCCTTCCCTTCATGTAGGCTTCGATAGAACTAGAAAAATGCTGCACTTTAAGTATACCGATATACTCCCATTCGGTTTCCTCTGCAACATATTTTCATTAGAAGGGAGGCAGGTGTTATATTTAGACACGTGTTGAATGGAAGGATTATACCCGATGGCTTTGTGTGATGATTTACTCCCTGTGATATAAGCTGCTGGCTGCTGCTGTTGGTGTTGCTGCTGCCAGCTACCGCCGATGATATCTTCTTCTATCTTATAAAAAAGCAACCACTGAATCCTACTTTTACCCATGCCTCCGCCACCCGCGACGCTTTTCACGAGTGTTCTGGAGAGCATACGATTCAGAAACGGTGTTCCTTGTAGAGTAATTCCGCGCACAGGAAGTCGGTTTACCGAGTGAGAGCTCATTTCCTTTTGTAGCTGGCATAAAAAGTGACGATTTGTTCAAACTTGACTGGTATCGCTTCCAGAATGCCTATGTAGGTTGAATTATACAGTTTCTTATCCTGCAATGACTCACCGGACAGGTAAGTGATAATGTCCGCGCTATCCTTGTCGGCGTGATTCGTAACGATGTAATTGCAAAACTGAACAATCTGGTAGAAAACTGAAGCGTCACGGTCTGCAACCAAAAACAATACGTTGCCTTAATGGTAATTGGTATAATACGGAAGAATTAATATCTTACCAAGTTTCTTCGGAACTCTAATCAGCGGCATAGGTAAAAGTTCATGATTCTTTTGAGAACGAAGGAACCGATTTCCTTTGCTGAACTCATATTCAAGCCATTTGATAGCATTGCGAGCGCCGTCGCTATGTTTCTTCAATTCGTCCAAATCCGAAAGAACTGAAAATAGTATACAAAAGTGAAGGTTTAAGCTTCTATTTTGGAGATTCAAACAAATGATGTCAGATTGAGGAAATTTCCGTCACAAAGATGTTTAAAAAGGCACTTTACTTTGAATTGCGTTGAAGGATAGTAACTTACCGGCAGTTGGAATCAGTATAACGAATTTCTTAGTCTTTACCAAGTTTTTGACAATGTACGTGTATTCGGTTAAACACTTAGAGTCGAGCATCAAATAAGGGGTTAAAGTTATGTTTACTACTTTTTTAACCTGAAAACATTGATGATTACTATTGATATGTGTTGCCAAACTCATTCGAAACATACCTTCGATTCCAGCGTTTTTACTTCATTTCTTAGCCACAGTTGTCCCATCAATTCGTTGATATTCTTCTCTTGATGATATATTTCATCGGTAGTAGAATCAGATAGAGCAGATTTATCTCTCCGTTGTGGTTTTCCGGTATGCTCTACATCCCCGTTGTACCGTTGCTTTAAATAACCTTTCTTCGTTATAATAGCTGGGGCCGTTCTTCTGTCGGCTTCTTGGCTCGATTTTTGGCCTTCCGGTACATCAGGGCGGCGACGTTCACCCTGCTGACGATTGCGGTTCTGGTTACGACGAGTTTTGTTGTCACATCGCTGTTCATGGTCGTTGGACTGCTTTCGCATTTTGTGCTTGTCGTCCTGTTGTTCTCGCTTACGAATTCGATTGCCTCGGTTGCGCGTTGCTCCACGTTCTTTTTTGTTGTGATCTTCTTGTCTGTGTTGCTGCGCTTTACGTTGCTTCTTACTGTTCAGACTAAAATCGCGAGCTTTCGGGCAGAATGCGTAATCAAATTTCTTGGATTTACAAAGCGAAAATCCGAAATCAACCATTTTCATTGCTCTTAGAAAACTTTGTTCCGGAGGGGTAACTTCCAAACGATAGTTACTTTCCCAATCGAATTCTTCCTGAATGATTTCAAACAATGCAAACTGCTTCATAGCAATATCTTCATCCAGTGGAATGGTGCGACGAATTTCAAACAAGCTTCGGAAATCCTCACGAATTCCATCTACGGTAACAAGTTGGCGCGGAAAATAGTATCGGTTGGAAAAGATGTCAATATTAAAATGATTTAACAGTTTCATTATGTTGTGTATGAACTCCGGGTTGGATTGATAACATCCAACTAAAATGTCCATATTTGATTGCAACCAATCGAACAATACTTTCAGCGAACGCATGGTACGCTCCAGTTGTGCAAACTCAATGATGATGTTCGGGTTAAGCTTAAGATAGCGTTTCTTAAACTTAAGCTGAGTCGCTTGATCACAAGCGTTCGGATTTTGTTCTTCCTCGTGATGTTCTATGTGTTGTAGTTTGTCCGTAGAGATAGATTCTCTCTTATCCTTTTCTGGAGATCCTTTGCAGATATCATCCAGTTGATGTTCTTCGTCTTCATCGGTAAAGTCATCGTAAGATTCAAAGCTTGATACAGAACTTACATCATCTGAATCTGAATCTAGCTGGAAGTCACTCTGATCGTCCTGATCAGAAAATTCAGATTCGGATTCATTTGTCAGAACACGGCGCCGCCTGCGAGTGTGTTTTTTCTTAGCAGCGCTTTGCTTGCAGCTGGCCTGACTTCGTTTGTCATTTCCTTCGTTTTCTTTATTTGAATGGTCCTCACTGCCGTTATACTCCTCAATGCCGGAGGATGATTTTTGATCTTTCGTAAACAGTACAGTTGAATGTTCCTTCGACGCTTGACGAGATTTACGTACTTCGTCGTCATAACGCTGATAGAGAGACAAATACATTTCGCGGAATTTTTTGTCCTCGCGAACATTTTCCACCACGAATTTTTCAACTGCCATTGTGCAGTACTCCAGCAATTCTGAGCACAGAGCCACCAAAAACGCATTCAGACTATGAATTTTATCCGAATTATTAATTTTAATTTTGTGCATGCAGAAGAACAAGATTGACACGATCTTAAAAATTATATCATCCGTCATGTAATACTCGTCATCAATCAATTTTCGAGCACCGAGCACATTCTTAAAATCAATCAATACTGAATGACACAAGCTGGTAAAATCTGTTACGTTCTTATCATAGAAAAACACATCTACTACCAGCAGAAACTTGGCGACAAACTCACGTACCGCAAAGTCTTCCTCTTCGGCGTCATCGCCACCATTTTCAGTTTCCAGATAGCGGATATTTTTCTGGAAAATTTTGCTCACATTCAACTCACTGCAATCAAATGGCACCAAACAACACAACGAATATAGGTAGTGATAAACTGAGTCCAAATTGTAGTTTCTTCCATTGTACAACGTTCCTAACTGATTCTGGGTGATACCAATTTTTGGGTTCAATTTAAAAGCTTCCCAGTAATATTTGGCAGTAACATCTTTCACGTTGCCTATACCGGTCAAATCAAACTCGCAGTAGTAACGATGCAGATCACCCAAAGCTGTCAGTAAAGAATGGATAGACTCTAATGCGAACGATATTTCCTGCTTCGTATAGATAACCTTCTTCTCATCCGCATTTTGTTCTTCATTCAAGCCTAAATTTTCATAGCAGCTTGATTCGCGAACCAACAAATCATCGTCGTAATTCTCCAGAAGGCCATAACTTACTGAATATTTCAGGTTGTCCAGGTTAAATATTTGCGCAAGACGTAGCACTATCACCTTTAGATGATTCATTCCATCTAGTAGCAGACGCTCGGCTCCATGCTTGAGGTGCTGCTCTCTACGTTCCAAGGCTGCATTTTCTCCACTGGCTATAAGCTGCTTCTTCTGTTGCTGTAACTGATGGTAGTGTCGTTTAAATACCACGATGAGGTCATAGTATCCCTTACGCCAAAGAATTTCCCGAGCTTTCTTGCCAACTGTCTCAAAGTCTTCGAAAATTAGCGTCACGCAGCGACCAACAAGCTGGCGATGCTCCTCGAGAAATTCATTAGCCAGCATGGCTTCCACAGATAACGTGGACTTGCACTCATCTTGTTGTTTCACCAGCGTATAGATGGACCTGTTGAGAAATAGTAACGTTGGTGTGAAATAAATCTGCCATTTACTACAACTTGAATAATAATAAACTCTATAATCTAGCAGGTAGGTAGCAGTCTATTTATAGCAAACAATTCTTGTATGCGTGAGAAATTTCACGTTGAAAGTACAGTTGCGTTCTCACCGTTTCCCTTATCTCAGCATGATATGAATTTTCAAAATTTGTCACGTATGCACTGTTGGGGTTGCGATTGGACATAATGTTCCATTAGTTTTGATTGACGTAAAGCTCGATAGTGCGCAATGGTTCAACATTAGAGTTTAGTACGACAAAAATTCTAGAGTGTCCTTAAATTCACTTGCAGACAATTGCTGTATTCAAAAAGCGCCTTCCTAAGCTACTAGGGTCAGTATTACGGTCCTCATTAATTTAACGAAAATGTTGTTTTGAAAAATATTTATTTAAAATCAATTTTTTTTATATTTCTCACAATAATCAGTCCCATCTTTACTTTCTGTATCTCCCAGTTGGTATAAAGGTACAACGCGGATCTTAATAAACCAGTCGTTGAATATTCGAATCTTGACTAGGAGAATCTGTGAAAATCAATAGGGTCGTAGAACTAGCCATGCAATTGTCCTTTACTCTGACGGCTAATTGTGAAGTCTGTTAAATGAAAACTGAAGGTCAAGTATCGAAACCGGAATGCAGCACCTGAGCTTTTTTTTTTGGATGTGTGATTCAGGGATGGTTCGATCACTTTCACTCGATTTAATTTATTTGACAATACGGTCACAGTTAAAAAAACTTTAAAAAATTATATGTGGGACATTTGTAGAACTAGTTATTATCTACAATTTTGCTGAATAAAACTAGTCTGTAGCTTTTGTATTACCGTTACAGTGGTGTTCAAGGGTAACACCGTTGTAACACCGTAAATACAAAAGATACAGTAAAACACGGACAAACAAGCCAAAACACTTATGGTTCGTACAAAACATTAAAAATCCTTTTACGCTGACCGGTTTCGGGTTTGATCCAGGTACTTTTAATGTTTTGTAAGAACTGTAAGTGTTGTGTCTTGTTAGTCCGTGTTAAAATGATCTTTACGTTAAGCAAAGAAGTCAATTTATAAGTTGATACAGTAAAACTTTCCTTTTTTCGAATTATGCAGCTGATCAGGTCAATTATAAAAGAATAAAACTCTAAGCCAACCCCTTTTTTACGCTGTCATCATCATAACAACAGGGAGACCTCAGACACCAGTTCTACCTGACGAGACAGCCAATGTCAGCCACTGAAACACATGCCGGTGTTGTAACCGTTCGTTGACTAACCTTTAAGAAATTTCTACTTTAAACTTGGTAGCTTATGCGCTACTCCCGGTAACCCGAGAGACCACCAGTCGTGTTAGGTTTGCCCGACTAATGTTTAGCATGAGATGTTTCTCAGGGGTCGGCTAGAACGGTACAGGGGTTACGCAGCTGAAAATATATACCAAGAGAACCGCTTCACACCGCCGTGCGATAGAACCGCTAAAAACAGGTATGCTACTAGATCCAAACCCGCGAACGTTACGACCCGGAACGAAACTGAAATACCAAAGTGAAGGCAACGAAAGGAAGAGTGAGTGATCCCTAGAATGGACTCTGCTCAAACGTACGAATGAAAAACGTAAAATATCTTAAACTTTGTATTCAGTAACCGTATAACGTTCGGGCTGGACAATTGTTTGTAGGTTTTCTAGCACTGAGTTTATGGCCATAAACGTATCACATACCTGCGCAGGGTTTTTGACGATGCTCGACGATGGCTAGCGTTGTCCTGGTCGACGGCGAAGATGGCGACGTCACGGTCGATGGCGATTGACTCGTCGCCGGGATGTTCGTGTGTGTATTGGCCGAAACTAAAGGTGCGGAGGGTGATTCGGCTGGACGGAAGGCTTCCGATTTTACTACTCACGAGAGTGACGCAATGACTAGGGTCATGCGTACCCGGGTTTGGCCTTGGCAGGGACCAACGTGCCCGGAAGACCCCACGTACTACGTTTTCGTGATAGATCTCCCGAAACGGAATGAAACCCCTAACTCAGACTCGACAAAAGGCACGCAATTGACGACGTGTCCTGATTGTCGGCTCTCGGACTTCGGCCACGGAGTGTAACGATAAAAAGGCCGGTAAAACACGCGCGGCAATTGACGACCGCCGTGTACACTTTCGCAACGCAAACTTAACGAAAAACACCACACGCCCCCGTTTAACTGTCACGAAGGCGGGCCTTAACTGCACACACGAACGGAACGGAAAGTGGACCGTAGCACTCCAGAATCCAGCAAAAAAGAATTCCGTACAAAAAGCGCATGGAGCGCTACTGTCCCATGCGAACGGAAATACGTGAATTACTACACAAAAAGTCTAACAAGAATTCAAAATTTACCTTTGTACAATTAATATCCCGGTACACTTGAACAGAGTTCACTTTTAAGGCTTTTCCAGCAATCCAAGGAATAACTCTACAGTAAAATAAATCCTTTAATTAAACTCACTCACAATTAGCTTAACTACTTTGGTACCTTGGTTTAATTATTTAAAAAAACACAATAACCCTTTGGTTATTTTAAACTTGAATAGCACAATATTCGTTTAAACAGCTCAATAGCACTTTTGAGAACTTCTGTTCACCAGCCGATACGTAAGCGAAATGGACGAGTAGCTTGAATATTTTAATAAAGAAACCTCGGTTCTTTTATTTAAATTTTGGCGGTTTCTAGACAGCATGGCTGCGCCCACTAAACGGATAAACTAATTTAAGTATGGCGAAATGAGTACCTTATTTTCTCTTGCACACCTTTAGCAGCATAATACTAAAGTGACATCTAGTGGTCGTTACCGATTTATGTTTAATCGAGCTTTACTTTCATGATACGAAATATTTCACGCATGCAATCAGAATAAATCAGCGCACGTGACTTATACAGTACGAGCGTTGCCTATATTCCGGCGTTACCCGAAATATTACGTTCGCGAAACTTTTCACATATGAGCAAACCTTTTAGTCGAGCTGAGCAAACATTCAAAATCTGATGCAAATAAAATTTATTATCTAAATTTCGGCGTAAAATCCACAACATGTTACAGTGTTCGACAATTTTGGTAACACAATTTGGCGGCTTTCCGACCATGTGCGGACCCAACGAACTGACTCTGGGATCCCTCTCCTCAAGGCAGGAATGTCATATTTGAAGCGAAATGTAATGCTTATAACAACGAAAAGTTGTATTTATGAAATGTTATGGAGGTGCTATTAGATTCGTTTAGGCTAATCTGCTGTTTACTGATAACAAACTATACGCAATACGCGACCTTGCAAAGCTATAGTGGTGATAATACCTAACGGCTGGGCGTTGTTATTGAAATGAATTTCTGATAACCGATGAATATTTTAGAGCACTTTGATCAACATTAGCAGAAATCATAATTTTCACGACACTGTAATTTTACTTGGACTAAATAGAAGAATGAATTATTTGTAATACAGGATAAAAACTAACATAAATTTTACTATCTCCTGTTATTTGTATTTTGAGCATTAATTGAATTAATTGTATGATTTTTTTCGGTATCCAACGGGAACTGGCGATTTTACTCATTATACCTGAATAACAACAATAAATTCCTAGCTGCCTCAATCCATGTAAAACATTTTTGGGTTTTTATGAATATTAAAAATATTCAAGAATCTGGTTCATGTACAACTATCAGTTATCAGAGATCCTCGTACTAACCTCGTACTTATTCAGAATAAAGGCACATTCTGAACATCGCCACAACCATCTTTTGTAAATTTTACCCGGAACCCACTTAATTCACAAAAGTATTACAAAAGGTAATATCTGGGTATACTTGGGTTTATCATGCGCATCGGCAAGAACTTCAATGATGTTTTTAGCTGGAAAGCTCTATATTGTGAATTATAGTCCGCTCTAATCTACAATATTGCGCTCTGGTTTGGAGTCCCTACTTTTTGGTAGTAGGAATTAGCCGAACCGCGATAGTGCAGAGCGGAGATTCATTCGTTTTGTTCTTCTTTAATACCCGGACGAACCAAAAAGATTCGCACAGAATCATTGGGATTCCTCACATTGAAATCGTGTATAGGAATTCTGCATGAAATTTCTATAGAATGCATTGCTTACAAAACCTGAATTCTTGTATGAGAATCTACAAGGCGAATTCTATAATTCGGTAAAGGAATTCCCTATACCAGGAAATAGGAATCCTAGAGATTCTGAAACAGGAATCCAGCATGTCCTAGTAAGGGTAATTTTCTGCCTATAAACGAAAAACGGGCTAATACGCCATTTTTCCAAAATTAAGATAATAATATACCATGATAGTATACACCCCAACCAACGTCCCCACGGAAGCCGATTGTAAAAAAATGCATTTCTGGAAGCACAAGACGTGAAAAGATTTTGGCTAATATCGGAAAGGTTCGCAGCTCCCATTAACAACGGCATGGTGATGCTGCCTCTATCTTCTAGTTTCAAGCGCTTGAACCTCACGCTTAGCAACTTCTTCGGGTTGCACGAGCTAATTATTTCGTCGTCCACTTCGACCTCCGGCGTTGGTTCCGTACTGTTTTAAATAGAATAAACCCATTTTGACAACTAGTGAGTTGAGAGATAATTGGCAACGAATGTACGTTAGCCAAATTTTTCCCTGGAATGTAGACTCTCCTTGTGTTTATAAATGAGTGACTCAGAAGGAAAGGGGTGTAAGTGACAAAAAGTAAATTTCGAGAAAATCGGATCCAAAGTTAAGCTAGAAGTCAGCTAGAAAATTTATCAGGTTAAAATACAAAAGTAATGACGCACTATGGTTCTGTTAATTTCACTTTATTAATTTCTATTGAAATCTTGGAAAAGCATTTTAATTTTTGGGATTTATAAGACATTTTTGAAAATGTTATTTGCACTTACACACCCCTTTCCTTCCAAGCGAAACCCAACTTTTATTTTGCTCTTTTTTTTTCATGTTTCTAAAAAAGTCATTAAACGGTAAAATTTTGACATGAATTTTCTAGCATGCATAAAACCATGCTCAAAGTATCGTTTCCTGTCATTATCTCGATTTTTTCAATTTTGTCACTTACACCCCTTTCCTTCTAACCCCCTCAAATGAAAAAATGGTTACTGTGTTAAAAATGTTCCCCGAAGGGAATTTGGCCTTTGGTATCGCTGTTTCAATTCAACGGCATAGCTCCGGCATGTATGACGGGTAATAGGCACATTAATCAGGTTGCCATTACCGTGGCATATTAGCCAATTCTTCATTGATGGGCACTTTTGTGGCATTTCTAATCACAGCTTTGCTGTCTGTGAAGATGCAGAGGATTCCCTGGCCTTTTAGTAGCAACAAGTATTGGAATAACATTCCGTTTCATCCCACCAGGCCCACCAGGAACGTGGCCGGCGTCGGTATTGATCAGCATGCAGGGACCTGATAAGGTTGCACAATAAAGAATAACGTGCTGTCCCAAGTATGCTTTTTCCAGCCATCATTTTGCAATTGTCATCGACCCTAGTCCCTAAAAGAGTAGCAGCACACAGGCGGCATCCTTATACTTATGCTCATTTCTATTTTTGTCTCTTAATTGCTTTTTCTGCATTTGTCGTTATGCATTGACGTCTCGCTTTTTTGGTGTTTTTTGGCGTCTTTTCACCCTATTTTTGTCGTATTTCCTCTTTTCTTCAATGTCTTTTTGCTTGTTTTCTTTGTCATATTTCCGTATCAAGGATTCCTCTCCTACGCGGTATTAGGTCGGAGTGCTTCTGCTCATATCATAATTCCGCGATATTTTTAACTACTAGAAAAATTATAGAAATAAATATACTTAAATCAAACTCCATAATTGATCCACAGACAAACAGACATAACACTCGTTTTCCATTCATCGTACTGATTAAACCGTTATTTCAAATTTGGGCTTGGTTGGGAATGTCTCCGTTTTGGCCAAAGTGGCGCTTTTTGACGAAAGAAGGGGAATTCCCCATAAAAAATACTTGCTACTTCGAGGGATACCCATATTGCTATTTGATATTTGGGAATGTCGATCATAGATGGTGCTAGTGTTCAGGCTAAATGTGAGGTACGATAATTTTTGTTGATTTTTCTTCCAAGAATTATGTCTGTTTGTCTGTGATTGATCTATGACTTGAGTATATCTGAATGATTAATATTAGATGTTGACAAATGGAAATCCACGAGTATTCAACTGATATAATTTTTTATTCAACATCACATCGTTAGCTTAGTGGCTAAGCGGCAGCGAAAAAATAGCAGTACAACGCATGTGCTTTCAAATTCAATTTTTTGTTATGGAAATTCCACGAAAGGAGTCAACAAATGGCTGAGCTTGGATATTGTTGTTTATATTATTGAACGTTTGAGGTGTTAATCTCATAAGTTTATAGTTGGACTTGATGTATTAACATATATGTATTCTCAAATTTTGAAAGGCACGGTATTAGCACAGACAAACAGACATAACACTCGTTTTCCATTCATCGTACCGATTAAACCGTATTTTCATATTTGGGCGTAGTTGAGAATGTCTCCGTTTTGGTCAAAGTGGCGCTTTTTGACGAAAGAAGGGGAATTTCCCATAAAAAATACTTACTACCCATGTTGGGATACCCATATTGCTATTTGATATTTGGGAATATCGATCATAGATGGTGCTAGTGCTCAGGCTAAATGTGAGGTACGATCATTTTTGTTGATTTTTCTTCCAAGAGTTATGTCTGTTTGTCTGTGGTATTAGGCAGGCTGCGTGATATTAGAGTGTGGTACGGTACCTACACACACACAAAATCTGACTCTCGCACACAAAAATTACTTCAAAGGGAAGAATTTTGTCATTTCAAATCAGCAATGATTATTATCACAGTTGAAATCCGTTTTGATTTCTCATGTTGTGAAATAAACACCACACATAAATTGTACAATCATTTTATTTGCACAATTTCATTGTATTCAGATTCATCGCCCTGTGGTGAACTAGAGAATTATTTCACTTATTTTAGACAACTATATTAAAATTTTTATCGGTTGCATTCATTTAATGTGAATACCATTTTAAATTTATTGTCGTGGAATTCACTAATGCAATACATAAAATGTTAAGAACATATCAAAGTCATTTTAAAATTTTTGTGATTGCCCTTACGTTCAATAAAATGCAAACTCTGTCAACTTGTGAATATGTATGTATTATATTTTTATCGATAACGATGAACTTTAATAGGACTAATTTATTAGTGTAAATTTTGAAATCCAACGTAGAACCATTTCTAATACTGCAAACGGTGCAATGGGAGGGTATTTTCGACCTGTTTCTAAATTCAGCATAATTTCCTTTTCTTTCCTTTTGACATCGATTGGAGATCTAGCACAAACAATACTCATCCACAAATCACTTTGTGTTTCTAAACGTGTCGAAATGAGCGACATACAAGATACAACAATAGACGCAATCATTCAGTTTTCCAACAGGAAAAAAGTGAAAATAATATTGACTAATTTTTCATGATTAACTGCGGTAACCACTAATTTGTTGTAGGGTTATACCCAAGAAGTTTAAAATTTATATCCTACATTAAGCGAAACAGGTAAAATTGCAACCCACCTAACGGTAAAATGGAACAATAAATGATCCTACGTTTTGGTTAGCAATACAAAATACTAAAATGGTTACGAAAAATAAATGTTTGTAGGTAGGTATGTATATACGCTCATAACTATACGTAATATAATAGCTATATGTATATAGGTCGTAAATGACTCACCTGAACAGCTGCTTTACATCATTACTAGAATATTCCATTGTATCCAGAAAGTCTTTTTCAGTAAGGCAACGAATTGTTTATTAAGAATCAGCTCCAAGAATGCAAAAACACAGGAAAAAACTTATTACGTTGCAGCGATAAGCTGAACTTCTTTTTCGTGGTTTCACTGTTACTCTTGCCTTTTTCAATAAGTGCTTTTGCTCGCAATAATACAGACACGGCTGCCTTCAGCAAACACTTATAGCCTCTGCTAAAAAATGGTTGCTTTCGCTTTCAGCTAACTTCGGTTACTGTTGAGATAGTCTAATCCTCTTCGTAAAACGAACTACGGATCCCGTCAGGATGTAGAACTTTTCAAAGCAAAATGTTCACATTCCAGTTGGGGTACAAATGTAACACCATTATTATGTGGGAATAGGATATCCATTTTAGCATATTTCTCACAATTCATCACAAAAGAAATACTGTCAACCAAAACTTGAAAACGTGTTAACAAGAAATTTTCCCAAAGCCCAACCACTGTTTTAATGCAAATGGATTTTCACAGCTAATATTTTCCACGATTTACTTAAAAATCCTCCGATGATCCAGCAGAAAAACTACACTATACTTCCTGTGAAGTCGAAGCAAATCTTAAAATAAAAATGCGTGTTCGTCGCGTAGTCGTGTTCATCGAAAAATGAAACTCGAGCTCGAGGTAAACTTTTTTGACACCTTCGCCATCTTCGCTATGACCAAGGTATATTTTCAAATTAAGGTAACGTATATCTCATGTGTCAAATTCAACTCACCAACCTTGAAAGCCCCATAAGGTTTTGCAAGGTGACGTCACGAATGAACACGATTCACCCATTTGACATCCACTCGTAGTTTGTTTACTTATGTCGAATTTGTTTATTCAATCCGGGTTGAAACTGGATGAATTTTATCTGTCAGATAGGAGCAAATGAACACAAAAAGTTCATCCAGTTCCAATCCGGATTGAATAAACAAATTCGACATTAATTGTTTATTTAATTGTTAGTCGAAATTTGGAAACCCGATATGCATAAATTGGAGTTAAGGCCCAAACAGAATACATACGGATTTTACTACGTTGCGGCAAATTGACAGTTTTTCCATGGGTTTTCTGTCAAATTTCCGTAACGTAGTAAAATCCGTATGCATTGTGTCTGGGCCTTTATACGTCTTAAAAGCGTATTGTCCAGTAGTGCCCCCTCCAAACTGCTTGTAATGGCTTCTTCATTTTGTGCTTTTCTGACTTGCCGTTAAAGCCTTGAGGCCCAGACACAATGCATACGGATTCTACTACGTTGCAGAAATTTAACAAAAAACCCATGGAAAAACTGTCAAATTGCCGCAACGTAGTGAAATCCGTATGCATTGTGTCTGGATCTTTAAGCAATATTCACTTTCATTATGTTAACCCACATTCTAAGTCCATGTAAACAACCCAGGTAACCAGTAAGTATCACCAATGCTATTCAAATGCAAGCCAATAAGCATTTAAGTCGCCTTTAATGCTACTCAAATGCCATTTTGGCAAAATATACGGCTACTTTACTGTTAACCTTCTTATAGTGCTGAAAATGCTAATTTGCAGCTAATTACCGACACGAAGAATTTAAATAGAATTTTGGATGCAATTTTTTTTGCTACCTGTCAAAATTAACAGTAGCCCTCCTCACCTTTCCGCTCTTCCCCCTCCTTCGCCAAAAAAATTTTTATTTCTTTCCCCTACCGTCCCTTCATCAATTGTATCACACTTAATTTTTTTTACCGAACTCTGAGCAGCCGAACGTTCGGTAAAATTGGGTCCTAAAATTTGTGATAAAAAGATGATTTTTTTAGAAGGAACGATAAAGCTTCCCATTATGACTACCAGAGTATAGTTTTTTCTTTTTTAAAAAGATGCAGAGCACTAAAAAAATTAAAAAACAAAAATATTGTAATTTATTCTCCCTTGACATTAGAGATCTTCCTTGACATAACGAAAATAACACGTTTCTGGCAACAATGATAACTTTTTCTCACTGGCAACTCTGGTTTGACATTAGAGCAGCTGATCGTTTTGACAGTTACAGCTTCGCAGTTGTCTCTTGTGCTTGTCTGCGTTTTGCTGGTCGTGAGGAAGTGGAACATCAAATTTGTACTAGTTATCGGATAAAAGTTTTGATTCGGGCAATGTATTTCAATCCATCGATTCACGGTGCTAGACTTTGCCCAAATCTAGTTTGCGCTAATGACTAAACGATGTCAAGCTGATGGCCAACAGTATAATCTCGGTACAATCGACCCCGCAGAACAGTATGAAAAAAAACGCCAACCGAAACTGGCACCGTATTATCAATCAGATTGGTATGTTCTGCTACTCCGATGTGAATCAGCAGTAGGGCGAACGGCAGACCAAAAATTTCTGTGCGTTTCTAACCAAACACGGTCGCATCTCGATGGCGAGTGTTGCATCCGAAAACTGAAGCCATCCACGCTGTGACCAAGTGCAGTCACTACGCTTATTGCTGATTTTGACAAAGGCCTTAATTAAACTGAGATGACCGGAACCGGAAAATGAGCTGTAAACTCAGAAAATGTTTTAGGTCGCGATTGCCAAGCCATTTCCTGACTTTGCAACTTTTGACTTTTTGACACACTATCACATGAGCGTGAAGGTAAACAAAAAGTTTTCCGTAACATTTCAAGACATACTATGGTTTCTTTTTATAATTCGTGTTGTCTAGACACCGCTTGACACAACCATGCACAACTATAGTCTGTCTATATAAGGTTGCCCAAATGTTTATTTTTTGTTCAAAATTTACCAAAATTAAAAAAAAAGGTTTTTAACGGCAATAGCCTAAAAATATAAAATTGAATATCAAAATATTTGTTCCTAACCCTAACCTCATCGATTCAAGCTAAAAACGACATAGGGCTTTAGGACCCAATTTTCTTTCCTAAATTATTTACCTACATTAAAATAATGTTTGGCGTTCCTATTTAAAATTAATACCTTTACTAGATTACCTAACCTTGCGCTTGTTGCGAATAAGAGAACAAAGTAGAGAATGCGAAAAAACGGGAGAAACGGGAGAACGGAGAAATAAAACCAAAAATACACTAAACGTAAACGTAATGGCTGCTCTAAGCGATTGAAGTGCTTACAAGTCTGATACAATAATTAAATTTACTTGTTTTTGTGAATCTTTCCTCTGAATTTGGTGCAGCGATTTTTCAAAATGACCTCTGCTTTATATCTGGAGCACTATCTCGATGGTATGTATTGCAATAATAATTGATGGTAAAGCGTTAAGTGACTAACCATACGTTTGTGGATGTAGGTTTGGAACATTTACCGAACGAATTAAAACGCAATTTTACGCTAATGCGGGATCTAGATTCTCGTGCTCAAACTTTAATGAAATCTATTGATGAAAAGGCCAATGAATTTATGAAGCAGTTGGTTAATACCAAGGAGAATTTTCCGGAAGATGTGAAAAAAGAAAAACTCCGTGCCATACAGGAATTATTCAATAAGGCTAAAGAGTATGGCGATGACAAAGTGCAGCTAGCTATTCAAACTTATGAGCTGGTTGACAAACACATCCGCCGCCTGGATTCGGATTTGGCACGCTTCGAGGGTGAAATTCAGGATAAAACGTTAAACGCACGTGAAAAATCCGAGGAAACAGTCACAAAAAAGGGTGGCAGAAAGAAAGTCAAAGATGTCAAAAATTCGGCTAAGAAAAAGCGTGCACATTCTTCTGAAGATGAAGGTAGGGTAGCCGGTGCCGGAGCGGCTGGTGCAAGCGGTGGTACCGGTGGAACCGCCAGTGCCAACGGAAAAGGCAAAAACAGCAAGAAGCAGAAGGTAAATCAAGAAAAAGAAGGCCGCAAAGGTCATAAGGTAGGGTCATGTTTCATCTCATTAAAGTTTTCAGTATACACTATATCTACGACGGTAGCATTGTATTGTAGTTGCATATTTATAGCATAGTTGTCTATAGTCTCTTATTTCTAGTTTTAGAAGTATTAGATAGTTTGAATTATAGTTTAACAAAATATAAGTTGAGCCACAGCGAGATTGCTGATTGATAATGGCAATATTTCCGAGTTTATTTATTACACCCACAAATATATTCTAATACTAAAATAATTTTGCCAGTTCCAAACGTTCAAACGTGATGTCCAAATAAGGAAAAAAAATTACCAAATAATTAGCATAACAAGTTCTATGTATTAAAATTAGCATTGTTACTTGTAATAAGTAATTATTTGTTCAATCTGTAACCTGATAAGATATTTTGATGTATTATACATACATTTGTACCTTGTAAAAAAGTTGACTACTTTCCACTCAGTAGACAGTTCAAAAAGTGATTTTGATCATTTTATTTCAACAATTCATCCTTTTAAGTTTTCATTTGTTAACAGAGTTGTGGAGTAATTTTAAAAACTAACATTGGTATCATATGTCGTAGTTTTTACAATTCATTACATTACACTCACATACCTATAACATTCAGTTTGTGCTGTAACCTTTTGTTGTCGATATAAATTTACAGAAAAACGCGGAATTGGATGATAGTGCACAGGACGGGGGTCATGTTACGCCTCACCCGAGTGACGTATTGGATATGCCTGTCGATCCGAATGAACCTACCTACTGTTTATGCCACCAGGTGTCATACGGAGAAATGATAGGCTGCGATAACCCAGATGTAAGCGTTTCTTAAACTGATGCATAGGCGGAACGTTTTCTAATACCTTATTGTTTTATTTTGCAGTGTCCTATCGAATGGTTCCACTTTGCGTGTGTTGGACTTACAACGAAACCGAAAGGTAAGTGGTTCTGTCCAAAGTGTTCACAGGACCGCAAGAAAAAATAAGCTTTCGATAGAGAATGGCGCTAATCGCAAAGCATCGCGTAAAATCTTTTATGTTCAATTTAATCTGTGTAATTTACATGGAGTAAAATATTGTATGTAATTTGCATCGAGTAAAGTATTGTGCGTAATTTAAGTTGAGTAAAGTATTGTATGCGACGGATAGTTTTATTCGGGAACGAATGTTTCGGATGTGAATATTTGGAAAATAAAATTGTCTTACTTTTCGGTTTATCATTTCTTCTTAAGGTAAAAATATATGTTGATATTTTTATTAGAGAAATATCCATTTTCGCGGTTGGAAAAACTGCATCTATTGTTCTATATAATAAATATACTTCAAAACACTACCTACTGTAATAATAAGTGCCGTATTTTACTGTTGGGTATCCCTTTGGAATGAGTTTAAAAATATTTTAATACATACAGGGAAATATACTTAGAACACGTTTGCGTAAACTTTAGTTTCAAGTGTACGCAAGTAAAATTTAGCCTACAATAATTATGTACAATACTGCCTATCACACCATTTCAGCTGGTTTAAATTGACATTTTTTGGCATGTGTCCGCATATTGCTGGATTGCGTGAATGTTTGGCCGCAATTAGGATGCGGGCACTTATAAGGTTTGTACCCCGTGTGGTAGTTTAGATGCGTCTTCAAGTGATGCTTTTTGGTGAATGCTTTCGGGCATATTGGGCATGCGAATGGTTTAATTCCCGAGTGCAATCGATGGTGCAGAGTCATGTTGCTTCGATCTGCGAAACTTTTACCGCATACTGAACACTAAAAAAATATTTCGATTAATCAACATTAAATAATGGGTTGTTTTGTATATTGTTATACCTGATACGGTTTCTCACCAGAATGAGTACGCAGATGCTGCTTTAGGAGCATTTTCCGGGAAAATCTCTTACCGCATTCACTGCATTTATGTGGTTTCACACCTGGTAAAAATTACATTACTTTAGTAACAAAAAGGGATCATACACACAGATATCTGGCTGGAACTTACCAGTATGAATTCGAACATGCATGTTGAACGCAACGCGCTGGTTGAAAGACTTTGGACAGTGGGGACACGCGTATTCCTTTTTGTTCCGATGGATTTTCAAATGACTGCTGAGATACCCTTTGTCATTAAAAACTTTACCGCACTCTGGACATTTAGCAGCAAACTCTTTTGTGCCGCGATGAACGGAAATGTGGTACTTATAATTCCGCAATTGTGAAAATCCTTTTCCGCACTCTTCGCACTCGAAGCGTGGTGTCTTGTGTGTCTTTTCATGCATCTGAAAATTTTTAAAAATTATATAGATATTGATTCTAAATAATTCATTAGGTTTAATTGATTGATTAGTTTTAATTGAAGATGTGGTATTGCAATCTTTATATGTCAATGAATTCAATGCGAGTCACCTTCAACAAGGATGGGTTTGTACACTGCCATGAATAGCATAACAGTCTCACAGTTTGTTCCTGGACATAAGGGAATCAGAACTGAAGGGATTGAAAAAAACGGGGGGGGGGGGGGGAACTCCGAAACGTCTGGACGACTCTTTATCAAATTTGGCACACATGATCCATGACTGGGCAGTGCATGGTACATGGTAGAAGAAAGTAATGAAACAAGATCCAGGTACGTACTTTTAGACCATTCATTCCGTTTTCGAAAATATGTGCCAACGGAAGTGTGAGACGCCGTGGAAAACTATAATATTTTGAATCGAAAACTTCTATATCTTCCTTCAGACAACAGATAGCAACTATCTAGAAGTTTTAAAAAATGCATCATTTTACGTTCTAAAAGTCATCCGAACAAAGTTTTCAAATTGGTTTTCAAAAAAAAAGTTAGAGCAAAAAAACTGCTTTTTCAAGATCCACCCTGACTTAATCTAGAAAATTCGTTGTATAGCGATACACAGATGCGATACAAATTTGGTTTCTTCAGCAAAGTTTCTGCGAAATAAATTATTTACAACTTTGTAGTAGAAAGTATTGCTGTATATCGCAAGACAAAAAAGTTAAAAATTTTATAACGAGTAAAAGTGGAACACCCTAATGACTAATTATATCAAAAGATAGGTCTTTTTTTATAAACAAAATCTTCTGAATACATGAAATATGTAGAGCCAATGGTTTTCGAGATATTGATTTTTGTCTGGAATTTTGGCTTTTTCGACCATAGTGCAGTGGAAGGTTGACAAAGGGGGAGGGAGGTGTCACAAGGGGATAAGTAGAAGGGGTTGCGTTTCTCGTGCATTTAAACCGATTGCAAGTGCAAGTGATTTGGAGAAAAGAGGGGGTTCCACCAAAGAGGAATATGAAGATAGCATTAACAAAAGGGCGAATGTCGCAAGCGTAAACAAATCGAGTGAGGGTTGATTTTGCTATGCTGGTTCAGCAAAAAATATCTCACCCATTTTGTTTACATTTGTGACATTCGCCCTTTTCTAAATTTTATCTAGATATGGCAAAAAAACCTTTGATTCATTCCATTATAGGGATTTCCATAGAGCAAACCGATGCATAATTAGCTACGCGACAGAAGGGGGAGCTGACTGGGAAAGAACCGAGAAGTAGGGAGACGAGGAACTTGAGTATGAATGTATATTTCGCCATAGCTCCGGAACTTCTGGACTGTTCTTCATTAAACGTCGTTTGTCAAACACTTGTATTTTGGCATAAAATAATCAGCGCAGGGGGGTTGACAAAAGGGGGAGATGATGGCCAAAACAGTGTCCGGCCTGTGTGAGATATTACGAGGGACAAAGCTACTTTTCGAAGCATTCGTCCTTGTAAATTTATCCGTTGAAGGCCCTAATGTGGGGAATGCTTACCAGGCAAGGTTTTTTAACGAATTTCGAATTTTGAGTTGGAAACATGGAGCCCTAAAATGTAATTCATGTCGAGTGTCGCTTTGCTCGATTAATTTAATACAACCATTTCGCTTCATTCTGCGGTGATCGATTCGACTCATATAATAGGGCCCAAACTATTCCTGTCCCAGTATTTGCCTGTTGTCGGCCATGCTGTACGTTTCATCATCTATCATAATGCAAAACAGTTTAGTAAGTCTCTTCCTGTATAGCTTTCTTGCATGAGTTTTTGGCACAGTGATTTTGTTTGTCATTTTCTTACACATGTAGTTTAGAACGATTGTATAACATTTCGCCGAATATCATTTCGCGGAAAACCAATTCGCGGATGACCATAACGCGGAATATACTGTTTCGCGGAAAACATTTCCGCAGAAAGTACCATTTCGCGAAAAACATTTTTGCGGAAAGTACTATTTCGCGGAAAAAATTTTCGCCGAAAGTACTATTTGGCGGTGCACCACCGCTCATTCAGTTTGGGAGCCGCAAAAAGCGGCTTCGCCGCTTTGTATTCAATAATAGTTAAATCGATGCGAGGACTAGGGAAAACTAACTAGAGGTCAGTAGACCTAGGAAAACGAATAAACCTAGACAGATGTGATCTCTGCGGCCGGCGCTTCCGACGGCGGGTCACCGGCGAACACTCGACGTTGCCTGCGGCCGGCTCGCCCTGAATCATCTAGGAAACGTTTGCTACTAACATGGTTTTCCGCGAAACAATATTTTCCGACAAATGGTTTTCCGCGAAATAGTTCTTTCCGCCAAACGGTTTTCCGCGGAATAGTCCTTTCCGCGAAAGGGTTTTCCGCGTTTTGGTACTTTCCGCGAAGTAGTACTTTCCGCGAAAATGTTTTCCGCGAAATGGTATTCCGCGAAACGGTACTCCGCGATATGGTCTTCGGCGAAATGTTATACAACCGTTTAGAACATATCATTGTTTCTTGCACAAAACAAACGGAAGGTTTCGCCTTTTTTGTCACAGCCCAAATCAAAATATAGGGTTGCGTTTAAATTGGTCAACTACCGTCAGGCTGTGCCTTCCGCTGGTCGACGATAGTTGATGTCGCTTGATAGTGGATGAGAAGCATTTGTGTGCCTTTTTTTCGTACTTTTCTTTGTTCCGAAGCCATCACCGTAACCATTTAACCAATTTCGATAAAATTTTGTCAGTACAGGTATACCTCGATAGGACGTAACCTCGTTAGTACGTACCCTCGATAGTACGCACCCTCCATAATACGTACATTTTGCCTCGATAATACGTACATTTTGCCTCGATAATACGTACATTTTGCCTCGATAATACGTACATTTTGCCTCGATAATACGTACATTTTGCCTCGATAGTACGTACATATCCAGCAACACTTTATTTGTTTAATGCCAAGCTTCACAAAGAGCAAAATCATTGATTTAAAAAAATTGAAAATTAACTGCTATATTAAATTAATA
The DNA here is from genome assembly GCF_943734655.1 of Sabethes cyaneus. Taxonomy (NCBI): domain Eukaryota; kingdom Metazoa; phylum Arthropoda; class Insecta; order Diptera; family Culicidae; genus Sabethes; species Sabethes cyaneus. Next base: position 156,376,342 of record NC_071355.1, on the reverse strand, counting down.
CCACCAAAATATATATTTATTCAACAGTGTATGCAAATTTGATAATTTCATGCAATATTAAGCGTAATACAACAATGATTTAAAACCTAAAATTGTGGTTCGATACTACATACATTTCGGTAATACGTACGCTAAACGAAGCAAAGGTGTACATACTATCGAGGTTTACCTGTACAAACAATATAGTTTGAACTACTTTTAGTCACTATTAACACAGGGCCTGTCGATGGGCTAGTTGCCCGAAACCGGTCGGTAAAAGGTAAATATATTTTTTTACATTTCTAAGAACGATACGTGTTGTGCCCTGTGTTAATAGTGTCGTCAGTTCTAACGTTAACGCAAAAAGTGAAGTTAAAAACTTACTTTCAGTCAAAATTTGAATTACTTTTGCTCACGAGAAAAAAGTTACAATCAAGTGAGCAGGTTTATTTTTTTCGAATATTTTTTTTCCATGTGTGGACTCATTACTGCGACCAGTATAGTTGATCTATTGTAATATCGTCCGGGTGTTTTGCTGTATGACCTGCACTGCATTTCTTTTTGCTATAATCGCTATTGAGTGAGCGATATGCTTACTAAATTTTATGCGTGCTTGTGTGTATTGAGGTTTACCCTTCCTTCAAAGCTTGATCTACTTTACCCACTTATTCCTCGCTGCCAGTACTATCCCATATTATAGCCGTCCCTGGCGAGGACTTCTTCGTACCTCTGACCAGTACACTTAAACTATAGGAGGGACATTTGCACTGTCAAGAGGCTTCAGAGGGTAAATTTAGACTTCAGAATGAAGGAAGGGTAAGTGGAGGGGCCTGAGAGTAAACCCATGCTAAAGTCACTTGACATCGAGTGGCTTGATTCTACTAAGATTCGAACCCACGACCACTCGCTTGTCAAAGCAGACTCGGTAACCTTGCGGCTACGGTGCCCCCCAACTAGCGAATATAGTCTTTAAACTGTAAAATTTTTAATAGCAAATGAAAAAAAACGCATTTCGTAAAAAAAGGGAATCTTTACATAAGATGCTAACGTTTGCTCATTTTATAAATTCTTCTTTCAACATTAATACCAAAATATGCGTCTAAATGATTTTATACGTCCTTGCTGAAGTTGGTTGAACGCTTAATAGTTTAGCTATTTTTTGTTGTATCGTGGCCTATCAACCGAATATGGGCTAGTCACCAAATAATCGGTATTGGAGTTGAAGTTAGAGTATAGTCTTGCTTGCCGAAGCCTGGAAAACCTCCGGGTGTCCCCTCGTCATATAGGCCGATCTGTCTGCTCCATACTGCCGGCAAGGTGCTGGAAAGGGTTATCCTTAATAGACTCGTACAGTACACTGAGGGTACAAACGGTCTGTCAAGGAACCAATTCGGCTTCCGAAAAGGCAAATCTACGGTGGATGCCATCTTGTCTGTCACTAAGACAGCTGAGATGGCGATCCAGCGCAAGAGGACAGGTATTCGCTATTGCGCATTTGTCACGCTCGGCGTGAGAAATGCGTTTAATAGTGCTAGCTGGGACTCCATAGCCAACTCGCTTCGGAACGTCCAAGTGCCGGTGTCGCTGTACAGAATCCTGGAGAAGTGCGTTCCAATCACCGCAGGGGTCCCGCAAGGTTCCATACTGGGCCCGGAGTTGTGGAACGTCATGTATGACGAGGTGTTGAAGCTAAAGTTCCCGGTAGGGGTGGTGATTGTCGGCTTTGCGGATGACATCACCTTGGAAGTCTATGGTAAATCTATCAGAGAGGTAGAGTTGACGGCTGCCCACTCTATAAGCATTGTTGAAGATTGGATGCGATCCAGGAAACTGGAGCTAGCGCATCATAAAACGGAGGTTATCGTGGTAAGCAACCGCAAGTCGGTACAGCAACCAAATATCAGCGTTGGGGACTGCACTATTTCGTCAACGCGGTCCTTAAAACTTCTGGGAGTCATGGTCGACGACAAGCTCAAGTTCGGGAACCACGTCGACTATGCCTGCAAGAAGGCTTCCACAGCTATTTATTATTTATTATTTATTATTATTATTATTATTATTATTATTATTATTATTATTATTCAGTCTACGACTAAAGTTTGTCGTACAGACAGTTCGTATCTTAAAAGTCTTAATCTAAACACTGACTTAGTTATATTGTAATCATACATATCACAAGTTTCGTTAAATCTTCGGCAACAGGTTTCCAGAGGATTAAATTGGCCATACTGTGTTCGATGATGAACCGTTCGGAAGAAAGTTGATGATCGGGTGTTCCTTGGCGGGACGTTGAACCGCAATTGCGATAACAAGTGCGTGCAGTCGATGTTATTGCTGATAATGTCAAATATGAACAGCCGTTGAAGCAGCAACCGTCTGGATTCGAGAGTAGTCAGACAGATGAGTTGACAACGTTGTTCATACGGTGGAAGTGCAATGGGATTATTCCAAGCAAGCGAACGAAGTGCGTAGCGGATGAACATTTTCTGGACTCTTTCAATCCTGTTGATGTGGATGGCTTGGTATGGTGCCCAAACTTGAACTCCGTACTCTAGGATGCTTCGTACTAGGCAGCAATAGAGCGACTTTAAGCAGTATATGTTGCTAAATTGCTGAGTGTTGCGCTTGATGAAACCTAACACGGAGAATGCTTTTGCCACACATGATGAGATATGCTCCGAGAAGGTTAACTTACTGTCCAATGTAATTCCCAAATCTTTGACGGTCTGCACTCTGTCCAGGTCAGTTGATGACATAGTGTAGTTAAAATAGATTGGATTGCGCTGGCGAGTGAACGTTATGATGTGACACTTTTTAACGTTAGCTTCCATTCCATTTGTTGCACACCATTCCACAAGCAGATCAATGTCTTCCTGGAGTGCGATACAATCATCAACTGAAGTAATCGCACGGAAGAACTTGAGATCATCGGCGAACATAAATTTCGGTGCTTTGAGTAAGCTGCATAAGTCATTGACGAACAAAACAAAGAGCAGCGGACCCAGGTGGCTGCCTTGTGGGACGCCAGAGCAGATATTAAACGGTTGCGACAAGATGCCTCCAATTCGTACAGACGCGCTTCGGTTACTCAGGTATGAAGAAATCCACGTTGTCAACCAATCTGGAAAACCGCCCCGTTTCAGTTTTTCTACGACGAGTCTATGAGGTACACGATCAAAGGCCTTTGAGAAGTCCACATATACAGCGTCGACTTGCACTCTTTTTTCGACGCTACGTACTAGTGAGGAGACATATGACATCATATTGGTAGTTGTAGAACGCTTTTTCATAAACCCATGTTGATTTTCGCTGATGAAATGATGAACGTGAGGGTATACTGCATCCAGGATTAAACACTCTAGGACTTTTGGAAGACTACTAAGGATAGATATTGCTCTGTAGTTCTTCACGTCATGAATGCTTCCGGCCTTATGAATAGGTATTATCGTAGCGGTTTTCCAGCAAGTAGGGAAGACACCTTCGCTGAGATATTTGTTATAGATGATGCTCAAAGGAGCTGCAAGGGACTCTGCGCAGTTTTTAAAGAGGACGGGCGGGAGACAATCGGGTCCAGAGCCTTTTGAAATATCGAGTGACCGAAGTTTAACAAGGACATCGTTTGGCGAGAATGACAGGTGTGGAATCGATGCACCAAGCTGAGGTAGACTGTTTAAATAAGATTCTACAAATGGCGGTTCATCGTTGTTCAGTACCCCGCGAAAAAACATCGAGAAAAGATCAGCAATATCAGTTGGATTTTCAGCAGACTGATCGCCGTGGTGTACAGATTGAGGCACACCGTCTCGGCATTGTCTCGTATGATGTCTAATAGCTCTGCGGTATATGGCAGCAAGCGAAGGCTATTAGCCAATGTGGTCCAGTCCATACTCAGGTATGGCGGGCCGGTGTGGTCATCGGCGTTAGGTACCAAAAGTTATCTAGCCAAGCTGGAAAGCACCTATCGTCTCATGTGCTTAAGAGTGGCGAGTGCGTATCGCACAGTTTCACATGACGCAATCTGCGTCTTAGCGGGTATGATGCCTATTGGTATCATCATCAGCGAGGACGTAGAGTGCTTCAACCAACGTGGAACTAGAGGCATACGGAGTACCACAAGATCGGCCTCGATGACCACATGGCAGCGGGCATGGTCTAATTCCACAAAAGGCCGGTGGACACATCGACTTATCCCGGAACTATCCGGGTGGGTCAACAGGCGTCACGGCGAAGTCAACTTCCACCTGTCACAAATTCTGTCAGGGCATGGTTGTTTTAGACAGTATCTGCACAAGTTTGGGCATGCGGAGTCCCCCGCGTGTCCCGAATGCGTGGACGTTGAGGAAACTGCAGAACATGCTTTCTTCATATGCCCTCGTTTCGCGGGCGTGAGAAGCAACATGATGGCAGTGAGCGGACAGGACACTACTCCGGACAACTTAGTCCAAAGGATGTGTTCTAGCTCGGACGTCTGGGGAGCGGTCAATGCGGCTGCTACCCAGATCGCACTTGAGCTACAAAACCGCTGGAAAGCCGATCAACGGCGAATAAACAGCCTAACTACCATAGTCCAGTAGTTATCTAAGAGTGTGCGTTAAGCACAATAGCCCCTCCCTGAAGTAATACCGATAAGGTGGTGCCAGGGGGGATTGAGGCTGGAGACTCGAGTAGGGTTTTAGTGGGTCTGGATTCTCACGCCCCAGTAGGGGGGTCGGGATACCAAACCCCACTCCCTGAGTTGTCTTCTCAGGTGTCTGATAGCAGATTTCCCTACTCGTTAAAAAAAAAGAGTATAGTCTAAATGACTATAGAAAACAAAATCACCTTTCCCAAGTAACAATTATAACAGTTATAACGGTATTTATAACCAATTTTGGTCACAAAAACCATCATAAAAGCGTAATAAAATCTTTAATGTTACTTCGGTTCTCAAGCAAGTGTATAGATGATTTTCATTGAATTTTACTGAAATTCTATATTATTTTCTTTTCAGTTTATTTTACTCAAATAATATCATTTTTAATTATTTTAATTGGTTTGGGCTGTAGTATGTCGCTTGTTATTTGGAGACATAATTGTGAATATAGAAATCAGTTCATCAAAGGATTTTATAGAGCGCCATTAAATATTAATATTTTGCAATCAGGTTCACTTGTACACTAAATGTCCCTGGTTGAAAATGGATTGCATTAATAAATACATAGGATTTTGCAATGTGCCCAAATTTCTTGGTTCACACACCACTTACATAATGTAAAACTGATTATACAGAAACACTCACCGTCCCCGAGAACCTTTACATGCAAGTTTCCACTTCAGCAAAGCAAAACACTATTTCCCTTTAATCACGCCGTCGCATTGAGTAAATCTACCGTAGTAATCTAAAAACATTTTTCATACCTACTATGAATGGCAAAAACGTGAAATATTGGCTTTACACAAACCGCTTAGTTGGTTTATGCTGATATAACAATCCAGTCGTCTTATGTTCGAATCTCGGCTAGGCGGTGATGCTAAATAGAGTCAGTTAGAATTGTTGCACTGGCCCCGTAACCGTCTTGTACTCTAATAGCCGGCTGTGAAGTCTGTCGATAAAGAAGGGTCAAGTCTAAGAGAGACGTTTAACCCCAAGGCTTTGCTTTACTTTGGCTTTGCACAATTTTCCAGCTTATTTGTACTTAAACCATAAATAGGATAGGAAGTATAAATTATCGTGAAGTGAAAAGATCTAAGCAAGAATTTTTCGCTTTTAATCTCAGTTCTCAGCTTCCTGCAAATAAACGCTGGAAGAATATCAAACGGCTAGGTCTCAAAGAAGTGCCCTGTAAAATTGGTTGCAGTGATATGAGTGCATCATCGCTTAACTCATACTTTGTTTCTCATTTCAATCAAACCAATCTACACGACTTTACAACAGAGGTAACCAATGATAATTTTTTTTAAAGGTGTGACCGAAGATGAAGTGCTTAATGAATTCAATTCGGCTACATGTAATTCTTCTGGAACCGATAAAATTCCTCTTGTTTTAAAAAAGACACTGTGTTACGCTGCCGTTTATAACTGACTTGTTTAATTGTATAATAACAACGTCATCTTTTCCTCGCGACTGGAAAATCGCTCGTATTGTTCCAATTGTAAAAACTGATAATCCTTATTCTGAAGCTGATTATCGTCCAATCAGCATTCTTCCTGCTCTATCTAAAATCTTCGAGGGACCAATTGTGAAACAACTGAATGACTAGTGCAAAACAGTTTATTGTGTCCTCTCCAGTCAGGATATCGCAAACATTGCAGCACCATCACAGCACTCATCAAAATCGAAAATGATATCCGTTGCGCGTTGGATCGAAAACTTGTCACAATCATGGTACTTCTCGATTTTATTAATCACTCACTGCTATATAAAAAATTTAAGCGTTTATTCGCGCTTGAAAAATGTGCTATTGATCTTCTCCACTCATCTTTCGGGAAGATCACAATATGTTGAGTTTAATGGCATAAAATCGAACTTATTAAACGTAATAAGCGTAGTCCCGCAGGGGAAATTTTGGGACTGCTTTTATTTACTATGTTTATTACGATCTGCCTGAGCAACATCTGCATTGTAAATTTAACCTGTATGCTAATGACTTTCAATTATATCTTTCCGGGAAAACTATTGAAACGCGTGAAGTAGTGCATAAAGTCAATATGGACATCAGCAAAATTATGGAATGGAACATCTCCAATGGCATTCGATTAAATGCGGCCAAACCTCAAGCGATCGTTTTTAAAACAAAGAGAATAGTTCTCGATGAGGTTGATAATATAATGGTTGGGGACAAAAATACCGACTATTCAATGGTTGTCAAAAACTTGGGCATACTCATGGATAATTACATGAAGTGGGAAGCCCAAGTATCAGGCGTATGTAAAAAGGTTTACGGGTCTATGCAATCATTAGTTGCACTGCGCCATTTCACTCCTCAAGCGATTCGGTTACAATTAGCTCCGGCCCTCATATTTCCACTATTTGACTATGGAAATGTCCTGTACGCAAATGTCTCAAACGAGAACTTTGAAAGACTCAAATTAGCATTCAAATCATTCAAATTTTTACGTCCACATCAATGCTCGCCGATATGACCATATTTCAAGGTTCCAGCAATCACTGTTTGGGTGCACATTCAAGAACTATTTGGACTTTCGAATGTGCTCTCAAACATACAAAATACTATTTGATGGCCAGCTTACCTGTCTGACTTTTATTCGTTTTCTCTATCGCCTAGAACAAATAATCTTTTGTTAATCAGTTGCACAACTGATGTCGGGAGAAAAGCTTTCCGCCATCGTAGTGTTTATCTATGGAACCGTCTACCGAGTGTGTAAAAATGCCAGGAATTATCAAATTAAAAAAAACGTGTAAATCATTCTTTGCCACATTAAACTCATCTGCAGGAGTTGATCATCACATTGTACATAAGCTTTGAGAACCAGTAGGAGGTTATTTGTGCTACAATGATTTATGTATTACAAATAAATCAATAAATAAATAAATACAATTTAATTCTACTTTATGCAAGTTTGTAGTTTTGCATTGTATTAAGTAAAATCTGGTAATCATAAGAACATATATTATCGGTACGTCGTTGCAAAAAAGATTAAATTGCTTTAAATGTAGTATAGTACTATCTTAATTTTTCTAGTACCTTTAGCAAGAAATTCGAAAGGTCGCGGTGTGTAGTGATAAGCTCTGAGTTTGAATCATGCGATGAAAGTTTTTTTTTATCAAATGGCCTTTACAAATATTTTATACAGTTTTTGTCCTTCCGGTATTGGGCCACTGAAGGGGGGGTGGCGAAAAAAACAAGGAGATTTTTTTAAACGTGCATAAAAAATGTGTTTTAAGCATTTTTATTTAAAGTTTAAACGTGAAACCCAAATCTATTCTTGATTTTCATATATACGCTATTATTTTCCATGCAAAAATCTACGAAAAGAAAAACAAAAACGAAAGAAAATTTTTTTGTCCGATTTCGGAAATTCCATTGTTGGAATTTCCATTTCTGTTTCGTGCTAGAAGCGTTAACTCAACTCGTACACTCATTTTTCGAGTTTTTTAAGCTGTAGAGCACACAGACAATTAATTTTATTAAAAAAAATAATTTATATCCCACAAATTATTTTTTTGCCCTCCGCTTTTTCAAGCCAATTTTCAAGGAGGGGGGTGATAAAAACTTTAAAAATAATTTGCAATGGCCTCAAATAATTTTTCAAAACGTGAACATGAGAAAGTTTTCTAAAAATTCATCGATTAGAATAAAAGCAATGCTCTAAACACAAGATTCGTTTACTTGCAGTACAAGACGGTATCGGTGTGTCTCAAAAGCACATGAACTAGAAGCAGTTTAAATAAAATTATTGCCACACCTATATCTATTTTTATTACACGCAATATAACTGGTCACAGGGAAATGTAGGTTTACTTTATTATTTGTTTTATGTTTGGACAGAAAATTGTTTTATTAAGTTTGTTTTATTTCATATTTAGCTTATTTGTTTTGTTTTAATTTCTTTGATCTAACTGAGCATATATGAAAGTGGAAAACTTTCCCTGCACACAATGAAAGGAAAATAAATCCATTTCAAAAACAGCAAAGGTATAAATTAAATCAAAAGAAGACATTCAATCGAAAAGCAGTAAAAATATCTTGCACTTCCTGTAGGGCTTATTTGCAAAGCTTTGACAAACTATTGTTACAATGAAAACTTTGCTAAGACGCTAATTAAAAATACGTTGCTTTTGAATCGATGTTTCTCTACGCGGGATTGAATTCCATGCGAATGATTAAGCATTGAAGGCAACTACCGACGGGTTTCGTTTGAAAGAAATCTAGTGCGAATACTCTATTTTACTGTTCAAATTAGATTTTTTTTAATGTTTGCATTAGTATTGTATAGTATCGAGTGGATCAAAAGTAAGTTCGTAAATATTAAAAAAAGTGTTGGAGGGTGTTATAGATGTACATTCAACCAACGATTAAAGACTTCGATGAGCGAACAGAATGGTAGCCGCGAAAGTTGACGACGGTTGGCATCGGTCAACTTACCATCAGTGTGTCCTGGCTACCGAAGATCTTATCACAGATTTGACACCGGAAAGAGTATTCCGAGAATCCAAGTGCAATCGGTCTCACAGACGTCGTAACCTTTGATGCTAAGTTGTATCCTAACATTTCACTGGTATCCAGTCCGAAAAAAGGATGCATTTCACCGTTGGTAACATCGATACCGACGCCACTCGAGGCACTACTTATTGCACTAAAGATACTGTTCTGATTTTCGTCACTTTTCTCAATTTCGTATAAGCTGTTAAGTACCGATACTGAAGGCATCGTGACATTTTGTGGATGCTGTAACGACGCAGTTTGCGGCTGTTGATGCTGCGACTGTTGATGAAGATGATGATGAGTTGCTATCGACGACGCCGCCGCGGCAGCATAGGCTGCGTTGAAAAATCCAACCGGATAGGGATAATTGATAGATAATCTGTTTCGTTCAATTACACCATTATTAGCATACGCGCTTAGCACTACTTTTCTCTCCACTTCCGCTTTTATCAACGGTATCAATGGGCCGCCACTGGAAGACGACGCAGGCGATGACGTTTCCACTAAAGTTGCAGTTGACTCGATGGTCGTCGTTGGTTTCGCACCTACCACTATCTTTGGGTCAAACATTAACGGTCCCCTCGAGCACCAAGGATTGGCTAGAACTCGATTGAGTGGACGATGGTTGGACGACGACGATGACGACGACGGCGACGCAAGTGCAGATAATGGTAACGACGGAGACAATGCAGCTGGGGATGCTTTGAATTCATCTTGCTCGTGTTTTACACGTGTTTTCACAGGTGGATCCACTTTTTGTTCGAAATCATTTGTTCTCTGATTAGTGTCGCTATTTTTCAGCAGAATGTTCTCTATTGTAAAGTTTGTGTGTTTCTTTGGAAGAAAATTTAAATCACTCATTTTGCTATCCTTGAATCCCATAGTACTATATTCTTGAGCAGCAAAATTCAACCACTTTCACGCGTGCATGGATTGTGAACACAAAAGTACGCGCCAAGTAAACTTGGAAGCCGTTGCAGGAACGCACGCACGCCTGAGCAACCATTAACGTCTGTTTACTTAGATAAACTGTTTGATTACGATTAAGTCAACCATCTGAGAAGGCTCTGTCAGCGCGACGATGGACATAACACTCTCGGACGCGCGAACGCACATCTCTCCGCGGGATGCTGCAGTAATGTTGTTGGGTTGACAATGCGAGATGAGTGACAGACGCAGATACAAAAGAGATTAACTCTGAATAATTTGTATCTCACATTTCTACGCTGCTCCGCCGATGATGGTAACTGAGCCTGCTTCCGACGATTTTCCATCCTTCCTTTTTGCTAGTTTTTTTTTTCTTTACGCAACGAAGAGAATAACTATGGTCTGCAAGGTGCGTTTTGGACCACAGTTGTGTTCTTTTGAAAATCCAAATATTGTATCAGAATAAATTTTGAATTTTGAACGACAGGCAAAAATACATGCTGACATATGGCTTTCGGTTTTCAAGAAATCATAGTATGTTCAATGACATCAATGGATTTGTGTATTTGTTTTGCGTTATTAACTGCTCAAACTGCAAGACTTTTTGAGCAAAATTTTAATAACTGCATTCTGTTACGTAGCAAAATTATACAACTGAATAGCAACTGAAGACTTTACAGCCAGTTGTTAAAGTTCAGAACAATTGCTGGGTTAGTGCCACGATCCTATTGATTCCGACAGCCTCTCCCAGCAGAGTATCGAACATACGACAATTAGCTTGATAGACCAGTTTCGTACCTCGAGGCCATCGGGAGTCTTATAAATATAATGGCGCTAATTATAACCAGGTCAAAACAATATTCTCAAGCATAACTTTTAAACTACTGGTTTATTTATGATAAAACCTCGTAAAAAACGTAATAGCAAAAGTTTTTAGACTAATCTCAAGATTTTAGTCTTGACCTTGGAATGAGGTCATACATATATTAATATTTTTTTTGAAACGATGGTTCTACAATTGATGAAGGGACGGTAGGGGAAAGAAATGAAAATTTTTTTTTTTTTTTTTTTTTTTTTTTTTTTTTTTTTTGGCGAAGGAGGGGGAAGAGCGGAAAGGAAGGGGGGGGTATTGGTAGCTATGCTTGACAAGTAGTCATTTTGACTCCTACCTTTTGTCCAATGCTGGAAGGTGCATGAGTCGAACCAAGCTGTAATCTGAGATTATAACCGGATTCGAACCCACAACACCCTCCAGGGCATGTGGTTCGCTGGTACTTGTACCTTTGAACCATAGAGGCGCTGGACAAAAGGAGACCGCAAAATCCACTTCTCAAGGATAGCTACGCGTGTTGGTTGTGTTATCGACACATATTGTGCCGCTTGCTGCATCAATTGCAGATTACCACCGAGCGAGAAGTTTTAATCTAACTACTATTTACTTTCAGGACGACGACACTGTGCCGGCCCTTACGACTTGCAAGGTACTGCACGTGACGCTGTTCGTCCGTCAGCGTATGTTAGCCGCGTTTCTCGGCGCGGGTTTTCGAGGGAAGGCCCCGTTCCTATGTAATAGACTAATCTCAAGATTTTAGTCTTGACCTTGGAATGAGGTCATACATATATTAATATTTTTTTTTGAAACGATGGTTCTACAATTGATGAAGGGGCGGTAGGGGAAAGAAATGAAATTTTTTTTTTTTTTTTTTTTTTTTTTTTTGTTTTTTTTTTTTTTTTTTTTTGGCGAAGGAGGGGGGAAGAGCGGAAAGGAAGGGGGGGGTATTGGTAGCTATGCTTGACAAGTAGTCATTTTGACTCCTACCTTTTGTCCAATGCTGGAAGGTGCATGAGTCGAACCAAGCTGTAATCTGAGATTATAACCGGATTCGAACCCACAACACCCTCCAGGGCATGTGGTTCGCTGGTACTTGTACCTTTGAACCATAGAGGCGCTGGACAAAAGGAGACCGCAAAATCCACTTCTCAAGGATAGCTACGCGTGTTGGTTGTGTTATCGACACATATTGTGCCGCTTGCTGCATCAATTGCAGATTACCACCGAGCGAGAAGTTTTAATCTAACTACTATTTACTTTCAGGACGACGACACTGTGCCGGCCCTTACGACTTGCAAGGTACTGCACGTGACGCTGTTCGTCCGTCAGCGTATGTTAGCCGCGTTTCTCGGCGCGGGTTTTCGAGGGAAGGCCCCGTTCCTATGTAATAGACTAATCTCAAGATTTTAGTCTTGACCTTGGAATGAGGTCATACATATATTAATATTTTTTTTGAAACGATGGTTCTACAATTGATGAAGGGACGGTAGGGGAAAGAAATGAAAATTTTTTTTTTTTTTTTTTGGCGAAGGAGGGGGAAGAGCGGAAAGGAAGGGGGGGGTATTGGTAGCTATGCTTGACAAGTAGTCATTTTGACTCCTACCTTTTGTCCAATGCTGGAAGGTGCATGAGTCGAACCAAGCTGTAATCTGAGATTATAACCGGATTCGAACCCACAACACCCTCCAGGGCATGTGGTTCGCTGGTACTTGTACCTTTGAACCATAGAGGCGCTGGACAAAAGGAGACCGCAAAATCCACTTCTCAAGGATAGCTACGCGTGTTGGTTGTGTTATCGACACATATTGTGCCGCTTGCTGCATCAATTGCAGATTACCACCGAGCGAGAAGTTTTAATCTAACTACTATTTACTTTCAGGACGACGACACTGTGCCGGCCCTTACGACTTGCAAGGTACTGCACGTGACGCTGTTCGTCAAAAAAAAAAAAAAAAAAATATTAATATATGTATGACCTCATTCCAAGGTCAAGACTAAAATCTTGAGATTAGTCTATTACATAGGAACGGGGCCTTCCCTCGAAAACCCGCGCCGAGAAACGCGGCTAACATACGCTGACGGACGAACAGCGTCACGTGCAGTACCTTGCAAGTCGTAAGGGCCGGCACAGTGTCGTCGTCCTGAAAGTAAATAGTAGTTAGATTAAAACTTCTCGCTCGGTGGTAATCTGCAATTGATGCAGCAAGCGGCACAATATGTGTCGATAACACAACCAACACGCGTAGCTATCCTTGAGAAGTGGATTTTGCGGTCTCCTTTTGTCCAGCGCCTCTATGGTTCAAAGGTACAAGTACCAGCGAACCACATGCCCTGGAGGGTGTTGTGGGTTCGAATCCGGTTATAATCTCAGATTACAGCTTGGTTCGACTCATGCACCTTCCAGCATTGGACAAAAGGTAGGAGTCAAAATGACTACTTGTCAAGCATAGCTACCAATACCCCCCCCTTCCTTTCCGCTCTTCCCCCTCCTTCGCCAAAAAAAAAAAAAAAATTTTCATTTCTTTCCCCTACCGTCCCTTCATCAATTGTAGAACCATCGTTTCAAAAAAAAAATATTAATATATGTATGACCTCATTCCAAGGTCAAGACTAAAATCTTGAGATTAGTCTATTACATAGGAACGGGGCCTTCCCTCGAAAACCCGCGCCGAGAAACGCGGCTAACATACGCTGACGGACGAACAGCGTCACGTGCAGTACCTTGCAAGTCGTAAGGGCCGGCACAGTGTCGTCGTCCTGAAAGTAAATAGTAGTTAGATTAAAACTTCTCGCTCGGTGGTAATCTGCAATTGATGCAGCAAGCGGCACAATATGTGTCGATAACACAACCAACACGCGTAGCTATCCTTGAGAAGTGGATTTTGCGGTCTCCTTTTGTCCAGCGCCTCTATGGTTCAAAGGTACAAGTACCAGCGAACCACATGCCCTGGAGGGTGTTGTGGGTTCGAATCCGGTTATAATCTCAGATTACAGCTTGGTTCGACTCATGCACCTTCCAGCATTGGACAAAAGGTAGGAGTCAAAATGACTACTTGTCAAGCATAGCTACCAATACCCCCCCCTTCCTTTCCGCTCTTCCCCCTCCTTCGCCAAAAAAAAAAAAAAATTTTCATTTCTTTCCCCTACCGTCCCTTCATCAATTGTAGAACCATCGTTTCAAAAAAAATAAAAGTTTTTATTTGGTACTAAGATCGTTGAAATCGGTTGCATGATTCCGGAGAAAATCATGTCACGTGGTTTTCTCATTTTTGGTCAGTCAGGTTACTTTCAGAATCGCTAATTGTAATTGTGACTGTAAAATAGGGCTCTTGTTAACATTTATATTCTTAGTCTTAACAGCGTAAGCGGTTCCACAAATTCGACTTTAAGATTATTCAATGTAGGTACTCCATGCGAAAACGAAAAGCAGTCAAATACTTGTTCTTTAATCCTTGAGTTTCGAAGTAAGAGAATTCATTTCGCAGAGTTTTTAAAATACAGACAAAATCGAACTCCTTGAAACTGAAACTACCCCGAACTTTTAAAGCCCTTCTAACTTTTTTCTTCATGATCAGTTTATCACCTTCATTCCCATAGCACTGGTTTACAAAATAAAACAAAAATCGCGAACTCAGTAAGCTAAAGATGATTTTTCATGTAAAAGTGCCGCTGAATCCGAAAATAAGGTCATAAAAAATTGAAGTAGAATAGTTTTTGAGAAATACGCAAAATTTAAAATTTTGCTTAAAGAAAGAAAGTACATCTACATAGATATCTCCGGCTGTAGTCAGTGCATCAGTTTTAAATCTCTTTTTTCATATTAAGGTGAATTGAGTCATCATTGATTTTGTACATTTCAAAAGAGTTTTTTTTGTTTGAAACAAAAATTCTATTCATGAATCGCTGTGTTCAGATTCGCATGAAGAATGCAGTGAATACATTTTTAAATACAGAACCCCTGTTTTGTGCCCAAAAACTGCTTCCGAAATTGGGCTCTTCGACGAAAAGTTAATGACTGCTCATTTCCCATTAAAGGTGAGAAAATTTTCTATCGAACGGTTGAACTTCACTTTTTTGTAAGAATAATAGTACCTACTGTTAATATTTGTGAATTTGTTAACAAAAAAAAACAGAACGCATGTTTTGGAACAACTTTAACTTTATCAAAGATTTTGGACAAGATTAACGCATTTAAAAAATTTTATTTTCTATGGGCCTTAAAGGCCGATGAAAAACAAAGAGATCAGATAGCAATCGGTTGAAAATTGTAGAAGTTATGACCATTTTACTTCTATTAGCGAAGGTGGCAAATTTTGCATGAGTGCTAGTAAGCTCTCTAAATTCTGTATTGGTGTTTATTCGACTATGTTGGCATGGCGGTATGAATATTAACACTCACTCACACAGATACATGCAGGGGCCATCTTGGCCAGCAAAGCGAGCTACCATTAGTGTCTCCCGAACAGGGCCGGCGCCGGACAACGTCACCTTCAATTGCATGTCGTCACTCAACAATGAAGCCTCGGTTTCAACTGAAGCAGCATCGCTTCTCTTTCAAACTGTCTTCAGTCAGTGTCAGTGAAAGTGAAACCCATTTGATCATCGGTTTCAATTGTTCATTTGTACTTTTCTATTAAATATTCAAAAGAAGGCCAGCAACTTTGAATGCAAATGACTTCAATTTGAATAATATTTCCTGCAGTGCAATGCATATTATAATTAACCTAGGCAATATCGACAAATCGTGCTGGCTTTTAGTCATCGTCAATTGAAACAGCCACCAATTTCAACTTTCATTCAACCAATGCACAGTGGTCCAGCAGCGAAAATTAAGTGGAAAGTTTTTTGTGGTTCAAAATAGCTCCCCACAATGTTCAGCAAAGTTGTACAACTCTAATAGACAATTAATGCGAAATCAACGACTAAGTTCCAGTTTGGCTCGTGAACACATAATCCATAATAACTTTTTATAAGAAAGAGATAGAAGGATAACTTCTTCGACAAAGTTGTAGCTAAAGATTATATAAGTAACTTTGCCAAAGACATAGTAGGCGTATTTCTAGGCGTTTCTAACTTACATGGTGTTTTATAAAAAGACCTCTCAAAAATCACTTTTTCGCTGATTTCTTCAAATGCAATGGTTTTATTGCATCATAATGTCTTACAAAGTTGGTTATCTTATCAAAAGACATATTTTTGTAGAACATTGTATGTTGAAAACTCATACGTATAACGAGTTCTAACGTTTTTACTATGTTTTTTTAGTCTTTTTTGGAATAGAATATCTCAAAAAGGGGCAAACGAAAAAAATCAAACTTGGCCGTTTCTGAAAGCTTGGAGTTTTATCTCAAACATATGTGAAAATAAAAAACTGGTTTTTTCTCTAACTCGAGTAATTTCAGTTTAATTATTTCATGTTTGACCATTTTCTACTATGCAGTATTTTCTAATATCTTCTTGAAGACGATTAAAGTCAACATGTAAATGGTAAAAAAGAAATTTGTCGTACCATGACACAATTTCTTCTGATTGCCACGTAAAATAGTCTTCGAACTGCGGATAAGTTAAGAGATCTAGGTTTTTGACCTTGTGCTAGTTTTCGAACCACTGCTGAAATATTCATCAAATAAGTTTTTATAACGGTAGTTTTTACAATTGTTTATTGTCAAGATATATGGAATTCGCCCGTCATCCAATCCATACATATAAATATAAATTATAATACCAAATACAAAATAATATACAATGCAGTGGTATTAGTGTACATGTAATTGACCTCTCAGAAATAGTCAGAAAGTTTTTTCTTAATAGTATCAGTCGACATGTTTAAGTTTAGTATGTTTCTAAAATTGTTCATTAACTGCATACAGCGGCAGGCTGGTTCATTGCGTGCGTAGTTAGTTCGACGGTGGTTTAGAGTGAAGGGCCTTGGTCTCCACAGAACTATTGTACTCTGGTTAGCAGTTATCCTGGATTTCAAATAATCACTGTCGTATCGTCCTCTCTGC